>NC_137237.1:33566720-35042011 GCF_051294905.1 Botryllus schlosseri | reverse complement strand
GCAGAATAGATGCAGTCATCACACAGAAGAAAACATTGCTTTTATATATCCTAATTTAGCAACTATTGAAATGATCTCCACAAGTATCGGAAGACAGCGTTAGTACGGCTAATGTTTACATCTCTGTTCTGAAATCTGAATGACGGCTAAAAAGTATTACGCTAGCGATAGGTGTCGCTGTAAACCACAACATCGATCGTATTCAGATGGAACTCTCCATGCCAGCTACGCTGTAAATTGCTATGATCGCATCGTGCTTTGACTTCCTCTTTGGCTTCGCTGTAAATTGCTATGATAGGACGGCGCCATTATGAAGTTTGGAAAAGCTGTGCACACCCACTGACGAAAGTCACCTTTGAATTTTTATATTTTTTTTCACAAAAGTACGAAGAAAACAATGAATACAACAATTATTTTTTTACTTAAAATCCGACCCCTTTTTACCCCCCCCAAAAATGCCAAATTGACCCCCGGGGGGTAATTTTACCCCCAGGTTGGGAACCACTGGCTTAATCATTAACGTGTACCAATAATCGATAAATAGTTGACAGTAATATATGAAATTACCCATATTATAGACGAAATAAATCTTCCACATGTAAAAGTTTTTAGCGCCCCGCGCGACTACTGTTACAATTAAAAACTTCTATACGCTAGGTATACCTCAAGAAGTCAGTGATGGCGCAGAACACCACAAGCGCTCTCGGCGCCGTGAAGTTGCCAATAGCCAATTTAACATATATATGCAGTATATGCAGGGCCGAAACAGCACTTCGTCAGCCCCCCCCTAAAAAAACATTGGTCTTGGCATTGGTCCCCATAGCGTCATAAACCAAACAGTAGGCCTCTCATCACGGTCTGCGATTTATAACCGCTACTTTGTCAGCGAAATTTGTAATACACGTTAGAGTGCTAGTTTATAGCGTAAGACCGCGCGAGGAGTAAAATTTTCTATAATTCGAGATTGAATCCGTCAATAATATCAGAAATTGCATACATATTGTTATAAAGTTTGTTATTCTCTCTCTCTGCCCAGGTAATCAGATTTACTTTAAGATTTACAATCAAAATGAAATGTTTTGGAAAATGTAGGGCCCGTAAATAAAAATAATTCGGGCGCGCCCCTTGGTCCCCTCGGGGTTTTCAGTCAGGACAAGGGCGGTCCTTTTTGGCCAATGTTTTCTCGCTGCCGATCATTCTGGCACACTTCTAGGATCGCATTTTGTTAAATTTCTTGGAGAGTCGTGGCACGATAATGGCCGACACCAGAACTGCCCATTGCTATTAATCTTGCATATTTTATCTTGGGGAAGGCTACCCAATAATCAAGAAATTTGACATTAAATCGAGCATAGGAAAAAAATTGAATAAAGTTGAACAAATTTTTAAAATAAACTAGATAATTTATGTTTATTCAATAAATAAGTTTGGGCCTCCTTCGAGCTCGCCCCCCCCCCAATCGATTGGTTTGGGGTGCGGCAGTTAGAGTCCTGATTATATGACGCCCAGATGGGCCATTACAACTCTACGCCGGAATGCGATTGTATGCTATGCAAGGAATCGAAGCACGGCCGTGAATAACAAGGAGGTTGAACAGTGAACAGCCTTGGTCTAGGATTACTGTACGGAGTTATCCGGTCAGGGGTGTACCAGTCAGGTTGAAGAGCACTGATATAGACAACATTGTCAGAATGAAGCAACACGGTGTGTCACCAGCAGTGTGCGCACAACTTCAGTGTTGTCAGTCAACAACTGCTGCTGTTGAACGTTCTTTCTCCATTCTTGGCAAGCTAATTAGTAAGGGCAGACACTTTCTACCCGAGAATGTAGGAAAGTATCTTTCTTTCGTTGTACTACAACAAATTTTAATTATTTCCACTATAATACGTAATGTAACTACTGGAATTCTGCATAGGGCCAGATTTCGTTAAAATACTAGTTTTTCATGTAAAAATTTGTCAGTTTTTGAGTCAAAAACGTTTTGTCAGGCCCATCTACTTTGTAAGGACAGACAGTTCCAACCAGGAATGAAGATAAGTAGTACAATTTCCACATAATGTGCGAAAACACCTAATTTGCATACGTGAGGTCAAAATATGGTCAAATGTCAGTTTTTTTTTAGGTCAAAAAAGTCAAAATTTAGACTTTTTAGGTCAAAATCTTCCGTTTTTTAGGTAAAAATCGCCCTAATGATAACGTATAACTGCCTAGCTACTTCATTGAAACTTACAAGCAACCTTTCAATACTTTAAACACCGTTTTACATTTTCATTGATATGCTCACCTTCCATGCTCATTATCGAGGTCATATCCCTGTCAATATCATCATTCCAGAGGCATATATTGAACAATAAGAGATGTATTTACATATGAAGAGATGCTAAATTGAAATTATCGGTTTATTCAGTGCACGTCCTCGACAGAATCATTCACATCGACAATTGACAAATGATGACACTTCGTGCTTGTAGAACTACATACATTTATTTATTTATTTATTTATTTATTTATAATGTCAGAACACTGCGATACACAGCTCTATCACTAATCGACGAGCGTACCATTCCAAAAAGGTTTACAAGCACTGATACAGACTACAATGTTGAATAATCAACTCAGTACTAGCAGACAAAGATCATTATATAATATACAGATAAAATCATTGTCGCCAGGAACGGTATACATATATATAGGGTACATACACTATTCATAACTGTAATGGGCCAATATATATTGTACGATGATAATTGCTATCCCTACGGAGAAATGAAAGAACACAACGAATGGCCGATATAAATAAATCGTCTTATATCTTCCAAGTAACCAATCATACGATTCAATATAGACACTAAATATATACCATATTATTATATGGACTGGTAGCAGGCATCAGAGAGAACAGGTGACGGTTTTCGGTCTAGGGGTACGATTCGGATCGATAGAATTCATTCGGGATCTCTCCGTATTAATAAATTGAAGATTTTGATCTGAACACACCCTGTCCACGTTCACGCACCAGTGGACAAAACCGGTCACCCCGCATTTACGACCGATGAGCACGGGCCTAGATTTGATTTGATAACCGCTCACATACATAAGAAATTCTGTTCAAATCTGGATCTGTCAATGTTTTAAGAAATACGTGGACTAATCGACTGATACTCGGAAATACTACACCGCAGTTAAAAATGAAACGCTGTATATGTCTAATATATAATTAAAGACTTTATGCAGACCTAATCGATTCAGTATGCAAATGATATAGCAATAGCGCAATGCGACTTGCTTGTCACAAATTTTGCTTTTTGCTGGTATTTATTGACCAAGTGACAAATCTCACCATCGTTTCGTTTAACGCTACACATTGTCTAGTCCATTGATGACAGGTAAATCGCAAAGGCGGTCATTGTTTCACTAACTGCGTAGGTGAATTCAAGTTTGGTTTGAATGTATGCTCTCATGAGTTCCATCGTGATCTTCCGTTAATTTGGCATGGTCTGTCAGCACGTTCCTCGCAGTCAGCTTCATGTTTTTAATGAATAAATATTTTGATCCCGATGGCTTCTCCACTGCTGTTGAAGTTCGACTTGCTGTATGAAAAAGTTACAATTATGATCTTTCCAAATTCGTCTTCAACAAAATGGCAAGGTTCGTGGATGCAAAACGTTTCTGCAATTAAATAAGTTTTCGCTTTCAGCAACATTAACTTCAACGTCCATTACTATAAGTGCAGTCAGGCAGTCTAAAGTTCATTTGAGTACAGCTAGTATTGCGAGGCGGGAATCCAAAATCAAACTTTCGGCGTTATGTATGGAATAACGTCCCTTTGCTTACATTCGTAGCTTGTCACATCAAAGTGTCACAAACTTTTCGATAATTCATCGCTGCATTTTAGAGGTAGGCATGATAACCGGTTACATTGTCGTATTTGTTGATTCACTAACATAGGCCTATAGCATGGTTAGGGGTCCTATGGATCTACTCCAGCTAAATCTAATCTGCCGAGTTTGACACGAATGTTGTATAATTTTCGAAGCAAAATTGCAGTAAAAAGATAGTGAATATCACTCACGAATTCGCTGTACCCGACGACGCATGCTTTGACGTATTCTATTGCAAGATGTGTTCATTGAACATAAGAATTATTATATAAGGCCATCCATTATGATCATTTACGAGTTCGACGGAGACTAGTTTTTGTGAGGTTCCCCAAAAATCTCCGATATTTACGAAAGAAATTCAAAAATGCTACTCACATCATACTTTTCGTAATCAGCTGTGGGAATCCAGGTCTGTGCGATTGTACGATGTTGTATTAGAAAATTTATAGCGACTGTAACTAATTGCCAGATATTGAATGGGCACAATATCCTCATATTTATTTTTACATCTAAAATATCTAATTATCCTATTAATTGAGTCAATATGATTTATGGATATAATTTGTAAAAAACTGACCTCTTTTAAAAGGATGAAATGATCCGACGTCATACTGCTCGCCATCTTTCTTCAACTCCCATTGTATCGAAATTGTATCTGACATTGGTGGAATATTTTCCAGAGTGTATTTCCGGAAGACTGGTTCAGGTTCATTTCTTTTTATATCCCTAATTCTTTTATCAAAAGTTGCATCCGGCATAAAATACGAATTCGGATGATTCGGACAGCTGATTGACATGTTTATGCGATTTTTACTTTTGAAACGGTAAGTTGCGAACTGGTGTCTCTTTACATTTTTCCCGTAATCCTTTCTCATGCGTCGTTCTAAACGCTTCTTCATTAGCCTGTTTCTCGCGATCAAAGCCAACGAATAGCCCACATCCATGTAGTAAACGAGTGGTGTCATAAAGTAGGACATTTTCGACGAACTATTCCCTGTCTTACAGAATGCACCGACAGGAGAGAAGTGAGATCTGTTGAATGAAATAAAATTGCAATCTACAACAATATCGCAGTCTATCTTTTCCCATATCATGGTCTTGTCATCATAACGCATTATATCGATCTCGTCCTCGCACCCTTCCGCCATGCACCATGTATGTAGTTTCACCGTTGCTGGCACTCTCAAGTTTGGAGCGTTGATGGTCAAAGTAGGTGCGATGGCTTCCCTTCCTCTTGGATATTTCATCGGGTTAATTTCTGATCGGACAGTGACTTCTTCAACTTCCTTGAAACTGTCAGTGGCAAATCGAACGCTACTGCCCCCAACTTCTATTTCCTTTGCGTTTGGTCCGACGAAAACTGTAACCGTTTCGGAAGGGATTTCCAGATCTGTGGAATAGTTTGTTCGTACGTAACGTTATCGCAGAAAAGTAACATTGTACCAATTAACTAGACCAAGATATTTTGTATAGACTGCATTTTATTATTCCGATTGATTTGAGGAAGCAACAATCTGTTAAGGTGACGTACTAGGTATACCATGCATCACCGGCGGTAGACTAGTTATACGGGGAGGGCGTGTAAGCGATGATACGTGCCTTTTTAATACCTACTTAAGAGAGAGCTTAACTATTTTGTTTTCAATCATTTGCATTACATGATGATATTACAGTAGAATTTAAACGTTACTTCTTCGGTTGTTGACGTTCGGCGAAATCGAGTAAGTGCGTTCCCTTACCCCTTTTCTCTATAATCCAACTTATTCGTAGGATGCATATTTACACTAGTCCCGTTATGGAACGATCATAACCTACGCTGGTGCGCTAAGGTGGCGGTTCGGGGTAGGCCTACCTCTTCCCCCCTTACGCCAGTAATCACTAATCATACGCTCTCCGACGTTTGTATGGAGCCCTCATTATCAATGTATTAAATGCATGGGAACAACCTTTAAATGATTGTTATAAAGTAAATTAGAAACCCGGAAATTGGATCATTGTTCGGTACCCTGTTCATGAGAGTACTCGTGTTGTGATCGTGCTGTGAAACTACATGAACGAACAGTCATTACGCCTATAAATATGTTCATTATACCCTGCAACGGGAAGGCCTACTCAGTCAATGATATTGGCGTAATTCTTATTTCTAAACACATTAGTTAATATTGGTAATTTACTTTTCCGTAAATGGCTAAACATTGAAGAGCCGTTCAATCTCCATATGGGACACATATCGTTATGCACAAGCGTCAGTGAATGTTACTAAATACTCAACTCACCGAACAAAACTGTTGTATCGAGTCCACGGCTTCGTGAATGCGCCTGAATGGTGTCCAGTTCCGTGTCACTGAGCATGCTACCGTGAAACTGGGACATCAGTGTGAGTTTCTTTGAATTGCAATTTGAGATAATATTGAGAATCTCGTCAAGCGATGCGGGGTAGGTGAGTACCGATATGACATAACCGACCTGAAAAGAAAGATAGGCGTTCAAGCAATTTCTGACTGAAGCGTCCAATGGCATGACTTATCCCATACCGATTTTTGCTTATAGTCATCATGCATAAACAAAGCGTCTTCTGCATTCTGAATCTCGTACAACCACTGAATATTTACGTCAATACCATAGCTTGAAATTTCATCCCTGTGTTTCGAAATCCTTTTACATTCTTCAGGACTCGTAGCCGCAGCAATTATAGCAACATCCAGAGTTTTAACCTACAAATGAAATTAAAAGACGATATTGAATATAATATTTTTGCTACACCCCGGTAAGGTGACCTTGTACTTATCTGCAAATGCTTTTATTAAGGACCAATCGATTGTCGTTGCTTCAGTGCAGTCTAGCGTCATGGTACTGATCTGAAAGTAACGTTACACGTTGGCTTAAAAATAATTGAACATGATAGTAACTTGGGGATAGGCCAGGCAATTTTCAGTAAAGCGAGCCCTGGTGTCATCTACAATATTATTGAAGGTTTCCACTCACGCACCGATCAGACTAGAAAGTGTGAAAGCGTGTAATGAACGTAATGAACAAACATATGACTTATCGATATCAAGGCGTAAATCAGTACTTCCTATCCTAATTAAGGGATGGGCAGAGCGTTATACTACGATCAAAGACAAAGTAACATGTGTAGATAAAAAACCCATCATTAAACCTTTTCGATATTCGTTGCCGAAGCTTTCCGTAAGTCGTCCTGAACGATATGGAATTGATGGTCAGGTAATATCATTATGTCTGGTTGGAGCAGTATTCCCAAATACACGACAGATGTGAAAATATGACCTGCTTTGACTGTCAGCGAAGAGTCCTGTGGTAAAGGGACAAATGTCATGAAGTAACTTGAAACATACCGTGAAACACCAGGAAGTACATTTTAATATTGGCATGTCCTGACATATAAGTTCGTATGCAAATATGTTGTATTTTTGTAAGATGTCTCACCTTTTTGCTAAAAAGTCCCACGACATCATCTCCTCCAATGCTGATGAACTCGTTATCATTTGTCAACGTGACGTAGCGCGAATTTACGCATATTTGGATGACCTTAATACAGCATATAGGAATGAATCTGGTTCCCAAGCCGCAGCGTCATTTTTAAACACACATAAGGAGAATTTCAAAATTCAACCTTTCATGTGTGGATGTAGTTTGATGGGATTTCCCTTCATTCAGTTAAAAATTCCACTAATACTATGGGTGATTGTAAATAAATCTCGTCCCCATAAGTGGAAACAACGAAACATACATAGGCCATGTCCAGCATGGCAAAAGGCGGCTAAATTGAGTCACCACCATCACTACCATTTAGTGCAATGTCTATAAGCGGTTTCCCAAGTATTTTATGAATGGCACACATTTTTTTTTTAAATTATCACCTTTCGATGGGTCCATGAATTTACAGTTCTCATGCCCACACTACAGTATTATGAAAGTTTATGAAGGAGATAGATTGATTGAATAATTGATTGATTGATTCACTGTGGCAACACAATTGTAGATTACGAAAGATAAAAAAGATAATCAGTCTACACCAGTGGTTCTTAATGTTTTTCCTCCAGCGCCCCCTGTCAAAAATTATCGGGCGCCAGCGCCCCCAACTCATATTGTAAGGACTGTAATATCGACAATGGGTAAGAGGGAGGACCGTAATAGCACTTCGTCAGCCCCCCTGAAGTACGATTGTCTTGCGCACCGATAGCGTGATAAATCAAACTTCTGAGGGCTTCGCCCTCAAGAACGCTGACCGTGATATCGATTGTGAGCAAAGTTTGTGTGACCTGGTCGCCCTAGGCGCCAACATTTTCTATAATGCATGAATGAATCGCTGGTATTTGCATATATACGACGCTATAAACTTTTTATCCTCTCAACTCACGTAATCAGATTTACCAGTAGCGCTGAGGGAGCTGTTGTATATGAAAATGAAGGCCGCGTAATTATTAATCAAACATATTCGGGCGTGCCCGTCGGTACAATAAATTCGTTACATGTTGTTAATTTGTTACCTCTTGTCCGCTATATAGTCAAAAGATAGTGAAACGCATAAACGTAAGTAGTTATTATAATCGCTCGTGGTGTGGCAGGGGTTCTTATGGGCCCGCTCGCACGCGGCTTCGAAAACTCGTGTTCGCACGGTAACCCTTTTGACCCCCCTATCACTCGCACGCGGCTATTGCGTCTTATGGGCCCTCTCGCACGGTAACCCTTTTCGGTATAGGAATCGCTTGCACGTGGCTTCGAAAACCCGTGTTCGAAGGACCACCTTTTTCGACCCCCTATCGCTCGCATGCGGCTATTGTGTCTTGAGGTCGCATGGTAACCCTTTCAGGTATAGCACCCGCTCCCACGCGGCTTCGTTGTTGGTATGTCGAACTTCGTATGGTGTTGAATATGTATCAAGTAGATTGATCACGTGATTGATCCTTAATGTGTATATTCCAAATTAATATATATGACCGATTCGAGTTAATCCTAACGTTTACGGTGATTGTGACATAATATATCGTTATTCTTATGGGCGCGGCGGTGATTCGTACTTTCGGGTATAGGCTGCGGGGGGTATGTCATAATTTCAACAAAAAGGGTGTGAAATAGTTTGCTAAATCTAGGAATCAGTCGCTTGGTAATATTTTGGTAATTAGTTTGCCACAGAGCCGGCGTAGACGGCGATTCGAATATCAACAATAACCACGCTCACAAAGTAACACTTCAAATAGGTGTGAAATATATTACAAACCCCGCGATCGCCGACATGATAATGTCACATACGTAGCCATCTTTCGTGACTTGGTGTTACAGGCATGCCGATCGCTCAGGCGGTGAAATTTTACTAATCAGTTTGTCACGGAACTTGATTTCGCTGGTAAGATTTGAAAAGTAACCAATAACAGAACCGTCGCAGACGGTGATTCGAATACCGACAAATTCTCACTTATTTCTGCTCTAACCCTAATCCTTTGCGAAGTCAACTCTTATTCAAAAAGGTGTGAAATAATTTTAAAATCCTACGACCTCTCACATGGTAATGCTTCAGACATAGCGATCCCTCATGATTTGGTGTTACAGACATACCGATCGCTCACAAGGTAATATTTCGGTAATTAGTTTGGAACGGAGCCGTCGCAGACGGTGATTCAAAAACCAACAATTTGACACATTCTGGTGGTCGCTATATGTTTTCATATCCTTGGAATAGTGGTCGACTTTAGTTAAGTGATAAGAATCATGAGAATATTCAATCAATGTGTTAATTTGTCAACTTGAAATGAAATTTACTACACAACTCAATTTGATTCGTATCTTAATGTGTTAATTCGGTAAAACTCTAATCATTTGAGAAATCCTTTTAACGCGATCTGTTGAATCGAACGTAACCTGAATATTACTGACGCCGACTTTCAGCCGCATCGGATTGTTCACACATTCCGCGCCGCTGTTTTCACACCTATAGAATCAATACCAACTAACCCTAAAAGAATCAAGAATCACAAGTACGCACATTATACAGTATTGTATTTATCAACTTGAAATCAAACTCTCAACAAAACCACGCATCTTATCACTTGCCAACGCTATCATGAAAAGCGTCGAATCCATATTATTAAGAAGGTTATAGTACGACGTCGTAATCCACTTGCGAGATGTTCTATAAGTAAATTGAGATCACCCAAAATGAAATATTTTGACTTTGGTGTATTGTGAATTGAAATAGGATTGACAAACATGACTACCATCTTTCCCCAGTCCCATTTCGATGTTATACGCATATTGATTTGAAACAAGTAATGAAACATTACAACTCTATTCGCGATCCGGCTTTCTGTTTGTCAAAGAGACATTTTAACATCTTACCATACTCAAAAGAATTATTCACAACATTAACAAGTGTTTAAAATCTAGTTTTCACTTACTTGATTATATCACTACAACTCGCAAACTTGAATTAATTCATCCTGATTGTATTCATATGACCGATAATTTTTATTCAACTGTAAAAGTCGTTACTAATCTATAACACAAAGTAATCGCTACTCGGTGCATACGACGAGAATTGAATACTCAGCCTATGATAGTAATTCGCGCAAGTGAATCCAAGACATCGGGCTGTGAGAAAATCATCACGGGGGTTGTTATTACCACATTACCACAAAGTAGACACGATTTCGGTAATATACACAATCATTACAACTTTAAACTATATTAATCATTCTCGGTCGTATTCACATATCACAGACCTGTGTTTTTTATTCCAATGCACCATCCACGCCTACTTTGCGCTTGTATCGTATGTTCAGTGTCAGTGATGTTGTTAAACGTTGTCGCCTGATGTCGGTATCCCGTTAGTGTACTATTATGAGTGTGAAAAGGATTTACACATCTTGTGCAGAGTATCAGAGTGTCGCGACAGTGAAGATATTTTTCGCGTGACGAAACAAGATCGTTGTTCAAATGTTAATGCATGCATTTCGATTACCGAGTTGCTGTACAATAGAGAAGACTCCACATTCGACCCTGCTGTATGCTTCGATTAGAACCACAAGACCACATGTACATCTATACACACAACTCGATGACGTTGATATAGTGTTACTAAAATTAATTATTACCTATTTACACAACATAAAAATAACAATTCATGTCGTAGTAAGTAAGTTTCTTGAACTCGTGCTCGATGAAAACGAATGGTGACAAGTATACTTTTGTGTTTGAGTGAAAAAGAATTATTTAGAGTAGTGACAGTTCGTGACCAACGAATGCAAATCGATCATGATATTACAATATACGATTTCGTCAACATAACGACTTGGCGCAGGAGAAACACTTTAACGTTTTTTTTAATAACTGGATTCTTGAAACTTGTTGCTTGTGGGATTTACAGCTGGTACACAAAGGTTAACGACGTTTTTAATGTGGTTACACCTTCTAGTTGTTTTGGTGTAAGGAAAATCATTCGATAACTCGTCACTTCTCGTTAGTCAAGTAAATTGTTTTGTGTGAAAGATGTAAGGACCGTGACTAGAAAACATATGTACTCTTTTGTGGACGTAACTAGATTACTGTGATGACATTGATAGGTCTCTCAAGCAGTGAACATAGTTTTTGTTTTTGAAAGATGTATCGATATCAATATAATATTTTCTAAAAGTCGAACTCGACAGATATCATGAATGTGTAAGACTTATGATAAACATTCAACTTATACAACTTTGTTACAAGGCCTATGATATTTCTGTAAGTACTATGGTTGTGTGTTGGATTATTTGAATATTTAGATGCGAGACCATTCGTGTAAAAAAGTTCTTGTGACATCAAAAACAGTTTGTAGAGTCTAACCAACCATTTAGTTTCGTAGTGTGAGGATATCGAGTAAAGTTGATTACTTTGTGTGATGTAAATATCCTTCGTACTTTTGTAAGAGTTGTGAGGATGATCATTCGCATCCTACAAAGTAACTAGCTGATACTAAAAAATATTGAATGACCGCTAACACACTGAGTTGATAACCCAAGATAGTAAAAATTGTTTACTGTTAGACTCACATAATTCGTATCCAGCAAAACGATAGACACCAAACGTTCGATGGAGTTTAAATCTAGATTGTATTAAGCGAAGTGATGAGTACCTCCAGTAAAAAAATCGAAACGGCCAAAACAAATTTTCTGTGTCTTGGTTGTTGTAAATAACTATTTGGTATGATATTAGTTGAGTGTGTGACAATTCGTATCTTTCGAGGTTGAATGTTTAACCATATCGAAATGAATCCAGAACACATGAAGTATATATTGTTCACAATAGAATTGATGAGAATGTTAACCTTGTAGAGTGTGTTTGTATGAAAGTCATTTCCAATACGGTTACTTCGATCGGTATTAATTCCATGTCATACAAAAAACATGAAGCCATTGTACAGTTTCGTTTTATGAGAATATTGAGTGAAGTTGATTGTTTTTTGTGTGAGGAAAATATCTTTTATTGATATTGCACACTGGTTTCATTACCCGAGTAAGTGAAAATTGTTTTCTGCTAAACAGATATGATTTGTATTTAGAAAAACGATCCACACCGATTAGGCGACGCTGTTTAATATCCAATGAGTGAGTGAAATTTATTAGGGGTTTGATTTAGCTAGGTAATTACCACTGATTCAATCACATACAAGTATATGGTCTTTCAGTGACTGAGTATTGTGACGACATTTACTTTGACGAATGACGATGGAAAAACTTCCAATTTCTCTGATCGTATGCGTTGCACAAATAGTTCTAGTATGCATTCAGTGAACATCATACAAATTGACGACGATTTTCATTAGTTTGGTTAGATGATGACAATTTATCTAGAGGTTCAAATCGATATCACTACTATGAACAGCAATACAAACATGTTTTTCTAGATTTCAGTGTAGCACATACTTGAGTTTATTATTGTTATGAGTTTTGTATTAACCAAGACCGGTTGAATAGAATCAATCCCGTAAAGATACTTCTATTCACTTTTTGATGATCAAAGTCTTAGAGTGTGACCTCGTAATGTTTTACATTTCACACGTTCGATAGAGAGTGTAAACAGAGCTTACCACACTTAAAATGGTACTACGATATCCAAAGTGATATTTTCATAATGCGTAATGTGCGTATGTTTCAATTCGATGTCGCAGATTCCGACAATAGGTTTTGTGTGGGTTGTTGGATATGTCATTGCAAGCGATTCCTAAACTTCGCTCCCACAGTTAAAATGAGGATCGAGTGTGCGTGTACTTTTAGGTTGACAACTCTACTAGAGTGTAATACGTCTGTGATATATTTGAATACATCGATCGTGATTGTGTTTGGTAGATTCACGAATCGAGATGATGATGATGATGCTGCTGTTTCTAAAATGCTTGCTTTACAACTCTTTCGTCAGTTCGTTACAACTCATTCGTAATAAATTTCTGAATACAAATCCTAAAAAACACGAATTGAAGACGAATGATTTGTTTTTTAATACACTAAAAAGTACTTTTGTTTTGGTGTTGGACTTGTGCTCTGATATTGATAGATGTGTTGAGTAATATGGCCAGTTTATAAAAATCTCGGTAATGTTTTTTGGTACCTTAAGTCAGGTGATCAATTATAAAATCGCGGTATTGTTTCTTGCGTGTGCACGTTATCATCAAATTAATACGACTACATTTTACTGAAGGAATAAAAAACACAGGTCTGTGATATGTGAATACGACCGAGAATGATTAATATAGTTTAAAGTTGTAATGATTGTGTATATTACCGAAATCGTGTCTACTTTACTATGAGTAAGTCGGATAAGGTAGTAAGTCAATGTGGTAATAACCATCCCCGTGTAGATTTTCTCACTGCCCGATGTCTTAGATTCACTTGCGCGAATTGCTATCATAGGCTTAGTATTCAAATCTCGTCGTATGCACCGAGTACTGATTACTTTGTGTTATAGATTAGTAACGACTTTTACAGTTGAATAAAAATTATCGGTCATATGAATACAATCAGGATGAATTAATTCAAGTTTGCGAGTTGTAGTGATATAGTCAAGTAAGTGAAAACTAGATTTTAAACACTTGTTAATGTTGTGAATAATTCTTTTGAGTATGGTAAGATGTTAAAATGTCTCTTTGACAAACAGAAAGCCGGATCGTGAGTAGAGTTGTAATGTTTCATTACTTGTTTCAAATCAATATGCGTATAACATCGAAATGGGACTGGGAAAAGATGGCAGTCATGTTTGTCAATCCTATTTCAATTCACACTACACCAAACTCAAAATATTTCATTTTGGGTGATCTGAATTTACCTATAGAACATCTCGCAAGTGGATTACGACGTCGTACTATAACATTCTTATAACTATGGATTCGAGGCTTTTCATGATAGCGTTGGCAAGTGATAAGATGCGTGGTTTTGTTAAGAGCTTGATTTCAAGTTGATAAATACAATACTGTATAATGTGCGTACTTGTGATTCTTGATTCTTTTAGAGTTAGGGTGGAGGCCAAAAATATAGATCAAATAAAAGATCTGGGGATTTTGCACGTTGCCGGATTTTCTGCGGACCAGAAAGGTAGATTAGTAAGATTCTGCCATAATCGACTGAGTATAGACTGCTGCTTCTTGATCCTGGTCGCCACCAGGATTAAAGTCTGGATTAGGGTACACAAGCATATAAATTTGACGAGGTTTGTAATAGTTAGGACATTGTAGATTGAAATTGATTATCTGAGGTTCGTTATAAAGATAGTGAAGATTGCATGTTGGCGATATTTTGTTACCGGTACTCAATTGTCCTTCTCCTTATTGACTGATGATCATATTATTACAGAATATTTATGATAATTGCATACAAACTATGTAATAAATGAGTTTAGCCGTTCTCTTGCATTGCAAACAATCAACCAAGCCGTGAAATGCTACATCACCAAACATGGCAAAGGAACAGAACAGCAATTGAAGGTTGTTTCAAAACAAGAAAAAGTGACAAAACTGAAAATGACAAGTCTTTCAGAACATTTCATTGGAAGAGTGACTTAAGATATGGTATCTGACCCGGTGACGGTGCTATTTATTTCAAGGTAACTTTGTAGACATTAATTATATCCATAATATGGCGCATTTGAGTAAATTATTGGTTATAGCTGTCATACCAGCACAGGTTCAGCCACTTGAACAACACAAAGTGATTCCACCGTATTGTCTGTAGTTACTGTAGAAAATCAATCATATGTAAGTTATATTGCGAGAGAGTAATGAGAACTTGATCGATACATTGACCACATCGAGAAGTGTTCCCCATGATGATGATTGGTTCGTGTCAGAGGCAACTCTTCTCGTTATTTTCATCACTACTTTTTGCTAACATATCAATTGTACGAGTGTAGATGTATATTATATCGAATTCTTGCCCGGTGGTGTATTGAAGGGAATGCATTCACGATATCAAACGTTCTTGTCATGCATTCAGCGATTTTATATTGAGATTTTTTGCTACTCGTCAAATGATCAGTTTCAGTATTTTCCACCATCACTAGCAAATATGCATGTGCAATTGTGCATTGTGCATGTGTAAACATACGTATAGCCTCAAATCCTTCTGAAACATTCACATTTTTTTCAGAAACAAGCTACATGGAATCGCAGTCAACATGCGTGACAAAGATGAGTGATCTGCCACCTGGTATGTTGCTTATACACATTTGAATTTCAAGTCGAGTTGATATTTTAAAATATACAATCTCGCAGTTTCGGAGAGTTTGGCAAACTTTTGCTCCACTGCCTCAACCATTGTTATGTAAAAATTTCCCACTTTGTACTTAGTTTTCTAGTGAAGTGTATCTGCGAACGACAGAGTTGGAAATGGTGTTTGACTGTTCGAAAGATTGCTGATTACCAGTGCAATGCACATAGTTACAATCCTGTAACAATTGATATAAGATGGTATACAATGCAGCCTGACCGATTATATCGGTTTGCCGATAATATAGACTCGATATCACTCTTTAAAAGAATTATTGGTATCGGCAATTGGAAATGAATATATATGGGCAGTTTTCGTGAGGTCACAGCATGGTGATAGGAAATCCATAAACTATAATCTTTGACCACTAGACTGAGAATATTGATATATTTCACATATATTACACTTTACAGGTGTCCTGATGCAGCCTTTCTGGTTTATTTCCAAGTATAGCATTGGCTGTAAAGCTGTTCAAATAGATGCCCTGAAGTTTTTCAAATGCGCATTTTAAGCTATTCCACACAATTTGAATATAGGCTATAGTGGTTATCGGTGAAGGAGTTAGATATTGGTTTTGTCGGTATCGGCCCAAAACTACAATATCAGTCGGGCTCTAGTATACAAATACAATACAATGACAACTACCAATTCTGCACTTTGTGATCAGCTGGTTGCAGAATACAAGTTTTTAATGACTAGAGACTGACCGAGTATTGATATCAACCATTAGAGGAAAAAATATCAGCCAACAAGGCAAGAAGAATTTCCAAGATTTCTCTGTGATTGGCTTCCTAATACAAGTTTTAGTTTAATCATAGGTTACTACCTCATCGCAGAGTTAATATGAACTTCTTTTAATTCAGAATAACGATGAGCTGAGAATTGAACTGATGGTCTCCAAGATTGAGGAGCTCAAAGAAAGAAAAGACATGAGAGACGAAGAAAGATATTTCAGAAAGCAAGAATTCGAAATGCGTATCGAAGAACATGCGATAAAAATGGAAATATATAGATTACAACTTGGACAATTGAGGAATTAGTGACATCTGTAATGCAATATTTCTTTGTTCACTTATTTCATTGTGCCTTCCTGTCAAGTTATGTAAATAGCCGAATACGCATTTTCTGAAAAGCAACGTTTCTTCATAATATTTCATTGTGCCTGCCTGCCAACTGGTTCTAGCCTTATGGGCAATGTTCCCTCTAATTTTCGACGAGTTTGCGCACACTCAGCAACTCACTACGCAGACTCTTGGACAACAGTGCGTAAACGTCTGTAAAAAAATTCATCACTTCGAATTTTTTCGTGCGCAACTTGGGATTTTCTGTGCGCAGAGACCATGTCAGCGCTGCGCATTTACGCACGTGAGTAGCTTAGAGGGAACATTGCTTATAGGTATTATCGATGGTGCACATTTTTTGAAATGCAACACGTCTTTATAATATTTCATTGTGCCTGCCTGCCCAAGTGTTCCTCGCCTTATAGGTATTGTCGACGGTGCAAATATTTCGGTACATTTTTTCAATGAATATTTGTCAATTTGAATACAAATAATGGGACACCTGCTCTTTGTTTATTATCTACAGTGCAATTGTAGTTCAATCTTTCATTCCACGAAGTCATGCACATTTCATTCCCTTTATTATTTTTACACCAACACGGTTTACTGTGTTCGTTAAAATTTTAAAATAAACATAATTAGTAGAAATATGTGTTGATCTTATTTTCCAAGATAGGCTATTGCGTCAGTGTATCCAACTTCAGATGTTATATCCGTAGCTTCCTCGGGAGTAACTGCAATATCAGGAACTGGCTCATTGGTTTTTGTAGCAAAATTGTGCAAACATATTGTCGCAATGATTGCCGGGGTGGTGTTTTCGGTTTGCATTCGCATAGGAATTAGCAACATCTGGAAACAGTGTTTGAGAATGCCAAAGCATTGCTCGATCAGCACGCGTGTCTTTGATTGCATATAGCTGTATTTTTTTTCTTGTGCAGCCTGTGGATTTGTTAATGGAGTCATCAGGTACATTTTTAGAGCATATAGCCTCTGTCTCCCAGCAAAATCCCATTGTATTTTTTCTGGCCGAGCTCGTATATTAATCTGGAGTTTGAAAAAGTTCTTGAGTCATGAGTACTCCCTGCCATCTCACAACAGCATTAGTCACTACCGGTATTCTCTTGGCATTGTACTCCATTTGACAGTTCAAAGAAAAATATCCTTTCCTGCAACGATAAACTTTTCTGGTACAGAGCCACCTGGGGACTTTATTAGGATATGGGTACCATCAATGCAACCGATGACATTTGGAACTCCACCTATGTCAAAGAAATCACTCTTTGTTTGTAACGAATCATCCAATTGTGGGATAA
Source organism: Botryllus schlosseri (assembly GCF_051294905.1). Taxonomy (NCBI): domain Eukaryota; kingdom Metazoa; phylum Chordata; class Ascidiacea; order Stolidobranchia; family Styelidae; genus Botryllus; species Botryllus schlosseri. The sequence goes on along the minus strand of NC_137237.1, from coordinate 35,024,006 downwards.
ATTTTCTCTGTTCTCTGATAATACCCGAGAAATGCAGTGGATGATTCGGCGTGCAGTTATCCGGCTTACACCAATCAAGTCAGCATCTGTTTGTTAAAAATGAACGTAGCAAAAAATCGGAGAGCACAGAGTAATTGCATCATGGGGTGCAAAGCTTGGCACCGTACATCCAACCATGGGCTGTCTTCAATCATGTCCAATAGAATTACCGTAGCTCCCTTGGAAAATCTGTAGCGGTCAACGAATTCTTTTTCCGGTTATTTTACAAATGAGTCCGATATGTCTGCCAAGTAATGCCTGGGCACAATAATTGTATTCTCGTCATCCGAACTGGAACTGCCATCTACGATGTCCAAAATATCCATACTACAGACAGTAATAACAACAGTACCAGTTTGCAATGCCGTCTTTAGAACTTATAACTGTGAATAAACTACAGAGTAATATGCATTAAAGCTGCAAAGTGGCTTCAAGTCAATTTCATGAGTCCACCTAGGAAACGACGGCATTCATAGGACACGACCAAAATCGACGACATTTCCAATCAGCATTGCCAAAGCAATATTTACTACGAAGTCGATGGGTTGACATGGCAACCTTCCACGGATCACTACAATTTGCGTCATTTTGACGCAAAAGCGTCCTACATCCTGGATTTGTAGATCAACTAACTTCGCACGAACATCCAATGTTTTGGCGTGCGGATCATCTACTTCTAAATCGGGAGATCTTGGAACTCGCTGATTAAGCGAAAATCCAGGATGTTTTTACTCAGCTTATTGGCCTCCACCCTTAGTTGGTATTGATTCTATAGGTGTGAAAACAGCGGCGCGGAATGTGTGAATAATCCGATGCGGCTGAAAGTCGGCGTCAGTAATATTCAGGTTACGTTCGATTCAACAGATCGCGTTAAAAGGATTTCTCAAATGATTAGAGTTTTACCGAATTAACATATTAAGATACGAATCAACTTGAGTTGTGTAGTAAATTTCATTTCAAGTTGACAAATTAACACATTGATTGAATATTCTCATGATTCTTATCACACAACTAAATTCGACCACTATTCCAAGGATGTGAAAACATATAGCGACCACCAGAATGTGTCAAATTGTTGGTTTTTGAATCACCGTCTGCGACGGCTCTGTTCCAAACTAATTATCGAAATATTACCTTGTGAGCGATCGGTATGTCTGTAACACCAAATCATGAGGGATCGCTATGTCTGAAGCATTGCCATGTGAGAGGTCGTAGGATTTAAAAATTATTTCACACCTTTTTGAATAAGAGTTAACTTCGCAAAGGATTAGGGTTAGAGCAGAAATAAGTGAGAATTTGTCGGTATTCGAATCACTGTCTGCGACGGTTCTGTTATTCGTTACTTATTAAATCTTACCAGCGAAATCAAGTTCTGTGACAAACTGATTACTAAAATTTCACCGCCTGAGCGATCTGCATGCCTGTAACACCAAGTCACGAAAGATGGCTACGTATGAGACATTATCATGTCGGCGATCGCGGGGTTTGTAATATATTTCACACCTATTTGAAGTGTTACTTTGTGAGCGTGGTTATTGTTGATATTCGAATCGCCGTCTACGCCGGCTCTGTGGCAAACTAATTACCAAAATATCACCAAGCGACTGATTCCTAGATTTAGCAAACTATTTCACACTATTTTTGTTGAAAGTATGACATACCGCCCGCAGCCTATACCCGAAAGTACGAATCACCGCCGCGCCCATAAGAATAACGATAGATTATGTCACAATCACCGTAAACGTTAGGATTAAATCGAATCGGTCATATATAATAATTCGGAATATAAACATTAAGGATAAATCACGTGATCAATCTACTTCATACATATTCAACACCATACGAAGTTCGACATACCTACAACGAAGCCGCGTGTGAGCGGGTGCTATACCTGGAAAGCTTACCATGCGACCTCAAGACACAATAGCCGAATGCGAGCGATAGGGGAAAGGTGGTCGCGCGAACACGGGCTTTCGAAGCCGCGTGCAAGCGATTCCTATACCGTAAAGGGTTACCGTGCGAGAGGGCCCATAAGACGCAATAGCCGCGTGCGAGTGATAGGGGGGTCAAAAGGGTTACCGTGCGAACACGAGTTTTCGAAGCCGCATGCGAGCGGGCCCATAAGAACCCCTGCCACACCACGAGCGATTATAATAACTACTAACGCATTAAACTAATGTAAGCACACGATTCAAAATTAGTACTTCTGCACTGGCATATAATTTTCTCTGAAGGATGTTATTCGTCCCGTGGGGTGCAGATTGTGACGACATGGTAATTCGGCACGAGCGACTTAAGTACCAATAGACAATTACACTTTTATACATCGAAGTTTACGGTCAACATAAGGGCAATCCTCTTCGGCTAAGGTCTTCTCGCTGACGATCTTTTTCACACACTTCTCGGAGTCCCATATTGACCGTAACTCCATATGTCTTCGTGCATCGTGGCGCGGTGATGGCAGACGCCGAAATGCCTATTTCTATTTTCTATAATTATGAGTATTCTTCTGATGGGAGTCGTCAAAACATGTGTAATTTACGTTCATTCAGCGAAATAATTTAGGGCACCCTTCGAGCTCACCGATTGGGGTTTGGGTTGCAGCAGTATTGGTCCTCGTAAGAGGTCAAAATGCAGTCAGTCTTTTCGAGACTTTGGTATTGGAAATATTTCGCGCTTTAATCGCGCTCAAGGACCATTAGACTATAATAAATCATACAATAATTGTGTGTGGTATATCCAGGGTCAAATCAAGGTTGTTATACCAACAATCGGGTACGGTCTCATACTCTGTGGTTCGAGCCATCCTGAATTCATATCTGCGACTGGCAATACGGCGAAGTTAATGGTATTTGATTTTGTCCTAGTGTTTGTGTAACAATGAGTAAGTCAACTGAGATTGGGATGCATGTATCTGCTCACATTGAATTTAGTACTGTACCCAGTTATTAATTTTTAACATGAATGTATTCCAAACTAAGCATATATTATGTAACGTTCATGTGAGGTTGTGAACCGTAACACTAGATAGTATCATCCTTTATGATACGATGAAGAAATATTATGACGATTTAATATTGTAGCTCTCAAATACAAGTATATATAGTCATAGGCGTCGACTTTTATTTTTGCATGGGGTGGCGGCAGGCGCGTAGCAAGAAGGGTGTCGAAACCCCCTCCTTTTGAAACGCAAAACCTCGTCATTTTGAAATGACCATTCTGGTGCTAATCTTCAGTTGTAATGCAATTCAACAACTCGTATTGTCAGTTTTGCGCGGGGCCGCGACCAATTAGCGAGATTCGTCTGTGCACGGATGTCGCACAATTCAACGCGACGCGATCTCCCGCTGTACTACGAAATTAGGTCATCGCGGGGGGCGCGATTGGCATTCGTCGCTGGACTAAGCAGTAACACGGCGTGACAAATCTGGAACACGAAAGAAAGACAAGAATGATATTACAAACGCCAATAAGTAATTATCCCTTACCGCCAACACAATGAGTTTTTACTTAGTATTGAGTAGCTCGCATCGCGACAATTGGTTGCTGATTGAAACATCGATTTCGACTGCATTGCTGCATTTCCCTATATACGTTCGCAAAGCATAATAGGATTATCATTATGGGAACTTCAGTAAATTCCAACTAGCGGGCACTCACAATACAACACTGTTCAACGTCACGCTCCAAGAATATTTATCACAAAAATGGTTCACAAAATATTTTAAACGCGGCTTGCGGCCCTCATCGATGTAAATAATGCACTTTAATTTGTAAAAGGTGAACGTATATTTCGTCGTCAAATCGCGATAGGAGATGGTGTTACCCAGAGCGCGCGACCGTTTCTAACGATGAGGTCGAATTTACCCATCTAATATGGATCGATAGTTTGCTGAAATCAGCATCAGTACGCTGTGCGAAATACATAGTAGCCTAGTGATCAATTTCATTGGGCTGTACAATCGGCCGCAGAGGTTGCGCTGATAACGAAATTACCGACATGCCGCAAACCTGCAATAATTATAATTACAGGATGCGCTAGTCATACCTAAATACCCAGATTCGGCAATGGCAACGAGCACAATTTTTTCAGACGCGGGCATAAGTTTTCATCAAATAGTTACATAGACACAAACAATATTACACTCGGAGATTGTTACTATTTGGCGAAAGTGCTTCTGCCGACGGTAGCAGGCCTGCATGCGGACGCACTAAATCAAACCACCGACGATAGTGCACATTAGGGTTAGTTCGGATATCAATAATTTTCACTATCCGGATAACGGATATATCCGGATATTTTGGAATTTATCTAACCGGTTAACCGGATAATAACTGCTAAGTGAGACAATCGATTTCATTAGGTCTGCATGTAAAACGGATGGCCAAATCATTACACAGTGTTATTGTAGAGTACCTACCTACGCGCGCAGTATGAGCGAATACGAGAAAAACCACGCAAATTTAATGTTCACTGCTTCTGCAATGCCCTCTTTATAAAGCATAGATGCATCAATTGTGGGATCCTGTAGCTGGGACCGGAATTTTATAACAAAGAGTCCACGTTCATTGAATGCTTTTTCAGCTTCCACAGAAGTAGGCTGAATAGAAAGCAGCGCTTCGTAGAGAGTCAAAAGGTCGGCAGGTCGTACGCCGTAAACTTCAACGGCTTTACATCCTTTCGACCATCCTTATGTTTAGGTTTGGAGTACTAGAAGGACGACTAGCTGATACTGGAATTGATGCTGACATGATACCTCGCTCTAATTCACGTGATCAGGCACGCAGCCAGCCGAAAATGTAGGGGGATTGAAATAAAATCAGGGGGTATCGATTTTTTTTCGAATTAATCATCAGCGGAAATCAATTACGCTTGCACGCACGCACATTTTGCGAACATTCGGTGTCATTCAGTTTCGCGGTGTCACTCTGAGAATCACTAATTAGAATACACTTAACGGCATATCGTCAACAAGCCATCGAGAGATAGGAGCCAATGCATGCTGGGTCCGAGATGGTTAGGCCAGCGATTATATCGTTCGTAGGCCTATTGCAGATAGGTAGGTCAACGATAATATCGTGAGCACCAAGCCAATGAAGATGCGATTGTGCAGGCCAGCGATGGAATAGTGTGTACACTGCACGTGGCCTATTGCTGATGCGATTCTTCAATCCAGTGGAACTATCGGCTTGTTGAAGACGCGATAAATCAGGCCAGAGACGATAGCCGAGCGCGCGGCAATCAATCACCTAATTTAACGATCTTCTCAGCAGGAGATCGCGTCACATTACATTGTGCAATGTGTACAGACGCATCTCGCTAATTGACAACACGCTTCTCGTTAATCGGCCGCGCCAACACTGAATACGACTTATTGAAGCTTACTAAAACGTGTAAAATGCATTAGCAATGATTCTTTTTTATCCGGTTAACCGGCAGAAAAATATCCGGATATCAGATAGTGAAAATACATGCGGTTAACCGGTTAACCGGTTAACCGTTATCCGGATAATCCAACCCTACTGCACATGACATGAGATATGAGATATCAATGACCCATTTCGCATACAAATGATTCTCGCTAATTTGCAGTACGCAGCATCGATAATACGAATTAGTGAATTGGCTTTTCAAAAGGACAGGATTTCTAGTTATAACTCCCTGGCTACGCACCTCGGGATTTCATGCCGACAGCGCGCTGGTTAATATCAGCCCCGGGGTCTACGGCTTACGTATGCCCCAATCAGCCATACGAATTTGATCGTAAAATGGTGCGCTTTTAATTATCCATGTGCTATTGCAGCAAGAGCAATATTGGCGCATGTCGCGACCTTATCAATAGAAATACATATCCCAAAGGATTGAAATTCGATCCGCGACATAGTTGTGCTCGATAGAGTCCGTCCACTCGTCCAGTAATGAAGTTTATTGGAACATAGAAGGTTCCTGTTCAAACTAATTGAATAAATTCAGAATAAGCGCCCGCGAAAATCTCGTGTTGCATCAATAATTGACAACGTAATCCAACGCCGTGCACTGCACAATGCGAAGTATTAATAACAAATTAAACACTGGCAAGTGACACAGAGGGAATACGAGTGTATAAAGCAGACAAGAATTAAGGGCAGGCCACACGGTACCGAAATTCGCTAGCGACTTCGCTTCTTTTTTTGCTCCACTCCTTCACTAGCGAGCGCTAGCTAGGTCGCAAGCGAGGTGGATAGTGAAGTCGCTACCGACGCGTTTCACTCGCGAGCTCGCTAGTGAATCTTGTTGTGACAGTATTACGTCACAGCCGAGAAACAACTTATTGTGAAATATGAATCAGTTGTTCGGAGACCTCCGCCGTGTACGGACCTAGTCTAGAATGTGATACATTGTAGCATAAGCATAAGCTTGAATGCAGATAAGACCGAGATGCTCCTTTTAAATAATGCCAATCATAGTTTCACTGTGAACATCAATCATAAACAAATCTCCATATGTGACTCAGCAAAATATCTCGATGTCACTATTGATGCTAAAATGTCTTGGAAGCAGCATATTGAATGCACAATATCAAAACTAGCTCGGTGTGTGGGAATAATGACCCGTCTGCAATCTTTGGTTTCCAGATCAATACTACGAACCATATATTTCTCTCTTTTCCACTCTCACCTGCAATATGGAATCGTAGTATGGGGAAGTGCATGCAAAACATTTCTGTGCAGAATTCGAACCCTGCAAAATCGTGCGATACGGCTGATCTCATCTGTACCTTTACGTACCAATTTATCGCCTTACTACCGTAAGCATCGAATTTTGCGAGTTGATGAGCTGTATCGCTTCGAAGTATCAAAAGTTGTTCACAAATATTTTTCCAATAGTCTGCCTCCTGTGTTTGATGACTTTTTCATACCTGCTAAAAATGTCCATTCCCATTACACGAGATCCTCGTCAAAGGGAAATATCTACTTACCCCCACCCAATAGCAACCTAACTAAGAGATCTATCGACTACTCGGGACCTATCATTTGGAATGCATTACCAACACATATCCGTGAATTGCCTTATGATAGATTCAAAAAAGCCCTACTTGATCACCTCTTATCGTAACACTAACACTATTGCCCTACCTCGCCCAGACATTGCTTCATTGATCATTTGCTACCATCGTTTAATTTTTCTTCTATTTTATTTTTTTAACTACTGTAACTTTTTTTACAGCCAGACTGTTTAGAGTCAAGTGTACCTGTTTGATGCTGGTGTGATCAGACTAGATGACCCTCACGGTCTTATCGATCATTCCTATCTAATACCGAATACTGTGCATGCATATTTTCTGTACCACCACCACTGCCGAGTGTTATGTATTTTGGTTTGATGAAAAATGAAGACTCTCTCTCTCTCTCATATATAGACTAGGGTTACCATATTTTTGTAACACAAATTCCGGACGCTTTTAGCGCCCACTGGCGGATTTCAAAATGAGTCATGATCAAAATGTCGATCAATATGACGTCACACTCGTAAAGCTTTGTCTATCGACTAGAGGTGGTCACGATCCGGCTCAGAAGTATGTGGTTGTAAGTTGTAATCAGGGCCGAAGCCACCTTTTTTCAGCCCGTCCCGCCCAAATAGACACCGATCTTGGGATCACCGTAGGGTAATCGATGCAACTTCGGGGGGCTTACCATATGCATCTGGCTTCTGTAAGCATCTGGTCGTTAAATGATTCGAATGTATCATGTCAATAATATTGGTCCTTCCATATATTACTATATAATTTGATCCTCTCTCCGCCCATGAGATCAGAGTTAGCGATAGAGCTAGTGGAGGATTATGACTTCGAAAATGCAAGGAGCGCAATTCTACAGTACATCGTTACGCAACGTTCATATCACACCGATAAGATTATTTATCAGCCTAATGCCTGTGCGCCCTGCACCACTGAACTATATAAACACCGCACATCCGGTGGTTTCCGACCTTTTATGGTCGCGACTCCATTTCCAATTTGAAGATGTTCCGTGGCCCAGCTCGAAATTTGATAAGCTGATTACTAATTAAAGGTGGGCACATTTGCCCAGATTTACCCAAGGCCTATTTTCGAAGCTGATTTGATTACGTTCAACATCTTCGCGAACCGCAGAATAAAGGCCAACTACCCCCAGGTTTAAAACCACAATCTCTGAATAAAGCATCCAAACGGCCTAAACCTACTGTATGAATATACCGTTATCTTGTAATTGCGATTAAAATTGGAATTATTTCTGTATATAAATGTTATATTTTTATTTATTTTTGATCACAGTTTTTGCTAGGGTGGTAGTCCCCATAAGAAAACCAAAATATGTGATACTAAATCGCGCGAAGCACGAAGAAAAGTTTCATGTAGCATGAATCTGCTCAAAAATAATATTGTTTATATAGATTTAGGAAAAAATTATGAGCCTACTTCAGAATTCCGGACATTTAAGCATATTTTATAAATTCCTCCCGGACGCAGTTTCAACAGTGAAATTCCGGACATGTCCGGGAAATTCCGGACGTATGGCAACCCTGATATAGACCTGTATGGCATTTGTAATAACAAAAACGAATCTTATGATATTCAAATAGGTGCAAATGCTGGCTCTTGCAACCACAAGAATTCAAATGTTTAAATTAAAACACAAGGTATATAAAACGATAAAGACACGGGCCGTGCAATGATGGACGAGAAGATTACAAAACATGATGAAAACTATCACTGATACCCAACCCATGCTTGATATGAAGGGATCAGGGCTACTACTGGATATTTTATTACGCCGATTTTCGGATTTGAACATCGTGTTCACTTTAGTCATCAAGCAAAGCTGTCCGCAACTGACTAACACCAAGTCAATCGCAGATAAATAAACCACTATGATACCGCATTTGACTGCTGAAATATGTGTTCATTTACTGAATGCCACTGACAATGAAAGTATTGCCTCTACCAATAGCTGTCAGTCAGTGGCGGCTCGTCCTATAGGGCAACTGGGGCATTGCCCCACCTAAAGTTCGGTTCAATAACAATTATTTACCATTTATAGATGCACAACAATCAATATATACCGAAATCACAGCGAAACCCGCATTATTCTTGTGCATTCGCTTGTAAATGCCCATACCTAGCGAAGTCTCTGCGAAAATCGATTTCTCTTCTGTGTTTTCGCTTTGTGAATGCCTAGCCGGGGCTTGCCCCATTAGCGCTCATAGCAAGCTTTCACTGTCTATTCTCTTAAAGCCGCGCACAATAAAGAAACGGTGATCTACTCTTTCCTATTCATAAAATTACCGAGCAAGTGGGGCAACCTGCCTGGTGCCCTTAAGGTGTGATGTAACAATCGTGTCTATATCTGAACTCGGTTACCGTCATATGCGTTGAGTCGACCTTTGTTGGTATAGGTCGATTTTGACGATGTTTCGCTCCATGATAATTCTTGAAACTTAGTATGTTATGTCGTGAAGGTCGTATTTAACACTGCTCCAAGTTTCAGGGTTGCTACTCAAAGTGTAGGGTAGTAATTTCGTTTCCAAAGTTGACTGTGTGCTGATCCGCCATGTATCGCAAACAGATTTTTCTCAAAAGCGGGTATTGGTCTCCATTGATTTTGACGATGTTCCATACCGAGATCGTTCATGACATTTGGCATAGTTGAATGTAATGTTAGTATCGATCGCCGTACCAAGTGTAAAGTTTATCACTGAACTATGTGGGAGTAATTTCGTTTCCTAAGTCGAGTGACAGCTGACTCGCCATTTATCACTAACAGATTTTACGCAATACCGGTATTGGTCTGTATCGATTTTAACGAGGCTCCATACCTATATCCGTCTTGAGCTTTTGGACGGTATATCTTGATTTCAGTATCGAACGCTGTGCCAAGTCCCGAGGTTGACACTCAATGATTAGGGCATTAATTTCATTATCGAGGTCGAGTGTGGTTGGCCTAACGCTGACTACTGCATTGCGGATTTCACGCAAAACCCGGTGTTGGTCTGTGCTAATTTTATCTGTGTTTCATACTGAGATAGGTGATGAGATGATGATCTCATGAAACAGTTTACTAAGATTCTCGGTTTGCATTCAAATATTTACTTTATTTTATATTCTCCAATGCCAATGTCACCGTGAAATTGTGGCCTTCAAGCCATTTGCTGACAACCCGATGTCAAGCGCGTGAGGCGTGAGCTAGTTCGTTTTCGATGACGGCTAACAGCTGATCAATTGATCAGCCTATTCCTCAATATATTTTACGCAAAATTCAGTGTTTTTTAGCAAGATTCGGCTCTTATCCGCCTGGAAATTGTCCATTGATCTAATCGTACACGGGAGGAAAGCGCACTCTTACCTTTTCCCAACGTATTGCGATAAAAAATTAAAGGCTGACGTATAAGCGAGGATAAGGACGCCATGTTATACACTTTCACACTGCTGGTGCCAGGGGACAATGTCTCTAGTTCGACCGAAATGGGGTATCGTATCGTGATCTGAAGCATGTGGTCTACTGCAAACGGTGTCTCGATATTACGCGATAGTCGACATTGCTCGGCTCGAGTTGACTTGTTGATATTCTAATACATCTTTTTCCGAAGTAGTAACCAATAGTGAACTTTTAAAATTCCTATAGTTGAAAAATCGCTTTAGGCCTGCTGATACAAACGTTAAAATATGCAGGTATGAACAACTGTACTTGATATTTTCTTTCGAATAATTTGAAATACAAGTCTTGTTTACCATGCTTAATGTATATACCCCATACAAACTGTGTGTGACAACACATTTTCACGTCGGAATACACTATTGTGACGTCATTTAGACAATTAAAATCACGTACGCAACTTGCCTCACCACCCGATATTATCACGAGCCGCCACTGCTGTCAGTAATGCCATGGACTGTGGGTGCAATGTGCATATAACATTTTATTGTTGTTTTCAACTTCCACCATGACTTCCGGTCAGCTATCATATCTTTTACGGCAGAATACCTTTTCGAAAGATGTCCAATGTTGAAGCTTTATAATTAGTACCGTACCAGCGCAGTTTCTCGCTCCGATAAAGACGTACTGTACTCAGTCAACCTTTTCCCACTCCATCATGACGTAACACTCGTCTTAGTGAAAAAGTGAGATTGTTGCGAGTAGCGTCGCTAGTGAATATTGTACGTGTGGCCTACCCTTTAGTAGCCTACAGATGATAGCAAACGAGAAAGAGCGCATCTAATCAGTAATTCCTCAACTTGCGTACAGCACAATGGGGTTTTAAGTCTGACATCGCGACAATTGTTTGCTCATTATAACGACGTTTGAACTGCATTGTTGCGTTTCCCGATATAAGTCGGCTAAGCCATGTTAGAGTAATGAATATGCGCAGTGCGCACTTTGCGCAGGAATGACTTTCAATTCGCAGGCATAGGCTACACCAGTGGTTCTTAACCTTTTTTCCTCCAGCGCCCCGCTTCAAAAATTATCGTGCTCCAGCGCCCCTCCCCCCCCCATCCCCAAACTCATATTGTTAGGAATGTAATAAAGACAATGAGTAAGAGGGAGGGCCGTTACAGCATTTCGTCACCCCCCCCTAAAAATGATTGCCTTGCGCACCGATAGCGTGATAAACCAAACTTCTGAAGGCTTTGCCCCCAAGAACCCCGTAGCGTGGTTTCGATGGTCAGCAAAGGTTGTGTGGCCTGGTCGCCCTGAGTGCCAAAATTTTCTATAATGCATGAATGAATAGGTGGTAATTACATATATAAGTCGCTATAAACTTTTTATTCTCTCAGCCCATATAATCAGATTTACCAGTAGCGCTGAGTGAGATGTTGTGTTGGAAAATAAAGGTCACGTAATTATTAATTAAACATATTCGGACGAGCGCGTAGGAACAATTAATTCGTTACCAGGGCCGTAACAGCATTTCGTCAGCCCCACCAAAAAAAACGTTGGTCTTGTGCCCCCCATAGGGTGATAAACCAATCTTCCGGGGGGCTTCGCCCCCAGACCCTCATTCGACTATCCGCTATTTACTGATACTAGTCATTTACGTTGGGTGTCCATTTATTCGCTATTCTCGCCTAGACGCGCGAGGCGCGAAAATTTCAATAATTAATGATTGAATTGGTCAATATGATCGGGAATTGCATGTATATTGATATCAAATTTTATCCTCTCTCTGCTCACGTAAACAGATTTACCGGTAGAGCTGAGTGATGTGTGATTGAAAAGGCAGGACCCCTCAATAATATAGTTATACATCTTCGGGCGTATACCCGTTGGCAGGAACGAAACGGCACTTCGTCAGAGCCCCCGAAAAAAACTTGGGTCTTGGGCTCTCATAGGGTGATAAACCGACCGCCCCCATCACGTTGTTCGCTTAAGCCACGAAATTATAGCAGTACTGTTTAGCGAGCCAGGGGGAAGTGCGAAAATTCTCCATAATTCATGATAAAATCGTACAATAAGATCGGGAATTGCATATATATTGTTATCAATTTCTTGTCCTCTCTGCTCTCGTTACCAGAGTTACCGGTAGAGCTGAGTGAGGTGCAATGTTCCCTCTAAGCTGCGCACGTGCGCAGTGCTGACACGGTCTCTGCGCACAGAAAATCTACGTTGCGCACAACAAATGCGAAGGTATGACATTTTTTTAGTCGTTACGCACTGTTGTCCAAGGGTTTGCACAGTGAGTTGTTGAGTGTGCGCAGCCTCGTCAAAACGTAGAGGGAACATTGTGAGGTGTCTTGGAAACTGTAGGGCCCGTAACTAATAATTAAACATATTCAGGCGGACGGACCCGTTGCATGATGTTATTTCGTGACTTCCTGTCTGCTATATCAAAAAGTGTAGAATCGCCCAACAGGGATATCGCCCAACGGGGATATCTAGTTCTATATATCTCTGTCGCCCATTCGTACCAAACTAAAAGACGCACACGATTTCAAATTGGTATTTCTTCACTGGCATATAATTTTTCCCTGCCACTTCCAGATGGAATTTGTCTACTGAGGTTCAGATTGCCAAGACAGGAACATTCGGTGCCAGTCATTTAGGCGCCTATGGACAAACCTATATGTCTTTTGTAGGCTATATATAACGAAGTTTTCGGTGTTAATTTGCTCTGAATACTCATTAAGGATATGTCCTACCACCACATCATCTACTGGGAAGCCATTTTCCTCCAGCGCCCCCCCCCCATATCGCCCCCCTGAGCCCATCGCCCTCCATATCGCCCCCTGAGCGTTCCCGCCCCCTTCAAAATCGCCAGCGCCCCTTGGGGGGCGCTGGAGGCAAGGTTAAGAACCACTGGGCTACACAAACACACTGTCCTATTTCACGCTGCAAGCCCAAGCCTCCAATTAAAGAATTATTTTGTAAACGATTATGGGCGCAAATACAATTTAATTAGGAGGAGAACGTGAATTCGCTCGTCTGGTCGAGAGCGCAAGCGATGGTGTTTCTCAGCGTAAGCGTGTCGAAATCGACGTCGTAAACGAGGTTGCTTCGATTGTCTGATTACTAATCACGGATTACAATTTATTGGGGCGTTCTGAGCACTAATTCGTCGTCGACGACGACACTGCGTATTCAATTATTCGCGCGCGTATCGGTTAATGGTAGATAGTTGGCATTTACGCGCTATCAGGGACTCGCTGATTGACAGCGCTGATGATTTGAAATCGCAGACGGCGGGCGTCTAATCTTAATTTATGGGGTGGCCGCCACCCCATAAATGTGTCATGGGGTGGCTGCGCCATCCCGCCACCCCGTAACTCGGCGCCTATGTATATAGTTATTCATTTCGTGCACAAAGCTCCAAAACTTATTTTATGTACAAGGGGCTCTCACTCTCAAAAGTGATACACAGTGCCCCCTTCTTCCAATTCCACACGCTGTGCGCTGCGGGATATAATACCTAATTCGAAACATTATGTTGAAAATAACCCTAGCAAGCGTGACGGCAACGTTTTAACGGGAAATTGGCGACCTAAAAGTACGCGCAATTAGTTTTACATGAATTGTAATAAACCACTACATTTATAAAAACATCTGTAGCAAACATCGTCGCGTAGCGCAACCAAAATTTTCGGGATTTGACATGTTTTGTGGAATGTTAATTTGCTCAGAATACTCATTAAGGATATGTCCTACTATCACATCATCTATACTGCCAAGCCATTTTTCTTCAGCGCCCCCCTCAGCCCAGGCCCCCCATATCGCCCTTTGAGCGTTTCCGCCCCCCATATCGCTCCCTTAGCGTTTCCGCCCCCTTCAAAATCGTCAGCGCCCCTTGGGGGCGCTGGAGGCAAGGTTAAGATTCACTACTCTACAATATACAGCAGACCTGGGCAAAGTGCGGCACGCGGGCCAAATGCCAAATTATTTTGCAAATGAACTTAAATTATAGAGTCTTTTTGAGATATTTATGAAACTTCATTCAAATTTTCTTCGCGCTTTGCGCGATTTTTCGTGGTTAGATGCATTGATATAAATATGGGTAGGCCTACCCCTCTCCCCGAAAAACGCTTAATTTACAGAGATCCGCATTTCGGCGTCGGTCATTACCGCGTCACGAAATACCGAGACGTTGAAAATGACGTTTCGGTTAATATGTGGCAACAAGAGTACCCCGATCTTGACCAAATCTGATAAATACGTATATATATATCGTGGATTAAAGAGAATTCTATATGTATCATATTTAAAATTGTTTTGAATTATGACGGAAAATAAATAGAATATTTTTTTTAAATGACCGTCATTTTCTTTATCAACGCATCCACTGGGTAGCGTTTACAAACAATGTAATTCACTGCTTTCAATTTAGAAATAAAATTAATACGCTGAAGACTATATAGCTAAACATTTCGATTCGGCCCGCCAACGTATTCTCTGTTACTTATATGGCCCGCGAAGAAAATAATTTCCCACCCCTGCTTTACAGTATAATTAAAATTATTTTTTTTTACCAATACTTTAGGTAGTTGCCGTAGAGTTTTAATTTGTGGTATTGCAATCGTATGACTTGTCTAGTGATTTACCTTTTCTTGAAAATGCACTTTCCACATTTGAATTAGAATATTATTGGCAACACGTCTACAATAGTAATTAAAATGCGACTTATCGATTGAAGGGATATTTACTGGCAATCATATAATGAACAAGGTTTTCAAGTCCAAGTATAGCCACTCACTCCCCAATCAAAAGACGCGCGAAGTGATTCATCTCTCCCATATCCAAGAAATGAGCGTAATGCTTCGGCGGTAATAGAATTGTTCTGAAAATCCAGGTTTTCAACCTGCACAAAGTGATATCGTGATTTCATTACGGGTATTGAACGCTAAGAATATTTTGGTTTCGACTATATTGCTCAATTGAAATACATCTCCATATACAAATTGCGACGAGACTATTTCGAAATAGAAATAAATGACATTTGATAATCAAACGCATTGTACTGTCCTCTTCCACATGGAATACTGCAAATAGTTAGTTTTTTCAGGCGTCCTTAAGGTTTTGCTTCAACGTTTCCATTTCTATAGAAATGTTTTCTAATTCGACTTACATGTATTTGGTGATCTTTGATACAATGACCGAGGATTTCTATTATTTTATCTTCAATCTGACAGAATTGTAAATTCAAAGATCTGAGGCCACCGCTCCTTGCTGCCAGTGATCCAACGATAAGAGCTTCATGGCGACTCAATGAAATATTAGATACATCGATTACGGATATATTTCTTATCAGATCCTCGTTGTTTGATTCATGAATAGCGGTGTATAATTCCAAACGACGGTTCTTGTTGTCGTCACCGGTGTACTTCTCAAGTTGCGAAAGAAAATATCCAGCAAGCAGTTCTTGCTTCTTCATTTGATCTGAGACTGACAGGCAACAATCAAAATCATTTTACAGAATAAATTACATCCAATTCAGAAAAAAATGTGTTTACTAAATGTTTGAGAGGATGTATATCCAATGGTTGAATTGTATGATAACGAATATATGATAACGGATGTACAACATACAAAAATTCATTTAGGACCCCTGTCTAATATAGTCCTATTAGTCTCATACAGCTCCGCAAGGAAATCAGCACAAGGCTCTGTATCGAATTTATTACTTTCATTTATAACTGTTAGAAAAGGAGATCCATCGCATAACTATGTATGTATAGTGAATCATCGTGGCAACAGCGCTATAGCAGACCGTCTTAATGGTGGTGTTACCCCCGATTGAGACGAGATTTTCACAAAAGATCGCCAGCCCCAGGGTGTGTTCTTAGTGCTTTACAAGTACCCCATCTTGGGACGAACGCCATTGGTCAATTCTATGAGTAACCTAATTTATCGAAAATTACACTTTACCGAAAACAGTTTGATTCAGTTACATAACTTATGTATGTATTTTCTGGCACTTTTCACCAATCGATGACGATGATCCAAATAATTGGGCCATCAACTCCATTGTGCTAATACAGTGGTTCTCAAACTGGGGTCGTGAAAGCACCTGAAGGGGGACACAAAGCTGTGGTCACCTGAATTTTTTTTTCGTGCTCGGCGCGATTTACCTCTAATTCATAGTTATTGCATTGTGTATAGTCCGAATTTCATTTAAGAAAATTCTCTCATCGATAGTCATAACTTTCCAAGCCATATCAGACTATTCGTTGGGATTGCTAGCATTCTGGTTGCAATATGGGCGCGAAAATTTTTACCATCATAAAGGGGGCATGTCTAAAAATGTTTTAGAACCACTGTGCAAAGTCGTGCAATTGATTGACCTAACAGCGCTACACGGAATGATTTTATTATAATTGTAATTCAAAGAATGTTGCAGAATGTGTCCTGCGCAGATCGGCATATATCCCGGGCACCACAAGTGGTTGGCGTAACACTGGCTGAGAACTACAAGACAAAACACTCATGGTCATTTATATTCGTGACAACACGACTTAGTCAAATATGTCACCAAATAATATGCGAAAATGCTTTTGCCGGGAATTCTCATTGCAAATGCATTAAATATTATGTCAATGTTAACATAACACACTGCATCTCATCCAGAGCACGATTTAGTCGAACCCAACATATCATTTTGTAGAGAATTGCCGTGGTCGTATTTTCAACTAGAAATAAGCAGGTTTGAGTTGTACCGGTCTTCCTAAAAACCGTAAATTAAACAGTAGCTTCATATTTTTAGACTTACTTGTGTGCAGCTTGGATGGCGATTGCATGAACACAACCCCCGCAGTAAAGCTGCGAACCAGCGGCCAGTGTTCTTCTGAGTGATCGCGGTCAATGCAGTGACGGAAGTCCTCGAACTGCATTTCAGCCACAAAAATCGCTGCAAGAAATTCTTGTACGCCTCGTTGAAAGAATGAATATGTGAAGTCCTCATCCGTCAAATGGTAGCTGAAAATATTTTCGCCCGGGACTTTCATCATTAAATCGTGCACCTCTTCTTCGGATATATCGAATTCATCTAAATTTGCTTTGCTGAACATATTTCGTCCATCCCTCGTGCCTTGATATGCCATAGGTTTCAGTTTGGTGATTATAGTAAAAATTGCATTATGATTTCTTACATTTCGTAAACCTATGAGTGTTGATAAGATCGCGTAGTAAAGTTCTGTAGCTGTATTTGGTGCTCCGTCGATATGTTTTCCCGTTAAAGCAGCAATTACTACAAGACAAAGTGGAATCGACATGAAATGAAGCGCTTCAGGAGACATGAGACTAACATCCCTCCAAACATCTGCACCTTTGGTACCAATGAGATTAACGAACAGTCGTTGAGCATCCTGTTCTGTGAGACCGGTAAGGACGATGATATTTTGTGGTCGTGCTTTTGCGGGTAACTCCGAAATTCCAAATTCGCGGGAAGATACAACGATACTCACATTGCGGAGGATTTGCCGTGATAGGATGTTGTACAGGATCGCCGACGTGCTCGCACTTTCAAACTCTCGGATTTTTCGTTCTTTGATTCCAAGGAGATCCAAGTTTGCTTGATCTAGCCCATCGAAAATTAATATGGCATCTTCTTGATTTTCCATCAACCATTCATACACTTGATCCCTCTTTGTATCATTGTTAAAAATCCCACCGAATAGTAAGTGCGAAGGTGTTACGGATTTGTCGTTTTGAATACTATTCATGTCGATGTAATGTATCATTTTAATTTTAAATGGCTTTTCACCGTATTTTTTCTTTGTAGACCAGTTAGCAAAAGCTTTCCGGGCTATTCTTCGCATCAGTGTTGATTTACCAAACCCCATCGGTGCTACGATGGCGATGACTTCACTGTGTTCCTCCAATCCGAATTCCAAACACTTTAATATTAGGGCCGTCAACTCTTTAAATGAGATAAATCCATTGCCACCTTCACGTCTAAGGTGAAAATCACTTTCTTGATTAGGCTCAATATAACGGCCTTTATAATAATCACCAGCATTGACCCTTCGTATCTGCGGGAAAACTTGGAATATCGGTTCGTTGAGATCTTCGTATATGAAGTCGTCAAGAATGCCATGCTCTGTTTCTCGCCAAGTATTGCCGTTAACGACAGCAATGAGTTCGTGAACATTCACATCATCTCGTACTCTTGATGAAGTATCGTCTATGTGTCTGAGTGTGTTTTCTGAAATAGTGCCATAAATTATTAGGTTGTCGATGTAGTTAAAACGACTTACAAAAACGCTTACAATCCTTATATACATCCTGTATATACATTAGGGTTGTTCAAAATTTGGAAAATGTTCGGAATTCTGCGTGTCCATCGCTTATGCTGTAGATTATTGTTAAAAAACAATAATGTGCTTGAAAGAAGCTCGCAGGAAAGCCGGTAATATTTGTCTAAATGCGTTTGAAAGTAGCCGTCGGCGAGTGGGCGGGGAATCGATGAAGTGGGCGGGCAAAGAGAAGCCATTAATCCTGATTGGTTGAAGCCGGTAATAATAAGCTAATGATTGGCTGAAAGACCGACTTTGTGAACACTGCTGGTAACGATTTTTGCGTGCTGTTGTGCAGTCGTTTCTGTTGGTGGCATTACAGACATGATATATTGCCTTTGTTAATGTTGTCATCAAGAGTCCATAGTACAACATTGCAACCGCCTAAGTTAATATTCAACTGCAGAATGTGTATAAGTGCTATGTATTGCACAGGTGCTCTCGCTAGTTGAGATACGAATAAACTAGATGCATGCATCTTGCTACCTTCAACCTTTCCAAAAGTTACTGACAGTGAGTGAAACTCAAAAATTTACCACCAGGAGTCAACATCTCAGTAGTACTTGTTATGACTAGTCGACGTCTCACCCATAAACGAACGCATATTACACTTTTTATTCACAATTGAATGAAGGCGAAAAGCACTATTTACAAAAGACAATAAAAAAAGTACGTTGCAGATCAGTGTTGCATTGTCAGGCACAAGTTGCAGATTACAGGCTTTTGATTAGAGTTGACTTCCTGCTGTCTCCAACTGTCTTCCTATGCCGTTCCACAGTTTGAAGCAGACTGTCTCTTTGTTGTTCATTGTCACTGATGTAGGAGCTCATTCTGGTGTAGGAATCTGATAAGTGCCAAACATCAACCGGTTGAGCTAGCCACGCCCCAGAGCATTCAAAAACATCAAATATGTACCACGACTGTGGCCCAATAAAATCAGACAAAGTAGTGTCCTTGTTGATGTGTACAGTTGCATTCAACGAGGGCGGGCCTCTCCTGAAACTTGGAGTTAGCTCTACCTGCAGGAGCGTCTTTGCCATAATTTCTCGGGTTCCATTGCTTTCACTCGGCGAAAACAAGGCATATACAGCGGTTTCCTCCACGATATACCAGTCATGCTTCAAAAGCTTTTGTGAAGCAGCTTTGGAAGCTTGGTCATCAAACTTGGTCATCATGTTCCTTGTAACTCAACATGTCCTGGATGAATCTCAAGTCATTACCGGCTGCATCACGACCGATGCTGGAAGCAATCCAGGCAGGGATATAAAAGACAACTAAAAATAAATTGAAGCGATGCAGCAGTTCCACTTCTTCAGATTTGTAATGTAACTGATCAGCCCACATGAACATCTTCTGAGCATACAGAATTGTGCCCATCCACCTTGCATGGTGTGTTGCACCAGGTTTGTGATGATGTATATCTCCATCTGCGCCGAGAAGAGCAAGAGCATTAGTCACACATTGTTTGTAGTCATCCCGTGTGAAGAAATCTTTTCTGGCGAGTAGTAGCTTGAAGTTCTCAACTGTCATTGCTGCTCGTTCTTTAAAGCATATAGGAATAGTCAGAGTCTTGAATTGCTGTTTTCTGTCAAGACTGCTCCAGCTCTTCTTAAGGTGGGCAAACCATGTGTTCTCTGGTCCGGTTGTTGCTTTTCCAAATAAACATTTCCAGACGACTTTGACTACACTAGCTCATACACATGGTGCCGACACGCATGGTAAAAAACCTTCTTTCCTAGAAGGTCATCAAGGATCTTCGCTGCACCCTTCTTCCAGCCGCTGTTGCTTGCTGTGGTGTCAAAAACCAAAGCTGTTACAGCATCTTGTATATCCCACTTTTTAATTATGTCGAAAGTAGTTTCAGCTTGTGTTCGACCAGCCGCATTTTGTATCTTCCGAATTCCAAGTAGTTTTCCTTCCGAGTATTGAGTTTGACAAGATAGAACAATTGACAAAGCTTCATATCGATTTCCTAATCTATCCTCTGTGAGCTTTCCATCCCAATGAATGGCAACATGCTGTGGTCTATTATCGGCAAATTTTTCAAAAATGTCCTGAGATATTTCCAGGCGATTTGTTTCCCTGGCTCTCTTCGTTGAAGATCTTGACAGGGAGAACATGGCTATATCTCCTCCACAAGCCTTAATAAATGCTCCCATCAGCATCGTTGGATCGTTGTCAGTTACTTGCAATCGATCCAGAGCTTGGGACACATGCGTATTTTTCATAATATTTTTAGGTGCCATCAGTTTAATGGATTGGGTCGAGGTGCCAAGTCCAACATCAGCATCATAGTCAGAACTTGAACTTGTCTTCAAGCATTCTTTCATGTGATAGATAAATGTCATTTTCTATTGTTGTTATGGCCTCTCTACTTCCCATATCCCACAGCTTGTCCAAATTATCAGTGAATTTTCTCCTCTTACCCTTGGGATCACTTTCCTGTTTCGGATTCTTCTTCAGATCACGCCATCTTTCGTGCAAGTTTTGAAGTGATCGCACGAACCGTGGTTTCGTGATTGCCCGCCTCTGCTGTCGGTTGCCCGCCCACTCTTCAACAACGACTTTCAAACGCATTTAGACAAATGTTAGCGGCTTTCCTGCGAGCTTCTTTCAAGCCCATTATTGTTTTTTAACAATAATCTACAGAATAAGCGATGGACACGCATAATTCCAAACATTTTCCAAATTTTGAACAACCCTAATATACATTTTCCAAAATTAATCGGGCCTAATATTTGAATCCATTCCAACTGACTTCGGTATGCTTCAAAATGTCGCACATCCCCGGCATTTAGCCAATATATGGTTATGTGTAATAGTGCTCTTCAACCTTTTTCGCCGTGGTACACCCTTTTAACGTTTACTCAAAACTCGTACACCAGACTTGTACAAACTACTGAATTTTCAAAAAGCGCAACTAGAACTATAACTAGAACTACTCAATTTTTAAGACTCGCAACTAGAACTAGACCTACCCAATTTTCAAATTCCGCAACTTGAACTAGAACTACTCAATTTTCGAAACTCGCAACTAGAACTATAACTAGAACTAACGAAATTTAAATATCGGCAACTAACTAACTAAAACACAACTAACTAAATTTAATTCTCAATCAACTCGTTCATTTTTATTTTATTCGAATTCGGCGTTCCAGCCTTCCACATGAACGTCGGTACAACGAAAATACTGAAAAATCAGACAGACAGAACTATTCTGTAATCAGTACAGAATAAACAAAACCAAACCATTTTCTGCAGCGGTTGCTGATTGCAGCGAATCAGCATGAGTCGCGAAAATGTTTTTTCGTTGAATTTTGCCCTCTTTGGGGAATACAAAATCCCAGCATGCGAGAAAGCCCTTTCACTGGGCGCAGATGTTACAGTCATCCCAAGAAAATCTTTCGCCAAGTTCCGTAATTATGGCAAGTCGGTCATATTCCGCCAACAGTTTAGCATATTCTGACCCAGGAGTAGTCGCTGTTCCCTGGCATACTTTTTAACCTCAGATGGCCTGGTGTAAATGACCATAGTAGTCGACAAACACCATGAATACCCCAGAACAAACAAACAAACAACCTCAGACGGGCCGGATTTAACTTCAAGCGGACGACACGGACTTGGAGGTGGAAAGTTGCAGAGTGAGAGTCTCGGTTTCTTGTGCGTTTGAGAGCCAGGAAGAGACGACCCAGGCAATTTCTGCAATTTCCTTTGTAAAGATACCTTGGGCGAATCCAGATCGTCTTTTTTTTGTGCCTGGGCAGGCGTGGTCGGCATCATCATCACGAATCAAATACCGTAAATTTAACAGACGCGACAGCTCAGTTCCGAGATAATACTCGCCATCGCACAGCAGGAGATCACTAGTTCACATTCCAATTAGTAAACAACCTCAGCGGGAGATCGCGTGCGCTGCGCACTGTCGATTGTTGTAAATTTATCAGTGAACTCGGCATAATCAATGAATTGACTATGATCCAACAATGAGCCTTTGATACTTTGTCATGATCACATTAGTAACCCTAAGTAACCTCACTTGTGACGCGAGGAGAGTTCTCATCGCGCAGGGCAGGACACACAAGTGTTTTCTAGTTGTTCGGCAACTAATATTTTTTTGAAATGTGCAACTATAACTAGAACTAGAACTACTGAATTTTCAAAATCTGCAAATACAACTAGAACTAGAACTACGGAATTTTCAAAATCCGCAACTACAACTACAACTAGAACTACTCAACAAACTGTTAGTCAGTTGACCGTCAACTAACTAAATGTTTAGTTTGTACAAGTCTGTCGTACACCGCTGAGCCCTGACCACATAACACACTGATTCCGTATAAGCCTAATCCAGGGGTTTTCGAGCATTTTATTATTCACGTCCGTACTTATACTCATGTTAAATTGGGTACCGAAAACTCCGCACCGTGGAGTGCCCTGTTCGTGTTCTGTCCTATCACTGATGTCTTGAGATATAGGGGAGATGTGGTACCGATGGATCAAAAATTGGAAAATGATCGCTGGCCCCAAAATGTTCAGCCGAAAACAGCAGATCTTTTGCTGGCTCAGCACTTTGATACAAGCTCTACCTATCGCGCACATATACATTAATATCCGTCTTTTCAAAAAATATTTATGGACGTTTAAAATTTGTTGCTCGAACGTTTCATCGGTCCCCACCCGGTGGGTCCAATGGCACACGACCCGGGGACCTATGACACATATACCCTAAAAAACTCAGATGTGACAACTTTTCTTGCTCAGTATTATAATCTAAGCTACAGCAAGCCAAAGAAGAATTTTCGGTCGCAACAGTCAAAATATAGATTAAATATTGACTCAAATGTTGTCATAAAATCACGTTTCGATTTAGGCTCGGACTTATAAATTTGAGGGTACATACATATTGCCCGAAAATCGACAGTGTGACTTCCAAAGACCTCGTTATAGCGATAAAACATCATATGCAATTACTACATAAAGATTTTCTGTACGTAGTCATGTTTCATTTGTTTCATGATTAGTATGCTTGATTATTTTGCTTGATTTGGCTATTGTATCATCGGTCCCCACCCTACTAATTTTGTACATGAATCGAAAAAAATTCCACTCAAGGAAAGTACTGAAAAAAATAATAGGTTCCATTATATAGCCTGATACAAGCCCTAGACTTCACAATAAAAATGATTGCTGGTTTGTTCGTGTTGAAGGTTACAAAGAAAAATGTATATGTCGATCTAAATTTAGTTTACACCCCCCAAAACAAAAAGCACCTGTGAGAGACCCCATAGTTCCCCCACGTCGAATTTTTTTGTATGTGAGGAAAGATGTTGCCTGCATGCAATTGTAGACAAGTTCACGGAGTGTAATCATGGAATTACCATAGAGAATTTTCAAAGTATTTTCGGTCCCAGTGACCCATCGGTACCACATCTCCCCTACCTCGCGTATAAAAGTTTTTAATTGTATCAGTATCCGCAGGATTACTATCCAAAATAGCGAGTTTAAATATTAAGAAAAGTTATCTGGATTTTCTTTCTAGTCGCGCAGAGCGCGATAAATGTTTTCATCTGAAAAGTTAATCTCGTCGATACTAATGGTGTTTTGATATATTACTGTCAAGTATTTATCCATTCTTAGCCCACGTGATTAGATTAACCGCTAGAGCTGATGGAGGGGGAGTCTTTGAAATTTTTTGGCACAAAATTAATGATGATGCATTTCCCGGTTTTTATTAATCACTTTGTTTCATGTTGACCGCCCGTCAGGATTATAGGGATATCGAAATATCTATTGCAATCGCCCAAACGTACGAAAATAACTTTCATTCGTGAGGCGCACACGATTCCGATACTTGTCATTTGTGTATGGGGTACGTCATTTTCCTTTCTAGTTCGCATTTAAGCTATGGGGCTCAGATTCTATACTATCATATTAAAAACGAAAAATCCATGTAACACTGTATCGCGCCAGGCGTGAATAACATTTTCAAGTTTAATTAAAATTCCTCGAAGATTGGAGAACCAATTCGTTAATTCAAATTGCATATTGACTGTCGCCAACACGCGCTAATTTAATTATGTGTATTTGGGCCGCATAATTATTGTTCAACGGCTACATGCGACCGTAGTCTGCAGGTTAGCCACCTTTGGCCTGTTGAAATAAGGATGAACAAGATTGCAACGTATTGGAAATGCTAAATACTAATCATGGCCAATGTTCCCTCTTAGCTGCGCACGTGCGTAAATGCGTACTGCTGAAACGGTCTCTGCGCACACAAAATCTAAGCTGCGCACAAGAAATCTGAAGTGATGATTTTTTTTACTCGAATCGCACAGTTCTACAAAGGACCGGGCAAGCGCGCAGACTCGTGAAAAATTAGAGGGAACATTGCCAGGGGCAAATAGTGTTATCGCTGAAGTCTGAAACCGAAGTACGAGTGCGGCCCGTAAAGGTAAATATTGCGCTCTGCGAAGAACTGATAATTTACAATGACGGGCGCCTCACGAAAGAGTTTCTTTTAGTATATGGTCTCGTACGCGTGAGCGATACTGATATCCTTTCAATAGTGCAATCTTTTCTGAGAATGGCGAAATAACATGGTTTGTCAAAGTTATAAATAACAATGGGTTAGCTCGAAGTTAGTCTGCGAGAAACTTACGAATAATATTTTCCGCGTGGCATAAACATCGCATAAGATTTACGGTACAATTACATGCCGTGAATTTTCGAAGTCATCACTTACATCATGCAAATCTGATCAAGTATGGTGAGACAGGCTAATATGCAAAATATCCAAGTACAAGCTCCAATATTGTTGAAAAAATCCATCCCCTTGCAAACGTTGATCGGGAAATGCTTCAACTGCGCACTGTAAGGCGTTGAATTACATCAGCTTCCCAGCAGCCCAAATTTTGATTTTATTCGATTCGTTTGAACGGGAATCTTCTGTCGATAAGGTCATACGCTAATACTGTTCTTGCTTCAGTCAGCCTTGCATATTCGTATCATTTTGTCCTGATTGTAATGAGTGCATTGACGTTATTAAGACGTCACATAAGTGTTTTAACGCTGTAGGCCTACATCGACACATGTATTGATTTGAAGGGTGTCCTCGTGCGTGTACGTACCGGAGGTGGTCAAAGAGTCACCGTCGCTACTTGAATAGAAGTAAAAGTAACGCCGGAATTTCTACTCAAGTAGAAGTAGGAGAGGCGCTTCGCAAGTAAATAAGTAGGTAGGCTATTCCACGTCTATTTTTGCCTAACAAACTGAAAACTGTCAAGTAAAAGTAGTATAAAATTATAACTACTTAATTGGTAGTGCGAGTTGGAAAAATCTACTTGAACTACTTCAAAAAGTAGAAGTACTTCGTTACTGAACACCTCTGGTACGCACGTCTACTAGTAATCTATATGTCCCCATGCTCACGGATTTATTGTTATTTCACAGATGGTCGCGCAAAATTACGATTCGGTGTCTATAGTACTTGCGGTTACAAGCGTCCATTTTTGTCGCTTCATGTGTTTGGCTAGCAGCTTGCCTGTGTGGCCAACGTTGAAAGAATACTCGCTAGTTCTGCTTGTCACTGTTTATACTGATCGCTTTTAATGAAGGCAAAACATAAAAGCATAAAAAGCACAAAACACAAAGCATAAAAATTGATAGCAATATACCGACTATGTCATGAATTATAAGAAATTCTCGCGCTGTGCGCGATCAGGCGACACACCCACTAAACGGACACCAATCTAGATGACGAGTATCGGCAAAAAGCGTCTAGCACAAGGGGGTCTGGGGGGCGAAGCCCCCCATAAGCTTGATTTATCACCCTATGGGGGCCTGGTTGCGCAGTGCTGTCCATGGGCCTGCGCAGTGAGTTGGTGTGTTTGCGCAGACTCGTGAAAAATTAGAGGGAACATTGATCATGGCTCGAGGTTACCGTACCACCATTAGCACAGTAGGTCTCAAACACGACCCCCGAGACACCCTGGCCACGCCCTTGCAATTATGTACAATGCGGGGTTGTAATCAAGTCACAAGGCTCCGAGTCACAAGTCAATCTCACTTTTATAGTTTTGACTCGAGTCAAGTCGAGTCATTGTTAGTTCACCAACGAGTCAAGTCCCAGTCCAAGTCATTGAGCGGAGGGTCGATTCCGAGTCATGGTATTATGACTCGAGTCAGAGTCCAAGTCATTGCGTTGACTGCTCAGTAGGGTTGTTCAAAAATTACTTTTTTTTTCAAATTTCACTCGCTAATTGATGAAATTGTCAGGTTGCCTAAAAAATACGCTACAGACCAAATTCGGGTCAATTCCGGCCAGTAAAGGCCGTGCAATCTTAAATTGAAATTTCGACCATTTTTGAATTTATAGTATTTACGGTGGCGAATTTCGACACTTCGGTATGACCAAACATCGTGTTACAGGCGATAGAGGCCTGTGATAGAGTTTGGATGATGAAATTGCTAATGAATGAAAAATGAATATGACACTTATAAGCTGGAACTACATTGAAAGAACCCCGTGAAAACTATGGTGATACCTTGAGCATAACACCATGTCAACCTGTATGTTTCATTTGAATGTTTATGATTCACAATGAGCAGACAATGGGTCTTCTACAACGGTAGGCCTATAAAGTAGGCTATAAGCTATAGAATGTCAAATGATAATTTTCCCGGCAGTGCAAAATGTACGATACAAAGGAAATGACATTTTTTGAATGTTTTGCTACAATTTTGAACTAATTTTGAATGTTTTTGACATGTCAAAAAATTTGCCTAGTTATAAGCAGTTAAAACCCCTAGCACAGGACGCTGATGAGATGCACGAGTGCATCATAGCCTATACAGCAGGAGTCACCAGCTACTAAGAAATCATGAATGTATATCAGTCGGTGGTAAGCCTGGCATTGCATGCTAGTGCTCTAAACTCTGGTATGTGACTTGACACCGTGACTCTGAGTGAGTGTTCCAGATGTGCCAAAGTGAGGCGAGTGCTTTATTTGTTTTTGATGAAGTTCATGTCCGAAAAGGCTGATTCACATCAACAAGTTGAACCGAACATGCTTGCAACCTTCATAGCTGCTGCGCATGCACCACTGTACTTTTCCGGGCCATCAAGGGACCAAAAGTTTGCTGCAGCCTGGTGGACTTTGAGGTGGAGTTCATTTTGCAGTGTTACAATTTCAATTTCCAACCTTTCAGTATCCAGACTTGAGAAATATCATTAAACCTGACAGCAGCAACGATTACTGAAAGTTAGAAACATGGTACTAAACTGCGTTGACTGTTAGAGAAACAAGCTATGTGTCAAATTTCAAAAAATCAAAATTCGATCTATTTTAGGACAGCCTTGCGGGCCACTCATCTGGTCCTCGCGGGCTACCTGGAGCCCGTGGGCCCAGCGTTGATGACCCCTGATGCTCTACATCAGTGGTTCCCAACCTGTGGTCCGCGTACCACTAGTGGTACGCGAAGGTCTTCCAGGTGGTACGCGAGTAGATTTTTTTTCAATGAAGAGATTTTTAGTTCAGGTGGGGTTGATTTTGAGTTTTTTAAAGCCGTCGTCGTCGTGGGATGGTATGTCCGTGGTAAGGTACGTTTTTTTTTCTCACCACTGTGACATGTTGTGCCTACAAGACCGGTCTATTCTCTGTTGATCCATCCGACCTGCCTGTCGGGACTGGGGAGCAAGAGGAGCTCATATGAATCCAGGATGACCAGACACCAAAGACGAAAGTGTAGTGTCCTATATGGTGTGGACACAAGCAAATCTCAGAGCTCAGTGAAATTAGTTTCCGCCACATTTTCTATTTGGCAACAAAGGCAACCTTACGGCCATTTTTGACCGGCTTGTCGAGCGCTAAATTCGATAAAACGGGTATCAATGGAAAGCTGTTTCTGTACTGGTTACGAAAATATAAATTTTATTCTGTTCCTGGTCCTGGAATCCCGACAACCAGCCTCGAATTTTGCATTGTAACCGAGCTTTAACATTCTGACACAACAATTCTGTCTGGGAAAATGAGTGTGAAGCTAAGAAAGAAAAAGCCAGGCAGCATTGCTGCGTCACAATTCGAAACTCGATCACAATGCAAAATTCGAGGCAGGTTTTGGGGGGTTCTGGGACCAGGAGCAAACTAAAATTTGTATTTTCGTGTTCACTACAGCAGCAGCTTTCCATTGATACCCGCTTTATCCATTTTAGCGCTCGGCAAGCCGTTCAAAAATGACCGTAAAGTTGCCTTTGATCAAATGGAAAGTGTGACGACGACCAATTTCACTGAGCCGAGAAAGATATGCCTGTGTCCACACCATATAGGACACTATGCTGTGAGTCACGCATCGAACAGCTAGTGAAAAATAAACAAATGCAGCCATCGCCTTAAATTTCATTATGTTGTTCTCCTTGTCACTGGTGGTGATCGAATAAACAATGCCATGCATTCCATCAACCCTGGCTGATAATGCCTAGTTTAACAGAATTTTTGATTACACCTCGCATAGGTCAAATATGCGATTATGACATCAAAAATTGTGGAACATATGTAGGTGGTACGCGAGCACTGCATGAAGCCTCGAAATGGTACGTGGGTCGATAAAGGTTGGGAACCACTGCTCTACATGATGATATTTAGGATCCTTCAATTCAATTCTACGATGAATTCATGCTACTGTACAAAACTGTAAATAGGTCCGTGGACCACCTGAAAATGTTCCTGTCGTCTCAAACTAACTGTTACTGATTTATATAAATGGGGAATGCTCAATGAAATAATTGTTGAAATAATTTTTCAACCTTTTCAAATTAACGAAAGACTTGTCTCTCGCAATAACAGTGAACATGCCGTCATTAAAATTGTGCATACCAGAAATGTTGTCGGTCTGATCGTGACCAATCTCTGGGTGGTATGCCACGATCATCCGACACCGATCGGGCAACCGGCAGGCCTACTCGACTAATAAGCAGATACATCATTCCAAAGGTCACGTCGACTACGCTAGTGGGTTTCATTGCACTCATTATATGTAGCAACAGGTCACTGCTTCACAACACTATCAAAATTCTTATTACTAGCGGAGCCTTGATTATGTGTTCTGTCTCGTATTGAATCGTAGCCTACCTTCCAGTAGGTCACTATCCTCAATTGGGACACCGTATTGAATATAAAAGCGTTACACTCACCTTGTTTTGCCGGACTCGCTTCGCTTGCAATATTGGTAATGTTGTAAACGACCTTTCCCCAGTGATAATGTTCTCCAGCCAGGCCGCCAACATAGCTCTTTGCAAACTCCTGTTTGACATGTCCACCTTCAACCAAAGTTGTGGATCCTGAGAAACGCTTGATGATGTTACCGGGGGCCAGTTCTTAAGATACTATGGATTCTATTAATTGTTCGATATCTTTCGGTATCATATTTACACAAGGAGCGAAATGTGCTGTATTTAAATATAATTTTATATCTGCTTTATATGGATAATATCATCATGAATTTAAGTAGTTTGCGCTCAAATACCACATACATTAGCCTACTTATTGCATGCACCGGGTGATAATGTTGCAGCGACACTACAGATGTGATCTTGACCTCCTTCTGCCATAGTATTGGTAACGTTGTACTTATTAGCAAGCGTATATGACAACAATGAAAATACACATATCGGTTGCATTCTATAATGATCAAGACTATCAGTCATGAGCACTGAGCTATAAATTCCATCTACATTCGCGCAATGTGACGTGTCAACAGTCGCATGTCCACAAATTTGTAATACCTCATAATTAGACCGATTTTTTTTACTTAAAAACCTCATGTATGTAAATCAGGCGTTTTCGCACATAATATTAGAGTTGTAGCCTACTACTTATCTTCATTTCTGGTTGGAACTGTCACTCCTTACGAAGTGGTTCGGCCTGAAAAAACTTTCTAAAAACTGACAAATTTTTACAGGACAAAACTTCATTTGAACGAAATTCGGACGTATCGAGAATTCCAGCAGTTAGCCTACATCATGCATTGTGATACAAATTATGAAATTTGTTGCAGTACAACGAAATTAGCTTTCCAGCCTTCTCCCAGAAAGTGTTTGTCCTTACTAATTAGCTTTCCCAGAATGAAGAAGAACGTTCAACTGCAGCAATTGTTGGCTGGCAACACTAAAGTTGTGCGTTCACTGCTGGTGACATACCGTGTTGCTTCATTCTACGCTTCTTGATATAAGAACCAATGCCCACGCAGTCTTGCTTCAGCCAAGTAGCTTGCAAAGAATGGAGAAAGAATGTGAACAGCAGTAGTTATCGGCTGGCAACACTGAAGCTGTGCGTACGCAGCTGGTGACACACCGTGTTTCTCCATTCTGACAACTTTTTTGTCGCTTTTATTTGACAATTTCAGCATTTCGAGTAGCAAACCGGAATCAATAGCTCTACCGTACCTACAGTTGCCGCAAATCAGTTAGGATATTGCGGTACGTGAAGCACAACACCATGTCAGTCTATGTCTAGTAGTGCGGAGCATGGACCAGAGCCGGATATCCGGCCGGATTTTTTCAATTTTGGCCGGACCAGATCGGAGCCGGATCATTACTTTTTCTGATACGGCCGAAGCCGGATCCGAGCCGCACCAGTACTTTTTAGATAAGGCCAGAATCTTTATGGATAAGCATGACGTTTGTAACTTAGTAATAACCAACCAACCACACGCAAGTAACCGCCAAGCCAGTGCGAAAATAAGCGAGCCATATTTATAAATTCACGGAACCACCGTACCGTGTTGGGCCGGATTTTTTCATTTTTGGCCGAATCTCGAGTAGTATATATTAGAGCGATATGAGCGCATTTAAGCTTTTTTAATAAAGAAACTAATTTATCTAATATAATAAAGAAACAAAGGATAACGGGCTTACGCGTATTGCAGAAATGTCGAGGGTGCTTCCCCCCGTGATCGATTGCTGCAAGCGATCTGATCGATAAATTATGTGGCTGACTGGGCTGATTTCCGATTCAAATGAGTTTGGTTTGGTGTAATTGTATTTCTGGCGTCATTTTCGAGGCTGTAAAATTGCGTGACTCGCTATTGGACCACGAGTCGATTGTTGAATTGTCCTGTCTGTTGATTTCAAAACTCGGCTGACCTATCGTACCGCGATTTCTGGTTCAATTGAGTATGGTTGCTATTTGCGTGTAATCAAAACTGGTTTGCGGTGAATAAAGTAATCAAAACTGGCTTGCGATGAATAGAGCATTATTATCAGGCGAATATTCCCAAGGTTATTGTATTCTTTGCTGTAATTTTCCACGTATGATCATCGAATCTTTCTGGATCTCTATGATGTGTACTACGACGAAACAAAAAAGTTCTCCCGCTGTGACTCGGCATGTAATCGTGGGTTGGTTGATCCAATTTCTCTTGAATGTGATGGGGTGAGGGAAAATTTGCCCATTGATCATCACATCTGTGAAGTGAACGCTCCACTGGTATCATTTTCAAGGCTGCTTGCAAAATTACGTAACTCCCTATCGGGCGATGAGTGGATTCCTAAGCTAGAAATTTTCCTGCCTGGCGATTTAAAACTCGGCTGTCCTATCATGTCGATCAATGCTTTCCGGTTCACTTGAGTAGGGCTGCTATCTGCGTATAATCAAAACTCGTCTGCCTTGAATTAAACTCAGTCGAATTTATTTTCAGGCAAATATTCTCAAGGTTAGTGTATTCTTTGCTGTAATTTTCCGCGTAGGACATCCCATCTTTCTGGATCTCTATGGTGTGTAACCTGACGAAACGGAAAAGTTCGCCTGGCGTGACTCAGCGTGTCAGCGTGTAATGGCGGGTTGATTGACTGATGGGTATATGATGACAACTTATGCTTTGTTTCAAGCGTATGGTCAAGGTCACACGAATCGATGTAAAGTCCCGTTTGGTTGAATTGCCGTTCTTCGATGGGGGTGGGGGACGGTTGGCTATTTTTAAGGGTTACATCCAAAATTACTACCGTAACCCACTGTCAGTCAGGTGCAGAGACGAGCGGATATAAAACTTTGATATTATGAAACCATCTTGTTCCGGCTTATATTTTAAAACTCAACTGGCGTATGATTTCTCTTGGATCTCTCGATCAAGGATTTCCTGTTCAATCGAGTGTGACTGCAAGCTATCTGTGTAGTGCACGCGTTATAATATCAAACTCGTTTGTGTCATTGAGTTCATGGTATATCACATTGATATGATTGTAAGCAGACAGTTTCGAATAACCATATGGGGTTCGATTGAAAACTGCTTTAATTATCACAAAGAAGCTGAGATAAATCCATTGCTGTTGCTACTTGCTAGCCGCCATTTTCAAGCGGTTGTTGACGACGTTCAAAGCTACTTGCCGCAGCTTAGGACAGTGGATGGCGTGTGTGCTAGCAGCGAGCCTCGTATACGGTACAAACGAGCGTGAATTTGGATGGAAAAGCAACGCATTGGAGGATCTTTACTGGATTACTTTCGGATTTACGTTTATCCGGACCCGGATTTTTGGATTTTACATGCTACTCGCGAAATAATTTCGCTGGCAGGTGATGCCCATGAATCAGCCGTGTTCGATCAACCGTGTTGCAATGATATCAGTCGGAGTTTAAAATACGCGTTTGGAGTAATTTCATCAAAGTATAGTCATTTTCTTCTGACTCGTGACTCTTCCATCGATGTGGTTCCTGTATCGAGTGAGCCTCGTATACGGTACAAACGAGCGTGATTTCGGATGGAAAAGCAACGCATTGGAGGATCTTTACTGGATTACTTCAGGATTTACTTTTATCCGGACCCGGATTTGTGGATTTTACATGCTACTCGTCAAATAATTTCGCTGGTAAATGATGTCCATTGTCCATGAATCAGCCGTGGTCGATCAAGCATGATGCGATGATGTCAGTCAGAGTTTGAAATACTCGTTTGTATTAATTACATCAATGTAGTCATTTTTCTTGTGACTCGTGACTCTCGCACCGATGTGGTTCCTGTATCGAGAACTACGATAC
The DNA here is from genome assembly GCF_051294905.1 of Botryllus schlosseri. Lineage (NCBI taxonomy): Eukaryota > Metazoa > Chordata > Ascidiacea > Stolidobranchia > Styelidae > Botryllus > Botryllus schlosseri. The sequence continues at coordinate 34,990,204 of NC_137237.1, read as the reverse complement.
TCGATTCCATTGTACGCCGACGAATCGGGGCTCGCATACTGCGTGAATTTGGATGGGAGTTCAGCGCATTGGATGATTTTTACTGGATTACATTTGGATTTACGCTTATCCGGAACCGGATTTTTTTAAATTTCACATGCTACTCGCGGAATAATTGAGCTGGCAAGTGTTGGCCATAAATCAGCCGTGATCGATCGAGCGTGATACGATGATGTCAGTGGGGGTTTAAAATACTCGTGTGGATTAATTACATCAATGTAGTCATTTTCTTCGGACTCGTGACTCTTGCATCGATATGGCTCCTGTATTGAGAACTACGATACTTGATTCCATTGTACGCTGACGTATCGGGAAAGTTCGGCCCGTTTCGTAGGATACCGGTGGAATAATTTCGCTGAAACACGAGTTTGGGAATATTTGGCGGTATATTTAAGTAGTAAAAGACTTATATCCAGTTCAACTCACGTTTTTCTGAACTCTGTTTGGATGCTGTAATTCAGTGGTTCCCAACCTTTTTCCACCCACGAACCATTTCGAGTTTTATGCAGTGCTCGCGTACCACTTACATAAGCTACGCGTGCCGAAGGCGGTCCAAAAATGTTTCCAACATTTATGACGTCATAATCACGCCACAAAATTGGTAACAAAAGTACAAGGATATGTAAATGTTGTAGTGGTTAGGGGTGTTGAAACTGAACTATGGTATCTGACTCCTCATAATAACCATTATCGCACACATATATTTAATGCTTGTTATATTATTAACACTCTCAACAGTTACCGAGTTGCGTCGTTGCGTTTTCTCAGTTAAATACAGAATCTACTCGCGTACCACCTGGAAGACATTCGCGTAGCAATAGAGGTACGCGTACCACAGGTTGGGAATCACTGCTGTAATTGAATGCCTCGCCTTCATATGACAGTAATTTCCCTCATTTTAAACAGATTCTAGTCCTACCTTACAAACATTTTATCAATATTTTTAATAAGTTTCTCTAGATTCTCGCGGGCCGCACAGAACGGTGTTACGGGCCGCACGCGGCCCGCGGGCCGTAGTTTGCCCACCCCTGAGATAGGTGATCCCTTATGTGAACCAGACTGGGATTTCGTGCGAGTTGGTAGAGGACAATAGCTCATTGTAGGTTGCCGCTAGGTATTTATGTGTTGCAGTTAGTTTTTCTAGCCAAAAGTTTTTGATCTGGTCAGGACCAGCTGCTTCCCAGTTCAGTGAACTTTTTAGGGCCTCTTTGATTTCTTGTTTTGTGATTTTTGACCAGTGTTGTTCTGGTGTTTGTAGGTGGTCAGTGTGGAGGTCTTTTATGCAATTTGCATTTGAGTTGTGCAATATTTTGGTTTCCCATATTTTCCCATGATTCCACATCTGCAGTGGCTGGCATTGTGCTGTTGATAATTTTGTGGTTTGACTTCTGTTTCATCATTCTGAAAAATTGGCCAGGATTGCGAGCAAATAACAAGTTTTGGCGGTATTGTGTTTCTCGTTTTTTATATCATTTCAATCGTTGCTTCGGCTAATATTCTCATTTTTAATTCTTCTTACAACATTGTCCCATATTATGTTGACTGCAGTTTGGTTTGGTGCTCCAGATCTATTCGTTTAACTTTATTTTTTAATTTGCCGGAAACATTTTCTTAGAGTATCGCAACATCACACCTTAGTTTTTCGATCTTGTTTTCAATTCTACGTTGCCAAGCTGTCGTATGGCTTCCCTTTTTTGTTGACAGGACTTGGTATTTTGCAATGCCTTTCTTAGATAACTGCTGCAGTGCTGTATATGAGGTTGTTGATTGTTGTCAAGAGACAGTGTGGCCTTTCTCCTTGTTTTTCATTTAGAATTGCAGCAAGTATGGTTTCTGTCAAAATTTTGTTCGCTGCTACAATATCAGTTTTCAGTTTCTTTGTAATTTGTAGGTCAGGAAAATTCACTCTGTCATTTATATCCAATGTGAAGTTCATTCGGTCGATGATTTGATTTTTGGTCTCCAATTCTAATTCTAATTCCGTGTCCATATCATTATCGTTAAGTGTTGTTGGTTCATTCGGATGTCCGATGTTTTTTTTTCTGTTTTGTGGTGTTTAAGGTGTTTGCCGACTACTACGGTAATTTACACCAGGCCGATATTCTTCATTCTGTACCGTAACTGCCGACTTTAAGCACAGCCCACCTCTAGGCTTTTCGTAAGACACCGCTTGCGCGGATAAGGGGCGAAGAGGAGCCTAGGTAAACCTCCAGCACTAAGGTATCGGGATTCTGAAGACGACCTCGGTCGGACTCGAACCCGCACCCATTGGTGTTGCTGCCGCGGATTATACCACTGCGCTATCTCGCCACGCATGGCGTTTTGTAATTCTACTTATATGTCAAGTAGCGGTTGCGGATTCAGTTCATCTTGGCTGAATTGATTTTCTAGTGCCTCAGAATTTACTATGTTTTCGTTACAAATTTCGATCTCAATTTCTGCGAGTTCTTCTTCTGATAAGTTTTTGATTACACAGTGTTTCATATTTGCCAGGGTGTTGGCAGTCATGGTTGGAGAGCTGTTTGTTCTCTCTTTCCATTTTTGAGAAGTTACTACGGTTACTCCTGCCGAGTTTTCAAGTTTGGCTAAGAAGTAACATCTCATTATTTATTTATACTCTTCTTTACTCCATCTGTGTCTCTTCTTTTTTTCTTTCGCAGCAGAGGTGTTTTGTGAGCCACAGTTCGGTGTTGCACAGGCGCCATGTTGAGAAATATCTCCTCTTCGGTGTTCCTGTCTGGTCGGAGTTGACTAGAGTAGCGTAAGTACCATGTGGTGATATGCTAATATAATAAATAAACAAATACACCGGAAATCAGAAAAGCTGCATTTCGGAAGTCACAAACGCTGCATTTTGAGCTGCCTGGTGGTCTAGAATCGGCCTATCGGAAATCAGAAAAGCTGCATTTTGACCTGTGGGATACCCTAAAAGCGTCCTATATCGTTCCGCAAAATATAATAAATAAGCCAACACAGGAAATTCAGAAACGCGGCGCGTTGTGCATTTCATCGCAAGCGGATTTTGAAACAGATGTTTGATCGCGCTCGACCTATATTCCGTGCGACAAATGACTCTGGTATCCTGTCCGCTCACATCCTGAATTGTTTCCCGTGAAAACAGCTGGTTGGATGTTTTGTGTCGCTACAGTATACTGAACTTATCGTAATATGGTATCGAGTATTACACTAGTCCGGTCAGTGCTATTACATTCAGCAGTATTCAGTTTTCAGTATTCAGCAGCGACAGGAAAATATCACTTATTTCTGCTCTAACCCTAATCCTTTGCGAAGTTTACGCTTATTCAAAAAAGGTGTGAAATAATTGTAAAATCCTACGGTCGCTCACAGGATAATGCTTCAGACATAGCGATCTCTCACTCACTGCACAACCGAAGTTGAATCGTATCGGAACGCGTAAATTTGTCACCTTGACATCAAGATTCGAACACCAACAACATGGTGCTTTATGTTTCAACTCTAATCCTTTGTGAGTTAATGTTTTTCGCGACCAAACTCACTACACAAGTGAAGCTGAATTGTATCCAAATATGTTAATTTACCGCCTTGACATCAGGATAATAGTATTCAAAGTCTGTAAACATGGTAATGTCTTATATCAATAATATTAAGAATGTTTATATGGCGTGTTTGTCGGATTATTCACACAATGATTTGAAACAGAACGTCGAAACTTACAACTTTATCATTGGTCTATAATTATTTTTTGTTGCAACTGAGTTTAGGGAAATGAAAGTGCTAGTACATCCCGACGTTTTAATATCTTACCACACTCAAAGGACTTATTCACAAACAACATTTACAAGTCACAAATCCGATTTTGACTTACTCGATTATATCACTACAACTTGTAAACTTGAATAATTCATCCTGGTTGTATTCATATGACCGGTCTTTTTTATTTTACGACTTGACATAAACATATTATGTTTCGAGTACACAAGATTTGATTACCCGGTCAATCGCAGAAGAGAATTAATTTATCGCAAGTGAATAGGTATATCACAGTGTAAAAAATATCGGAATGTCAGCAACTCTTACGGGTATAGTTATTACCACATTACCTAATTTATTCGGCTAACTCGTCATGATCATTCTTGAAATCAACGCAAACCTGACTTGAGTTAACCACAAAACAGCATCAATTTTTAAATTCTGCTTGTAACTGTTGGATTATTCGCATTCGTCGATAGAGAATAATATTGAACTCGTAAGTATGCTATTTCAACGAACTTTCGTTTTATTCCAACCGCGAAAAATAACGTCTAATCGTAAGATTTGAATCAAATCACACATTTGTTTGATGATAACACACATACAATAAAAACCTTATCGTGATTTTGTAAACTGGTCATACTAATCAATGCATTTGTCAATATTAAAATACAAGTCGTCAGACCCTTTTGTTTAAAGTATCATTTTGTAAACTGGTCATGCTAATCAATATATTTGTCAATATCAAAATACAAGTCGTCAGGCCCTTTTGTTTAAAGTATCATTTTGTAAACTGAACATGCAAATCAACGCATTTGTCAATATTAAAATACAAGTCATCAGACTCTTTTGTTTAAAGTATCATTTCAAATTGTAGAAATAGATTTGTTGTTGTCTATGTCATTCATACAAAATTACATTTCTGCGAGACCGAGGCAAAGTATTTCTAATCTGAATAAAGCAAATCATTCATCTTCGACTTGTGGTCTTGAATCACATTCGACAATTCATCACGAATGCGTTGTAACGAAGTTACGAGAAAGTTGCACAGCAAAATTTTTGAAAACAGTGTGTTATTACCATCTCCATTTGTGAATCTACCTAACACAATCGTGAATCGATGTTTCCAAGTACACCGCAGCGTATTAAACTCGCTAGAGTTGTCAATGGAAAATTACGTATGTGTTCGAATTTCGTAATGAAATATTCTTGATTAGGAATTCTTCTATTACTCACCACTGTCTGTATTATAGAATGCTATAATGTGCTTACCAGCTAAGATTTTACAAATCGGTCAGTTGTAATAGCCATGGTCAAATGTAAAGCAACAATATCGTTAATGTTGAATTTACAGACCAACACAAAACATATTTTAATAATTTTCGTTGGCGAGTCGTTATTGATACATTTAACAATCGGTTCAATATTTTATTGTTAGAGTGTGTGGTGAGAATTGAAACACTTACGTGCATTTCCGGATTTTAAGATATCACACTATGCGAATTGACATACCGCCAGTGTTGCCACTCTAGTTTCCAGGAAAAACACAAGATTATGTCGTGAAAAAACACTAGATTGGCGAAAAAACACTAGATTAGTAAATTGCTGGAAAAATTTGCCGTTGCCAAGTAATCATGATGACCAAGGTACAAATCCATAGATAAGAAGTGTTCCGCACATGAATTCGATACATATGCATGATATACTGCATGATTATTCGACGATAATTAATGAAACGAATTGATAATACTGCATAATTATTCGACGAAAATTAATGAAATGAATTCAATAGCGCAAAAATAATCAAATATTGTCGCTTTCGAATTTTACGGGGTCATAAAAATTTATCATTCGATTGTACACCATCCATCAAACATGCGTATCTTTTGTGTGGCATCTTGCTCACTACCGTATCCGTATCCGTATCCGTATCCGTACCCTACCCGCGGGCCGTATGTTGCCCACCCCTGTGTAATATCAAAAGGTCGTAGCCTGCGTTGCGTAGGGTATCTGGCTAGCAGTATAGGTAGTATATTACGCTCCACAACTGTAACACCAATCAATTCATCGGCGATTGAACATTTATATTACAGGGGCCAATTTATTCAACTGGAATATGGTATTCGCGCTATGCTAGATTTTATGGGAATGGGCCTTCTGCTTTTAATATAGGTACCATCAGAAATTGTGTTTTAAATGAAGAGGGGCTACCTACGAGAAATCTTATTGGAAGCACGAGGAGGCAAGATCTAACGCTGATTTAATTTGACTTAGGCATTGACAGTAACAGTAGCCTACTTATCACAACTATATAAAAACCAGGATTAGCCTACACCGCTCAACTGCTCTGATATCAGATCAATCTTCAGTAGATTTCAAAATATTCTACATAAAATTGTGGCACGTCAAAGGTCCACTAGCTGCAATATTATAAACCGACAGTTTGACGATGTCATGATGCACCCTCTCGCCTGATGTCTATATAACTCATTATATTAACAAATTATGCCCGGCATAAAAATAATTTTACTAAAATATTTGAAAATGTGATTTTTTTCCGTGTAAAGCCTGAGTAATACAATAGTAAATTACATTTTCACGATGTTAGTGGAATGCCCGTCTGCAAGCTCCCGTCAAATAAGGCCTACTTGGAAATTATACATTGAATATCCCTATTATTGATGCTGCGGCCCGCGGCGTTATCAAAACTAGGAAATTGGCCCTCGAGCACATTTGAGTTTGAGACCTCTGCATTAAAGCGTCACAGTCACAACCTAATTGAAACCACGCGTCTATTTTCTGTGTTCTATCACAAGCTATCACGATATTGACTATTAGATTTTCTCCACCAACCTCGAAGCATATGTGCAATCTATCATTTTCATCGAACACACAACTCAACAAGAGTATTTACTAGTTACTACCAATATTCTGATTTTGTTGTACATATAGCTAATAATTATTATATTATTGATAATATTATAAAATAAATATCATCGAGATCTGTTTGTGATTTTAGTGTGTATTGCTTACCCAGCAGCCCCATAATAAAATTAAACAGAATTGACATAATGCATAAAGAGTTGAAACGTTTCGATTCGATTTACGTGCGATATTCGGTGGGGTTTCAAAAAACGAGTCATGCAACGACATTTCCGAAAATGTCCACCTCTTTTGCGTTGCTCGAGACCGAACGTGTAATATACACATTCGCATTTGGATAACGATCTTGTTTCATCATATGTATGATATGTTCAGTGTTCGCGCCCTCGCGATGATGCAAATCAATACTGTGTATGAGACGTGCAAATCTTTCTCACTTCTGATAGTGCACTAACGGCAACCATAGTCGGTGTGAAGCGACAGCGGTGAACAAGTCCCACGATTGTGCTAACCTTCTGTAGAGTCACATATTGCATTTCCATAAGCATATTTCAAAATACGATTTTCATTTGGCGATCATATTCTTGTAACCATACACAACCGACAATTCGGTATTTTGGCATTGATTGCTGTCAGTTTCAGATTAATTATCCAAGGAACAGTCCCAAAAAATATACACCAAATCGATTTCAGTACATTTGTGTAACCACATAGTCTATTAGTTGTTCTAGGGAGCATCGCATCAGAATTATCGGTCACCAGCAAGCAATAACAATGTGATGTTGTACACCGACATAATGTTTTAGAAATATGGCGAATAATACACGTTTCTATACGTGGATCATGTACTTGTTCGGATTCGTGCTTTGAATTTATTTTCCAGCATCAATATGTCTGAAGTAACAATTTTGTAACCAGGTTGATACTTGGGTAACGGTAACGATCTTCGAAAATGGATGAATTCATGCTCACCATCGTGCTAGCAATTCGGGTTGTATGCTTGTGAGTTTTCCTGGTAGCACCATAGTGTCCTATATGGTGTCGACACAGGCAAATCTCACGCCTCAGTGAAACTGTATCACGTCACAATTTCCATTCGGCTACAGGCAATTTGACGGTCATTTTTGACCGGCTTGCCGAGCATTAAATTTGGTAAAACGGGTATCAATCGAAAGCTGACTCTCCACTGATTACGAAAATATAATCAACAATGGTGTCTGGCTCTTTTTCTCTCTCGTTTCGCCAGACAGCATTGTTACGTCCTGAGCTACTCTCTCATTTCGCCAGACAGCATTGTTGCGTGTCAATGCCAATCTCCATAACAATGAAAAATTCGAGGCTGATTGTGGGAGTTCCAGGGACACGAGCGGAATAAAACTTATATTTTCGTAATCAGTGGAGAGTCAGCTTTCGATTGATACCCGTTCCACCAAATTTAATGCTCGGCAAGTCGGTCAAAAATGACTGTCAAATTGCCTGTAGGCAAATGGAAATTGTGACGTGATACAATTTCACTGAGGCGTGAGATTTGCCTGTGTCGACACCATATAGGACACTATGGTAGCACTATACAGATTATAGGTATCAAGTATATGATGTGTTATTCACTATTGTTCAACGCATATCGATCACAATCATTCAAAATCGGATAACCAATATGAGAAAGTTTGTAAATATATTCACTCTGAATCGATAAACCAGAACTAAAGATCAATATTCAAAATAAACATGTTCATTCATAACCCGTGTTTGCTTCCATGAAAAATACCAATGCATATACCTTCAAACATATCAATTTACTCACGTTTTCTTAGCCATACCAAGTATTTGTGTAAATGAGGCGTATGACATTACATGCAATGTGTCGTTGTACAAATATTGAGAAATAATGCAGGTTTTGATCCATAGGTTGTTTCTTGCTGTACATTTATTATGGCTTCCATGTGCCATCAACCAGAGATGATATATATGATAAAGCGGTCAAGCACGAGTGATGCGGTCATGCACAGTTGGGTAAGGCATGACGTCATACCTTGCTACTTTACAGGGAAGCATCATCATAATACATACAATAACCCACGTAACATCCCCTTCTCAAAACATCACAAAATAATAGAAAACGAAGCGAACCGATTAACGATATAAATTACGAATCAAGTTGTAACATAGTCTTGCCAGTATGCTGGTCGAATTACTGTACGGCTTGGTCTGCTGCTACTGGAACCAGATAACGACCCATTAGTGTCGCTGTTCACTACTGCTGGTCTGGCAATCGAAATGTCGTCGAAGTCAAATGCAACATGCGGGCGAGTTACAGTAGTTCGAATAAACTTTCTGTTGCGTCGGTAGATCGTTCCATCTGTCGCCTTAACAATGTACGATCGATCATTCAGTTGCTTAATCACCACCGCTTCGAGCCACAAGCCATTTTCTGTCCTTTTGAATCGAACCTGTTGACCAGGACTCAACAGGGCGAGGTCTTTTACACCACGATTGTAATACTTTGCCTGTTTTCTTTTCCGATCCATAAGCGATGGAATGACATCAGAAACAATTTTCGGCTCAAGCAGTTTAGTTGCTATTGGTAACAAGGTCTTGGTGCGTCTTCCAAATAGCCTCTGTGCTGGAGAGCCAGGAACAGTCTCGCCTGGAGTGTTCCTCCAATCCAACAGTACAATATTTATGTCTTTTTTGTCAGTTGTCGCTTTACGAAGTAACGATTTGAAGATTTTGACAGCTGATTCCGCCTTTCCGTTCGATTGGCTGTGTCCTGGAGAGCTGGTCACATGTTCAAACTCATATTCCTTTGCAAATGCCTCGAAGTCATGAGCAGCATAGCATGCAGGGCTTTGGAGCAGCCGGCTCCGGAGCTCTCTTCTATCATACATTAGCTCCGGCTCCAGCTCCGGAGCCGCATTATAATCACTGCTCCGGCTCCAGTTCCGGCTCCGGCTCTGAAATTATCGAATGGTCCTGTCTATATCAGGGTTGGCCCGCAAATGTGGCCCGCGAGAGGGTTTTGCGTGGCCCGCGATGTAATGTCCTATTATATTCTCGAAAATGAATTGCTCAGATTGTGAACTTGCAATGCCAACCAAAAATTACAATTCTGGCTGCGACACTTGAGATGTTGATGACTAAAATATCAGTTCCGACGCATTGGCAGATCCAGGGTCCAGTCACATTTTCAGTAAATCGTCGTACATTACAATAAACTAAAATATTAGCGAAATTTTTCTTCACGCTTCGCGTGTTTAATTGTCACACGATTTCTTGCTTGGTATAGCCTACCCCCTGCTGAAAATGAAAAAAACGCCTAATTTACCCGATTGAGTCTAACTGTATTCGCAATTAAGGAAGAAAGTCTTTTCGCGTTTGCGCTCGCATAAAATCGTCGACGGTGAAATGTAAGCACAAAATGATTGTCGCAAGTTATCGGAGACCTTCGATATCGATGTGTCCAGACGCCGAATAGTCGTGTCCTTGCAAACTGAGCCTAGCGGGTGGTATACAATAGACCCGCAATACTCACCTAGTTAATTTATAAACTTAGAAAATTTTACCCGCTTGGCGTGGCTCGTGGGCCGCGCACTCGTCCGTCAATTGCATGTGCCCCTTTAGCCGAAAAGGTTGACCATTCCTGGTCTATATAGATTGCTAATCTACTAATAAGTTAGTTATCAATAGTAATCTAGAGTCCGTCAGCCGTCAGTAACATCCGATGTAGCAACAAAGACATATAGGTGCCGCCGTGCCGGCTTGTGACTTCATACTGAATACTTGTCAATTGTCGACAACATCATAGTTGCACTAGAACGCAATTTACTCCATGCCATTGCTGTGCACAGCATTAAAATTCAGGCCTGGTGTTCAATTATGATAAATCAGCAGATGTGGTTGTTGCATATATAATAGCATCTTATGAAATAGGTCGGAGCCGGAGCTACTCCTCAAATAACGGGCTCCAGCTCCGGCTCCGGCTCCAGCTAAATATAATGTAGAGCTCCGGCTCCAGCTCCGGTAAAAATGCACGGCTCCGGGGCTCCGGCTCCGGGCTCCGGCTCCGGCTCCAAAGCCCTGATAGCATGGACCATTGTCAGTAATCAATTTCTCGCAGATTCCATGACGTGCCATATGTGATTTTAAGCGGCGAATAACTGCTGTAGAAGTCTGTGAGGTTAGTCGATCTACCTCAAAATAATCCGAGTAGTGATCAACTGTAATCAAATAATGTTGTCCGTCAGATTCACATAAATCGCTACTGATTATTTGCCAAGGACGTCCTGGTACCGGATGTGAAATCAGACTTTCCTTCTGTTGGTTGGGTTGGTGTAAGCCACATGTGGAACAGCTTGATACGAAGTCCGTAATATCGTTAACCATGTTGGGCCAATACAAACATTCACAAGCCCGGCGTACACAACCTTGAATTCCAACATGACTGGCATGAAGTCGCTTGAGAATAGTGCCTTTTATGGACGACGGTATGACAATACGATCACCCTTCAGAACGATTTGATCCTGAAATGTCAACTCCTCTTTAAAACAGTAGAAATTTCGAATTGATTGGGGTACCAGCTTGGCTTCATTCGGCCACCCATGTTTTATAAAAGAGATTAACGTGTTCATGACAGAATCAGAGATTGTTGCTTGGCTGACCATGCCGAGCGTGGAGCTTGATACCGGTATATCATTCAACATGTCGATATGTGCAATCTGTTGAAAGATATCAAACACATCAGCAGTTTCTGCGTCTTTGGGTGACTTCGGAATGTACGCACGACTCAACGTATCCGCCACAAATAATTGTGATCCAGGCTTGTATATTACCTCGAAGTCATACTTTTGGAGCTGAAGTAACATGCGCTGTAACCGTTTTGGTGCATTAACCAGACTTTTCTTTGTGATCACTTCCAGAGGTTTGTGATCGCTTTCTACTGTTACAAATCTGCCATAGACATATAACTCAAATTTTTCCATGGCAAAGAGAATAGCAAGCAATTCTTTTTCGATTTGTGCATAGTTGCACTCCGTTGTTGTCAACGCCCGTGAAGCATAGGCAACAGGGTGAGAGTTTTGCAATACACAGCATCCTAGCCCCTTTGAACTGGCATCACATTGCAGTACCATAGGTGCGTTTTTGTCGAAGTATTGTAAAACTGGCGCGTTGATCAAGGTTTGTTTTATTTTCTCAAAGCATGTCCCATGTAGGATTGGATCCCATATGAACGCGTTGTCTTTTTTTAGGAGTTCGCGGATGGGAGCGGTTATATCTGAAAGCTTAGGGGCAAAACGCTGCAGAAAATTTGTCATCGCTAAATTCTCTGGACGCCCTGCTTATCCGTTGGAGGGGGCATTTTTATGATGCCTTCAATTTTGCTCGATGAGGGTTTTAGACCATCTTTTGAGATGGTATGGCCTAAGTAGGGCACTTCAGTCTGCAGATAGCGTAGTTTCGCTTTATTCAGTTTAATACCAGTTTGTTGACAGCGTTTCAACAGTTCAAAGAACTTTTTCTTATTGTCCATAGTCGCCTCTTCAACAGTATCGCCCACACCATAAATCAAGATGTCATCCGCGACGGGCGTGATTCCTTCCAGGCCGTCCAGCGCTATCTTCAGTCTTCTCATGAACTCCTCCGGTGCTGGGCTGATTCCGAAAGGCAGTCGGAGCCATCTGTGCCGACCATATGGAGTACCGAATGTAGTTAGATAACTACTAGTATCATCAAGTTCTACATGCCAAAATCCATTTTTTACATCACACAGTGTAAATACTTTGGCATTGTGCATATATGGTAACACATCATCAACTGTCGGCATTGGATAATTGTTGCGTTTTAGAGCTTTGTTCAGCGCCAGGGGATCCAGGCACAAGCGGATATCTCCAGATTGCTTTTTTACAGTGACCAGATTAGATATCCAGGGAGTATGGCAATCCACGGGAGCTATTATGTCAGCATCAACCAAACTATCAATTTTCTCCTTCACTTGTGCTTCAAGTGCCAGGGGTATTTTGCGAACAGGCATCTGTACAGGATTGATAGTGCTGTCATCAATTTCCAGATGAAGTTTACCCTCTAGCCTTCCCGTACCATTGAAAACATCCGAAAATTGTTCACATATTTGATCAAACTCCAGTGTAGCAAAATTGGCGAATTCAGGATCCTTCGCAGTAAGAGCTTGTACTGAAGGTTCCTCGATCATTATGTTTTCAAAATTGATCGTAATTAGTTTCATCCTTTGAGCATCGGCGGAACCAATGATGGAAGTGTTCGGCTTCTCAACCACTACAAATTCTAGCAAGTAGTTTTCACCATTCTTTTTATTGGTGATTTCCAACGTTGTTATTCCGAGAGGCCTTATCACTTCCTTATTATATACAACCAGTCTCATAGAAGTAGGTTTCAAGTTGAGCATTTTTGTGTCACCAGCTACATTCAAGTAATCTCGCCATGAAAGAACATTTACGGTTGCGCCACAATCAATTTGGAATTTTACATACATGTTAACCAGGTATAACAGAGCAAATATTTTCTTAACATAGGATTCCTCCGTAGCACTCACATGTTCAAACGAAAGAACTTCGTCATCCTCTTCTTCATCCGACTCAATGCGATCAGCTGATATCATCATCACAGTTGCCTGACATGCCACGGCAAAATGGTCTTTTCCGTTACAGCGTGAACAAGTTTTGCCGTTAGCCGGGCAATATCGCCGACCAAAAACATGCACCTTTCTACAAAACTTGCAGATTTTGGGGAGCTCTTCCGATTGAGGTGTACTACCATCATATCCTCGATTCATTTTAGAGCCCCTTTCAGCAGGAGGCCATTTCCTTTGCTTGTACTTATTTTGTATCGCATGAATTGCAACGTCATCTGACGTTAGAGTCATTTTTTCCATTTGCAGAGCAGTTGACTCAAACAATCTGCAGCTCGAAATACAGGAGTCCAATGTAAGTCCTGTCTCTTGTAGGAGTTTTCTTCTCAGCACAACATCGGATATGCCACACACAATTTTGTCTCTGAGAAGCTCATCCTCCAAGGTTTTAAAATCACAGGTTTTTATCAGCCTTCGCAGCTGTTCGTAGTATGTGTTGAATGATTCATTTGAAGCTTGACTACGACTGAAAAAACAGTACCTCTCGTATATAATGTTGATCTTCCCAACACAGCGCTCCTCCATTTTCTTCAATACGACTGGGTAACTCTTGGCGTCATCTTCTGATAAAGTAATGCCATCATAGACATCACACCCAGCTACTCCAAGAGCCGCTCTGAGAGCCGCAATACGAATGGAATGTTCCTCTTTATTGAGTTTTGTAGCCACTTCATAATTCTCATAATGGCGCTTCCAGTTCTTCCAGTTGGTGGCCAAATCACCAGAGACAGTTAAAGGACCCGGATGGGGTATCACATATCTGAGATCCATATAGTTAGATAAGATGATAAATCTTTATGCCGAGCTAATGACAGATTTAGAGCTCGCGAGTTCAGTTATCTTCTGACACCATGTTTCTTGCTGTACATTTATTATGGCTTCCATGTGCCATCAACCAGAGATGATATATATGATAAAGCGGTCAAGCACGAGTGATGCGGTCATGCACAGTTGGGTAAGGCATGACGTCATACCTTGCTACTTTACAGGGAAGCATCATCATAATACATACAATAACCCACGTAACATAGGTAACATTATCATAGCCGTTAATTTTGATACCAGTGATTTCGTACACCTTATTATATTACAAATTAATTTTGACGATCTCCAATCTTGCAACGAGAGATCTATAAAATCGACTTTGTTCAACGGAAGAGTTGGCGATCCAACGCGCAAGCACTCGTGTATTCGTCTTACTACATGGTTATTCGTTCAACTATACCGTTGATGCTATTGATACAATGAACAGCACAAAAGCGATATATTCAAAGTTAAACATGGGAACCATGAACAACAATGTAGGCCGATTTTCGTTGAATATTCACAACACCGATGAATCGATACATCTCTCTACCGTTGACTTCGACGATAGAATTGCCATCCCAATGCACAGCTCGAATGGTAGGCTCATCGGGCGTGAAATCCAAATCAAATAACACCAAGGTATACTTTCTCGATTTGAGGATCTGCACCGGGACATCATGCCTGTGTTTCAGCGCTATCGTGTGAGGCAAGAGAAATCTATAAACGCAAATACGTATTGCCATGATCTCTGTAGATACAATCAACTGAAATCAACGTCGATCAATAGATATGTGGTGGTGATGTTCTGTTTCGGAATGTGGCCTGGTCAGCTAGACCAAGACTTTTGACAACACATATTAATGTGTGAAATTAGGAGACAGCGCTCTCTTACGGGGGTTAACAACAGTCTTCATCGATTCATCGGTGTTGTGAATATTCAACGTAAATCGGGGTACATTGTTGTTCCTGGTTCCAATATTTAACTTTGAATATATCGCTTTTGTGCTGTTCATTGTATCGATAGCATCAACGGTATAGTTGATCGATTAACCTTGTAGAAAGACGAATACACGAGTGTTTGCGCGTTGGATCTCCAACTCTTCCGTTGAACAAAGTCGATTTTATTGATCTCTCGTTGCAAGATTGAAGATCGTCAAAACTAATATGTAGTGTAATAAGGTGTACCAAATCACTGGTATCAAAATTAACGGCTATGATAATGTTACCTATGGATCAAAACCTGCATTATTTCTCAATATTTGTACAACGACACATTGCATGTAATGTCATACGCCTCATTTACACAAATACTTCTAAAAAAACGTGAAGAAATTGATATGTTTGAAGGTATATGCATTGGTATTTTTCATGGAAGCAAACACGGGTTATGAATGAACATGTTTATTTTGAATATTGATCATTAGTTCTGGTTTATCGATTCAGAGTGAATATATTTACAAACTTTCTCATATTGGTTATCCGATTTTGAATGATTTGATCGATATGCGTTGAACAATAGCGAATAAAACATCATTTACTTGTACCTATAATCTGCATAGTGCTACCCAGAAAACTCACAAGCATACAACCCGAATTGCTAGCACGATGGTGAGCATGAATTCATCCATTTTCGAAGATCGTTACCGTTACCCAAGTATCAACCAGATAACAAAATTGTTACTTCAGACATATTGATGCTGGGAAATAAATTCAAAGCACAAATCCGAACAAGTACATAATTAACGTATCGAAACCTGTATTATTCGCCATATTTCTAAAATATTATGTCGGTGTACAACATCACATTGTTATTGCATGCTGGTAGCCGATAATTCTGATGCGATGATCCCTAGAACAAGTAAATAGCCTACGCGGTTACACAAATATACTGAAATCGATTTGGTGTATATTGTTTGTGACTGTTCGTTGGATAATTAATCTGAAACTGACAGCAATCAATGCGAAAATACCGAATTGTCCGTTGTTTATGGTTACAAGATTATGATCGCCAAACGAAAATCGTATTTTGAAATATACTTATGGAAATGCAATATGTGACTCTACAGAAGGTTAGCACAATCATGGGACTTGCTCAACGCTGTCGCTTCACACCGACTATGGTTGCCGTTAGTGCACTATCAGGAGTGAGAAAGATTTGCACGTCTCATACACAGTATTAATTTGCATCATCGCGAGGGCGCGAACACTGAACATATCACACATATGATGAAACAAGATCGTTATCCAAATGCCAATGTGTATATTACATGTTCGGTCTCGAGCAACGCAAAAGAGATGGACTTTTTCGGAAATGTCGTTGCATGACTCGTTTTTTGAAACCCCACCGAATATCACACGTAAATCGAATCGAAACCTTTCAACTCTTTATGCATTATGTCAATTCGGTTTAATTTTATTATGGGGCTCCTGGGTACGCAATACACACTAAAATCACAAACAGATCTCGATGATATTTATTTTATAATATTATCAATAATATAATAATTATTAACTATATGTACAACAAAATCAGAATATTGGTTGCAACTAGTAAATACTCTTGTTGAGTTGTGTGTTCGATGAAAATGATAGATTTCACATATGCTTCGAGGTTGGTGAAGAAAATCTAATAGTCAATATCGTGATAGCTTGTGATAAAACACAGAAAATAGACGCGTATTCTCAATTAGGTTGTGACTGTGACGCTTTAATGTATGTTTTAAGAGACTTTGACGCTCAAGAAACACTTTCACGTTATTCAACAGCTCGATTAATACAACATACTATACGATTAAGCGCGAGTGCGTAAAGGACACCGAATATCTATTTTTCAAAAGCAACTGTCTTCTGGTTGTATTGATGTGAGTACAATCATTCGATAACCATCCACTTTTCTTTAATAAAGTAGCCTTTTCTGTGTGTCAGATTTGTGAGGCATGGGTCGAATACATATCTACTGTTATCTAGGGGAAACAAGATGATTGCGATTACATTGACAGATCCGTCAACCAGTGACTATGGTTTTGTGTTACGAAACACGCCGCGATAACGTGGTAGAAAACATTTGTTTTGTCAAAAAATGTTTCAATACCGATGTGAGTGCGAAATGGAAATTTCAGGACGATATTTTCACGAATGTTACACGTCGCGCTGAACCTGAAACACCACATTTTCATGAGGAGAGCATATCATGGTTGTCGGTATTAATTTAGCCACACTAAAATCATGCTTTAAAATATTCCTCATGGAAATTTTTTACATCACGAAAACTGAATTTTGTAAAATCATGGGGTCTTTAATTGGTATAAGGTGTTTCCAACTCATCAGGTTGCGCGAGATACTTGTCGTTAGCATGAAGTATTATTGTCAGGATTTGTCAGACAGGATTTGTGTGTCTTATACAGAGTGTTTATTTGATTTTATCGGGACAGTGAACATATTATTTATATGAACAAGATAGTTGTTAATCGCGAATGAAGAAAGGGTCTGCAGAGTATAGCTCTATAACCAATCTAGAGACGGTTTTGTAGTATTTTGTTAAAGAGTATTCTCAATTACTTAGAGAGACATACATTTTTCTGTACCATGGATGCTGTGACCTAAATAACTATTTGGTATAAAAACAGTTGAGTGTGACAATTAGTATCCGCCACAGTTGAATGTTTAACCACCCCGAAATGAACGATTCTTCTAAACATAGATTTTTCAAAATTCTTCGTATCGTAAAAAAGGTGATTGTTACAAATTCGAAACAAATGTACTTCTATTGACGATAGAAATTAGGAACAACGCAATACTTCGGAATTGACTGTTTGTCGTATGGTATGTTCACCAATCACTAAACGAAAACGGTAGCGAATTGTGATTACAGCTCAGTTAGTTGAACGACACAGTTACAGATTCGTAGGTTTGATGTAATCTTAATTCACCGACGAAAGCTTGATGTGATAAACCTCGATCAACATTCGAATGGGGCAATTTTCAAAATATATGTCACAAATAAAATATTGAATGAAGACTGACGCAATCGTTTCATATTTCAAGCGTGTGAAAATTATTTTCTGTTACACCAAATTGTTTTCTGCGACACTAATATAATTTGTATCTAGAAAAACTATCCATACGACGGAGCCGATGTTGGAAAATGCCCATAATGCGACGAGTGACTAAAATACACCTTGAGTTTGTTGAGGTCCGATTATTCTCATGTCACGAAACAACAACCAATGTATTATACAGTGTGTGTAATTTTTTTGAAATGATTACGAAATAAATAATAGTAATAATCACGTCGGTTGTTACTATCGATGCTTTAGCTTTAATCTACTAAGTGATATATTCAAATATGTGCGCTATGTTGACAGCTCAGTGATACTTCCGGGGTCTTGTACTGCTAAGTCAGGACTGATGTTGTCTACAATTCAACCACATACAAGTAAGATCTTTTAGTGATTAAGTGTTGTGGTGAAAATTACTTTACCAAAATGGAAATGGAGAAAGTTATATCAATAGTACTAATGAACAAACACATTTACCATATTTCTACGTAGGTTGTGTTTCTGATTTCTTTGATAGTACGTGTTCTACAAATAACTCAAGTCTATCCAACTAAGATAACGGTAACAAACATTTTCGAAATTTATTTTGCGATGATCAAAGTGTTTCTGAAATGGTGCGAACGGATTAAGCTATAATCAAGCGGCGGTATGTCAATTCGCATAGTGTGATATCTAGGGCTGGGCACAATGATTCGAGTACTCGAATCTGAATCGAGTATTAATTTGAATGATTCGAGTCGAGTAGTAAAAGACGATTTTTTCGAGTAATGAAATTATACGCTCCTCGCCACTGAAAGTTAATTTATCAACGAGAATTCTAGTTTCGATTATAATTTTCACTGTTGAAGCCTTGAAACCTTGATTGGCGGTATTGTAACTTACAAAACATAGTACAAACCTACGAAGGTTTCTGGACGTAGCGCATTTACGAAGTCATGATAATCCCACAACATTTCCACCAAGTAGAATGAAATTGGTATGGTCGATTAAATACCAAAGTATCTTTTACGAGATGGATAAACTGCATTATATTCTTTGTATTGGCAAAAACGGTGCATATTTGAACTTTGACGTAATACATTCTGTTATGACGTCATAATTGGTGATACTCGATTACTCGACTCGACTCGAAGCATATTACGTGATTCAGACTCGAATCACTCAGGTATTCGATTTTGCCCAGCCCTGGTGATATCTTGAAACCCGGAAATGCACGTAAGTGTTTCAATTCTCACCACACATTCTAATAATAAAATATTGAACCGATTGTTAAATGTATCAATAACGACTTGCCAACGAAAATTATTAAAATATATTTCGCGTTGGTCTGTAAATTCAACATTAACGATATTGTTGCTTTACATTTGACCATGGCGATTACAACTGACCGATTTGTAAAATCTTAGCTGGTAAGCACATTATCGCATTCTGTAATACAGACAGAGGTGAGTAATAGAATTATTCCTAATCAAGAATATTTCCTTACGAAATTTGAACACATACGTAATTTTACATTGACAACTCTAGCGAGTTTATTACGCTGCGGTGTACTTGGAAACATCGATACACGATTGTGTTAGGTAGATTCACAAATGGAAATAGTAATAACACAGTTTTCGAAAATTTTGCTGTGCGACTTTTTCGTAACTTCGTTGCAACGCATTCGTGATGAATTGTCGAATGTGATTTAAGACCACAAGTCGAATATGAATGAATTGCGTTATTCAGATAAAAAATACTTTGCCTCGGTCTCGCAGAAATGTAATTTTGTATGAATGACATAGACAACAACAAATCTATTTCTACAATTTGAAATGATACTTAAAACAAAAGGATCTAATGACTAGTATTTTAATATTGACAAATGCGTTGATTAGCATGACCAGTTTACAAAATGATACTTTAAACAAAAGGACTGACGACTTTTATTTTAATATTGACAAATGCATTGATTAGCATGACCAGTTTACAAAATGATAGTTTAAACAAAAGGGTCTGACGACTTGTATTTTAATATTGACAAATGCATTGATTAGTATGACCAGTTTACAAAATCACGATAATGTTTTTGTTGTATGTGTTTTATCATCAAACAAATGTGTGATTTGATTCAAGTCTTACGATTAGGCGTTATTTTTCGCGGTTGGAATAAAACGAAAGTTCGTTGAAATAGCATACTTACGAATTCAATAATATTCTCTATCGACGAATGCGAATAATTCAACAGCTACAAGCAGAATTTAAAAATTGCTGCTGTTTTGTTGCTAACTCAAGTCAGGTTTGCGTTGATTTCAAGAATGATCATGACGAGTTAGCCGGATAAATCAGGTAATGTGGTAATAACTATACCCGTAAGAGTTGCTGACATTCCGATATTTTTTACACTGTAATATACCTATTCATAGGGTTACCATATTTTTGTATCACAAATTCCGGACGCTCTTCGCCGCCCACTAGCGGATTTCAAAATGAGGTGTGAGCACATTGTCGATCAATATGACTCACACCAGCAACGCTTTTTCTATCGACTAGAGGTGGTCACGATCGGGTTCAGGAGTATGTGGTTGTATATTGTAAATTGGAACCAGGGCCGAAGTCACATTTTTTCAGCTCGCTCCCGCCGAAATAAACACTGACCTTGGGCCTCCCGTAGGGTATTCGATGCAACTTCTGGGGTCTTACTATATGTATCTGGTCGTTAAATGATTTGAATGTCACTAATATTGGTTCTTCCATATATTACTGTATAATTTTGATTCTTCTCCGCCCACATGATCAGAGTTAGCGGTCGAGCTGGTGGATGATGATGACTTCAAAAATGCAAGGAGCATAATTGTACGATGTACGTACATCGTTAAGTCATAGGCTTACCATATTTTGGAAATCTAAAAGGGGGACACTTTTTCAGAAATCCTAGGCTTGCAAAACCGGAGAAGAATTCTCAAAAACCGGTGAATTTATCCCACTTTCTGATCGGTTGACTAAGTAAAAAAAAGGTCTTCTTTCCGCTCAGAGCTCAAATCACTGTTTTTCACTCCGAAATACCCGTCGGCCTTAAAAAGCGGGACGTTTGGCTGACTGGTCGGGACGCCGGGACAAGACGTTAAAAAGCGGGACTGTCCCGCTTAAAACGGGACGTATGGCAAGCCTACCTATTCACTTGCGATAAATTAATTCTCTTCTGCGATTGACCGGGTAATCAAATCTTGTGTACTCGAAACATAATATGTTTATGTCAAGTCAAGAATAATATTATCCTGATGACAAGGCGGTAAATTAACATATTCGGATACAATTCAGCCTGGGCGCCTCACGCTGACCCCATTGCAGTAGCAGTGTTTCCAAAGCCCAGAATGAAGGTGAGCCGAGCCTAAAGTCGGCAGCAAAGTAGGGGAGATGTGGTACCGATGGATAAAAAATCGGAAAATGATCGCTGACCCTGAAATGTTCAGCCGAAAACAGCAGATCTTTTGCTGGCTCAGCACTTTGATACAAGCTCTACCTATCGCGCACATATACATGAATATCCGTCTTCTCAAAAAATATTAATGGACGTTCAAAATTTGCTGCTCGAACGTGTCATCGGTCCCCACCCGGTGGGTCCAATGACATACGACCCGGGGACCTATGACACATATACCCAAAAAAACTCAAATGTGACTACTTTTCTTTCTCAGTAATATAATCTAAGCTACAGCAAGCCAAAGAAGAATGTTTGGTCGCAACTGTCAAAAAATAGAATAAATATAAACTCAAATGTTGTCATAAAATCACGTTTCGATTTACGCTCGGACTTATAAATTTGAGGGTACATACATATTGCCTGAAAATCGACAGTGTGACTTCCAAATACCTCGCTATAGCGATAAAATATCATATGCAATTATTACATAAAGATTTTTTGTACGTAGGCATGTTTCATTTGTTTCGTGATTAGTATGCTTGATAATTTTGCTTGATTTGGCTATTGTATCATCGGTCCCCAGCCTACGAATTTTATACATAAATCGAAAAAAAGTCAACTCAAGGAAAGTACTGAAAAAAATAATAGGTGCCATTATATAGCCTGATACAAGCCCTACACTTCACAATAAAAATGATTGCTCGTTTGTTCGTGTTGAAGGTTACAAAGAAAAATGTATATGTCGATCTAAATTTAGTTTACACCCCCTAAAACAAAAATCACCTGTGAGAGACCCCATTGCTCGCGCACGTCAAATTTTTTTGTACGTGAGGAAAGATTTTGCCAGCATGCAATTGTAGACAAGTTCACGGAGTGCAATCATGGAATTATCGTAGAGAATTTTCAAAGTATTTTCGGTCCCAGTGATCCATCGGTACCACATCTCCCCCTACATGATACGGGCGCATGAAAAACGAGCGTGACCGATGATGAAAGAGAGCGAGACTGGAAGTCGTCCGAAACATTACAAAGACAAAGGAATGAAATTACTGCAATTAATGTCGTGGTGCAAATGACCGTATAGCCCAGGGGTTCTCAACCTGGGGGGGGCGCGGTAGGCTCTCAGGGGGGGTGGGCGGGATCTTTTCGTCAATTTTGTCAATGTCTGTATAAATTGTGACTAAACATGTGTTTCACAACGATTTTCAAGATACGATTATTGACGATTAAACTTAATTCGTATTCTAGAAAGCTTGCCAAAGTCAAACTCCAGCAGTCGCGCTCAACGGAGTATAGGCTGACTTCAACTTCATTTGAGCAAATTTTTGATATTCTTTGAAGATTTAGTGAAATTCCTACGTGCAAGTCATTCATTACTTTATAGCTTTGGCAGTAGCCTAAATCTCTGTGCGCTAGGTAGCTGTTGTTGATAGCTGGCGAACTGCACTGCCTAAAACAGAGTTAGATGCAATATAGATTGCCCGGTTTCGCCCTCAATCTGGCTATAAATCAACACAATTTAATTCATTTCCAAACCTGATAAAATTTAGCATTGCAGGACAGAACGACGCCGTGCTCTTTGTAGTCACTACCAGCATCAGGATTATTCTCAGTGCAGCCTACCTTGAAATTAATTGATGTCCTTTTCAATGTTTTTTTTGTTATTTTCAAACAAGTTTGGGGAGGTTTGTCAGCAATGTAAAAGACTAAACAACTGGAATGCGGTTTCAAAACTGGCGTAAGATATACCTTATGTATACTATTAGATCAGGGGTGGGCAGCCCGTACGGCCGTAGAAGGGAATTTGTGCGACCGCCGAAGCCTAATTCAATTGGTATGTGTTGGCAGCCGTAGACATGCAATTTGCAATTACGAATTCACTCTCGATTTTGAGATTGAAATTTTCTCCTCGCTCCGCTCAATTCAACAAGACTTCATTTTTCGATTTTAATGCAGTAGCGCCCTTTTAATTGGAGCAGGAATGGGAATCCTCAAGAAATAACAATTCATTCGCGGCTTCGAAAAATTTTCGCGCCTGGCGCGACAATATGCACTCCCAGCAACTATTCATAACATTGCCACTCGCGATTTCGGTGCGTACAATGGGCCGTTGTGAAAAGTAGAATAGTCCGGAGTTCACCGGGAATGGATATGGACAGTTTACCATAGGTAGCCTATTTTGCGTCCAGATCGCTCATTGCGGCTATGCCCTGGAATGCGGCCTTAGGCTACATAAGTAACTGAAATGCGGCCATGATTAGCAGGAAGGTTGCCCACCTCGATATTAGATAATATGCTCTTCTTGACATGACGATAAATGTAAGGGGGGTCAGGGGGGCACGCGATCTTTTTGACCATCGCCAAGGGAGGCACGTGTCAAAAAAGGTTGAGAACCGCTGGTATAGGCGATAAGCGCCACTTTGTCTGTGTGAATAAAATAAATAAATAAACTTGGGTTGTCCAGTGAGTGAGAGATCGCTATGTCTGAACCATTATCCTGTGAGCGACCGTAGGATTTTACAATTATTTCACACCTTTTTTGAATAAGCGTAAACTTCGCAAAGGATTAGGGTTAGAGCAGAAATAAGTGATATTTTGGTGTCGCTGCTGAATACTGAATACTGAATACTGCTGAATGTTATAGCACTGACCGGACTAGTGTAATACTCGATACCATATTACGATAAGTTCAGTATACTGTAGCGACACAAAACATCCAACCAGCTGTTTTCACGGGAAACAATTCAGTATGTGAGCGGACAGGATACCAGAGTCATTTGTCGCAAGGCATATAGGTCGAGCGCGATCGAACATCTGTTTCAAAATCCGCTTGCGATGAAATGCACAACGCGCCGCGTTTCTGAATTTCCTGTGTTGGCTTATTTATTATAGCCTATTTTGCGAAACGATATAGGACGCTTTTAGCGTATCACACAGGTCAAAATGCAGCTTTTCTGATTTCCGATAGGCCGATTTTAGACCACCAGGCAGCTCACAATGCAGCGTTTGTGACTTCCGAAATGCAGCTTTTCTGATTTCCGGTGTCTTTGTTTATTTATTATATTAGCATATCATCACCAGGTACTTAAACTACTTACATGTCCTTGGGGGTCACTGGCCTGTTCCTACGGCGGGTACGTCCAGGTGCGATATATCCAGATTGTTTGGAAGGCTTCCACAGCGGTGATGTGTCAGTTTAGAAGTTAGGTTAAGTTAAAGTAATTATTCAATTAATAATTAATTTAGTAATACGACCAAATGTTATTAATATTATTATTGAATGTTAAAGTACTGGAGCGCCAACTCCAGATCCCCCTGCTTTTGCTTCATTGAATACCTGAGTGGAAACGATCATATGAGTCAGTAAAAACTTAGTGATATCCGTTGCAGCTGAGCTTTCATTTAAAACAGAAGGTGTTATTCTATACAAAAAAATTATTTTGCCACTGTTGCATTATTATACAATTGAATAATCAAAATAATAAATACTCCTTATCCAATTTCATATTTCAAATCACTTTACGAACGTTCCACTGCAAAAGGCCACCGATATTTGTACCTTATTGGGTTGCATCTAAAACACTGTTCGTATTTGATTGATCCACTTGATACATTTGGTGACGCTCAAACTGTTAGATTTCACCTCAGCATTGTGGCATAATGTGGCCCGAGTCGTCGCCTTGTATCGTGTATATTAATTTATCAATTTATCAATTTATGGAAATATAGGAATGATATTAGCGCCAAGACGTCACGTTCGCGTTCACATAAAACCTTTCAAAAAGATTCGTGTCCGCACGAACCAGAATTTCTCAGGGGTTCACACCATCCCAGCTATTTATTTATTTATTTATTAAATCAATGTGGTTATCTACGGTGGACCCTTTGTGCTAGTCAAAGTTAGCCTATAGTCCTGGTTGGTATGACATAACAGTTGTGCGATGCATTAATCAGCAATATTATGATTAATTTATATTGAATGGAAGGATCATATATCATTTTGCACCATAGCACCGACATCGAATTTTCATATTATCAGGCATGTCTATCAAGTATTATTTATAATAGCTTTTCGTCGAAATATATTTTGTAACCATCATATCTGTATAAGCATACTCGTAGCTATTCGAGCTCGAAATATACTTCGTGCCGTTAAATAAATTATGCGATTTTCGTGAACACTGACTGCTTATCATTGGAGTATAATACTCACTTGCTTTATTTAAATCACACAAAGAGTAAGTTCCTGCAAAATTCTCCAAACTGATGATTTATGATACCAATCCGTATGCAATATATTCGTAATATAGTATTTAATTAATCGCGTTGATGCTGTATTGTATCCCAGCTGATTTCTGCTTGGATTGCTTAGAGAGCAGAAAGTAACTGTTGCATAACCGAACATGAACAAAATCGCTTATTAGAATGCATGGGTATTCATCTGTACAGATGCATTTACTATATCTGGTAAGGAAGTGTTCTCGCGTCTCGGGTACACATGGTCAACAGGTATGTATCTAGCGGGCCAATTTAAATCTCTAATGGACTAGGTCAAGGGTGGCCAACCTGCGGCCGTAGAAGGAAATTTGTGCGGCCGTGGACACGAAATTAAATTAGTATGCGTTGGCGGCCGTCGGCGACATGAAAATTGAATTCAAGATTTGACTGCCACATTTTTAAAAGATTTCGATCAACCTTGTAATTTTCTTCGCCTTGCGCACGATTCAATGGTACTTCATTGTCCGATTTTGATGTAGTAGTGCATTTTCAATCTGAGCACCGTAGTACAGATGTGAACAGCAGAGAAAAATGATGCACCCCATATAGAAATACCAACTTGGAATGGTGTCTTCATCACGAAATAAATTGGTTTCGGGAGCGTTCAGGCGATTTCATTATCTTTCCACTATACCGACTATACTGATGGGGGTCAAGAAATAACAGCATGCAACAAAGTAACTCATTACAATTGACCACCCGAAGATACATCATCATTTATAACTTGCCCCAAATTTTCGAAAACACGCCCGCCATCAACTCTATCGGGAAATCTGATCATATGGGCTGAGAAACGATAAATGTTTGATAGGAATATGTCAAACTACTAATATTAATGACGAAATTCACTCGTGAATCTGAAACATTTTCGCGCTTCGCGCGACCATTACGAATCCGAGAATCTATTCATAACATAACCACTCGTGATTTCGGTGCGTATAATAATGCGAAATGAATAAATAGATTAGTCTAGAGCAGTGATTCCCAACGTGGGCGATTTGGCGGCCTAGGGGGGGCGAAAATGGACAAAGAGGGCAAAAATGATGACTACAGATTGTATACCGATTTTTCGGTTCACAAAATCTGGGGGGCGATGATCGGAGTTGAGCTTGAAAAGGGGGCGATGACTCGAAAAAGGTTGGGAACCACTGGTCTAGAGCTCACTGAAAATGGACATGAACAGTTTAAAATGGGTATTTGGCGTCAAGTTTGTTCATTACAAGGTATGCCCTGGAAAACGGCCGTAGGCTGCATGACTATTCGTAATGCGGCCGTGAATAGCAAAAAGGTTGGCTAACCCTGGACTAGGTTTACCATACGTCCTTGTTTTCTAGTCAACCGACCACAAAGTCTGCTAAAATGTGCCATTATTTTCAGGATTTTATTCGAGTAATATAAGTCTGAAAATTTCGAAAAAGTGTCCTCTTTTCAGATTCCCAAAATATGGTAACCCTATATTATAAAAGTGTAATTTATAACTGAAAACAAAGGAAAGGAACAACGAAAATGGGAGCACAAATTGTATTACTGCATTAAACTAAAGAAAGAGAAGTTGGAACGCTTCCAGGCTACGCCCCATCGCGTTTTGGCATCAGAATACAGTCATCACGTGTGGAGTAATTGATTTCATAATCGACCATCAATGAACAGAAACGGTGCGATGAAATAGCTGAAATAATACTTAACAATACCAACGCCAAGGTGCTTACCTTTTGTGTGATGTCACACGTCGGCACCTCTACCCGCGTACTCCATTCTCACGCAACGCGCGTGTGACGTCATACGCAAGCCGGGCCTGTCGTGCCGATTATTTCAAATCGTGATCAGCACACTCAAAGTGACAGAAATGCTTGCCCCAATAAGAACCGTGTGTGTTTGCATTCCATTGGCTTGTATTTTACAGAGTTCGCAATTTCAAAATAGACTTGAATTCGAGAAAACTCAATGTGGATGAGAAACAAATTCTTTCCACCATCTCCCCACACGAATTCGTCCTCTTTTGCTAAGGTGCTGTTGTTCAGCGTGCATAATGGGCTGGCAATCGGTCACCTCCGAAGGTGCAATACCGATCCGGCTAAAATATATTGCTGTAATGGGCTGATGATAGTGTAGCAACAATGTGCGGGGTCAAAGCTATTGGCATTCTTCTGTTCTGTACAAAATTAAAATAATTTGCTCGCACCAAATGACAAAATGTACCTGGGCCATGCTTAAAGTCAGGGCGTATGAAGCTTCAATCATCGGCAAGTTTCTAAGTGACCATTAAAGGTTGATACAACAAAGGTCGATCAACATGAGAGAAGCTGGTATAAGCACGGAAATTACCGAACCCTAAGATTCATATCACCACGTCTGTATGGCCGTTCCGACGGATGATCATCTTAGAATTGGTATGGCAAGGTAGGATCTGTTCTGGTATTGAACGTCTGGCTTTTACAAGATTCATTTGCAGTAGATAAATATTTATACCAACACATGAACAAAGATATTGAGCATTGACAAGAGAATATATTTCTCAACCCTACTAGCGGTGAGGTAGATTGTTAGATTTGCCCCTAGTTACATTTGTCCCCGGTATGCCCTAAATGTACATGTGTTTGAGACTTATAACATGAAATTATATTTCTTTATCATACCTTCAAGAATTATTCAGTTTAGTGTTCGGTCAACGATTACATATACAAATTATTTGTTATTTCTTTTGATAAATGCGTGTTGAAAGAACTGGGTGCAGTATTCCACCTATATATTTTAAAATAAAATTCGTTGTGAGTATTCATTATTCATCATTCATCATTCATCATATTCATTAGGTCTCTATAACAGGTTTGCTTGCGGGCTGCACTAGTCAACTGATTTCACAATGATACCTTCAAATCCATATCTTTGTTTTCACTGGAATGCTTTCTTCAAGCTTGTATGTAATAGTAGTATATGTTATATTACGAAAGATAGGTGCTCAATCCTAGCAAGAAATTTATTCGGAACAACGGAACAAACAAAGTACTTGCCAAAAATCAAACTTTATACAGCATTGAGACCACACAATTATATCCTTTGTAGAGGCATTATATTTCGCATGTAACAGACACGCAACAAGAAGGGTATCGCATTTGAGTTTTTGCCTCTGTGAGGAGCTATTGCTTGGTCCATTGTCTCGGTAAAGCAGGGGTCGGGAACCTTTCTCGACCGAAGAGCCACATTCAGCCAATATTTTCAACTGTAACTCCCAAAGAGTCAATCAACTGTTACGTCTCAATTAAAATCAGTGACGTATCGGTAGCTCATATATGTGGGATCCGTAATGTTCGACATTTTTGTGATCACATTTGTAGGAGGAGCCAAATACGGTCACTGAGCAGTACATATACCAACTGCAGGGTGTGATACGTATGTGACGTGGGGATAGGGGAGGCAAGTGAGGCAGTGCCCCAGATGTCGTCAGGGACGAGTGAAGGAAAATTGTGAAACCTTCAATGATATTGATATTTTCTATCGATGTTTATGAATGATTAGATTTTGGAGATTTTTATTCTGAAAATCACTAAATTTTCATATTTATTGTTTGAAAATAGAGCGCGAGAGAAAGGAGAGGTAAAGGCACAGATGAGGCACAGATGGGACAAGTCTCGCCACTGATAGCGCCACTCATCGTAAATAACTTTGCATTTATAATCACTGATATTAATGAAATGTAATTGTCGCGGTGATTCCGAAAATCCAAGTATTGATCGACGTCCAAAGTATTCGGCGTAGCGTAACGTTGCGCTGCACACCCACAGTTTTACGGCGATGCTAGAAAGCTACTTACCAATAGAGAACATGTATAGCTATGACGTTGTTATAATTCGAATTTGTAACTGTGAATGTCACTCCCAAGCCAGTTTATTTCTCGCCGTAAATTAGAACTGTCTTGAGCTCTCAAAGAAATGTTTATGCTGCCACGAGAATAACCATTCTGGCCGCCATGAAAAAGTACGAACAAGTTGCTGCAATATTAATAAATTGAGTACAAAATTTAAATTTTCTCTTATACCCAAAAGAGCCATATATGAACTGACAGTGGAATATAAGCTTACTCCTCAACGGTCTATGCCAGACTGGACAATGTATTCGGCGTCTGAGCATTGCGACGATGATATTGAGCGGAGTGTAAACGGGTTTCTATACTTGCTACCGATTACCCCTTTACCAAATTATAAAGCAGTAGCCAACACCCAAATAGCAATGACTTTGTTTTAATGATGCAATAAAGATATGAAGTCAAGATTGACCCCGTACATTCGCTAGATTTTTTTTACATCAGGCAACGATATAAGTTCCATTGTTTGAGTGAATAAGCATCATTCGCTGACTACATGTGGTGTATCTCCCTATATATTGATGTTGTGCGATTGCGGGTCAAGCTCACAGCAGAGATTCACTAAATATTCACGAACGGAAAGCTGGATATTTCGAGCAAACTTTAGTATAACTAAGCAAAAAAGATTTATGAGATTGCCAAAGTGTATGCTTGTTTAGTGTTGATTGTTCTATGCTGCCAGCGCCATGCAGAGAGTGGCCCGCAGTTCAAATGCAATAAACTTCAGCGAAAAAGGTTATGATGAAATGAAAATCTTAATATATGAAAAAGGTTCACAGTGCAGAGCCTACCAAGGTTCGTTTGTAAACGTGAACCTCTAAACTTCTGAGGTTCACACATAGAACACGAACATGAACCTCACGTTCACACCATTCCTAGTTCTTATCTCTAGGAATATGTTTCTATTTAGATTAAGTAGAACATCGTCTGGCAGTTAGGAAAACAGGGTCACGGAGTAAGAGTATATCTATTTCTATATTTCATATCCTATCTATATAGATGTCGCCATCGTCCAGCAACGTTGTGAGTCAAACGAAGGAACGGCACATAGCTTATACCCAAGCGACCCCAAACGCATGCCGAAGGGTACAGCATAAAATGCTAACTTTTATAGATGCCAGTTCGTATGTCATGCGTCACGAAATCTGAATTAACTTTCTCACGCATGGTTATGTTCGCATGCTATCAAGATCGTTCGAAGCAATTAGAAGTCGACTGTGATAACTTTGACCTAATAATGATTTAAATGGTACTGTGTATCAATGTGTATATAGAGTTAATTGTCCTCTCATTGATTTATATAAGCCGATATATAAGTTTCGAGATAGCAACCACATGGCGGTGAGCAATTTAGTCGTACATTATATCAGGTCTCTGTTTAATCCTATGATTATCGGAAGTACATTATTTGTTTCCAAACTGAATGCATACAAGTTGCACATTGTAGAGCAGTGGTTGTCAGCCTTTTTGTATTCGCAGGTCGTTTTGGGTAGTCACATTTTAGTTCAAATTTAGCTCAACCATCCTTCAACCGTCATCTGCCCTACGCGAATGTTAACTGTCGGCTGTACTTGTACACTTCAAAAACAGACTTCATACCACGAGGAGTCTGCAAAGACAATTCATTGTCTCAAAACGACTTCAGCTAATTGGATTTGCACGTCACAAGTAAATCATAAAATGCGTGATCGTGTCTTGGAAATCCACGCGTGCAACTCGATATGAACGAGAGCCGAAAGTGGATCAAGAACGTGTGACGAACAAATATTCTTCTGAGACAGATCACGAAAATTGTTCAGGAATCCATTTTCCAGCGACGGTTTCAAATCCAGAAAGTTTTGCAAACATTACGATGTTACCCTGATTGACCACAAATTTGACGCAAATTTATAGGTTTCGTGGAACCCAGCATGTAAATACCTCGCGGACCTTCGGTTGAGACCCACTGTTCTAGAGAGTAAAATAACAGCGACACGACAGAACTATGCATCAATATACGATAATTTGAATGCAGACTGCGCAGTGTAGAAAGCCATAACACCACTTACATCTCTCTATATATAAATTTAGATATGTCTTGACAGAATCGTCACCATGCCTAAGTTTTCGCAGCCCTGGTCCGTTTAAAGAACGGTATATTGGACTTATTACGTATAGTAAGGGTATTTTATGAAATATTTCACAAATCTGTGAACTTATTGTTACCAAACAATTTCTTCACCAATATGTCTTTCAAGGTCTCTTATAACATGTGTTAAAATGTTGAAGTTCAACTCTTGTGGAAAACTATGAAAAAAAGCTGTGAAATTTGACAAATTTTAAAAAGTAATATAAATTAAAAATATTAAAAAAAATCTTTATCGGCTGTAAGTAACTTAGGATGGGTTTAATAATGGTTTTTCCATCATTCTCAATTGATTGTTAAAATATACATTTTACTACAAACTGTTTTGTGGAAATATATGTAAAAGTAATGGCACTGATGGCATAACTGTACCGTCACAAGTAGGGCTGCACCATTCATAATTCGATACCGAGCGATTCAACAAATTCTGCATACTGTAATACTGGGTAAAACACACATATATAGGCTTAAAACCATTATAGTAATTCCTCAATTACAGTACTAAGCAATGCAGAAAGAGGTAAAACGGTATTTCTGTATCAATCCGTTTTGTAAGATAGACGCAATTGTAACGAAGTACGAAAGCGACTATGAACCCAGCACGGCTATGTGTGAGTTCATTGTCG
Source organism: Botryllus schlosseri (assembly GCF_051294905.1). Taxonomy (NCBI): domain Eukaryota; kingdom Metazoa; phylum Chordata; class Ascidiacea; order Stolidobranchia; family Styelidae; genus Botryllus; species Botryllus schlosseri. The sequence goes on along the minus strand of NC_137237.1, from coordinate 34,957,729 downwards.
ATTGTTACTGAATGGATCGTCGCTGTTTCACCATAATTTCCGATCCTTGGCTCATGGATCAGCTTGGATCAGCCTCTGATCTCTTCAGGTAACACACTATGAACAGCAGTTTGGGTCAACAAAGCCTACGCTCTTGACTTTTAATATTCCAACTGGAATGGCTGGATGAAGAGAAGCAATGCTAATGATGCATAAGAACGCACACATATCGAGTTCATTCCAGTTATTGAAGGAGACCCTGATGAACTCAAACCTTCTTCACCACGCTTAAAAAGTGAACACAGCATTATATGGTCGCTATAGTGACCGTCGGTCTTCCGATTCTACTGAAGGGTATATATATAATGAAGAAGACAAATTTGCCAGTCATTCCAAGGTTGGGTGGTTTTCACCTATTGAAATAATATCTTGGATCAATTGGTAACAATATGGAATATTCACGGCTACTAGATGTGATCCAGTTAATCCATGCTGGAAGCACACCAACCAGCCACATCATGGATGGTTTTTCGACAAGGCAATCTGTGCTCACCTCCTCATCGATGCATCGATCAACATACCAAGGAAATTGCCTTAACTGAGGATAAGCGTGGTGACATAAAGTCATTCGTGGAAAAGGTGGCTGATGGGGAAATGAAAGCCAGACACTGTGACCCAGAGTGCGAGTAATTGGGCGAAGGTTTGAAGAAACGTTCAATCGATTCGTAAAACGAGGAAGAAAACCTGCTCTCTGTGGGGCGTAGCCCAGTGCTCTTCAACCTTTTTCGTCGTGGTACACCCTTTTAAGGTTTACTTGAAACTGTTACACCCATAACCGGATAACTCATTGATTGCGTATAGTAAGCCTAGACCAGGGGTGTTAAACCTCTTTGTTATTCACGGCCGTGCTTCGATTCCTTACATAGCATACTACCGCATTCCGGCGCATATAATCAGGACCCTAACTGCCGCACCCCAAACCCGTCGATTGGGGGGGAGGGGGGAGTTCGAAGGGGTCCCAAATTATTGAGTATATTTTCAAAAATTTGTTCAACTTCATTCAATTTCTTTCGCCCTACGCTCGATTTAATGTCAAATTTCTTGATTATTGGGTAACCTTCCCCAAGAAAAATATGCAAGATTAATAGCAATAGGCATTTCGGTGTCGACCATTACCGCGCCACGACGCTCCAAGACATATGAAGTTTTAGGCCATGTAACAAAATGCGATCCTAGAAGTGTGCCAGAATGATTGGCAGCGAGAAAACATTGGTCAAAAAGGACTACCCTTGTGCTGACTGAAAACCCCGAGGAGATCAAGAGGCCCGCCCGAATTATTTTTATTTACGGGCCATACATTTTCCAACACATTTCATTTTGATTGTAAATCTTAAAGTAAATCTGATTACCTGGGCAGAGAGAGAGAATAACAAAATTTATAACAATATGTATGTAATTTCTGATATTATTGACGGATTCAATCACGAATTAGAGAAAATTCCACGCCTCGCGCGATCTTACGCTATAAACTAGCCCACCAACGTGTATAACAAATTTCGTTAACAAAGTAACGGTTATAAAACGTAGACCGTGATGAGGGGTCTACTGTTTGGTTTATGACGCTATGGGGGCCCAAGACCAAGGTTTTTTTAGGTGGGGGCTGACGAAGTGCTGTTTCGGCCCTGCATATAGCCTACTCATTAGGGTTGTTCAGAATTGACCGACTTTCATAAAGTCCAGGTTTTCAGTCCGATTCCCATGCCTTATACCTTAAAAACATATTCTGGCTACTTTGTTTTGTAACTCGTCCCCTGCATCCGTGTGCACATTGAGCTGGAAGAATAGCAGCTGAAATAGGGGATTCCCCCAAAATCTGAGTGTCACGATTTTACCTAGCCTAGTTAAAGTGACATATAACATGGATTTATGCTGCTGTTGCGGTTTGGAGCAGTGTTGGGATCAAGTCACTACCTTCGAGTCACGAGTCATTTCGAGTCATTGCACATTTTGACTCGAGTCAAGTCAAGTCATTCGACTTTCGAAGGTGACTCGAGTCAAGTCAAGTCACTCGTTTTTTGGAGGTGACTCGAATCAAGTCGAGTCAAGTCAAGTCAAGTCACGAGTCAAGTCACATTTCAAGTCAAATTGAATTTTCAAAGTATGAATGATGATTCAAAGTCATTACATTTTGCTAGATGTGTAAAAGACAGATATATTGGTCATATATCTTGAATCAAATATCGAGTATAAGGTCAAATATACATGCAAAAGGGCGCTGTATCGCTCACGCAGAGGTAGAGCAGCTAATCAAATACGTGAGCCAAAATAGAGGATCGAATACGAAGCGTCGAGAAGTTGAAACAAAATGATATGATATAATATACTATCCATCTACACATCCGTGAGAATATAAACGCATAAACTGTATTCGTTCGATTTAAATCATACAAGAGGGTTGGTTAAGGTGGGCACTGCGCGATATAAGCACTGAGCCGTCTAAGAAACAGAGATACGTTGCTATTAGAATATGCTACTGCTAGTACATAAACGTAACCTGTCATCAGTTCGTTTTCGGTAAATTTATTTGTGATATAGCAATGGTGGATCAGTGAAATGTACAATCAGTGAATGACCGGTTGCTCTCACAAGTCACAGCGGCGTGTGGCGAATAATTCGAACATAAACAAGATACAGAAATATTTAATCTACACCGTTTACTTGATGACTTGAAATTGACTCGTAAATTTTGCTCCGAGTCACGAGTCAATCCACATTTCTGAACCGCCGAGTCAAGTCAAGTCTAGTCATTTTGTCAAAGTGACTCGAGTCAAGTCAAGTCATACGAAAAAGTTGACTCGAGTCTGACTCGAGTCAAGTCATGACTCGAGTCATCCCAACACTGGTTTGGAGTGCTACAAAACCCCACTATATAAGGCATTGCTAGTTCAGGATATCATTTCCACGTCCCACACTGCCTTAGAACTGCTCAAAACTACCTAAAACTGATAGTCATTTTGTTGGATCACATATCCTACACCCCTCAAATTACCCGGCACTGTTCATCGATTTCCTGGATCCCCATGTGCAAGAATACAACTGTAAATGTAACATCCACTCACAGCCACATAATAAACATCACAGGAAACGAAAAAATAAGGCAAAGAAAGAGACCAACTTGGCAAAATATTACATAAATCAGGTGGATGAAATGGTTGCTTTCGAGAAATCTGCATATCTGTTCCGGTGATCTTCCACAGCTTGTAGGAGGCTCGCTCGCTGTTTTTTGTCATCCATTATGAACGCAGCATAGTCGGAAAGTGCTACAGGAAAAGCACAGGCTGATGCATCATTTGAACTGCTGGAACTTTGGAATTTAACAAAATCTGTTAGAGCTCTTGTGTTTGACACAACATCCTCAAACACTGGTAAAAACAAAGGTGCGGTTCCGTTACTTGAAGAATTGAATAACAGCAAAGTTTTCTACAATGCCTGTCGCCATCATATTTATGAACTGGTCATTCGAGAGATTTGGAAGTGTTTGTTTGGATCGACAACCACAGGCCCTGAAAACCGGATTTTAATACCTTCAAGAAGAAGTGGAAACATATTGATAAATCAAGAAGCTGTGAAACGCTGAAGTTTATTGAAGGGAGCTGGTTGGCGACGAAAGCTGATGAAGCAAAGCAAGAAATAATTCCCACTGATGAAACCTAATGATGGAAAGCAGAAAGAAGTCTTGATAAGAGATGACTACAGAGCATGTGCAACAGGCACCTTGGCGATTTTGGATGACAAATATGTTGATCATCGTTTTCGCAAGCCTGGTGCTACTCATAGCGCTAGATGGATGAGTCAAGTACTGTACTGTCAAAAAATGTTCATGTGGAGTGGCCAAATGGACTATTCTGAAGAGTTCATTGAAAAGTTGGAACGAATCAATTCATTCATTGCTTTGTTTTATGTTCCAGCTTGGTTGAAAACTGGTATTGCATGTGACGCACCTTGGAATGATCTCAAATTCCTTCATGACATGAAAAACTTTTCATTATGCGATCTCACTGTTGCTGATGTGGCATACAAGAAATTGCGAAAGCATCATTGGTACATTGGTATCTAACTTAGGAAATGGTGGTATTTACCATGTTCTCGGCTAATCCGAAGATTCCTGACAAACTGAAGGAAGCGATGGCTGCTAAATTGCTGAAAATGCCAATCCCTGAAAAATTTCGCAGAGGTATGCCTCTCAGTCTGATCTCTGGCTCTGTCTCTGAGTCAATGCGTATGGTCGATTTGATTGGGCCAGAATCGTGGTTTCTAATTGATGCTATACATGTGGAACATGATTGGTTGAGTCTTCCAGTTTCGGAATGGCATACTGATCCGGATTTCGTGACGACTCAAGAATTTGTGAATACTGTTGAAGTAGTTAATGATGCAGCAGAGCGTATGGTAAAATTGAATACCGACTATGCTGCGTTCATAACGGATGACAAAAAACAGCGAGCGAGCCTCCTACAAGCTGTGGAAGATCACCGGAACAGATATGCAGATTTCTCGAAAGCAACCATTTCATCCACCTGATTTATGTAATATTTTGCCACGTTGGTCTCTTTCTTTGCCTTATTTTTTCGTTTCCTGTGATGTTTATTATGTGGCTGTGAGTGGATGTTACATTTACAGTTGTATTCTTGCACATGGGGATCCAGGAAATCGATGAACAGTGCCGGGTAATTTGAGGGGTGTAGGATATGTGATCCAACAAAATGACTATCAGTTTTAGGTAGTTTTGAGCAGTTCTAAGGCAGTGTGGGACATGGAAATGATATTCTGAACTAGCAATGCCTTATATAGTGGGGTTTTGTAGCACTCCAAACCGCAACAGCTGCATAAATCCATGCTATATGTCACTTTAACTAGGCTAGGTAAAATCGTGACACTCAGATTTTAGGAGAATCCCCTATTTTCAGCTGCTATTCTTCCAGCTCAATGTGCACACGGATGCAGGGGACGAGTTACAAATAAAAGTAGCCAGAATATGTTTTTAAGGTATAAGGCATGGGAATCGGACTGAAAACCTGGAATTTTTGAAAGTCGGTCAATTCTGAACAACCCTAATACTCATGTTAAATTGGCTACTGGCAACTTCACACCGCGGAGAGCGCTTGTGGTGTTCTGCGCCATCACTGATTTCTTGAGGTATACCTTGCGTATGGAAGTTTTTAATTGTAACAGTAGTCGCGCGGGCGCTAAAAACCTTTACATGTGGAAGATTTATTTCGTCAATAATATGGGTAGTTACATATAATACTGTCAACTATTTATCAATTCTTGGCACACGTGAATGATTAAGCGATGGAGCTGATGGAGGGGGTGTAGGCATACACGCATACGAATCCATCTTTGTATTTCTTTATGAGGTGCATCATTTTGCTTTACGGTTTGCATTTGTTTGGTGGGACTTAGATTACACTATATATAAAATACGAAAAATTCGGATCCCCCGAATCGCGCAAGCGTGAATAAAATTTTCAAGTTTAAAATCTCTCAAAGATTTGAGAACCAATTCGTTAATTTAAATTTCATATTAACGGACGCCAAAACACGCTCTAATTTAATTAATATGTTTTGCATGAATATTGTTTAACGGCTGCATGCGACCGTATGTCTGCAGGTGCTGGTCTGTTGAAATAAGACTGAACAATGCTGCAACGTATTTGAAATGCTAAACACTAATCAGGGCTTGAGGATCCGGACCACCAGCTAGCACAGTGGTTCTCAAACTAGACCCCCTCGAGACACCCTGGCTACGCCCCTGTAATGATGTACACTGCGATATTTATATGGAGCTCACTGAAAGTACAAATTCAATATTTCTGAACCGTCGCCTTGGTGTCCTCAAGCATCATTATAGACGGATATTGCAAGCGGAACACATGTCATATCCATCCTTTTTTACTCCAAAAGGAATCAAAAAGACCATACCAACATTTAAGTTATGTGCACAAACATATGCTTATGATACACCAAAAGGAATATAGCTTACAAGCTCGTACAGCTGATATGAACATATTTTACGATAATGCACGCCCGGCCAACATATTAATGTTCTGAAGCATACAATGGCCTTTTCATTGTGATAGCTATATAGTCATCGGTCCATTTTAATTCGGATCTGGTACACCCTTGTACCAGAGGTGGTCAAAGTAGTCAAGAAAGCTACTCAAGTAGAAGTAGAAGTAGCGACAAAAAAATCTACTCAAGTACGAGTGGAAGTACTTTTTCTATAAGCAACCTTAAACTACTTGAAGTAGAAGTAGAATTGACTGACTTTAAATCTACTCAAGTAAGTAAGTAGTTGTGAAAACGATCTTAATTCGTTCGCATGGATCGTCAAAAGGTGCATATTGAGCTATGCGAAAGGTACCAAGCTTTATTCAGATTGATGCATACCATGAGGTATCCAATTTTCGACAGCATAAGCAATCGTCCGCATCATAGGTTGAAAATGATAGTATTGATATGGAAATTCGATACTAATCCTCTGTTTACTCGAACAGTACGTTTTAGAAAATATCATGGTATGGCGCACTCCCCCATATTATAAGGCCCGTAGTTTAGTCGAAGGGCAATGCGGAGAAGTTGTATATGATACGATGTAAACACTTTGCGCGATTATTAGACGTGACTAAAAATATGGTAGATCGTAAAAATGCCATATTGTGTAGCTTTGTTTCCGGAAATACTGGGAATTGAAAGTTAAATATATACACTAGGCTACTTCTAAAAGCGGAAAATGTATTTCATGTCGTTTGTTCAGTAAGTTTCAAAGGTGGTATGCAAAAACAGCTCTAAAACTAAAACAAAAGTCAGATTCCACTCTTCCAGATTAGGACACGCCATTGTCTGCTAGATTACGATATGATAAGTAAATGCTAGATTTGGAAACATCAGTTTCAAATGTTATGATGAGCCATATATACTGTGAGGAAATATTTCATACGGGCGAAGGGCGACAATGCGATGTGAACGGAACCACGCCCACCCACTACCTAAATTATATTCACCGATGCTTTCGTGAAATCATGCTGGTTACTCCGTATCCACTGAGCGCGAAGCGCGACGAAAATTCTGGGCTTTACTCAACTTTTGTGAATATTAAATGTTGATACTCCGTGAAAACATCTTCGAAATTCCTCAGGATATCTTCCTGATTAGAGGATTAAACTACTTCTACTTGACAAACTGAAAATAGCGAAAAGTAAGTAAGTAGATCAGAAAATAATTCGAAGTAGAAGTAGAAGTAGCGAAAATCAGATCTACTTGAGTAAGTACCAGAAGTAGAGGAAAACTACTTGAGTACTTCGAAAAAATAGAAGTACTTCGTTACTGACCACCTCTGCCTTGTACACCCCATGTGAGTGGTACACCCTTTCAAAATTTTGGTTCACCCTAGGGTGTACGAAAACCCCGGTTGAAGAGCACTGGAGTAGCCTACCACTACTTGGTAGATATGCCCAAGGTCTTTATCAGAATCGCGTGACTCGCAGACCACAATGGGAATCGGTTCTGCATTGTTACCAAGATGCTTCACACCTGCAGGCCATCATCAGTGGTTCTCAAACTTTTTTCGACACGCCCTTAGATGAAAGTAACACATTTCACCCCCTCTTATCGTCATAACGAAAATATTAAAAAGAGCAACCAGAATATTTGCAATCCCAATGCATTGTTTGGTGGCACAAGAGGTATTGTGGCTGTTGAGACACTTCTCAAATATGGAGTTCCAGTTGAATACTTTAAATAATTTATTAAACATTACCATGTGCATTGTGCAATGATAGCATGTAGCACGTAGATATTTTAGCGATTATGGTGCGTAACCCCTTTTATTACCCCACTTGAGCGTAGCTCGAACAGACCTGACCACAACCTAAATCAAAAATCAATGGCAGCTTCACGTATTTACCAATTACACTTCACTCAGGTACATTTTCTTATTGGTGCAAGGTTCGGTATCACTCAAAACCGACTGATCATTTTCACCCAGCTGGATATGGATGTTGCGACAAGCTTACAGTATGAGTTCACTCCTTTCCCGCTGTCCCTGCTCAGCAACAAAGATCAGAAGATGAACAAGGCTACCAAGGCAGAATTTTCAATACAACCCGGTAGGCCCTAACTGACCCACTTGACTTGACTAGCCAACCAAGCTGTACCCTCATAATTGATGATGGATAGCTTATGCACAGGGTGAAGTGGGAACAACGTCAGACATGGCAGGGAATTGCCTACAATTACCCAAGCTACGTGCAGTATATAGGCAGTTGCTTTCAGAATGTCATTGTGGTCTTTGACGGTTACAGCAGTTCGCCAAAAGACACAACATGTTCTCCAGGAAGACTGCTGCAGGAGTGATCAAACCAGATATATATATATCGACTTTCAAATAAATATTTAAATAAAAGGGAAAAAGAAAACAGGAAACAAAAGAACATCAAGATAATCCGTTTTGGCCCCTTGTTAAGCGCCTCCAGCGTGGGTGGTCGTGGGCATCTTCGAGCGAAAGCCCGCGTTGCGCTAGCTCGGTCTCTATTGTCGAGCGCCATGTGGTTCTATTCCAGCCACCTCTGCGCCATGGCTCCGTCGTATTGTGGTTGATGATGGCGGCGGCTGGTTGATCGTCTTGATGCCGCACAAGATGACTGATTAGGCCAGTGGTTCCCAACCGGGGAGAATTCCCCCCTTGGAGGGAATTTTGAAATTTTTAGGGGGTAATCTGGCTTTGGCATTGTATCGGAAGATACACTGGGTTTTTAGATTTTTATGGTATAGAACTGTTTTAAGTAGAAATTAGTTCTTTACAATTGTATATTTCTTCAGCGGATTTCAAGCTAGTTGTATGTTTAAATGCCTTCCGTATATAATACACCCCCTGACAAAGTGAGGCTCACGAGACGATTTCGTTAGGTCTGCGACAGCCTCTCAACCAAATTGCTACAAAGCAGGAAAACGTCAAGCCGAATTCAGCACAAAGCTGCTAGTGAAATTGTTTAACTTTTTAAGCCAACATATGAGCTAACGTGAAAAACATACCGTACCAAATTGATCGATTCAACTCAAGTCCATAGCAAGCGGACTTGGTGATTTATTTTTCGTCAGAGGCTACCCGACCGGTCAAAAACAGTTCAAATTTGACTGTACTTTACCAAAGTTTAGTGCGGTCCACATTCGCCATAGTTCGCACATATCTGAATATGTTTGGCCATTAGTTGCTCAGTCAACGAATGGTTGCGCGTTAAAAAGCACATTTTTTCAGCCACATGCAACTTTTTCATAGGAGGGGGGGGGGATTTTAGCTCAAATATCGGCCAAGGGTGGAACGAGACGAAAAAGGTTGGGAACCACTGGATTAGGCGGAAGCGTCGTTCAGCAGCCAGCAAACGGCATGGGACCGTTTTTGTAAGTTTGCGCAGAGCATTGGTGGATACGTGCTCCGGATGGTGGATGCCGAGTGCGTAGCGGAGGAATGCATCGTAGTTGGCGTTGAGTGTCTTAGCTAGCTTTTCTGTCAGCGTGAGTGCTTCTATTCCGTAGAGAACAACCTGCTCGACAGTGGCACGGAAAATGCGGTTTTTGAGCTCGGGTGAGGCACTTAGGTGGAAGAGGCAATGTAGCCGTCTTGCCGCGCCCCAGGCCTTTGCTCGCCTCGCCTTCAGTGCTTTTCCAGAGGTGGCGACGTCAATACCGAGGGATATAAAACTCTTGACATTTTTGAGCCTGACTTCTCCAAGTTGAATTGGTGTCGCGTTCTCCGACAGAGCCGGTATGGCCAGAACCTCAGTCTTCTTGGCATTGATCTGGAGGCCAATAAGAGCAGCGGCGGCCTCTAGTTGGTTGATGAGGCGCTGTGCCGATGCGGTATTCGGGTCAAGCAAGGTGAGGTCGTCTGCGTAGGCAAAAATACCTACGTGGATAGCCTCGCGAGTCGTACGCGTACTCGTTCCTTGCCGTGGCCGCCATTCAAACCGGAGACACTACCTCTAACAAGGGGTGCAACTGCACAGTGCACAACGTTCACTCCGCGAATACGTGCAGACCCGGGATTGGATTCTTATACAGAACATGTCTCCGAACCCCAGCGATTACGGATGGACAATAGACGTGCAGGGATATGAGCCAGTTCCAATACTGGAATCGTTGGCTCCTGATGAGCTATTGTAGTTTACAAGATGTAGTTGTCATTAAGATTGCAACGACCGAATAGGCTACACAGCAGCAAGAAGAATAAGGAGACATACATTTCGGCATGTGGACTATGTAAAGGCCTTATAACGCAAGAATTGCAGTCACGATGATGTTGAGTCCGAAGAAGGCATAGGCAATGCCTGTTGAAATGTCTGATATTGTGCATGAGAAATAGGCTACCTCTTCAGTCAACATAGCTATGCGAAATACAGGCTATTTTGCGCATGAATATAAAAGTGAGTGTGGCGTTTTTCACTAAGCAGAGCTTGTAGTGACACTAAGCAGAGCTTGTAGTGACACTAAGCAGAGCTTGTAGTGATATATAAGTGTTAACAATCAATTGAGAATCTTGGAAAACCATTGTTAAACCCGTCCTAAGTTACTTACAGGCGATAAAGATTTTTTTATATTTTATTCATTTTATTTTTAATTCGTCAAATTTAACAACTTTTTTCGGGGGTTTCCCACAAGAGTTGAACTTCAACATTTTACCACATGCTATTACACACATTAACAAACATATTGGTGAAGAAATTTATTGGTAACAATATAGTTCACAGATTTTCATAAGTTTCCCTTACTAGTAGGCAGTGTGATGATGTTATATTCTATTCTGTATTACCTTTGTCCTCGTTTGTTTTCTGATCCTTCTTTAACGGAACAAAATCCGAAGATGCCTGCTGTTTAGTAGCTTCTAAAAATGAAAAAGGTGCAGCGGAAAATAAAGAAAAGTTACATGTAGGGTGAGTTCAATATAAAAGAATGACAAGAATTTCTTGCATCGCTATGATTGTAATGAAGCAATTCGACATCGACTATAATAATTTTGAATTTGATTTGGCAAAGTGCATCAGCCACATGGTATTTACTTGTTTTTGGGAAGGTGTAATGTTATGACTCGGGGAAGGTTGTCTTGTGAACAGACATGGGGTAATCGCGATTAGTAATCGTAATCGATTACGACGATTACAGCATTTATAAGTAATTGTAATCGCAATCGATTACATTCGACAAAATTCCGAAGTAATCGTAATCGACTACTTCCCATATCTAATCGATTTCTTCGTGAAAAACGATTACTTTTTATTTGTACAGGGACTATGACATAAACTTAACATTCGTGAACAAGGAAGAGATATCATACCAGGTTCTTGATAGCACAAACGTCTGATTTTCAAATGCCATTGCTCATTATTACTTCAGAAGTAGCCTATTAGCTTTGCTAGTCATTGGGTAAGAAGTATCCCGAGTAAATAGATATTACGTGCACCCGCCGTGCTGGATATCATGTTATCAACACGTTCCACACGCCAGTACATCGCAGCAGGATAATCAATCACCACTCTGCCTAGTTTAAAATGGTAACTTGTGTATCGATGTTTGGTTATGATTAGTTAAACGCAGTTTGGCCGCTGCTGCTTGGCGAGCAGTAGGTCTATGTAGTACGTACGTATATAGGCCTACCGGACAAAGATTTGAAATTTGGTACTCGTCAAATAAAACATTACGGTTTCCACAACGAAGCATTAAAAATCAACAGCTGCAGATATATAGCATAACCGAACCGTTTTCGTAACGGCAGCTTGCAGTGCATTATCTGTATCTGTATCTGAATTTTATGTTCTTTTCATCTTAATATTCTCATATGACTCTACTCGTTATTTCACAATTCATTACTCAACATTAAGACCTGCCGCCATAGACATGGGCTTATATATCATGTTAGCGTGGGTTGTAGCTAGAATCAGGACCAAAACGGCAATTCATCTCCCAGTCCAAACGTTGGTCTTTGGCCCCTATAGGGTAATATTTTCAAGCTGTTGAAGACTGAATTTCGTCAATAATATTGGTAATGGCGTTATATTATTATTGATATTCATTTTTCATACTCTCTCTGCCTCCGACAGTTAGATTTACCTGTAAATCTGGGAGCACGTAATTCATAATTATAACGTCTGGTATCCTGTTATAATAACTTTAGTGTATATTGTTAATTCGTGACCTCCGGCCTGTTATATAATCAAAAGATATTGTCGTATCCCAAACGTAGCAGACTAAAAGAAATACTTTCGTAAGAAGCACACACAAGTTGTCAGGTCTTTAATGCTCTGTGGGTGCCCTCGTGCCATTCACATTGTGAGCTCAGATTGGAAGGACCGGACTATTAGTCACGCCCTCCCAGCACGGCTATTGACAATGGACACATACCCCAAGTTTCGGCCAAGATATTTCTTTAGTAGCACACACACACCCCCTACCCTCCATAACGATCTACGTCGGCTAAATCGGGTGTTTATTGTCCGTAGGGTCATACATATGTTTTTGTGGAATGTATTTACACAATTATGGCATGATTTTACAACTTAAAATAACAGTTTTGTTTTGTTTAAAGCCTTTGTTTGAAACACGGTTTAAAACGACTATTTGTTTTACATGCAACCCTACTATTAATTATGTATGCTTTTTTTCTTGAGGGGAGACTATGCATTTCGAAATCAAGCTTATCTAGAAATAATTTTCAAGTTAATTAAATATCTCGAAAATACTCTATAATTTATGTTGGTTTGCGAAATACTTTTGAGTCCCCTTCGAGCTCGCTCCCCACCTTATTGGGAAATTATGGGTTCGACAGTCTTGGACCTGACAAGAATGCAAATCGTTGGGTGCAACAAATCGTCCTCCATAAAAATGTGCAATGGGTACCATAAGAGGTAACAAGTAAATGACGCATCTTTTGTAAAGGAAGTTTGTTATCTCAGTAGGCCTTTTCAGCGCAATCCATATATTGTCTTCCAATATAACTTCTAAGATGCAAAATAAAAGTAATCGTGATTAATTTTCCAATGTAATCGTGATCGTAATCACTACTTCCTGATTTTGCTGTAATCGTAATCGTAATCGTAATCGCGTCACAGACATGGGGTGATTACTTCATGAATGTAATCGATTGCGATTACGATTACTTCTGAATGACGCGATTACGATTACGATTACAGCAAAATCAGGAAGTATAGCCGATTACGATAACGATTAGATTGGAAAAGTAATCACGATTACCCACGATTACATTTATTTTGCATCTTAGAAGCTATGTTGGAAGACAATATATGGATTGCGCTGAAAAGGCCTAATGAGATAATAAACTCCCATTAAAAAAGATGCGTCATTTGTTTGTTACGTCATAATGTATCCATTTCCCATTTTCATAGAGGTCAATTTATCGCGCCCAACGATTTGCATTCTTGCCAGGGCAATAACTGCCGCACCCCAAATTTCCCAATAGGGTGGAGAGCGAGCTCGAAGGGGACTCAAAAAGTATTTCGTAAACCAACATAAGTTAGAGTATTTTCGAGAGATCTAATTAACTTGAAAATCCTCTCTAGATCAATGATTGCCAACCGCGGGTCCGAGAGCCGCATGTGGCTCTCAGCTAGCCAACTGGCGGATCCCCTTGACGTTGGAAAATCCAAGAAAAATATTAAAAAATCAATCTATTACAAAAAAAATTATATTCAAAAATTTCACTTGCTTTGCTTGGAATCTGGAGTTTATAATTTAGGGTGAAGACCAATTGCTTTGGTGTCGAGTAGCGATTCTCTACTCAGCAACGATTTCGTTACTCAACTCACGTCAAAAAGTATGCTCACACTCAAATGCGTCTGGATCGGCACTCAAATTTAAGTCTGCTCATCACCAGACTTAATTAAGTGCAGGCTGTGTTACAACACGTTTTACAACGCTATCTGACCAGCAAACCAATGAATTATTTGACTTGATTGTTCAACGGCCGCATTGAATGAATGCTTTTTAACCATGATAAAAATGTTTTTAAGTCATATTGTATAGTTAATGTGGCCACTGACCCTAGTACTTTACAACTTGAGTTGCTAGACATGCAGTCAGATATAAAGACGTGACAATTTGTTTATGCGTCTCACGGAAGTTTTTATTTTGGTCTGCTACGTTTGAGCCACTACAATATCTTTTGATGATATAACAATCCGAAGATCACGAATTAAGAATATACACTAAAGTAATTATAACAAGAAACCAGTGGAAACCAGCTCTACAGGTAGGTAATTGTGTGGCGAGATAGCGCAGTGGTATAATACACGGCTGCAACACCAACGGGTTGCGGGTTCGAGTCTGAACGACGCAGACTTCGGAATTCCTACCAAAGTGTTGGAGGTTTATCTAGGCTCCTCCTCGCCGCCTCGTCCACGTAAGCGGTGTCTTACAAAAAGCTTAGAAGTGGGCCGTGCTACAAGTCGGCAGATACGGAATCGAAAATGCATGAAATCGGCCTATGGTGTAAATGTCTGTGGTAGTCGACAAACACCATAATTACCTCAAACAAATAAACTCTACAGGTATATCTGACCATCGCGGGCTGAGAGAGGGTTAAAAATTAATAGTAATATATTGCAATTACTAAATTTCTTGACGAAATTCAATCTTCAACTTGAGATTACCGCCCTACGGGGGCCAAAGACCAACGTTTGGACTGGGAGATGAATTGCTGTTTTGGTCCTGGTACCAGCTACAACCCGCGCTAACATGATAGATAAACCCATGGCCATGGCGGCAGGTCCCAATGTTGAATAAATAATTTTGAAATTACGATAGGCGCCCGTTTCAAGTAGAGTCATATGAGAATATGACGAAGCGAACATAAAATTCTGCCTTCAACTTAATACCCGGTACAGATATTGCAATGATAGCTGCCGTTACGAGAAATGGCAAAACGGCTCGCTTATGATATATATGTATCACCAGCTGTTGATTTTTAGTGCTTCGTTGTGGAAACCGCAATGTTTTATTTGGCGAGTACAAAATTTCAAATCTTTGTCCGGTGTACTGGTACGTACGTATACTGGATAGGCCTACTGCCCGCCAAGCAGCAACGGTCAAACTGCGTTTAACTAAGCATAAGCATAGCCAAACATCAACACATAAGTTACAATTTTAAACTATGGGCAGAGCGGAGATAAATTTTACTGCTGCGAGGTAGTGGCGTGTGGAACGCGTTGATAACCTGATATACAGCACGGCGGGTGTTCTTACAATCAGACTAATGGACGATATAGGTACATCGAATATCTATTTACTGTGGATACTTCTTACACAATGACGATCAAAGCTAGAGGCTGCTTCTGACGTAATATTGAGCAGTGGCGTTCAAAAATCAGGCGTTTGTGCTGTCACGAACCTGAAATAACATCTTTTCCTTGTTCACGAATGTTCAGTTTATGTCATTGTCCTTGTACAAATAAAAAGTAATCGTTCTTTCACAGAGAAATCGATTAGATATGGGAAGTAGTCGATTACGATTACGATTACTTCGGAATTTTGTCGAATGTAATCGATTGCGATTACGATTACTTCAAAATGCTGTAATCGTCGTAATCGATTACGATTGCTAATCACGATTACCCCATGTCTGCTTGTGAATACCATTCCACTGATTCAGACGCATGACAATTCAGACAAAAATATATGCTCACATATCAGCTTTGATTCTAATGTAAATAACGTGTCCGAGTCGGCCATGAATCGGTGTACGTGGCACGCTCGATCATGCTCGTAGGATATTGCACACGGTTATGCATCGTGAGCTGACAGGCTGATTCAAAAATGTGGTTTGGCGAACCACAATCCGCAGCGACCACAAACGGATGAACGCCAGTATTGACATTTCCATCAGTGAATATTGCTTTTCATTGTGACCGAAATGCGTTGACTTGCATGCGTTGGGATTGCAGGGATTAAGAACCAGCTATCCAACATGAAAAGAATTCCTATCGTGCCCAATTAATTGCAGAGAAGGCAACTAATATTGGACTCTGTGGCACATATGATGCCAGATACGGCGAGAACTACAAAAATTTGAATGCAGAGTGAGTGCATTAATATATGAGTTTGTGTAATATCAATCTAGGCCAGGGGTCACCGACCTTTTTTTCAGCCAAGGGCTACTTTTGGGTACTGATTGAAGCGACGGGCTACCGATTACTCCCGCCGTTTACCCGTACCAGACGGAATTTCTGCTTTGATATTCATAGCACTGGGCAGGAATCGCATAGCGGTAGGACTTCTAAGAGATTCTTTCAAATCAAAACATCTCATTTCAACTAGCTAGCCACTAAGACTTTTTAAGAAATCACGAATTACTTCGCACCATGTTTGGTAAAATTATATAACAACTGTAAGCTGAAATTTTAAAATAAATCATGTCACACATTCGACTGGAGTGGCGGGATAGCGCAGTGGTATAATCCGCGGCTGCAACACCAATGGGTGCGGGTTCGAGTCCGACCGAGGTCGACTTCAGAATTCCGATACCTAAGTGTTGGAGGTCTACCTAGCCTCCTCCTCGCCACCTCATCCGCGTAAGCGGTGTCTTACAAAAAGCCTAGACCTGGGCCGTGCAGTTACGGAAAATAATGGACAATATCGGCTTGGTGTAAATGATCATAGTAGTCGAGAAACACCTTAAATACCACAAAACAAAGAAACGTTCGACTGGACATCGTGTTTTCTGTTTCTGTACAAGTCAGTGAGAGGCCTGGCTTTGCATGCTGTCAACTAGTGCGCTGTACTCTGGTATGTAACTTTGCACTGCAACTCTGAGTGAGTGCATGTTCCAGATGTGCATTGTGCATTAGTGAGGCGTGTTCGTTTTCTTTTTGATGAAGGTCATGTCCGCGAAGGCCGATTCACAACGATAAGTTGAACCAAACGCGCTTGCAACCTTCACAGTCAAATAGGCACCAAAAGTTTGCTGCAGCCTTGTGGGCTTTGAGGTGGAGGCGATTTTGCAGTAGTACAATTTCAATCTCTAACTGTTCAGCATCCAGACATGACAGATTTCACTATACCTGACAGCAGCATCGATTACAGAAAGTTAGAAACATGGTAGGCCTACTATAAATTGAGTTGAGTGTAAGGGAGACAAGCATTGTCAAAAGATGCAATACGTAATGAGCATACTGCATCTGCTAGTACTTCACCGCTATCTGCTACCCGATAGTAATGTTGTTTACTACTTTGGCATTGTCCAGGACGTCGAGCTACCATAACGGAACCCCCTACCATTTCAAGAAGACCGTGGATGGCATGCCGTCATATCGCCTGTATGGGCAATACGCCGTATTCATGCCGTATACTATACATGTTGGTATATTACTAATTGTAGTTGAGGATATTTGATATCATCATTTTAAGTGTTTATATGTGTATGTATTGTCATTTCTAAGTCACATGTTATGGTGTGATTTAAACAAGAATAGCTAAATCCCTCAATTAATATATAAGCTCACTGGTGATAATCTGACGAATATTGGCAAATGCTGCTATTCGATCTATTTTTAGAGCATGCTCTCGGGCCACTCATCTGGTCCTCGTGGGCTACCTGGTGCCCGCGGGCACCAGGTTGGTGACCCCTGATCTAGGCCAAGCCATATTATCGCTTATATCTTTACATATGCAAACTTAGATAAATACATTTACAGAATCACCACCGTCCCTGAGTATTCCCAGCTCGAGTTAGTTTCATGAAAATTACTTTAGATTTATATAATAGCGGGTAGTGCGATATATTTCTAATATTTTCTGTATTACCTTTGACCACGTATGTATTTGTATCCTTTTCTGAAGCATCACATTCTGAAGTAGCATCTAAAAATGAAATATGAGCGAATAATAATAAAGAAATAACATTCTAACATACCTGACTCCATTCTCCATTCCATTCTATATGCCTGCGGTAAGTCCCTGAAAATGTAAAAGAATTGAAAACATTTCCAACATCGTGATGGTCACCAAGGAATACGAAATGGACTATTATGATTTTGACGGGATTTATCGAAACACCTCAGCCATATGATGTTTTTGAGAACATCTAATGGTGGAACTGGGAAGGTTAACGTGTGAATAACATCCTTTTAATTAGAAAAGATGTGACACCAGATGTGATTCTAATCTAGGGTTACCATATTTTTGTAACCCGAATTCCGGATGCTCTTTAGCGCCCACTAGTGGATTTCAAAATGAGGTATGAGCACATTGATGGATATGACGTCACACAAGCAATGCTTTGTCTATCGACTAGAGGTGGTCACGATCCGATTCAGTAGTATGTGGTTGCGTGTCGTAAGTTGTAACCAGGGCCGAAGCCACATTTTCAGCCCCCTTCCGTCCAAATAAACATTGATCTTGAGCCCAAAGTAGGGTAATCGATGCAGCTTCTGAGTGCTTACTATATGCATCTGGTTTCTATATGCATCTGGTCGTTAAAAGATTTGAATGAATTAAGTCAATAATATTGGTTCTTCCATATATTACTATATAATTTGATCCTCTCTCCGCCCACTTGATCAGAGTTTGCGGTAGAGTTGGTGGAAGATGATGACTTCGAAAATGCAAGGAGCGTAATTGTACAATGTAGGCCTACATCGTTAGGTCATGTCCAAACGCCCTAAACCGACTTTATGAATATACCGTTATCTTGTGATTACAATTACCATTAGACTTATTTCTGTAACTGAATGTTATTTTTATTCATTTATTTTTGATCGCAGCTTTTGCGAGGGTGGTAGTCCCCATATTAAAACCAATATGTGTGATACTAAATCGCGCGCAGCGCGAAGAAAAATTTCATGTAGCATCAATCTGCCCGAAAATAATATTGTTTATGTTGATTTAGGAAAAAATTATGAGCTTACTTCAAAATTCCGGACATTTAGGCATATTTTAGAAATTCCTCCAGGACGCAGTATTAAAGGTGAAATTCCGGACATGTCTGGGAAATTCCGGACGTATGGCAACCCTATTCTAATCTAACTATATAGCATGTGTGGTTTGGCCGGTAAGGACTCGATATCCATGGCACGATTAATCTCGTTTTTCGACTGTTGAACACGGTTATGTAGCGTGGGCTGTCCGACTGATTTAAAAATATGTTGTTTGGTCTCTACAAATGACAGTCACCACAAACGCACGTCAATATTGTTATTAGTCTTCAGTTGATATCACAGAACCACCCTACTCTAACAAAGTCGAAACATGGCGGTTTTCTTTCATTTGCACTTCCTTGGGACCAATGTTCCCTCTAATTTTTCAAGAGTCTGTAACTCAGACCTGGGCAAAGTGCGGCCCGTGGGCCAAATGCGGCCCGCGAAGCTTTTCTGTGCGGCCCGCGAAAGGTTGATGGAAATTCAAAACATAAAACTTGCTTTTTGAATAACTAAAACCATAGGCTGAGAGGCTCTATCAACTGAACAGGAAATTCGTTTACTTTGAAGCCTCTGTTCATTAATACGCCACGATTAAACGCTGCCTACGTACCTGGCATGTGTAATCCAGATTCAAAATAAAGGCAATGTGGCAAAGTGTGAGTAGCAATTAAAGTCACAAGATATCACTCTTTCCATATAGTTTGGTTCAAACCATCTTTGTTGCCATTGTAACATTGCACATAATACGGTATGTGTTTCAAGTTGTTACGTGATACGTTTCCAAATTCTTAATCCGTAAAACAAGTCAACCAGTGTTCGCGATCACTATATGACTCATCATATCTATCACCCATAATGGATGAAAGGGCATGTCTAAAAAAGAAAGCCGAAAACTGAAATTTTAAGGTTTCGAGCATTAAATATTTGTATACTGGAGTCAGGGTAATCCCGTCATTTTAGTTTTTGCCAAGCATGTCGCCGAGATTTAGGATTTTAATTAAAGTCGGGGTTATGACCAAGGTCGAGGGGGGCAGGGGGGCGAATTTCAGAAAAACTACAAGCTTCGCCCAACATCAAAGCTATTTATGCAGTAAACTGCTCGGAATGCAGCGACCAAGACAGTAAGCTTTGTACTATCGCATATACATTTCAGTGCAGTGGTTCTCGAGCTGCGGGCGTGAAAGCATCTGAAGGGGGCGCAGAATCCAGAGTTTATTGAGAAAATATTTCGCGATCCGCGTGATTTACCCCCAGCTAATAGTTGTTGCTTTGTGTATTGTCCGAGTTTGATATTTCTGAATTCTCTCGTCAACAGCCATAACCTTCCATGCCATCAAACTCCGCTGGGATTGCTAGCATTATGGCGTGTAATTTTTCACTATCATAAAAGGATCAGGCATGCTTAAAAAAGTTCGAGAAACACTGTTTCAGAGCCTTAAAAAGTACTTGGGTGGGGGTTTAAAGATATTGAAAAGATGTATCATTTTTAACATTGTTTCGAATCATGACGGCAAATAGATTATTTTTTATTTATCGTCAGTTTCTCATTACTTAACAGCATCAACAACTTTTGAACAACAGATTTTGAAAAACATTTATTAACATAATTAAAAGACGCTGAGAATAAAGCTGGAATTTTTCACTCGGCCCGCCAACGTATCTTCAACTTCTCATTTGGCCCGCGGAGGAAAATAATTGCCCACCCGTGCTGTAACTCATTGCGTGGTTCCCTGGACAACAGTGCGTAATGAATACAAAAAAGAAAGTCATCGCTTCAGAATTTTTTGATTTTATGTGCGCAGACGCCGTGACAGCACTGCGCAGTTGCGCACGTGTGCAGCTCAGAGGGAACATTGCTTGGGACCAGTCCAGCTCTCTGAATGTATTTTAACACTAGAACTACCGGAACTTCGACCTACCTAGAGGTACCTTGTGGCTTTTTTGACGCATGTTGAATTTTCTTTGATTAAATGCATTTACCGGAGCAAAAAATCAGCACAAATCTCAATAAACGGCATCAGAAACCATTGTTTATTGCGCTCACAGCTACTTGCAATATTTTACATACACCTTAGGTCAACACTTACAAAACAAATCGCCGTTTTTTGGTGTAACATATAAGTGTTGCTCTGGTGCGCATTTGGTATTTGAGCACGTTCTTTAAAAATTTAGAGTAGGTTCCAGATCCGCTTTAGCCACATCATCATTGTTAGTTATTGCTGACATATCATCAAGCTTATCAGATAAGATTTGCATAATGCAATTTCGCAACTAATCCTCGATTTGCATATTTTTATAGTGTGGGCATTTTGGCAAGTAGTAGATCATTCACATTCTAAGAAAACATGCAGGGGCCATCGTCGACTTGTTGGAACCCCCATGGAATACTGCCCCTCATAGACTACTCCTTGTCGCTTCGACATCTTCCTGTCTTTTCATTGTATCGCATTTTTGTGGTGTATTGAACTGATAAAATTGCTAATAAACCAATGATGATGATGATGATGATGCAACCTGACCAATAATATCCCCCTGGTTTCGTTTCGTTATAACATTTAACCGTCACTGGTTTCTTGTTTGTGTTGTTTCTGAAGGAAACAGTTACCTCCGGTTGGAGTGAACTCAATATATATGTGTACAACTTCGATCTCTACACTGGCATCTCGCCGTTACGCTTATCAATAAGATGATAGCTTTGAAAAGTGTGGCTTCATGAAGCTGCCTGTGTTCCTTCTGGTCCTGGGTAGCTTCAAGCAACTTTTGACAATAGTGTCAACTGGGACTTCGTTTGCTTCTCCAAGCGTATACAGCCATATTCATGTAACATTGTTTCGAGATGGATTACATCAGACTTTTCACATTACTATGCTTGGCAAATGTATAGATTATGGAAGAGGTGTCCTGTCCTATCCTTGCTCAAATATGAGACGCCCTTGTACTGATAGGCCTTACTTGGTAGCAGCAGCGTCCACCATCTGACATTTTACTCCAATTATTTGCTGGCATTTCGACCATGTAATGAACGAAAATAATATTATCTTTATCGAGTCCGCAACTTTTTTTTTACTCCTTATGTCAATAGAAAGCTCATGACTTCCATAAACCTGTTCTCCGAGAGAGCCTGACTAAACATAATGCACCCATGCCCTCCGTCCTCATATTCATTCAATTCACTAGATTCAGCTCACTCTCCCCCGAAGATCCATCTTGTAGACGAGAGCAAAGGCCCTTTGCCCTTGTACAACCCTACTGTATTAGTATGGGCAATACAGATGTCGGCTTGATCTACTATGGTACATTTCAAATGTCATGTCCTGTAACACGCTGAGCTTTAGAAATATAATATTACAGAGCTTTGGTGACTCGGAACGAGGAAGATCCAGGGCCTTCTATTGCAAGGGATGTTGTTGTTAACACAGTTAGACCGAGTCGATATTACCAAAGTTCTGTTGTTACAAACGGCTTTTCTGCGTTTATCAGATACATAACCACTTTCAAGAATATGAAACTGCGATGACTGAAGGTAGAAAAACTGTAATGCGTCAAAAAAGCCACTCGGTAGTTCTTGGTAGTTCTGTGTATAACTTTTTTATTTGTACTGGATGAGTGATGAAAATCATAGGTAAGGTCGCCTACATAAAAGTAATAAAAGTCAAGACGTTTCAGCCAAACAGCGTAAGATTTGACTGAATGCCAGCTCTTCAAAAATGAAAATGCGTCAAAAAAGCCACTTGATCGTTTTAGTGTTAAAGCCTGCGAAATTTTTGTAAATAAAAAGCATTGTGCGATCTGGGAATTTTACATTTAGGAAGCTGTAAAGGATAAGTAGTTACGGAAAGCAATGGCCTTGCAGTAAAGGGTAGCCAGGCAGTAGCTTATAACGTACCGCAAGCGTTGTGCATGCTGGTGACGCGATGCTTCTCTGGGGGAACTCTAAGCTACGAACCGAAACGGATTTTAGATGTACAGTCTTCTTTTTGTCAACGATAGTATACTGAATATACGTCATGAAGAAAGGATCAAAAATACATCACCGCGAACTAGTATACAAGGACCTATTTTTTATAAAGGATGGAAAATGCCTCACTATATCGCAGTGCTTTCCAACCAGTCAGAGAACTCTACGCACTTTTTTTTTGAAAAAAATTCATCCGCACAGACCAACCCAAATTTATTACGAATTTAACATGAATAGAATTGACACTTATGCATTCCAATTTCTGGCTACCGATATTTCAATTACTAGCCTGTTGCTGAATATCGCTGGCAATTTCAGGTATACAACTTATTTTTCCAAAGCTGCCCGCCCTAGGCCCAGTGGTGGCTTGTAGGGGAGGCGAGGTAGCCGGTAGCCTAGGGCCCCCTGGCTGATTTACACAATTTCAAGGGGCTCCTACCCGATTTACGCGCTTCTTAAAAAAAACTATTATCAAATTTACGCGATCTTTGCAACTATTACCATTTTCTGAATAACCGCGGAAATCCGGGGATCCATAAAAAATATGATACGATAATGTAAGGGGGGGGGGGGGAGCAATGACCAATTCTCATTTATTTTAAGTTATCATTTTGCGAATAACTATGAAAATGCATGTACCCATGTAGAATATGGTACCGTGGACAGTTGCCGATAATCAAATTTAAGCACCCGTCAAAAGAGCTTACTTTGATTTTATGAGGGGGCCTCCTACATTTACACGAATGTAATTATCATTTTGCTAATAACCGTGAGAATTCATTTACCCGTGTCGAATATTGTAACGTAAACACTTGTCGATCATTAAATTTCTGCACCCGTTAAAAGAGAATACTTTGATTTTACGAGGGGGCCCCCTCCTACATCTACTCGATTTTTAGTTATCATTTTGCGAATAACCGTAAAAATATGTGTAGGCCCACCCATGTACAATATGGTACCAAAAACAGTGGTTGATCATTATATTTCTGCACCTGTTTAAGAGCTTACTTCGATTTTATGAGGGTCCCCCTTCTACATTTACGCAAATTTCTGTTATAATTTTGCGAATAATCGTTGAAATTCATGTGTCGGATATGGTACCGTAACTGGTTGTCGGTCATTGAATTTTTGCACCTGTTAAAAAAGCTTACTTTTATTTTATGAGAGTCTTTCTCCGTTTATGTGATTTTTAGTCATCATTTTGCGAATAACCCTGTCGTTTTTGTCAAGTTTAAAATTTTCATCAGCGGTGTCATATCAAATCTATTGCAACATAGAATGCTGAGAAATGAGTTTTTATTTATTATATACTTGCACAGTTGTGACAGCAATGTATATTGTAAGCAGAAGTAGGCGTATTGAGTAATGTTTAGTTCCTATTGAAACTAGCGTTCGCACTGTTTTGTGTAGACAGAGTTGCGCTAACAATATTTAAATTTGACGCGGTGTATTATAAGCCTGCTGGTTCTGACCCCGGACCTCATTTTATTATCAGTTTCAAAAGCTTCATATTCTATCTTTTGACGAGGTGATCTGGCTAAGCTGTTTTATTACCGGTACCATCGCAAGCATTCAATGTGTTATTGTGTTAGCTGTTAGGAATGAATCAAATTTCTTTCGCTGTTGACATAGAATATGGTCCATAAGTTAATCCTTGTTGAGTGATCCGGTAATAATTCTTCATGAGCATAAACCCCTCTTAGTTGAGGTATCTTGTCAAAGAAGGGAAGTCATTATTGTTTGTTGTTCTTGTTGTTTTGGGTATTTATGAAACGTGATGTCTCAGCTACCTTGGTAAGTCTACACCAAGTCAATATCATTTTGTACCCGTATGATAGTTTTCATTTAGTTGCTCTTTTTTATTTTTGCTGTCATATTTGCTATCATAATTTTGATTACTACTTTTTTAAGTTCCAAATGCATCAATTCAATTTCCGGTCATAGTAGTTCCTTTATTCATTGGAAGTTTCAATTCTATCTAGGCCTATGTATTATATCAACTGCATTGTTTGGTCACCTTAGTGATCGATTTGCTCTCGGTCCTCATTCAGGGTTGTAACCAAGTCACAAGGTTCCGAGTCAAAAGTCAGTCTTACTTATGTATTTTGGCCTGAGCCAAGTCGAGTCACCAAAATATCCCGACTCAAGTCATTGTAGTCCTATCATCATTTCCTTCAAAAAGTATAAACTTTTGCATTAGGAGTTTTCATTGCAACTGTATTTGTGATTACTTTCACACATGAAAATCTCATCTTGAACTTGAATGACACCTAGTTGCCTGTTATAAATGGATTTAGTGGGTGGTTTTAGGCTTAATAATTACATCAACACAGTATCAGTATGACGGAGTCCGAGTTTGAGTGTCAGGGTCTGGAGGTCTTGGGGTCTGGGGGGGGGAACCCCCATAAGCCGCGTTTTTATAGATAGGGCCACCCCGGAAGTTTCGCCTAGTGTTAGAAGTTTCGCTCTTTTTACTGTGTCAACTCAATTTAATGGTCAAATTACCAAAACCTGCTGATAAAAACATGTTTCAGTTTAGAGATGTTTTGTTGGAGTTTGGAAAAATATTATATGCAATAATGTATTTTCGCCTGTGACATACATAATCTTTATTCCAAAATAACTTCAAGATAAGCTACTGTATAGAAATGAATGGGATGAACGAATAAAAATCTGTTTCTCAATTTTGGTGCCATATATGTTGCGATCACACCCAAAAATGTCGTTGGAACCGTTCTTTCTGGAAATGGGTAGTCGGCACTCGTTCACATCAAATCGACCGCGTGAATTTTCAGCACAAGACCGTGTATTTCAAGAAATGCAGCTGAAGAATTCGCTTTGAAATATGAAAAGTTTTTCCAAGTGCTGCATAACAAGTATTTTCAAGAAAAGTCATTGGGTTGCTGTTAATCACCAGTTTGCAGTTAATATTTTCACAATACGATAATTGAGCTATATTTGAACTATACCATAGTGTGTGTGGGGGGGAGGGAGGAGGTAATCCGTCATGACTCAAAGGGGTCCACAAAGACAAAAAGGTTGAGAGCCACTGATATATAGTAATCCTGTGGGGGTGTTCTGCTTATACAGTTAGAAACTTTTATACGCAAGGTATATTTAAGAAAAACAGCGATGACTCGGAACACCACAAGGTCTATCCGGGGTGCGAAATTCCTGGTAGCCAATTTAACATGAGTAGGTTATCTGTCGTCCAGATAGGTCATAACGACTGTAAGCTGGAATGCAGCCGTATGCTATACATTTCTTCGAAATGCGTCGTGAATAGCAAAAAGGTGGAACACCCCTGGATAAGGCTTACTATACGGAATTGGTGTATTATGTTGCCAGGGGTGGAGTTATGACTAAACGTTAAAAGGGTGTACCAACACGAACATGGTTGAAGAGCACTACTCTATCGCATTAGCATTAAGTGTTACAGACCACTACGTATGGGATACATCATAATGTTATAATCGAATCACCAATAAGCGACTTACTATGTGCGACTCGGCAGTAAGTTCCAATAGTTTTCAATTCTTGTTTAATATTGAAGAACTGTAAATTTAACAGCATATAAAACCGGATGCCTGTAAAAGAAAATACTATACATCTGGTGGAGTTAACGAGTCAGATCCGGCGAGTTTGACCGCAATACCGTGCTACCAAAAAGAGCCACAGCCCACCTATATAAATACAAAATTAACACCGTATCCCCCCACTTTTACTGAAACAACTAATTAGCCAGATTTCGTAATTTAATTGGACAGTTTTTGCGAAGTAAAATAAAAAAGAACCTAACTAGACAGCAAACACTGAATATTCCTCTCTGTGTTGCAATTTGAACAAACGGAGCAACGTGAGTCATGTGCGATATCAAACAATGTAGTGATGCGACAATCCTGTATTTTACAGTTTAGCGTTTATGTAACCAAGGGTCCCCGCGTCGATCGCCGCCTCATTCGAATTTTCCGATTTGGACGCGCAGGATTCCGTATCAGAATTTGTTCATCGGCGTCTTTTATTCATCCATAGAAAAGTTGAATTATCCATAAACAGTAATTCGTCCGACCTGAGCTGGAATTTCGTGAACAATGCCACTCATCTCTACCATAGGCGTGGTGAAATATATAAAATATACAATCGCGTATAGCTATTTGTTTTAGTATCCATTTTCGCTCACGATTTGTCTGCTGCGAACATGATTTGTTGGATGTCATTTTAAATATATGATTACGGGTGGCAAACGCAAAAAAATGTATTTGGTGAAAGTAATTTCAGACTAGGCTATGTTAGATGAGTCTGCTCCGTAATTGATTGGTACTCTTTTCAGCAAAAATACGCATGAATAGGGTACTTGTGCTGTATAGTGGCATTGCGGCACCAAACATTGGCAAGTAATGTGACTCGACTTTTATAATAAGTTAATAAGATATGGTGACGTGGTCGTATCTGGCGGATTCCGCGTAGCATTCAATTAATACCGCAGAAACCATACATATTAATTCAGATTCTGAGATTATTGCTGATACCAACATAGGCCTACGATATACGTACAGTAATTCCAGGACCTAGGTTAATTTATTCATATCCGCAGCAATTGCGAGACCTGGTTCGTATTGCTACAGCCATAACCGCTGAAACCATTGTGATATAATCTACAGAGTAGCGCTGAAACAGTTATATGGGATCATCGTAGAAATGAGAGACAAGGCCATCGAGCTGTCAGTATGAATACATCTTGTAATATAACAGAATCAAATTCACAATGAACATGAGTTGAATAATGTGTGGCAACACTTTGAACTGCGCGAGCATTGGTAACAAGAACAGGAAATATCGATGTCAAGAAGGATATCAGAATCTGAAATATACATTGTACGCAGCAGTTGACCATTACACTTGTTCTGGCGAATATCTTGCATGCATCGCATAATTACTGCAATAATTGTAATCAACTTTCTACTGCTAATTCTACTGCCACAATTAACAGCAACTCATACAACAATGAAATGAACCTGTAATTGAATTTCGTCAGTGCTAACTGCTACGTGCACAGTAAGTGCCGCAATATCACTAACACAGCATGGAATAGTTTTTCGTTTTTTTGCCGAAGAGTATCAACCACTCACTCACGCAAGAAACTCATCTGACATGGTCATTGTTCACGTCTGTTTTGGATGACGCCTTCCATTTATTTATCTTGATTTCAGTCATCATTTGTAATCAAGCCTTTTCAGATGGGCTGTTCTTACCGCTATATAAAGCGTCTGAGAACCACCATGAGTGGTTATTTACTTTGACGCAAAATTGATTGCAAATCTTACTCGTCTTCTGATGTTAGTCCCTTGACTTACTAACGTCCCTTACTTTCGCCCTACGTTATTTCGTTCGTCGGTCGCATGTTGCTGTTGTTGTTGCTATACCACATGCCTGCTATGTTCATCAAGATGTATATGTTGCTGTTGCTGTACCACGTGCCTGCTATCTTCATCAAGTTGTATGTTGCTGTTGCTACACTATTTTCATTCGAATCCGACTTGAGCGTACTATTATGTTATTAAAGTCATGGAATACGAGTACGAATTACAACGATTAGCATCCGTAGATAACCCATTAGACAGGCTTCTGCGCCTATACTCGGCAGCGCAGAATTCAGACTGTCGCGCAGAAGCAACGTCTCCAATTATTTACGACGCAATATTTCAGTAATTTTACAATCCTGCCGAAGATTTACTTATAATAAGAACTTCTCGATAAAAGCAAAGATGCTGAAGAAAATGACATGCAAAAGACATCGGTCGGTCTACCCTGTTGTCCGACGATAAAATATGACTTGTAGTTCAACATACTCCTGAGACTCGTAGATTCAATGCTGCTGCAAAAGCTGGTTGTCATCGTATATTGGAACGTATATACTATATGCAGTTTATTTAACGTTCATCTCCTCATCAAATATATACCACGCAATTATTGTCATAATGTACGGACTTGGATACTAACGACATCTTCAACGTATATGGTTCTCATCTGAGCAAACGTTTACCGAACAAATATTGATCTGGCAACGAAAACTCCAGTACAGTGCTGCGATGATGGTACAAACGAGTCATAAAATCAGTCCGACTGCTACATCATTCTCAACAAACACACACGCGGCCGGAGTACGGATGCAGGAGGAAAACTGTTAGCAAGCATGCACGGTTTTGAAGGAATTTTAGTAACATGAGAAATGCTAATATGATTTAGCAGTTGTGTCCAGGTCACGGTAAGCACAAACTACTAAAGTT
This sequence comes from Botryllus schlosseri, assembly GCF_051294905.1. Classification (NCBI taxonomy): domain Eukaryota; kingdom Metazoa; phylum Chordata; class Ascidiacea; order Stolidobranchia; family Styelidae; genus Botryllus; species Botryllus schlosseri. The sequence goes on along the minus strand of NC_137237.1, from coordinate 34,928,525 downwards.
ATATCAGGTATAGCATTCATTGTCATTCAAAGAGATGCTTGTGGGCTTGTGGCAAGGATTGTTGACTACAGACTTGCACCTCCGCGAACGACGTGCCACATATTTATATTAATGAGTTTAGTGCACATTGTACCATACCATTGCTCATTTGTGTTGCTTGCTGCCTTTTCCAAGTGGCTGTGGTGCACATTGGAATCCCCTGCTTTAAGTCGTTTTGACCAGGATTTCTCAACAGTCAGGCCTTGAATTTTCAATTGACCTGCTTCAAATCGACTGCCAAATATCCTCTGGTTAACCATGTCTCCTTATTGCATACGAGTAACACTACGTAACAGCATTTTTATTTTGCTCCGTTTCTGGAGCCAAATTACGGTTTATGAGGCGCTAAGTTGAAAAACCGAATTATTTTTTAGTATCATCGATATTTTTCAATTCATGACCATTGCTGTGTTTCCTGACTTAGTGATGCAACATGCCTAGTGCTTATGTGAAGTAGTGTTGACCAACTAGTTGTTGAATATTATTTAGTAAAATTTGTCAGGTAGTTCCACTGAAAGCCGACTTTTTTATGAATGTTTTGCGGATTCACAATTGTTCGGGACAATTCCTATTCCGATTCCTTTGATGGTGATTTGGGGAGGATGGGTTCCAGTGCAGCAATAGCATTCGGTTGAGACCGGTTTCATTGCATTTTAAGTTATGGCCACCAGCTATTACACTACTCTTACAAGTATCACACCTTGCTTTTCAATCGACCGATCATATCATGGTGCACGCTAAGTCTTCTTAAACAATTATTCCAGGTTCCACATATAATGACGCTAACCAACAGTGCATATAGTACCCGGTACTTGAATACAAGCGTAATACGGGAAGTTTCATAACACATTAGTATCCAACAGTTGGTATCCTGGTGAAGGCGTTTAGCTGTTGCGTTAGGTTGGGATAACTTGTCTGTCAAGCATCTGTGAAGAGTGCGAGGGACGCCTACTCTTAGGAAGCGCATGTTATAGCAGCCCCAAAGTACACCATTGAATTATTCACTTTCCGAACACCTGCGATCCGTGGAGAAAAATTGTTTGTACCGTGAAGAAGTGCCAAGTAGGCCTATTAATGACACGCGACCAGTAGGCCTACCATTGTTTTTTTAAATTTAGGTGTGAGCTAAGCTCACGTGGTGTTGGTATTAGACACCAAAATCGCTCAAAGATCTGTATGCCCCGAACTAGCACATGATTAGTTTTGACAAAGCAGTCAGTGAAAATTTCATATTTGAGAATTCCTCTCAACAGTGACAACCTACCATGCCATCAAACTATGCGTTGGGATTACCAACATTCTGGTTGCTCTTTATAATATTTTTTCATATGACGATGAACAGGGAAATAAATTTTTCACTGGATAATTGGCACAATGTATTCGTTTTTGAACTCTTGTCGTCTGACCCTGAACTGCAAATCTAGATTTTGGTCGCTACTTACCGACGCAAATTGTCCAGCAAGCGCGTTTGCTTTATCGGCGTTGTCTGTTAAATTAATGCCTTGGGACTTGATGCTATTTATGACGTTCCATGTGCGGGCCCCCATCATTGATCGTACTGTTCGCCAAACCTTTGTTAATTTAGAATTGCTATTCAGTGATAAGCAGAAATCTTCCCAGTGAGATTTTTTGGCAGCTTGAATTGTGTTTCTTGTTTCTTCACGCTGCTTCTTGAACGCGATCAGTGAATCAATATGAAGGGATAGTTCCATTTTCAGAAACGCCGCTCATTTGCGACGAACTGCTCTGGGGCAGGATTCGTTCCACCAAGGAACACAACTCTTACTGTGGGGTTTTGATACAGGAATGCATGCTCGTGCCGCTTGTATGATTGCCTGGACCGCATATTCAATAGTATTATCACCCCTTTGAAGTCCTGACATCAATTTGTGTCCACCAATTCGCCTATACCTGTCACAATCCGCTTTGCTGAATGACCATGAGCGAAAGTAATTTTCTGGTATAGCGATTGGGATATTGATCGCGTTGAATATGACAAAGTGATCGCTTCCTAGTAAGTGGTCTGTGACCGTGGTTTCTATTTTGAGTGCGATATCCTTTGATACAATGCATAAGTCTAACAGAGATGTGGCACCAAAATAAGACGCGATGTTGATGCGAGTGCCTGCCGTGACGTTGGTAATCACAAAATCATTGCTGTCGATCACTTCGTAAAGGTTCCGCCCGTATCTGTTTGTGCTGCTGCTACCCCATAATGGATGATGCGGATTAAAATCGCCTACAATAATTGCTTTCGAAGACAGAGAGTTCATGCATGCTTCTAGAGTGGCTTTAGAAAGTGATCGATTTGGTGGAGCGTAAATGTTCATGATGTTGACCCCTTCAACCTGGATAAGCTGTGCTTCTATCGGGTCCAATCCGGTCAGTTCAATTTCCTCGTATTGTACCCTTTCTTTGATAAATAAGCAGACCCCACCCCCATATATGTCTCGGTCTTTTCGAATGAGCTTATATCCCCGGATTTTCGGCTTGTAACGGGACACCAAGTGTGACTCTTGTAATGCTATTATCTGCGGCTCTTCCGCTAATTCTTCTAAAAAATGTTTCAGCTCATTGATCTTTCTATATATGCCGCGGCAACTCCATTGCATTATTGTGAAGAACGTCCTTTGTCCCTACCCGACTTTTTCATGACCTCTTGTACGTCTTTCGCGAGGAGTGGACCCCCACCCGCAGTCATATTCGTGGTATTCTCGATTGTTGGCTCGCTCGTTTGTTGACTGTTATGCGATTCCATACACTCTGAATTATCCATATTGCTTCCTCCACTAAAGGTCAGATCGATCGCACCTCCAATATTGACTTCAGGAGTGGTCATCATGGCATTGAGTTGGTTAACTTGGTTGCCGTTACTCTGATTGAATGCGTGATTATTTGTCACCGAGATACCAAGATTTCCCCCAGCTGATTTTTCTATGATTGCTTCAATGTCGATTCGTTTTTTTTCTATAAAGCTTGTTAGCGTGTTTTTCATGACTTCGGCAATGAAATTTAAAAAAAAACCGGAAATTGGGATAGTGATATGATCCCCTGTCTTCTGCACTCTTGAGCCTTGTTGCTGAGATACTCTCTGGCGATACTGGTTTTCATCTGGTAGGGCGTTTTTATTCGACACTTCTGGAGAAATGTCCGCAATTCTATACGAGGTAGCGTTCGGTTTCGGCAAAGGTGGGAATTCACTGAGAGGTGGCACTACCGGATCACTAGCTTCGTTTTGCAACGTATTCCGCGCAGTCCAATAGCCTGCCTTGGTGTTCGCCATTATTTTCGGAATCCTAATTTCCTGTTGATACCTTGGGAAACCAGTGTATGGAGCAGAGTGAGAATTGCCGCAATTAACGCAGTGGAAAACACTACTGTCAACCTTGTCATGGGTGTGGCGGTTTCCGCATTTAGAGCAACGCTGCGCGCTTCGACAATGCTTCGATTTATGACCGAAGCGATTGCAATTATAGCACCTATAGTGGGCGGTTGATTGTATAGGCGAGGCCTAAATCGTAGGAATCCTATCTTAACCACGGCTGGCAAGATTCTCGACGCGAAGCAAAAAAGCACTGATTTACCGGGTATAGTTTCTCCATCAGCGCGATAGGAGAATCTACTCGCGAACGTAACATGTTGGTTTGTCAACGAATGCAATATCTCCTCATCCGACATTTCTAGTGGCACGTTTGTAATAACTCCTTTCACTTCTACTGGTCTGGTATTGTATAATTCCGTTCGCACCTCTATCGGATTTGTGCTCGATCTGAGATCGGTGCATGACGGTAACTTCGAAACTTGGTCACTATTCGCACATTTTACACAGATATTTCCTAAGGGAAGAACTTTCACATCCTTGTAATTACCGCCAAGAACTGCGTAAAACGATTTATTTATAGTCAGCGGATTGTATTGCCGAGTGCGCTTTTTTACACCTTTTACAATCACTGACTCATCAATACCAAATCTTGTAGAATTCCCCGTCGCTACCTCCTTCGAGGAAGGCCCAGGAAGTTCTGAATCTGCGGACCGCTTCTGCGCCCCGCCACTACCTGACATAACTTGACTGTTTTATATCACACCAATATGCGATACAACTATTGTATACAGAGCTACAAAACGCTTCAGCTGATATAAGCCTACTGCTACGCGGCCGTCGACGTTGTTAGGTCGTGGTTCGGCAATCCTGGAGGCTGACCACTGACTTGTATTATTTAGAAGAAATTGCTGGTATTTCGCCTTATATGCTGACATGCTCGTTGGCTGTCGGATAACCGGCGTGGAACAATGAAATTACTTTCTCAGATATAAATGGAAACCGATCTGTCATATTTGTTGAAGAACAGTTGTAGTGACGAAGCGTAGAAGCTTAAAATGATAACACGAAAGTATGTTTTGTAGTTACAAATCGTCTGATATTATAAAACTTTGCTAGCTAGGTGACAAGCCCAGCGATATTTCGAGGCATTGGTAAAATTGCTATCAACGTTACAGACGCATTGGAATGCCGCTAAACCCAAGAAATCTGCCAGAGAAGGTGTAATTTCAATAAAATTTTAACAGACGATGCCGGTGGTTCACAACGTGGGCGATATCCCCAACAGGGGACGATTTTGAGGAAAAAGGGGCGAAAATGTTAGAACGTTGTGTGAGATATATTTAATTAACACGGTTAAAAATTAAAGTTAAGACGGCTTATTCTACTTATGACACGAAAGTTGACTAAAAAAGGTCTTACTAGGGCGATTTTTTTGACATATCAAAATAAGTCAAAATTTTGTCAAAATCGTAGCGTTAGGTCAAAAAATTGTTAAGACTGTTTACAAAGTCAAATGACACCTGCATTTCGTTTGTATCATAAATGTTTGCACTGTCGGTGAGCTTATCATACGCCATTTGACAGCTTTTAGCCTACTTTATAGGCCTACCGTTGTAGACGGCACATTATCTGCTCATTGTGAATCATAATCGGCCAAATGAAACGAATAGGTTGACATTGACATGGTATGGTGTTATGCTGAACGTGCTGCAATATCCTAACTGAAGCAAAACGGCGTGGATATTGGTTTTTAAGTCAAGAAGCGCACGATGAAAGTTGTGATGTAGACCAGTAGTTTTCAACCTTTTTTAGTTCGCGGACCGGCTAAATTTAAAAAAATAGTCGGCGGACCGGTGGCGCTTCATAAGTTGAAATAAAGTAAAAATGTATCTAACCGTCTTTTTCATGATATTTCATGTTCATGATTCATGCAATTTTACGGTAGTGTGTCTGCAGAGTTGAGATAAAATTGGTTTGCCCGAATAAACGTGTTTCCGCCCAGTCTCGATTACAGTATTCCGCGCCGAAGGCCTGTCAATAAACCAACTATGCCAGCTCGAATATTATCATTCTCTTCGACAATATCGATAGAAGAAGCGTTTCAGAGTCGAACCAAAACGCATTGTCGCGTTACTTCGTTCCTTTCACACTACCACCATAGACGTAGGATACTACGAATACAATGCCTCGCACGAAAACAGCACTTGGCAAAAGCAAAACCCGGTCATCCACAAAATGAATGAATCGAAAACGAATGATCGATGAACTGCGCGGTTTAGCGAGTTGGCTCGGAGTTGTCGCTCACATGTCGTCACCGGAAACCATTTCAACTCAAATCGGACTTGTTCCCAGGTCTAATGTTACCTAAAAACTCTGTAAATAAGGGGTGTCAATCACACGGTCCACTGGCCGCATCAGGTCCGATTGAGGATTTCATCTGGTCCGCGAAGCAATTCTAAGTAGATTGACAAATTCGTGTATTATCCAGCACATTTCAAACAAACGTCGAGATTTTTACGAAAAAATACTTCCATTAAATAATCCGTCAAGGCAGAACATGTCGAGTATGTCTATAGCCCACATTATAACCACCCGACTGCGGTGTTGTGGTTTCTAGTCACCATCATGAGCAGGACGCTGACATTGACACTCAATTCCGAGAAGGTAGGAACGTGCAAATTAATTTCATTGAAAAAAACTAAATATTCACAGAAGCCAAAACGCCAACGCAAAACACTTATATGCAGGTAACATGAAAGATATATTAGAGGTCTCCAGCCGCGAAAGAAACCCGAAACCCTTGACAATTCTTCATCGACTGCAATTCTATAATCTGACTTCTCCATGTATTGCATAGGAATAACAATTTCACTGTATTACTGAAATTTTAAAAAATTTACTCCAATCTCGCCATATTCCTCTGGCGGCAGGTTGCTTCCATGATTGCGTGTGTATTTACCAGTTTTACCGTGAATAAAGAATATAATAATAATACGCAGATCTCAAAATGGAATGTGAGAAAATGTGGCGATGCCAAATAAACATCGTACCGATAGTCATTGGCGCTATAGGGGTTGTAAGTAAAAAACTCATGGAACATATCCAATAGATTCCGGGTAAAGTTCGATTCGACTTGAACAAAAAGATCACGTTATTGGGCCCTGTGTATATTCTTTGGAAGGCCTTGAATGCACCACTAGACTAAAATTACACTTGTGAATCACAGCATAATTTCTGTAATTTCGATTCTTCATTTTCAATCATCTCTACCTCTGCTCTGTAACCCTTGACAATTCTTCATCTACTACAATTCTGTAATCTGACTTCTCCGTGTATAGCATGGGAGTAAGAATTTGACTGTATTACTGAAATTTAAAAAATTTACACCAATCTCGCCATTTATCTTTGGGGGGCAGGTTGCTCCCCGGACGATGTGTGTATCTACCAGTTTTACTATGAATAAAGAATAAAATATAAATATGAAGCAAATTGCAACGTGCGCGTTTACAGCTAAATCCTTTTCATTCCTCACAACGCATACGCAGGGTTGATACCAATATATCACTAAAACGGAGAAATCATAGAAATATGCCATTATAAGTGTATTCAGACGCCCAGTCGCCCATTCATCGTAACATTGCCAATTCCACTGTTTGCGAATAAAGGTGCAGATAGAATAGAGCCCCTACGCCGCAATATATTGTAATATAGTATGGTGCAAATAGGCTGGTTAATAAAGTATTAAAGTGAAAAACAAAACAAGAGCATGAATTTTGAAATATTTTTGGTTGGGGAATTTTGGTGATACCCGCGACCGATCTGAAATGTGTAATCCGGTCCGCGACTAGGGCTGGGCACAATGATTCGAGTACTCGAATATGAATCGAGCATACATTTTAATGATTCGAGTCGAGTAGTTAAATACGATTTTTTTCGAGTACTGAAATTATACGCTCCTCGCAACTGGAAGTTAATTGATCAACGAGAATTATAGTTTCGATAATAATATTCACTGTTGAAGCCTTAGAACCTTGATATCGTATCGGTATCATACGAAACATACAGTACAGAGCTACAAACGTTATTGGAAAGAGCACATTTCCGAAGTCATGATCATCCCCATACATTGTCACCAAGTGCAATGAAATCGGTATGGTCGAAAAAATAGCAAAGTATCTTTAATGTGATGGATAACAGGCATTATATTCATTGTGGTCGCATAAAAGGTACATATTTGAACTTTGACATATTACATTCTGTTATGACGTCATAATGAGTGCTACTCGATTACTCGACTCGACTCGAAGCATATCACGTGATTCAGAATCGAATCACTCAGGTACTCGATTTTGCCCAGCCCTATCCGCGACGTCAGTTGAGTTTGGCACGCCTGGTGTAAATTAATGAACTGACGCTGTTTTGAATGTTTTAATTATTTTATTAATTGCATTTACAATTAACGTATAAAATTTTATTATGTCTGGCGGACGGGCACCGGTCCGCGGACCACCGGTTGAGAACCACAACATTGTCAGAATGAAGCAACACGGTGTATCACCAGCAGTGTATACGCACAACTTCAGCGTTGCCAGCCAACAATTGCTGCTGTTTAACGTTCTTTCTCCGTTTTTGGCAAGCTACGTAGCCAGGACAAACACTTTCTACCCGAGAATGTAGGAAAGTATCTTTCGTTGAACTACTACAAATCTGATTTATTTCTACCATAATGAGTGAGATAACTACTGGAATTCTTCATACGTCCAGATTTCCCTAAAATGATGTTTTATCGTGTACAAATTTGTTAGTTTTGAAGTCAAAAGTTGTAAGGACAGACAGTTCCAAACAGAAATGAAGATAAGTAGCAGAATTCTAACATTATATGGAAAACACCTAATTTACAAACATCAGGTCAAAATTTGGGCAAACTTTTTAGGGTCAAAAAATGTAAAAATTGCGATTTATTAGGTTAAAATCTTCCATTTTCCATGTACAAAAATCGTCCTAGTCATAACTAAACGGAAAATTAACTTGCAAGACGGTTTTTGGAGCACCTACTCGGGAAATGACCCAATTCTTTGTCAATCCACCAGCGATCAGAATTAGATGAATAAAGTTCCCCAATGTCCTCTTTTTGGATCCGTAAATATTGGGGGCGAAAATTCATGTCAAGCTTGAGAAGGAATCTGTTATTCGAAAAGCGTTGGGAACCACTGTACTATGCGAATATTCGCTGTTTCCGGAACTTAACAGCAGGGAGAACATCACCTGATAGATTTCGAGGCTACAGTTGTCTGATTCAACAGTGACCAGACGAGTATCAGCTGCAATGCCAGTCGATCTTTTATCGCAGGTTCTGAAACACGTCGCCGCGTAGACTATTTTAGCCTAGCATTAGACTAATTCACCGACTCCACGGACATTACATAGCTAATTTTCTGGGTGCATCTTATCAGAGTGGACATAAATGCTGGCAAGGCAAACCTGGGTAGAGGAACAGCGTAAAACATCAACTTGACAAAGCTGACTTCTGCAAATATTGTTGCTGGGCTCCAGCCATGGAAGGAAAGGAGAAGGGTTAATAATTGGTTTGCCAGAAATGACCCGAAACGCCAGACTTTCTCATATCACTGAGAGCTCAAAATGATAATGGCCTCTTTAACGAGAAAGTTACCGTGATTTATACTTGCTCGCTCACGCATTGAAACATAGAGTTCCGTTCTCTGGTGAGAGGGTTTGAAGGTACATATACCGATTTGGCAAATAATGCAATGCACGATACCTGAAGTGATTTACTTGCACCGCCGGAATATACATATTCACACAAAAACAGCAATTGCAAACTTACGAACGCTGTCCATTAATGCTTTAGAATGTATAAAAATACAAGGTAAAAGGCTTTAGTAGCCTAAATTTAATAGTAGCCCAGAAATACATGGCAATAATGTTTTGCGGCCTGCAGCATCTTCTGCTGTTGAAATGCGGCGCGTTATACATGGAAAGTTGAGAACCCCTGGAGTATAGAGTATAGCGAAAGATGATTTTGTTCGAGTACTGAGATTATATGCTCCTAGCTACTTAGAATTAATTTATCGTTTTATAGTTACGCTGTCCTTTTATACCAGTGGTTCCCAACCTTTTTATCTTAATTCCCCACTTCCGAATTATTCCGAGCCTTCATTCCCCACCTAAAATCTCTATATCCCTCTTTAAAAATGCTACGTCAAATAAGATTTTGCAACACTTTGCTTAGTAAGTATACGTGCTGTTGGGGGTTGTTAAGATCCCCGGAATTGATCAGCACGCATTAAAATTACCACAGCAGTGAACTGGTAACCGTAAATGCACCTCCATAAATATATGTATCTACCCCGGCGCGTAGCCAACAGAAGAATAGGAGGAGTTTGAAAAATTTTCCAACTAACTGTGGCGGGGTAGCATCAATTTACATAGGAAAATGCGGTAGCATACATGGTTCAGATAAACTTCCTGATGTTGACGAACTAATGCGTGTGATGTAGCCTATATATATGGTGTACAAGCCGCCGTAAACTGCACTTTCACAAACCACTAAAATAACTTGAAATATGAGCTCATATTACAATGAATCAGGGATTTTCTGTTACTACGTTTCATGACCGATGATGGTGTACAAATGAATAAAAACATTTGCTTGAGATCGCGTGTCGCTACACCCAGGCGATTCTCGCTAATTGGAGGCACTGATAGTATGAATCGCTGAATTGCAAATGAGCTAAGATATATTAAAGTTACGACCGGCATTCCAAAACGGAATTTTATAAAAAAGAATAATACTGTAAAGATTTCCTCAAAAGTGAGTCTATTCCCCACAAGAAATCCCAACATTCCCCACCAGTGGGGAATTCCCCACCGTTTGGGAACCACTGTTTTATACTGATGAAGGCTGCAAACCTCGATTGGTCGCATCGCAGCACACGAAAAATATACAGGGGTGGGCAGACCTGTTTTAAAAGAGCCGCAACACAAAAATTCTGAAATACTAATTAATTACGTCACAATCAAATGCATGGACTATCGAATGAAGTTTATTAGTGTGTGGTGACAAGTTGCGTCTACACATGGGCTACAATCGGTTACCATACGTCCTCTTTTAAGAGGATTTGTCCTCTTTTTTGAGATTTTGTCCTCTTTTTTGAAAATTTAGGTCAGATTTAGAGCAAATTGCGAGTGATATGCCGTAAATCAGCACAGAAGTGACGCTCCGGCGGGTATTTCGGAGTGAAAAACGGTGATTTTAGCTCTGGGCGGAAAGATGACCTTTTTTTTAGTCATCAACCTAGAAATGCGGAAAGAAAAAACGGTATTTTGAGCTCTCAGCGGAAAAGGTGACGTTTTTTTTTTTTTTAGTCAACCGATCACAAAGTGGGAGAAATTAACCGATTTTTGAGAATTCTTCTCTTGCAAGTCTCAAATTTCTGAAAAAGTGTCCTCTTTTTAGATTTCCAAATTTTGGTAAGCCTAGGCTACAAGGTGTTTTTAATCAGACTGATCTGACGTCAAATCAGTGTGGAGCAGTTCCTTTATGTCAGCGGTGGGCAAACTATTCGGCTCGCGGGCCGCATTCAGCATTTGAATTGATTCGCGGGCCGCACTATATAGTAATATCGTTATTATAAGCCACAACGCAAGCTTTTATTCTATTATAGGCTATAAAGCAGTGGACTTAAACCATTTTGACTAGTTTTAGTGGCATCTTGCGACCCAAGCCTCACACATCAAATCGTATGCATTTTAAATATAACTATGCTACATTTTACGGGCATGTATACGATATAGAGAACTCGCAGACAGCAGTTGTACGCAATGCAGCTCCATGGGAAATGCCTGACTCACGCGGGGGATTTCAAATCAGAGTGAGGTATTCGACCACGGGTCGCACTTGTACTGACTTTCCACTCGGACTGTTCGGTACCAACCATTTCGACGACCGGACATATAAATATTGAAGGTATTAGCCAACCGGGGACGGTCATTTTGGTTTTATCGCCGGCAGGTTTTGGCACCAAACTTCACATATCGATATGCTGGCCAGATCATACGGTCTTCATGTATCCTGGCCCGGTAAGGGTTGGCCTCGAACGAACGAATTCATTATAATAATGTCATATGTCAATAATATTTATTGCGTTACCATAAGCGCCGGAACGGAAGTATAGGCCCACCTATAAGTTGATTCTTTATTGATTGCAGCAGCATTCATCATCAACTTTCCGCTTTCCGCTTTGCACTCCGCTTCCGTATTGCTTTGGACTACTGGTTATGGATGAGGTCAGACCGAAGTTATGAATGATTTGCAACTAACTGCGCATATAGAGGACGAATCCACCAAACACACGCACGAATCGTTTTTTTTCAAGTACAGCACTGAAAATTCTACTCTGAAATCACAATCGTGATCCGAACTCACTTATTTAAGTTTTGATTGTATTGGATATTTAGCAACCGAAGCGTTTAAAAATGCGTAGGCCCCTATAGGTTAGGGCTATTTTAATAACAATAAAATAAGAAATTGCAACAGTAAGATTAGGCTACAACTTAATTTCATGATAAAATGTATTTAAAAAAAGGTTCAATCAAGTCGCTCTAGTAATTTGATTTATTACGTCACATTTTTATCAACATTTCTATCACGTTTCTCGATGCCTTCGCGGGCCGCACAAAATGGTGTCCGGGCCGCATGCGGACCGCACGCGGACCGCATGCGTAGGCCGAGGGCGTTCAATGTACTATTTTTAGGTGGTACACGAACTCCTTTTGTTGACAGAGTTTTGGTTGGTGTATTTTGATAAAAGTTGATTCCAAGGCACACAAATGGAATTGTGAACGGCCTCGCCCTACGATTCGAAATCGGTCGTCTCGATAATTATTCGCACAAATCGGATTATCCAACAGATGTTTGCCGATGGCAGAATTAATGGCCTTTGATCGATCAGCATCAATCTTAAGTGGATGAGTTAAGGGTGAGCTTTTCATTGAGCGTGACGCACGTGTTCTGATAAATTTTGTGATACGATTGTTGATATACAATGTCCTTTCCAATTCTCTACTAGTTGCTGACGATTACCCCTGGCGAGTATCAGCCGAAAATATTCGGGTTCATTTCAATATGAATATACTATTTAATGTTTGAATTTGTTTCACACTGATTACGCTATTGGAAATAGGCATCCTTCACCACGGTAACTTCTCCGTCTGATAGTTCTTGAATGTGAAATGTCAACTTGTAAGGCAAACGTGTGCGAGGTTGTGGTTGTTTGTGGTATTCATGGTGTTTGATGATTAAAAAATGGTAATTTACTCCTAGCCGATGGTCCGTATTTTTGATTCCGTAACTGCCGACATGTAGCACGCCCCACTTCTAGTACTTTTGAGACACCGCTCACGCGGATGAGATGACGGAGATGTGCCTACGTCTGAGATGGTTCGTAAGCTTGATTACGTCGTCTGGCGTCTTCAAGTAAGTTTAGTAGATCCAATGAATCGAAATCCAGAACACAAAAGGATTCATATCGTCTTGTTCGACCTGGCCTTGCTAAATAATAATATTTACACTTAGTTAGCTTGTGCTTACCGATGTCTACCATTCAGCGCAGTTGGTCAAGCGCCAGAATCACTACACTATACCCAGATGTCAGTGGTTCGAATCCCGGTTCGGACACAAATTCTATGTGTCGGAGGTTTCTCTGGGCGGCTAGTCGCTGACCTGACTGCCGTAGCAGCGTTTCCAGAGCCCCGAGTGAAGGTGAGTCTAAGGCAGCAAATCTCAAGCTATGAGCGCATGAAAAACGACAGATACCGATGATGAAAGAGAGCGAGCATAGACGTCGTCCGAAACATCACAAAGGGCTGAATTACTGAAACCATTGTCGTGGCAGAAATGACCAAGGGCTGGCAACATACGGCCCGCGGGCCGGAGCCGGCCGCGCAGGGATTTTGACCGGCCCGCAGAGAGTTTCTATCGTGAAAGTGAAATTCAAATCTGAAAGTACAATATTGAAATGAACCCATTTATTTTCAGCAAACAGTAGAGAATTGGAAAGAACATTGTTTATTAACATCGTAGAAAACGCGCATTCGGTGAAGCTAAAGTTTGATGCTGAACGATCAACGGCCAGAAACTATGCCATTGGCAAACATTTGTTTGATAATCCCGCTCGTGCAATTTTTCATCATGCGCTTCTTGATGTAAGAATGATGCGATGCACAAGAAGTCTTTCTTCATTTAGGATATTGCGGTACGTTGACCATATAACACCATGTCTACCTATTATTTGTTTTATTTGAACGTTTATGATTCACAATGGGCAGACGATTAGCCGTTTACAACGGCAGGCCTATAAAATAGGCTAAAAGCGGTAAGATATCAAATTATAAGTTCACCGACAGTGCAAAATCTACAATACAAACAAAATGCAGACGTCAAAATTTTTTTGACTTCATGAAAAATTTTGACAAATTTTGACGTAACGCTACAATTTTGACAAAATTTTGACAAATTTTGACATGTCAAATCCGCCCTAGTTATGACAATGTACCCAGAGTATAGGACTTTTGCATTTACTTCATTGCTGACTATAAAATTCAGAATATGGCGAATTGTTTGAAGACAGCGAGTTGTATTGGTCGCTTCTCATAACCTTCGACCACCGATATTTCACTCGATAATCTTGCTAAATTTACTGACGCTACCTTATCGAAGTTCGGGTAAGGGATATCTTTATCTGCCGATCGTCTATGCGCTCAGCCACTACCTGACATAACCTAGTTGTCCTCTTATTGCAGAAATACACACAAAAATCGACGCGTATAGCCGGAGAAAGCTGGATAGGCCTAACTGTTCTATTGCTACGCGACTGACGGCTTTGTGAATGGATCGTCGTCAAATAGGCGAGTCACTCTTCGTCCTATCTCGACGGCTCTCGACACGCGAAATGGTAGATTGCTTTTCAAAGGACGAATGGCCAATCTTTAAATATTTCACGGACTATTGACAATGCATATCGACAGAAGAAATTGCGGATGTGTCAAGTTCAAATGCTAAAATAACTCAATATCATCAACAATATCTATCCCTATCAACTAACGATTTTTGATATCCCCTGTAGTTGTGTTGTCGTAGAATTCAGGGGTCGCCAAACCCCGGCACGCGTGGCATTCGTGGCACGCCAGATGATTTTTCATGGCACGCCAAATGATTTCACGCAAATGACATATTGAGACCTAGGTTCTTCTTGCAAAAGGTAAAAACACAAGTTTTTTCAAATGTACAAAGATCGTAGGCGATCCCAAATTATTTCGTAAATCAACACAATATAGTGAATATACCATAGACCAGAGCTTTTCAACCTTTTTGAGCTCCATTCGCCCTTTTTCTTGAAAAACAATTTCATTCGCACCAGTCAGCCGAAATTTAGTACACGACAAGAAAATGAAGAAACTTATCACTTTTGTATTCGAAGAGCTTCTTGGAGGTACAGAGACTTCATTATTTAGCATTCAGCGTATTGTATTATTGATTAATCAAGCACTAAAATCACTGCAGTAAAAAAATCACAGATATCGCACTCCCTTTGTTCTCAAGTAGTTCGTTGCATTTTCTGGAGGTATCGTGCAGTGATTTCCTTCGAAGCTTAAAGGGCGAACCCAGGAACAATATTCATTCGCTACAATATCACCTGTTGCCACTAAATACACATGTTATGTCATCGCGACGTGAATGTGTTCGTATTTAGAGCGCACAAAATAGTGAAACTGCACTTGAAATCGTAGCATCAATGTTGTGACTAGCACCTTTGTTCATTTTTCTGACAACATTCGAAAAGATGCTTCGCGTACTAAGGTATGTTAGCCGATTGGATGGTACGGGTGGGCCTTGAAATCAGAAATGTATTGCTATACAAACCCACACAATCCGAGTAATTGATGACTGTGTTATTTATGGGTAAGCTTAGGCTTCATTCACTTCTTATCCATGAAGTACATAAAATCAACATATTCTTTCAATAACAACGCTCGGCATCCTTGTGTTGTAAAATCCAACACTTGCACCTTCTTGAATAATTATTACTTACATAAGATTCACGATTAACACACAGTTATATCGGCCCGGGTAGCCAACTGCGGGATAGCTCTTAGGTCAATCGTACAATATTGGAGAAACTGACTGAAATAATGCCAAATTATCGTTACATATACCATCATATCCTTATACATAAGGAGGAATAAGTTTCAACAGTCAAAATACGGTTCAATTAGGCTGCAGAAGAAATATCGTAAGACATACGTCTTGGGGGATTTGATTTTGCTATGAAGACGGTGTTCAAAGTAAATCGGTAGAGTTCGGAATATTGCAAAGTTTGTAGTACAAAGGCGGTACAAACACAAACTAGGCAAACTTTTCCTACCGATCAGCAAGCTTAGTGGCATCACCGATATGCAGGGCCTGTTTATTTTTGGATTTCTCCAAAAATAACAAAAAATAGCTTATTTTTGGATGTTTTCCAATTTCTCCAAAAATAAGAAATAAAGGTGTTTTGAGCCCTATTACTACTGAAAAAATCCACCAAAAATATGTTATTATCATGTATTCAAGTCCTCCATCACATGGATATCATCAGTGATCTTGATCTAACTTTCCAATACATTCTTCACAAATTTAGTCTTTGGCCTGGAGAATGCCTTCTAAAAAATATGAATCAGTGCGAGACGCCCTGCTGCCGAGACCCTCCTCCCACTTGATTTTCGAGATATCGGCCCCGAACGTCGCAATCGTGGGAAACATCGAGGTTTTAGGGGTCCAAAAATGGAGGAATGTCTAACTCAGTGGTTCCCAACCTTTTTCGACCCATCGCCCCCTTTTCAAGGTCAACACCGATCATCGCCCCCCAAATTTTGTGCACCGACAATTGGGCATACAGACTGTAATGACCGGCGGGTTGACTAAAAAAAAAAAAAAAAGGTAATCTTTCTCCGCCCAGAGCTGAAAATAACGTTTTTTCGCTCCACATTGCTAGGTGGATGACTAAAAAAAAAAAAAAGGTCAGCCGTTTCTACGCGTCATCGCCCCCCTATCGCCCCCTTCGCTATTTTCGCCCCCCGTCGCCCCCTTTGTCCATTTTCGCCCCCCTGTCGCCCCCTTCGTCATTTTCGCCCCCTAGCTCGCCAAATCGCCCCCTGGGGGGCGATATCGCCCACGTTGGGAACCACTGGTCTAACTCTTCAAACTCTCCAGTCTTCAAAGCCTTTGCTCCTGAAAAGCGCTCGTCAGTAATGCGCTTGAAACCTTGGATCCTCCACGAAGTTGCGTGCCTCATTGAACTTGACAGCCCAACACCCTCTGACCAGAAATAACCTTGTGGCGGTCCTCGTTGTTCCAGTCCTCCCCTGGACACAGAGGTCGAAGGCGTTCGACCTGGCGCATGAGCTCCTGCTGCTCCATGATCAGAACGTCAAGACCATGAAGCTTCGTGACGGTTGTGCTCAGCTCTGTGAGAAAGTGACCATGCGATCGAGAACGATCAGATGGATCCACCACTGCAGCGAAGGTGCACACGCCGCACTGTTTTCATCCATAACATCAAGGAGTTTGGTACGGTCTCCAGTCAACCAAGAGGCCACCTTCTTCATTGACAATAAACGAGCGTCAACAAACATGGGGTGCGCACTTTCCATCTACTGGATCAGGTTGTGTTGCCGACTGAAGCATCAGCAGATCAGTCCCATCATCGTGTGAACGAAGTGATTGTGACAGAGGTGGCGGTATATGATTTCGCCGTCCCCTTTGCCTCACTCAAGCTGCCTTCCCGTCTTGTCTACGTGTCGCGCTGTGAAACTTATATATATAGGAGTACAAAGGCGGATGGGCAAGGTCAGCAGAAACGTGATGTGGATTGAGTGGAAGTAGTTTTAGCGTTTCGGTGACCCCCTCCCACACATAGATGCTGTTTTTGAGTGTTTTTATGAGTTTTCTGGTCGTTTACATTGCTCTGACTTGTTTATTTCACTGAAAAACTTGAAAAAACATCATCCAAATAAATCTTTATTTTTGGATGTTTTCAAATCTTATTTTTGGAGAATCTCCAAAAATAAAACCCAATATCCAAAAATAAACAGGCCTGCCGATATGTCAATATAGGCCTATGCCTTTACGATCTAGACTTGGCTTGAGATCATCAGTTCAGGAACAGGAATGCGTGTCTAGGCCTAAAAGGTGGAGTTCGCATTACAAACAGGCCATTGCACTGGTCAGCAGATAAACTGTTCAGTGACCTAATATTTCGATGTGATGCAAGATAAATATTCATTGGACGTAAGACACTAATGTGCTTACACTAATTTTATTAATTTATCTAATCCTTGCTTAGGTAGGCTACACGAGTAAATAACAGTTGTTATAGATCTAATGTGCTAATTGTTATAGTTAAAGAAACGCTAAATTATGCTGTTAACCAATATGAATGTGTGCAAAAATTCCAATATTTTGCATTCAAATGTGCCAAATGTCAACACTGGCATCGGCCACTATTACCTACATTCCTACAAGTTCCGTACACAATATCCATACTCGGTGGATGTTTACGAGTAACTGATACCGATTCCACTCCTTCTTTTCTCCATGCGGTGACGTAATCCTCTCGCGCGGAAATATTCTCTCAAACTTTGCAATATACACGCATCGTGAGCGTTCGTCACTTGTGAACTAGAAAAGCCGCTAGCTTCCAACATATTTTTAGAATTGCGTCCAAACGACAAAATTTACGGGCTCACTGTACTTAATATCGTGTTAAGTTAATTTGAATTATTCCACGTCGAGAAAAGTGAGAAACATGGACAATTTTCATTCGCACTCAACCGGATTTTTCATTCGCACTATTCGCACCACGCTTGCCGTTCGCACTCATCCGGATTTTTTGTTCGCACCATTCGCACCACGCTTGTCATTCGCACTGAAACTTTTGTCATTGGCACTAGTGCGAACCGTCACACAGGTTTGAAAAGCACTGCCATAGACATTTCACTTATCGTGAATTTTTTGTTCGCGATTCGCGCCATTACTTGGTACCTGATGTATGGATTATGATGTGGGAACCCCCAATAAATAAATATGTATATAGAAAATGTTTTCAAAAACTATGCATAATGTACAGAATTGAGTCAACAGTATTAGCAGTTATGAAAGAACGTCAATCGAATATCGTTTGAAACCGTGTGGATGCTTTGGTCTAGGAGTCCTACGGGAGCGCAACTTATGAACCGGCACTCCGGCGCTAGGCATTTTTACGTCAGAGAAGACACGGCCTAGACATAAAGTTTCGGACAACATGCGACCATGCGACTCTCATGCGTTGTATAAGTTGGTAAAATAATTTACGGCGATAACACCTTGAAACAAAATAACCGCCACATGCTGGCCAAAACGTTCGACATTGATATGTCCACTGTCATGGCGCCGAAGTGACCAGCGCCAAATATAGTCCAGCGGAAGTCTCCCGGAAGGAGCTATTGTTTTAGTTTCGTCTGGTGTGCAAGCGATTCCATTGTATCTGGAGCACCGGCAATCTTTACCGCTTCACCGCGACCTTTGCATACCAATGTAGTGTCAGACCTACACCAAACCGATTTGAATGTGACTTAATGCGGTGACACCGAACCGACTTGAATGATACAGGGGTGGACGGCACATTTTCCTCGTCATCAGATCAGATCATCGTAACAACACTGATTGACCTGTCACTTATTATATATGGTACCGAACACAGTGGACTTGGAAACGACCAAATCAACCACAGAAGATCGATCATTGCCCCATTGCGCGACTGAAAATAAATCATGTAATTATCACGTACATGTAAGCGTTAGGTCAGGTGCGGTAGCGATCAAAATTTATTCCCTTCGCGACCAATCAAGAATCACTGGCATGACGGATGCCGTTGCCAGCTTCAGAGCAACGGTTGGTGCTATTCTTTGCTTGAAACGTTAAATATTAATAAATTGAATGTTTGGCACGCAAGCTGGTAAAATATTGATATTTTTTGACATTTTGGCACGCTGCACACAAAAAGTTGCCGGCCCCTGTCGTCGATCTTTGATCTTAGATGTGCAAGTGCAAGCATGCTTGAGAAAATTACTGCTCCACCATATTTCTGCTCACCAATGGGCACCACTAGGTCGTAGAAAAAGAATGACAAGTCCTGTACTATGCTTGTATTCAAACTTTTGAATAGTGTATTTCGATTGTATCGCTATTGGTGAAACTGATATTGGGATATGCTCACATGGCAAGCTTAGATTAAACTTTGATGATATACGACTAGTTCTTCAACCGCAGCAGTGTCACGCTAAACTGATCAAAGGATTGCCGACTGCCTTCACACTGAATTAAGGAAACAACTTGGACACCGAAAAAATGAACTAGACTAGATATTAACAATTGACTGATTTTCATTGTGGCAATTCTAAAATAAATATTGTTTTGTAAGTATGCTAAGCCGCCGCGCGAATGAAGGAAAGAATTCGGATCATTTCTTCTCTTTGATTGAATAAGTTGCCAAATCGAATCAAATGCCATCACGGTTGGTGCTGCATTGCTTGGAGGATTAAAACGAAAACTACTAAGCGACTTTGTAATGTGAAAAAAATCAATTCGGACGAGGTTCGAGTTGTGATAGTCGCCTTATAAGTAGAGCCCGACCGATGATCGTTTCTTCGACAGAATTATCGGTATCGGCCATTAGAGGAGAAAAATATCGGCAATTTTTGTGACGTCACAACATGATGCTCCGAAGTCAGAAAGCTTGACCGCTAGACTGGGAATATTGTTATATTTCATTCAGCTTTTACTCTTTCAAGGTGTCCAGATGCGACCGTTCTAGTTTATTTCATGTTTAAGTACGACAATGGATGTAAAGCTGTTAGAATAAATGCCCTGAAAATTTGAAAATGGGCCTTCTGAGGTAGATTCCATCTTATTTGAACAACCGCTGAATATATCGGTGTTATCGGTGAAGTGAAGATGTTAGATATCGGTTTTATTGGTATCGGCCCAAAAATTCATTATCGGCCGGGCTCTACATATAAGTCACTAATATTTGCTTTTTGTTGGAAGCCTTCCTTGGCTTATGGTCAGAGACATGTCAATTTTCGATGCACGGAGAATAATATCAATGCAATAATCCATATGAATAAGGCATTGCAAATAGGAGGCTGCGCTCAAACAATGACGATGCTCAGCGAGTCATCGAGCCTGCGCAAACCATGTATTGCTATATAACCATAACTTTGACGTACCCGCTACGGATCGATTTCCCAGAAAAAGATTTATTTCAACACAGTTAGGAAGTCATCCGAAACATGGTAACTAAGCATATTTTTTCAGCATTCAAGAGCCATTGTCGGCTAATTCCTTCGCTATTGCCGCTTTCCGAAAATATGGTGTTTGTGGAAGATCATAGGATTTGCCAGTTTTTACGACTTGGTGTATGCGAATGAATCCGTCATTCACTGCGCTTAGGAAGTTCATACATCTAATATAACAATGGTACGGTTTCCACAAAATATTTACCCAAGGTCGACTTAAAAAAAATCGACACTATGAATGATTGCTACGGTACCAGCTTACGGGAAATTCAAAAATTCTAAACGACCCGTGCTATTTACAAAATAGAAATTTGAAGAGCTTCTTGGAGGTACAGAACTTCAATATACAATTAAATAGTATATTCATATTGAAATGAACCCGAATATTTTCGGCTGACACTCGTCAGGGGTAATCGTCAGCAACTAGTAGAGAATTGGAAAGAACATTGTATATCAACAATCGTATCACAAAATATGACGTCACCAGCATGAAATTTCGAATGAGAGAACGTTCAATGTACTATTTTTAGGTGATACACGAACTCCTTTTGTTGACAGAGTTTTGGTTGGTGTATTTTGATAAAAGTTGATTCCAAGGCACACAAATGGAATTGTGAACGACCTCGACCTACGATTCGAAATCGGTCGTCTCGATAATTATTCGCACAAATCGGATTATCCAACAGATGTTTGCCGATGGCAGAATTAATGGCCTTTGATCGATCAGCATCAATCTTAAGTGGATGAGTTAAGGGTGAGCTTTTCACATCGCGTGACGCACGTGTTCTGATAAATCTGGGGACATGTTGGTTTATGCGGTCCTGCAGACGTCTTGACGTTCTTCCCACGTAGCCACAATCACAGTGGCACCTATATTCGTACACTACATTACTTTGTTGAAGTGCAGGAAGCACGTCTTTGCGTGTTGAAGGGAGCAGTTGTGTTGTTGTAAAAATCACATTGGTTTTGACTGTATCGTAACATTTACCGACAGCAGAAATCAATTGTTTTTCAAAGCGGGTGGAAATGGGGCCAATCCAAGGTAGATGGATATAAACATCTTTTATTGTTCGTGCGGTGGGCTCTGCTCGTTTTTCTGCGTTGAATTGCGTTAATTTCCTCTCCATGCCGCGGCTGATGACGTGTTCGGGGTAACCGTTATCAAGTAAGATTTTTCGGATGTAGTCAAGTTCTAAACTCAGTTTGTTACCCGAACATATCATCAACGCTCTATGCACGAGTGTGCCTATGAGGTTAATTTTTCTGCGCCGAGGACTAAATGAATTCCAGCGGAGGTATTGGCCTGTGAATGTCGGTTTTCTGAAAACAGACGTTTCAAATTTGTTGGTATTGCGCTTTTCAACTAATACGTCCAGAAATGATAACGAGTTATTGCGTTCTTTTTCTATTGTGAATTGCAAGGCCGGGTGAAGCGAGTTTAAGCGAATGAGAAATTGGTCACACTCCGATTCATTCCTGAAAATGACAAATGTATCATCTACGTATCGGCGGTACAATAGTGGTTTGGTGGACTCACGCTGGGACAGAAGCTCGCCCTCGTAATACCCTACGAAAATGTTGGCCAAAATAGGTCCCAGGGGACTACCCATGGCTAAGCCGTCTATTTGGCGAAACATGACCTCGTTAAAGCTAAATTCCACGCAGCAAGTTGCCGCTTGTAAAAGTTCAACAAAGACGTTACGCGGGATTGATGGTGGCGGTAACTTACCACCGTACAGCGCGTTGGCACAAATATCAATAGTCTCATGCAGCGGAACGTTCGTAAAAAGACTAGAGATATCAAATGAGCTCAGAAACACGTCTGGATTCGGCAAATCCAGGTTTCGTATTTCGAATTTGATAATACACCTAAAATTGAAAGGCGACTGACCAACCGTTTGTTGACATTGAAGAAAAACGGTGTCCTAACGGCAGAAACATACAGCGCCATCAGACCGACGGGATCGCAAAGACCACGCATGTACGGACTGCCAAAAACTCACAAAGACAATGTCCCAGTGAGACCTATACTTTCCATGATCGGGTCTGCTCACCATCAGCTGGCAAAATGGCTTATTGACATTTTGGAACCGGTTCGGGAATTGTACGGCACGGAATGTGTTCGCGATTCGTTCACGTTCGCTGGTGAAATACGAAACCTGGATTTGCCGAATCCAGACGTGTTTCTGAGCTCATTTGATATCTCTAGTCTTTTTACGAACGTTCCGCTGCATGAGACTATTGATATTTGTGCCAACGCGCTGTACGGTGGTAAGTTACCGCCACCATCAATCCCGCGTAACGTCTTTGTTGAACTTTTACAAGCGGCAACTTGCTGCGTGGAATTTAGCTTTAACGAGGTCATGTTTCGCCAAATAGACGGCTTAGCCATGGGTAGTCCCCTGGGACCTATTTTGGCCAACATTTTCGTAGGGTATTACGAGGGCGAGCTTCTGTCCCAGCGTGAGTCCACCAAACCACTATTGTACCGCCGATACGTAGATGATACATTTGTCATTTTCAGGAATGAATCGGAGTGTGACCAATTTCTCATTCGCTTAAACTCGCTTCACCCGGCCTTGCAATTCACAATAGAAAAAGAACGCAATAACTCGTTATCATTTCTGGACGTATTAGTTGAAAAGCGCAATACCAACAAATTTGAAACGTCTGTTTTCAGAAAACCGACATTCACAGGCCAATACCTCCGCTGGAATTCATTTAGTCCTCGGCGCAGAAAAATTAACCTCATAGGCACACTCGTGCATAGAGCGTTGATGATATGTTCGGGTAACAAACTGAGTTTAGAACTTGACTACATCCGAAAAATCTTACTTGATAACGGTTACCCCGAACACGTCATCAGCCGCGGCATGGAGAGGAAATTAACGCAATTCAACGCAGAAAAACGAGCAGAGCCCACCGCACGAACAATAAAAGATGTTTATATCCATCTACCTTGGATTGGCCCCATTTCCACCCGCTTTGAAAAACAATTGATTTCTGCTGTCGGTAAATGTTACGATACAGTCAAAACCAATGTGATTTTTACAACAACACAACTGCTCCCTTCAACACGCAAAGACGTGCTTCCTGCACTTCAACAAAGTAATGTAGTGTACGAATATAGGTGCCACTGTGATTGTGGCTACGTGGGAAGAACGTCAAGACGTCTGCAGGACCGCATAAACCAACATGTCCCCAGATTTATCAGAACACGTGCGTCACGCGATGTGAAAAGCTCACCCTTAACTCATCCACTTAAGATTGATGCTGATCGATCAAAGGCCATTAATTCTGCCATCGGCAAACATCTGTTGGATAATCCGATTTGTGCGAATAATTATCGAGACGACCGATTTCGAATCGTAGGTCGAGGTCGTTCACAATTCCATTTGTGTGCCTTGGAATCAACTTTTATCAAAATACACCAACCAAAACTCTGTCAACAAAAGGAGTTCGTGTATCACCTAAAAATAGTACATTGAACGTTCTCTCATTCGAAATTTCATGCTGGTGACGTCATATTTTGTGATACGATTGTTGATATACAATGTTCTTTCCAATTCTCTACTAGTTGCTGACGATTACCCCTGACGAGTGTCAGCCGAAAATATTCGGGTTCATTTCAATATGAATATACTATTTAAAATAGAAATTGATATCCGCCAATGATAACTACTGCGGCTGTGAAGTCATGAAGTGTAAATGATGATTGTCACTATTCAGGGGTTGTTTGTTACTATTCCTTTTCGAGATCTTATGTAGAGTGTAGAGATGCTGGGTAATCAAGTTCACCAATTGACACCATAAATCCAAAAGGTGGGGAACACGGTGGATTCACCAATTGACACCATAAATCCAAAAGGTGGGGAACACGGTGGAAAATGGATGGATGGACGGACGGACGGACGGACGGACGGACGGATGGATGGATGGATGGATGGAAGTATAATATGTAATAAACTATATCGGTCCGATTTAAATCATACTATATGTACAAGAAGGTGGACACTGAGCAGTCTGTATAACAGAAATACGTTGTTATGGATGGATATACTCGAGTATGACAACATAAGCTTTAATCCAGTGGTTTTCAAACTCGCCCCTTTAATGATCGTGAAAGATTTCGCGCCCCCTATCGTCATATCAAAAGATATTACCAAGAATAACCAGAATGTTGGCAATCCTAACGCATAGATTGATGGCATGTAATGTGTTGACTTACTAGCTACACAGAAGGAATGAGGACGAGAAAAAGAAACAATTGGAAGTTTGGCCGATGGTGGGAGACCACTCGTGTTACTGCATGTCTCCTAAAGAAAAATTAGACCTCCAGCAGCAATACTTTTCCATCGATAATCTTCTCATCGCGAATCATGAATGAATATACAGTTTGTATCAATGTCGTTTGGGGGTGTGGAGAAGCTTTTGCGATATTTTAGCATCGGGTTGCTTTGCGATAGGTATGGGATGTACGTGAATTCACAAGCTGGTATGTAATCCTGATTTACACAGACAGCATGTATGTAGGTAGGCCAGGGGTGGGCAAACTTTTCAGGTCGCGGGCCGCATTCAACATCTGAATCCATTCGCGGGCCGCACTATATAAAATGCGTTTATAAACCAAAACACAATATTGGTATTTGATTATATAGTGAGGACATGGAGATAATAAATGTGCTTATTTAAAACAAACCAAGCATTGCTTTGATGATATCGTACACGCGTCAGAAAGATAGTGGCGAGATTTCATAGGCTGGTCAACCGCAATAACCAATTTGTCAAAACTATAGAGATGAAATTCGGTTGTCCCGATTCTTCGAACAGGATTGAAATTTAAATCTGTGAGCAGCGATCTGTTCATAGATTTATTAATTTCACTTTGGGTTCAGTTCCAGGACACACATTTCTCACAGAATCATAAATATGTTTGCTTCAAACACGCTTCTACTATGCGTGGATAAAATATAAATGCCTCAATTCTACGCATACAGAGAACGAATCTACCCCTAAGACACGCGCGAACCGTTTTTAGAAGCACATCACTGAAATAATTAAAACTGGAGTGGCAAATCTGAAATCCCACTAGTGATCAGAATTATGGTAATCTCGTTTAGGATTTCTGTGATGTTAGCAGTTGAAACCTTTGAAACTGTGTGGGCCTTGAGATCGGGTTGTCGCGCAAATAATTGAACATAAAATATAAAATAGGAAGTATTTACCTTAGAACAGTGGTTCTCAAACTTTTTAAGAGACGCCCCCCCCCCCCCCCCCCGTATGATGGCTAAAGATTTCGCGCCCCCTTTTCGCCATATGAAAAAACGCAACCAGGTTGCTAGTAAACCTAACGGATAGTTTGTTGGCATGGAAGGTTACGACTATGGATGAGAGATTTTTGAATGTGAAATTTAGAGTAAATACAGAGAAATAATCACGAAATTGTTGGTAAATCGCGAGGAGTGCGAAAATTTTTTTCAGTTCAGCTAAGGTTCGCGCCCCACTTCTGATGCTTTCACGCCTCCCAGTCTGAGAGCCACTGTCTCAGAATTATCACGGTGAAATATACTAAGAAATAGTTTAATCAAGTTCATGCATTATTTCGATTCCTAGCATTTTATCTATATTTTTAAAAAGTTTCTTTAGACTCTCGCGGGCCGCACAGAACGGTGTTGCGGGCCGCATGCTGCCCGCGGGCCGTAGTTTGCCCACCCCTGAGGTAGGCGGTAAAATTACAGTCTGAGTGGCAAATGTACAATGTAGATTGGATATACTGGAGGTGACTGTAACATTACAATCAGGTGTGTAAAGTGAGATTGCCGGACGAGTGTAACTTAAATTAACATTGACTAACGGTAATGTTAAATTACCACGAAATGTCTGGCTACCGTGCTTCCAAACATTTCGCGGTAAATCGAGTTTTTTTTTACAGTGTACATTGATGATTTATTTGCGCGATTGGGAAGGCAGCTGAAGATTGTTTAGATCGCATAATTCAAAACAATTTGCTGAGCTCTATTTACTGTGATGAAACTGTCATATTGGCGACTATATCCAGCCTGGCAATGCACACATGAGCCCCAAAACCGCTGCATAAATTTTATTGGCCGTTACTTTCTGGGAAATATATTTGGTGATTCTATATATATTTCACCCCAATCTCGGACGGAAATTCTGCACTCTCCGCGAAAACATCCTCACAATTTATCCGTCTTTTTCTGTCTCATTCTATTTTTGCGAATGTATAATACTTGTAAATAGCGAAAAATAAGTAAGTTACAAAATATGATGAAGTAGTATTAGAAGTAACGGAAAACTAGATTTAGGCTATTCGAGTAAGTACTGCAAGTAGGTGAAAACTACTTGAGTAATCCAAAGAAGTGGAAGTACTTCGCTAGTTACCACTTCTGTCTGCCCTTTCATCTAGTCAGCAATTGCAATGACGTTGTCCAGTTTCGCAGTTGCTCATAAAACCATATATAGGCTACAGGTCTCTGTCATATATAAGCGTCTATAAGTCGATATAATGATACTAAAATATCTAAAACTATATTGTGCTGTAGACCAAATCAATCCTGCCGCACCCCGACATTTAGTGACCTCCGTTCCGGGAGAGTTGCTGGGAAGTATTGAATTCAAAGTTTTGCTGATACATTGTACACAGAAGAGTGCGTCGTACCGCCGAATCGTAGCGCGTATCAGGTATCACTGTAGATCGTTGTTATTTTTAAAATATGAGCTGCGTCGCTTGAGTGGGTTTAAATACTTGCCATTGGAATTTTACCGAATACAAAATAGAACTCTTCACGTTTGTCAAATCCTTCGCACTTCTATGAACGTTAACCGTTACTACGCCACAATTGAAATCGCCTTTGAGTCGATGGTTATCGTTTGTGAACCGAATTTAAGCACAATTTTGTAATTTTTGTAACACGACAGGATAGCGTGTCTGTAATACAATATTTATTCTTGAATTTCCACAGCGTGAATCGGTCGCTTCACTGCGTGATAATTCGTGCCAAAGAGTGTTCCTCTCCTATAAATAGGTAAGGATTGATTGAGCAACCAATGGTGCATAACATGTTTGAATTTGAAGAGCTTCTTGGAGGTACAGAACTTCAATATACAATTAAATAGTATATTCATATTGAAATGAACTCGAATATTTTCGGCTGACACTCGTCAGGGGTAATCGTCAGCAACTAGTAGAGAATTGGAAAGAACATTGTATATCAACAATCGTATCACAAAATTTGACGTCACCAGCATGAAATTTCGAATGAGAGGGCGTTCAATGTACTATTTTTAGGTGGTACACGAACTCCTTTTGTTGACAGAGTTTTGGTTGGTGTATTTTGATAAAAGTTGATTCCAAGGCACACAAATGGAATTGTGAACGGCCTCGCCCTACGATTCGAAATCGGTCGTCTCGATAATTATTCGCACAAATCGGATTATCCAACAGATGTTTGCCGATGGCAGAATTAATGGCCTTTGATCGATCAGCATCAATCTTAAGTGGATGAGTTAAGGGTGAGCTTTTCATTGAGCGTGACGCACGTGTTCTGATAAATTTTGTGATACGATTGTTGATATACAATGTCCTTTCCAATTCTCTACTAGTTGCTGACGATTACCCCTGGCGAGTATCAGCCGAAAATATTCGGGTTCATTTCAATATGAATATACTATTTAATGTTTGAATTTGTTTCACACTGATTACGCTATTGGAAATAGGCATCCTTCACCACGGTAACTTCTCCGTCTGATAGTTCTTGAATGTGAAATGTCAACTTGTAAGGCAAACGTGTGCGAGGTTGTGGTTGTTTGTGGTATTCATGGTGTTTGATGATTAAAAAATGGTAATTTACTCCTAGCCGATGGTCCGTATTTTTGATTCCGTAACTGCCGACATGTAGCACGCCCCACTTCTAGTACTTTTGAGACACCGCTCACGCGGATGAGATGACGGAGATGTGCCTACGTCTGAGATGGTTCGTAAGCTTGATTACGTCGTCTGGCGTCTTCAAGTAAGTTTAGTAGATCCAATGAATCGAAATCCAGAACACAAAAGGATTCATATCGTCTTGTTCGACCTGGCCTTGCTAAATAATAATATTTACACTTAGTTAGCTTGTGCTTACCGATGTCTACCATTCAGCGCAGTTGGTCAAGCGCCAGAATCACTACACTATACCCAGATGTCAGTGGTTCGAATCCCGGTTCGGACACAAATTCTATGTGTCGGAGGTTTCTCTGGGCGGCTAGTCGCTGACCTGACTGCCGTAGCAGCGTTTCCAAAGCCCCGAGTGAAGGTGAGTCTAAGGCAGCAAATCTCAAGCTATGAGCGCATGAAAAACGACAGATACCGATGATGAAAGAGAGCGAGCATAGACGTCGTCCGAAACATCACAAAGGGCTGAATTACTGAAACCATTGTCGTGGCAGAAATGACCAAGGGCTGGCAACATACGGCCCGCGGGCCGGAGCCGGCCGCGCAGGGATTTTGACCGGCCCGCAGAGAGTTTCTATCGTGAAAGTGAAATTCAAATCTGAAAGTACAATATTGAAATGAACCCATTTATTTTCAGCAAACAGTAGAGAATTGGAAAGAACATTGTTTATTAACATCGTAGAAAACGCGCATCACGCTCGGTGAAAAGCTCGGTGAAGCTAAAGTTTGATGCTGAACGATCAACGGCCAGAAACTATGCCATTGGCAAACATTTGTTTGATAATCCCGCTCGTGCAAAAAATTATCCAGACGACAGATTTCGCGTCATCGGAAGGGGCCGCTCACACTTTCATCCGTGTGCATGCCTTGGAGTGGAACTTTATCAAAATACATCAGCAGAAAGAGTTTGTGTAAAATCTTTAAATTGTACATCGAACGCTCTCTTATTTTAGATTACATTCCAAGCAGGTGACGTCATATTTTGTGATACGATTGTTAATATACAATGTTCTCTCCAATTCTCTACTAGTTGCTGACGATTACCCCGAATATAAATATACTGTTCAATATACAATTCAATTATATATTGAAGTTCTGTACCTCCGAGAAGCACTTTAATCTGAAAGCATCGACAAATTTCATGCGTCACAGAATGAATCCAAGTTTGCCAACCTGGGAAATACGGACATGGAACTACTTGCTCTGTTCGGGTGTACCTGTACTCTGTACATATATTTTCGACCGTGAACATTACCGAGACAAAGCTACGTTCCAATATAACTGATGTTAACGTGCAGGCTTTACTAAGGGTTTTTACATACAACATGTAACCAGCATCCAAAGACATTGTTGACAACTCTGATCAGCCACAGATGTCCAATTGACTTCAACAGCTACTGTTTAGGGATGGTGTGAACGTGAGGTTCACGTTCGCGTTCTGTGTGTGAACCTCAGAAAAATAAAGGTTCACGTTTACAAACGAACCTTTGTATAGGTTCTGTACTACGAACCTTTTCCATATATTACAATTTTCACTTCATTATAACATGTTTGATTGAAATTGATTGCATTTCAACTGCGGTCCACTATATGCATGGCGCTGGCAGCATAAGAAATTAACAGTAAACTAACGGGCACATTGACGATCTCAAATATTTTACTTGCTTTGCTACAATGGTTTGCTCGAAAATTTAGTGATTATCTGCTGTGAGCTTGACCCGCAATCACACAACATCTAGGGCGAACTACACCACATGGAGGTAGTCAGCGAATGATGTTTATTCAACCAATCAATGAAGTTGATATCGTTGTCTGATGTAACAAATCTAGCACGCGTACAAGGTACATCTTCATTTCATATGTTTATTGTATCACAAAAACCAAATCCGTGTGATTGGTGTGTTGGCTACTGCTGTATAACTTGTTGGTGGGGTAACATCGGTAGCAACTATAGAAACCCGTTTTACACTCTACTCAATATCGACGTACCAATACTAATACGCCGAATGCATTGTCCGGTCTGGCCTAGGCCGTTAAGGCGTAAGCTTATATTCCGTTGCAAGTCCTCGTCGAAATTGTTAGGAGTTACTGATTTTGTGGGTTAATATTGTATCATATGATTGGCCCAGTTGATACATTCGGCTACGTTAAAAACGTCAATATGTACTTCAGCATTGTGGCATTATGTGGCCCAAGTTGGCGCTAGGTATCGTGTTCATTAATATAGGCCAGGGGTCGGCAACCTTTTGCTAGTCGCGGGCCAGATTTCGGGTGTACAACTTTTTGGCGGGCCGGAATTTTTCTTAGTACTTTATTTTACGCTCACTTCGGTGTATTATCCTACATTGCTGCAATCTCAATCATACCAATCAGAAGACACATGTATTTACACTTCAACAACACAGAATAAATGTGACAATAGACACTTACGTGACCTTTGACACGAACCAATCAGGTTGCAGCAGGATGTAAACAAAGAACAAGCCCGGGCAAGCTTACTATGAGCTCTTATGGAAAAAGGTTGAAAAATGAAGGTTTTAAGCAAGATTACGTTGAATTGGGGATGATTGGCCTTAATGAATCGTAATAGCGTAGAGCCAGTATGTGGTTGCAGCTTTTAATCTAGGATGAACATGAATGGTGGCAAGTACGCACCAGCGTGCTGTGTCCAAATGCACGGGTTTTTGACAACTTTTCTGATTAAGCGACGATTGTTGTATACTATACTATAGGATTGTGGTAATGCATATTTTGACGATTTCATAGGCTCCAGGTCTCGAGCAAAATTTTCAAGCATATCTCATGTTCAGAAATATATATACTATAAAATATAGCTGCTGCCACACATCACAATTTTTGTGTATTGATTATGAAACTTGAAAGCTATGGAGATTCTATCGAATTTATGGATTTGAGTGGAACAGCATCTTCTTCTAACACCGCGGAGGAAGCTACGAAGTATTTTATGGAGCGCTATGCACACGATTTAGGGATAAAGATTGAGGAGACAATCTACTCTTTTTAGAAGCAATATTCTAGTGAACAGCCAATGTTATGGCAACTTGCGGAAAAGTGAGATAACACACTCAATGGAAATACACGTTCTCGGAAAATCCATTATTGATTCGTCTTGCACTTGTAAGACAGGGTAAGTAAGGAAAAGGACATTTTTTCAGAGACTCCTTCAATAGATATTTTAACCATGATTTATTTTCATATTAGGTTCTGATATATGCTCTCATGCATATGCATTGATTAAGACAATCCAGCACCTGAAGCTAAAAGGACTACATTGTGATTTGCATCAGCATCAGTGAGCTCCATCGTGATTAACAAGCAATCTCTCCACCGTACTCGCAACCGATCAACTCCTGCCTCAAGGTAGATTTTGGTGTATCTGGTGTCTTCAGTTTTATAACATTCCATCAAACACAAATAATCCTAGAACATTTTCATCTGGAGAATTGTTCATTCAACAAATTGGGCATCTAAATGAGCTTCAATAATGCACACCACTGGAATATCTAGACATGCACTGTTGGTACAGACTGACCATGGCACCGCGCAATTACGATCCGTAGCATGCTATTAGGCATTACGATATTGACAATGGAACTGAATTTGCACAATTGCCGAATATGTTGCGTCATTCATTTTTAATTTTCAATCTTGAATTAGAGTATGCAATTAGTCCATATATATTTGGTTAGTTGTGATACCCAATGCTGCATAGTATGACACCAGACAAAATTTTATACTCCTTGATTCTTCCGATCAGCTGTTCAATATGAATACGTTCTCTCACCATCTTTCTTGTTGTGGAACAGTCTGGCTCAGGCATTTGAAGGTGTGTAAATCACGTGCAGGAATATTTAAATCTCGATTCAATTTCTTGATTTCAGACTCAATGGTGAATCCCTTTTCTGCCATGATAGCATTGCCTGGCTCACCATAGCTGAACTCCATCATTTTCTTACATTTCTTGTCGAATCCACATATTTAACTAATATTTCGATCTTAAATGCTCCCTGTAAATAGTTCCTGCACAAAAGTAAGTCTACCACCATCCATCAATCCTTTCAAAGTTGTTGTATGTGATTTATTGACAGTCAATAATCATTCTAGATTTGAGAAATCATGAATGAATGCAAATGGTGCATTTTTAAGAACCACATATCTACATGGCCAAATCGCGATTTAATGAAGCAGTTACATATGGCTGACCCAATGGTTAAATACTATGCTTACAGCAATACTATAAATTTGACGTCAGTAGGATAAGTCGGGCAATTCAGAAAGAATTTAATGTAGTCTAGCATAAAATTTCAGCTTCTCCGCATCTTTTAAAATTATGATGCTCCTCTGAGAACTGAACTTCACTAGCAATAATTGTCCGCCAATTTGTAATTTTCCTGGACGAGTTTACTGTTTTGTGCTTCTATACTTCTTCCAGAAATTTGATTTTCTTGCATTTTATCCATCGACTTCCTCTTTCTGCAGCTTCATAAAAGATATCCATCAAGCCTGCACAAAATATATAATATGTTTATTTTACAGAGCAATACTGCTGTGCAGGCACCTATCAAGGCGTACTCGTCCGACTCGTACAACGTATCACCGCTACCAATTTCAACTATTCGTCTCATTATTGAATATATTGTTTTCAACAATTTCAATACATTACACACCATCAAGCAACAAAACTGGAGTGGAATAAAACGAGACACACACCAAGTCGATTGTGGCATCAAGTGTGACTGCATTTCAGATTGGACTCATTTTGAAACACAGAATTGTTTCATCTAGATCAGTGGTTCCCAACCTTTTTGACCTATCGCCCCCTTTTCAAGGTCAATACCGATCATCGCCCCCCAAATTTTGTGTACCGAAAATTGGGCATACAAACCTGTAATCACCGGCGGGTTGACTAAAAAAAAGGGTCAAATTTTCGGCTCGATGTCTAATTTGACACACTTTTGTAACTAAATTTCCGTGGGTTGACTAAAAAAAAAAATCAAAAAATTGTCAGCCGTTTTGACGCGTCATCGCCCCCCCCCCCGAATCGCCCCCTTCGCTATTTTCGCCCCCTTTGTCCATTTTCGCCCCCCTAGACCGCCAAATCGCCCATGTTGGGAACCGCTGATCTAGATTCTAGATTATGTCACGATTCAATATTTTTGGTACAATAATAGATATGTCATTTTCTTAATAAAATGAGAATTCAGATGACTACAAGGAAGTCCACATGCCTTTATCCAGATTTTACATTCTTCCATGCATGTCATTGGCTCTGGGAAAGGTAAAAGCGCACACCAGGAACGGTCTGGGTAGCCATCTCCATGTTACGCAGGCTATTAGCACAGTATTTATCCTGATAGATACAATACACGAGCTAGAACAAAAAATGACGATTTCAGCCGGGAACAGATCATGTTGACTAACATATATCATATTAATATGATCATTGAATATGCAGACAAGTGTCCAGTGTAACAGTAATTTGCTAGATAATGATACAGACTGTAGACTACTATATACAAATGTCGATTCCATAAATAGAACGCATATAACGCCACATAATGGATACCACACACATCCTGACTCAATATTCCTCTAATACATTCTATTCGCTACGACAATCCTATAGTATACGACTAAGGATAATACAGCAATAGTTGCTTCATCCGAAAAGTTGTCAGAAATTCATTCAGTTGGACATACCATGCTGATGCGTACTTGCCATCATTCATGCTTATTGTAGGTTATAACACTGCATATACATACTAGCTCTACGTTATTACCATTCACCAAAGCCAGCTATTCCCAATTCAATGTAATTTTGCTAAAAACCTATATTTTTCAACCCCTTTCCATAAGAGCTCATAGTAAGCTTGCCCGGGCTTGTTCTTTGTTTACATCCTACTGCAACCTGATTGGTTCGTGTCAAAGGTCACGTAAGTGTCTATTGACGCAGCTTGCTTGTGAAAGGTTTTCAACTTCTGGTAATAAGTCAGATGAAACATTAATCAGACCCTATTCAAAATGGACGTCCGAAATACGTGATCTTAGCTTGCTCTTCGTGAATTTCATTGTTCAAAACTATTGGTCACATGCGTACGTGCTTCCAAAAATCGATGCAATTTCTTTTGCATTGTTGGTCAAGCTGGGATAAAGACCAATTTCAAGAACGTACTCTTACGTTGCGTCCCAATGCCAATCTCCATAACAATGGAAAATTCGGGGCTGATTGTGGGAGTTCCAGGGCCACGAGCGGAATAAAATTTATATTGTCGTAATCAGTGCAGAGTCAGCTTTCGATTGATACCCGTTTTACCAAATTTATTGCTCAACAACACTCTAAAGTTCATTAGCGTTTATGAGACGGAAAATAAAACGCCAAAAGTGAGTCGAATTTTACCGCCTGATTGCGTTTCATATTGCGTGTCACGCTTTTTTGCGTTTTAGGTAACGCTGTCGTGTTTAATATTGTCACATAGCTCGATATGAAAACTACTAACCCTGACGTGTTCAACAATGACGCAGAACTGAAATGAAACGAATTTTATTGCAAAAAGCACCAACTCATTTGAAACATAGGTGCAACGTGCAGTGACATTACAAACGTTACGCGGACAGATGATGAGCAAGCGACATAATTGGATTTCTAGAATTATATAGTTGTCCGAATCTGTCACCGATAAGTGTCTTTTGAATAAATCCGAGGATAATAAATGATTTTGGGTACGCAAGGTCCCAGGCATAGTAACAAGACATCAGGTCAATGACCATGCCTGGGATTCCTTGATCTTTTGTGCAGGGTATAGTGATTTCATCCACGAACACTTTACCCTGATGAACTCCCGACTCATGGATGGCGATAAGTGGGTGCAAGGGGTCCAGTTTTAGGCATTCAACTTTAACATCATGTGCCTGAAATAATAAAAATGGATAAGTCATTCTATAATGCGGTTATTATTATCTGTTGTCAAAATATCAAATCATGACCACCATTACCAGATGAGATTGCTGAGGGACTGGCTAGCAAGAATAGAACTTGGAGACCTGACTCCTTTACACACATTTAACACTAATTGATCGCACGCTAAGAGTAACATCAGTGACGGAATACTTTCACTTTTTCCGTATACTCAAGAAGGTTCTGCCTTGGGCATTAGTCACAAAGATGCACCTTGCAATTGAAAAGGTGGGTGAAATTTACGGCATTTCCTTCACTCTACTGTTGTACCATGGCTGACTACTTGGACCACCTCTGGACAGCCCTCTCACCCACAATACTCGGCAAGATATCATGGCTCAAAAACCTATAATTACGTGCTGGACGGCAATAGCGAGCAACTTTGATGTTGATTTTAGGCGCTTATCTGTCAATTCTTTTTGGAGGAATAGGAGACCTTTCAACTCTTTACTTTCATCTTCTTCCTGGAAAATATCATTTTAACAATGTTGTGATTAGGTCACGTGCATATATCCATGTATGTGGAGTACTTGGTAAATACAATTGTAATAAGTTGAAATATTAGCTACGGTTTTCTTGACTTGATCTAAATCAGAGGTTCACAAACCTTTTAGACCAGCGATTCCCAACTGCGGCTTACATTAACTTTACTTCTACTGCTGATAGACTTCTACAGATATTTGTCGGCGACGAGCTTTTGCACATATTACTAGCGTCTAGTAACGGCTAATGGCGAAGCGTAAATAGCAATAAGTTTTATACTACTCCGCGTATATTACCTGGCAAACTTTTTCATGTGTAATTATGAAGAGTTACAATGTAATTCCATAGGTGGAAAATAGGCAAATTATACCGATTCCATCCATATAGCTGGGTTTAAATCAGGTTAGTTTGACACAGGGTTGTAAGGACTCAAATCCGATTCGAGTTACAATTTTCTGATGACTCGAGTCATTTTCTCAAAATACGGAAATGACTCGACTTGAGTCAAACTGTGTATTGACTCGACTTGGACTCGAGTCATTGCGCATGACTCGAACCAGGTCACATTTCTCGAGACTTAACTGGCCAAGACTTCATTGTTATTTCGAAGAATAGTAAAGTAATTACACTACTCGGGTTTTGTCTATTGGTATCGGTACTCGAAAATGTGACTAGAAAGTGCTAAAAGTGGGTAAAATTAGTATATTATTAATGCGAACTTTTCGATATCAACAAACAGGTATAAAAATTGGGTTTAACAAGACCTCAACTGGAAACTCAGCAGTCAAAACAATGACTTGGACTCAGAGTCATAATACCATGACTTGAACTCCGCCCTGTGCTTGATGACTTAGACTTGACTCAGTGGTGAATTGAAAATGACCCGACATGACTCGAGTTAAAACTATATAAGTGTGATTGACTTGTGACAGGGTTACAACCCTGGTTTGACATGTATACCAGTTGTACTTTTCTGCCCCCTTCTTTCAAAATCATCCCTTAGGGGGTTCCACTTTGATCTAAAATTCTAAATGATTGTCAAATAATGCTGCGAAAAACAGTAGGTAGGTGAATGATAAATGATCTAGTATACGGTACTGACCGTTTCTCCAGACATTGCACCGATCATTGTACCCACGGTGGAAAGCATAGTGCGGTATCGCTGTATGATTTCTGCTGCCGAGCGCGATGTCAAAAGCTCGAATTCTTCTCGGATCTGAAAAAAGGGCATTACTATGTTATCATCAGTTATCACTCGGGCAAGTTTTTGCAGCTTTTGCAACTTTTTTTACAGCTTCTGACAGCTTGGCGGGTACTCATAATCTACGTACCATGGTGTTTTAAGCTGTTTGGAGAGATTTTATAGTGCAACTTTTCTCTATTTTTATAGCCAATTTTTATTGCAACTTTTATCAAATATTGCATAAAAATGTAAAGGAGTGATTTAGTAACCATGCTATTAACTATTTTTAGTATTGTTCTACTCCCTTCAGTTTACATAACGAAGAGCCATATGATAGGTTAGCTGCATCTCAGTGTTATCTATGACACACCGGATAGAAGTTCGACTCCCCCTGCCCAGCACAACGTTGCCCGAATAATATTTAAATAGATCGCTTTATTTATTCTGTCGTTTAAATTTGAAATAGTTTTCCCATTTCACGAACGCCCAGATGAGACAGCTGAAAATTACATTTCCACTGGGTCCACTTCTTCTGGTATTCCCGCATTGCATAATTTTCTTGCTGTGTGCCGGGATGAAATGTAATTTTGGGCGGTTTCGTCAGACCGCAAAACAGCGAAATAACAAATTTGACAGCTGTGCAGGAACTAGGTTAAACAACTGAGCCTTTTGAGTATCTCGTACCTCGATAATTCAACAAAAAATCTAAATGCAACTTTTTACTACAACGTTTGTCAAAATTAAAGGCAACTTTCTCGCGATTTTAGTGCAAAAAAAAACTTGCCCTAGTTATCACGTAATCACTGAAAATGAGAGTAAATTGAGCACATTCTTTCCAAGAGTTAACATACTCACTAGATTCACATTGAAAAGATCAGGAAAGTTCCTTAGTATTTGTCGCACACTTTGTGTTGTCATTTCTGCCAATACACCGCGACGCGAGCGATGCAATTTTCGAAACAGAACGCCGATCTTTGCCTAGTCCGGAGAATGTTTTGCATGCCTTTTCATCAGACTTGCTTCGTTCCCGAACTCTGCTTGGTCAACGCCTTGAGGAAATATTACCCAAGGGTTACGAAAACAGGGAACTGATTGAGACTATGATAGATGCTACCTTCGATTGTATATAATGGTATCTTGATCGTTCTCTTTTTCCTGTGACGAATGTTTCGTATCTTTTGTAAGAGTTTTTTCGAGAAATGTGTCTGTAATTGAGAAACTCGGTAAATGACTATAGATCGAGAAACGTGTAATATACACTTACCCAGTGATTACGCCCAATAAATTGCAGGCATGTATACTTTTGACAAAGCAGTCTCGAGAATTCGAAAATTCTCCTTTGGATGTCATATCAACTTGTGATAAGACATTGTATGCACTCCTCCACAACCGCATTGATACAATGGGCAACTCTTCCATGTTGCAATGCGAATGCAACATGGGCACTGAATTTGGGTGATGTCATTTTTTTGCTGGTAGTTGCGATTCCGGGTTCACTACTTCCTCGATTTGTTTAAACTTCTTCCGCCTAAAATGTGATAGTACTCAATTTATGCGAGCATTCGATGGAATATAGTTCTGCAAATGTTCACACCGGAATGCAAGTACTTGATGTAGGCAAGACAGGCGAGTACTACGTACTAACTTCTCTTTCCATCTGAGTGACTTCACTTTTCTGTAAAATATACTTCCATGTAAAGGAGAATGCAATAATTACTTTAATAAGTTCTACACATATCAAGAGCTTGTGATCGAGAAGTCAGTGGATGTTCAAAATCACTATTTGGAGCATGAACATGGGATACTACATTGATCTCGCTGTGTTCGATAGACGTCAACTACTTCTGCAAGACAAGATTAGATGATAAATATCACTCCCTTTCTACAATGGAAAATTCGTAGCTACGAATATGGAAACAATATACTCACATCTCTCAGGCTCATCAAACGACGCATGATACCACTTTGAAATTAATTTTAATTGAATCATCATCCAATAGTAATCCAAAAGCCGAGCTACATACTTCATTTTCTGAAAGAAAATACATATTGTTTAGTCCCAAACGTATGAAATAATAATCACACCAATAGCTTTAGCAGGACAACCTTCAAAAGCACCACACCTGATCAACATTCTAGCTAATAATATACTGTGTGTCATCAATTTTGAGACTGATTTGTAGCCATGGATAGTTGAAGTCAGAAGATTTGCAGAGCTTAACAGCATCACTACTCCCCGATGCTTGTACAAACGTTTTAACGCAATTGAATTCAGGGTAGCTGTTTTGACAAGAACCTAGACCAGTCTTTACAAATATAGAGATTTACATGGTGGTGGGAACCTTGAATCACAGGCTGAGAATTCTTGATAGATATATACTTGTATGCAGAACAAGAAATTACACAAATATCTTCGGCATTATCGTTACACTGCTCGTAAAATGTATAAATAAGTATGCACGCTGATGCAGGTATCATATGATGCAACGTTACCGGTACAACACAAAATTGAAGAACAGTTGTAGGCTGTGCCATCTGTATCTAAAGCGTACAATCGACCAAGAAACATTGCTGCACGTTAGAAAATAATAGTCGAGCTGTATACATGTAAAACAGCGCTATTTGTCATAACCTTATCAAACAGAACCTACCGTAATAGCTTTCTATGATTTGCGTGATCAATATACTTAACACTTACCGTTCAATAAGTAGACGTGTCTCTGCTTTATACCGAGTCCTAGCAGAAAATGGCCAATTTTAATTCCATGGCGGCCAACTACGAACAACTCTTGCAGCCAACTTCACTCAACGGAATATTTTGTGAACGTTCTCACTCTTCTCGCGATTGTCACAATATCGATCGTGCGATACCACGTCGTTTGTGACGTAATATTACGAGAAGAGGAAAATGAGGAATGAACTCCATTTAGCTCACCTTAATGTCACTCACGCGAAAACAGACGTCGCTCTCTCTCTATGCCGGTGTTTACTTCACACTCACGCATCTCGAGAGATGGAAAAAAGTCATATTGTGTTTTAACGTAACGCTTGGAATTTAGAGTGAAGCTGGTCAAAATTGACAGTCAAATTGCCTGGAGCCAAATGGAAATTATGACGTGATACAATTTCACTGAGGTGTGAGATTTGCCTGTGTCGACACCATATAGGACACTATCAGTGGTCGCTTTTGCGGTAGGCGAGGTAGGCGGTCGCCTAGGGCCCCCCTGGTTGATTTACGCGCTTTCGAGGCCCCCCCTCCTCGGTTTACGCGCTTTTTCCAACTATTTCTCCGGTTTACGAGCTTTTTTTCAAGTATTACCATTTTCTGAATAACCGCGGAATCCTTGTATCCATAAAGAATATGGTATTGTACCGTAAAGACAGGTCAATCATCAAATCTCATTTTTTAGTAATCATTTTACGAATAACCACAAAAATCCATGCGCCAATTTAGAATATGGTACCGTAAGCAGTAGTCGATCATTAAATTTCTGCGCTAGTTGCAAGAGCTCACTTTGATGTGATGATCTCTATCTATTTTGCCTTTAGCTAAAGGGCCCCCCTCCTACATATACGTAAATGTTATCATTTTGCAAATAACTGAAAATACATGTACCCATGTAGAATGTAATACCGCACACAGAAGTCAATCATTAAATTACTGCACCTGCTAAAAGCTTACTTTGATTTTATGAGGGGGGGGGTTCCTTCTTCATTTACGCGATTTTTGGTTATCATTTTACGAATAACCGTGAAAATACATGTACCCATGTAGCATATCGTACCGTAAACAGTAGTCGATCATTGAATTTCTGCATCCGCTTAAAGAGCTTACTTCGATTTTATTAGCCCCCCCCCCCTACATTTATGCGAATTTTAGTTATAATTTTGCGAATAACCGTGAAAATGTATGTACCGATGTAGAATATGGTACCGTAAACAGTCGATCATTAAATTTCTGCTTCTGCTAAAAGAGCCTACTTTGATTTTATGAGCCCCCCTTCCCCTTACATTTATGCGAATTTTAGTTGTCATTTTACGAGTAACCGTGAAAATATATGTACCCATGTAGAATATGGTACCATAAACAGTAGTCGATCATTAAATTTCTGCACCTGCTAATAGAGCTTACTTTGATTTTATGACCCCCCCTCCATTTATGCCAATTTTAGTTTATCATTTTGCGAATAACCGTGAAATTACATTTAGGCCTACCCATGTAGAATATTGTCTTGTAAACGGTGTTCGATAATTGAATTTCTGTGCCTGTTAAAAGAGCCTACTTTGATCTGCATCAAAATTACCGGCTATGATAATGTCTGTGGATCGACGGTTTACTCCCCGATGTTTGTTTACCAACACATTGAATGCAATGTCACACACCTCCATTTACGCGTATACTGGTGTGGGCAAACAAGCGCGACGTATGTCTTGATGGTATTTTTTCGTGGAAACACAGGGTGTAACATGTTTACTTTGAATATTGTTCGTTGGTTTATCGATTCAGGGTAGATATCCGGATCCGGTTACGTACTTTATCAGGGTTTCCGATTTCAAACTGACTGTCGAGACATACATTGACCAACAAAGACACAATATAGTAAACATGTGGGAGAAAACTCGACCCGGAATTGTTATCGCGATGGGTGACATAAATCCAACCGTTTTCCGAACAACGTTATCCACGTACCAACCATCGTCGAGGAGGTGTTTATTCAGACATTTTGACTCTGGAAAATCCAAAGCACGAACCCGGACATCACAGACATGTCGAAATCTATTGTCCAATTTCCAAAACATACACATCGATGTACAACAGCACATTGCAGGTGGGTAACTGAGGATTTTGATGGGATGCATCAGACCAAGTGAATATGCGATTGCACAAATGTATGGAGTTGTTGTTGGTGTATATTTTGTCGCTACCCGTTGTAACAATATATAAAAATATCAAATTGCCCGGTGTGGTTGTCAGTTTTCAAAACGAAAATGGTATTGTTACCGAGGGAAAAGATAGATTTCCAAGTGAAAACGGTATTGGTACTCAGGCAAATGATAGTTTTCCAAACGAAAAGGGTTTGTTACCCAGGGAGAAAATATATTTCTAAAAGAAAATGATTAGTTACTCTAGGTAAAAGTATTTTTCCAAGTGAAAATGGTTTGTTACACTGGGTAAACGCCGGATCTCCAAAGGAAAATTATATTTTTACTCAGGTAAACGACGACCCACCAAGTGAAAATGGTTTGTTGCTCAGGGAAAAAATATATTTCCAAGTTAAAAAGGTTTGTTACCCAGAGAAAAAATATATTTCCAAGTGAAAAAGGTTTGTTGTTCCGGGAAAAAATATATTTCCAAGTGAAAAAGGTTTGTTACCCGGTGAAAAAATATATTTCCAAGTGAAAAAGGTTTGTAACCCAGGGAAAAAATAGATTTCCAAAGGAAAAGGAGTTTGTTACTCTAGGAAACGATAGACCCTCAAGTGAAAATGTATTGTTACACTGGGTAAACGATAAATCTCCAAAGTACAATGGTATTTTTTACTCTGGTAACGCCTGACCTCCAGGTGAAAATGGTAATTTTACTTGGGTAGGTATCGTATGTTTAGTGTCGTTGGTATTGTTAAACGTTGTCGCCAGTAGCCGTTGGTATACTATTACGAGTGTGAAAAGGATTTGCACTCCCTGTGCAGAGTATCGCGATAGTGAACATATTTTTCGCGTGACGAAACAAGATCGCTTTTTAAATGTTAATGCATACATTTCGATTACCGAGTTGTTGTACAATAGAGATGACTCTACATTAGAACACGCTGTGTGCTTCGATTAAAACCACAAGACTACATGTAAATATATTCGCACAACTCGATGATGTTGATATAGTGTTACTAAAATTAATTATTATGTATTTACACAACATAAAAAT
This sequence comes from Botryllus schlosseri, assembly GCF_051294905.1. NCBI lineage: Eukaryota > Metazoa > Chordata > Ascidiacea > Stolidobranchia > Styelidae > Botryllus > Botryllus schlosseri. The sequence continues at coordinate 34,885,251 of NC_137237.1, read as the reverse complement.
AACAATTCATGTCGCAGTAAGTTTCTTGAACTCGTGCTTGATGAAAACGAATGGTGACAAGTATGCTTTTGTGTTTGAGTGAAAAATAATTATTTAGAGTAGTGACAGTTTGTGACCACTGACCAGCGAATGCAAATCGACCATGATATTACAATATACGCTTTCGTCAACATAACGACTTGGCGTAGAAACACTTTCACGTTTTTTCAATAACTGGATTCTCGAGACTTGTTACTTGAACGATGTATCGTTGGTGTGCAAACTATAACGACCATTTTGTATGATAGTATGTTTTAGTTGTATTGTTGTGAGGACAACCATGTGATGACTCAGCACTTTTCGTTAGCAAAGTAAATTATTTTGTGCATTAGATTTGTGGAAAGTAAGTCGAATACAGACTCTTTTGTGGAAGTAACTGTATTACTGTGATATCATCGGTAGGCCTCTCTCAAGCAGTCACCGTGGTTTTGTTTTTGAAAGATGTCGCGATATCGATATAATATTTTCTAAAAGTCAAACTCGGGTGGATATCACGAATGTGTAGGACTCACGGTATACATTGTACACATACAACTTTGAAGAGCTTCTTGGAGGTGCAAAACTTCAATATACAATTGAATGGTATATTCATACAACTATGTTACAAGAACTATATGATATTTCTGTAAGTACTATAGCTGTGTACTGGATTATTTGAATATTTAGATGCGCGACTGTTCGTGTAAAAACGATGTCAAACGTTTTGTAGAGTCTGACCAACCATTCCACAGTTTAGTATAGTATGGAATATCAAGAGGGGTCTTTTGTGTGATGTAAATATCTTTCATATTGTGATCTGAAAAAAGTCGCGGGGGTATCAGTCGTATCATACAAAGTAACTAGTTGACACAAACAACATATTGAATGAAGACTCGTCTGTTGTTTTCATAAGTCAAGAGAGTGAAAATTGTTTTTGGTTACACTAAATTATTTTCCGCTACGCTAGCGTAGTTTGTATCTAGAAAAAACGGTACACACCGACGACGTGATGTTGGCCAATATCGTTATGTAAAGAGTGAGTAAATCCTCTTCCGTGTTGATGAGATTCAAGTCGATAGCATGTTACACATAACCATCATTCGTATTGTGTGTGATATTGTGAAGATGATACCGCAACAACACAACAAGTAATATTTTGTATCGGGTGTTTGGGCTTTAGGAATAGCGAAGTGTGTGTGATATTTTGGATATGTGTGCTCGGTTGAAACTAGGGTTGTCCTTGGGTCTTGTGTCGGGTAAATCAGAACTATGTCTAGAATTCAAGCACGTCCAAGTAAGTTCTTTAGTGACTATGATTACATCTACTTTGACGACAGGAAATGGAAAAATTCAAATGGATACTATACTAACGAGCAAAAAGTGCAAAATGGTTTTACCAGATTTAGGTGTAGGATATCTTTTCGTCGATTTCTTCACAATAGCGTGTTTTACAAATATTTCTAGTACACCTAACTATAGGACGCATTTAGCAAACGTCGTACAAATTGTTTATGTGACGGCGACGACTTTGAGTGACTTGGTTTCGATCCCTTTTGTAAAAGATTGTCGGGCAATGGTGTTATACTTTTCTGTAATGGTTGAGGTACGTGAACAAGTTTCCAATCAACTATTAATCGGACGTACGACTTTGGTTTAACAATTCGTAATATGTCTAAAATGCCTGCTGGTATCATGAGACACAAATTGAAATGCATATCAATCAAGACCTTTGCATGCTGTGAGTTTTTTGGTGGCATTTATTTCGCCCGATAGAAATGAACTTGTCTCAATAGTAACGCGAAACGTGTTTATCATTTTCGGTGTTGGTTGTGTTCATGATTTCTTTGTCGGTATGCACTCTACAAATAATTTCTGTATACTGAGTTGTGATGCGTTTGGTGAATATAATACAAATTGTTTTGTGGGGGTGGTAATGACTTTCAGCGGTTTGGTTTTATGATTATAATTACTTTAGAATATTCATATGATAATGTATGATCCCTAATTTTGTAGATTTCAGTGTAGCACATATTTTGATTTTATTATCGCTGTGGGTTTTGTCTAGTAGAATAGGTTGCAGCCAGTAATGATATTCCAAATTGCTCTTGTGCTGATCAAGGTCTTAGAGTGTAACCGTGTAATTTTTTACATTTAGCAAGTACAACGACGAGTCACGAATTAAGTATTGTTCACCCACTTCTACTGGTACTCGATACCTAAAGTGATATTTTCACACTCTGTAAGGTATGGATGTTTCAATTCGCTGTCACAAATTCCGACAATAAATCGTATCAATTGTTGGATTCAATAGTAACGATATTGTGATATACTGACTCTACATTTCAATTACCCGTTGCGAATCGCGATAATAAAGCATTTTGTATCGGGTGTTCAATGTATGAATAATGGAATTATTACATCTTTAGCACCGGTTATCGCAAACGATGGATTTTAATAATTGTACTGGTTGTTGAATGTAATAATACCGATATTGTTGTTTCATCTTTAGTCCTAATTATTGTAAACGATTGCATTTTTAAAGCATTTTCTGTTGTCTGCAATACAACGATTGTTTTGTACCAATCCGGAATAATATCCGAATCAAGAATATTTCGCACATGTAAGTCTGGCTTAACAATTTGATGTTTTAATAACCATGATAATGAAAAGTTTGTTGCTGTCATAATAACCTTTACCAAAACACCGAGTCTAATTACCGTGAATAATTTAATAACCAAGTCATGGTCGAACATTACAAAATATACGTCATATGTCAAATCACTGTGTCAATCCTTATGTTTGCAGTATGATAACTTTCAATGTAACACCGGCGTTTGATCGCAAGAAATGAATTCTTAATTACGTTGGCCAGACTTTCGAATGTCTTATATTCAAAACACATGTTAATCTCAAGTCGCGCGCCAAGTAGTAATTACTTCATCTTACAGTTGAATAAAAAGACGGGATATGGATACAACTGAGTTGGTATGTTTGTGGGCTGTAGTGATTACTCGCGTAGTCTTGTCTACTTTTCATACGGACACTTTTTGTTTTGGTTTGGTGAGTTACTACAAACGGATTGACTTACCAAGGTTTTTGTATTTTACTCTTTTGTGCATGGCAAGATGTTAAAATGTTGAGTTGTCATAGTGATAGTATTTCTGAAACTCTATTTTACAAACGGAAACGGAGTCGTGAATAGAGTTGTCAGTTTCAAGGATTATCTCAGTTTACCTGTAGTACATCTGGCGAACGGATTTAAAGTAGGTAAATTACTAAAATGATTGAATATTATCGGGTTAGAGATAGTTGGTATTGATTCTATAAGTGTTAAAACAGCGGCGTGGAATGTGTGAATGATCCGGAAACGCAGTTGAAAGTTGGTCAAGTCAAGATTCGAGTTATACCAACAATTGACAATTTGATAGTATTCAAGTCGCCGCCGTTGTGGTTCGGTTATTCCTTACCCTTGTGAGCGATCGTGGGATTTTACAATTATTCCCCACCTATTTGAGTATGCGGTAACCTCACAAAGGATTAGGGTTAGGATGGAAATAAGTGGCAATTTGTTGGTATTCAAGTTACCGACACTGGCGGTTCTGTTAGTCGTTACCTATTAAATCTTACCAGCGAAATCAAGTTCTGTGACAAACAGATTACTAAAATTTCACCGCGTGAGCGATCGGTATGGCTATTAGACCAAGTCGTGAAAGATGACTATGTCTGAGGTGTTATCTTGTGGGCGATCGTAGGATTTTACAAATATTTCACACCTTTTTGAAGTGTTAGTATGTGAACGCGGCTATTGTTGGTATTTGAATCGCCGTCTACGCCGGCTCTGTGGCAAACTAATTACCAAAATATTACCAAGCAAGTGATTCCTAGATTTAGCAAACTATTTCACACCCTTTTTTGCTAAAAGTACGACATGCCGCCTGCAGTCTATTCCCGAAAGTACGACATGCCAACAACGAAGCCGCGTGCGACCGATCCCTATGCTGAAAAGGGTTACCGTGCGACCACAAGACACAATAGCCGCTTGCCACCCCCGCCATAAGACACAAGAGCCGCTTGCGACCCCCGCCATAAGAATAACGATATATCACTGTCGCACTCACCGTAAACGTTGGGATTACTTCAAATTGGTCATATATATTAATTTGTGATATACACAATAACTAAGAACCAATCACGTGACTATTTACTTGATACTTATTCAACACCGTGCCGCCGCGCCTATACCCGCAACGTTAGTCAAATCATCAACAGGACATACCCGAAGGGTCACCGTGCCACTGCGCGTATACCCGAAAAGGTAACCATGCCACCATGAGTTTTCGCGGCACCGTGCCGCCGCAGCCTATACCCGAAAAGGTAACCGTGCCACCCCCGCCATAAGACACAATGGCACCGTGCGACCGCACCCATAAGAGATAAGGGTCACCGTGCCACTACGAGTTTCTCGGCACCGTGCGACCGCACCCATAAGAGCCTCTGCCACCCCCAGACCGATCTACTATAATACTCCCGGTTGCCCTAGGTACCAAAATATTCTATAATGCATGAATGAATATGTGGTAAATACATATATAAGATAAACCAAACTCCCGGGGGCTTCGCCCCCAGACCCCCCTTCGGCTATCCGCTATTTGCTGATACTAGTCATCTACATTGGGTGCCCAAAGTTCAATGAATAATGATTTAATTGGTCAATATGATCGGGAATTGCTGAGTGATGTGTGATTGAAAAGGTAGGACCCCTCAATAATAATTATACATCTTCGGGCGTATACCCGATGGCAGGAACGAAACGGCACGTCGTCAGGCCCCCCGAGAAAACTTGGATCTTGGGCTTCCATAGGGTGATAAACCGACCGCCTCCCATCACGTTGTTCGCTTTTGCCACGAAATTAGCTGTACTGTTTAGCGAGCCAGTGCGAAGCGCGAAAACATTCGATAATTCATGATAAAATCGGTCATAAGATCGGGAATGGCATATATATTGCTATCAATTTCTTGTCCTCTCTGCTCACGTTACCAGATTTACCGGTAGAGCTGAGTGAGGTGAAATGTTCCCTCTAAGCTGTGCACGTGCGCAGTGCTGACACGGTCTCTGCGCACAGAAAATCTACGTTGCGCACAACAAATCCGAAGTTATGACCTTTTTTTAGTCGTTACGCACTGTTGTACACGGGTCTGCGCAGTGAGTTGTTGAGTGTGCGCAGACTCATCAAAACGTAGAGCGAACATTGTGAGGTGTCTTGGAAACTGTAGGGCCCGTAACTAATATTTAAACATATTCGGGCGGGCGAGCCCGTTGATATGACTTCGTTGCACGATGTTATTTCGTGACCTCCTGTCTGCTATATCAAAAAATATAGAATCACCCAACAGGGATATCGCCCGACAGGAATATCTAGTTTTAAATATCCCTGTCGCCCAATCGTACTAAACGAAAAGACGCACACGATTTCAAATTGGTATTTCTTCACTGGCATATAATTTTTCCCTGCCAGATGGAATTCGTCTTCTGGGGTTCAGATTGCCAAGACAGGAAAATTCGGTGCCAGTCATTTAGGCGCCCATGGACAATTAAACCTATACGTCTTTTGTAGTCTATATATAACGATGTTTTCGGTGTTAATTTGCTCTGAATACTCATTAAGGATAGGTCCTACAATCACATCATCTACTGCGAAGCCATTTTTCTCCAGCGCCCCCATACCGCCCCCTTAGCCGAGCGCCCCCCATATCCCCCCCCGCGCGTTTACGCCCCCTTCAAAATCGCCAGCGCACATTGGGGGGCGCTGGAGGCAAGGTTAAGAACCACTGCACTAAACAATACAGCCTACCATAGTTACTGTCCTATTGAGCTAAACCGGGCATTTCCATATTCACTGGAACCATACCCCTCTCGTTGCAGTCTGGTAGACATATCGCTCCTATCGGTACTGTAATAATGATATTTCTGCGGAGTTAGAGGTAACGAATGATATCGGTTAATCAATATTTATTATAATGGTCGTTCTCCTGTTGATCACGATGAGCATATAAATATTGTGATCAGTAGCCACTGAGGGATGGTGTTAAAGCGAACCACTGAAAGGTTCTCGTCCGTGGGAGGATTAACGTGAGCATGAGCATGAATCTGTGACATCACATTGCGGGACCACGGGTATTCCAAAGAAATGTACGCTATGTCTTCGCCTATGTGTGTTTTGGCCCTTGTCATCGGAATTAGCAGAAATCCGGATTAAATTTCTTTGAATTTTGGAAAATTGGAGTGACATCTGGAAACGTGTTTGTCTTTCCGTCCACGCATTGTAATAGATCCGAGGTCATTTCGCACCATCAAGGACCCGCATTAGCACCCAGTATTGAATGGGTGAGAATCTTTTGACCCTCTGAATCATGTTGAATCATGGACCTAAATATAGCATTGCAGATAACACTAACGTGAACGATTGTTCATACCAACCCTAGTAGCAATACTGCTTGGGTTGCCATACGTCCTCATCTAGGAGGATTAGTCCTCCTTTTCAGGCTTTTCAAAATGTCCTCCGAGGACGCCTAAATGTCCTCCTTTTTGGCAATTCGTTCTCTTTTACAGATTTTACAGCTACGATAATGGAAATGTTCGACTGTAAATCGGCATAAATGACTCTAAATAGCTACTATACGGACATTGGAGCGGGTCATCCGGGAGCCGATTGAAAGTGACGTCTTGTTTTTTAGTCAACTCCACAAATTTTCCAGCAAAATTGGATGTTTTCTGATTTGGTAAAAGTGTCTTTACTTTCCCGATTCCAAAATATGGTAACCCTATGACTGCAAATCCTTCGTAGCTAAATATATTATATTCAAACAGAACCGCAGCATCACATTTGATCGCTTATTTTTTAGGAGTCGTAAAGAAGATAATAGCCAGAACCACATATCAATTGTGATTACTGACAACACCGAGATGTCTGATGAAAATCAGGAAAAGTGCCCTACTAGCGGGGATGGCGATGGTGCAATCATAATATTACAGAAATCAGACAGTAGTCAACCACCGTTCCTGTTGAACCAACAGCGACTGAAGAGACTAAGTCATCAACACCTCAAGAAGCCTAACATCGCAATATTCCCACACAGGGATATCTAGACTACGGGATTGATAACTAGTCACGTGACCGCGTACTCAATGACGGAATGAGGGCATTCTTGTCAAACAGCAGTTGAGGTGAAGGAATATCGTTGCGCTCGCAGTTAAAATTGTGTGCGTTGTTATTTGTCAATTCAGGGATATATACTGTTCGCCAGGCATCTACTAGATAGGTTAGGGACGATCGTACATCGTAAGTTAGCTGGCAAACTGTTTCATAAATCTCGTGCGAAAGGTCGATGACGATCGCGTTTGAGCAGTGCCGGTACAAATTCTAATTGTAATTGAGGGTTTGCGTTCATCGCTAACTGCGTCGTTACTATTGATGCACGGGATGGTCTGACCGTAGATCTTACTGAAGTGAACTGAGGATAAGTTTTAATAGTTTAAACGTTGGAGCGGTACCAGTATTGGCTACTCAGCTCGTTAGGTTTGTCACGCGCGAGAAGTACCGGTAAGAACTAGTCGAGTCGTTCAGTACATCAGTAGTAGTGGTAGTGACTGGCGGATTTGTACTCGTGTTTTTTTTGTCTAGACGTATAGCCACTATTGCTACACAGTATATAGACGGACAGACAGACCTATAGGCTGGGCGAGTGGGCGACTGAGCAGCGTGCAAGGCTTTGGGCAGCGTGCAAGGCTTTGGCCCTATAGGCTTACCGGCCTGTAGGCTTGCAAGCATGTAGGCTTACATGCCTATAGGCAATAGGCATAATACAGGTCTATAGGCTTACAGGCTCATATGCTTACACGCCTATATCATCTAATTTTCATTTTATCACCATTAATTGCTGGAACTAATTATATTAGACTTGAATTTATTTGACGCTGACACTACGATTGACGAATGGGATATACCTGCTGTGTGCCAAATTGCCGTTCTGGATACAATCCCAGAAAAAGTTCTACAGTAGAGGAATGCTCAGTTTTACATGAACGGACGTCTTTTTTTTCACAAGAGCAACATTTACGGCAGAAATGGATTAGAGCGATTCCACGCAAAAATTGGATAGTAACAATATACACCAGGGTGTGTGCGAAGCATTTCTCTCCTGATGACTTCATGGTAGACACCTGTGATACAAACATCACCCGCCGAAACAAGCACAAATTTCAGAAATTATCAAGATCACGTTTGAAACCGGGTGTTGTTAGTAGTAGTATAGATCGCTCGCGATTCGTAATGGGCTCTTATGGGCGCGGCGGTGAGGTGCCTGAAAACTCGTGGTGGTGATGGCACCCTTTTACACCCCCTCTCGGCGGTGAGGTGCCATGTGTTCTTATGGATGCGGTGATGATGGCACCCTTTCGGGTATAGGCTGCGGTGGTGAGGTGCCGCGAAAACTCGTGGTGGTGATGGCACCCTTTTACAACCCCTCTCGGCGGTGAGGTACCTATGTGGTGATGATGGTACCCTTTCTGGTATAGGCTGCGGCGATGATGTGCCTACGGATTCTTGTGTCGTAGTGAACTAACGTTGTGGATATAGGCTGCGGTGATGATGTGCCCACGGATTCTTGTGTCGTAGTGAACTAACGTTGTGGATATAGGCCGCGGCGATGATGTGGCTGTCGTGTATTATTACACGGTTTCTACTGATTCGCCATGTGTTCTTATGGGTGCGGTCGTGATGCGCACTTTCAACCATCTCTCGCGCGGTGTTGAATATGTACGAGTCACCAACAATAACCGCACAAACGGAAACGTGGCTTGTTGTGAGGATTAAGCAGCGCGACCTATATTTCGAATGACCTGCGCGCTGAATTATTTCCCGGCCAACCGCGTGCTACTATCGATTATTGCACTAGACCAGTCAGTGTGAAATAGTTTGATCGTAAATTATGATATATGATGTCGTAGTTTAGTCGTGTCAAATGACCGATCGTGTTCTCTTTCCTCGCTATTGATTGCTAGCTGAATAATACTTTCGGCTTATTCGCTGTTTCGCGCCTACAGAATAGTCTGCTGTTCACAGTCGCAACAAGAATCACAAGTATACACATTTACACATTCGTTTATTACTCTGAAATCAAACTCTTCACAAAAACACGTACAATCGTATCATTCACTTTTTTTATCATCGCCAAAATTATCCAAGTATTCCTCGGTTGAAAACCCTTGAGCTCTTTTTATCAAGAATGCGATAGCATGATCTCCACACACATCTGAAGTTTTACTCTGTAACTGTTTCCCAGTCACTGAAAATTCATCCGGCTCCAGGAATTCGATTATCTGAGGTTTTAGTGGTCCGAAGCCTAGCGAATCATGAAAATGAGTATCGTCATCTCTGTATATAGACACCCAGTGAGATCCAGGCAAACTCGATTCGTCGTAATTAATGGTGATAGCGAATTTTCCGCTAGTTGGTTTCTTCGGTAACTGATCTACTGGATAAGTTCGGCGATTCGAATATCGACCATAACCGCGTTCGCATACTAACACTCTAAAAAGGTGTGAAATATTTGTAAAAATCCTACGACCACTCACAAGATAACACATCAGAATAGTCATCTCTCGTGGTTTGGTGTTACAAAGGTAGGAATTATAAGTAATATTTTGGACGACAATGATATATCGTTATTCTTATGGACGCGGCGACATGATAACGTTACAGGTATAGGTTGTGGTGGTGATTCGCCATGTGTTCTTATGCGTGCGCTCGCACGTCGTACTTTCAAGTATAGGTATCTCTCGCATGTCGTATTGGAAACTCGTGTTGGCTCGCTCACGCGGCGAAATTTTAGTAATCAGTTTGTCACAGTACTTGATATCGCTGGTAAGATTTAACAAGTAACGAATAACAGACCGCGGTAACTTGAATAGCGACAAATTGTCACTTATTTCCGCTCTAACTCTAATCCTTTGTGAAGTGAACGCTTATTCAAAAGGGCGTGATATAATTTTAAAATCCAACGACCACTCACCGGATAATGCTTCAGACATATAGCAATCCCTCATACCCGCCTACAAGGTAATATTTCGGTAATTAGTTTGTCACAGAACCGTCGCAGGCGGTGATTGGAAAACCGACAATTTGTCACTCGCCCGCGATCGCTATATGTTTCACGCCTCCAGAATAGTGGCTGACTTTAGTTGCGTGATAAGATCCATGAAAATATTCAATCAATGTGTTAGTTTATCAACTTGAAATGAAACTCACTACACAAATCAAGTCGATTCGTATCTGAATGTTTTAAATCGGTACAACTCTAATCCTTTGACAAAGCCCTTAACGCGTTTTTGGTGAATCGAACGTAACCCGAATATTACTGACGCCGACTTTCAGCCGCATCGAATTATTCGCACATTCCGCGTCACTGTTTTCGCACTTATAGAATCAATACCAACTATAACTCTTCAAGAATCAAGAATCACAAGTATGTGCATTACACAGTTATTGTCTTTATTAACTTGAAATCAAACACTTAACAAAAACACACAACTAATCATTTGGCAACTCTAGCATTACCAAAAAATTCCAGTATTGTTGATTGAAAATCCTTGAGTCATTATTATCAAAAATGTTATAGTACCGCATCGGGATCCATTCGCGGGATGTACTAAAGGTAAATCCAAATAATCCACATTCGCGGGATGTACTAAAGGTAAATCCAAATAATCCACATTCGTGGGATGTACTAAAGGTAAATCCAAATAATCCAGAATGAAATATTTGGACTTTGACATAGTGTGAATTGAAATAGGATTGACAAACACGACTACCAACTTTGATCCAGCCACATTTCAAGATCATACTTTGAAACAAGTAATGTAACATTACAACTCTATTCACGATCCCGCTTTCCATTTGTCAAAGAAATATTTTAACATCTTACCATACTCAAAAGAATTATTCACAACATTAACAATTGTTAAAAATCTAGTTTTCACTTACTTGATTATATCACTGCAACTCATAAATTTGAATTAATTCATCCTGGTTGTATTCGTATGCTCGGTCTTTTTTATTCAATTGTAAAGGTTGTTACTATTCTGAAGACAAAGTATTTACTAATCGGTGCATATACGATTTGACTTGGACATATTATATTTTGAGTATACGAGATTTGAATGTCTGAACAATAACTGAGAAATAATTTATCACAATTAAATCCGTAATATTACAGCGTAAAAGATATTGGAATGTCAGCAACTCTGCAAGGTCATAGTTACTACCACTAATTTACCCGACCAACTCGTCATGATCATTCCTGAAATCAACACAAACGTGACCACTGACTTGAGTTAACCACAAAACAGCATCAAGTTTTAAATCCACTTGTAGCTTACGGCTTATTTGAATGCGGGTTATGTTTTGTTGTAATTGAGTGTACGGAAATAGTATTACGTCTCGACATATCACCATGTCGGAATTTGTGGCAGAGAATTGAAACATATGCACTTTACAGAGTGTGAAAATATCACTTTGAGTATCGAGTACCGTTCGAAGCAAGCGATCAATTCTTAATCATTTCAGTAACTCCCCATTGTGTGTGCTAAATGTAAAATATCGCGAGGTTATACACTCTAAGACTTTGATTATTACAAAAGTAAATTGTGATATGTTTGTTAGATGCATCCAATTCAACTAGAAGTGTCTAGTGCCCAACACTCGTAATATCAAAAAAGTACTCGCTACACTGTTATTTGCTAAACGTGTTTTGCATTGTTGTTCATTTGTAGTATTGAATGAAATTGTTCTTGAACCCTCAAATAATAATTCCCGACATGAAACCAAGCCGCTGAAAGTCGTTACCATCACGAAGATACAATGTGTACGATGTTTGTCAAATGTGTCCTACCTGGCCAACAGAAAACAATTTTCACTAGCTTGGTAATGAAACCGAAGTCTCCATTCGATATATTGTTTGCGTCAAATACTTTACAACGAACACATTTGCGTGGTTGAGCTTTACATCATCAGACTGTCATCTGTACATCAAGAATACATCAGACTTGTAACTGGATCGTTTACCTAACCGAGTTGATATTTTTGTCATTTAGTGATTGCTGAACATACCACTTCGAAATACTGCGTTGATCTTAATTTCCATCATCGTGATAAGTGAAGTACATTTGTTTTGAATTCATAACAATAGGCTTTTCTACGACATGATAAATTATTGACAAGTTCTGCTTAGAAGATTGGTTGCATATCACGAAAAATAATATACCACACATATTATTACTGTTACTCCATTCATCGGTATTTTTTCCGTTGTCGATTTTCAAACGAGTAAAATTTATTACTTGAGTTGCTCTGCTTAATGTAAATGTAAACTCGCCCATCTTTCAACAACAAACAATGTTAAAATAGTATACAATCAAACACAACAAGTTTTACGATACTAATTATTATCCCACATAACCCATTTCTTACTGAAGACATATGAAATATATTCATGTTACACGAAAATATTCGCTCATGCTACAAACCTGTACAATGATTGGTGGTGCTTTCAAACTGTTTCGATACCTCAAGAACTTTATTGTCTGAACGGTTGTTCATGTATCGTAATAATCAAGTAGTTAAACATAGAACTAGTATTAACAGAAACACCAGAGTTGTTTACACAAAAGTCTGTATGTGTACAGTATACGAATACCATTTGTAAGTCCAGCACAATTGTGGTATCCAAACGAGTTTAGTTAACACAATTTACGACACCGAGGTCGCGTCATCTTTCGTAAGACAACAAACCAAGGCTTCAGGATATGTCCATGTCATAGCAATAAATCAGCTACTCCAACAACAGAGTGCATATGTTTCTAGTTACGGCGCTTACATCTTACACACAAATCAATCTACTTTGCTAACGAAAAGTGGTGAGTCATCATATGGTTGTCCTCACAACTAAAACATACTATCACACAAAATGGTCGTTATAGTTTGCACACCAACGGTACATCGTACAAGTAACAAGTCTCGAGAATCCAGTTATTCAAAAAACGTGAAAGTATTTCTACACCAAGTCGTTATGTTGACGAAAGCGTATATTGTAAGATCATGATCGATTTACATTCGTTGGTCACAAAATGTCACTACTCTAAATAATTATTTTTCACTCAAACACAAACGCATACTTGTCACCATTCGTTTTCATCAAGCACGAGTTCAAGAAACTTACTTACTACGATATGAATTTTTATTTTTATGTTGTGTAAATAGGTAATAATTAATTCAAGTAACACTATATCAACATCATCGAGTTGTGCTAATAGATTTACATGTGGTCTTGTGGTTTTCGTCGGGACATACAGCACGAACTAACTGTAGACTCCTCTCTGTTGTACAGCTACTCGGTAATCGAAATGCATTAACATGTAAACAACGATCTTGTTTCGTCACACCAAAAATATGTTCACTGTCGCGATACTCCGCACAAGACGTGCATAGCCTTTTCACACTCGTAATAGTATACCAACGTCAAGCGATAACGTTTACCAACACCAACGACACTAAACCCACGACGTTTACCTATGTAAAATTACCACTTTCACTTGTCAGTCCATCGTTTACCTGACTAAACATATTATTTTCCTTTGGAGATCTGACGTTTACCCAGAGTAAGAAACCATTTTCACTTGTAAATATTTTTTTTTTCCTCGGCTAACAAACCTTTTTTCACTTGTAAATATATTTTTTTCCTCGGCTAACAAACCTTTTTTCACTTGTAAATATTTTTTTTTCTCTGGTTAACAAACCTTTTTCACTTGGAAATATATTTTTTCTCTTGGTAATAAACCTTTTTCACATGGAAATATATTTTTTCTCTGAGTAACAAACCTTTTTCACATGGAAATATATTTTTTCTCTGAGTAACAAACCTTTTTCACTTGGAAATATATTTTTTCTCTGGGTAACAAACCTTTTTCCCTTGGAAACATATTTTTCCCCGGGTAACAAACCTTTTTCCCTGAGCAACAAACCTTTTTCACTTACAAATATATTTTTTCCTGGGTAACAAACCTTTTTCACTTGGAAATATATTTTTTTCCCTGGGTAACAAACCTTTTTCGCTTGGAAATATATTTTTTCCTGGGTTACAAACCTTTTTCACTTGGTGATCCGTCGTTTACCTGAGTAAAAATATCATTTTCCTTTGGGGATCTGGCGTTTACCCAGTGTAACAATACATTTTCTCTTGGTCATCTAGCTTTTCCTAGAGTAACAAAACCATTTTCATTTTGAAATCTGACAACCACACCGACAATTTGATATTTTTGTATTTTCTTACAGCGAACAGCGACAAAATATACACCAACAACGACTCCGATACATTTGTCTAATCAAATATTCACTTGTGTTGGTGCATCCCATCAAAATCATCGGTTACCCACATGCAATGCGCTCTTGTACACAGAAATGCATGTTTTGGAAACTTGGACAATAGGCTTTGATAGTTCTGTGCTGTCTGGGTTCGTGCTTTGGATTTTCCAGAGTCAAAATGTCTGAATAAAACACCTCCTCGACGATGGTTGGTATGTGGATAACGGTGTTCGGAAAACGGTTGGATTTATGTCACCCATCGCGATAACAATTCCAGGTCAAGTTTTCCCCTCGCATGTTTACTATATTGTGTCTTTATTGGTCAATGTATGCCTCGACATTCAGTTTGAAATCGGAAACCCTGATAAAGTATGCAACCGGATCCGGATATCAACTCTGAATCGATAAACCAATGAACAATATTCAAAGTAAACATGTTACACCCTGTGTTTCCACGAAAAAATACCATCCAGACATACGTCGCGCTTGTTTGCCCACACCAGTATACGCGTAAATGGAGGTGTGTGACATTGCATGCAATGTGTTGGTATACAAACATCGATCCACAGACAATATCATAGCCGGTAGTTTTGATGTAGATCGAATGTCATCACACCCGATAACAATACCAATAAGCCACATTGTAATGACTCTGAGTCAATCTGAAGCATGACATACAGACACACAAACATGGAACCCTAACATGGGTTATTCGCACGACGGTGAAAGTGAACTGTACAACATATACCAATTGGGCGTTCACAGTCGAATATGCGAACCATGCACAATCATATACCCAGATTTTTGTTGGATATGTACGAAACCGATAAATCGATACATTTCTTTTCCTTTGACGTCAACAATACAATCACCATTCCAATTCATCGCTCGAATGTGAGGTTCATCTCGTGTAAAATCCATGTCAAATAACACCAAAGTGTGCTTTTCGTGTTTTATTATTTCCACCGTCGCTTCTTGTCTGTGTCGTAACACTATGGTGCAGGGACTTGAAAAACGGTGGATTGTGAAATGGATTGACATGACCAACAGAATCGACGTCAATAGACTTGTGACGATGTCGTTTCAAAATGATACCGATCTATTGTGGCGATGACCGTTTCGAAATGTCACAGGACGAACTGGATCCTTACGATGATGTGTTTTATGATTTCCATTGTGGTGTACGATTACAGTCTTGATTCCACAGAAACACACAATATTGGATCACAGTATCAGTCCGAGATTTGCAGAATCACTGTTCACGATATTTATCTGGAGTCGTTATGTGGGAGTAGCGACATCGATGCATCGTGACTGAAAGACTGATCGCAATCATTTCGAGCACCCATACTTCGATAGTTCACATTGGTCAAACGCTGCAGCAGAAAAGTTCGGTGTCGACAACGCGACGGATATTGATCGATGTCTCCAATTGATCTGGGACGTCTGTCCGGAGATAGGGTCATGACTAATACCGCGGACTCAGAGTCATTACAATGTGGCTTATTGGTATTGTTATCGGGTGTGATGACATTCGATCTACATCAAAACTACCGGCTATGATATTGTCTGTGGATCGATGTTTGTATACCAACACATTGCATGCAATGTCACACACCTCCATTTACGCGTATACTGGTGTGGGCAAACAAGCGCGACGTATGTCTGGATGGTATTTTTTCGTGGAAACACAGGGTGTAACATGTTTACTTTGAATATTGTTCATTGGTTTATCGATTCAGAGTTGATATCCGGATCCGGTTGCATACTTTATCAGGGTTTCCGATTTCAAACTGAATGTCGAGGCATACATTGACCAATAAAGACACAATATAGTAAACATGCGAGGGGAAAACTTGACCTGGAATTGTTATCGCGATGGGTGACATAAATCCAACCGTTTTCCGAACACCGTTATCCACATACCAACCATCGTCGAGGAGGTGTTTTATTCAGACATTTTGACTCTGGAAAATCCAAAGCACGAACCCAGACAGCACAGAACTATCGAAGCCTATTGTCCAAGTTTCCAAAACATGCATTTCTGTGTACAAGAGCGCATTGCATGTGGGTAACCGATGATTTTGATGGGATGCACCAACACAAGTGAATATTTGATTAGACAAATGTATCGGAGTC
Organism: Botryllus schlosseri; assembly: GCF_051294905.1. Classification (NCBI taxonomy): domain Eukaryota; kingdom Metazoa; phylum Chordata; class Ascidiacea; order Stolidobranchia; family Styelidae; genus Botryllus; species Botryllus schlosseri. Next base: position 34,868,677 of record NC_137237.1, on the reverse strand, counting down.
GTTGTTGGTGTATATTTTGTCGCTGTTCGCTGTAAGAAAATACAAAAATATCAAATTGTCGGTGTGGTTGTCAGATTTCAAAATGAAAATGGTTTTGTTACTCTAGGAAAAGCTAGATGACCAAGAGAAAATGTATTGTTACACTGGGTAAACGCCAGATCCCCAAAGGAAAATGATATTTTTACTCAGGTAAACGACGGATCACCAAGTGAAAAAGGTTTGTAACCCAGGGAAAAATATATTTCCAAGCGAAAAAGGTTTGTTACCCAGGGAAAAAAATATATTTCCAAGTGAAAAAGGTTTGTTACCCAGGAAAAAATATATTTGTAAGTGAAAAAGGTTTGTTGCTCAGGGAAAAAGGTTTGTTACCCGGGGAAAAAATATGTTTCCAAGGGAAAAAGGTTTGTTACCCAGAGAAAAAATATATTTCCAAGTGAAAAAGGTTTGTTACTCAGAGAAAAAATATATTTCCATGTGAAAAAGGTTTGTTACTCAGAGAAAAAATATATTTCCATGTGAAAAAGGTTTATTACCAAGAGAAAAAATATATTTCCATGTGAAAAAGGTTTATTACCAAGAGAAAAAATATATTTCCAAGTGAAAAAGGTTTGTTAACCAGAGAAAAAAAATATTTACAAGTGAAAAAAGGTTTGTTAGCCGAGGAAAAAAATATATTTACAAGTGAAAAAAGGTTTGTTAGCCGAGGAAAAAAAAATATTTACAAGTGAAAATGGTTTCTTACTCTGGGTAAACGTCAGATCTCCAAAGGAAAATAATATGTTTAGTCAGGTAAACGATGGACTGACAAGTGAAAGTGGTAATTTTACATAGGTAAACGTCGTGGGTTTAGTGTCGTTGGTGTTGGTAAACGTTATCGCTTGACGTTGGTATACTATTACGAGTGTGAAAAGGCTATGCACGTCTTGTGCGGAGTATCGCGACAGTGAACATATTTTTGGTGTGACGAAACAAGATCGTTGTTTACATGTTAATGCATTTCGATTACCGAGTAGCTGTACAACAGAGAGGAGTCTACAGTTAGTTCGTGCTGTATGTCCCGACGAAAACCACAAGACCACATGTAAATCTATTAGCACAACTCGATGATGTTGATATAGTGTTACTTGAATTAATTATTACCTATTTACACAACATAAAAATAAAAATTCATATCGTAGTAAGTAAGTTTCTTGAACTCGTGCTTGATGAAAACGAATGGTGACAAGTATGCGTTTGTGTTTGAGTGAAAAATAATTATTTAGAGTAGTGACATTTTGTGACCAACGAATGTAAATCGATCATGATCTTACAATATACGCTTTCGTCAACATAACGACTTGGTGTAGAAATACTTTCACGTTTTTTGAATAACTGGATTCTCGAGACTTGTTACTTGTACGATGTACCGTTGGTGTGCAAACTATAACGACCATTTTGTGTGATAGTATGTTTTAGTTGTGAGGACAACCATATGATGACTCACCACTTTTCGTTAGCAAAGTAGATTGATTTGTGTGTAAGATGTAAGCGCCGTAACTAGAAACATATGCACTCTGTTGTTGGAGTAGCTGATTTATTGCTATGACATGGACATATCCTGAAGCCTTGGTTTGTTGTCTTACGAAAGATGACGCGACCTCGGTGTCGTAAATTGTGTTAACTAAACTCGTATGGATACCACAATTGTGCTGGACTTACAAATGGTATTCGTATACTGTACACATACAAACTTTTGTGTAAACAACTCTGGTGTTTCTGTTAATACTAGTTCTATGTTTAACTACTTGATTATTACGATACATGAACAACCGTTCAGACAATAAAGTTCTTGAGGTATCGAAACAGTTTGAAAGCACCACCAATCATTGTACAGGTTTGTAGCATGAGCGAATATTTTCGTGTAACATGAATATATTTCATATGTCTTCAGTAAGAAATGGGTTATGTGGGATAATAATTAGTATCGTAAAACTTGTTGTGTTTGATTGTATACTATTTTAACATTGTTTGTTGTTGAAAGATGGGCGAGTTTACATTTACATTAAGCAGAGCAACTCAAGTAATAAATTTTACTCGTTTGAAAATCGACAACGGAAAAAATACCGATGAATGGAGTAACAGTAATAATATGTGTGGTATATTATTTTTCGTGATATGCAACCAATCTTCTAAGCAGAACTTGTCAATAATTTATCATGTCGTAGAAAAGCCTATTGTTATGAATTCAAAACAAATGTACTTCACTTATCACGATGATGGAAATTAAGATCAACGCAGTATTTCGAAGTGGTATGTTCAGCAATCACTAAATGACAAAAATATCAACTCGGTTAGGTAAACGATCCAGTTACAAGTCTGATGTATTCTTGATGTACAGATGACAGTCTGATGATGTAAAGCTCAACCACGCAAATGTGTTCGTTGTAAAGTATTTGACGCAAACAATATATCGAATGGAGACTTCGGTTTCATTACCAAGCTAGTGAAAATTGTTTTCTGTTGGCCAGGTAGGACACATTTGACAAACATCGTACACATTGTATCTTCGTGATGGTAACGACTTTCAGCGGCTTGGTTTCATGTCGGGAATTATTATTTGAGGGTTCAAGAACAATTTCATTCAATACTACAAATGAACAACAATGCAAAACACGTTTAGCAAATAACAGTGTAGCGAGTACTTTTTTGATATTACGAGTGTTGGGCACTAGACACTTCTAGTTGAATTGGATGCATCTAACAAACATATCACAATTTACTTTTGTAATAATCAAAGTCTTAGAGTGTATAACCTCGCGATATTTTACATTTAGCACACACAATGGGGAGTTACTGAAATGATTAAGAATTGATCGCTTGCTTCGAACGGTACTCGATACTCAAAGAGATATTTTCACACTCTGTAAAGTGCATATGTTTCAATTCTCTGCCACAAATTCCGACATGGTGATATGTCGAGACGTAATACTATTTCCGTACACTCAATTACAACAAAACATAACCCGCATTCAAATAAGCCGTAAGCTACAAGTGGATTTAAAACTTGATGCTGTTTTGTGGTTAACTCAAGTCAGTGGTCACGTTTGTGTTGATTTCAGGAATGATCATGACGAGTTGGTCGGGTAAATTAGTGGTAGTAACTATGACCTTGCAGAGTTGCTGACATTCCAATATCTTTTACGCTGTAATATTACGGATTTAATTGTGATAAATTATTTCTCAGTTATTGTTCAGACATTCAAATCTCGTATACTCAAAATATAATATGTCCAAGTCAAATCGTATATGCACCGATTAGTAAATACTTTGTCTTCAGAATAGTAACAACCTTTACAATTGAATAAAAAAGACCGAGCATACGAATACAACCAGGATGAATTAATTCAAATTTATGAGTTGCAGTGATATAATCAAGTAAGTGAAAACTAGATTTTTAACAATTGTTAATGTTGTGAATAATTCTTTTGAGTATGGTAAGATGTTAAAATATTTCTTTGACAAATGGAAAGCGGGATCGTGAATAGAGTTGTAATGTTACATTACTTGTTTCAAAGTATGATCTTGAAATGTGGCTGGATCAAAGTTGGTAGTCGTGTTTGTCAATCCTATTTCAATTCACACTATGTCAAAGTCCAAATATTTCATTCTGGATTATTTGGATTTACCTTTAGTACATCCCACGAATGTGGATTATTTGGATTTACCTTTAGTACATCCCGCGAATGTGGATTATTTGGATTTACCTTTAGTACATCCCGCGAATGGATCCCGATGCGGTACTATAACATTTTTGATAATAATGACTCAAGGATTTTCAATCAACAATACTGGAATTTTTTGGTAATGCTAGAGTTGCCAAATGATTAGTTGTGTGTTTTTGTTAAGTGTTTGATTTCAAGTTAATAAAGACAATAACTGTGTAATGCACATACTTGTGATTCTTGATTCTTGAAGAGTTATAGTTGGTATTGATTCTATAAGTGCGAAAACAGTGACGCGGAATGTGCGAATAATTCGATGCGGCTGAAAGTCGGCGTCAGTAATATTCGGGTTACGTTCGATTCACCAAAAACGCGTTAAGGGCTTTGTCAAAGGATTAGAGTTGTACCGATTTAAAACATTCAGATACGAATCGACTTGATTTGTGTAGTGAGTTTCATTTCAAGTTGATAAACTAACACATTGATTGAATATTTTCATGGATCTTATCACGCAACTAAAGTCAGCCACTATTCTGGAGGCGTGAAACATATAGCGATCGCGGGCGAGTGACAAATTGTCGGTTTTCCAATCACCGCCTGCGACGGTTCTGTGACAAACTAATTACCGAAATATTACCTTGTAGGCGGGTATGAGGGATTGCTATATGTCTGAAGCATTATCCGGTGAGTGGTCGTTGGATTTTAAAATTATATCACGCCCTTTTGAATAAGCGTTCACTTCACAAAGGATTAGAGTTAGAGCGGAAATAAGTGACAATTTGTCGCTATTCAAGTTACCGCGGTCTGTTATTCGTTACTTGTTAAATCTTACCAGCGATATCAAGTACTGTGACAAACTGATTACTAAAATTTCGCCGCGTGAGCGAGCCAACACGAGTTTCCAATACGACATGCGAGAGATACCTATACTTGAAAGTACGACGTGCGAGCGCACGCATAAGAACACATGGCGAATCACCACCACAACCTATACCTGTAACGTTATCATGTCGCCGCGTCCATAAGAATAACGATATGTCATTGTCGTCCAAAATATTACTTATAATTCCTACCTTTGTAACACCAAACCACGAGAGATGACTATTCTGATGTGTTATCTTGTGAGTGGTCGTAGGATTTTTACAAATATTTCACACCTTTTTAGAGTGTTAGTATGCGAACGCGGTTATTGTCGATATTCGAATCGCCGAACTTATCCAGTAGATCAGTTACCGAAGAAACCAACTAGCGGAAAATTCGCTATCACCATTAATTACGACGAATCGAGTTTGCCTGGATCTCACTGGGTGTCTATATACAGAGATGACGATACTCATTTTCATGATTCGCTAGGCTTCGGACCACTAAAACCTCAGATAATCGAATTCCTGGAGCCGGATGAATTTTCAGTGACTGGGAAACAGTTACAGAGTAAAACTTCAGATGTGTGTGGAGATCATGCTATCGCATTCTTGATAAAAAGAGCTCAAGGGTTTTCAACCGAGGAATACTTGGATAATTTTGGCGATGATAAAAAAAGTGAATGATACGATTGTACGTGTTTTTGTGAAGAGTTTGATTTCAGAGTAATAAACGAATGTGTAAATGTGTATACTTGTGATTCTTGTTGCGACTGTGAACAGCAGACTATTCTGTAGGCGCGAAACAGCGAATAAGCCGAAAGTATTATTCAGCTAGCAATCAATAGCGAGGAAAGAGAACACGATCGGTCATTTGACACGACTAAACTACGACATCATATATCATAATTTACGATCAAACTATTTCACACTGACTGGTCTAGTGCAATAATCGATAGTAGCACGCGGTTGGCGGGAAATAATTCAGCGCGCAGGTCATTCGAAATATAGGTCGCGCTGCTTAATCCTCACAACAAGCCACGTTTCCGTTTGTGCGGTTATTGTTGGTGACTCGTACATATTCAACACCGCGCGAGAGATGGTTGAAAGTGCGCATCACGACCGCACCCATAAGAACACATGGCGAATCAGTAGAAACCGTGTAATAATACACGACAGCCACATCATCGCCGCGGCCTATATCCACAACGTTAGTTCACTACGACACAAGAATCCGTGGGCACATCATCACCGCAGCCTATATCCACAACGTTAGTTCACTACGACACAAGAATCCGTAGGCACATCATCGCCGCAGCCTATACCAGAAAGGGTACCATCATCACCACATAGGTACCTCACCGCCGAGAGGGGTTGTAAAAGGGTGCCATCACCACCACGAGTTTTCGCGGCACCTCACCACCGCAGCCTATACCCGAAAGGGTGCCATCATCACCGCATCCATAAGAACACATGGCACCTCACCGCCGAGAGGGGGTGTAAAAGGGTGCCATCACCACCACGAGTTTTCAGGCACCTCACCGCCGCGCCCATAAGAGCCCATTACGAATCGCGAGCGATCTATACTACTACTGTTGTTCCTCATATTTTCCCAAATCTGTCGGGGTATTTGAGTGTACCGAGCCCTACATCTCGGAGTACGAAATCAACAAGTGCTTCTGCAAGACGTGAAATGCAAAATTCTGTAATTGAGGGCCGTAACAAGCAAATTTTTCTGCTTGAAAATATTGAAACATTAGCTTCTCGGAAGGAGAAGATTAAGAACGAGACACTACCATCTGGATATAGTTCTGTGTGCACCGATGACCGATGATTCGCTGCAATTTCACTGGATAGAGACATCAGAAAATATGATCAATCCACCGAAACTTGCCATATCCCTTCTCATAAAGCAGAATTTGGAAGTCTTTGCTTTTGTTAATTCCAAACCAGTTCCCAGATCGATGTATGAGAACGTGCTTCCAACCGGATTTGTACAAAGCACCAGCCAGGTAGCCAATGTGCTTGCTGTATGCAGGAAACTGTATAGTGGCAGTGATGACTCGAGCAGCATTAGTCTTGCTGTGTCTATCCCGGAAGATTATCTCGTCGCTACGGCAGAGTCCACAGCTCTACAGGATGGCTGCATGACACCTTTGTTAGGATTTCTTGTGAAACAGTTGAAATTGATTCAAATCCACCCAAAAGGTCGCCGATATTCACCTGATACTCTTATGTTGGCTTTCCTGTCGAGATTGACTAGTCCTGTACAAAAAGTTGAAGCATTTCTTTGCCTTGCCTTCGATGAGTCGACTTCGCCAAATATCATCGAAAATGACTGTGGAGCCAAGAAAAGTAGACTTGCATTATTTAAAAGAGCGATCAAAAGACTTAACACCCCGCGATCGTATCGTATGCCTCATGATAGATGAGGTGTATACAGCACAAAGAATTGAGTACACCCATGGCTCATTCGCGGGTCTGACTGGGGAAGGCAAACCATCACGTAATGGGCAAAAAAGAGTTATCAATCCCTAGTCTAGATATCCCTGAACAAAGCCATAACTATATTCATGGAGTGGCAAAGATCTGACAGAGCTGGACTCACTAACGAGACCTTTATGGCTTGTATTCGAACCATGACCTCAGTCCTTTCACTGTCAAGATACCTTCAACGGCAACATGGCGTGAAGTATTTTCTCACCGGAAAAGTCTTGTCAGATCCGATTGAGGCTAGATTTGACATGTACCGGCAAGTTAATGGGGCAAACTTTTTCATGTCCGTGAAGCAGTTACTGCCTGCGGAAAAAAAGTTCCGCTGCTTGAGCTTTCTTCAGCAGCATGGTTTGAAGAGTATTCTTAATTTGAATGAACAAGACCCACCTTTGACCGCAACTGTGTTACAACCTGCAGAAGATTTCAAATGGTTGGTGAGCTTTCTTTTGCCTATCTCTGCACCGCTGAATTTTATCACAACTGAAGAGGCCGGTGTGATATATTTTGTCAGTGGATGCATTGGCCGATCAATTTCTGTGCGACGAAAGTGCATGGATTGCAAAACATTGCTGATAACCGACCGTGACGTTCCGGATTTGGATTTCTACTTCCCAGAAGAATACAAAAGAATATTCAAAATGGCTGATCGAGGTGGACTTGCTGAGCCTACCGAGTTATGCTTTGCAATAACGACGCTTGCTGTCAAATATTTCACCATCATAAGTGATTCCATGGACATGAAGCAAAAATTGTTTTGTTGTCAAAACCAAAGATTTGTTTTCACGGAGGCAACTTACGAGGTGGTTCATTTGTCAAGCCTAATGCGCCCTCTTTTGAATAACTGCTGTCAATCTGGTCATGCAAACTTCAACTCCATCGCCCAGACAGCTTTCAATTGCTTTGCGAAGAATGAACTTAAGCGATTCAACCATCTCTTGTTGAGCCACCATCAAAAAACTACGTAAAATTAGTAAGCTTACGTCAAAGGCTTCCAAGAATTGACACAATCGAAATTGGTGGTATTGCATGTCCTGTAACGGTTTATCTTGTGTTTATAATTAAATAATTGCATGCCATTTCACGAATATTATAATAAAGAAAAGTATTTGTGACGTCATAGTCACTATGACGCCATGGTCATTATGACGTCATGGCCACAATGATGTCATCAGCAATTTGTTATCTAACTTGAAGGAGCAGCACCGTAACTGCCGCACCCCAAACCCTCCAATTGGGGGGGGCCGAGCTCGAAGGGGGCCCAAAATTATTTCGTGAATTAGCATAAATCATAGAGTATTTCTTGAAAATTTATGCAATCTTTTCAAAATTTTTTCGCGCTGCGCGCGAATTCAAGTCGCCTTTTATCTATATTATTGGGTATTGGGCCATTACCGCGCCACCACCCACCAAGACATACAATCAAGGTTTAGGCCATATAACATGAGACTCCAAGAAGTGTGCCAGAACGATCGGCAGCGAGAAAAGCTTAGCCGAAAAGGTCTATGTCCTTATGCAGACCGAAGACTTCGTTATATATACAAAATACGTATAGGTTTAATTGACCATGGGCTCCTAAATGACTGGCGCCAAATGTTCCTGTCTTTGCAATCTGAACCTCACAAGACAAATACCATCCCGCTGGGAAAAATTTTATGCCAGTGATGAAATACCAATTTGAAATCGTGTGCGTCTCTTAGTTTAGAAGCCTACGTTTGGACGATTCTATATTTTTTGATATAGCAGACTGGAAGTCACGAAATGACATCATGTAACGAAGTCATATCAACGGGTCCGCCCGCCCGAAGATGTTTAATCATTATTTACGGGCCCTCCCGTTTTCAAGACACTTCACTCAGCTCTACCGGTAAATCTAATTACGTGAGTAGAGAGGACAATAAATTGATAGCATAATATATATGCAATCGCCGATCTGATTGACCGATTTAATCATAAATTATCGAAAATTTTCGCGCTTCGCGCTGGCTCACAATACAGTACGGCTAATTTCATGACAAACGCGGACAACGTGATGGGGGTTCGTTTCATCACCCTATGGGAGCCCGAGACCCACGTTTTTGGGGCCTGACGAGATGCTGTTTCGTTCCTGCCAACGGGTATACGCCCGAAGATGTTTAATTATTATTGAGTGGTCCTACCTTTTCAAACACACCTCACTCAGCTCTACCGGCAAATCTGATTACGTGAGCTGAGAGAAGATAAAAATTGATAACAATATATGCAATTCCCGATCATACTGACCGATGAAATTCTGAATTCTAGAAATTTTCCGCGCTTCGCGCGCTTCGGTGACAAAAGCTGTTTCACTAAACAAATCCCCAATGAAAATGATGAAGATAAAAGTGTATCGCCGGAGGGGGGTCTGGGGGGCGAAGCCCCCCAGAAGTTCGGTCTATGACCCTATGGGGGGCCCAAGACCAAAGGTTTGGGGGGGCCTGACGAAGTGCTGTTACGGCCCTGTTAATAGTGGGCAACAAGGGTCCGTAGGTGCAGACAGCAGTCCTCACAGATAATTGTAATTTTGCCCTCATCACGTAATGGGCAAAAAAGAGTTATCAATCCCTAGTCTAGATATCCCTGATTCCCACATCTGACAATGTCGACGTTGGCAACTATTCAAGCATTGCTTCCCTGGATGCTCCCATTGTTCAGTCAGATTCCAACCAACAGGAGGTCCTACGTGTCTCAAATGAGGTGTAGCAAGCTGATGTCATGGTAAGCGAAACGGGAGAATGTAAAACAGAGAAAGTAGAGCAGGTACCTTCCAATAACGACCGCATCGAGAGCATTGAAAAAGTAGAGGAATCTGAATTAAGTCTTGAATTGACTGATGAAACAATTTCAAAAGTGACATCACCAGAAGAATGTGAACAAATAAAAAATACATCTGCCCGTGTTGACGGTGTGAGCTCTTCTAACAAACTGCTAGACTCAATAGCACAAAGTTACAAAGTCCGACAGACACCCGGGAATTCATCACCTCCCCGAAGTTCCACTCAAGAATTGCTGGATTCAATGACGAATAGTGTCTCTAGCGCAAACGTAGTCGATCGAAACCAAAACATTAAAAATGACAGCGACGATGTACACCATCTCGATGCGGATAAACGATCTGCTTCTGATAAATCTGCGGATGCGTGGAACTCGATCAAAAAAGAGGATAGAAAAACGCTTGATAATAATCTTGAAAACATCAATGATGCTTCCAATCCCACCATAAATGAACGGCGTATTGCCGAAGAGGACAAGCCAGACGCAGGTCCTAATAATACAAAAACGCCAGCAGAATCTACTGCGGATCCAAATGATCAAAAGTCTCAAAGGGGAATCGACAATGAGAATGCGAAGAAGAACGCCATACCACAAGAACCAGCCACTGAAACTAAAACAATGTCGCCAAAGAATGAGCCGAAGACACGAGACACCACACAAAAAGGCGATAAAACTGAAGGAACACACGACGGAAATGACAAGGGCACTGGGGACTCTGCGAATATAACAGTGGCTGCACCAGTGCCTCATATCCAAATTACGGATGATGATATCGACTATCTACAAGATTATCATTCTGACTCTAACAAGAAACCAACTCCAAACAATCTCAACTTAGTGGAGCGGTATATGGCGGAGCGGAGCGGCGGGGAAAGCGAAGGCTCGTCATCAGACTCGGCGGCGTCGTACAGTAGCAACTGTTCTGCTTGCAGATTGCAAACTCAGAAACGCAGCCAGGAAAACAGTCGCCGAAGGAATAGATATTCAAGCAGCAGCTCGACTTCAAGTACCGCTTCAAGTTGCAGCTCTTCAAGTAGTAACAGCTCTTCTGAAAGTTCTGTGTTCGAGGAGGAAATATCAGCGGCCAAGGTCACGCATCAAGAATCCTCACCACCGATCGAGAAGTCAAGAGAAAGTGCGGTCAAGTTTTTGCTCCACCGTACTGCCGGCGCTGACAAAAACCAACTGCCCCAATCACCTTGGCCTGGAAAGAAATTGAGTGACCCTTGCGTGGACATCTGGACAACCAAGCGTTCAGGTTGACGAGTTCCGCAACCCCACATGGAAAATATTTAACACCACAAAGCCGAAAACCAAATTTACCAACGTCTGGCGTTAAAGGCGTTACCAAGGTACACCACACATAAATATGGTACCATGTCTCTTCTAAGTATTAGCACTAGAGATAGCAATGTCACCGTAGCCTTCTCATAGATACTCATTACTCACACACATCATCCCTCGAGAGTATCATACGTTGCAATTATAGTCGTCGTAATCTTGATGTACACTCTTAGCGAAAACGGTGTGTATTCACATTCACACCCGTCTACCACGGGTGATATAAGGGTGTGAAAATATACTTGTGGTGTACGATATCTGAACCTATACCTTATACACCACGGTATAAACCAAATACAACATTTTTATCCCAATGATGCTTGTATGTACGGACTAAGGATGGTATGGACGTATAGGCAGGTAGGGTTTACAACCACGATATAATTCTTAGTTCGGTTGTGTTTTCATGTACCACCCTTTGGTTGTGAATATTCACTCATTTCGCTAGGAATGTAGGTTGTGCTGTTGCATCGCAAACTGCATGCCCCTGCCTGATGGTTTACGACAGGTTCGTAACTGCCACACCCCACAATAAAATAGCATTTGTGGAACAACAACTCATTACACATTAGTAACTCACAAATACAATATCTCTTTGCCAACTTGTCACGAGTCCCCAACCACATAACTTATGGTTTTATAAAGCAGCCAGGGAACGTTACTGTTTGCACGCACACGCACTATATGATGTCTTTATTGACACTGGGATTTTACGTTATTAGCAACATAGATACCAGTTGCTAAGTTCAGCTACTCTTAAGCTTTTCGTGGCAACGTCAACTTCGGTGAATATTAAACGAAGCCATGCATTAGGCGTCGTAAGTAGTATAGTAGATCGGTCGCGACCTGGCAGGGGTTCTTATGGGCGGGGGGGTGACTCGTATTGAAAACCCGGGGTGGTGACTCGTACTTTAAGACCCCCCTTGTGGTGGTGAGTCGTAATGGGTTCTTATGGACGCGGTCGTGATTCGTACTTTCGGGTATAGGCTGCGGCGGTGACTCGTATTGAAAACTCGTGGTCGTGATTCGTACTTTTGGGTATAGGCTGTGGCGGTGACTCGTATTGAAAACTCGGGGTCGTGATTCGTACTTTTGGGTATAGGCTGTGGTGGTGACTCGTATTGGAAACTCGGGGTCGTGATTCGTACTTTTGGGTATAGGCTGCGGCGGTGACTCGTATTGAAAACTCGTGGTCGTGATTCGTACTTTTGGGTATAGGTTGTGGCGGTGACTCGTATTGAAAACTCGGGGTCGTGATTCGTACTTTTGGGTATAGGCTGTGGCGGTGACTCGTATTGGAAACTCGGGGTCGTGATTCGTACTTTTGGGTATAGGCTGCGGCGGTGAATCGTCTGTCGTGTATTCTTACGGGATCTGTGGTGATTCGCCATGTGTTCTTATGGGCGTGGCGGTGATTCGTACTTTCGAGTATAGGCATCTCTCGCGCGGTGTTGAATATGTACGAGTCACCAACAATAACCGCACAAACGGAAACGTGGCTTGCAAGAGGATTAAGCAGTGCGTGCGACCTATATTTCGAATGACCTGCGCGCTGAATTGTTTCCGTGCAGTCGTGTGCTACTATCGATTATTACACTAGACCAGTCAGTGTGAAATAGTTTGCTAAATCTAGGAATCAGTCGCATGGTGTTACTTTAGTAATTAGTTTACCACAGAGCCGGCGTAGCCGGTGATTCGAATACCGACAAATTTTCACTTATTTCTGACCCAACCCTAATCCTCTGTGAAGTTGACGCTTATTCAAAAAGGTGTGAAATAATTGTAAAATCGTAATCCGAAACCGATTATTTCGACTTAGGCGTAGTGCGAATTGAAATAGGATTGACAAACATGACTAGCAACTTCCCCACAGTCCCGTTTCGATATTATACACACATTGATTTGAAACAAGTAATGAAACATTACAACTCTATTCCCGATCCAGCTTTCCGTTTGTCAAAGAGACATTTTAACATCTTACCATACTCAAAAGAATTATTCACAACATTAACAAGTGTTTAAAATCTAGTTTTCACTTACTTGGCTATATCACTACGACTCGCAAACTTGAATTAATTCATCCTGGTTGTACTCGTATGATCGGTCTTTTTTTTTATTCGATTGTAAAGGTCGTTACTATTCTGAAGACAAAGTATTTACTAATCGGTGCATATACGATTTGACTTGAACATATTATATTTTGAGTATACGAGATTTGAATGTCTGAACAATAACTGAGAAATAATTTATCACAATTAAATCCGTAAAAGATATTTGAATGTCAGCAACTCGGTAAGGTCATAGTTACTACCACATTACCTAATTTACCCGACCAACTCGTCATGATCATTACCGAAATCAACACAAACATGACTACTGACTTGAGTCAACCACAAAACAGCATCAAGTTTTAAATCCGCTTGTAGCTTACGGCTTATTTGAATGCGGGTTATGTTTTGTTGTAATTGAGTGTACGGAAATAGTATTACGTCTCGACATCTCACCATCTTACCATATTCAAAGAGTCAACCACGAAAATATTGTCAAGTAAATCCGTTTGTAACTTACCCAACCAACTCAAACAGTATCAGTATGAAAAACAGCCAAACATACACGAATCCATACAATCACTAAAACCTAAAATCCATAACAAGCTTGGTTGTATTCATATCCCTACACATCTTTTTTTTATTCAGCTTGAAAAGTCGTTACAATTCTGTAAGATAGAGGAATTACTATGCGGTATATTCTACAAGACAAAGTAATTACTACTCGGTATATTTTGTAAGACAAAAGTAATTACTTCTCAGTGACGGCGACTTGAGATTAACATAATATGTTTGAGTATACGAGATTTGAATGTCCGACCAACGTAGTTGACAATTCATTTCTTACAATCGAACGATGGTGTTATATTCAAAGTTATCATGCTGTGAACATAAGGATTGACACATTGATTTGACATATGAGATTAGTAATAGTTGATCATTACTTTTTTATTAAATTATTTGCGTTAATTAGACCCGGCGTTGTGGTAAATGTTATGACAGCAACAAAATTTTCAGTACCAATGTTATTAACATATTAAGCTGTAAAACTATGTGTGTCTGAAATGTTCTTGATAGGAAAATTACTCCACCTTGGTAAAAATCACTCTGCGTATCGCGGATATCAGAAAATATTTCCAGTAACCAAGACTAAAGATGAAACGACAATATCGGTATTATTACATTCAACAATCAGTACAATTATTAAAATCTATCGTTTGCGATAAACAGCACTAAAGATGTAATAATTCCAGTATTCATACATTGAACATCCGATACAAAATGCTTTATTATCCCGATTCCCAACGGGTAATTGAAACGACTAAGTGTAGAATCAGTATATCACAATATCGTTACTATTGAATCCAACGATTTATTGTCGGAATTTGTGACAGAGAATTGAAACACATGCACTTTACAGAGTGTGAAAATATCACTTTGAGTATCGAGTACCGTTCGAAGCTAGCGATCAATTCTTAATCATTTCAGTAACTCCCCATTGTGCGTGCTAAATGTAAAATATCGCGAGGTTATACACTCTAAGACTTTGAATATTGCAAAAGTAAATTGTGATATGTTTGTTAGATGCATCCAATTCAACTAGAAGTGTCTAGTGCCCAACACTCGTAATATCGAAAAAGTACTTGCTACACTGTTATTTGCTAAACGTGTTTTGCATTGTTGTTCATTTCTAGTATTGATTGAAATCATTCTCGAACCCTCAAATAATAATTCCCGACATGAAACCAAGCCGCTGAAAGTCGTTACCATCACGAAGAAACAATATGTACGATGTTTATCAAATGTGTCCTACCTGGCCAACAGAAAACAATTTTCACTCACTCGAAATGAAAACAATGTGATGGTCTCCATTCGATATTTTGTTTGTGTCAAATACTTTGCAATGAACACATTTGCGTGGTTGAGCTTTACATCATCAAGCTGTTATTTGTAAATCAAGATTTCGGTAAACTTGTAAATGTATCGTTTAACTAACCAACATTTAGCGATTGTTGAACATACCACTTCGAAATACTGCGTTGATCGTAATTTCCATCATCGTGATAATCGAAGTACATTTCTTTCGAATTCGTAACAACTGGCGTTTCTACGACATGATAAATTTTTGACAAGTTATGCTTAGAAGATTGGTTGCATATCGCTACTCCATGGTTACTCCATTGATCGATATTTTCAAACGAGTAAAATTTATTACTTGAGTTTCTCCGCTTAATGTAAATGCAAACTCAGCCGTCTTTTAACATCACAAAGGCATTGATAAAAAGTAGACAATCAAACGCTACAAGTTTAACTTTTGTAGGTTGTGTATGCTTACCCCACGCAACTCATTTCTTACCAAAAGTAGATGAAATATATTCATGGTACACGAAAATACTCGACATTCCCATGCTACGAACCTGTACAATGATTGGTGACGCTTTCAAAACTGTTTCGATACCTCAAGGCCTTTATTGTCTGAATGGATGTTCATGTATCTTAATAATCAAATAGTTCAACACAGAACTAGTACGAACAGAAACACTAGAGTTGTTTACACAAAAGTTTGTATGTGTACGCAGTATGCGAATACCATGTGCAAGTCCAGCACAATTGTGGTATCCACCCGAGTTTAGTTAACACAATTTACGACACCGAGGTAGCGTCATCTTTCGTAAAACAACAAACCAACCAAGCCTTCAGGATATGTCCATGTCATAGCAATAAATCAGCTACTCCAACAACAGAGTACATATGTTTTTAGTTACGGTGCTTACATCTTACACACAAATCAATCTACTTTGCTAACGAAAAGTGCTGAGTCATCACATGATTGCCCTCGCAACAAAACAGCTAGAAGATATTATCATTCAAAAAATATTCCTAACCCTTTGCCCACCAGTGACAAATCATACAACAAACATTTTTTGTGAGTCGAATTGTTGTTCAGTGTCAAGTCTACCTGTTGAAACGTACATTAAACAGTCACAATTCAATTAAAACCACGAATCTATTTTCATTTCGTCACAAACTGTCACATACAGAAAAATAAATTTTCTTTCCACAACACATACTTGTAACCAATCGCTTTCATTAAACACACAAATTCATAAAAGTATTTACTTTCTACAACATAGACATTCCGATGTAGTCAAGAAATATTTTTATTAATCAAAATCATCGATTTCTGTTCACGGCGTTAGTGTGTGCATGTCATACCTGTGGGCCCCGTATTAAAATGGACACGACACGACTGAATGTAAGGGGGGTAGAAGTCTATCACATCGATTTACATGTGGTCTTCGCTACGGTTTCAAAAAACGAATCATCTATTTTGCATTGGTCGAGACCGAGCGAACCAGTTACATTTATTCGCGGTAATGATTTTGCTTGTCATATGCGAATGATAGGATTGCTACTCCGACAAATCAAATCAACATACAACAATCTTCTGACGATCATAATAGCAATTTCATTTTCCGCCCCTTCATAATTGTATACACACGAAAAGTATATTGTACAACTCGGTAACTACGTTTAACAAGACCAATCACACTACCAGCGTTGAACACAAGATACCTACCCAAGTAAAAATATCATTCTGGTTTGGACAACTGACGTTTACCTGTGTAAAATTATCATTTTCACTTGGAGGTCCACCGTTACCTAACTAAAATACCATTGTCCTTAGGAGATTTATCGTTTACCCAGTGTAACAATCCCCTTTTCACTTGGAAATATATTTTTGGCCTGGATAACAAACCCCTTTTCACTTGGAAATCTATTTTTGCCCTGGATAACAAACCTTTTTCACTTGGAAATATACTTTTTCTCTGGGTAACAAACCTTTTTCACTTGGAAATATATTTTTTCCCTGGGTAACAAACCTTTTTCACTTGGAAATATATTTTTTCCCTGAGCAACAAACCATTTTCACTGAGCAACAAACCATTTTCACTTGGCGGGTCGTCGTTTACCTGAGTAAAAATATCATTTTCCTTTGGAGATCCGACGTTTACCCCAGTGTAACAATACATTTTCTCTTGGTCATCTAGCTTTTCCTAGAGTAACAAAACCATTTTCATTTTGAAATCTGACAAACACACCTGATAATTTGGTATTTGTTGTATTGACGATAGTTTGAAATAGATTACAACGAACAGTGACGGAAATATACACGGACTACCGGTTTCAGAGTATACCTCCATCAGTCGTATCACATCATCGGTTAACCACATACAATATGCTCTTGTACACCGAAATGCATGTTTTGGAAATTGGACAATAGGCTTCGATAGTTCTGCGATGTCCGGGTTCGTGCTTTGGATTTTCCAGAGTCAAAATGTCTAAATAAAACACCTCCTCGACGATAGTTGGTATGTGGATAACGGTGTTCGGAAAACGGTTGGATTTATGTCACCCATCGCGATAACAATTCCAGGTCGAGTTTTCCCCCGCATGTTTACTATATTGTGTCTTTATTGGTCAATGTATGTCTCGACATTCAGTTTGAAATCGGAAATCCTGATAAAGTATGTAACCGGATCCGGATATCAACTCTGAATCGATAAACCAATGAACAATATTCAAAGTAAACACCCCGTGTTTCCACGAATAAATACCATCCAGACATACGTCGCGCTTGTTTGCCCACACCAGTATACGCGTAAATGGAGGTGTGTGACATTGCATGCAATGTGTTGGTATCCAAACATCGGGGAGTAAGCATTCGATCCACAGACATTATCATAGCCGGTAATTTTGATGCAGATCGAATGTCATCACACCCGATATCAATACCAATAAGCCACATTGCAATGACTCTGAGTCCGCGCTATTACATCGATATTTCGACACCGTTCACTGATTTATTCGATGGCTTTATTGCGTTGTAACATTACAAGATAGTCATGACCCTATCCCCGGACAGACCACTCAGACCAATTGGATACATCGGTCAATATCCACCGTGTTGTCGACACCGAAGTTTTCTGCTGAACCTGCAGCGTTTGATCTAGGTGAACTATCGAAGTACGGTGCTCGAAATGATTGTGATCAGTCTTTTACTAAATCACGATGCATGGAGGGGTATTCGAAATGATTGCGATCAGTCTTTCACTAAATCACGATGCATGGATGTCGCTACTCCCACATAACGACTCCAGATAAATATCGTGAACAGTGATTCTGCAAATCTCGGACTGATACTGTGATCCAATAAGGTGTGTTTCTGTGGAATGAAGACTGCAATCGTACACCACAATAGAACACTACCTCGTGATTTCACACGCAATCATAAAACACATCATCGTAAGGCTTTGTCCAGTTCGTCCGGTGACATTTCGAAACGGTCGTCGCCACAACAGATCGAGGTTGCGCTCGTCATATCGGTAACATTTTGAAACGGCATCGTCACAAGGCTATTCACGTCGGTTTCAGTTGGTCATGTCAATCCGTTTTACAAAGTACCGTTTTTCAAGTCCCTGCACCATAGTGTTACGACACTGACAAGATGCGATGGTGGAAATAATAAAACACGGAAGGCACACTTTGGTGTTATTTGACATGGATTTTACACCAGACGAACCTTACATTCGAGCGATGCATTGGATTGACGATTGTATTATTGACGTTGAAGGAAAAGAAATGTATCGATTTATCGGTTTCGTACATATCCAACAAAAATCCGGGTATATGATTGTGCACGGTTCGTATATTTGACTGTGAACGCTCTATTGATATATGCTGTATAGTTCACTTTCACCGTCGTGCGAATAACCCATGTTACGATTCCATGTTTGTGTGTCTGTATGTCATGCTTCAGATTGACTCAGAGTCATTGCAATGTGGCTTATTGGTATTGTTATCGGGTGTGATGACATTCGATCTGCATCAAAATTACCGGCTATGATAATGTCTGTGGATCGAAGGCTTACTCCCCGATGTTTGGATACCAACACATTGCATGCAATGTCACACACCTCCATTTACGCGTATACTGGTGTGGGCAAACAAGCGCGACGTATGTCTGGATGGTATTTATTCGTGGAAACACGGGGTGTTTACTTTGAATATTGTTCATTGGTTTATCGATTCAGAGTTGATATCCGGATCCGGTTACATACTTTATCAGGATTTCCGATTTCAAACTGAATGTCGAGACATACATTGACCAATAAAGACACAATATAGTAAACATGCAGGGGAAAACTCGACCTGGAATTGTTATCGCGATGGGTGACATAAATCCAACCGTTTTCCGAACACCGTTATCCACATACCAACTAACGTCGAGGAGGTGTTTTATTCAGACATTTTGACTCTGTAAAATCCAAAGCACGAACCCGGACATCGCAGAACTATCGAAGCCTATTGTCCAATTTCCAAAACATGCATTTCGGTGTACAAGAGCATATTGTATGTGGTTAACCGATGATGTGATACGACTGATGGAGGTATACTCTGAAACCGGTAGTCCGTGTATATTTCCGTCACTGTTCGTTGTAATCTATTTCAAACTATCGTCAATACAACAAATACCAAATTATCAGGTGTGTTTGTCAGATTTCAAAATGAAAATGGTTTTGTTACTCTAGGAAAAGCTAGATGACCAAGAGAAAATGTATTGTTACACTGGGGTAAACGTCGGATCTCCAAAGGAAAATGATATTTTTACTCAGGTAAACGACGACCCGCCAAGTGAAAATGGTTTGTTGCTCAGTGAAAATGGTTTGTTGCTCAGGGAAAAAATATATTTCCAAGTGAAAAAGGTTTGTTACCCAGAGAAAAAAAATATATTTCCAAGTGAAAAAGGTTTGTTACCCAGAGAAAAAATATATTTCCAAGTGAAAAAGGTTTGTTACCCAGAGAAAAAGTATATTTCCAAGTGAAAAAGGTTTGTTATCCAGGGCAAAAATAGATTTCCAAGTGAAAAGGGGTTTGTTATCCAGGCCAAAAATATATTTCCAAGTGAAAAGGGGATTGTTACACTGGCTAAACGATAAATCTCCAAAGGACAATGGTATTTTAGTTAGGTAACGGTGGACCTCCAAGTGAAAATGATAATTTTACACAGGTAAACGTCAGTTGTCCAAACCAGAATGATATTTTTACTTGGGTAGGTATCTTGTGTTCAACGCTGGTAGTGTGATTGGTCTTGTTAAACGTAGTTACCGAGTTTTACAATATACTTTTCGTGTGTATACAATTATGAAGGGGCGGAAAATGAAATTGCTATTATGATCGTCAGAAGATTGTTGTATGTTGATTTGATTTGTCGGAGTAGCAATCCTATCATTCGCATATGACAAGCTAAATCATTACCGCGAATACATGTAACTGGTTCGCTCGGTCTCGACCAATGCAAAATAGATTCAGTCGTGTCGTGTCCATTTTAATACGGGGCCCACAGGCATGACATGCACACACTAACGCCGTGAACAGAAATCGATGATTTTGATTAATAAAAATATTTCTTGACTACATCGGAATGTCTATGTTGTAGAAAGTAAATACTTTTATGAAGTTGTGTGTTTAATGAAAGCGATTGGTTACAAGTATGTGTTGTGAAAAGAAAATTTATTTTTCTGTATGTGACAGTTTGTGACGAAATGAAAATAGATTCGTGGTTTTAATTTAATTGTGACTGTTTAATGTACGTTTCAACAGGTAGACTTGACACTGAACAACAATTCGACTCACAAAAAATGTTTGTTGTATGATTTGTCACTGGTGGGCAAAGGGTTAGGAATATTTTTGAATGATAATATCTTCTAGCTGTTTTGTTGCGAGGGCAATCATGTGATGACTCAGCACTTTTCGTTAGCAAAGTAGATTGATTTGTGTGTAAGATGTAAGCACCGTAACTAAAAACATATGTACTCTGTTGTTGGAGTAGCTGATTTATTGCTATGACATGGACATATCCTGAAGGCTTGGTTGGTTTGTTGTTTTACGAAAGATGACGCTACCTCGGTGTCGTAAATTGTGTTAACTAAACTCGGGTGGATACCACAATTGTGCTGGACTTGCACATGGTATTCGCATACTGTGTACACATACAAACTTTTGTGTAAACAACTCTAGTGTTTCTGTTCGTACTAGTTCTGTGTTGAACTATTTGATTATTAAGATACATGAACATCCATTCAGACAATAAAGGCCTTGAGGTATCGAAACAGTTTTGAAAGCGTCACCAATCATTGTACAGGTTCGTAGCATGGGAATGTCGAGTATTTTCGTGTACCATGAATATATTTCATCTACTTTTGGTAAGAAATGAGTTGCGTGGGGTAAGCATACACAACCTACAAAAGTTAAACTTGTAGCGTTTGATTGTCTACTTTTTATCAATGCCTTTGTGATGTTAAAAGACGGCTGAGTTTGCATTTACATTAAGCGGAGAAACTCAAGTAATAAATTTTACTCGTTTGAAAATATCGATCAATGGAGTAACCATGGAGTAGCGATATGCAACCAATCTTCTAAGCATAACTTGTCAAAAATTTATCATGTCGTAGAAACGCCGGTTGTTACGAATTCGAAAGAAATGTACTTCGATTATCACGATGATGGAAATTACGATCAACGCAGTATTTCGAAGTGGTATGTTCAACATTTGCTAAATGTTGGTTAGTTAAACGATACATTTACAAGTTTACCGAAATCTTGATTAACAAATAACAGCTTGATGATGTAAAGCTCAACCACGCAAATGTGTTCATTGCAAAGTATTTGACACAAACAAAATATCGAATGGAGACCATCACATTGGTTTCATTTCGAGTGAGTGAAAATTGTTTTCTGTTGGCCAGGTAGGACACATTTGATAAACATCGTACACATTGTTTCTTCGTGATGGTAACGACTTTCAGCGGCTTGGTTTCATGTCGGGAATTATTATTTGAGGGTTCGAGAATGATTTCAATCAATACTAGAAATGAACAACAATGCAAAACACGTTTAGCAAATAACAGTGTAGCAAGTACTTTTTCGATATTACGAGTGTTGGGCACTAGACACTTCTAGTTGAATTGGATGCATCTAACAAACATATCACAATTTACTTTTGCAATATTCAAAGTCTTAGAGTGTATAACCTCGCGATATTTTACATTTAGCACGCACAATGGGGAGTTACTGAAATGATTAAGAATTGATCGCTAGCTTCGAACGGTACTCGATACTCAAAGTGATATTTTCACACTCTGTAAAGTGCATGTGTTTCAATTCTCTGTCACAAATTCCGACAATAAATCGTTGGATTCAATAGTAACGATATTGTGATATACTGATTCTACACTTAGTCGTTTCAATTACCCGTTGGGAATCGGGATAATAAAGCATTTTGTATCGGATGTTCAATGTATGAATACTGGAATTATTACATCTTTAGTGCTGTTTATCGCAAACGATAGATTTTAATAATTGCACTGATTGTTGAATGTAATAATACCGATATTGTCGTTTCATCTTTAGTCTTGGTTACTGGAAATATTTTCTGATATCCGCGATACGCAGAGTGATTTTTACCAAGGTGGAGTAATTTTCCTATCAAGAACATTTCAGACACACATAGTTTTACAGCTTAATACGTTAATAACATTGGTACTGAAAAGTTTGTTGCTGTCATAACATTTACCACAACGCCGGGTCTAATTAACGCAAATAATTTAATAATAAAGTAATGATCAACTATTACAAATCTCATATGTCAAATCAATGTGTCAATCCTTATGTTCACAGCATGATAACTTTGAATATAACACCATCGTTCGATTGTAAGAAATGAATTCTCAACTACGTTGGTCGGACTTTCAAATCTCGTATACTCAAACATATTATGTTAATCTCAAGTCGCCGTCACTGAGAAGTAATTACTTTTGTCTTACAAAATATACCGAGTAGTAATTACTTTGTCTTGTAGAATATACCGCATAGTAATTCCTCTATCTTACAGAATAGTAACGACTTTTCAAGCTGAATAAAAAAAAGATGTGTAGGGATATGAATACAACCAAGCTTGTTATGGATTTTAGGTTTTAGTGATTGTATGGATTCGTGTATGTTTGGCTTTTTTTCATACTGATACTGTTTGAGTTGGTTGGGTAAGTTACAAACGGATTTACTTGACAATATTTTCGTGGTTGACTCTTTGAATATGGTAAGATGGTGAGATGTCGAGACGTAATACTATTTCCGTACACTCAATTACAACAAAACATAACCCGCATTCAAATAAGCCGTAAGCTACAAGCGGATTTAAAACTTGATGCTGTTTTGTGGTTGACTCAAGTTAGTAGTCATGTTTGTGTTGATTTCGGTAATGATCATGACGAGTTGGTCGGGTAAATTAGGTAATGTGGTAGTAACTATGACCTTACCGAGTTGCTGACATTCAAATATCTTTTACGGATTTAATTGTGATAAATTATTTCTCAGTTATTGTTCAGACATTCAAATCTCGTATACTCAAAATATAATATGTTCAAGTCAAATCGTATATGCACCGATTAGTAAATACTTTGTCTTCAGAATAGTAACGACCTTTTCAATCGAATAAAAAAAAAGACCGATCATACGAGTACAACCAGGATGAATTAATTCAAGTTTGCGAGTCGTAGTGATATAGCCAAGTAAGTGAAAACTAGATTTTAAACACTTGTTAATGTTGTGAATAATTCTTTTGAGTATGGTAAGATGTTAAAATGTCTCTTTGACAAACGGAAAGCTGGATCGGGAATAGAGTTGTAATGTTTCATTACTTGTTTCAAATCAATGTGTGTATAATATCGAAACGGGACTGTGGGGAAGTTGCTAGTCATGTTTGTCAATCCTATTTCAATGCGCACTACGCCTAAGTCGAAATAATCGGTTTCGGATTAGGATTTTACAATTATTTCACACCTTTTTGAATAAGCGTCAACTTCACAGAGGATTAGGGTTGGGTCAGAAATAAGTGAAAATTTGTCGGTATTCGAATCACCGGCTACGCCGGCTCTGTGGTAAACTAATTACTAAAGTAACACCATGCGACTGATTCCTAGATTTAGCAAACTATTTCACACTGACTGGTCTAGTGTAATAATCGATAGTAGCACACGACTGCACGGAAACAATTCAGCGCGCAGGTCATTCGAAATATAGGTCGCACGCACTGCTTAATCCTCTTGCAAGCCACGTTTCCGTTTGTGCGGTTATTGTTGGTGACTCGTACATATTCAACACCGCGCGAGAGATGCCTATACTCGAAAGTACGAATCACCGCCACGCCCATAAGAACACATGGCGAATCACCACAGATCCCGTAAGAATACACGACAGACGATTCACCGCCGCAGCCTATACCCAAAAGTACGAATCACGACCCCGAGTTTCCAATACGAGTCACCGCCACAGCCTATACCCAAAAGTACGAATCACGACCCCGAGTTTTCAATACGAGTCACCGCCGCAGCCTATACCCAAAAGTACGAATCACGACCCCGAGTTTCCAATACGAGTCACCACCACAGCCTATACCCAAAAGTACGAATCACGACCCCGAGTTTTCAATACGAGTCACCGCCACAGCCTATACCCAAAAGTTCGAATCACGACCACGAGTTTTCAATACGAGTCACCGCCGCAGCCTATACCCGAAAGTACGAATCACGACCGCGTCCATAAGAACCCATTACGACTCACCACCACAAGGGGGGTCTGGAAGTACGAGTCACCACCCCGGGTTTTCAATACGAGTCACCACCCCGCCCATAAGAACCCCTGCCAGGTCACGACCGATCTACTATACTACTGTCGTATTTGCGGTGAGCGCATGCTAAGCTCACGTTAACTGAAATGTTCGGACAATAGAGCCACTGTACCGCCAGCTCAATATTAAAATCGAATCAACAGTTATTCACACCATGTGCAACATATATATATACAATTGATGAGTCGTTAGTTCGCGGTCATAGTCTTAGTTGAATGAGCAGCAGTATTTCTGATCTGATTCATTGATGGGGATCAAATTATTAAAGCGGCCACATTATTGCAATAAAACCTGTGTAAACGGATCTCAATTTTAATGTTGCAGTACCATAATCTGTGTTTATATTTTGGTGTAATTCCGGGAAAAACACTTGGTTATTCACTTCAGCCCAACTGGCGCTACTAAACCAAGGTTGGGGATCTTGTATGCTACAATATCGTACGATTCGTCAGCAGTCATTTCATCGTTGGATGCGAACGCGCTGGGGAATCTGACTATATTGGTTTCGAAATGCGAGGAGCTGGAATCGAACATAGACGCGACGAAGTTATACGTCAAATTGTAAGTCTTCAATATTGGCCAATTGAAAGGTATACCATATACTGATGCTATATTAATACAAGTAGTTAATGGGCTCTTACTTGTCTATCTTCGCAACAATGTTGTCGTTCTTAACATTAATTGTATTAGTGGCATTACTGTAAAAGTCCAGTGGCGCTATACACCTATAAATAACTTGACGCCACTATCTGTAATTACTAGGGCAAGTTTTTGTTGCACTAAAATCGCCAGAAAGTTGCACTTAATTTCGACAATGGTTGCAGTAAAAAGTTGCATTTAAAATTTTTGTTGAATTAGCAGGTTTTAGATACTCGAAAGGTTAAGTTGTATAACCGAGCTCATGCAGAGCTGTCAAATTTGCTGCTTTGCCATTTCACGAACATTCTGGCGAGACCACCAAAAATTATGTTTTTCTTAGCTACATCGCTAGAAAATGACGCAATGCGGGAATAAGTTTCCTCAAAAAAGCCAAACTGCATAGCGATAACCACCTCTCCCTAAAACAAGTCAAATAACTCACCCCAAACGCCTAAGTCTGTAAACTTGGCCCAAGGCGTTGCAGAAAAACTCATTCTTAGCGACTTAAACAAAATCAATAGCCAGAATAAGGTGACCCAATGAAAATGTAATTTTTGGCGGTCTCGCCTGGGCGTTCGTGGAATGGGAAACCATCTCAAATTTAAAAGACAGAATTAATAAAGCGATATATTTAGATATTGTTCGGACACGGTCTTGCTGGCAGGGTAGTTTAACATCTTGCTTCCAAGCCATTGAGCTATGGATAACACTGTGAGATGCAACTAACCCATCATATAGCTCTTTGTTATGCCAATCAAAGAGATTAGAGCCAAACTGGAAATAGTTTGCATATTTTTAAATCACTCATTTTAACGTAATATTTGATAAAAGTTGCAGTCAAAATTGGTATGAAAAATAGATAAAAGTTGCAAAAAGATGCACTCTAAAATCTCTCCAAACAGCTTAAAACATCATTGTACATAGATTGCGAGTATCTAGGAAGCTGTTGGAAGCTGTAAAAAAGTTGCAAAAGTTTCAAAAACTTGCCCTAGTATAATTACTATATGTTACAAAATACAGTGTCCTTTGAAAGTCTTGAAAGCGTTGACAATACGGATCGTCGTTGTTTTAGAAAGGTAAAGGTTAGGCTACTTATGTTACTGAATACATTTAACTTCCCAGCCTCTATTTACAGTCTCGTTAACAACCGTTGGGCACTATTTAATTAGCTCTACGGATAAATATCAACATATCAAATCGCAGTGGCGGCTCGTGACAATATCGGGTGGTGGGGCAAGGGCTGCAAGCGACTTTTTATCAAGATGACGTCACAATCGCGTTTTCCAACGTAAACAAGTAACTTAATGATGGTACGGTAACATGAATTTCCCGGCAACAGTGATTTTAACGTATGTGCCACGAGACTCGAGAGGTCCGCCGGTGAGCTGTGACTTGAAGTATGGTAACTGCGTAAACGGCGTACGGAAAAAAGATTCAACACGGTTCATGTTCGCACTAGGCCTGACTAATTATCTGCAGAAATGGAAATGACTATAACTCGAGAGATAGCGTAAGCCTAATTGGAAAGGTCAACGAGTTCGGACAGATACGCAATTGTTATCTCATAGATTGGGCCTGTCATATTGAATCCAAAACATCATTTGAAGAACTAAGAATAGCAGCCTCGGAAATTCGGTCTCTGTACAGCATAGAAGATTTTGGCCTTGAAACTGGAGACTGTAACACGACACATACGGCTTTATTACTGTCTATAGGTCTGCTGCGAAATCGCCTTTGGAATATATATATTACCGAATAAATACGTGGATGAAAGCCTTAAACTTAGTACACTGTTACATGACATCATCGAGAAGTGTCCTCATGGCCCTTTTCGGTATGGCACACTGTCAAAATTAATGCGAACAGACCAACACCGAATGGCTGATCAAGTGATCAGCTGTTAGCCGCCATCGAAAACTAAATAGCTATCGCGCTTGAGGG
The DNA here is from genome assembly GCF_051294905.1 of Botryllus schlosseri. Taxonomy (NCBI): domain Eukaryota; kingdom Metazoa; phylum Chordata; class Ascidiacea; order Stolidobranchia; family Styelidae; genus Botryllus; species Botryllus schlosseri. The sequence continues at coordinate 34,841,112 of NC_137237.1, read as the reverse complement.
GGTTGTAAGCAAATGGCTTGACGGCCACAATTTCACGGTGAAATTGACATTGGAGGATATAATATCAAAGTAAATATTTGAATGGAATCTGAGAATGATATCATCATCTCAGTTAACGTTACCGCAGATACAACGGCTTTTGCGTGATATCCGCAATGCGTTGAAGGCTAAAGTGTCAGATCGGAGCGCATCTCTACCATGCTCGACCTTGATAACGAAATTACTGCCCTAATCATTGAGTGTCAACCTTGAGACTTGGCATAACGTTCGATATAAAAATCAAGACATACTGTTCAAAAGCTTATGACGGATCTAATTAAGGAGCATCGTTAAAATCAATAGAGACCAATACCGGCCTTGCGTATAATCTGTTAGCGATAAATGAGAGTCAGCTCTCACTCGAATTAGGAAACGAAATTACCACTAACACAGTTCAGTGACAAACTTTACACTTGGTACAGCGTTCGATACTAACGTTAAGACTTACCGTGCCAAATGTCATAGCCGATCTCAGTATTGAACATCGTCAAAATCAATGGATTGGATACCAATACCAGCTTTTGAGTAAAATCTGTTTGCGATACATGAAGGATCAGCACACACTCAACTTCGGAAACGGAATTACTACCCTAAACTTTAAGTAAAAACCCTGAAACTTGGGGCAGTGTTAAATACCACCATCACGACATGACATACCAAGTTTCAAGAGTTTTCATGGTGTGAAACACCATCAAAATCGACCTATACCACCAAAGGTCGACTAAACGCACATGACGGTAACCGAGTTCAGCTATAGATACGATTGTTACATCACACCTTAAGGGCACAGAGCTAATTTGCCCCGGTTGCTCGGTCATTTTATGAATAGGAGAGAGTAAATGACCGTTTCTTTATTGTGCGCGGCTTTGAGAGAATAGACAGTGAAAGCTTGTTATGAGCGCTACCGGGGCATGCCCCGGCTAGGCATTCGCAAAGCAAAAACACAGAAGAGAATTCGATTTTCGTAGAGACTTCGCTATATATGGGCATTTACAAGCGAAAGGACAAGAAGAATACGATTTTCGCTGTGGTTTCGGTATATATAGATTGGTGTGCGTCTATAAATGGTAAAGAATTGTTATTGAAGAGAATTTTAGTTGGGGCAATGCCCCAGTTGCCCTATAGGACGAGCCGCCACTGTCAAATCGTTATGAACGATTACACTCTCAGCGAAAACACTGTGCATTCACATATACACCCAAATGCTGTAGACTTACAAAAGCCTGGAGGTGGGTCGTGCTATAAGTCGGCAGTTACGGAACATAAGCCTGGTGTAAAGGACCATAGTAGTCGACAAACACCATAAATACCCCCCCCCCAAGAAAAAACAAACCTATTTAATTAGCTCTACGGATAAATATCAACATATCAAATCGTCATGAACGATTACACTCTCAGCGAAAACAGTGTGCATTCACATTCACACCCAAATGCTGGTAGCGCACAAAAACAGAACCTAACTCAGAATTATATCGCGGATACATACGTTCCAACGTCACTTATACGTAGGGTTGCATTTAAAACAAAAATCAATTTAAAACAAGCATGTTTAAAACAAGGCCCTAATTTAAAGCATGTTTTTTTATTGTTTTTCAAGTTTTTTCAAAGCTATGACGTCACGAATATTCAATTATGACGCCATAGTGGATTGACATTGACAATTGAATATACAGGGTAAAAATAGCTCCTTTGACGAAATATATGTACTATTGCTGTTGAACCGACTATTTTGAGGGTACCAACCATCCCATATCGATATACGTGGGCTAAATCGGTTGGTAATTTTCCTTAGACTCATACAACATGTTTTTGTAAAGTATTGACCCAATTATGGCATAATTTTACAGCCTAATTTTTTTTTTAAGAAAGTCCTTTTTTTAAAACACTGTTTAAAACATGTTTTAAACAAAGTAATTTAAAACACCGTTTGTTTTTGAAATGCAACCCTTACGTGCAAGCATCGATTGGGTTAAAATGCTGTGTTTGGGTGATACCGTGGTTTCAGTCTGGGCTAGGTTCTGGTTAATGTGTAGAATCGCACCCGTATATCAGGGGTGGTACACATGTGTGAATACGCACGTTTTTCGTTAAGAATTTACAATATATTGACTGGTACGTTCATTGTCAAATTTTGTAGAATCCCGAGGAACACTTGCTCATCCACGGGGCAAACATGCAACACACACTCGCTATCCACTTATATACTGTTACCTTAATGTCGAAGCCAATTTATAGTCGTTTTCCAATAACATATTCAGTATCGAATCGCCAGTAAAACATAACATATGCTATAAAACCTTAAAATTCTTTTTTAGCAATATATTAGAAAACACGAAATCAACACCCCATCGCGGGAAACTGGGAATCGGCGCACAGAGCAAGAATTCTGTTAGCTGGGATAAAGACATTCTGATACGAAACGTACCGTTGAAGATCATTCGTAATGGCGTGTTGCGTGCATCAATTGTAAAAAGGGAGACGCTCAGCGACAGGTGTCTGGCGTCCTGCGACATTGAGCTCAATAAACGTAAGTATTGCAAGCAAAAAAAGCCATTATGATTATATTCAATATACCTGCGCGCAGTTGTGTCAGTCCTGAATTTAGAAAATTGGGCATTTTCAATGTCTCGGATTTAAATCATTATGCATCAATTTGAAATTGTAAAAATCATGGAACAATATAACGAAAGAACAGTACCTGACTATTTTGGCAACTTTTCCAATGCCCCAATTCAATTCACCATTATAACACGAGATTATCATAAAATCAGTCCCATTTGTTTCATTGAAATCATCAAGACTGTCAAGAAATTTCCTATCGCATATTGGAGTGAAAATTTGGCACAACGTACCAGCAATCTTCCGTACTCTTACTTATCACAAGTTTAAAGATCGCATATCGCACAGAAACGATGTACGATGATATGGAAGTGAAGTTGCGTTGTACGATTGCTTTCATTGTTTGTGTCTGTCCTAGAACTCGTACAAAACTGTAACCCAGACACGGCGTACATATGGGGCTGTTATTAAATTAGATCAACGCGAAATCTATACGCGACAATATAGTGAGTGTGTTATGAATCAAACAACTTTTTGTCGAGAGTAAGGGGTTAGGCGGCGTTCGATACCTGGTTTGCGTCCCCGGTGGGCGGTATTTTAAAATTGTTTGAGAAGCACTGGTTCAGTCATTTCACGATGGCCTCTAACGTATCGGATAGTTGCTACTCTCTGTACGTGAGATCGTGTGGTAAAAAGAACTTAACAGAGCGAGCGAATTCTTATTAACCCATCGAGTCAACATTGACGCATTTCTAAAACCAACAAGTCGACGAGGTTGTCATGGGTTCGCAATAACGGAAGGAATAGCAAAGAAAGAATTGCGCATAAATCACTCGTGACTAGGGATGGGCACAATGATTCGATTACTCGAATCTGAATCGAGTGATAATTTTAATGATTCGAGTCGAGTAGTGAAAAACGATTTTTTCGAGTACTGAGATTATTATTAATTTTCTAACCAGTGATATGGGTTTGATACCACTGAGAAAACCTTGAAACCTTGATTTGTCGTGTCGCAGCATACCAGACATAGCACAAAGCTACGGACGTTATTGGATTTAACACTTTTTCGAAATCATGGTCATCCCACAACATTGTCAAGCAGTGCAATGAAATCAGTATGGTAGAAAAACTAGCAAAGTATCTTAAATGTGACGGATAGCGGGCATTATGTTCTTCGTGGTAACATAAAAGGTACATAATTGAACTTTGACAAAGTACAATCTGTTGTGACGTCATAATGAGTGATCCTCGATTACTCGACTCAACCCGAAGCGCAATACGTGATTCAGAATCGAATCACTCAGGTACTCGATTTTGCCCAGCCCTACTCGTGACTAAGGGGTGTGATTAGTGATTATTAAGGCAATTATTTTTTAAACCTAAAAAATGAAAGATTTTGACCTAAAAATCAAAATTTTGACTTTTTTGACATTAAAAAAACTCAATTTCGACCAAATTTCAACCTCATGTATGTAAATTAGGTGTTTCCCACAAAATATCAATGTTTTTCTTCATTTCTGGTCGGCACTGTCAGTCATTACGAAGTAATTAGGCCTGAGCTAACTTTTTTGACTTAAAAACTGATAAATTGTTACATTAGAAAAATTTCTTTTATCTAAATCTGAAAATAAATTGTTTTAGTACAACGAAAGATACTTTCCTGCATTCTCGGGTAGCAAATGTCTGTCCTTACTAAGTAGCGGCCAAGAATGGAAAAATATCGTTCAGCAGCAGCAGTTGTTGGCTGGCAACACTGAAGTTGTGTGTACAGTACACGGCTGGTGACACACCTTGTTGCAACAATTTTGTCTCTATCACAATTTTTCAGCATGCGCTTGGTGATAAAAAAAAACAATGCCCGTTGCCCACGCAGACTTGCTTCAGTTAGGATATTGCGGTATGTTGAGCATACCACTATGCCAACCTATTTGTTTCATTTGGCCGTTTATGATTCACAATGAGCAGACAATGGACCGTATACAACGGTAGGCCGATAAATTGGGTTACAAGCTGTAAAATATCAATGATGAGTTCACACACAGTGCAAACATCTGCGATAAAAACGAAATTCCGGTTGCAAAATAAAATTGACTTTGTAAAGAATTTTGACAATTTTTTGACCTCACGCTACAATTTTGACAAATTTTCGGCTTCTTTGGACATGTCAAAAAAATCGCCGTAGTGATTATCTGTTACATCTTTATTCCCACTTTTATAGCTCTGCCCGCGGATGCACGCTACTTAGGATCGTGTTGAAGTAACGCAGCAGAAGTCTTATTGGGTATCACGACTTATATGTTGATCAAGTCGTTTTGTGTTCAGGACAACGGTTCGGACGCGAAAGCCAAGACGTCGTTTCCAGTGCTGAATGGATAGCTGTTAGAAGAAAAGTATTGGAATGCAAGTTGTCGTTGCATTGATGCGTAAATTATATTATGTCCTGGCCTTTCCATTAATTGTAAGGTCAAGAAATCTGAAAAATAATAATAATTGCAACTACGGTTTCAGAAATAAATATGTTACTTATATGTTTACACTGGCGTATTCTTGCTCCGTGCATTGCGCTTTCTTGTGGCGTCGCAACGTGTAGGCTGATTGAACGCGATGCATGTGAAGTGAGATGTGGTCCGTGGCGGAATAGTTCCGAATTTGATGAATGTTTAGTACCCCTACATTATGCTTTATTTGTGGTAGCTGTATCGGTCAATGTGTAATATTCCCGGAGATTCATCTTGCAATTTGGAGAGTGGCGGCAATTAGAAAATTGATGGCATGGATACGATTTCTCTTGCGTTGGGGAGCTTTCCAAGCATGTATGATTCCACAATACTTTTGAACTACTGCATACATCGATAGCTCCAATATAGTACATTCTAATTCGACGTCATAACTCCACTTTTACTGTACTAACTATACAGTATGTGGACTAGTTGGTTCTCAGGTATAATTCAAGCGACAACACTTGGTAACATCTCAGATGAAGTATCATGGATGGTGTTGATTGAAGTAGTCGAAGGCCGAATCTGTAGTTTGTTGCGACTTGATGACAAGTTACAGAGCGTTTATAAGCTATCTGTAAACGTATGGTAAGGAGAGTGGACTCTGTATTATTCCAATATATTTCCAATAATTTTAATAATATTATTGCAATATTATTCCAACATATCATATTGCGATGTATTTTCGTATTAGTTCAACACAAGATGGAGGATAGAGGTGTCACCTATGTTCATAATAAAACAACACGAAACTGATGTGAACAATGCTACATATATTCCTCGTTGGAAATTTATGTGCCTTCCAGCCTAAACAATAGTTTGCCGACTTCATTTATGAAGGCTTCCCTAATGCGCAAGAATAACGCTTCTTTCGTCGACCCACATTATTGCTCAGCAAACCATGTCTGTTTACTAGGGAGTGAAGTCACAATAGCACCTAAGATGGCATCCGTACGATGGTCTTCGAGATCATTTGCAATGGACGCGTAACGCTTTGGAAACAAACAAAAAAACCTAACTGATTCGGCAAAAGATCTGGAAAAGGCTTATTACAATATTAAATGGTTTGAAATGTTTTAAATTCTTGACGTATCACCGGAAGATCATTACTTTAATGCTTAAACTCTTTTTACCGTTTCCAACATACGACCCATGTCGCGCGAAATTTGTTGCAATGTCAGAGTTCAACAGAGGAGCAGGGTTGAGTGATCGCTAGCAAGACCAGGTTTCAAGCAGAGGTGGTCAAAGTAGTCAAGAAAGCTACTCAAGTAGAAGTAGAAGTAGCGACGAAAAAATCTACTCAAGTACGAGTAGAAGTACTTCTTCCATACTCAACCTAAAACTACTTGAAGTAGAAGTAGAATTGACTGACTTTAAAAGTACTCAAGTAAGTAAGTAGTTTTCAAAACGATCCTAATTCGTTCACATGGATTGTAAAAAGGTGCAAATTGAGTTATGCAAAAGGTGACGAGCTTGATTCATATTGATGCATACCAACAGGTATCGAATTTTCGATAGCATAAGCATTCATCCACATCATGATAGTATCGATATGGAAATGCGATACAAATCCTCTGTTTTCTCGAATAGCACGTTTTAGAAAATAGCATGGTACGGCGCCATACCCCATATAATAAGACCCGTAGTTTAGTCGAAGAGCAATACGGAAAAGTTGTAAAGGATACGGTGTAAACACTTTGCGCGATTATTAAACGTTAATAAAAATATGGTGGACTGTCAAAATGACATATTGTGTAGCATTATTTCCGGAAATAAAAGGCATTACTACACTTGCTTTTATAGTTCAACATGTATGTTATCCAGACAAAAGAACTGATATTAATTATAACTCAAAGTATATGATGTGCTACTGGGAATTAAAAGTGAAATATGAATACTACTCTAGAAGTGGAACATGTATTCCATGCCTTTAGTCCAGAAAGTTTCAAAGGTGGTGTGCTAAAACAGCTCTAAAACTAAAAGAAGAGTCCGAGTCCACGTTTCCAGATTAGAACACGCCATGGCCATGCTAGATTACGGTATGACAAGTAAATGCTAGATTGCGAAACATCAATTTCAAACGTTATGATGAGCCATATAGACTGTGATGAATTATTTCATATGGGCGAAGGGCGACAATGTGGTGTAAACCAGTGGTTCTCAACTTTTTTCACCTAGCGGACCGGTGAAATCTTTAAAAAATGTCTGGCGGACCGGTGCACTTCGAAAATTGAAATGAAGCCAAAATGTAAAGTATGCAACCGTTTTTTTGCAATTATATGGTGCTAGAGAGTGAAATTTAAAGGGATTTGATCGTAATTAATCATCTTCATGATGACATTCATGTGATTTTATGGTAGTCAGTCTGCTGACTCGAGGTAAAATTGCCTTATCCAGATAAACGTGCTACCGCCGAGAGTCGTTTACAGTCTTTCGCTCCGAAGGCCGTGGGTTTAACCGACCACGACAACTCGAACCAAGTCGAACCAAGCACCAAGTCGAACCGGGCACCTTGCCGTGCTACCTTGCTTATTGCCCACTTCCATCAGACGCATACGCTACTCTGGCAACTACGAATACAATGTGTGCCGCAGAAAAACACCTTGCAGCAACTATACCGGTCATCCGGAAATCCGAGCCGCAAAAGCACTTCGTTAGGCCACCCCCAAAAACGTTGGTCTTGGTCCCCCACAGGGAGATAAACCAAACTTCCGGGTGATTCACCCCAAGACCCTACAGTTCGGTGGATGTTTTCAAATGTACTTGTGAGCACATTCATTCTACTCGGTGTAAGCAGAGAGTTTATGTAGCTTAATCGCGGCAATACTGAATATTATAGATCATTCATGACTGAATCGGTTTTCTCACTGCCGAATTTTTGGCTAACCCGTCGAAGTTCCATGTTAGCCTATACTTCATTAGGGGTTGGTAAGTCGTGGCTGGGTAATGGCTGACGCCGAAATGCCCATTTCTATAAATCATGCGTATATCTCGGAGAAGGGCACCTAATAAGCAAGCCATTTAGTAACACTAAATCGCGCAAAGCGCGAAAAGAAATTGAAAAATATTGGAAAAGGTTTCAGAAAAATACGCTATGATTTAGGTTCATTTGCAAAATAATTTTGGGCACTTTTCAAGGTCGAACCCACTCCAATCGGGCGGTTTTGGGTGCCCCAGTTACGGTCCTACACAAAATGAATGAATCGAAGACGAATGATCGCGCAAACTGCGCTGTTTAGCGATGAGTCAGCTCGAACCTATTCTATATTTGCCGCTCGTCAAATAACACGTCTTGAACTTTATGTCAAATCGAACATGTTTCAAGCCCTAATGTTACCTCACGAATTTTTGAATCATTTTAAAATTTTATGTTTTATTTATTCTATCAATGGACCAGCCTTCGACATTACATCTTGAAATTGAAGTATAAAATTGTAATATACCTCGCGGACCGGCAGGAATGTCGTCGCGGACCGGCGGTTGAGAACCATTGGTGTAAACGGAACCAAGCCAACCCGCGACCTAAATTAAGTTCACCGATACTTGCGTGAAATCATACAGGTCATTTCGTATCCACTGCGCGTGAAGCGTGATGAAAATTTTTGGCTTTACTCAACTTTTGTGAAAATTAAATGTCGATACTCCGTGAAAACGGTCCCGAAATTTCTCAGGCTATTTTCCTGATTGGAAGATTGAACTACTTCTACTTGACAAACTGAAAATAGCGAAAAGTAAGTAAGTAGATCACAAAATATTACGAAGTAGAAGTAGAAGTAGCGAAAATCAGATCTACTTGAGTAAGTACCAGAAATAGAGGAAAACTACTTCGTTACTGACCACCTCTGGTTTCAAGTGTCAGTCTCTCCTATTAAACCTTACGTCACCAATGGACGTGGGTTCGAATCCCGGTTCTGACCTACGTCTATGTGTCGGAGGTTTCTCTGGGCTCCTCATCGTCGACCTCACTACTATGGTAGTGCAGTGAAAAGCCCAGACTGAAAGTGAGTCGTGCTACAAGTCGGCAGCAGAGACCTCGATGGGGACGCATGAGAGCGAGAGAGAATGAAGAATGACTGCGAGAGAGACTGAAAGACGTTCCCAAGAATACAAAAGCGAAGACCTTTGAACATTATGAAATTCGTGTCGTGGAGCACATGGCCTAAAAAAGGCGACACGCTCCACTGTGTTGTGTCCATTAATACATACATACATACATTAAACCTTATATCAGGGATCACTGACTTGTAGCCACATGTGGTACGCGAGCTCATATTCTGCAGCCCGTTGCTGGTTTGGGCATTTAGTTGCTGAGATTTGTTACAGTTTATCAATGTGAACAAGATCACAATGATATCTTCTCATACGTTTATCCCCACGAGTCTTCACTATGCAACCTTGTTGAACACGGCAGCGAGCTCTCGATGTATGGCCTTGTCGGTGACAGCTGCGAGGTCAAAAACAGAAATACAATGTTTATCAGCATTATGCGCATGGAGATATTTCAAAATGATCAGGAACAAAAAAGTGAACAGAATTTCTGTCACATGAAATGTTTGATCAGGCAACGCAGCAGTTCCCGAAACTCAACGAAGTTACAAGGTGAATAAAATTAAACCAGCCTTATACGCTCGCTATAGGCCAGTGGTTCCCAACCTTTTTCCACCCACGTACCATTTCGAGGTTTTATGCAGTGCTCGCGTACCACGTACATAAGTTACGATCGCCGAAGGAGGTCAAAATGTTTCCACCGTGTTGAGCTGCCAAAGGCAGCGAAACAGAAAATAAACGGCCCATTTTAAGGTACAGCGAATGATTTCTGTATGGACACATTTGGAATTATTGTGGTCAAATATGTTAAAACGTAATATGGTTAGGTGAGAATCCCAATGCTTTACTATAAGATCTCTTCCCCGTAGGCCAGGGGTGGCCAACCTTTTTGCCATTCATGGCCGCATTTCAACTACCCATGTAGCCGACGGCCGCATTCCAGGGCATATAGTCGTAATTACCTATATATGGACGCCAAATGTTCACGTTACAGTTTCTACGTCCATTTCTGGTGAACTCGGAAATAATCTATTTAATCATATTGGCATGGTATATGTAACGAAATCGCGAGTGGTCACTGGTCACTGGTGATGTTATGGGACTGCAGGCATTGCCGCGCGAATTTTTTTTAAAGATTTACTAATGAATTTCGTGAATAATAATAGAAGTTTTACATATTACTATCAAACATTTATCCTTTCTCAGCCCATGGATGTGGTCATATTCACCGGTAGAGATGATAGAGGGGTGTTGTCGGAAATTGAGGGCAAGTTGTAAATGATGATGCATCTTCGGGTGGGCCAATTGTTATTAGTCACTTTGTTGCACGCTGTTATTTCTCGACCTCCAATCAGGATTGTCTGTATAGTTATAGGTATACACGATTTCGAGTTGGTATTTCTATATAGGGCGCATCATCTTCCTTTACTCTTCGCGGCCAGCGCGAAGAAAATTTCAAGATTAATTAAAATCTATCAAGAAATCGGGAGTCAAGTCGTAAATGCAAATTGCATGTCGACGGCCGCCAACACATACTAATTGAATTACATGTCCACGGCCGCACAAATTACCTTCTACTGCAGGGGAAGCGAGTGGCGCAGTTGGTTAAACACTGCAGTCACGACATCGATGGTTGATGGTTCGAGTCTCGGCTCTGCCATGTTTCTATGTGTCGGAGGTTTATCTGGGCTCCTCATCGCCGATCCCGCTGTACTACAGCGCATTTAAAAGCCCAGACGAAGAGAGAGCCGAACTCATGAAAGGAGGCAGCAAATGAGCCGAAAATAAAAGACTCAAGTCCAAGAAGACATGCCATTATGAATTGTATGAAATTTACTGTGTGGGCGCAAATAACCTCGAGTTGAAAAGCTCCAATTATATGAGTTAATAAAAACAACAACATGCGACCGCAGGTTGGCCACCCCTGCCGTAGGTCGTCATTGGTGGGAGTCTCTCTATCCACGATGACGACGGTTTCAAAAAACTTGAAGTCAACCCCACCTGAACTAATACCTCCTTTCGGTCGAAAAAAAACAGAGTCCACTCGCGTACCACCTGGAAGACCTCGCGTACCACAGGTTGGGAACCACTGCTATAGGCAGACGAACAATTGCAAACGATCCTAGAATATGAATCATGACATATTTGGCCCGATATGGTATGGTCTGTTAAACTGATAAGCGTTGCTAATCGTAGGGTAGGCTTATAATGCTACCAGGGTTGAAATGACTGGTGTCATGACTCGGCTCGAGCCGGGCTTGAGTTACAATCCTTCGTTGACTCTACTAGACTTGAGTCCGTTTGTGTGTAGCAGTGATTTCCAAACTGTGTGCCGTCCCGGTTTCTCAGGTGTGCCGCCAGTCTTTCTGGGATTTTGGAAGAACTCCGTATAATATTGACGGTGCACAACTCCATCACCGTTGTTTACAAACGTTGACATCATAGATTGACTTGTAAACCGGATACTCTGCATTAGAAACCTAGCATTGTCGTGATTCCCGATCTGTGATCGTGCTTACACACGATGCGTGAAAGATGAGTCGTATAAATATTGCATGGGAATGCATAATATATGTTATGATTAGTGACTGGTATGTATATCGCGTTAGAGAGGCGCTACATCAGCTACGCTTTCATTCGGTTAAGGGTGTAAACAGCAGTGTAGGAATCAAGTCACTACCTTCGAGTCACGAGTCATTTCGAGTCATTGCACATTTTGACTCGAGTCAAGTCAAGTCAATCGATTTTTGAAGGTGACTCGAGTCAAGTCAAGTCACTCGATTTTTGGAGATGACTCGAGTCAAGTCGAGTCAAGTCAAGTCAAGTCACGAGTCAAGTCAAAATTCAAGTCAAGTTGCCTTTTCGAAGTATAAAGCATGGTTACGTCATTATATTTCGCCAGCTGTCTGAATTACAAATTAATTGGTCATTGATTCTGAACCGACGAACGAATATAGAGTTAAATATACATGCAATAAGGGGCTGTATCGCTTACATATGCGTAGAACTGCTAAACTGCGTAATTGCATAGCCTCAGTTAATAGTTACCAGCCAAAATAAATAATAAAGAAACGAATTGATAAGATGCAATACATTACCCATTTATACATATTGATATGATACAATTCGTGTCTGCGCCAATGGTTGAGGAATATATAAACTCTATTCGATTTTAATTTCAAAATAAAATAAAAGGTTCGGTTAAGGTAAGAACAGCAAGAGATATTTTGGTATTAAACTACTCGACTACTAGTTTACGACAACGTAAGCTGTAAGCTTCGATCGCTTCGTTTGTGGTCAATATATTTGTTGGAGAATAATGTAGGCTCAGTAAAACACACGATCATTGAATGATTGGTCGCTCTCACGAGTTACGCCAGCGTTTGACGAGCAATCCGAACATGCAAGATACAGTGATTTTTATCGTCACCGAATGCTTGATGACTTGAAATTGACTCGTGAATTTTGCTCCGAGTCACGAGTCAATCCATATTTTTGATACGCCGAGTCAAGTCAAGTCAAGTCATTTTACCAAAGTGACTCGAGTCAAGTCAAGTCATACCAAAAAGTTGACTCGAGTCTGACTCGAGTCAAGTCATGACTCGAGTCATCCCAACACTGGTAAACAGTATCGATTACATCTAATTATATCCACGTATCATGTTCACAATCAAGTCAATGTTACGATGGCTAATATAGTGATCAAAGCTGTGTGTATCGCATATCACGAAACTACCAGTTCCGATCACAACAATGTCGACGCTTCTATTCTATGATGTGTCAATTTCGGCGGATATAGTGCGAAGCAGTATTCCGACATCATGATAATGTAAGGAGTCACCTTGGGGATGCCGCTTCACTGCATTTTTAGGCAGGTGTGGTCAGAATTGATGCAATGTGAGTATATAGTAGCTGCTTGTTGAACGTCTGATATAGTTGTGTTTGGTTCGATCAACAAGTAGTGTCATTCAGCCGTAAAATTTAGTGATACGTCGCCTGAATAGACTAAAACGATGGGTCTTACCTTTTGTTCAATTTGACGCCCCCTTAACATCATCTACTTTGCTTCATTCACATCAATTAAACGGTCTTGTTAGAGTTCTGACGTGAATTCTTCTATCGAGACTCACGGTTGCGTGAGTCTATACGAGATTAAGCTGTAGAGCAGGATTCAGACGTCTCGGTTACTCCTGAGCCCGACATCGACATGTCAAATGATCCCACAATCAATACCATTTTTCGATTGTACGCTCCAATATTATGGATATAGGCCTACATAATATATAATAATACGGATCATTATGCCTCTATTCTGGAAAAATGTTCATTCGCATACAATGAGATTAGCAATATATGGTTGATTGAACGCAGTTATGAATCATTAAAACGGCGGCTCTGAAGCTAATGGTCACGGCGATATAAGGTCGCTATCTCATCTCCCTTTCCTTTGTTCCTGATGCGATGTTTGCACTGCGTCTGCGTAGCAAGGAATACAAGGGATTTTGCCTTAAACGAATTTGGTTGATTATTATTAAATCCTCATTCGACAGTTTAGTTTTGCGTCTTTGCCTATGCGACTAACTGGTATTCCGTCGGACTTTCTTTGAAAATTCTGCACTCTGGGTGTAGTTTTCGCTCTTTCCAGAATTAAGAGTCAATGTGACATACTTTTAGTTGATGGTGACTATCGTGACGTTTCTACATTGTAGCCGGACGATCATAATGTGACTTATGAACTTGTTGGACATTTGAGATGTTCGGAAAAAATTAAATTGACAGCATTTCTCAATAAAAATTGTAGTTTCTGATTGAAATGGGCCGGAAAATACTAGCATTGCTTCATTCACTCTGCATTGCATCACAAGTTGTATGTTTTGCATCCCTGTTGTAGAGTATATGCCACGGATCGCGCACCCCGAAAAGTAGTTTAAGGTTTAAAAAAGGAACGAAAACCCGTGACTGCCTTTGAAAACCGACGGCCTGATGTCTTATGGTGTTGTATTTTACTAATCAAGGTCTGTCGACATGCATCCTATGGTCATTGGTCATAGCAATTGTACACCAGCCCGCAGATATTTTTTATGATTTCTGAGCTGAGTTATGGGAGTTTGGATGGTATCGCTCATTGTCCAGGTATGAGATGACAAGATAAATAGTTAGGTTGGAACTCGGGAATAGATCCCGGTCGGAATTGCACCCGCGACTCAGTGATGTTGTACCTGTAAAACATACCACTACGATATACAGTATTTATTATTCGTCACCATCATGCCGTATCGTGCGTATGGATCAATTGCAATTATTGGTGACCTAATTGTCGTGTCATTGCCTGTCTGTCAAGTTTTAAGGATGGTCACTGCAACTACATCGTAGCATTTATATATTTCGGTAGCCTTCTCTTGTGACATCGGAGAACAAACTTTCTTAAAAACGAATCACGCTAGGCGAAGAACTGGATAAACATCAAACTTAAAGGTCAGTCATTCATTTTGTATTCAAACTGATTGGATTTTTCACACGATTATTCATTCCGTGATTAATATATAATTAGACATTTTCGTCCTACAGCGATTATCAACTTTCAAAGTATAGGTCGATAATGCCAAAAATACTAAAATCGGTGAATCAGCGGTATATGTGTGCTTAGTTCTTGTGGATGCACATCTAAGACTGACATTATTATCAATTACCACCATACTTATATCAGCCAATAGTTCGCGTTGGAATCATAATTACGGGTTAGTCGCACCAATAATGTTAGTCCAAGAATGTGAATTCGCATAATTTCGAATAGTTTTCATGTGCATTTGTCATCCAATCTGATTCAAGTTAAACGAACCATGTTTGCTATCAATCTTCAATTATTTTATCGCTGTGATCGACGTTGTATTTACCACGTGTGAGGAAGTTGCGAAATAACGCCGGTAACGTCCTACCTTGCATATGAGTGTCGGAAGTTGGAACATTTCGCGTCCGTACGTTTTGCGATACACTACAAAGCCGCTGTTAACAGCTGATGCAATATCACTGACACATAAACTCACCAATATGTGGTTGAATGCAGATCTGGAACAAATAAATTGAAGATAAAGTGATGTGCTGATCTCGCATGAATAGAGTTCGATTCCTGTAAGCGTATAGGAACATAGTGCTCTTCGTGGAATGGATAAGACCGGGCCTGCTATCACTGGCAATAACTGCGATACCAGGAAATAAAATTTAGTCTCTTTTGAGTTGGACGATTGGAGCGATTTAATCTCATTAGTGCGGATGGTACTGCTCTGCGATTTTCACAAACAAGTAATCGTAGCTATGTTCGAGGTGACTTAAGCCGCGAACAGTGTTATTCTGTAATTTCATGGAATTGAATAAACAACTTTGGTACAAAAAATGGTGTGGATAGGGAAACTAAAGGATAGCTAGATATCCCCGGAGAAACTTTATCGTAATGTATTTTCACGACAGATATCGCACAAGTCATGGCATTATACCCATATGAATATCCATCATAAGAGCAGATACATACTAACTACAGCCTGCTCATCAAATCTTTCGCGCTCTTCTCATTTAAGTATATCCAAAACTGTGATGACAGCAATGGTCATATTTTTAATAGCAATCTGCGGCACAGGATGTTTGATATACCATGATATATACAAAGTTGAAATTATGCTCTTCCAAAGTAATATCCTTCATTCGTATTTCGTAGGCTATCATTTACAAGAAAATAACATATCGAAACCCTCTACCTTTCAGTTCATTATATTTAAAAATGATGTCCAATCGTGGTAATATACGGTATGTACTTTTGACTCACTTTTTCAGGGAAGCATTATCGTAAATGACGAGAATTGTGACTACGTTTGCTGCGATACCGAACACAGCCATGATTGCAATTGAAACAATCAGTGCGATAGCTTCCGAGTCTGCGAACGACGCTCTGTAATATAGTATACTGGTTAATATGATTTGGTCTTTTTATAAAGGGTATGGTGGCTAATATTGTCTCAAAACCCGATTTCATTGCAGAAGAGCTTGGATTTATGGTCAAAATTCTAAGATGTAACACTATATATATAGGTGGATTCGTAGCTCAAAGATCCAATATTCCGCTGTAAACCATGTGAACCTTCATGGATTAAATGATCAATATGCAATATACAATTAAACTGAAGCCGGACTGGTGCTTGCATCATTACTGTCTGTACTCAAACATTGACGAATTTCCATCTTGCCTCACGATGTTGAAGGATTAAGTTGTTAGTTCGAATTGTGTTACTTACTGATCCCTAATGGTGATTCATTGCAAATATCGTTAAGTCGTAGCACGTCCTACCCAAATTGTCCGTAAGTTTCATTTGAAACCGACAGCATAGTCGCAAGGTTTTGCTCCGCTGAATCCGTATCTCCGGGGTGATTTCGTGGGTTAGTTTCGTGACACGGAATGAACGCTCGATGAATACTTTGGTAAAGGCAGACTATACAAACGATCCAACTGCTTAGCACACATTTTTAGCGTAATAAGTCGATATTTTATCATCAGATGCTGATGTTTTAGTGTTCATCGCACCTCGACTATATTGGTCATTGACTACATTGGTCACCTGACCGGTATTCGTTATTATGATCAATGGGATGCGACCTTTTAGTACGGATTTTTTTAGTGCTTTATAGGCTTTTCTAACACACCCCACAGACCAGGGTTTCCCAAACTTTTTATGGTCGCGATCCTAATTTGCAATTTGAAATTGTCCCCGACCCAACCTCATAACTTGGTGTGCTGATTCCTAAAAACTGGTCAACACTTTCGCTCAGACCTACTCAAGGTCTATGTGAGAAAGCTGGCGACTATGTGCGCAGTAATAGCAATTATGCAATTATGAACTCTTCCACCTCCATCCTTAGATTAAGAAAATCAACGAAGATTATAGCAACGTATATTTCGTAGGGGTGGTGTGAACGTGAGGTTCACGTTCGCGTTCTGTATATGAACCTAGGAAATTTAGAGGCTCACGCTCACAAACGAACCTTGGTACGTTCTGCGCTGTGAACCTTTTTCATATATTAGAATTTTTGACGTCAATAAAACATCTTTGGTTATAATTATTTGCATTTCAACTCCGGGCCAATCTGTGCATCGCGCTGGCTGCATAAAAAAATCAATACTGAACGAGTATGTACTTTCCAATATCGAAAAAGTTTGCTCGAAATATTTAGCTTTCCGTTAGTGAATATTTAGTTACTCTCTGCTGTGAGCTTGACCCGCGATCACACAACATCAAGAACGAAATACGCTACATGTAGGTATAGTCAGTGAATAATGCTTATTCAACCAATCAATGAAATTGATACAAAGAATACATCGTTATTTAATGTAAAGAATCCAGTACGCATACGAGATCCATCTTGATTTGATATATTTATTGTATCATAAAAATGAAATCCTTGCGATTGGACTGTTGGCTAACTTGTTTATTGGTTAATATCGGTAGCAAGTATAGAAGCCTGTTTTACACTCTGCTCAATATCAATGTACCAATAATCTGATGTCGAATACGTTGTCCGGTCTGGCCTAGATTGTTAAGGCGTAAGCTCATATTCCCTTGCAAGTCCTCATCGAAATTGTTGACCAAGCGACGGATGATATTGATTTTATGGGATTATTATAGCATTTGCTTGCTTCAGTTGATACATTTGGTGACGTTTGAAATGTCAGCATATACTTCAGCATTGTGGCGTATTGTGGCGTATTGTGGCCTGGGTCATCGCTAGGTATCGTTTACACTGATATGTAGTAGGGCGGAGCACGAACCGGAGCCGGATTGGATATCCAGCCGGATTTTTTCAATTTTAGCTGGAGCCGGATCGGAGCCGGATCAGTACTTTTTCTGATACGGCCGGAGCCGAATCAGTACTTTTTTGATACGGCTATAAGGATCTTTATTGATAAGCATGACCTTTGTAACTAAATAACTACCAACGAACCACACACAATTAACCGCCAAGCGAGTGCAAAAATAAACGAGCCGTGTTTATATATTCACGGAGCAACCGTACCATGTAGGGCGGAGCATGGACCGGAGACGGATTCGATATCCGGCCGGATTTGTTCATTTTTAGCCGGAGCCTGATCAGTACTTTTCCTGATACGGCCGGAGCCGGACCAGATAACTGAAAAACAGGATCGGAGTCGGACCAGAGAATTTGTTGATCCGCTCCGCACTAATATGTAGGGTTGGAATTACCAATATGACGTCACGAGACGTTATAGGTTCACGTTGGCGTTCACACAGAACCTATCAAAAAGGTTCGCGTTCACACGAACCTGAACCTTTCAGAGGTTCGCGCAATCCCTATCCCCAGCGTTAAGATTCGATACTTAGTTTGCCAAACAACGCACACCATATCAGTCAACATTTATTAATAGCTTCATCGTGGACATTTTATTCTCCGGAAGTTCAGATTTCACAATACTGTTTCCGAGCTCATCAAAAAAAGGAATTTAGTGATGCAGTTTTTGTCACACTTTTGTGGCCTGTAATCCACTTACAAAGCAACTGGATGCTGCAAGCTCCGAACACAACACAATAGCGACACTAAATGTTACATATTCAAATTATTTCTTGCAAATATGCATCATCCCACAGTAGACAATATCTACGATTACGTTCTCAAATTTCCTAACATAAAGTTAAACTATCCTCTCCTTGTCCAATACGTTGTTAAGTAACCTCTTGTCTATACGCGAAGAAGATATATAACTAAATTTCAATACCATTCTACAAAATTCATTATCAATATTTCATCGCGCCTGAAAATTATGTCTGAATAGTACTAGTTATGCCTACGGCCACCATAAAACCACACATCACAATCTAAGATCGAATTACTCGATTTGTTATTCGATGGTAACCTTTCATCACAACGTAATACAGTCTTGCGATTTATCCATACCATATCACATGCAGCGAAAGCCCTTGTGGAAAGCAACCCAACCGTTATTTGCGCTACCTACCAGAAATGGTGAGCATAGTAGTACTTCTACTTTATGAAGTAACCCAGTGGTTTTCCACTACTTTTAGTACTTACTCAAGTAAATCTAATTTCCCGCTACTTCTAATAAGTAATATTTTGTGATTTACTTACCTACTTTTCGCTGTTTTAAGGTTGTGACGTAGAAGTAATATATTGCGAAAAATAGAGTGAGAAACTGAGGAATTTCGAGACTGTTTTTGCGGAGCACCAACAAGAATATAATTTTCACAAAATTTAAGTAAAGCCCAAGATTCTCGTCGCGCATCGTGCCAGGTAGATATGGAGTAATAAAGCCGTCTTAACGAAAGTAATGGCCAATATAATTTACGTAGCGGGTTGCGTGGTTCTGTTCGCACCGCATTGTCTGCCATATGTCATGTTTCATCAAAGTAAACATGGCTCATCACGATCTGGCCGATTATCGAGGCCATTATTCCGAACTTTCCCGATTATCGATATCGGCCTATGAATTGAATTTGAACTTAATTCAAACTCGTGTTCCAGTAGAAGAGGTCACTCTTCTAGTTAGCCATAATGACTCATCTATATCATGCATAATTCCATGCATCTCAATACTGAAGATGTTACCTCAAGAGTACTGAAAGTAGCCGTATAGATGACGAACTATAGCTATACCTCAAAGAACCGTTATTAAATAGGCAAAAAGATGACCCACTTGAATGGTGGAAAAGCAATAGCGAAATTGCTATAGAGTTACACTTGCAAGACAAGTTTAACTGGTGAGCAATAAGCATGCAGAGAAACTGTGCTTCCTGATTATAATCTACCTCTACTGGACTGATCTGCTATTTTGTATCACGTTTGGCTTTTTGGGTCTGCGTAAATTCAAATGAATGTGCACAATTCAGCAACAGTTCTTTTTGATTTCAGTTTGCTTCTTTGTTGTTTAGCTTTCTGTGGCATGTACCAGTGTCATCTTGCGTAATGTATAATACTTTGGGTAAATGGTTATCTGCTCCTTCCATATTATTATCGGCAATGTGAGCATGTCGATAATAGGTATCGGTATCAGCCTGCAAAAATCAATATCGGTCGACCTCTTGTCTAGACACGCAAAACCGGTACATATTATTTGTGACGACACGCTATTTTTTGTTGCAGGTAATTAGGCGCGATCGGTAGATGAATTGTGAATGCCGTAGTTACCGGCCGTGCAGCGAGTTTGGGTTTAAAATCTAAACACCGTCCGTTTAAAGTGCCACTCTATCTCCAGTCTTAATTGCAATGGTTCTTAACCGGCATTCCATGTAACATTAGGGGTTCGCCGAACCAGTCTCCAGGTTCTCTGGAGGTGAAGACATACACACTTAACTCATGTATGTGATTTGTGATGATACTCCCATTTTGGCCATCATTGGTTGCAGAAATTTAGACCTTTTGAGTGATTTTTATTCAAGTATGTACATAAAATATCAATAATTTCATAAAGAAAATCTTTCCCTTTCATCGGGTCATCTCGTCTCAGCCGTCGCCGAATTTAGACCAGACCAGTATATAGTCGAATTGCGACTGTTGCTGTGGTACGGCGTGTGTAACGGCAATGGGGAGACGTGGAGCTCGAAATCGAACAAGGTGAAACCCCGCATTTTGAACTGATAACTGAACGAGAACAGCCGATTCATGAAAAGTGATGCATTGTTGGTCATAAGCATCCCAAATTTCGAGGTGAGGCTATCAAAGTTACGTCGGCATTTCATTTTCTTGCTGATCACCAGTTTCAAAAATTACCCGAGGACAGCTCAAAACCTTCCCGCGAGCCAAATGTGACGCGCGGGTCACGGGTGGGCCGTCCGTGCCCTAAGCATCCCACAGTCTCCGATAGTGTTTCCACAGACATCAATGTCGGACAAATCTTATCATGGATACAATCATATTTGTGTAATGCAAAGGTCGACACGTTTTCATGATCAAGCCAAATTGTAGTACCGACTTTTCTGCGGGTTTCTCTTATTGGCTTGTTGGAGAAGCCCAACGAAATATCCTCGCTGCAAGAAATTCAACAAATATTACGAAGATCGCGCGCTCTGGTGCTGTCGCGACCCAAAACTATACCCTTCTCGACTCATGACTAGGTCGTGAACCACACTGTAGGAACCCCTGTCATACAGCGATCATAATTGGTTGCATGCTAAATTATCTTTACTACGTAGTCATCAATTTCTTAGTTTTCTCTTTTCAACCACAGTTAAATGCTTTACCGTTTGTGATGTGCTAAATAGTGAAGTAACTGCGTGATTGTAGTAGCTTCCGAGATCTAGAACAAACGAGTACTTGTCAAAATTTGATTTTGTGAAGCCATGTTTTGCAGAATCTCGTGAAGCTGATGAGGTACTCAATACTTTCATCGAGTGGAAGCACTCGGCCGCGATAATGACGAAGAAGACATCGCGTGATACTGCATTATTGATGATGATCATGAACTTGTAATATAGGCATTGTCGTATAGAGATCTCAATATTTTGAATTCCCTAATTAAGCATTGAGCTTCCAACCATTTGCAGCATATTTACGTACCGCTAGATTCTTTCATTGCATAACTCTCAACTTCTCCATAAGACAAGAAAAATTAGTATTTAATACATAACGGTAGGTAGAAAATGCAGGGTACAGCTATGGTCTATTTACAGGGGTGGTCACTTACGAAGTAGGTGATCCTTTTCGGAATTTACTCAAGTAGGTTTTATCTACTTGCAATACTCAGTCAAGTATTTATATGTTTTCGGACTACTTCAACTTCTACTACTTACTATACTTAGTTTATATACCTTGACTTTTAAAAAGTAGAAAGTAGTTTTGGACTCTTTTTGTATCACTTTGCCTATCTTGCAATGTCGACAGCAGCACATTTCCGATTTACTGCGACGCCTCCACCTAATCTATTTTCACAGAACTAGTAATAATAATTTCCTGCTAGTAGTTCACGACTAGAAAACAGATGGAAACCATCGATGCGTACGATACAAAAGAGTCCCGCATTAAAAGATAATACAGAGGAACAGTTTCAGTGACATCTACATGTACCTGACAGGATCGATGGCCTGTTTTGTAATGAATCCTACTTTCTTGAACTGCTCCGCGAAGAACTGGTTGTCAGCACCTTCTCTGTGTCATATATCCCAATATAAAAACGTACCATACTAACATTAAAACTGCATTATTTTGTAGATGAATGAGTCGTGGGTCGCGAGACGTTAATAAAACTCAGATTTCGGTCGCTTTCTAAAAAGTGTGAGGGCCACTCCATTACATTCATTTAGCTCTTAACTTCGTAGCAAAACGTCGTGGAAGTGTATCCAACAGTGGCGGCTCGTCCTATAGGGCAACTGGGGCATTGCCCCACCTAAAATTCTGTTCAATAACAATTCTTTACCATTTATAGACGCACACCAATCTATATATACTGAAATCACAGCGAAAATCGCATTCTTCTTGTCCTTTCGCTTGTAAATGCCCATATATATCGAAGTCTCTGCGAAAATCGAATTCTCTTCTGTGTTTTCGCTTTGCGAATGCCTAGCCGGGGCATGCCCCGGTAGCGCTCATAACAAGCTTTCACTGTCTATTCTCTCAAAGCCGCGCACAATAAAGAAACTGTGATTTACTCTCTCCTATTCATAAAATTACCGAGCAACCGGGCACGATAGCTCTGTGCCCCTAAGGTGTGATGTAACAATCGTATCTATAGCTGAACTCGGTTACCGTCATATGCGTTTAGTCAACCTTTGCTGGTATAGGTCGATTTTGATGGTGTTTCACACCATGAAAACTCTTGAAACTTGGTATGTCATGTCGTGATGGTGGTATTTAACACTGCCCCAAGTTTCAGGGTTTCTACTTAAAGTTTAGGGTAGTAATTCCGTTTCCGAAGTTGAGTGTGTGCTGATCCGTCATGTATCGCAAACAGATTTTACTCAAAAGCCGGTATTGTTATCCATTGATTTTGACGATGTTCAATACTGAGATCGGTTATGACATTTGGCACGGTAAGTCTTAATGTTAGTATCGAAGGCTGTACCAAGTTTTAAGTTTGTCAGTGAACTGTGTTAGTGGTAATTTCGTTTCCTAATTCAAGTGAGAGCTGACTCGTCATTTATCGCTAACAGATTATGCGCAAAGCCGGTATTGGTCTGTATTGATTTTAACGATGCTCCTTACCTAGATCAGTCATAAGCTTTTGCACGGTATGTCTTGATTTTAGTATCGAACGCTGTGCCAAGTCTCAAGGTTGACACTCAATGATTAGGGCAGTAATTTCGTTATCAAGGTCGAGTATGGTAAAGATGTGCTCCGATCTGACACTTTAGCCTACAACGCATTGCGGATTGACGCAACAGCCGGTGTATCTGCGCGGTAACGTTAACTGAGATGATGATATCATTCTCAGTTTGCATTCAAATATTTACTTTAATATTATATTCTCTAATGCCAATTTCACCGTGAAATTGTGGCCTTCAAGCCATTTGCTTACAACCCCCTGTCAAACGCGATAGCTATTTAGTTTTCGATGGCGGCTAACAGCTGATCACTTGATCAGCCTATTCCTCAGTAAATTTTACGCAAAATTCGGTGTTGGTCTGTTCGCATTAATTTTGACAGTGTACCATACCGGAAAGGGCCATGAGGCCACTTCTCGATGATGTCATGTAACAGTGTACTAAGTTTAAGGCTTTCATCCACGTATTAATTCGGTAATATATTTTCCAAAGGCTATTTCGCAGCAGACCTATAGACAGTAATAAAGCCGTATGTGTCGTGTTACAGTCTCCAGTTTCAAGGCCAAAATCTCCTATGCTGTACCAAGACCGAATTTCCGAGGCTGCTATTCTTAGTTCTTAAGAATGATGTTTTGGATTCAATATGACAGGCCCAATCTGTGAGATAACAATTGCGTATCTGTCCGAACTCGTTGACCTTTCCAATTAGGCTTATGCTATCTCTCGAGTTATAGTCATTTCCAGGTCTAGTGCGAACATGAACCGTGTTGAATATTTGTTCCGTACGCCGTTTACGCAGTTACCACACTTCAAGTCACAGCCCACCGGCGGACCTCTCGTGACACATACGTTAAAATCACTGTAGCCGGCAAATTCATGTTATCGTACCATCATTAAGTTACTTGTTTACGTTGGAAAACGCCATTGTGACGTCATCTTGATAAAAAGTCGCTTGCAGCCCTTGCCCCACCACCCGATATTGTCACGAGCCGCCACTGGTATCCAAAGACTACGTGAGCAAATATTATTATTTTAGCATCAAAAAGCTGGTGAAGTAGATTGATTATACAAACAATACTACGTGAGTAAGTAAAACTAGTAGATAACTCTGCTTGAGTACTACGGAAAAGTACTTCTTTAATGATGAACTCTAAATTTCAGGAGGGCGGTTAACATATGCCGAGCATGATAAGGGGAGGGGGGAGTGCTTGGATGCAGCTGGTCTAACCGGATTTTAAAAATGATATTACTGTTACCTCATATTTGATAAATTTGTGTTTATTTAAATCTCTCTTTTATGCTCGTAATTGTGCCCTTGACTCTTGACAAGACGCAGACTAATAGTCGTCGAGTTATGTATATTTTACTGCAATGATTGTAGATTGCGCAACATAGTGCAATTCATTCCATTTCTACACTTTAGTGTCTAAAATGCACTTAAGTGATCACTATTGGCGCATATTCACTTTCGGAAGTATATCTTTTCTGAGACAAAATAAGTAGGCTAATGATAACTCATAGAAGTCGATGTTTATGCACTTACGCATAATGTACCTCGATTTGGCCCTCCATAGCAATTCAGAAGGTGTATTTAATTGCGGCGATTATATATCGGCGTACTATTCTGAGATATAATATTGATCATCGACAGCAAATGTATTTTACGGATAGTTGGTATTACTATATATATGAGGAAATCCGTCGATGTATTTGTATGAAGTTCTGAAATAGGGTAGCATTATAGGCAACTGAAGGTCGAAATGGTGGCTACCAATGTTTTGGATATTTCGACATCGCGGATGGCACCAAACGAAACGCTTTATCGGTTTGAGTAAGTATTCCATTTACATATGTTTCGACTCGTCAGCCCCGTTAGTAGTATAGTAGATCGCTCGTGATGTGGCAGGGGTTCTTATGGGTGCGGCGGTGACGCGCCTGGAAACTCGTGGTGGTGATGCGCCTTTTTAGACCCCCCTCTCGGCGGTGATGCGCCATGTGTTCTTATGGGTGCGGTCGTGATTCGCACTTTCAGGTATAGGCCGTGGCGGTGATGCGCCTGGAAACTCGTGGTGGTGATGCGCTTTTTTAGACCCCCCTCTCGGCGGTGATGCGCCATGTGTTCTTATGGGTGCGGTCGGGATTCGCCCTTTCGGGTATAGCTCGTGGCGGTGATTCGCCGTGAAAACCCGTGGTGGTGATTCGCCTTTTTTGATATAGGCTGCGGTGGTGATTCGCCTCTCATGTATTCTTACGGAGTCTCTAGTGATGCGCCATGTGTTCTTATGGGTGCGGTCTTGATTCGCCTTTTCGGGTATAGGCCGCGGTGAAGATTCGCCGTGAAAACTCGTGGTGGTGATTCGTCTTTTTTGGTATAGGCTGCGGTGGTGATTCGCCTGTCATGTATTCTCACGTTATTCTTATGGATACGGCGATGATTCGTACTTTCGGGTATAGACCGCGGCGACACGGTAGCTGATATAGACGCGACATGATAGCGTTACAGGTATAGGGATCGCTCACACGGTTCTACATGAAGACATCGTAGTTTAGTCGTGACAAATGACCGATCGTGTTCTAACTCAAGTCTTTGCGCTGTGCGATTTTGAAAAACAGATGTTGGTGGTTGCGTTTTGACATGTGTGACACAATAAAATCGTTCGTTTCGCTAAACCGGAAATTCACTAAACCGCAGTGCATTGTGCGATTTTGAAAAACAGATGTTTGCGCTTGCGTTTTGATATGTGTGACCCACTAAATACGTCCGTTTTGGAAACGCGGCCTGCTCAAGTCTTTTACGGCGATTCGAATACCAACAATAGCCGCGTTCACATACTAACACTCCAAAAAGGTGTGAAATATTTGTAAAATCCTACGATCGCTCAGAAGATAACACATCAGAATACCCATCCCTCGTGGTTTGATGTTACAAAGGTAGGAATTACGCACAAGTAATATTTTGGTAATTAGTTTGTCACGGAGCCGGCGTAGACGGCGATTCCAATACCAACAATAGCCGCGTTCGCAAACCAACACTTCAAAAAGGTGTGAAATAGGTTGCAAACCCCGCGCTCGCTGACAAGATAACACCTCAGACATAGCGATCACTCGCGATTTTCTGATACATACATGCCGATCGTTCACAATGTAATATTTTGGTAATCAGTATGTCACAGAACTGGAATTCGCCGGTAAGATTTAATAAGTAACGAATAACCGAACCGTCGCAGACGGTGATTCGAATACCGACAAATTCTCACTTATTTCTGATCGAACCCTAATCCTTTGCGAAGTTGGCGCTTATTCGAAAAGGTGTGAAATAATTGTAAAACCCTACGTCGCTGACAGGATAATGCGTCAGACATAGTGATCCAGTTATAGCACGATGTCGGAATCCATTCGCGAGACGTTCTATAGGTACATTGATGTAATCCGAAGCGAAATATTTTGACTTTGAGGTAGTGTGAATTGAAATAGGATTGACAAACATGACTACATTTTTCCCCCAGCGCCATTTCGATATTATACGCACATTGATTTGAAACAAGTAATGAAACATTACAACTCTTCGCGATCCGGCTTTCCGTTTGTCAAAGAGACATTTTAATATCTTACCACCCTCAAAATAATTATTCGCAACAACATTCACAAGTGTTAAATCGATTTTGCCTTACTTGATTATATCACTACAACTCGCAAACTTAAATTAATTCATCCTGGTTGTATTCATATGACGATAATTTTTATTCAACTGTAAAAGTCGTTACTAATCTATAACACAAAGTAATTACTATACTCGGTGCATATACGACTTGACATAAACATATTGTATTTTGAGTATACGAGATTTGAATGTCTGAACAATAACTGAGAATTAAATAATCACAAGTGAGTCCATATATTACAGCGTAAAAGATATTGGAATGTCAGCAACTCTTTACGGTCATAGTTACAACCACATTAACTAATCTACCCAGGCAACACGTCATGATCATTCCTGAAATCAACACGTACGCAGCCACTGACTTGAGTTAAACACAAAACGGCATCGAGTTTTAAATCCGCTTGCAGCTGACGGACTATTCGAATGCATCGATGGAGAATATTATTGAACACGTCGGTATTGTTACTTCAATAAATTTTCGCTTACACCGACTGCGAAAGTTAATATCGAATGGCAAGACTTGATCACATATTTGTTGAACACAGACATGACAAAACACATTACCGAGGTTTTATAAACTAGTCATATTACTCTACACATCTATCAATATCAGAATGCGAGCCATCAAACTTTTTGTTAAATGTAACATTGCACTTTTGGAATCGGATTCGTTATAGTCATACAAATTGTATTAAACCCAACACCAAAACGAAAGGACTTTTTAGTTCATTGAAATCAAATCATTCGTCTTCGACTTGTGCTTTATTAGATTGCACGCAACAATTCGTTACGAATGAGCTGTAACCAAAGTTAAGAAATCTTTGTGTCCCCAGATATAGAAGATGAATCTACCTAACACAATCACGAATCGCTGTTTCAAGTATTTCACAGATGTAATAAACTTGTTAGTGTCGCCTATCTAAAAGTATGCATGCGTTCGATTTCCATACCGACTGTTGCGATGTTTAGGATTCGCTTACAATGAACAAGAGTGAGGATTTACCATCAATGTCGTTACTGTCTGTATTCGCAACAGAGAATTGAAACATTACACGGTGTGAAAATATCTCTTTGATATCATAGCATTATCCCAATGTACACGATTAATACTCAACTCCGTTCACACTTTCTATAGAACGTGCTAAATGTAAAATATCGCGAGGTTACACTTTCAGACTTTGATCATTACAAAAGTAAATTGGGATATGTTTGCTAGACGCATCCAATTCAACTAGAAATGTCTAGTACACAACGCTCGTAATATATTGTTGTTCGTTTGTAGTATTGATTGAAATTGTTTTAGAACCCTCAAATAATAATTCTCGTCATGAAACCGAGTCGCTGAAAGTCGTTACCATCACAAAGAAACAATTTGAACGATGTTTGCCAAATGTATCCTATAGTTAGGTGTACTAGAATTATTTGTGTAACACATACACCGACAATGCAATCGAAAATTTTTCCGTTGTCATTCGCTTAAGTAAATGTCATCACAATACTCTGTCACTAAAAGACGTTACTTGTATGTGATTGAATCCCTAACAATTACCTCAATAAACCGAACTCCAAAGAAAGTTTACTCACTCGACGGATATGAAACAGCGTCGCTTAATCAGTCTATATCGTTTTTTTAAAGGTAAATCATATCCATCCAATAGAAAACAATTTTCACTAGCTTGGTAATCAAACCGAAGAGTGGGTCTTCATTCAATATTTTGTTTGTGTCAAATACTTTGCAATAAACACACTGGATTGGTTGAGCTTTACATCATCAGGCTGTCATCTGTAAATCAAGCTTACATCCGATTTGTAACTGTATTGTTTACCTAACCGAGTTGTATGCAGAGTTTGATATTTTTGATATATTGATACTGTTACTCCATTGATCGGTATTCTCGAGCGGGTCGATTTTCAAACGAGTAAAATTTATTACTTGAGTTGTTCTGCTTACTATATTTAAATGTAAACTCACCCGTCTTTCAAAACCACAACAAACAATGATAAAAAAGTATGCAATCAAACACAACAAGTTTTACTGTAGGACACTAATTATTATCCCACATAACTCATTTCTTACCGATGGCATATGAAATATATTCATGTTACACTAGGCTTACCATACGTCCTCTTTTAAGATGATTCGTCCTCTTTTTTGACTTTTTTGAAAGTGTCCTCGGAGGACGCCCTTTTGTCCTCTTTTTTGAGATTTTGTCCTCTTTTTTGAAAATTTAGGTCAGATTTAGTGGAAATTGCGAGTGATATGCCGCAAATTAGCGCAGAAGTGAAGCTCCGGCGGGTATTTCGGAGGGAAAAGTGGTGATTTCAGCTCTGAGCGAAAAGAAGACCTTTTTTTTTTTTTTTTTTTTTTTTTAGTCATCCACCTAGCAATGTGGAGTGTAAAACGTGTTTTTGAGCTCTGAGCGGAAGTGATGACCTTTTTTTTTTTTTTAGTCAACTGATCATGAAGCGGGTGAAATTTACCTGTTTTTGAGAATTCTTCTCCAGTTTTGCTTGTTTGAAATTTCTGAAAAAGTATCCTCTTTTTTCATTTCCGAAATATGGTAAGCCTATGTTACACGAAAATACTCGATATTCCCATGCTACAAACCTGTACAATGATTGGCGGGGCTTTCAAACTGTTTCGATACCTCAAGAACTTTATTGTCCGAATGGTTGTTCGTGTATCTTAATAATCAAATAGTTCAACACAGAACTAGTACGAACAGAAACATCAGAGTTGTTTACACAAAGTTTGTATGTGTACAGTATGCGAATACCATGTGTAAGTCCAGCACAATTGCAGTATCTATCCGAGTGTAGTTAACACAAATCTATTACAACGAACCACGTAAACTTTCGTGAAAGAAAAGCATACTCACTTCCCGAGGGTTCTGTCAATTTCATAGCAATAAATCAGCTACTCCAACAACAGAGTACATATGTTTTCTAGTCACGGCCCTTACATCTTTCACACAGATCAATCTACTTTGCTAACGAAAAGTGCTGAGTCATCGCATGCTTGTCCTCACAACAAAACAACCAGTAGATGGAGCTGTATTAAAATTTTCCTAACCCTTTGCACACCAGCGACAAATTGTTTAGTGAATCGAGTTGTTGTTCAGCGTCAAGTCTCCATGTTGAAGCGTACATTAAAACAGTGCAATCACAAGACAATAAAACCACGGATCTATTTTCATTTCCTCACAAACTGTCACATACAGAAAAATAAATTATATTTTCCCAAAACATACTTGTAACCAATCGCTTTCATTAAACACACAACACCATAAAAGTATTTACTTTCTACAACATAGACATTCCGATGTAGTCAAGAAATATTTTTATTAATCAAAATCATCGACTTCTGTTTACGGTGTTAGTGTGTGCATCAGAGTTGGATCAATTGTAATTTGTAATTGTAATTGAATGTATTTAATTACATTTTTCAATGTAATTGTAATTTAATTCTAATTGAGGCATTTTTATTTTGTGTAATTGTAATTGTAATTGTAATTTGAAAAAAATTTTGCTCAATTACAATTTCAATTACATTAAGTTGTTATTGAGACCTGACAAGCACAACATAAAAGAATTGAATTATAATGCGTTCTCTTTAAATGTCGACAAGGAATTTGGTGGATCCATTCGCGGAAGCCCTGGACTGCGCCCATGCGGGCGAAGTTTTTTCTATATTTTTACCGCTATGCTGGCCTCGGCTGCCATTGTATACAATTTTTAGATTACTAACCAACGGATGGATTCGCAACACGTGACTCACGATTGAATACGGCGAGAAGCGAACTGCTGAACGGGCTAAAAGCAGCAGAATTTATAGTACCATAGCTGGCGATCCAAGCGTCGAAATTTGATATGTAAGGTCCTAATCGAAAGCTAGTGTCGCACTGATTCCGCAATAAAAGTATATTTCCAGGCAATGGTACCATCCCAAAATAGTCATGAAAGTCTGGGAATCGGCATTGTTCTGAACAATCGCTGGGCGTAATTGGTAATTGTTGTGGTCATGCTGCTGCAGCGCTCTCACTTTTCAGAACAGTCGGCCTTAAACGGCTATTTTGGAGCAGTTACATTGCCCTGACGAGATTTTATTTTGTATTTTCGGAATTAGTACATCAATAGCTTACGATAAAGACCAGATGCATCAAATTTTGACGCATGGATCGCCAGCTCTAGGACTACAAAGTTTGCTGCTTTTAGCCGGCTCTGCAGTACGTTTGTCGGTGCATTCATCCGTGACTCACATCTTGCGCATCTATCCGTGGGTTGGCAATCTACAATACGATTTCAGATCACGATGCTGCATCGTTACTTCGTCTGGCTAACTAACCAGACCATTGGATATTATATAACGTCTTATCTGACAAAGCACGGTTTTGTTTTTACTCCTCATCCTAATTCCTACGTCCCTCGATAAAAATAATATTATTTCTTTAATTATATACTATATACGCAAATCCCACACGTGCATATATTATAATACTTTTTCAACGACATACTGCACCCTATCCTTAATCCTAACCCATAGGAAATTAGGTAAATAACATTTTACATTCCAATTACGTGAGCCATAATTACCGAGCATGCAACACACGCTTATATCATGTCACAATGACATCTTAAATAGCATACCATGTAGTATGTACGGCGTACGCACATAAACGCATTTATTACTACACAATCTGAACTAGACTTGAATTGTTGTTAAATACGACGCTACGGTTGTCAAGAAGCACGGTAGAATTTATGATTATTCAATTAAATGTTCAACAGCAGCAATTGTAATTGTAATTGTAATGTAATTGAAGCATGCAAGGAGTAATTAAAATTGTAATTGTAATTTGATATTTTTAGCATGGAGTAATTGTAATTGTAATGTAATTGAAACATGCATGAAAGTAATTGTAATTGTAATTGTAATTGAACTGAAATAATGTAATTGATCCAACTCTGGTGTGCATGTCATACATGTGGGACCCGTATTAAAATGGACACGACACGACTGAATGTAAGGAGATAGAAGTCTATCGCATAGATTTACGTGTGGTCTTCGCTACGGTTTCAAAGAACGAATCATCTCTTTCGCATTGATCGAGACAGAACAAGTTAGTTACATGTATTCACGGTCATGATTGTGTTTGTCATATGTGAATGATAGGGTTACTGTCAAATCTACATACAACAACCTTCTGGCACTCATAATAGCAATTTCATTCTCTCCCTTCGTAATTGTATATTCACGACAAGTATATTGTACAACTCGACAGCTACGTTTAACAAGACCAACGAAACCGAACCCACGACGTTTACCTATGTGAAATTACCACTTTCACTTGGTTGTCCGTCGTTTAACTGAGTAAACATATCATTTTCCTTTGGAGATCTGACGTTTACCTAGACTAAGAAACCATTTTCACTTGGAAATATATTTTTCCCTCAGCAACAAACCATTTTCACTTGGAAATATATTTTTTCCCTCAGCAACAAACCATTTTCACTTGGCGGTCCGTCGTTTACCTGAGTAAAAACATCACTTGCCTTTAGAGATCTATCGTTTACCCAGAGTAACAATACAATTTGACTTTGGGTTCAATCCTTTCCTAGAGTAACAAAACCCTTTTCGTTTGCAAATCTATTTTTTTTCCTACAGCAACAAACCATTTTCACTTGGAAAAATACTTTTACCTAGAGTAACTAATTATTTTCTTTTGGAAATATATTTTCTCCCTGGGTAACAAACCTTTTTCGTTTGGAAAACTATCATTTACCTGAGTACCAATACCGTTTTCACTTGGAAATCTATCTTTTCCCTGGGTAACAATACCATTTTCGTTTTGAAAACTGAAAACCACACCCGATATTTTGATATTTTTGTATATTGTTACAACGGACAGTGACAAAATACACACCAACAACGACTCCGATACATTTGTGTAATCGCATATTCACTTGTGCTGGTGCATCCCATCAAAATCATCGGTTACCCACATGCAATGTGCTCTTGTATATCGAAATGCATGTTTTGGAAATTGGACAATAGGTTTCGACATGTCCGCGATGTCCGGGTTCGTGCTTTGGATTTTCCAGAGTCAAAATGTCTGAATAAAACACCTCCTCGACGATGGTTGGTACGTGGATAATGGTGTTCGGAAAACGGTTGGATTTATGTCACCCATCGCGATAACAATTCCAGGTCGAGTTTTCCCCCGCATGTTTACTATATTGTGTCTTTATTGGTCAATGTATGTCTCAACAATGTCGACATGACAGTACGGGCCCTATTATCCAGTCCATATACAATTCAGACTGTCATTGAATTCGTATTGGCTACCCGATTAATCTAATTATTTGCGGATATATTATTTTCGACGTGGTCTGGTGCACAAGACCTTAGTAGTTAAGCACCATTAACCCCACATACAACAACAACAATATATGATCCGCACTGCTGCAAAATAAGTTTAACTTATATAGCACTTCATATTAAACTACAGTCGACCTTGTTATTCATAATTGCTAGTGGTTACTATGAAATCACAGCAGGCATGGTGAGTTGAGTGAAACGAGATATTTACAATCTCGCAAAAATATATGTTCACCTACATTCAAATTTTCGTTTGAAAATATTTCAATGCTAGTTATAACTAGGCTATATAAAAACGTCAATTAGAATTACCCCCCAAATATTGGTAAATTACCCCTTTGGGGGTAATTACCCCAGGTTAAGAACCGCTGGATTAGAGCATACGTTGCCATAGTAGAAGTAGTAGTAGATTAATAGCAACGTATCTGTGTTTCTTAGTCGGCTAGCAAACATTGCGCAGTGCTCACCTTTACCAACCCTCATAAATAATTTAAATCGAATTATTATCGTTTATGCGTTCATGTTCTCACGGATTGGTAGTGTATGGTACCATATAAATTTGCTTAAATTTCTCAAGGCTTCGTATTCGCTCCTCTATTTTAGCTGATAATAACAGACTGTGGCATGTAACTATATACAGTTTCTCACTTATTTCATTGGCAGTTCTAGGTGTTTCTGTGCGATACAACGCCTTTTTGCATGCATATTTACCTTTATATTCGTGATTTGGTTAAAAATAAATGGCTAATTATTCTGTCATTCACGCAGCTGACAAAATGTTATGACTTTGAAGCATCACTCATACTTCGAAAATTCAATTTGACTTGAATTGCGACTTGACTCGTGACTTGACTTGACTTGACTCGACTTGACTCGAGTCACCTCCAAAAATCGAGTGACTTGACTTGACTCGAGTCACCTTCGAAAATCGATTGACTTGACTTGACTCGAGTCAAAATCTGCAATGACTCGAGATGACTCGTGACTCGAAGGTAGTGACTTGATCCCAACACTGCCTTGAAGTTCAACTAGTTTGATCACACCCGAGTCAAACAGATACACTTGTCTCATAATGTCATTGACCAATATCCACCTCACCTCTAGGCGTCCAGTTGAAAAGAAAACTGGGTCACAAGGTAATTATTCGCACATCAGGCGAAATAAAACAGTTCCGAACCGTTGTGTATAAGGTACATAGTGCTCAAAGAACATAATGTAAATATGTATGGTCGCACTGGTGCATTATTTCTGAATCAATGGTCCAGCATTACAACATCGTTGCGTGTATTCAGTTCATCAAATGTACTTTTTCGATGTATGTCCAAGCGGTAAAACAAATTATTCACCTTTTCCACTTTATTCAGTGTGGTAAATTTGGTTCAGTGTGGCGAGTCGACAACTTTAATATACTGAGAATCGTATTTGTGGAAACCCGCTTAACGATATGATAATGTGATTGCAATAAACACCGATCTATCGCATTTCTTGTCATCAAACTTTACCATGCGAGCTCGTAGAAGCAAAATGAAGAATGCAGAAGCACCACTCTGCTTAGAAACAAACGTTGTGTATCCTGAATGTTGAGACTATCGCATATATCGAAACTGATAATGGTAAACGTTACAGTAACGTCGCTATTACAAGAGACTAATATGCCGACGGCACAAATGTCTGGCTTAAGGGAAGAGAAGTTTAATTTTACACTCTTCAAATAACATGTCATATCATCACAACTCGGTTGCTCATATAAATTACAGGTTATTTTTAACGCCGCGTCACAATATCCATGGTACGTGGATGGCAGGTATATCTCATTGCGATACATTATGGGAAGTAATAAAGATCCTATGTGCGTTAGGGTTATGACTGGATAAAAAAATTTAAAATTTTGTTTGTCCTGTAGTCACAAATAATGAACTTTTGTGTCCTCATATCAAAATTCACAAGACTGTTTAAACAAAAAACTCCCGCACAAAAAGTTTCCAGTTTACACTGTATGAAGGATAGGCTTTATTTTGTAGATACAGACTATATAATATGTATAGCGACTGATTCGAATTGAACTGACACAATTCCAACTGCGAAGATTTAAAATAGTATTTAGGTAAATTGTGATTGCCCAGAATAAATTAATGCTATCGTGTTCTTGTTTACAGTTAAAATTGAATAATTAATGAATCGTTATCAATTTCGATTTTAGATGTAGACTGCATATATCGTATAATTCCAATTCGTCTGACACAAATCAAACTGGGTGTTTAAAAAGGCGAAAGTAGATAAACTCAAAATATTTTCGGCGGTCTAGGAAACCGATTAGAGGAATAGGATGCATAGGAAAATTTAAAAATGTCATATCATATGTGCCACAGCATCTGTTGATACTGGACGGCGGAATGGCGAATTTGTGAAACTGCAAAATGCAATGTTGAGCAAGGGTTTTCATAAACCAAAATATATTGGTTGCAAACATTCTATTATCGTTTCTTAAAGCATATATCAGAGTTCTTCAATCCAACGTCTTCAACAAATCCATCTCTTCTTGGAGGTACAGAACTTCACTATACAGTTGAATAGTATCTTCATATTGAAATGAACCCGAATATTTTCGGCTGACACTCGTCAGGGGTAATCGTCAGTAAATAGTAGAGAATTCAAAAGAACTCTCTCGTATTCGACATTTCATGCTGGTGACGTCATATTTTGTGCTACGATTATTGATATACGATGTTCTTCTGAATTCTCTACTAGTTGCTGACGATTACCCCTGACCAGTGTCAGCCGAAAATATTCGGGTTCATTTCAATATGAAGATACTATTCAACTACAAATTTCGAGATGATGTGGTAAACACTACGAAAACTTGATACGATTCACCAAGCCAGAATTCAGATGAAAATATGAGAAAACCGAGTATGGAGGGACGATTTTATGTTTATCTATCAGCTGTGCAGAGCAAGCCGCTCTTTCGAAGAAAATGATAGATTACCACTAATCAAATGGCATAAACTTCCATTACGCAATGCGAGATTGAGCTCAGGGGCCATGATGGCATACTTCCAAATCCCCAAATGGAGAGTAACTCTTGAGATATCATGCTTATTCATCGCAAATGCGTGTCAAGAAGCCCGGTATTCTAACCAGACGTCTAAAGATGGAATATACTGGAGCCCGACCGATTATCGGTTCACCGATGATATCGAGACGATAGCACACTTTGAAAGAATTAACGGTATCTTTGTAAGAATTAACGGTATCTGTGATTGTGGCTACGTGGGAAGAACGTCAAAGCGTCCGCAGGAACGCATAAACCAGCATGTCCCCAGATTTATCAGAACACATGTGTCACGCTCGGTGAAAAGCTCACCCTCAACTCATCCGCTTAAACTTGATGCTGGCCGATCAAAGGCCATTAATTCTGCCATCGGCAAACATCTGTTAGTTCAGGGGTTCTCAGCCCTTTCTTGGCCGTGGCCCATTTTCCAGTTTGAAAATGTGTTGTGGGCTGTGGCCCACCTCTTATCTTAGAGTCATAACCCTGTTCACTGCGTGGTAGTCCACGGCGCCGATATGCCTATTTATTTGAAATATGCGCATTTTCTCTTAATTTACTGATGTGATGAGAGAGAGAGAGAGAGATTTTTATTTCTTTGTCAACCGGAATAAACAGAATACCAGAATACTCATAACAAAACAAAAAACATACAGTAATAACAGCAACACATACACAGTAATAATAGTGTGTAACTGGCTCTATAACGGTATAGACGGGTGCCGGCGATATGATCCTTACGATGATATTTGAATCTAGACCTCTAGGGACATGAAATCGCGCTAAGCGCGACGAAAATTTTCAAGTTGAATAAATATCCCCCTAGAAACGACCAACGACATAATCTTGGGCCCCTCCCCTTCGAGCTCCGCCAATTGAGGGCTTGGGTGCGGCAGACACGGCCCCGGTAGATCATAGGCTAAAACTCATGTGTATATTATGACCGTCCGCTGCTCCATTAGCGTCGCGAAACATAATTATCAAACCCACGCATCCACTGTGTGATTAGGGTTTTAGTTCCACTATTGTGGGGAATAATATAATCATTCTGGGCCAGTTTCAAACATTCATTAATGAATGGGGTGCTAGTACCACAGAGAAGTGGAAAAATAGTTTTGTAATATGCATGCTGTACATTGTATGTCTTGTACCAAACCAACTGAAATTGCGATGTCAGAATATTCAATCCAATGATACAATCAATTCATGTGACTCTTACATCATGTTCAATGATTCCAGGCCGTACATTTTAAACCGACTCCAAAGATTATTGCGCTCCGCTAAATCCTCAATCCCTTGCGATTCGCTGCGGTGGTGCAGTATGCCTTCACCAGAAGTTGCTAATAATTTTCAATACTGGCTACAATAATATGACCTGCCGAAGTACAGTAAATCTATACATCAATTACACTTCATTCCGAGTTCATTGCACACCCCTTTCAACGGCATACGACATATGACCCTGCCGGAATACTTAGTTACTTCAGCATTACCTTCCGGTTATCATATACTCGAAAATACTTTAGTTGCTGTTAGCCGTAGGTTGTCATGGCCAGTGGAAAAATCCGCCGTTTGTCCCCCCGTTTTCGACTTGTACATGCTGACTCCATACGTGCCACTATACGTCTGGGCAAAGTCGGATGAAAAGTTTATGAATATATTTCTAGCGTTTAACATAACAAATATCACTAAACTTACACTAATTCTAAAATTTACTAAATAGCTTTGTGGCCCACCTCAAAATGCTCTAAGGCCCACCAGTGGGCCATGGCCCACCCTTTGAGAACCCCTGTGTTAGTTACTCCGATTTGTGCGAATAATTATCGAGACGACAGATTTCGCGTCGTTGGGAGGGGCCGCTCACGTGCCTTGGAGTCGACTTTTATCAAATACACCAACCAAAACTCTGTCAACAAAAGGAGTTCGTGTATAACCTTAAAATAGTACATTGAACGATGTCTCATTCGAAATTTCATGCTGGTGACGTCATATTATGTGATACGATTGTTGATATACAATGTTCTTTCCAATTCTCTACTAGTTGCTGACGATTACCCCTGACGAGTGTCAGCCAAAAATATTCGGGTTCATTTCAATATGAATATACTATTAAATTGAATACCTTTCAATTGTAATTTTTTTCTATATTTGGACCAGTGTCAAAATTGAAGTCAGTTTGTGCGGGACATTTTTTTTGATTTGAACAAAATGATTACAATTTTAATAATTTATATCAAAATGTTCACTAACTCCTGCTACCTGCTAACCCTAATGTGCATACGTGTATACCTTCCTACGTCCTAATTATTACATTGAAATGTTGTGTTTGATTTACATCGTGGTGTAAGTCTCAGGTAGGCTCCGGTTTCATGCATCACGGGTGCATATTCACACCCAAATATCACGGGTGGTAAACGGATGTTAATACACACCCTTCTCGCCAAGAGTGTACGGGCCCCTATAGATATTTCACCATTCGTTACACAGGATTAGAACCAGAAAGAAGTCACCTATTATATATCACGTTGGCACAGGCGTAGCTAAAACAAAAAGAGGTATCGCAAGGGCGACAAATTGCCAGCGATAAAATTGTGCAATCGTAGTGTCCTAAATGGTGAGGACTAGGGTTGCATTTGAAATAAAAATCAATTTAAAACGAACATGTTTAAAACAGGACCCTTGTTTAAAACATTTTTTTTATTCCTTTTGTAGCCATGACGTCACGAATATCTAATTGTGATGTCACAGTGAATTGTCATTTACTATTGAAAATATAGCGTAAATATGGCTCCTTCGGCGAAAAGGGCTTCCGATCACTGTCACAAACAGACTAAAATATCTTTAACCAGGACTAAATCGTTATGCTGCATTTTTACGGTCGGCGGTCATCATCATCGGAACACCCATTCCGTACCAATGGTCTATATTTACGTGCAAAAACTGTTGAACCGACGAAGCTTTCGAGGGCTCCAGCCACCCCACATCGTATACGTCGACTATTTTGGGTGCAAATCGTCCGTAAGCTCATACTACATGGACGTATTTACACAGTTATGGCATAATTAGACAACGTTAGAAAAAAAAGCATTATTTTTTTTTCAAAAAGGCATTTGTTTGAAACACTGTTTAAAACATGATTTGAACAAAGTGTTTTAAAACACCGTTTGTTTTAAATGCAAACCTAGTGTGGACACTGCGAGATCACTGCGTTTGGGTTACGTCAAGCTTTCCATTTGACCAAAGGCAATTTGACGGCAATTTTTGACCGGCTTGCTGACGCTAAATTTGCTAAAACGGGTATCAATCGAAAGCTGTCGCTGTACTGATTACGAAAATATAAATATACTGCTCATGGCCCTGCAACCCCCCAAAATTCGTCTAGTATTTTACATTGCTACGAGGTTTGACATTGTGACGCTACAATGCCGTCTGGAGTTACTATGGTGCAGCTCAGGAGCAAGTGAGCGGCAAGGAGTGAGAGTGGGAGTCAAGTCATGACTCGAGTCGTGCCAACACTGGCACGCAATAATTGCAGACGCAGTCAAGCCCCCTATTATATATCCTATATAAACGTGTTTGGAGGTAGCAAATAAACTGTATCTCTCCATCTCATGAGCATTTCTGACAATCATCAATTGGACATGCATTGTTAAGACGTCACCAGGTAACGATTATGCTCGCCAAGGACGATTTTGGCAGAACGAGTCTACGTAATGTTTCGTAAGTCCGCTGTTATTTGTCCGGTAACATTTCCTTGAATTTCCTCTGGTTTGTTTTGAAGGCTAGATGTATATTGGAGGTACTTTAATTACAGATACCATTACAAAATCATCGATATGGATTCACACCAGTTCCATAACTTCATATCCTCGGCTCCTGTCCTTAAATGAGGCAATGAGATAATCGGAGGGCTTTCACTGGCTTATTTCCTAACAGTAAAGATGATAAATTTGATGGGAAAGCTTTTTAGGCAAACATATTACCACAGGCATATTATATTAAGCTGTGATTGTTTACAAATTAATCGATTTTAGAGGTGCATTCTCAGACTGGGAAGCAATATTATTCGTCGTGGTAACGGCTATTCTAGCTGCATTCGGAATCGTTGCCAGTACCATCACGATTCTTGTTATCAACAGCAATGATACCTTAAAATCGTGAGTACATTTCAAATACAATTTTACATATCTTTGCAGAATTAACCGTCGCGAAATTATGTAGTAAATTTTTTTTTCATGTAGTTTTAATGCAGTTTTTGAATGGATTCTTAACATGATCACGAGACCCCCGAAAAGTCTTGATTAGTCTTTCGAATTCGTAGTCAATCTTGGTGCCGAATTTCATTCCAGAGACCTTGGTAGGATAGCCATACATTAAAGGGGCCCAACGCTCTGAACATAATGTGGCCACAAATTAAACTTGTCAGTGGTAAAAACATTTTGGAACAAGCCATTTTCCTTGGAAAGCCACCGGATTCGAATTGCAGCTAAAAGACAAAGTAGCATTCCAGCTTTCCAGTCCATCCCAACCCATCGATCTCTGTGATGCCGACGTAACGCGTCATCAATAGGGCAAGTTTTTGTTGCTCTAAAATCGCGAGAAAGTTGCATTTAATTTTAACAAATGTTGCATTAAAACGTTACATTTATAATTTTCGTTGAATTATTAGGGTATGAGATGCTCGAACGGTTCCGTTGTATAACCTAGTTCCGGCAGAGCTGTAAAATTTGTTTCTTTATTGCCATTTAACGCATGGTCTGGCGAAACCGCCAAAAATTAAATTTTGTTCGGCACATAGCAAGAAAATTACGTAATGCGGGAATAATACCCTCCCAAAAAGTCAAAAAGCATAGCTATAACCCCTCCCCTAAAACAAGTCAAATAACACACCCCAAACCCCCTAGGTCTGCAAACTTGACCCAAGGCATGACAGGAAAACTCACACTCGGTGACTTCAACAAAAGCAATGGCCTTAAAAAGGTGACTCAGTGACAATGTAATTTTCGACGGTCTCGCCTGGGCGCACGTGAAATGGAAAATTAGTTCAAATTTAAACGACAGAATTACTAAAGCGAACTATTTACATATTGTTCGGGCACGGTCGTTGGCGGGGGTAGTTGAACTTCTTGGTTGCAAGTCATTGTGTCATAGATAACAGTGAGATGCAACTAACCCATCATATAGCTTTGCTTTGCAAATCAAAGAGAATAGAATCATACTAGAAATACTATATAGCATGCTTTTAAATCACTCCTTTACATTTTAACTCAATATTTGATGCAGGTTGCAGTAAAAATTGGCATGAAAAATCGAGAAAAGTTGCAAAAAGTTGCGATTTAAAATCCCTCCAAACAGCTTAAAACATCATAGTACATAGATTCTGAGTATCTAGGAAGCTGTCGGAAGCTGTAAAAAAATAGCAAAAGTAGCAAAAACTTGCCCTAGTCATCAGTTCCTAATCATTTGCGAAATTACTGACACGCATTGTTTCACTGTTGCACTTTCCCGGCTTGATCAACGCGAATAAAAATGAATTTTAAATAGCTGTTGGCCGATAGTATGAAGGAACTGCGTCTTACGATACCATGACGGTTTAGTGTAAGTAACAATCACCGCCGGAAAGAGTTGATATCGGTACCAATAACTTCCACAAAGATACCTGACGCAACATAGTTCGTTGAGCTACAATACCGTAAAGGCGTACGCCTACTTACTGCAGGGGTCACGAACTCAAAACGGGTCGCGAGCGTCTTTTTCAACTTTATTAGAAGCCGCGGGCCGCATTATTTCAATATCGAGATAAAATGGGCCTCACACGTTTTTAAAACTTTACGTCAGTACAACACCGTGCTCTTTAACATGGGCGACGGGCATATAGTTACCACAAAATAAATAATATTTTATTGAAGAAATGCAAATACAAGAAAAATATAATTATCATCACTTTTATTGTATTTTGAACTACTAGCTGCGCATGATACTTGACAACACTTTTCAGCGAGTAATGGAGTGAGCTAGAGCCACGGTATTCGCTGGAAAACTATCTCCTCGGAAAGGTTCTTCCTGTGGGGTAGCCCCAGTTCGTTTTCGAAGCGCCTCGGTCTCTGCATTGTCTAGGCCAGTGGTTGGGAACCTATGGCTCGCGAGCCATACATGGCTCTTTTGGGCATGAGATATGGCTCTTTGCGAGATTTTTATTTTTGTGCTTCATTTATCAATATTGCAGTAACTATTGTAATTAAATCTTCAGCACAACTAATATAAATATGCTCGTGGCAGTTTGAAGTTTCTTTGAGAGGTTAATACAGTGGAGTATTAGGGGTTTGGGGTTGGGCGCCCTTTTCAAAATCGTTACATTTAAGTTGCTGTCGCGGCGGCGACCAATATCACTCCCAAATTCGATGTACCCGCCACGAAATCTTGGATTGCGCGATACGTCGATTGATCAACGAGAATAGCAGACATGACGGCGCCTGTATCGCAATGCAGTTTTCAAATACACATTGTCTTCCTGATCTACGGCGAGAATGAACTGCCGTGGAAGTGACATTCACAATTACAAATTCAAATTACAAACAACGCCATAGCTATTCACGTTTCTGATTGATAACGTATAGTTTTGTAGCCGCTTTTAGCAAGTAGGCGTGTGGCGCATCGTCGCGTTACGGCTGACTACTTTGAGAATTGAGAAGTCGATTCGGAATCAGTGCCACAAATACATTACATTATTATCAGTTATCATAAATTCTTTGATATTTACGATCAATTGCGCTATCACGGGTATGGCATCGTGCGGCCGTGCCTCACCTATGCCTCACTTCTCCTTTCACGCTTTATTTTCGAGCAATAAATAGGCTATTTGCGTGTTTTTGGTGGTAAAAATGTTCAAAATCTAGTAGACAGGTGAGGCAGCGCCTCACCTGTCTCCCCTGAAACCACGTCATACACTGACGCATCACACATTACAGTGGTTATGTATCCTGCTGTATAGTGACCGTGTTTGGCTCCAGCTACGTATGTCATCATGGGTCCTCGCATTGGAGAATAACATCAAGACTAACCTACGATCTCGTATAACTGACTAAAGTCTCAAATTTTGTATGAAGCTTAACCTCAACCAGACTACAAAGCCGTCAGGAATACCATGCAACACCAAAAGACGCATTAACTGTAAAAAGCGTGTAAAAGTAGATTCATACTTTTACTGTTGTCTACGTATGTTGGAAATTTACAAATTAATTGTCTTAAGCTTCGAAAAATATCATATGCCTCTCAGTGCAATACAATTAAAAATGTATAACTAGCAAAGGATATATATGTAACCGAAGTTTTGCATACTCATTACTCAAATAAGGCAACCAATAAGATTAGTACGAGTTTGACAGAGAAAAACGGTGCAAACGACGATTTCCATGCAAAGATTTCGAATTTGCACTACCATGACGTCACGATTTTTCAATTGTGACATAGTAGTTGATTGACATGTATGGCTCTTTGGGGGTTAGAATGAAAAATATAGGGTCAATATGGCTCTTCGGACGAAAAAGGTTCCCGACCACTGATCTAGGCCATTGTACATGAACGCAATATGCCCATGCCCAGTCAATATTAGTACATTCTTCCTCCATTGAATGCTCTATTGAAGCTTTTATCAGCTAGTGAGGAATCGTGATGTTGGGCACAGGAGAATAGCTTATTTTGAACAACAACAACAACAATATTGTTTAACTGAAATTATTTCAGCATTTTTAAATTACAAAGAGTATACAGCAGTGTTGGGATCAACTCACTACCTTCGAGTCACATGTCAATTAGAGTCATTGTACATTTCACTGGACTCAAGTCGAGTCACTCGATGGTTGAAGGTGACTAGAGTCAAGTCAAGTCAGGTCGATTCATGTGACGTGTTAAGTCACAAAGACATGTCGAATTTTCGAAGTTCGAGGCGTGATTCAAGCCGATACATTTTGCAAGATGATTGAAGTACAGATTGATT
This sequence comes from Botryllus schlosseri, assembly GCF_051294905.1. Taxonomy (NCBI): domain Eukaryota; kingdom Metazoa; phylum Chordata; class Ascidiacea; order Stolidobranchia; family Styelidae; genus Botryllus; species Botryllus schlosseri. The sequence goes on along the minus strand of NC_137237.1, from coordinate 34,796,611 downwards.
TACTATTAATTACAAATCGAGTAACGAATATTCAGTTAATTTCACCTTCAATGGGGCATCATATCAGCGTGTCGGAAACATGTACGCATAGGTACAGCGACTTGGTCGACATGAGTACTTGACCTGAAATTGACTCGGAAACAGTATGGAGACGCCGAGTCAAATCAAGTCAGTTTTGCAAAGTGCCTCGAGTCAGATTAAGTCATCGATAGGGCGATTTAGTTTTATCTAAAAAAGGGAAGCTTTTGACCTGAAAAATTAAAATTTTGACATTTTTTTACCTCAAAAAACTTAATTCTGACCAAATTTTGACTTCCTGTATATTTCATGACATAATATTGAAATTGTACTACTTATCTCCATTTCTGGTTGGAACTGTCTGCCCTTACGAAGTAGTTTGGCCTGAAAAACACTTGTTTGACTTAAAAACTATCGAAAAAATTTATTTTATCGAAAGCTGGACCTATGAAGAATTCCATTAGTTACATTACTCATTATGGTTGAAATAATGAACATTTGTTGTAGTGTAGCGAAAGATACTTTCCCACATTCTCTTGCAGAAATTGTCTGTCCTTACGATAAGTAGCTTGCCAAAAATGGAGAAAGAACGTTCAACAGCAGCAGTTGTTGGCCGGCAACACTGAAGTTGTGCGTACACTGCTGGTGACACACCGTGCTGCTTCATTCTGACAATGTTTTCTACATCACAATATTTCATCATGCGCTTCTTGATATAAGAACCAATGCCCACGCAGCCTTGCTTGAGTCCGGATATTGCGATAGAATCAGCATAACACCATGTCAACCTATTTGTTTCATTTGGCCGTTTATGATTCACAATAAGCCGTCTACAACGGTCGGGCTATAAAGTAGGCTAAAAGCTGTAAAATGTCAAATGATAAGTTCGCCGACAGTGAAAACATACACGATACAAACGAAATGCAAGTGGCAACAAAAACTTTTGACTTCGTAAACAATTTTGACAATTTTTTGACCTAACGCTAAAATTTTTGACAAAATTTTGACATATTTTGGCATATCAAAAAAATCACCCTAGTCATCAGTAAAAGTTGACTAGAGTCATCCCATCACTGGTATATAGTCGTCATGGTAGTGCAAATTCGAAATCTTTGCATGGAAATCGTCGTTTGCACCGTTTTTCTCTGTCAAACTCGTACTAATCTTATTGGTTGCCTTATTTGAGTAATGAGTATGCAAAACTTCGGTTACATATATATCCTTTGCTAGTTATACATTTTTAATTGTATTGCACTGAGAGGCATATGATATTTTTCGAAGCTTAAGACAATTAATTTGTAAATTTCCAACATACGTAGACAACAGTAAAAGTATGAATCTACTTTTACACGCTTTTTACAGTTAATGCGTCTTTTGGTGTTGCATGGTATTCCTGACGGCTTTGTAGTCTGGTTGAGGTTAAGCTTCATACAAAATTTGAGACTTTAGTCAGTTATACGAGATCGTAGGTTAGTCTTGATGTTATTCTCCAATGCGAGGACCCATGATGACATACGTAGCTGGAGCCAAACACGGTCACTATACAGCAGGATACATAACCACTGTAATGTGTGATGCGTCAGTGTATGACGTGGTTTCAGGGGAGACAGGTGAGGCGCTGCCTCACCTGTCTACTAGATTTTGAACATTTTTACCACCAAAAACACGCAAATAGCCTATTTATTGCTCGAAAATAAAGCGTGAAAGGAGAAGTGAGGCATAGGTGAGGCACGGCCGCACGATGCCATACCCGTGATAGCGCAATTGATCGTAAATATCAAAGAATTTATGATAACTGATAATAATGTAATGTATTTGTGGCACTGATTCCGAATCGACTTCTCAATTCTCAAAGTAGTCAGCCGTAACGCGACGATGCGCCACACGCCTACTTGCTAAAAGCGGCTACAAAACTATACGTTATCAATCAGAAACGTGAATAGCTATGGCGTTGTTTGTAATTTGAATTTGTAATTGTGAATGTCACTTCCACGGCAGTTCATTCTCGCCGTAGATCAGGAAGACAATGTGTATTTGAAAACTGCATTGCGATACAGGCGCCGTCATGTCTGCTATTCTCGTTGATCAATCGACGTATCGCGCAATCCAAGATTTCGTGGCGGGTACATCGAATTTGGGAGTGATATTGGTCGCCGCCGCGACAGCAACTTAAATGTAACGATTTTGAAAAGGGCGCCCAACCCCAAACCCCTAATACTCCACTGTATTAACCTCTCAAAGAAACTTCAAACTGCCACGAGCATATTTATATTAGTTGTGCTGAAGATTTAATTACAATAGTTACTGCAATATTGATAAATGAAGCACAAAAATAAAAATCTCGCAAAGAGCCATATCTCATGCCCAAAAGAGCCATGTATGGCTCGCGAGCCATAGGTTCCCAACCACTGGCCTAGACAATGCAGAGACCGAGGCGCTTCGAAAACGAACTGGGGCTACCCCACAGGAAGAACCTTTCCGAGGAGATAGTTTTCCAGCGAATACCGTGGCTCTAGCTCACTCCATTACTCGCTGAAAAGTGTTGTCAAGTATCATGCGCAGCTAGTAGTTCAAAATACAATAAAAGTGATGATAATTATATTTTTCTTGTATTTGCATTTCTTCAATAAAATATTATTTATTTTGTGGTAACTATATGCCCGTCGCCCATGTTAAAGAGCACGGTGTTGTACTGACGTAAAGTTTTAAAAACGTGTGAGGCCCATTTTATCTCGATATTGAAATAATGCGGCCCGCGGCTTCTAATAAAGTTGAAAAAGACGCTCGCGACCCGTTTTGAGTTCGTGACCCCTGCAGTAAGTAGGCGTACGCCTTTACGGTATTGTAGCTCAACGAACTATGTTGCGTCAGGTATCTTTGTGGAAGTTATTGGTACCGATATCAACTCTTTCCGGCGGTGATTGTTACTTACACTAAACCGTCATGGTATCGTAAGACGCAGTTCCTTCATACTATCGGCCAACAGCTATTTAAAATTCATTTTTATTCGCGTTGATCAAGCCGGGAAAGTGCAACAGTGAAACAATGCGTGTCAGTAATTTCGCAAATGATTAGGAACTGATGACTAGGGCAAGTTTTTGCTACTTTTGCTATTTTTTTACAGCTTCCGACAGCTTCCTAGATACTCAGAATCTATGTACTATGATGTTTTAAGCTGTTTGGAGGGATTTTAAATCGCAACTTTTTGCAACTTTTCTCGATTTTTCATGCCAATTTTTACTGCAACCTGCATCAAATATTGAGTTAAAATGTAAAGGAGTGATTTAAAAGCATGCTATATAGTATTTCTAGTATGATTCTATTCTCTTTGATTTGCAAAGCAAAGCTATATGATGGGTTAGTTGCATCTCACTGTTATCTATGACACAATGACTTGCAACCAAGAAGTTCAACTACCCCCGCCAACGACCGTGCCCGAACAATATGTAAATAGTTCGCTTTAGTAATTCTGTCGTTTAAATTTGAACTAATTTTCCATTTCACGTGCGCCCAGGCGAGACCGTCGAAAATTACATTGTCACTGAGTCACCTTTTTAAGGCCATTGCTTTTGTTGAAGTCACCGAGTGTGAGTTTTCCTGTCATGCCTTGGGTCAAGTTTGCAGACCTAGGGGGTTTGGGGTGTGTTATTTGACTTGTTTTAGGGGAGGGGTTATAGCTATGCTTTTTGACTTTTTGGGAGGGTATTATTCCCGCATTACGTAATTTTCTTGCTATGTGCCGAACAAAATTTAATTTTTGGCGGTTTCGCCAGACCATGCGTTAAATGGCAATAAAGAAACAAATTTTACAGCTCTGCCGGAACTAGGTTATACAACGGAACCGTTCGAGCATCTCATACCCTAATAATTCAACGAAAATTATAAATGTAACGTTTTAATGCAACATTTGTTAAAATTAAATGCAACTTTCTCGCGATTTTAGAGCAACAAAAACTTGCCCTATTGATGACGCGTTACGTCGGCATCACAGAGATCGATGGGTTGGGATGGACTGGAAAGCTGGAATGCTACTTTGTCTTTTAGCTGCAATTCGAATCCGGTGGCTTTCCAAGGAAAATGGCTTGTTCCAAAATGTTTTTACCACTGACAAGTTTAATTTGTGGCCACATTATGTTCAGAGCGTTGGGCCCCTTTAATGTATGGCTATCCTACCAAGGTCTCTGGAATGAAATTCGGCACCAAGATTGACTACGAATTCGAAAGACTAATCAAGACTTTTCGGGGGTCTCGTGATCATGTTAAGAATCCATTCAAAAACTGCATTAAAACTACATGAAAAAAAAATTTACTACATAATTTCGCGACGGTTAATTCTGCAAAGATATGTAAAATTGTATTTGAAATGTACTCACGATTTTAAGGTATCATTGCTGTTGATAACAAGAATCGTGATGGTACTGGCAACGATTCCGAATGCAGCTAGAATAGCCGTTACCACGACGAATAATATTGCTTCCCAGTCTGAGAATGCACCTCTAAAATCGATTAATTTGTAAACAATCACAGCTTAATATAATATGCCTGTGGTAATATGTTTGCCTAAAAAGCTTTCCCATCAAATTTATCATCTTTACTGTTAGGAAATAAGCCAGTGAAAGCCCTCCGATTATCTCATTGCCTCATTTAAGGACAGGAGCCGAGGATATGAAGTTATGGAACTGGTGTGAATCCATATCGATGATTTTGTAATGGTATCTGTAATTAAAGTACCTCCAATATACATCTAGCCTTCAAAACAAACCAGAGGAAATTCAAGGAAATGTTACCGGACAAATAACAGCGGACTTACGAAACATTACGTAGACTCGTTCTGCCAAAATCGTCCTTGGCGAGCATAATCGTTACCTGGTGACGTCTTAACAATGCATGTCCAATTGATGATTGTCAGAAATGCTCATGAGATGGAGAGATACAGTTTATTTGCTACCTCCAAACACGTTTATATAGGATATATAATAGGGGGCTTGACTGCGTCTGCAATTATTGCGTGCCAGTGTTGGCACGACTCGAGTCATGACTTGACTCCCACTCTCACTCCTTGCCGCTCACTTGCTCCTGAGCTGCACCATAGTAACTCCAGACGGCATTGTAGCGTCACAATGTCAAACCTCGTAGCAATGTAAAATACTAGACGAATTTTGGGGGGTTGCAGGGCCATGAGCAGTATATTTATATTTTCGTAATCAGTACAGCGACAGCTTTCGATTGATACCCGTTTTAGCAAATTTAGCGTCAGCAAGCCGGTCAAAAATTGCCGTCAAATTGCCTTTGGTCAAATGGAAAGCATGACGTAACCCAAACGCAGTGATCTCGCAGTGTCCACACTAGGTTTGCATTTAAAACAAACGGTGTTTTAAAACACTTTGTTCAAATCATGTTTTAAACAGTGTTTCAAACAAATGCCTTTTTGAAAAAAAAATAATGCTTTTTTTTCTAACGTTGTCTAATTATGCCATAACTGTGTAAATACGTCCATGTAGTATGAGCTTACGGACGATTTGCACCCAAAATAGTCGACGTATACGATGTGGGGTGGCTGGAGCCCTCGAAAGCTTCGTCGGTTCAACAGTTTTTGCACGTAAATATAGACCATTGGTACGGAATGGGTGTTCCGATGATGATGACCGCCGACCGTAAAAATGCAGCATAACGATTTAGTCCTGGTTAAAGATATTTTAGTCTGTTTGTGACAGTGATCGGAAGCCCTTTTCGCCGAAGGAGCCATATTTACGCTATATTTTCAATAGTAAATGACAATTCACTGTGACATCACAATTAGATATTCGTGACGTCATGGCTACAAAAGGAATAAAAAAAATGTTTTAAACAAGGGTCCTGTTTTAAACATGTTCGTTTTAAATTGATTTTTATTTCAAATGCAACCCTAGTCCTCACCATTTAGGACACTACGATTGCACAATTTTATCGCTGGCAATTTGTCGCCCTTGCGATACCTCTTTTTGTTTTAGCTACGCCTGTGCCAACGTGATATATAATAGGTGACTTCTTTCTGGTTCTAATCCTGTGTAACGAATGGTGAAATATCTATAGGGGCCCGTACACTCTTGGCGAGAAGGGTGTGTATTAACATCCGTTTACCACCCGTGATATTTGGGTGTGAATATGCACCCGTGATGCATGAAACCGGAGCCTACCTGAGACTTACACCACGATGTAAATCAAACACAACATTTCAATGTAATAATTAGGACGTAGGAAGGTATACACGTATGCACATTAGGGTTAGCAGGTAGCAGGAGTTAGTGAACATTTTGATATAAATTATTAAAATTGTAATCATTTTGTTCAAATCAAAAAAAATGTCCCGCACAAACTGACTTCAATTTTGACACTGGTCCAAATATAGAAAAAAATTACAATTGAAAGGTATTCAATTTAATAGTATATTCATATTGAAATGAACCCGAATATTTTTGGCTGACACTCGTCAGGGGTAATCGTCAGCAACTAGTAGAGAATTGGAAAGAACATTGTATATCAACAATCGTATCACATAATATGACGTCACCAGCATGAAATTTCGAATGAGACATCGTTCAATGTACTATTTTAAGGTTATACACGAACTCCTTTTGTTGACAGAGTTTTGGTTGGTGTATTTGATAAAAGTCGACTCCAAGGCACGTGAGCGGCCCCTCCCAACGACGCGAAATCTGTCGTCTCGATAATTATTCGCACAAATCGGAGTAACTAACACAGGGGTTCTCAAAGGGTGGGCCATGGCCCACTGGTGGGCCTTAGAGCATTTTGAGGTGGGCCACAAAGCTATTTAGTAAATTTTAGAATTAGTGTAAGTTTAGTGATATTTGTTATGTTAAACGCTAGAAATATATTCATAAACTTTTCATCCGACTTTGCCCAGACGTATAGTGGCACGTATGGAGTCAGCATGTACAAGTCGAAAACGGGGGGACAAACGGCGGATTTTTCCACTGGCCATGACAACCTACGGCTAACAGCAACTAAAGTATTTTCGAGTATATGATAACCGGAAGGTAATGCTGAAGTAACTAAGTATTCCGGCAGGGTCATATGTCGTATGCCGTTGAAAGGGGTGTGCAATGAACTCGGAATGAAGTGTAATTGATGTATAGATTTACTGTACTTCGGCAGGTCATATTATTGTAGCCAGTATTGAAAATTATTAGCAACTTCTGGTGAAGGCATACTGCACCACCGCAGCGAATCGCAAGGGATTGAGGATTTAGCGGAGCGCAATAATCTTTGGAGTCGGTTTAAAATGTACGGCCTGGAATCATTGAACATGATGTAAGAGTCACATGAATTGATTGTATCATTGGATTGAATATTCTGACATCGCAATTTCAGTTGGTTTGGTACAAGACATACAATGTACAGCATGCATATTACAAAACTATTTTTCCACTTCTCTGTGGTACTAGCACCCCATTCATTAATGAATGTTTGAAACTGGCCCAGAATGATTATATTATTCCCCACAATAGTGGAACTAAAACCCTAATCACACAGTGGATGCGTGGGTTTGATAATTATGTTTCGCGACGCTAATGGAGCAGCGGACGGTCATAATATACACATGAGTTTTAGCCTATGATCTACCGGGGCCGTGTCTGCCGCACCCAAGCCCTCAATTGGCGGAGCTCGAAGGGGAGGGGCCCAAGATTATGTCGTTGGTCGTTTCTAGGGGGATATTTATTCAACTTGAAAATTTTCGTCGCGCTTAGCGCGATTTCATGTCCCTAGAGGTCTAGATTCAAATATCATCGTAAGGATCATATCGCCGGCACCCGTCTATACCGTTATAGAGCCAGTTACACACTATTATTACTGTGTATGTGTTGCTGTTATTACTGTATGTTTTTTGTTTTGTTATGAGTATTCTGGTATTCTGTTTATTCCGGTTGACAAAGAAATAAAAATCTCTCTCTCTCTCTCTCATCACATCAGTAAATTAAGAGAAAATGCGCATATTTCAAATAAATAGGCATATCGGCGCCGTGGACTACCACGCAGTGAACAGGGTTATGACTCTAAGATAAGAGGTGGGCCACAGCCCACAACACATTTTCAAACTGGAAAATGGGCCACGGCCAAGAAAGGGCTGAGAACCCCTGAACTAACAGATGTTTGCCGATGGCAGAATTAATGGCCTTTGATCGGCCAGCATCAAGTTTAAGCGGATGAGTTGAGGGTGAGCTTTTCACCGAGCGTGACACATGTGTTCTGATAAATCTGGGGACATGCTGGTTTATGCGTTCCTGCGGACGCTTTGACGTTCTTCCCACGTAGCCACAATCACAGATACCGTTAATTCTTACAAAGATACCGTTAATTCTTTCAAAGTGTGCTATCGTCTCGATATCATCGGTGAACCGATAATCGGTCGGGCTCCAGTATATTCCATCTTTAGACGTCTGGTTAGAATACCGGGCTTCTTGACACGCATTTGCGATGAATAAGCATGATATCTCAAGAGTTACTCTCCATTTGGGGATTTGGAAGTATGCCATCATGGCCCCTGAGCTCAATCTCGCATTGCGTAATGGAAGTTTATGCCATTTGATTAGTGGTAATCTATCATTTTCTTCGAAAGAGCGGCTTGCTCTGCACAGCTGATAGATAAACATAAAATCGTCCCTCCATACTCGGTTTTCTCATATTTTCATCTGAATTCTGGCTTGGTGAATCGTATCAAGTTTTCGTAGTGTTTACCACATCATCTCGAAATTTGTAGTTGAATAGTATCTTCATATTGAAATGAACCCGAATATTTTCGGCTGACACTGGTCAGGGGTAATCGTCAGCAACTAGTAGAGAATTCAGAAGAACATCGTATATCAATAATCGTAGCACAAAATATGACGTCACCAGCATGAAATGTCGAATACGAGAGAGTTCTTTTGAATTCTCTACTATTTACTGACGATTACCCCTGACGAGTGTCAGCCGAAAATATTCGGGTTCATTTCAATATGAAGATACTATTCAACTGTATAGTGAAGTTCTGTACCTCCAAGAAGAGATGGATTTGTTGAAGACGTTGGATTGAAGAACTCTGATATATGCTTTAAGAAACGATAATAGAATGTTTGCAACCAATATATTTTGGTTTATGAAAACCCTTGCTCAACATTGCATTTTGCAGTTTCACAAATTCGCCATTCCGCCGTCCAGTATCAACAGATGCTGTGGCACATATGATATGACATTTTTAAATTTTCCTATGCATCCTATTCCTCTAATCGGTTTCCTAGACCGCCGAAAATATTTTGAGTTTATCTACTTTCGCCTTTTTAAACACCCAGTTTGATTTGTGTCAGACGAATTGGAATTATACGATATATGCAGTCTACATCTAAAATCGAAATTGATAACGATTCATTAATTATTCAATTTTAACTGTAAACAAGAACACGATAGCATTAATTTATTCTGGGCAATCACAATTTACCTAAATACTATTTTAAATCTTCGCAGTTGGAATTGTGTCAGTTCAATTCGAATCAGTCGCTATACATATTATATAGTCTGTATCTACAAAATAAAGCCTATCCTTCATACAGTGTAAACTGGAAACTTTTTGTGCGGGAGTTTTTTGTTTAAACAGTCTTGTGAATTTTGATATGAGGACACAAAAGTTCATTATTTGTGACTACAGGACAAACAAAATTTTAAATTTTTTTATCCAGTCATAACCCTAACGCACATAGGATCTTTATTACTTCCCATAATGTATCGCAATGAGATATACCTGCCATCCACGTACCATGGATATTGTGACGCGGCGTTAAAAATAACCTGTAATTTATATGAGCAACCGAGTTGTGATGATATGACATGTTATTTGAAGAGTGTAAAATTAAACTTCTCTTCCCTTAAGCCAGACATTTGTGCCGTCGGCATATTAGTCTCTTGTAATAGCGACGTTACTGTAACGTTTACCATTATCAGTTTCGATATATGCGATAGTCTCAACATTCAGGATACACAACGTTTGTTTCTAAGCAGAGTGGTGCTTCTGCATTCTTCATTTTGCTTCTACGAGCTCGCATGGTAAAGTTTGATGACAAGAAATGCGATAGATCGGTGTTTATTGCAATCACATTATCATATCGTTAAGCGGGTTTCCACAAATACGATTCTCAGTATATTAAAGTTGTCGACTCGCCACACTGAACCAAATTTACCACACTGAATAAAGTGGAAAAGGTGAATAATTTGTTTTACCGCTTGGACATACATCGAAAAAGTACATTTGATGAACTGAATACACGCAACGATGTTGTAATGCTGGACCATTGATTCAGAAATAATGCACCAGTGCGACCATACATATTTACATTATGTTCTTTGAGCACTATGTACCTTATACACAACGGTTCGGAACTGTTTTATTTCGCCTGATGTGCGAATAATTACCTTGTGACCCAGTTTTCTTTTCAACTGGACGCCTAGAGGTGAGGTGGATATTGGTCAATGACATTATGAGACAAGTGTATCTGTTTGACTCGGGTGTGATCAAACTAGTTGAACTTCAAGGCAGTGTTGGGATCAAGTCACTACCTTCGAGTCACGAGTCATCTCGAGTCATTGCAGATTTTGACTCGAGTCAAGTCAAGTCAATCGATTTTCGAAGGTGACTCGAGTCAAGTCAAGTCACTCGATTTTTGGAGGTGACTCGAGTCAAGTCGAGTCAAGTCAAGTCAAGTCACGAGTCAAGTCGCAATTCAAGTCAAATTGAATTTTCGAAGTATGAGTGATGCTTCAAAGTCATAACATTTTGTCAGCTGCGTGAATGACAGAATAATTAGCCATTTATTTTTAACCAAATCACGAATATAAAGGTAAATATGCATGCAAAAAGGCGTTGTATCGCACAGAAACACCTAGAACTGCCAATGAAATAAGTGAGAAACTGTATATAGTTACATGCCACAGTCTGTTATTATCAGCTAAAATAGAGGAGCGAATACGAAGCCTTGAGAAATTTAAGCAAATTTATATGGTACCATACACTACCAATCCGTGAGAACATGAACGCATAAACGATAATAATTCGATTTAAATTATTTATGAGGGTTGGTAAAGGTGAGCACTGCGCAATGTTTGCTAGCCGACTAAGAAACACAGATACGTTGCTATTAATCTACTACTACTTCTACTATGGCAACGTATGCTCTAATCCAGCGGTTCTTAACCTGGGGTAATTACCCCCAAAGGGGTAATTTACCAATATTTGGGGGGTAATTCTAATTGACGTTTTTATATAGCCTAGTTATAACTAGCATTGAAATATTTTCAAACGAAAATTTGAATGTAGGTGAACATATATTTTTGCGAGATTGTAAATATCTCGTTTCACTCAACTCACCATGCCTGCTGTGATTTCATAGTAACCACTAGCAATTATGAATAACAAGGTCGACTGTAGTTTAATATGAAGTGCTATATAAGTTAAACTTATTTTGCAGCAGTGCGGATCATATATTGTTGTTGTTGTATGTGGGGTTAATGGTGCTTAACTACTAAGGTCTTGTGCACCAGACCACGTCGAAAATAATATATCCGCAAATAATTAGATTAATCGGGTAGCCAATACGAATTCAATGACAGTCTGAATTGTATATGGACTGGATAATAGGGCCCGTACTGTCATGTCGACATTGTTGAGACATACATTGACCAATAAAGACACAATATAGTAAACATGCGGGGGAAAACTCGACCTGGAATTGTTATCGCGATGGGTGACATAAATCCAACCGTTTTCCGAACACCATTATCCACGTACCAACCATCGTCGAGGAGGTGTTTTATTCAGACATTTTGACTCTGGAAAATCCAAAGCACGAACCCGGACATCGCGGACATGTCGAAACCTATTGTCCAATTTCCAAAACATGCATTTCGATATACAAGAGCACATTGCATGTGGGTAACCGATGATTTTGATGGGATGCACCAGCACAAGTGAATATGCGATTACACAAATGTATCGGAGTCGTTGTTGGTGTGTATTTTGTCACTGTCCGTTGTAACAATATACAAAAATATCAAAATATCGGGTGTGGTTTTCAGTTTTCAAAACGAAAATGGTATTGTTACCCAGGGAAAAGATAGATTTCCAAGTGAAAACGGTATTGGTACTCAGGTAAATGATAGTTTTCCAAACGAAAAAGGTTTGTTACCCAGGGAGAAAATATATTTCCAAAAGAAAATAATTAGTTACTCTAGGTAAAAGTATTTTTCCAAGTGAAAATGGTTTGTTGCTGTAGGAAAAAAAATAGATTTGCAAACGAAAAGGGTTTTGTTACTCTAGGAAAGGATTGAACCCAAAGTCAAATTGTATTGTTACTCTGGGTAAACGATAGATCTCTAAAGGCAAGTGATGTTTTTACTCAGGTAAACGACGGACCGCCAAGTGAAAATGGTTTGTTGCTGAGGGAAAAAATATATTTCCAAGTGAAAATGGTTTGTTGCTGAGGGAAAAATATATTTCCAAGTGAAAATGGTTTCTTAGTCTAGGTAAACGTCAGATCTCCAAAGGAAAATGATATGTTTACTCAGTTAAACGACGGACAACCAAGTGAAAGTGGTAATTTCACATAGGTAAACGTCGTGGGTTCGGTTTCGTTGGTCTTGTTAAACGTAGCTGTCGAGTTGTACAATATACTTGTCGTGAATATACAATTACGAAGGGAGAGAATGAAATTGCTATTATGAGTGCCAGAAGGTTGTTGTATGTAGATTTGACAGTAACCCTATCATTCACATATGACAAACACAATCATGACCGTGAATACATGTAACTAACTTGTTCTGTCTCGATCAATGCGAAAGAGATGATTCGTTCTTTGAAACCGTAGCGAAGACCACACGTAAATCTATGCGATAGACTTCTATCTCCTTACATTCAGTCGTGTCGTGTCCATTTTAATACGGGTCCCACATGTATGACATGCACACCAGAGTTGGATCAATTACATTATTTCAGTTCAATTACAATTACAATTACAATTACTTTCATGCATGTTTCAATTACATTACAATTACAATTACTCCATGCTAAAAATATCAAATTACAATTACAATTTTAATTACTCCTTGCATGCTTCAATTACATTACAATTACAATTACAATTGCTGCTGTTGAACATTTAATTGAATAATCATAAATTCTACCGTGCTTCTTGACAACCGTAGCGTCGTATTTAACAACAATTCAAGTCTAGTTCAGATTGTGTAGTAATAAATGCGTTTATGTGCGTACGCCGTACATACTACATGGTATGCTATTTAAGATGTCATTGTGACATGATATAAGCGTGTGTTGCATGCTCGGTAATTATGGCTCACGTAATTGGAATGTAAAATGTTATTTACCTAATTTCCTATGGGTTAGGATTAAGGATAGGGTGCAGTATGTCGTTGAAAAAGTATTATAATATATGCACGTGTGGGATTTGCGTATATAGTATATAATTAAAGAAATAATATTATTTTTATCGAGGGACGTAGGAATTAGGATGAGGAGTAAAAACAAAACCGTGCTTTGTCAGATAAGACGTTATATAATATCCAATGGTCTGGTTAGTTAGCCAGACGAAGTAACGATGCAGCATCGTGATCTGAAATCGTATTGTAGATTGCCAACCCACGGATAGATGCGCAAGATGTGAGTCACGGATGAATGCACCGACAAACGTACTGCAGAGCCGGCTAAAAGCAGCAAACTTTGTAGTCCTAGAGCTGGCGATCCATGCGTCAAAATTTGATGCATCTGGTCTTTATCGTAAGCTATTGATGTACTAATTCCGAAAATACAAAATAAAATCTCGTCAGGGCAATGTAACTGCTCCAAAATAGCCGTTTAAGGCCGACTGTTCTGAAAAGTGAGAGCGCTGCAGCAGCATGACCACAACAATTACCAATTACGCCCAGCGATTGTTCAGAACAATGCCGATTCCCAGACTTTCATGACTATTTTGGGATGGTACCATTGCCTGGAAATATACTTTTATTGCGGAATCAGTGCGACACTAGCTTTCGATTAGGACCTTACATATCAAATTTCGACGCTTGGATCGCCAGCTATGGTACTATAAATTCTGCTGCTTTTAGCCCGTTCAGCAGTTCGCTTCTCGCCGTATTCAATCGTGAGTCACGTGTTGCGAATCCATCCGTTGGTTAGTAATCTAAAAATTGTATACAATGGCAGCCGAGGCCAGCATAGCGGTAAAAATATAGAAAAAACTTCGCCCGCATGGGCGCAGTCCAGGGCTTCCGCGAATGGATCCACCAAATTCCTTGTCGACATTTAAAGAGAACGCATTATAATTCAATTCTTTTATGTTGTGCTTGTCAGGTCTCAATAACAACTTAATGTAATTGAAATTGTAATTGAGCAAAATTTTTTTCAAATTACAATTACAATTACAATTACACAAAATAAAAATGCCTCAATTAGAATTAAATTACAATTACATTGAAAAATGTAATTAAATACATTCAATTACAATTACAAATTACAATTGATCCAACTCTGATGCACACACTAACACCGTAAACAGAAGTCGATGATTTTGATTAATAAAAATATTTCTTGACTACATCGGAATGTCTATGTTGTAGAAAGTAAATACTTTTATGGTGTTGTGTGTTTAATGAAAGCGATTGGTTACAAGTATGTTTTGGGAAAATATAATTTATTTTTCTGTATGTGACAGTTTGTGAGGAAATGAAAATAGATCCGTGGTTTTATTGTCTTGTGATTGCACTGTTTTAATGTACGCTTCAACATGGAGACTTGACGCTGAACAACAACTCGATTCACTAAACAATTTGTCGCTGGTGTGCAAAGGGTTAGGAAAATTTTAATACAGCTCCATCTACTGGTTGTTTTGTTGTGAGGACAAGCATGCGATGACTCAGCACTTTTCGTTAGCAAAGTAGATTGATCTGTGTGAAAGATGTAAGGGCCGTGACTAGAAAACATATGTACTCTGTTGTTGGAGTAGCTGATTTATTGCTATGAAATTGACAGAACCCTCGGGAAGTGAGTATGCTTTTCTTTCACGAAAGTTTACGTGGTTCGTTGTAATAGATTTGTGTTAACTACACTCGGATAGATACTGCAATTGTGCTGGACTTACACATGGTATTCGCATACTGTACACATACAAACTTTGTGTAAACAACTCTGATGTTTCTGTTCGTACTAGTTCTGTGTTGAACTATTTGATTATTAAGATACACGAACAACCATTCGGACAATAAAGTTCTTGAGGTATCGAAACAGTTTGAAAGCCCCGCCAATCATTGTACAGGTTTGTAGCATGGGAATATCGAGTATTTTCGTGTAACATAGGCTTACCATATTTCGGAAATGAAAAAAGAGGATACTTTTTCAGAAATTTCAAACAAGCAAAACTGGAGAAGAATTCTCAAAAACAGGTAAATTTCACCCGCTTCATGATCAGTTGACTAAAAAAAAAAAAAAGGTCATCACTTCCGCTCAGAGCTCAAAAACACGTTTTACACTCCACATTGCTAGGTGGATGACTAAAAAAAAAAAAAAAAAAAAAAAAAGGTCTTCTTTTCGCTCAGAGCTGAAATCACCACTTTTCCCTCCGAAATACCCGCCGGAGCTTCACTTCTGCGCTAATTTGCGGCATATCACTCGCAATTTCCACTAAATCTGACCTAAATTTTCAAAAAAGAGGACAAAATCTCAAAAAAGAGGACAAAAGGGCGTCCTCCGAGGACACTTTCAAAAAAGTCAAAAAAGAGGACGAATCATCTTAAAAGAGGACGTATGGTAAGCCTAGTGTAACATGAATATATTTCATATGCCATCGGTAAGAAATGAGTTATGTGGGATAATAATTAGTGTCCTACAGTAAAACTTGTTGTGTTTGATTGCATACTTTTTTATCATTGTTTGTTGTGGTTTTGAAAGACGGGTGAGTTTACATTTAAATATAGTAAGCAGAACAACTCAAGTAATAAATTTTACTCGTTTGAAAATCGACCCGCTCGAGAATACCGATCAATGGAGTAACAGTATCAATATATCAAAAATATCAAACTCTGCATACAACTCGGTTAGGTAAACAATACAGTTACAAATCGGATGTAAGCTTGATTTACAGATGACAGCCTGATGATGTAAAGCTCAACCAATCCAGTGTGTTTATTGCAAAGTATTTGACACAAACAAAATATTGAATGAAGACCCACTCTTCGGTTTGATTACCAAGCTAGTGAAAATTGTTTTCTATTGGATGGATATGATTTACCTTTAAAAAAACGATATAGACTGATTAAGCGACGCTGTTTCATATCCGTCGAGTGAGTAAACTTTCTTTGGAGTTCGGTTTATTGAGGTAATTGTTAGGGATTCAATCACATACAAGTAACGTCTTTTAGTGACAGAGTATTGTGATGACATTTACTTAAGCGAATGACAACGGAAAAATTTTCGATTGCATTGTCGGTGTATGTGTTACACAAATAATTCTAGTACACCTAACTATAGGATACATTTGGCAAACATCGTTCAAATTGTTTCTTTGTGATGGTAACGACTTTCAGCGACTCGGTTTCATGACGAGAATTATTATTTGAGGGTTCTAAAACAATTTCAATCAATACTACAAACGAACAACAATATATTACGAGCGTTGTGTACTAGACATTTCTAGTTGAATTGGATGCGTCTAGCAAACATATCCCAATTTACTTTTGTAATGATCAAAGTCTGAAAGTGTAACCTCGCGATATTTTACATTTAGCACGTTCTATAGAAAGTGTGAACGGAGTTGAGTATTAATCGTGTACATTGGGATAATGCTATGATATCAAAGAGATATTTTCACACCGTGTAATGTTTCAATTCTCTGTTGCGAATACAGACAGTAACGACATTGATGGTAAATCCTCACTCTTGTTCATTGTAAGCGAATCCTAAACATCGCAACAGTCGGTATGGAAATCGAACGCATGCATACTTTTAGATAGGCGACACTAACAAGTTTATTACATCTGTGAAATACTTGAAACAGCGATTCGTGATTGTGTTAGGTAGATTCATCTTCTATATCTGGGGACACAAAGATTTCTTAACTTTGGTTACAGCTCATTCGTAACGAATTGTTGCGTGCAATCTAATAAAGCACAAGTCGAAGACGAATGATTTGATTTCAATGAACTAAAAAGTCCTTTCGTTTTGGTGTTGGGTTTAATACAATTTGTATGACTATAACGAATCCGATTCCAAAAGTGCAATGTTACATTTAACAAAAAGTTTGATGGCTCGCATTCTGATATTGATAGATGTGTAGAGTAATATGACTAGTTTATAAAACCTCGGTAATGTGTTTTGTCATGTCTGTGTTCAACAAATATGTGATCAAGTCTTGCCATTCGATATTAACTTTCGCAGTCGGTGTAAGCGAAAATTTATTGAAGTAACAATACCGACGTGTTCAATAATATTCTCCATCGATGCATTCGAATAGTCCGTCAGCTGCAAGCGGATTTAAAACTCGATGCCGTTTTGTGTTTAACTCAAGTCAGTGGCTGCGTACGTGTTGATTTCAGGAATGATCATGACGTGTTGCCTGGGTAGATTAGTTAATGTGGTTGTAACTATGACCGTAAAGAGTTGCTGACATTCCAATATCTTTTACGCTGTAATATATGGACTCACTTGTGATTATTTAATTCTCAGTTATTGTTCAGACATTCAAATCTCGTATACTCAAAATACAATATGTTTATGTCAAGTCGTATATGCACCGAGTATAGTAATTACTTTGTGTTATAGATTAGTAACGACTTTTACAGTTGAATAAAAATTATCGTCATATGAATACAACCAGGATGAATTAATTTAAGTTTGCGAGTTGTAGTGATATAATCAAGTAAGGCAAAATCGATTTAACACTTGTGAATGTTGTTGCGAATAATTATTTTGAGGGTGGTAAGATATTAAAATGTCTCTTTGACAAACGGAAAGCCGGATCGCGAAGAGTTGTAATGTTTCATTACTTGTTTCAAATCAATGTGCGTATAATATCGAAATGGCGCTGGGGGAAAAATGTAGTCATGTTTGTCAATCCTATTTCAATTCACACTACCTCAAAGTCAAAATATTTCGCTTCGGATTACATCAATGTACCTATAGAACGTCTCGCGAATGGATTCCGACATCGTGCTATAACTGGATCACTATGTCTGACGCATTATCCTGTCAGCGACGTAGGGTTTTACAATTATTTCACACCTTTTCGAATAAGCGCCAACTTCGCAAAGGATTAGGGTTCGATCAGAAATAAGTGAGAATTTGTCGGTATTCGAATCACCGTCTGCGACGGTTCGGTTATTCGTTACTTATTAAATCTTACCGGCGAATTCCAGTTCTGTGACATACTGATTACCAAAATATTACATTGTGAACGATCGGCATGTATGTATCAGAAAATCGCGAGTGATCGCTATGTCTGAGGTGTTATCTTGTCAGCGAGCGCGGGGTTTGCAACCTATTTCACACCTTTTTGAAGTGTTGGTTTGCGAACGCGGCTATTGTTGGTATTGGAATCGCCGTCTACGCCGGCTCCGTGACAAACTAATTACCAAAATATTACTTGTGCGTAATTCCTACCTTTGTAACATCAAACCACGAGGGATGGGTATTCTGATGTGTTATCTTCTGAGCGATCGTAGGATTTTACAAATATTTCACACCTTTTTGGAGTGTTAGTATGTGAACGCGGCTATTGTTGGTATTCGAATCGCCGTAAAAGACTTGAGCAGGCCGCGTTTCCAAAACGGACGTATTTAGTGGGTCACACATATCAAAACGCAAGCGCAAACATCTGTTTTTCAAAATCGCACAATGCACTGCGGTTTAGTGAATTTCCGGTTTAGCGAAACGAACGATTTTATTGTGTCACACATGTCAAAACGCAACCACCAACATCTGTTTTTCAAAATCGCACAGCGCAAAGACTTGAGTTAGAACACGATCGGTCATTTGTCACGACTAAACTACGATGTCTTCATGTAGAACCGTGTGAGCGATCCCTATACCTGTAACGCTATCATGTCGCGTCTATATCAGCTACCGTGTCGCCGCGGTCTATACCCGAAAGTACGAATCATCGCCGTATCCATAAGAATAACGTGAGAATACATGACAGGCGAATCACCACCGCAGCCTATACCAAAAAAGACGAATCACCACCACGAGTTTTCACGGCGAATCTTCACCGCGGCCTATACCCGAAAAGGCGAATCAAGACCGCACCCATAAGAACACATGGCGCATCACTAGAGACTCCGTAAGAATACATGAGAGGCGAATCACCACCGCAGCCTATATCAAAAAAGGCGAATCACCACCACGGGTTTTCACGGCGAATCACCGCCACGAGCTATACCCGAAAGGGCGAATCCCGACCGCACCCATAAGAACACATGGCGCATCACCGCCGAGAGGGGGGTCTAAAAAAGCGCATCACCACCACGAGTTTCCAGGCGCATCACCGCCACGGCCTATACCTGAAAGTGCGAATCACGACCGCACCCATAAGAACACATGGCGCATCACCGCCGAGAGGGGGGTCTAAAAAGGCGCATCACCACCACGAGTTTCCAGGCGCGTCACCGCCGCACCCATAAGAACCCCTGCCACATCACGAGCGATCTACTATACTACTAACGGGGCTGACGAGTCGAAACATATGTAAATGGAATACTTACTCAAACCGATAAAGCGTTTCGTTTGGTGCCATCCGCGATGTCGAAATATCCAAAACATTGGTAGCCACCATTTCGACCTTCAGTTGCCTATAATGCTACCCTATTTCAGAACTTCATACAAATACATCGACGGATTTCCTCATATATATAGTAATACCAACTATCCGTAAAATACATTTGCTGTCGATGATCAATATTATATCTCAGAATAGTACGCCGATATATAATCGCCGCAATTAAATACACCTTCTGAATTGCTATGGAGGGCCAAATCGAGGTACATTATGCGTAAGTGCATAAACATCGACTTCTATGAGTTATCATTAGCCTACTTATTTTGTCTCAGAAAAGATATACTTCCGAAAGTGAATATGCGCCAATAGTGATCACTTAAGTGCATTTTAGACACTAAAGTGTAGAAATGGAATGAATTGCACTATGTTGCGCAATCTACAATCATTGCAGTAAAATATACATAACTCGACGACTATTAGTCTGCGTCTTGTCAAGAGTCAAGGGCACAATTACGAGCATAAAAGAGAGATTTAAATAAACACAAATTTATCAAATATGAGGTAACAGTAATATCATTTTTAAAATCCGGTTAGACCAGCTGCATCCAAGCACTCCCCCCTCCCCTTATCATGCTCGGCATATGTTAACCGCCCTCCTGAAATTTAGAGTTCATCATTAAAGAAGTACTTTTCCGTAGTACTCAAGCAGAGTTATCTACTAGTTTTACTTACTCACGTAGTATTGTTTGTATAATCAATCTACTTCACCAGCTTTTTGATGCTAAAATAATAATATTTGCTCACGTAGTCTTTGGATACCAGTGGCGGCTCGTGACAATATCGGGTGGTGGGGCAAGGGCTGCAAGCGACTTTTTATCAAGATGACGTCACAATGGCGTTTTCCAACGTAAACAAGTAACTTAATGATGGTACGATAACATGAATTTGCCGGCTACAGTGATTTTAACGTATGTGTCACGAGAGGTCCGCCGGTGGGCTGTGACTTGAAGTGTGGTAACTGCGTAAACGGCGTACGGAACAAATATTCAACACGGTTCATGTTCGCACTAGACCTGGAAATGACTATAACTCGAGAGATAGCATAAGCCTAATTGGAAAGGTCAACGAGTTCGGACAGATACGCAATTGTTATCTCACAGATTGGGCCTGTCATATTGAATCCAAAACATCATTCTTAAGAACTAAGAATAGCAGCCTCGGAAATTCGGTCTTGGTACAGCATAGGAGATTTTGGCCTTGAAACTGGAGACTGTAACACGACACATACGGCTTTATTACTGTCTATAGGTCTGCTGCGAAATAGCCTTTGGAAAATATATTACCGAATTAATACGTGGATGAAAGCCTTAAACTTAGTACACTGTTACATGACATCATCGAGAAGTGGCCTCATGGCCCTTTCCGGTATGGTACACTGTCAAAATTAATGCGAACAGACCAACACCGAATTTTGCGTAAAATTTACTGAGGAATAGGCTGATCAAGTGATCAGCTGTTAGCCGCCATCGAAAACTAAATAGCTATCGCGTTTGACAGGGGGTTGTAAGCAAATGGCTTGAAGGCCACAATTTCACGGTGAAATTGGCATTAGAGAATATAATATTAAAGTAAATATTTGAATGCAAACTGAGAATGATATCATCATCTCAGTTAACGTTACCGCGCAGATACACCGGCTGTTGCGTCAATCCGCAATGCGTTGTAGGCTAAAGTGTCAGATCGGAGCACATCTTTACCATACTCGACCTTGATAACGAAATTACTGCCCTAATCATTGAGTGTCAACCTTGAGACTTGGCACAGCGTTCGATACTAAAATCAAGACATACCGTGCAAAAGCTTATGACTGATCTAGGTAAGGAGCATCGTTAAAATCAATACAGACCAATACCGGCTTTGCGCATAATCTGTTAGCGATAAATGACGAGTCAGCTCTCACTTGAATTAGGAAACGAAATTACCACTAACACAGTTCACTGACAAACTTAAAACTTGGTACAGCCTTCGATACTAACATTAAGACTTACCGTGCCAAATGTCATAACCGATCTCAGTATTGAACATCGTCAAAATCAATGGATAACAATACCGGCTTTTGAGTAAAATCTGTTTGCGATACATGACGGATCAGCACACACTCAACTTCGGAAACGGAATTACTACCCTAAACTTTAAGTAGAAACCCTGAAACTTGGGGCAGTGTTAAATACCACCATCACGACATGACATACCAAGTTTCAAGAGTTTTCATGGTGTGAAACACCATCAAAATCGACCTATACCAGCAAAGGTTGACTAAACGCATATGACGGTAACCGAGTTCAGCTATAGATACGATTGTTACATCACACCTTAGGGGCACAGAGCTATCGTGCCCGGTTGCTCGGTAATTTTATGAATAGGAGAGAGTAAATCACAGTTTCTTTATTGTGCGCGGCTTTGAGAGAATAGACAGTGAAAGCTTGTTATGAGCGCTACCGGGGCATGCCCCGGCTAGGCATTCGCAAAGCGAAAACACAGAAGAGAATTCGATTTTCGCAGAGACTTCGATATATATGGGCATTTACAAGCGAAAGGACAAGAAGAATGCGATTTTCGCTGTGATTTCAGTATATATAGATTGGTGTGCGTCTATAAATGGTAAAGAATTGTTATTGAACAGAATTTTAGGTGGGGCAATGCCCCAGTTGCCCTATAGGACGAGCCGCCACTGTTGGATACACTTCCACGACGTTTTGCTACGAAGTTAAGAGCTAAATGAATGTAATGGAGTGGCCCTCACACTTTTTAGAAAGCGACCGAAATCTGAGTTTTATTAACGTCTCGCGACCCACGACTCATTCATCTACAAAATAATGCAGTTTTAATGTTAGTATGGTACGTTTTTATATTGGGATATATGACACAGAGAAGGTGCTGACAACCAGTTCTTCGCGGAGCAGTTCAAGAAAGTAGGATTCATTACAAAACAGGCCATCGATCCTGTCAGGTACATGTAGATGTCACTGAAACTGTTCCTCTGTATTATCTTTTAATGCGGGACTCTTTTGTATCGTACGCATCGATGGTTTCCATCTGTTTTCTAGTCGTGAACTACTAGCAGGAAATTATTATTACTAGTTCTGTGAAAATAGATTAGGTGGAGGCGTCGCAGTAAATCGGAAATGTGCTGCTGTCGACATTGCAAGATAGGCAAAGTGATACAAAAAGAGTCCAAAACTACTTTCTACTTTTTAAAAGTCAAGGTATATAAACTAAGTATAGTAAGTAGTAGAAGTTGAAGTAGTCCGAAAACATATAAATACTTGACTGAGTATTGCAAGTAGATAAAACCTACTTGAGTAAATTCCGAAAAGGATCACCTACTTCGTAAGTGACCACCCCTGTAAATAGACCATAGCTGTACCCTGCATTTTCTACCTACCGTTATGTATTAAATACTAATTTTTCTTGTCTTATGGAGAAGTTGAGAGTTATGCAATGAAAGAATCTAGCGGTACGTAAATATGCTGCAAATGGTTGGAAGCTCAATGCTTAATTAGGGAATTCAAAATATTGAGATCTCTATACGACAATGCCTATATTACAAGTTCATGATCATCATCAATAATGCAGTATCACGCGATGTCTTCTTCGTCATTATCGCGGCCGAGTGCTTCCACTCGATGAAAGTATTGAGTACCTCATCAGCTTCACGAGATTCTGCAAAACATGGCTTCACAAAATCAAATTTTGACAAGTACTCGTTTGTTCTAGATCTCGGAAGCTACTACAATCACGCAGTTACTTCACTATTTAGCACATCACAAACGGTAAAGCATTTAACTGTGGTTGAAAAGAGAAAACTAAGAAATTGATGACTACGTAGTAAAGATAATTTAGCATGCAACCAATTATGATCGCTGTATGACAGGGGTTCCTACAGTGTGGTTCACGACCTAGTCATGAGTCGAGAAGGGTATAGTTTTGGGTCGCGACAGCACCAGAGCGCGCGATCTTCGTAATATTTGTTGAATTTCTTGCAGCGAGGATATTTCGTTGGGCTTCTCCAACAAGCCAATAAGAGAAACCCGCAGAAAAGTCGGTACTACAATTTGGCTTGATCATGAAAACGTGTCGACCTTTGCATTACACAAATATGATTGTATCCATGATAAGATTTGTCCGACATTGATGTCTGTGGAAACACTATCGGAGACTGTGGGATGCTTAGGGCACGGACGGCCCACCCGTGACCCGCGCGTCACATTTGGCTCGCGGGAAGGTTTTGAGCTGTCCTCGGGTAATTTTTGAAACTGGTGATCAGCAAGAAAATGAAATGCCGACGTAACTTTGATAGCCTCACCTCGAAATTTGGGATGCTTATGACCAACAATGCATCACTTTTCATGAATCGGCTGTTCTCGTTCAGTTATCAGTTCAAAATGCGGGGTTTCACCTTGTTCGATTTCGAGCTCCACGTCTCCCCATTGCCGTTACACACGCCGTACCACAGCAACAGTCGCAATTCGACTATATACTGGTCTGGTCTAAATTCGGCGACGGCTGAGACGAGATGACCCGATGAAAGGGAAAGATTTTCTTTATGAAATTATTGATATTTTATGTACATACTTGAATAAAAATCACTCAAAAGGTCTAAATTTCTGCAACCAATGATGGCCAAAATGGGAGTATCATCACAAATCACATACATGAGTTAAGTGTGTATGTCTTCACCTCCAGAGAACCTGGAGACTGGTTCGGCGAACCCCTAATGTTACATGGAATGCCGGTTAAGAACCATTGCAATTAAGACTGGAGATAGAGTGGCACTTTAAACGGACGGTGTTTAGATTTTAAACCCAAACTCGCTGCACGGCCGGTAACTACGGCATTCACAATTCATCTACCGATCGCGCCTAATTACCTGCAACAAAAAATAGCGTGTCGTCACAAATAATATGTACCGGTTTTGCGTGTCTAGACAAGAGGTCGACCGATATTGATTTTTGCAGGCTGATACCGATACCTATTATCGACATGCTCACATTGCCGATAATAATATGGAAGGAGCAGATAACCATTTACCCAAAGTATTATACATTACGCAAGATGACACTGGTACATGCCACAGAAAGCTAAACAACAAAGAAGCAAACTGAAATCAAAAAGAACTGTTGCTGAATTGTGCACATTCATTTGAATTTACGCAGACCCAAAAAGCCAAACGTGATACAAAATAGCAGATCAGTCCAGTAGAGGTAGATTATAATCAGGAAGCACAGTTTCTCTGCATGCTTATTGCTCACCAGTTAAACTTGTCTTGCAAGTGTAACTCTATAGCAATTTCGCTATTGCTTTTCCACCATTCAAGTGGGTCATCTTTTTGCCTATTTAATAACGGTTCTTTGAGGTATAGCTATAGTTCGTCATCTATACGGCTACTTTCAGTACTCTTGAGGTAACATCTTCAGTATTGAGATGCATGGAATTATGCATGATATAGATGAGTCATTATGGCTAACTAGAAGAGTGACCTCTTCTACTGGAACACGAGTTTGAATTAAGTTCAAATTCAATTCATAGGCCGATATCGATAATCGGGAAAGTTCGGAATAATGGCCTCGATAATCGGCCAGATCGTGATGAGCCATGTTTACTTTGATGAAACATGACATATGGCAGACAATGCGGTGCGAACAGAACCACGCAACCCGCTACGTAAATTATATTGGCCATTACTTTCGTTAAGACGGCTTTATTACTCCATATCTACCTGGCACGATGCGCGACGAGAATCTTGGGCTTTACTTAAATTTTGTGAAAATTATATTCTTGTTGGTGCTCCGCAAAAACAGTCTCGAAATTCCTCAGTTTCTCACTCTATTTTTCGCAATATATTACTTCTACGTCACAACCTTAAAACAGCGAAAAGTAGGTAAGTAAATCACAAAATATTACTTATTAGAAGTAGCGGGAAATTAGATTTACTTGAGTAAGTACTAAAAGTAGTGGAAAACCACTGGGTTACTTCATAAAGTAGAAGTACTACTATGCTCACCATTTCTGGTAGGTAGCGCAAATAACGGTTGGGTTGCTTTCCACAAGGGCTTTCGCTGCATGTGATATGGTATGGATAAATCGCAAGACTGTATTACGTTGTGATGAAAGGTTACCATCGAATAACAAATCGAGTAATTCGATCTTAGATTGTGATGTGTGGTTTTATGGTGGCCGTAGGCATAACTAGTACTATTCAGACATAATTTTCAGGCGCGATGAAATATTGATAATGAATTTTGTAGAATGGTATTGAAATTTAGTTATATATCTTCTTCGCGTATAGACAAGAGGTTACTTAACAACGTATTGGACAAGGAGAGGATAGTTTAACTTTATGTTAGGAAATTTGAGAACGTAATCGTAGATATTGTCTACTGTGGGATGATGCATATTTGCAAGAAATAATTTGAATATGTAACATTTAGTGTCGCTATTGTGTTGTGTTCGGAGCTTGCAGCATCCAGTTGCTTTGTAAGTGGATTACAGGCCACAAAAGTGTGACAAAAACTGCATCACTAAATTCCTTTTTTTGATGAGCTCGGAAACAGTATTGTGAAATCTGAACTTCCGGAGAATAAAATGTCCACGATGAAGCTATTAATAAATGTTGACTGATATGGTGTGCGTTGTTTGGCAAACTAAGTATCGAATCTTAACGCTGGGGATAGGGATTGCGCGAACCTCTGAAAGGTTCAGGTTCGTGTGAACGCGAACCTTTTTGATAGGTTCTGTGTGAACGCCAACGTGAACCTATAACGTCTCGTGACGTCATATTGGTAATTCCAACCCTACATATTAGTGCGGAGCGGATCAACAAATTCTCTGGTCCGACTCCGATCCTGTTTTTCAGTTATCTGGTCCGGCTCCGGCCGTATCAGGAAAAGTACTGATCAGGCTCCGGCTAAAAATGAACAAATCCGGCCGGATATCGAATCCGTCTCCGGTCCATGCTCCGCCCTACATGGTACGGTTGCTCCGTGAATATATAAACACGGCTCGTTTATTTTTGCACTCGCTTGGCGGTTAATTGTGTGTGGTTCGTTGGTAGTTATTTAGTTACAAAGGTCATGCTTATCAATAAAGATCCTTATAGCCGTATCAAAAAAGTACTGATTCGGCTCCGGCCGTATCAGAAAAAGTACTGATCCGGCTCCGATCCGGCTCCAGCTAAAATTGAAAAAATCCGGCTGGATATCCAATCCGGCTCCGGTTCGTGCTCCGCCCTACTACATATCAGTGTAAACGATACCTAGCGATGACCCAGGCCACAATACGCCACAATACGCCACAATGCTGAAGTATATGCTGACATTTCAAACGTCACCAAATGTATCAACTGAAGCAAGCAAATGCTATAATAATCCCATAAAATCAATATCATCCGTCGCTTGGTCAACAATTTCGATGAGGACTTGCAAGGGAATATGAGCTTACGCCTTAACAATCTAGGCCAGACCGGACAACGTATTCGACATCAGATTATTGGTACATTGATATTGAGCAGAGTGTAAAACAGGCTTCTATACTTGCTACCGATATTAACCAATAAACAAGTTAGCCAACAGTCCAATCGCAAGGATTTCATTTTTATGATACAATAAATATATCAAATCAAGATGGATCTCGTATGCGTACTGGATTCTTTACATTAAATAACGATGTATTCTTTGTATCAATTTCATTGATTGGTTGAATAAGCATTATTCACTGACTATACCTACATGTAGCGTATTTCGTTCTTGATGTTGTGTGATCGCGGGTCAAGCTCACAGCAGAGAGTAACTAAATATTCACTAACGGAAAGCTAAATATTTCGAGCAAACTTTTTCGATATTGGAAAGTACATACTCGTTCAGTATTGATTTTTTTATGCAGCCAGCGCGATGCACAGATTGGCCCGGAGTTGAAATGCAAATAATTATAACCAAAGATGTTTTATTGACGTCAAAAATTCTAATATATGAAAAAGGTTCACAGCGCAGAACGTACCAAGGTTCGTTTGTGAGCGTGAGCCTCTAAATTTCCTAGGTTCATATACAGAACGCGAACGTGAACCTCACGTTCACACCACCCCTACGAAATATACGTTGCTATAATCTTCGTTGATTTTCTTAATCTAAGGATGGAGGTGGAAGAGTTCATAATTGCATAATTGCTATTACTGCGCACATAGTCGCCAGCTTTCTCACATAGACCTTGAGTAGGTCTGAGCGAAAGTGTTGACCAGTTTTTAGGAATCAGCACACCAAGTTATGAGGTTGGGTCGGGGACAATTTCAAATTGCAAATTAGGATCGCGACCATAAAAAGTTTGGGAAACCCTGGTCTGTGGGGTGTGTTAGAAAAGCCTATAAAGCACTAAAAAAATCCGTACTAAAAGGTCGCATCCCATTGATCATAATAACGAATACCGGTCAGGTGACCAATGTAGTCAATGACCAATATAGTCGAGGTGCGATGAACACTAAAACATCAGCATCTGATGATAAAATATCGACTTATTACGCTAAAAATGTGTGCTAAGCAGTTGGATCGTTTGTATAGTCTGCCTTTACCAAAGTATTCATCGAGCGTTCATTCCGTGTCACGAAACTAACCCACGAAATCACCCCGGAGATACGGATTCAGCGGAGCAAAACCTTGCGACTATGCTGTCGGTTTCAAATGAAACTTACGGACAATTTGGGTAGGACGTGCTACGACTTAACGATATTTGCAATGAATCACCATTAGGGATCAGTAAGTAACACAATTCGAACTAACAACTTAATCCTTCAACATCGTGAGGCAAGATGGAAATTCGTCAATGTTTGAGTACAGACAGTAATGATGCAAGCACCAGTCCGGCTTCAGTTTAATTGTATATTGCATATTGATCATTTAATCCATGAAGGTTCACATGGTTTACAGCGGAATATTGGATCTTTGAGCTACGAATCCACCTATATATATAGTGTTACATCTTAGAATTTTGACCATAAATCCAAGCTCTTCTGCAATGAAATCGGGTTTTGAGACAATATTAGCCACCATACCCTTTATAAAAAGACCAAATCATATTAACCAGTATACTATATTACAGAGCGTCGTTCGCAGACTCGGAAGCTATCGCACTGATTGTTTCAATTGCAATCATGGCTGTGTTCGGTATCGCAGCAAACGTAGTCACAATTCTCGTCATTTACGATAATGCTTCCCTGAAAAAGTGAGTCAAAAGTACATACCGTATATTACCACGATTGGACATCATTTTTAAATATAATGAACTGAAAGGTAGAGGGTTTCGATATGTTATTTTCTTGTAAATGATAGCCTACGAAATACGAATGAAGGATATTACTTTGGAAGAGCATAATTTCAACTTTGTATATATCATGGTATATCAAACATCCTGTGCCGCAGATTGCTATTAAAAATATGACCATTGCTGTCATCACAGTTTTGGATATACTTAAATGAGAAGAGCGCGAAAGATTTGATGAGCAGGCTGTAGTTAGTATGTATCTGCTCTTATGATGGATATTCATATGGGTATAATGCCATGACTTGTGCGATATCTGTCGTGAAAATACATTACGATAAAGTTTCTCCGGGGATATCTAGCTATCCTTTAGTTTCCCTATCCACACCATTTTTTGTACCAAAGTTGTTTATTCAATTCCATGAAATTACAGAATAACACTGTTCGCGGCTTAAGTCACCTCGAACATAGCTACGATTACTTGTTTGTGAAAATCGCAGAGCAGTACCATCCGCACTAATGAGATTAAATCGCTCCAATCGTCCAACTCAAAAGAGACTAAATTTTATTTCCTGGTATCGCAGTTATTGCCAGTGATAGCAGGCCCGGTCTTATCCATTCCACGAAGAGCACTATGTTCCTATACGCTTACAGGAATCGAACTCTATTCATGCGAGATCAGCACATCACTTTATCTTCAATTTATTTGTTCCAGATCTGCATTCAACCACATATTGGTGAGTTTATGTGTCAGTGATATTGCATCAGCTGTTAACAGCGGCTTTGTAGTGTATCGCAAAACGTACGGACGCGAAATGTTCCAACTTCCGACACTCATATGCAAGGTAGGACGTTACCGGCGTTATTTCGCAACTTCCTCACACGTGGTAAATACAACGTCGATCACAGCGATAAAATAATTGAAGATTGATAGCAAACATGGTTCGTTTAACTTGAATCAGATTGGATGACAAATGCACATGAAAACTATTCGAAATTATGCGAATTCACATTCTTGGACTAACATTATTGGTGCGACTAACCCGTAATTATGATTCCAACGCGAACTATTGGCTGATATAAGTATGGTGGTAATTGATAATAATGTCAGTCTTAGATGTGCATCCACAAGAACTAAGCACACATATACCGCTGATTCACCGATTTTAGTATTTTTGGCATTATCGACCTATACTTTGAAAGTTGATAATCGCTGTAGGACGAAAATGTCTAATTATATATTAATCACGGAATGAATAATCGTGTGAAAAATCCAATCAGTTTGAATACAAAATGAATGACTGACCTTTAAGTTTGATGTTTATCCAGTTCTTCGCCTAGCGTGATTCGTTTTTAAGAAAGTTTGTTCTCCGATGTCACAAGAGAAGGCTACCGAAATATATAAATGCTACGATGTAGTTGCAGTGACCATCCTTAAAACTTGACAGACAGGCAATGACACGACAATTAGGTCACCAATAATTGCAATTGATCCATACGCACGATACGGCATGATGGTGACGAATAATAAATACTGTATATCGTAGTGGTATGTTTTACAGGTACAACATCACTGAGTCGCGGGTGCAATTCCGACCGGGATCTATTCCCGAGTTCCAACCTAACTATTTATCTTGTCATCTCATACCTGGACAATGAGCGATACCATCCAAACTCCCATAACTCAGCTCAGAAATCATAAAAAATATCTGCGGGCTGGTGTACAATTGCTATGACCAATGACCATAGGATGCATGTCGACAGACCTTGATTAGTAAAATACAACACCATAAGACATCAGGCCGTCGGTTTTCAAAGGCAGTCACGGGTTTTCGTTCCTTTTTTAAACCTTAAACTACTTTTCGGGGTGCGCGATCCGTGGCATATACTCTACAACAGGGATGCAAAACATACAACTTGTGATGCAATGCAGAGTGAATGAAGCAATGCTAGTATTTTCCGGCCCATTTCAATCAGAAACTACAATTTTTATTGAGAAATGCTGTCAATTTAATTTTTTCCGAACATCTCAAATGTCCAACAAGTTCATAAGTCACATTATGATCGTCCGGCTACAATGTAGAAACGTCACGATAGTCACCATCAACTAAAAGTATGTCACATTGACTCTTAATTCTGGAAAGAGCGAAAACTACACCCAGAGTGCAGAATTTTCAAAGAAAGTCCGACGGAATACCAGTTAGTCGCATAGGCAAAGACGCAAAACTAAACTGTCGAATGAGGATTTAATAATAATCAACCAAATTCGTTTAAGGCAAAATCCCTTGTATTCCTTGCTACGCAGACGCAGTGCAAACATCGCATCAGGAACAAAGGAAAGGGAGATGAGATAGCGACCTTATATCGCCGTGACCATTAGCTTCAGAGCCGCCGTTTTAATGATTCATAACTGCGTTCAATCAACCATATATTGCTAATCTCATTGTATGCGAATGAACATTTTTCCAGAATAGAGGCATAATGATCCGTATTATTATATATTATGTAGGCCTATATCCATAATATTGGAGCGTACAATCGAAAAATGGTATTGATTGTGGGATCATTTGACATGTCGATGTCGGGCTCAGGAGTAACCGAGACGTCTGAATCCTGCTCTACAGCTTAATCTCGTATAGACTCACGCAACCGTGAGTCTCGATAGAAGAATTCACGTCAGAACTCTAACAAGACCGTTTAATTGATGTGAATGAAGCAAAGTAGATGATGTTAAGGGGGCGTCAAATTGAACAAAAGGTAAGACCCATCGTTTTAGTCTATTCAGGCGACGTATCACTAAATTTTACGGCTGAATGACACTACTTGTTGATCGAACCAAACACAACTATATCAGACGTTCAACAAGCAGCTACTATATACTCACATTGCATCAATTCTGACCACACCTGCCTAAAAATGCAGTGAAGCGGCATCCCCAAGGTGACTCCTTACATTATCATGATGTCGGAATACTGCTTCGCACTATATCCGCCGAAATTGACACATCATAGAATAGAAGCGTCGACATTGTTGTGATCGGAACTGGTAGTTTCGTGATATGCGATACACACAGCTTTGATCACTATATTAGCCATCGTAACATTGACTTGATTGTGAACATGATACGTGGATATAATTAGATGTAATCGATACTGTTTACCAGTGTTGGGATGACTCGAGTCATGACTTGACTCGAGTCAGACTCGAGTCAACTTTTTGGTATGACTTGACTTGACTCGAGTCACTTTGGTAAAATGACTTGACTTGACTTGACTCGGCGTATCAAAAATATGGATTGACTCGTGACTCGGAGCAAAATTCACGAGTCAATTTCAAGTCATCAAGCATTCGGTGACGATAAAAATCACTGTATCTTGCATGTTCGGATTGCTCGTCAAACGCTGGCGTAACTCGTGAGAGCGACCAATCATTCAATGATCGTGTGTTTTACTGAGCCTACATTATTCTCCAACAAATATATTGACCACAAACGAAGCGATCGAAGCTTACAGCTTACGTTGTCGTAAACTAGTAGTCGAGTAGTTTAATACCAAAATATCTCTTGCTGTTCTTACCTTAACCGAACCTTTTATTTTATTTTGAAATTAAAATCGAATAGAGTTTATATATTCCTCAACCATTGGCGCAGACACGAATTGTATCATATCAATATGTATAAATGGGTAATGTATTGCATCTTATCAATTCGTTTCTTTATTATTTATTTTGGCTGGTAACTATTAACTGAGGCTATGCAATTACGCAGTTTAGCAGTTCTACGCATATGTAAGCGATACAGCCCCTTATTGCATGTATATTTAACTCTATATTCGTTCGTCGGTTCAGAATCAATGACCAATTAATTTGTAATTCAGACAGCTGGCGAAATATAATGACGTAACCATGCTTTATACTTCGAAAAGGCAACTTGACTTGAATTTTGACTTGACTCGTGACTTGACTTGACTTGACTCGACTTGACTCGAGTCATCTCCAAAAATCGAGTGACTTGACTTGACTCGAGTCACCTTCAAAAATCGATTGACTTGACTTGACTCGAGTCAAAATGTGCAATGACTCGAAATGACTCGTGACTCGAAGGTAGTGACTTGATTCCTACACTGCTGTTTACACCCTTAACCGAATGAAAGCGTAGCTGATGTAGCGCCTCTCTAACGCGATATACATACCAGTCACTAATCATAACATATATTATGCATTCCCATGCAATATTTATACGACTCATCTTTCACGCATCGTGTGTAAGCACGATCACAGATCGGGAATCACGACAATGCTAGGTTTCTAATGCAGAGTATCCGGTTTCCGGTTTCCGGTTTAATGTTACCTCACGAATTTTTGAATCATTTTAAAATTTTATGTTTTATTTATTCTATCAATGGACCAGCCTTCGACATTACATCTTGAAATTGAAGTATAAAATTGTAATATACCTCGCGGACCGGCAGGAATGTCGTCGCGGACCGGCGGTTGAGAACCATTGGTGTAAACGGAACCAAGCCAACCCGCGACCTAAATTAAGTTCACCGATACTTGCGTGAAATCATACAGGTCATTTCGTATCCACTGCGCGTGAAGCGTGATGAAAATTTTTGGCTTTACTCAACTTTTGTGCATATGCACTATATGCATGGCGCTGGCAGCATCAAAAAATCAACACTAAGCGAGCATTCACCTTGACAACCTCAAAAGTTTACGTGTTTTGTTACAAACGTTGCTCGAATATGTAGTGAATCTCTGCTGTGAACTTGACCCGCAATCACACAACATCAAGAGCGAAATACACTTCGTGTAGGTAGTCGGAGAATGATGCTTATTCAACCAATCAATGAAATTGATATCCTTGTCTGATGTAAAAAAATCTACCAGGCGTACTGGCCAATCTTGATTTCATATGTTTATTGTATTATAAAAACCAAATCCGTGCGATTGGGGTGTTGGCTACTGCTGTAACTTGGTAATGGGGTAATATCGGTAGCAAGTATAGAACCCCGTTATACACTCTGCTCAATATCAACGTTACAATACTCAGACGCTGAACATATTGTCCGGTCTGGCCCAGACCGTTGAGACGAAGCTTATATTCCCTTGCAAGTCCTCGTCGAAATTGTTGGCAAAACGACAGAAGATATTGATTTTATGGGAATATTATATCATTAGATGGCCCCAGTTGATACATATGGCGACGTTTAAAACGTCGATATATACCGCAGCATTGTGACATGATGTGGTCGTAATCGTCGCTAGGTATCGTGTACAATTGTACATTAATATAATAGCAGTGGCGGCTCGTGACAATATCGGGTGGTGGGGCAAGGGCTGCAAGCGACTTTTTATCAAGATGACGTCACAATGGCGTTTTCCAACGTAAACAAGTAACTTAATGATGGTACGGTAACATGAATTTCCCGGCAACAGTGATTTTAACGTATATGCCACGAGAGGTCCGCTGGTGAGCTGTGACTTGAAGTGTGGTAACTGCGTAAACGG
Source organism: Botryllus schlosseri (assembly GCF_051294905.1). Classification (NCBI taxonomy): domain Eukaryota; kingdom Metazoa; phylum Chordata; class Ascidiacea; order Stolidobranchia; family Styelidae; genus Botryllus; species Botryllus schlosseri. The sequence continues at coordinate 34,761,974 of NC_137237.1, read as the reverse complement.
CGTACGGAACAAAGATTCAACACGGTTCATGTTCGCATTAGACCTGACTAATTATCTGCAGAAATGGAAATGACTATAACTCGAGAGATAGCGTAAGCCTAATTAAAAAGGTAAACGAATTCGGACAGATACGCAATTGTTATCTCATAGATTGGGCCTGTCCTATTGAATCCAAAACATCATTGTAAAGGACTAAGAATAGCAGCCTCGGAAATTTGGTCTCGGTACAGCATAAGAGATTTTGGCCTTGAAACTGGAGACTGTAACACGACACATACGTTTTTATTACTGTCTTATAGGTCTGCTGCGAAATCGCCTTTGAAAAATATATTACCGAATAAATACGTGGATGAAAGCCTTAATCTTGGTACACTGTTACATGACATTATCGAGAAGTGGCCTCATGGCCCTTTTCGGTATGGTACACTGTCAAAATTAATGCGAACAGACCAACACCGAATTTTGCGTAAAATTTACTGAGGAATAGGCTGATCAAGTGACGAGGGGTTGTACGCAAATGGCTTGAAGGCCACAATTTCACGGTGAAATTGACATTGGAGAATATACGATCAAAGTAAATATTTGAATGCAAACTGAGAATGATATCATCATCTCACTTAACGTTACCGCAGATACACCGGCTTTTGCGTGAAATCCGCAATGTGTTGTAGGCTAAAGTGTCAGATCGGAGCACATCTTTACCATACTCGACCTTGATAACGAAATTACTGCCCTAATCATTGAGTGTCAACCTTGAGACTTGGCACAGCGTTCGATACTAAAATCAAGACATACCGTGCAAAAGCTTATGACGGATCTAGGTAAGGAGCATCGTTAAAATCAATAGAGACCAATACCGGCTTTGCGTATAATCTGTTAGCGATAAATGACGAGTCAGCTCTCACTCGAATTAGGAAACGAAATTACCACTAACACAGTTCAGTGACAAACTTAAAACTTGGTACAGCGTTCGATACTAACATTAAGACTTACCGTGCCAAATGTCATAACCGATCTCAGTATTGAACACCGTCAAAACCAATGGATACCAATACCGGCTTTTGAGTAAAATCTGTTTGCGATACATGACGGATCAGCACACACTCAACTTCGGAAACGGAATTACTACCCTAAACTTTAAGTAGAAACCCTGAAACTTGGGGCAGTGTTAAATACCACCATCACGACATGACATAACAAGTTTCAAGAGTTTTCATGGTGTGAAACCCCATTAAAATCGACCTATACCAACAAAGGTCGACTAAACGCATATGACGGTAACAGAGTTCAGCTATAGATACGATTGTTACATCACACCTTAAGGGCACAGAGCTATCGTGCCCCGGTTGCTCGGTAATTTTATGAATAGGAGAGAGTAAATCACCGTTTCTTTATTATGCGCGGTTTTGAGAGAATAGACAGTGAAAGCTTGTTATGAGCGCTACCGGGGCAAGCCCCGGCTAGGCATTCGCAAAGCGAAAACACAGAAGATAATTTGATTTTCGCATAGACTTCGCTATATATGGGCATTTACAAGCGAAAGGACAAGAAGTATACGATTTTCGCTGTGATTTCGGTTTATATAGATAGGTGTGCGTCTATAAATGGTAAAGAATTGTTATTGAACAGAATTTTAGGTGGGGCAATGCCCCAGTTGCCCTATAGGACGAGCCGCCACTGTATAATAGGCTATCACTTCACTGAAATCTAGATTTGGAATTAGCAATATGACGTCACATGACATCTTGAGGTTCACTATCGCGTTCACACAGAACCTTGCAAAAAGGTTCGCGTTCACACGAACCTGAACCTTTCAGAGGTTCACACATCCCTACCTTTCGCCCTACCAAACGCCACGTAATCTCAGCTGCAGCGCGGCGTTTGGCGTCTGAACGAGTTATCTCATGTAGTCATTTCAGGTTTCGGTAAGTACGCCGCCTCGGCATCCTGTAAGACTCGACGGGTCAAAATGTGAGCGCGCGATTTCATTTTTCTCGCCTGCGGTGCGTGTGATAGTTTTTTACTACTGGGGCAGTACATTCAGAGGAACAATAACCTAATTAACCTTGATTTCTCACAATACGGAGGAAACTACATCGCCGCATTGTCAGTTGGAAACGCTCAGCGTGTATGAATTTACCATTTAGCGATAACGTTGATAACTAGTCAATATTCGAATTCCGAAATATGATTAACCGATCTTACCTAACCCACTAACACACGCCTCTCGGAAAAACATATTAGCTTAAGCCAGTGGTTCCCAAACGGTGGGGAATTCCCCACTGGTGGGGAATTCAATGGTTTCTGGTGGGGAATAGACGCATTCGTTCAAAATTATGTACAGGACAGTCTACATATTCACGGAGACGCATGCGCAATTACCGTTACCAGTTAACTGCTCTGGAATGTATGCATCGAAAATTATACTGCGTGTTATTCACAAAACTTCATTTTTAACTCTGGATGGCCAATCATGGCGTCACAAACGCATCCAGCACGACTAGTTTGACGTGAAATAACGCTTTCGCGAAATTTTAAGCGTTACTGGTATCGGTTCACAATACGTTTTATGTTGCAGTTATAGGCGATTGTATTGCGTTTTGGTGTGGTTGTGTGTCTTGTGTAGTCAAGCCAGCAGATAGCTGGTCTGTGATGACAATAGTGCTGGGTATTGGGGAAGAGGACCGTAACTGTCGCACCCCAAACCCCCCGATTGGGGGGGGGTGAGTTCGAAGAGGCCAAAAGTTATTTCGTGAATTAACATAAGTTAAAGTAATTTTTTTGGAAATTTATGCCACTTTTTCAAAAAATTTTCGCGCTGGTGGCGCGATTCAATATTGCCGAATATCCGATTATTGGGTACCCTTACCCCACGAAAATAAGTAGAATATATAGAAATGGAAACTTCGGCATCTGCCATTACTGCGCCACGACGCACCAAGGCATATTAAGTTATAGGCCATGTAACATGCAACTCCGAGAAGTGTGCCAGAACGATCAGCAGCGAGAAGAGCTTGGCCGAGAAGGAATAGCCTTGTGGTGACCGGAAACTTCGATACAATATACATATATGTTTAATTGTCCATAGGCGGCTAAATGGCTGGCGCCAAATGTTCCTGTCCTGGCGATCTGAACCCCACAGGGCAAATGCCATCCCGCAGGGAAAAATTATTTGCCAGTAAAGCAATACCAATTTGAAATCGTTTGCGCCTTTTAGTTTTGGCGATTTCCATATCTTTTGACATAGCAGATAGGAGGTCACAAAATAGCATAATGTACGGACGTCAATATACCAACGGGTCCGCCCGAGATATTTAATTCATATTTAGTGGTCCTACCTTTTCCAACACACCTCACTCAGCTCTACCGGTAAATCTGATTACGTGAGCAGAGAGGGGATAAAAAATTGATCACAAAAAAGATGCACTTCCCAATCATATTGACCGATTCAAACACGAAATATATAAATTTTTCGCGCTTCGCGCGTTTAGTCCAAGTAAGGCGACGCACTAAACAGTAGACCCAATGTAGCTAATAAGTAGCGGGGAAAAAACATACAGGCTCAGCGGGGTTGAGAAGGTTCTGGGGGGCTTTAGCTTTGGGTTTATCACCCTCTGGGGGCCCAAGATCAACGGGTTTTGGGCGGGGCTGACGAAGTGCTGTTACGGTCCTAGTGGAGAATGAAGGCTCGGAATAAATCTGAAGTGGGGAATGAAGACAAAAAGGTTGGGAACCACTGGCTTAAGCTATTACTTTTCAATTTTTATCACTGAGTTTGGCTACCATAATTCGGCATCGTCACTTAACTTTCAAAATATATAAACTTACCGCCAACAACAATTATTGATCTAGTTCGGTGGTTCCCAAAGTGGGCGCTCGCGAATGTGAAGGGGCGCTGGGCATGAAATGGGCGATTGTAATTCATAATGTTTTATTACTTTTTCTAATAAAAAGAGGACAAATTACCAAACAAGAGGACATTTAGGGGTCCTCCAAAGACACTTTCAATTTAGTGAACAAAGAGGACAAATCCATCTAAAAGAGGACGTATGCTAGGTAGATAGATAGTAGGGGGAATTGGGGCTTAGCTACTCGGCATTATGCCCCAGGGCGATATCTGGCGATAATGACTCCTGTACCATGACGTATGGTAACCTCACTGTTTGCGATTACGCATTTCGCTTGTTAATCCTGATTTTAGTAATCATTTGTAATCAAGCCTTTTCAGATGGGCTGTTCTCGCCACTATATAAAGCGTGTGTGAACTACCAATTATGTTGGTTATTTACGTTGTGGCAAAGTTAATTGTAAATCTTACTCACGTTCGTTCCTTACTTACCTACGTCATTCCTGCGTTGATCTTACTTTTATTCCGTTCGCCGGCTGTTTGTTGATGTTGCTGTACTTCGTGCCTGCTATCTTCATCTAGCAGTATGTTGCTGTTGCCAGTGGTGGTCCTACGAACGGAGGGACCTGGGCGAGACTTACCGGGGGCCCCCCTATAAGCATCTAACCGTAACTTCTTGGGGGGCTCCACCCGCAGACCCCCTTTTCCCATCTCTTATTATTATCTATCTTTCTCCACGGTAAGGTTCGGTAAGGTGCTGGATTCGGCCATGTCTATTATTGCATGTGTGCAAAGGATAGAATACATCAAAACTAAGAAATTCTACCGCATGCAGAGACGTGATGATTATCGGGATACGGGACTTTTCTAACAAATGCATAGATTTGATGATGATTGACACATCTGTACGGTATCATTTTCTTGCTTGGTACACGGATTTCCATGTTGGTTCATTATTATCCGTGAAAAAAGCGCATCATCCAAATAGGAGGGGCCTTCGACCAGGGGGACCCCGGGCGACCGCCCACCTCGCCCACCCCAAAAGCCACTACTGGCTGTTGCTAAACTATTTTTCAGCTATATATTCCTTCGAATCCGACTTGTGCGTGCTATTGTGTTATTAAAGTCATGGAAATCGTGTATGAATTACAACGATTAGCATTCGTACGTAACCCGTTAGACAGGCTTCTGCACCTATAATCGGCAGGATTCAGACTGCCGCGCAAAAACACCTACCCTACATCAATGGACTAATTTAGCAGTCGGCAAAATCCCTAGAAATCGTGGTTCATTGTATGTTGTGACGACTACAGAGTATTTGAGCAGCTATTGCTCACGCCAAGTTGTGATAGCTTTTTAGGAGAAATCGTCTTGCGTGATTCCAATCTCTGTTTCATACGATCGTGGATTATCCACAGTGCTGCCACAGTGGCTTTTAGCAGGGTTGCGAGAAGCGATATCGTTTCCACTTGACGGGCATATTTTCCAAACTTCATAGGTAGAATATATCCGTTGCTAGTAATATGAAAACGCATAAAGGTGAAAATGGCACTGCCAGGATTTAGTGGTAAGCCAGTGATATTTCACCGAAATTTTGCGACACGTGAATTGTTCCGAATCTCAAGCTTGCATCCAGCTCGAATATAATATTTTGACGGAGAAACATAAATCAACCATTTCAGAAAACTGCACGAGGATATGGTGATTTGATTCCAGGATATATCCCTATTACAAATCCCTTACCGGACAATCAATCCATTCTGTAAAGTTTCCGAGCATGAAATAATTGTGGAGCTGATTATATTTGTAGTGTAGAACAATTTTTAGTTCAACTGAAAGTTCAATATCTCCAATCAACAACTCTGGATATACAATTAAATCAAATAGTAATACCCCCACTGGGAGGGTTGCCTTTTTCGTCGTTGCCCTTCCCCGCTGATATTTATTAGAACGTGCTTTCAGCGACGTGACGTGACAAAGTTTCTGACTCACAGCAAAAACCTACTTGCCAGTACGGAACGTGGAGACTGGATAATTTAGAATGAGATTGTTCGTATCAAAACTCAAACCTAATATGACGAGGATGGTGAAAATAATACACCAGCTTCACCCGTGTCATTATTAGCTGTAGTAAATGCAGAACAACTTTCGTTTTTATGATTCAGGCGTGGCGAAGCGGGTCGGGGGGCGCTGAGAGTTTATTCGTTGTCTAGGGGGCTGTAGCTCAACAAAGTTTGGTAAACACTGAATTCTAGTTCATCGCTGAACGCAATGTAGACATTGTCGTGCATGAATCGTCCATTTCAAACGGATTTCAGAGATCGACCGCCTAATCATATTACATATCTCACCAATAACGGTATAGCTGCATCTGCATCTGTGCAATCATTTAAGAACCACAATAAAATGCCCAGAGCCGCAGTTTGGCCATCCCTGCTATAGAATATGTTCTTGTCGGGAATGACGGCAAACTTTCTGATAGCAACGAATGGGTCTTGACTTGACGTGACAATGGTCCACACGCAAACAATGACAGAGCCGCCATAACCAACGCGTGCCGTTCTTTTACAGATTCTCACTGCTCAGTATTACTGAATCTACTGTTCACTGTGTAGTACTATGGAATGCCCTAATACTCCCTAAATGAAATTTTGCTCATTTATTAAAACACTCAAGAAATGCGAATGTATGCGGTAAAAGAAATGAACACGACAACAAAATTTTCAACTTCAACGTTAATATGATTATAGAGAAGTCAATATTCAAGCACTTGAAAACGAATTATGTTTTCAAAAATAGCCCTAGGCTTCCCAGCTCATTTTCAGCACTAATGTTCACATGCATTGTTTACTAATTTACTCCAATAACAAGAGTAGTGTTTTACGATGTTCTTTTGACAGTCATTTACAACAAAAACGCACTGACGACTCGTGAAATCTGATGAGTCATTCAAGTTCCGCCGAGACTTCTATGGTAGTATGGTTACACCACACTAACACAAAGGATATCTAAGCGAGCTTTAAGGCTCCGTCCCATAAATGCTTCATTTCGAATTTATGCCAGAATTATGACTTGTTGAGAGATTATCGAGGTTGCTCTTCTGAACGAATTTTTTCTTCCCGCTGTGAAGAGACAATGGACAATATATGCTTTCTGAGGCTATCCTTTCCAGATATTTCCGCCTGCAAATGCCCACTTTTCTAACTGTTTCCTCGACTATGACTTATTAAGTGAGTATCGAGGGTGTTCTTCTGAGTAAATTTCATCCCACAGATTTGACATTGATGATTCTTTTCCCCACTGTGAATGTGTGTGTGCTTATTGAGATTTGACTTTTGAGTGAATTCATTTCCACAAACCTCACATTTATAATCTTTTGCACCAATATGAATTTTGCAATGAGTAAGGAGGTTAGTCTTTTTTGAGAACTCCTTCCCACATACATCACACTTATGTTCCTTAAGACCGTAATGAATATTCATATGAGTCTTCAAGGCGCACTTATGACGGTATTTTCTACCGCAGATCGCACATTCATGATTTTTATCGTCACTGTGAATTTTCATATGACTTGTAAGGCAAAATTTTCAACCGTATTCTTTTCCACAAATGTAACATTTATAATTTTTCACATCATTATGAATATTCAAATGAGTTTTCAGAACTTGACGAGTAGCGAATTGTTTCGCGCAGATGTCACATTGATGATTTTTAACGCCACTATGAAGAGCCACGTGGTTCTTGAGGTTGTGCTTCGCAGCGAATTCCATTCCACAAATATCACATCTATAATTTTTATCGCCAATATGAATATTCATGTGAGTCTTGAGGTTAATTTTCTGAATAAATTCTTTTCCACAAATTTCTCACATTGATGATCTTTAACACCGCTATGAATATTTACGTGAGTCTTCAGGTTATTCTTTAGATGAAATTCCTTGCCACAAATGTCACATTTGTGACTTTTATCTGCACTATGACTTTTAATGTGAATCTGGAGGTGTTCTTTGGATGAAAAATCCTTTCCACAAATTTCGCATCCGTGGATTTTCTCCGTATTATGGCTCTTCATATGAGACTTGACATAGTGCTTTCTCGCGAATGTCTTTCCACAGACATCGCATTTGTGAGCTTTGACACCAGCATGTACATCCAAATGATTCTTCAAGTTGCACTTGAAAGAAAACCGTATACCGCAAATTTGGCATTTATGGTTTTTAACACCATCATGTACATGTTTGATATGCCTCTCCAGGTGGTATTTCCATGAAAAACCTTTCCCACAAATATCACAGTTATAATGTTTGACTCCAGTATGCAGTACCATATGGGTCTTCTAGTAGGATTTGCAAGAATAGTCTCTCCCGCAAATAGTGCATTTATGTTTCCCAGCACCCGAATGTATAGCCATATGCGTCTTCCAGTGGTATGCCGTAGAAAACTCCTTTCCACATATATCGCATTTGACTTTAACTCCAGTATGTCTATCTATGTGCCGCTTCAGGTAACTTTTCAAGGAGAATGTCTTGCCACAAACGTCATAATTTTCAGCTCCCAAGTGAACATTCATATGCATCTTAAAGTCAAATCGCAAAGGAAACTTTTTATCGCAAACACCACATTTATAAGTCTTTTGATTTTTTTGGACACCAGCATGTCTATTCCTGTGCAACTTCAAATTGCTTTTTGTAGACAAGGTTTTTCCACATATGTCGCACCAATGATGAATATTGGTATGAGCCGTGAGGAGACCCTCTTGAGCAAATTCCTTCCCACAAATTGAACAATTATGACTGATACCATCATCATGAAATCGTTGACGATGCGACTCCATGACACTCCTCAATTGACCAAAATGTTTGTCACAGATCACAGAGACCTGGCATCCGGGAATTCTGGTCTTGGTGAACTTCAAAGTATTGAATATGAATGATAAAAATGCTTATTGGTATTTGTAACGAAACGATCTGAAATAGCAAGTCGAGGAAGTAAAATTCGCATGGAACATTTCAGGGGCTGTAGGTTAGTTGATGTCAAACTCAATCGCAGCAATACTACGCAATTTTAATTGATCCGCCCAGAGGCGATAAGGGGGACGCTGGGCATATGAGGGGAATATGGTTATAGTAGAATAATAGCTCTATACATATCCCTGAGTTCTCAGTGCAAATTAATATTCGACAGAATCTGTCAAATCACGAATCCTTCCGTCGACGTACACGCGAAATATATACTGTCGATGTTTGCAACATGTTTCCATGAATGCAGAGGTTTATTATAATTCAGGTAAAATCAATTGCGCGTACTTTTACATCGTCAATTCGCCGTTGAAACACTTCCGTCACGCTAGCTCGGGTTATTTTCCACAAAATGTTCCAAACAAGGTATTGTATCCTGCAGCGAACAGCGTGTAGAAATCGAAGTAAGAGGCACTGTACCACTTTTGAGAGGGAACCCGTTGTACATTAACGATGCTTTGAAGCTTTCGGCCGAAATGATTAACTAAATATGCCTGAATTTGAGAGCTACAAAATTGAATCCTCAGAATATTTCCTCGTCGTATCATAAAGGCTGATTTGGTTTTGAATACTTTCATGTTAAAGTAAATTACTGGGTGCAGTACTAAATTCAGTGTTAGCAAAGATCTTTGCCACGTTGTCAGTAGAATTACTAGCCACAAAAAGCAACAAAACAAAACCCAATACAATTATCTTCCGGCATTGCCAATCGTGGATTTGAATTCGGGATGTGTACATCGAGCCCGAACCAGATGGTATGAGCTCGTACCCGATGGCTGTTATAAAAACCTTGAACGCCAGCGGTTCGTTAAGTATATGACCAGAGGGGTATAATTTGGGTTGCCAAAGCATCAGAGCTAACGTTTATTACACGTAATATTTGCTTAATCTCTTGCAAAAAATGCCCGTGCCTAACATCTCCGCTCCCACCCTTTGACAAAAGCATCCCAACCGTATCGTGCGATATTAGGATGACGTATTGCTGATATGATTGGTTTTTCTATATATTTATGCACTCATATCAAAATCAAGATATCCGATAAAACTAAATCGCGTGAAGATAATTTTCAAGTTAGCCCTTTGTAATCGGCCGGCCTACTGCATCCACAAAAAAAACGATAAAATGTCATACCTATGGCCTAAATCAGTGGTTCTCAACCCTTTTGACCTCGCGGCACCCTTTGGAATAGAAAAATCGTTCGCGGCACACCGTCACAGTGGTTCTGAAATTTTTTGGCTTACGGCATCTGCAAACTACCCAGAATACTTATTAGCACCCAGTAGAAACGCTGACTAATGTGACCACCTCTGCAGTCAATCCAAAATGTTTCTGTACTTCGTTTCTTTTGAAATCAACTTCACCATAGACATATTTCTATAAGAAAACTTTTGTACGTAAAGTGTCCCTCATATAGCTTACTAAACCGTGATGGAAAGTCGTCGTTTTCCTCGGGCCAGGGGCGTATTCAGACGAAAGTAAAAGTGGTCTTTTTGATATACATTTTGATATACTGGCAGTCACCCACAGTTCAATTATACTTCCAACAAACCAACATTATAACCACAGCGGCGAAGAGGTTTATTTACTGATATAATTTTAGCTATACCTTACTTCTCAATTCTCATATTCGTCGACAGTAACACAACGTTGTGCTACAAGCCTATATCTTAACGGAAGTGCCGGCACGATACCTAACGATCGCAATGTTGATTGCCATGTTTGTAATTATAATTTGTTAACGCCAACGTCAATTCCAAATAAGTTTAATTCTCGCTGGTGATTGGGAAGACAATGAGGTTTAGAAAACTGCATTGTCAATGTCATACAGGCACCGCCATGTCTGCTCTTCTCTGCGATCAATCAACGTATTGTGCGAAACTGAATTCAGCCTTCAAGGCACGCGATATGTCCGGTAAAGCGAATTCGAGGGGGTTATTGATTGCGGGCATAACATCATTTTTTATTTGTCAAATGTACAAACTTCACATCAAGCTCGATTTAGATTATTGATCGTTTGCTATAGACTAGAATTATTTTGCGCATAATTTCAAAATTCCGAAGAAATCGCTCGCGGCACACCGGTTGAGAACCACTGGCCTAAATCGACGCCCAATGTATTGGCGTAAACCTGAAGTAGCTGCCTAGCGGTCTGAGATACTCTCACGGCTCAGACGCCAGAGAGAATAGCGTTATGCGAGAAAATGCTCTCGATTTCTTGAAAATAAAATACAATTTTGTTCTTCTATATCTCCTGACGTCATACTTAGGCCCTCTCTTTCCATATGACCACCTGATTGCCTTCCGCATGAATACGTACGTTCCAACGAGACATTACACGCTACTGTAGTGCTTCATAGCCTAGCACTACGATCTTGGAAAGGTAGAGATGGTAAGCCCGAACGACACGGCCGCCGCCGATGAGTAATCGATTACGTAATCGTGTATTCCCGCGGAAGGCAACGCGCGTCCAGTTCTGCATAACATAGTAACTGCCTTGGCAATTTTGCCTATCGTATATATCTCCATGCTATTGAAGTGTTATCAACATTCGTTGCTGGTTATATATAACTCGCAACTGCATAAGGGATCCGTAAGTATACACAATACACATATTGCCTTATTCGACACTGCCCAGTGCCCAATTGCCCATATACGGTCGAGAAGTCATTTCACGTGATACATTATTATTGCTTTATTTCACATAAATTTGAACTATATTCTACACGGCTAATGTTCCATGTATGATCAACAGTATTCATAGAAACCAACAGTAACTTCGTGTGTCGTCTAAAACAGATATATAACTGCCTCTATATCAGAGGTCTCAAACACGCGGCCCGCCAGAGCATTTGTGCGGCCCGCGACAACATTTTAGATTTTTAATAATTTGACAATATATAAGTGTCACATAAATATTTTCAGGTTATAAAGTCAATATTCCCTTTTAAATTGCTCCGAAAGCCTGAAACTATTCGTCAAACTTCACTATCACATCCATTGCAAACGCTACCATGCAGGGAAAGATTCAGTATTTCGCCACATTTCCAATTCATGATGACAAAACCTGACCCTTAGACGATTCGTGACTGAAATTTGTGAGTTGGAATTGGACGCGACCTTTCTTAGAATTACTCAGACTCGGGCTAACTCGATGGCAAAATGAAAATGACTCGAGTTGACTCGGAGTGACTCGGAATGCCGTGAATTTGTTAGAACCATGGACGCAACAAACTGATCGCGTATCAGGGAAATAGTAATAGATCAGAAGGTCGCAGCTTGGTATTTCGCTAACCAAGCAAGTAGTTATGGCAACCATGGGCAATCTGTTAGTTACATCTTTGGTCGCTAAACCATGTTATTAAGGCCACTTCAAGGTACCGAGTACCGTAGTGGTACGCCCCAACGATGTAACAACAATGGGCCGTTCGGCGTTCCGACATTTCAATCACTAAGAGTGTGTTTCATTAATTTATTTATATTTTTTTCTGCTCCTGTATTTGAAGATATTTGGCCATGAGATTCATAGCCTACATATCAGAAGTACACCCGAATCCTGGATTGGAATTACAATGCTCAACCTAAAAATGTTTTGTTATCAGATCAGTCTCTATTATCAATCTGTTAAATTCAAAATATTCATAGTAGCTGCAAAATTATAACCCAATAGCTTTTATGATGGCATCATACCTTTGTCTGCCCATATGATGTCTATATCTTTTAATTAATATATATATATCAAATACAACAACAATTCTATTCAAATAGGTATAAATGTGATGATTCTTTTCGTGCCAGGCCTAAATTGATACAAGAGCAAATCACATTTTGACGAAGTGTGTTTACTGTCAGTCTGCTGGATCGGCTCACTTTCAATAGGTCAATTCATTCCCGCCAAATAAGACTTACTGGGAAAGACATAGAATGCCCCTATAAGTGGTGCGGCCCGCGGCGTCGTCAAAACGGGAAAACTGGCCCGCGAGCACATTTGAGTTTGAGACCTCTGCTCTATATGATGTTGTTATTACAGGCTCGGGTACTAAAATAGCCTAGCTCGCACGCATATTTGTGCAGTGTTAGGGCTGGTGTCGGCTTTCTTATACAAAACTAAGCTCCATGAAAGGGATATTGATGAATATGCCAGGATAATGGCTAACCATAGGTACAATTTGCAATTGCCTGAAGCAATTGTACATTTGTTTGAGACCGCAACGAGTCGGGTAATCTTACGCAGCCATGATTTTCACGTAATAAGGTATTGCTTTCTTTCACGACAATTTGAAACATCATCTACGTGCTAATCTTCGATATAAGGACTTTCATAGAATAGCATGACCAACAACAAGTCATAGAAGATAACTGTAATTGGTTAAATGACGTCTAGAACGGAAGATACAATTGTTTATATATCGGGCGTTCATTCACGCGAACCACGTTACAAATTCAATTTTGCGGGAAACGTTTTTGCGTGTTCAATCTGCATTTCAAGCAGGATATACATTGATATAATAGGTTGTATAAGGTCTGATATATGCGTATTCATAAGAGCTATCCATATAAATCGATTGTTACAGTTTAAAACTAATACAGGTCCAGCTATCTTAGAATAAATATCGACTTCTCTGTGTTGAACAGTCACGGTCCAGTATACTTATGGTGATTTACAATATCATTTTTGGACCCCTCCGATATTGACCCCACAATTAAGGGGTTTGTGGTGCGGCAGTTACGGTCCTGCGGTGAATATTAGTATAAGGGAGGACATTCATTTTCGGTGTTGGTTTTGTGAATTTAAGTACACACAACATCAAGAACGAAATACATGTATGTAGGTAGTCTGGCAATTATGCTTATTCAACCAATCAATAAAATTGATATAGCAATCAATAAATTTTAGCATGTTCATGGTAGACAATAATTGGTGTCATTGGCAACACGTGTTTGATCTCGGGGGCATATCAAAGAAGCGCCGATATTTACATATGTAGTTATCCCTAATAAATTGATGATACCTCGTTAAATTTGAATCATTTTCAAATCCCCCCTTTTTTCATCTTTCTTTTTATTCTCGGCTGAGTACTCAGCTGCCGCTTCACAGTAGCATATCGTAATCGTATTAAATATCGTAAAATAAGTAATTGGTAATATCGATGACTGTCATTCTATTGGGCGGCATCCTTATCAATTATGTCACATTATGACAACATCTTCATTACGTTGTCGAAATCGCATCATTGCAGAAAATGAACATCTGACGTCTATGATTGCTTTTAACTGCCTGAGTGAAAAACTTACATATTGAAATGCACTCTCACACAACGATAAAGCAGGTGCGTAGCTGGCGTTCACGACTCAACGGCAGCATTTCCGTACTTGATTATTTCGATTTCATTACCGCGCGTTTCCTTTCAATCATTATTATCAATCGGCGTTTTCTTTCCGTATATATTCAATTGCTATAGCTCAGTTTTTGCTAGGTACTTTGATGTAGAGGCGGCTGACGATTGTTAAAACTCCAATTTGATACCTTTGCATACGTTGAGTCTACCTTTGCCAACTTTGGGCCGTTATATTAAATCATTGTAGTAAAAGACTGTATTTGATTTATACCGGCGTTACTGTCCGTCACGATTAGACAAGCTTCGAAGCGTTTGCTGGAACGCATAAACTAGCATGTCCTTGGATTTATCAGAACACGTGCATCACGCTCGGTGAAAAGCTCACCCTTGACTCATCCGCACAAGCTGAGCGATCAACGGTCATAAATTCTGCCATTGGCAAACATCTGTTGGATAATCCCAGTCGTGCGAAAAATTATCGAGACGACAGATTTCGCGTCATCGGGAGAGGCCGCTCACATTTCTAGCTGTGTGCCTTGCAGTCGACCTTTATCAAAATACATCAGCCCAAGCTTTGTCTATAAAAGGAGTTCGTGTACCATCTTAAAACAGTACATTGAACGCTCTTTTATTTAGATCTCATTTTATGCTGGTGACGTCATAATTTGTGATACGATTGTAGATATACAATGTTCTTTCCAATTCTCTACTAGGTGCTGACGATTACCCCTGACGAGTGTCAGCCGAAAATAGTCGGGTTCATTTCAATATGAATTTACTATTGAATTGTATACTGAAATTCTGTACCTCCAAGAAGCTCTTTAATTACCTTCCAGTGCTTTTCAACCTTTTTGAGTACCATTCGGACTTTTTTTGCAAAATAAATTTCATTCGTACAAACCAAACGAAAATTTTCATACAAAAAGAAGATCAAGATACTTAACAATGTTTTGTTCAGATGTGCAACAAATAGTCTGCAATAACTTAGGCCAGGATTGGCCAAACTTTTTAGCTCGCTTGCCGCATTCAACATTTGAATCGATTCGCGGGCCGCACTATATAAAATTGTGATTATAAGCCCAAATTCAATATTTTTATTTGACTATATAGTGGCAGACGACATGGCAATGGTATATATGTATTTGTATATTTAAAACAAACCAAACATTGATTTGATGACAACGTACACGCGTTAGACACCTTGACGAGAATTTGTGAGCTGATCGTCCTCATTGTCAAAATTAGGGGTGAAGTTCGGTCGTCCCGATTCTCAGAACTGGATGCAAACACAAGTTGAAAAGCACTAGCCTTATTCGATTGGAACGGCATCACAAATATTCGGATCGAATTTCAAACATTGATTAGTAGGCTATTGCCCAAATAAAAAATAGTATGCATTGTTCTTGCCCAATGAATATCCCTATTAACTTCCCATTAACATTTCTCGTTTGATCTGAATGACCACTCCCGTAACGAGCATAGCGTCATTGATAACGCGAGCTTTACGGCACGTCGTCTCGCTCGTTTGCCATTAAAGCAGGTCTCTGGCATGGATGGTGCGAACCCCTGGAGGTTCTGGTTCGTGTGAACCTTTCTGTGTGAACCCTGGAGGTACTGTGTGAACGAGAATGTGAACTTATTACGTCCCGAAAGTGATATATTACTGTACATGACAACTAGCGACGACTCAGGTCATACTATGCCACACTGCTGAAGTAAATGTTGCCTTTTTAAACGTCACTTAATATATCAACTGGAACAATCAAATGCTATATTAATTCCCCAAAATCGCTTTGCCAACAATCTAAATGAGGACTCCGCTTGACCGGACAGATGTATTCTTTAGAGTGAAACACCGGTTTCTATACTTGCGCCAGATATTATCTCAAAAACTAGTTATACAGTAGCCAACACCCAAATCGGGCGGATTTGGTTTTTATGATACAATAAGGATATCAAAGCAAGATACGATCCCGTACGCCTGACAGATTTTTTACCTTAGACATCGATGTATTCTTTATATCATTTTATCACCAACCTTTTTCAAACCAAGAGCTACTTCTTGGGTACTGATTAATGCGACGATAGGGCTGTTCAAAAATAACATTTTTTCCTGAATCTTGCGGGTTACTTGATTAAATCGTTAGGTTGCCTTAAAAAATGACGCACACCAAATTTGAATTCATTCCAACCAATATTCGCGGATTTCGTAGAGTTTGAAAATTTAGAATTTGCCTGAAATTGCAAAAAAAAATTTTTTTCAAATTTTTCTGCCGGCCCTATAAAATTGTTGCGCTGTCTTCAAAAACGATGCAAAACAAATTTGACTCAATTCGAAGCCGTAGAAGTGGAGTTATTTCAGTTTTTCTTTGATAATTTTGGGATTATCCTTGATTGGTGGATCATCCCAGAATTATCATCAAAAAACTTGAATAACTCGGCTTCTACAGCTTGGAATTGAGTCAAATTTGTTTTGCATCGTTTTTGAAGACAGTGCAACAATTTCATACGGTTGGAAGGAAAATTGGAAAAAAAATTTTTTTTTGCATTTTTAGGCAAATGTAAAATTTTTAAACTCTACGAAATCCGCGAATATTGGTTGGAATGAAGTCAAATTTGGTGTGCGTCATTTTTTAAGGCAACCTAACGATTTAATCAAGTAACCCGCAAGATTAAGGAAAAAAGGTTATTTTTGAACAGCCCTAATGCGACGAGCTACTCGTTACACATCAGCGTCTCCGTGCTTAGTTGCGTAGCCGTCCTGTGGCGCCAATTTCCGCGTGTAGATAGGGGAATAATAACTAGATTCCCATTAAGCCTCGGCATGGGTGAAGACGACCAACGCCCCGATCGAAAACTGCGTTCGAAGGTTCCTTTTGGTCGACTGACCCATGTTTAACTGCTGCCCATATGAAACCCTTCTCCGCTTCGAATTTCAAATCTCTCATTTAAGTACTTGCTACTGCGAACGCGGGCGACTCATTTGGTTCTCGCGAGCTACCGGTAGCCCGCGGGCACCACTTTGGTTACCGCTGCATTCTATCAATTACGTTGATGTGAATAACTGATTGGTTGACTAAGCACAATTCACTGGCTTCCTACCTGTAGTGTGTTTCGTTCTTCCTATGGCGTTATTGCGGGCAACGCTCGCAGCAGAGAGTTACTAATGATAAACCAACGGACAGCTGGATATTCCGAGCAAACTTCCGAGCGAATAATTTTTGTAACTGGCAAGGTGCATACTCGTTTAGTGCTAAATTTCTTTTCATGCTACCAGCACCAGCTGAGAGTGGTCCGAAGTGGAAATGCAAAGATTTTAACCAAAGACGTTATGACAGTGGTTCCCAACCTTTTTGTCTTCATTCCCCACTTCAGATTTATTCCGAGCCTTCATTCCCCACCAGGACCGTAACAGCACTTCGTCAGCCCCGCCAAAAACCCGTTGATCTTTGGCCCCCACAGGGTGATAAACCCAAAGCTAAAGCCCCCCAGAACCTTCTCAGCCCCGCTGAGCCTGCATGGTTTTTCCCCGCTACCTATTAGCTACATTGGGTCTACTGTTTAGTGCGTCAGTAGTATAGTAGATCGGTCGTGACCTGCCATTGGTTTCTTATGGGCCCGCTGGTGAGGTGCCGCGAAACTCGTGTTGGTGATGGCACCCTTTTGACCCCCCCTTCCGCTGGTGAGGTGCCATGTGTTCTTATGGGATCTCTGGTGATGGTACCCTTTCGGGTATAGGCTTCGTCGGTGATGTGCCGTGAAAACTCGTGTTGGTGATGGAACCCTTTCAGACCCCCTATCGCTCGTGATGTGCCATTGTTTCTTACGGGATCTCTGGTGGTGTACCATTGGTTCTTATGGGATCTCTGGTGAGGTGTCATGTGTTCTTATGGGTGCGGTCGTGACTCGCCTTTTCGGATATAGGCCGCGGTCGTGATTCGCCGTGAAAACTCGGAGTCGTGACTCACCTTTTTTGTTATAGACGGTGGCAGTGATTCGCCTGTCGTGTATTCTTACGGGATCTCTGGTGATTTACCATGCGTTCTTACGGGCGTGGCGGTGATTCGTACTTTCGAGTATAGACATCTCTCGCGCGGTGTTGAATATGTACGAGTCACCAACAATAACCGCACCAACGGAAACGCGGCTTGCAATAGGATTACGCGTGCGACCTATATTTCGAATGACCTGCGCGCTGAATTATTTCTCGTCCAGCCGCTACTATCGATTATTACACTAGACCGGTCAGTGTGAAATAGTTTGATCGTAAATTATGATATATGATGTCGTAGTTTAGTCGTGTCAAATGACCGATCGTGTTCCTCGCTATTGATTGCTACCTGAATAATACTTTCGGCTTATTCGCTGTTTCGCACCTACAGAATAGTCTGCTGTTCACAGTCACAACTTCATCGCGATAGCACAATTTTCACACCTCGATCAGTAGAACAACACCGCACTAACCCAGTTGTCGAATCACATAGGTCATACATTTTACGCGAAATGAAATATTGTATTGTGGTATACAAATATGCAAACTATTCTTTCAATTCAACAAGTCTAGTTAACGAATCGATTTTCAAGCTACCGACACAGTTTCTAACACGAGTGAGTTGATATTTCTTCCCGGGTACGAGCGAGGCTTTGTTCCATTGATCCAAAACCACCTCGCCAGTATCATCCTTCAATGTAAAACTGTATAATTTCAACTCCTTTCCGGCGCCAGAATTGACCATCTTCTCCTCTCGAGAAACACAAGTAGCGGCGATCGAGACGTATTCATCTTTATTTCCGTATACCGATTCACAGGTCAATAATGGGTATTCTTCAGTCGTATGTCTCGATTTTCCATGTAGAGTTACTGACGAAGCCCGACCAAGTAATACAGCGGGTTTTCCAGTAAATTTATCAATTTGAACCCAACCGGATTTGACCATGAGTTTTTTTCGTTTGGTGAATGCTTTCTCAATGTTCCCGAACAAATCACGATTGAAACACGTGAAAGATATCTCTTCGTTATTGTCGTCGATGAATATACCTTTGAGATATTGGCTAACGCCGCCTCTTTTTGGTGATGAGGCGAATTTGACACCGACGTGGAAATTTGAAGTTGCTCCGACTTGCATAGTGTTGACGCTGTTCGATGTCACATCGTTTGATAAAGTGGGAGTCATCAGTGTAACTCACTACACAAATCAAGTTGAATCGTATTTGAATGTATTGATTCGACCCAACTCAAATCCTATTAACGCGATCTGTTGAATCGAACGTAACCTGAATATTACTGACGCCAACATTCACCCTCATCGGATCATTCACACATTCCACGCCGCTGTTTTAACACTTATAGAATCAATACCAACTATCTCTGACCCGATAATATTCAATCATTTTGGTAATTCGCCAACTTTAAATCCATTCGCGGGATGTACTAAAGGTAAATCCAAATAATCCAGAATGAAATATTTGGACTTTGACATTGTGTGAATTGAAATAGGATTGACAAACATGACTACCAACTTTGATCCAGCCACATTTCAAGATTATACTTTGAAACAAGTAATGTAACATTACAACTCTATTCACAATCCTGCTTTCCGTTTATCAAAGAGATATTTTAACATCTTACCATACTCAAAAGAATTATTCACAACATTAACAATTGTTAAAAATCTAGTTTCACTTACTTGATTATATCATTACAACTCACAAATTTGAATTAATTCATCCTGGTTGTATTCGTATGCTCTATCTTTTTATTCAATTGTAAAGGTTGGTACTATTCTGAAGACAAAGTATTTACTAATCGGCGCATATACCATTTGACTTGGACATATTATATTTTGAGTATACGAGATTTGAATGTCTGAACAATAACTGAGAATTAATTTATCACAATTAAATCCGTATATTACAGCGTAAAAGATATTGGGATGTCAGCAACTCTGTACGGTCGTAGTTACAACCACATTAACTAATCTACCCAGGCAACTCGTCATGATCATTCCTGAAATCAACACAAACACGACCACTGACTTGAGTTAACCGCGAAACACCATCAAGTTTTAAATCCGCTTGCAGCTGACGGATTATTCGAATGCATCGATGGGGAATATTATTGAACTCGTCGGTATTGTTACTTCAACAAATTACACCGACTGCGAAAGTTAATATCGAATGGTAAGACTTGATCACATATTTGTTGATCACAGACATGACGAAAAAACATTACCGAGATTTTATAAACTAGTCATATTACTCTACACATCTATCAATATCAAAATGCGAGTCATCCAATTATTCTACTAAAGTAACATTGCACTTTCGGATTCGAATTCGGTATAGTCATACAAATTGTATTAAATCCAACATCAAAACAAAAGGAATTTTTTTTTTAGTTTATTGAAATCAAATCATTCGTCTTCGACTTGTGCTTTTCTAGATTACCCGCGACAATTCGTTTCGAGTGAGTTGTAACCAAAGTCAAGATATCTTTGTGTCCACAGATATGGAAGATGAATATAGCTAACACAATCACGAATCGACGTTTCAGAGTATTTCACGGGTGTAATAAACTTGTTAGTGTCACCTATCTAAAAGTACGCACGCGTTCGATTTCCATACCGACTGTTGCGATGTTTAGGATTCACTTACAATAACCACGGGTGAGGATTTAACATCGATGTCGTTACTGTCGGAATTTGCGACAGAGAATTGAAACATATGCACTTTACAGAGTGTGAAAATATCACTTTGAGTATCGAGTACCGTTCGAAGCTAGCGATCAATTCTTAATCATTTCAGTAACTCCCCATTGTGCGTGCTAAATGTAAAATATCGCGAGGTTATACACTCTAAGACTTTGATTATTGTAAAAGTAAATTGTGATATGTTTGTTAGATGCATCCAATTCAACTAGAAGTGTCTAGTATCCAACACTCGTAATATCAAAAAAGTACTCGCTACACTGTTATTTGCTAAACGTGTTTTGCATTGTTGTTCATTTCTAGTATTGATTGAAATTGTTTTTGAACCCTCAAATAATAATTCCCGACATGAAACTAAGCCGCCGAAAGTCGTTACCATCACAAAGAAACAATTTGCACGATGTTTACTAAATGTATCCTATAGTTAGGTGTACTGGAATTATTTGTAAAACACACACACACACACACACACACACACACACACACGATCAGAGAAATTGGAAGTTTTTCCGTTGTCATTCGCTAAAGTAAATGTCATCACAATACTCTGTCACTAAAAGACGTTACTTGGACGTGCTTGAATTCTAGACATAGTTCTGATTTACCCAACACAAGACCCAAGGACAACCCTAGTTTCAACCGAACACAGATATCCAAAATATCACACACTTCGCTATTCCTAAAGCACAAACACACGATACAAAATAATCCTTGTTGTGTTGTTGCGGCATCATCACTCAACAATATCACCCTCAATACAAATGATGTTTATGTGTAACATGCTATTGATTTGAACCACACCCACCTGACGGAAGAGGATTTACTCAATCTTTACAAAA
This sequence comes from Botryllus schlosseri, assembly GCF_051294905.1. NCBI lineage: Eukaryota > Metazoa > Chordata > Ascidiacea > Stolidobranchia > Styelidae > Botryllus > Botryllus schlosseri. Next base: position 34,740,226 of record NC_137237.1, on the reverse strand, counting down.
TGGATATTGACCAACATCACATCACCGGATTGTATCTGTTTCGCTGGATACGAGTTATGTTAGTTTAACAGTAAACAAATTTCACCCTCTTGGATTATGAACTCAATGCGTTAGCAGTCATTCAATAGTTTGTTTGTGTCAACTAGTTACTTGGTATGTTACTCCACAACTCTTACAAAAGTACGAAGGATATTAACATCGCACTAAGTAATTAACTTTACTCGATATTCTCGCATTACGAAACTAAAGAATGGTTGGTTAGACTCTACAAACTGTTTCGATATCACAAGACCTTTATTGTCTGAATGGGTGTTCATGTGTCTTAAGAACCAAATAGTTCAACACAGCACTAGTACCAACAGAAACATCAGAGTTGTTTACACAAAAGTTTGTATGTGTACAGTATGCGAATACCACGTGTAAGTCCAGCACAATTGCAGTATCCATCCGAGTTTAGTCAACACAAATTTATTACAACGGAGCCACGTAAACTTTCGTGAAAGAAAAGCATACTCACTTCCAGAGGGTTATGTCAACACCATAGCAGTAAATCAGCTACTCCAACAACAAAGTACATATGTTTCTAGCCACGATCCTTACATCTTTCACATAGATCAATCTAGTTTGCTAACGAAAAGTGCTGAGTCACCACATGATCGACCTCACAACAAAACAACTAGTAGATATTATCATTCAAAATATTCCTAACCCTTTACACACCAGTGACAAATCATACAACGAATATGTTTTGTGGGTCGAATTGTTGTTCAGTGTCAAGTCTACCTGTTGAAACGTACATTAAAACAGCGCAATTCAATTAAAACCACGAATCTATTTTCATTTCCTCACAAACTGTCACATACAGAAAAATAAATTTTATTCCGCCAAAACATACTTGTAACCAATCGCTTTCATTAAACACACAACACCATAAAAGTATTTACTTTCTACAACATAGACATTCTGATGTAGTCAAGAAATATTTTTATTAATCAAAATCATCGACTTCTGTTTACGGCGTTAGTGTGTGCATGTGGGATCCGTATTAAAATGGACACGACACGACTGAATGTAAGGAGATAGAAGTCTATCGCATAGATTTACATGTGGTCTTCGCTACGGTTTCAAAAAACGAATCATCTCTTTTGCATTGATCGAGACCGAGCAAGTTAGTTAATGGTCATGATTGTGTTTGTCATATGCGAATGATAGGGTTACTGTCAAATCTACATACAACAACCTTCTGGCACTCATAATAGTAATTTCATTCTCTCCCTTCGTAATTGTAGACTCACGACAAGTATATTGTACAACTCGACAGCTACGTTTACCAACACCAACGACACTAAACATACGATACCTACCCAAGTAAAATTACCATTTTCACCTGGAGGTCAGTCGTTACCAGAGTAAAAAATACCATTGTCCTTTGGAGATTTATCGTTTACTCAGAGTAGCAATACATTTTCACTTGGGGGTCTATCGTTTCCAAGAGTAACAAGCCCCCTTTCCTTTGGAAATCTATTTTTTCCCTGGGTAACAAACCTTTTTCACTTGGAAATATATTTTTTCTCTGGATAACAAACCTTTATCACTTGGAAATATATTTTTTTCCCTGAGCAACAAACCTTTTTCACTTGGAAATATATTTTTTCTCTGGATAACAAACGTTTTTCACTTGGAAATCTATTTTTTCCCTGGGTAACAAACCTTTTTCACTTGGAAATATATTTTTTCTCTGGATAACAAACCTTTATCACTTGGAAATATATTTTTTTCCCTGAGCAACAAACCTTTTTCACTTGGAAATATATTTTTTCTCTGGATAACAAACGTTTTTCACTTGGAAATATATTTTTTCTCTGAGTACCAAACCTTTTTCACTTGAAAATATATTTTTATCCTACAGCAACAAACATTTTCACATGGAAAACTACTTTTACCTAGAGTAACTAATCATTTTCTTTTGGAAATATATTTTCTCCCAGGGTAGCAAACCCGTTTCGTTTGGAAAACTATCATTTACCTGAGTACCAATACCGTTTGCACTTGGAAATCTATCTTTTCTCTGGGTAACAATACCATTTTCGTTTTGAAAACTGACAACCACACCCGACAATTTGATATTTTTGTATATTGTTACAACGGGCAGTGACAAAATATACACCAACAACGACTCCGATACATTTGTGCAATCGCATATTTACTTGTGTTGGTGCATCCCATCAAAATCATCGGTTAGCCACATGCAATGTGCTCTTGTATATCGAAATGTATGTTTGGGAAATTGGACAATAGGTTTCGATAGGTCTGTGATGTCCGGGTTCGTGCTTTGGATTTTCCAGAGTCAAAATGTCTGAATGAAACACCTCCTCGACGATGGTTGGTATGTGGATAACGGTGTTCGGAAAACGGTTGGATTTATGTCACCCATCGCGATAACAATTCCAGGTCGAGTTTTCCCCGCATGTTTACTATATTGTGTCTTTATTGGTCATGTATGTCTCAACATTCAGTTTGAAATCGGAAACTCTGATAAAGTACGTAACCGGATCCGGATATCAACTCTGAATCGATAAACCAATGAACAATATTCAAAGTAAACATGTTACACCCTGTGTTTCCACGAAAAAATACCATCCAGACATACGTCGCGCTTGTTTGCCCACACCAGTATATGCGTAAATGGAGGTGTGTGACATTGCATGCAATGTGTTGGTATACAAACATCGATCCACAGACATTATCATAGCCGGTAGTTTTGATGTAGATCGAATGTCACCCGATAACAATACCAATAAGCCACATTGCAATGACTCTGAGTCAATCTGAAGCATGACATACAGACACACAAACATGGAACCGTAACATGGGTTATTCGCACGACGGTGAAAGTGAACTATACAGCATATACCAATAGAGCGTTCACAGTCGAATATGCGAACCACGCACAATCACATACCCTGGTTTTTGTTGGATATGCACGAAACCAATAAATCGATACATTTCTGTTCCTTCTACGTCAATAATACAAGCGTCATTCGAATGCATCGCTCGAATGTAAGGTTCGTCGGGTGTAAAATCCATGTCAAATAACACCAAAGTGTGCTTTCCGTGTTTTATTATTTCCACCGACGCTTCTTGTCTGTGTCGTAACAGTATGGTGCGGGGAGTTGAAAAACGGTGGATTGTGAAACGGATTGACATGACCAACAGAATCGACGTCAATAACCTTGTGGTGATGACAGTTTCAAAATACTCCGATATGACGAGACCAACCTCGATCTCCTGTGGCGATGACCGTTTCGAAATGTCGCCGGACGAACTGGACCCTTACGAAAGTGTGTAATATGCTTGGGTGTGAAATCACGAGGTAGTGTTCTATTGTGGTGTACGATTGCAGTCTTCATTCCACAGAAACATACCTTATTGGATCACAATATCAGTCCGACATTTGCACGATATTTATCCGGAGTCGTTATGTGGGAGTAGCGATATCCATACATCGTGAATGAAAGACTGATCGCAATCATTTCGAGCACCCGTACTTCGATAGTTCACATTGGTCAAACGCTGCAGCAGAAAACTTCGGTGTCGACAACGCGACGGATATTGACCGATGTATCCAATTGATCTGGGTGGTCTGTCCGGAGATAGGGTCATGACTATCTTGCGATAACACCATCGAATAAATCAGTGAACGGTGTCGAGATATCGATGTCATAGCGCGGACTCAGAGTCATTGCAATGTGGCTTATTGGTATTGTTATCGGGTGACATTCGATCTACATCAAAACTACCGGCTATGATAATGTCTGTGGATCGATGTTTGTATACCAACACATTGCATGCAATGTCACACACCTCCATTTACGCATATACTGGTGTGGGCAAACAAGCGCGACGTATGTCTGGATGGTATTTTTTCGTGGAAACACAGGGTGTAACATGTTTACTTTGAATATTGTTCATTGGTTTATCGATTCAGAGTTGATATCCGGATCCGGTTACGTACTTTATCAGAGTTTCCGATTTCAAACTGAATGTTGAGACATACATGACCAATAAAGACACAATATAGTAAACATGCGGGGAAAACTCGACCTGGAATTGTTATCGCGATGGGTGACATAAATCCAACCGTTTTCCGAACACCGTTATCCACATACCAACCATCGTCGAGGAGGTGTTTCATTCAGACATTTTGACTCTGGAAAATCCAAAGCACGAACCCGGACATCACAGACCTATCGAAACCTATTGTCCAATTTCCCAAACATACATTTCGATATACAAGAGCACATTGCATGTGGCTAACCGATGATTTTGATGGGATGCACCAACACAAGTAAATATGCGATTGCACAAATGTATCGGAGTCGTTGTTGGTGTATATTTTGTCACTGCCCGTTGTAACAATATACAAAAATATCAAATTGTCGGGTGTGGTTGTCAGTTTTCAAAACGAAAATGGTATTGTTACCCAGAGAAAAGATAGATTTCCAAGTGCAAACGGTATTGGTACTCAGGTAAATGATAGTTTTCCAAACGAAACGGGTTTGCTACCCTGGGAGAAAATATATTTCCAAAAGAAAATGATTAGTTACTCTAGGTAAAAGTAGTTTTCCATGTGAAAATGTTTGTTGCTGTAGGATAAAAATATATTTTCAAGTGAAAAAGGTTTGGTACTCAGAGAAAAAATATATTTCCAAGTGAAAAACGTTTGTTATCCAGAGAAAAAATATATTTCCAAGTGAAAAAGGTTTGTTGCTCAGGGAAAAAAATATATTTCCAAGTGATAAAGGTTTGTTATCCAGAGAAAAAATATATTTCCAAGTGAAAAAGGTTTGTTACCCAGGGAAAAAATAGATTTCCAAGTGAAAAACGTTTGTTATCCAGAGAAAAAATATATTTCCAAGTGAAAAAGGTTTGTTGCTCAGGGAAAAAAATATATTTCCAAGTGATAAAGGTTTGTTATCCAGAGAAAAAATATATTTCCAAGTGAAAAAGGTTTGTTACCCAGGGAAAAAATAGATTTCCAAAGGAAAGGGGGCTTGTTACTCTTGGAAACGATAGACCCCCAAGTGAAAATGTATTGCTACTCTGAGTAAACGATAAATCTCCAAAGGACAATGGTATTTTTTACTCTGGTAACGACTGACCTCCAGGTGAAAATGGTAATTTTACTTGGGTAGGTATCGTATGTTTAGTGTCGTTGGTGTTGGTAAACGTAGCTGTCGAGTTGTACAATATACTTGTCGTGAGTCTACAATTACGAAGGGAGAGAATGAAATTACTATTATGAGTGCCAGAAGGTTGTTGTATGTAGATTTGACAGTAACCCTATCATTCGCATATGACAAACACAATCATGACCATTAACTAACTTGCTCGGTCTCGATCAATGCAAAAGAGATGATTCGTTTTTTGAAACCGTAGCGAAGACCACATGTAAATCTATGCGATAGACTTCTATCTCCTTACATTCAGTCGTGTCGTGTCCATTTTAATACGGATCCCACATGCACACACTAACGCCGTAAACAGAAGTCGATGATTTTGATTAATAAAAATATTTCTTGACTACATCAGAATGTCTATGTTGTAGAAAGTAAATACTTTTATGGTGTTGTGTGTTTAATGAAAGCGATTGGTTACAAGTATGTTTTGGCGGAATAAAATTTATTTTTCTGTATGTGACAGTTTGTGAGGAAATGAAAATAGATTCGTGGTTTTAATTGAATTGCGCTGTTTTAATGTACGTTTCAACAGGTAGACTTGACACTGAACAACAATTCGACCCACAAAACATATTCGTTGTATGATTTGTCACTGGTGTGTAAAGGGTTAGGAATATTTTGAATGATAATATCTACTAGTTGTTTTGTTGTGAGGTCGATCATGTGGTGACTCAGCACTTTTCGTTAGCAAACTAGATTGATCTATGTGAAAGATGTAAGGATCGTGGCTAGAAACATATGTACTTTGTTGTTGGAGTAGCTGATTTACTGCTATGGTGTTGACATAACCCTCTGGAAGTGAGTATGCTTTTCTTTCACGAAAGTTTACGTGGCTCCGTTGTAATAAATTTGTGTTGACTAAACTCGGATGGATACTGCAATTGTGCTGGACTTACACGTGGTATTCGCATACTGTACACATACAAACTTTTGTGTAAACAACTCTGATGTTTCTGTTGGTACTAGTGCTGTGTTGAACTATTTGGTTCTTAAGACACATGAACACCCATTCAGACAATAAAGGTCTTGTGATATCGAAACAGTTTGTAGAGTCTAACCAACCATTCTTTAGTTTCGTAATGCGAGAATATCGAGTAAAGTTAATTACTTAGTGCGATGTTAATATCCTTCGTACTTTTGTAAGAGTTGTGGAGTAACATACCAAGTAACTAGTTGACACAAACAAACTATTGAATGACTGCTAACGCATTGAGTTCATAATCCAAGAGGGTGAAATTTGTTTACTGTTAAACTAACATAACTCGTATCCAGCGAAACAGATACAATCCGGTGATGTGATGTTGGTCAATATCCATTTTGTAAAGATTGAGTAAATCCTCTTCCGTCAGGTGGGTGTGGTTCAAATCAATAGCATGTTACACATAAACATCATTTGTATTGAGGGTGATATTGTTGAGTGATGATGCCGCAACAACACAACAAGGATTATTTTGTATCGTGTGTTTGTGCTTTAGGAATAGCGAAGTGTGTGATATTTTGGATATCTGTGTTCGGTTGAAACTAGGGTTGTCCTTGGGTCTTGTGTTGGGTAAATCAGAACTATGTCTAGAATTCAAGCACGTCCAAGTAACGTCTTTTAGTGACAGAGTATTGTGATGACATTTACTTTAGCGAATGACAACGGAAAAACTTCCAATTTCTCTGATCGTGTGTGTGTGTGTGTGTGTGTGTGTGTGTGTGTGTTTTACAAATAATTCCAGTACACCTAACTATAGGATACATTTAGTAAACATCGTGCAAATTGTTTCTTTGTGATGGTAACGACTTTCGGCGGCTTAGTTTCATGTCGGGAATTATTATTTGAGGGTTCAAAAACAATTTCAATCAATACTAGAAATGAACAACAATGCAAAACACGTTTAGCAAATAACAGTGTAGCGAGTACTTTTTTGATATTACGAGTGTTGGATACTAGACACTTCTAGTTGAATTGGATGCATCTAACAAACATATCACAATTTACTTTTACAATAATCAAAGTCTTAGAGTGTATAACCTCGCGATATTTTACATTTAGCACGCACAATGGGGAGTTACTGAAATGATTAAGAATTGATCGCTAGCTTCGAACGGTACTCGATACTCAAAGTGATATTTTCACACTCTGTAAAGTGCATATGTTTCAATTCTCTGTCGCAAATTCCGACAGTAACGACATCGATGTTAAATCCTCACCCGTGGTTATTGTAAGTGAATCCTAAACATCGCAACAGTCGGTATGGAAATCGAACGCGTGCGTACTTTTAGATAGGTGACACTAACAAGTTTATTACACCCGTGAAATACTCTGAAACGTCGATTCGTGATTGTGTTAGCTATATTCATCTTCCATATCTGTGGACACAAAGATATCTTGACTTTGGTTACAACTCACTCGAAACGAATTGTCGCGGGTAATCTAGAAAAGCACAAGTCGAAGACGAATGATTTGATTTCAATAAACTAAAAAAAAAATTCCTTTTGTTTTGATGTTGGATTTAATACAATTTGTATGACTATACCGAATTCGAATCCGAAAGTGCAATGTTACTTTAGTAGAATAATTGGATGACTCGCATTTTGATATTGATAGATGTGTAGAGTAATATGACTAGTTTATAAAATCTCGGTAATGTTTTTTCGTCATGTCTGTGATCAACAAATATGTGATCAAGTCTTACCATTCGATATTAACTTTCGCAGTCGGTGTAATTTGTTGAAGTAACAATACCGACGAGTTCAATAATATTCCCCATCGATGCATTCGAATAATCCGTCAGCTGCAAGCGGATTTAAAACTTGATGGTGTTTCGCGGTTAACTCAAGTCAGTGGTCGTGTTTGTGTTGATTTCAGGAATGATCATGACGAGTTGCCTGGGTAGATTAGTTAATGTGGTTGTAACTACGACCGTACAGAGTTGCTGACATCCCAATATCTTTTACGCTGTAATATACGGATTTAATTGTGATAAATTAATTCTCAGTTATTGTTCAGACATTCAAATCTCGTATACTCAAAATATAATATGTCCAAGTCAAATGGTATATGCGCCGATTAGTAAATACTTTGTCTTCAGAATAGTACCAACCTTTACAATTGAATAAAAAGATAGAGCATACGAATACAACCAGGATGAATTAATTCAAATTTGTGAGTTGTAATGATATAATCAAGTAAGTGAAACTAGATTTTTAACAATTGTTAATGTTGTGAATAATTCTTTTGAGTATGGTAAGATGTTAAAATATCTCTTTGATAAACGGAAAGCAGGATTGTGAATAGAGTTGTAATGTTACATTACTTGTTTCAAAGTATAATCTTGAAATGTGGCTGGATCAAAGTTGGTAGTCATGTTTGTCAATCCTATTTCAATTCACACAATGTCAAAGTCCAAATATTTCATTCTGGATTATTTGGATTTACCTTTAGTACATCCCGCGAATGGATTTAAAGTTGGCGAATTACCAAAATGATTGAATATTATCGGGTCAGAGATAGTTGGTATTGATTCTATAAGTGTTAAAACAGCGGCGTGGAATGTGTGAATGATCCGATGAGGGTGAATGTTGGCGTCAGTAATATTCAGGTTACGTTCGATTCAACAGATCGCGTTAATAGGATTTGAGTTGGGTCGAATCAATACATTCAAATACGATTCAACTTGATTTGTGTAGTGAGTTACACTGATGACTCCCACTTTATCAAACGATGTGACATCGAACAGCGTCAACACTATGCAAGTCGGAGCAACTTCAAATTTCCACGTCGGTGTCAAATTCGCCTCATCACCAAAAAGAGGCGGCGTTAGCCAATATCTCAAAGGTATATTCATCGACGACAATAACGAAGAGATATCTTTCACGTGTTTCAATCGTGATTTGTTCGGGAACATTGAGAAAGCATTCACCAAACGAAAAAAACTCATGGTCAAATCCGGTTGGGTTCAAATTGATAAATTTACTGGAAAACCCGCTGTATTACTTGGTCGGGCTTCGTCAGTAACTCTACATGGAAAATCGAGACATACGACTGAAGAATACCCATTATTGACCTGTGAATCGGTATACGGAAATAAAGATGAATACGTCTCGATCGCCGCTACTTGTGTTTCTCGAGAGGAGAAGATGGTCAATTCTGGCGCCGGAAAGGAGTTGAAATTATACAGTTTTACATTGAAGGATGATACTGGCGAGGTGGTTTTGGATCAATGGAACAAAGCCTCGCTCGTACCCGGGAAGAAATATCAACTCACTCGTGTTAGAAACTGTGTCGGTAGCTTGAAAATCGATTCGTTAACTAGACTTGTTGAATTGAAAGAATAGTTTGCATATTTGTATACCACAATACAATATTTCATTTCGCGTAAAATGTATGACCTATGTGATTCGACAACTGGGTTAGTGCGGTGTTGTTCTACTGATCGAGGTGTGAAAATTGTGCTATCGCGATGAAGTTGTGACTGTGAACAGCAGACTATTCTGTAGGTGCGAAACAGCGAATAAGCCGAAAGTATTATTCAGGTAGCAATCAATAGCGAGGAACACGATCGGTCATTTGACACGACTAAACTACGACATCATATATCATAATTTACGATCAAACTATTTCACACTGACCGGTCTAGTGTAATAATCGATAGTAGCGGCTGGACGAGAAATAATTCAGCGCGCAGGTCATTCGAAATATAGGTCGCACGCGTAATCCTATTGCAAGCCGCGTTTCCGTTGGTGCGGTTATTGTTGGTGACTCGTACATATTCAACACCGCGCGAGAGATGTCTATACTCGAAAGTACGAATCACCGCCACGCCCGTAAGAACGCATGGTAAATCACCAGAGATCCCGTAAGAATACACGACAGGCGAATCACTGCCACCGTCTATAACAAAAAAGGTGAGTCACGACTCCGAGTTTTCACGGCGAATCACGACCGCGGCCTATATCCGAAAAGGCGAGTCACGACCGCACCCATAAGAACACATGACACCTCACCAGAGATCCCATAAGAACCAATGGTACACCACCAGAGATCCCGTAAGAAACAATGGCACATCACGAGCGATAGGGGGTCTGAAAGGGTTCCATCACCAACACGAGTTTTCACGGCACATCACCGACGAAGCCTATACCCGAAAGGGTACCATCACCAGAGATCCCATAAGAACACATGGCACCTCACCAGCGGAAGGGGGGGTCAAAAGGGTGCCATCACCAACACGAGTTTCGCGGCACCTCACCAGCGGGCCCATAAGAAACCAATGGCAGGTCACGACCGATCTACTATACTACTTGCGTCGCCTTACTTCGACTAAACGCGCCAAGCGCGAAAAATTTTCATATTTCGTGTTTGAATCGGTCAATATGATTGGGAAGTGCATATATTTTGTTATCAATTTTTTATCCCCTCTTTGCTCACGTAATCAGATTTACCGGTAGAGCTGAGTGAGGTGTGTTGGAAAAGGTAGGACCACTAAATATGAATTAAACATCTCGGGCGGACCCGTTGGTATATTGAATTCATGACATTATGCTATTTTGTGACCTCCTATCTGCTATGTCAAAAGATATGGAAATCGCCAAAACTAAAAGGCGCAAACGATTTCAAATTGGTATTGCTTTACTGGCAAATAATTTTTCCCTGCGGGATGGCATTTGCCCTGGGGGGTTCAGATCGCCTGGACAGGAACATTTGGCGCCAGCCATTTAGCCGTCTATGGACAATTAAACATATATGTATACTGTATCGAAGTTTCCGGTCACCACAAGGCCATTACGTCTAGGCCAAGCTCTTCTTGCTGCTGATCGTTCTGCCACACTTCTCGGAGTTGCATGTTACATAGCCTATAACTTAATATGCCTTGGTGCTTCGTGGCGCAGTAATGGCAGACGCCGAAGTTTCCGTTTCTATAAATTCTACTTATTTTCGTGGGGGAAGGGTACCCAATAATCGGATACTCGGCAATATTGAATCGCGCAAGCAGCGCGAAAAAATTTCGAAAAGGTGGCATAAATTTCCAAAAAAATTACTTTAATTTATGTTAATTTGCCAAATAATTTTGAGCCTCTTCGAACTCGCCCCCCCCCCAACCGCGGGGTTTGGGGTGCGGCTGTTACGGTCCTCTTCCCCACTACCCAGCACTTTTGTCATCACAGACCAGCTATCTGCTGGTTTGACTACACAAGACACACAACCACACCAATACGCAAGACAATCGCCTAAACCTGCAACATAAAACGTATCGTGAACCGATACCAGTAACGCTTAAAATTTCGCGAAAGCGTTATTTCACGTCAAACTAGTCGTGCTGAATGCGTTTGTGACGCCATTATTGGCCATCCAGAGTTAAAAATGAAGTTTTGTGAACAACACGCAATATAATTTTCGATGCATATATTCCAGAGCAGTTAACTGGTAACGGTAATTGCTCATGCGTCTCCGTGAATATGTAGACTGTCCTGTATATAATTTTGAACGAATGCGTCTATTCCCCACCAGAAACCATTGAATTCCCCACCAGTGGGGAATTCCCTACCGTTTGGGAACCACTGCGTTATGATGACGTGGGAATTTTATGACATGAGAGAAGTTCACAGTCCAAGGTTAGTTTGCGAACGCGAACCTCCAAATTCCAGAGGTTCACACACAGAACGGGAACGTGAATCTCACGTTTACACCATCACTACGTTCAATAACTATTTTGTGGGATGCCATTCCAGGGCAGTAAATGACGACCAGCTCGTAAGAAAACGTTAGGCTTCTGTGATACGACTGGTTAACTTTAGCAGGTCGAACAGAAGCAGCCTTTCTGGCATATTACCACGCACGTTGAACCTCTTCAGGGAAACCAAATGTCAGACAAATGTTACCATGACATCAAACCTAATTGTGTAATACAAGAATAGAGGCACATGTTTCATGATCAATCCATATTATCGTAGCGACTTTCAACACCCATTGGCTATAATACAGAAACACAGTGGATTTAACCTTAAGAAGATCGCGCAATTACCGAATATCATTTGCAGGAAATCAAGCGAAAATTACATTCATTTTCAATTCCGAGTATTTGAAATTTCTATATGCAATGCAAAGGTAGATGTCAGTTCGACTCCTTCCTATCAATTGCATGGCGATGTTTTGGTGATTGTAATTGATGAAAATAATAATCAAACAAACAAACAAATGCGCGGCCTACTCAACATACAAACACAAAATCCGTCAGTAATGCGAGCGTTCCTATTAATTATCTTTAGCCAGTTGTGCGAAGAAAGGCATAGCCTTGTTTCGAATGCAAGTCCTCTCAAAAGCGTATCATCATCCTTGCAGAAATATATTTTGGGTTGAATTTAAAGAGCAGAATTCCTCGCTCACAACGTTATGTAGTGGGCTGGTGGGCATGTTAGCATTGACTGTTCGAACTCTGACTTTCGAATGACAATATATTCGTCGTTCAATAGCTCACTGGGTACGTAGCCAAACAGAGACCAATCATTTGTAAACGATTTCACGATCTACAATATAGAATTAGGACTAAAAAATCGTGCAATAAAAGACATGCGTGCCAATTACCTATTAACTTCGTCCTATTCACCTCCTTCTACTTTGAACAACAACGATAATATTTTGAAGCTGAAATTCCAGCATTTCAAAAGTCTTTAATAAGCCTTCTTCCGGATTTTCAACTCATCGCTGGCCGCAAAATATGACCACACGGGCCACGTGTTGGTCACCCCTGTTCTATAGTGGGATTTTATATCACTCCAAAGTCCAAACAATAGCAACCGCATGAGCCCTGATATATATTGCATTTACTATAGGCTAGACAAAATCGTGGCGCTTAAATTATAAGGGAATCTCCCATTTTATACGATTTTCATTCAGTTCATAATGCACACAAAAAAAGAATTACAGAAAAAGTAGACGGAATACGCTTTTCTGGTATATGAAACAGGAAACGGACTGAAAACCACGATTTTTCGAAAGTCGATAAACTCTGACAGACTCTATCACCCAAATCGACCTTGAGGAAAATAACTCTGGAACAGAGGTCTCAAACACACGACCTGCGGGCCGCATGCGGCCTGCGACGGCATTTTGGAATTTCAAGTATTCAACAATATATTCAAGTGCCATATATCTTTTCTAGATATAAGAACTTAAAGTTCACACAAAAACTACTACAAAAGTCGCTGAAATCTCAACAAACTTGTTGTTTGTTCTCTTTATCCGTGTTATTATCGGTGGCGAGTAGGGTAGTAGTACGCTCTACAGCTGTAACACGAATGAATTCTTCGCCGATTGGACATTTCTATTCCAGGGGTTCTTAACCAGGGTCCGTAGACCCCATCGGGGTATGAATCACCACAGCAGGGTGTAGGAGATGCATTGTGGAATCAGGCCTATATGCTGTGGAATAATTTCCTGGCCAATTTATTCAACTGGAATATAGTCTTCGCGCGATTTTATGTGAATGGGCTTTCTGATTTTTAATATAGGTACCATCAGAGGTTGTGTTGAGAATGGACATAGCGGCTACGAGAAATCCCATTGGAAGCACAAGGGTTACGATCGCTAAAAAGGTTAAGAAGCAATGCTATTACTATGGCTCAATAATGATTATATTTAAGTTATTATTGATATGTTCCAATAATATTCGAAGGCAAAATCTAACGCCGATTTAATTCGACTTCAGCAATGACAGTAACAATAGCCTATCCTTATCACGATTATATCAAAACCAGGATTAGGCTACAACGCTGAAATGCTCTGATATCAGATCAATCTTCAGTAGATTTTAAAATATTCTACATAAAATTGTGGCACGTCAAAGGTCCACTAGCTGCAGTGTTATAACCCGACAGTTTTACGATGTCATGATGCATCCTCTCGCATGATGTCTATAACTCTATCAAGAATGCCGTACTGCAATTGTGGAACAGCATCTCGCCGGATATCCGACAGTCGTCGAGCATGACCGCATTCAAGTCGAAATACAAGCAATTTATTCTAAATCAGTGGTTCTCATCATCATTCTGGGCCAGCTTCAAACAATTTATTAATGAATGGGGTAGCCTACTACAGAGAAGTGAAGGAGTTTTTTTTAATATGCATGCTGTACAATGTACATTGTATGTCTTGTATCAAACTAACTGAAGTTGCGATGTCAGAATATCCAATCCAGTGATACAATTAATTCATGTGACTCTTACATTATGTACAATGATTTCCAGGCCGGACATTTTAAACCGACTCCAAAGATTAATGCGCTTCGCTAAATCCTCAATCCATTACGATTCGTTGCAGTAGTGCAGTATACCTTCACCAGAAGTTGCTAATAATTTGCAATTACGGCTATTTTTATCTTACAATAATACGACCTGCCGAAGTACAGGAAATCTATCCATCAATTGCACTTCATTCCGAGTTTATTGCACACCCCTTCCAACGGCATACGACATATGACCCTGCCGGAGTGCTTGGTTACTTCAGCAATACCGTCCAGTTAGTAAATACTCCAAATTATTTTAGTTGCTGTTAGCCGTAGGTTTTCATAACCATTGGAAAAAGCCACCGTTTGTCCCTCCCGTTTTCTACTTGTACGTTCTGACTCCGTACGTGCTACTACGTCTCATCAGAGTCGGATAGAAAGGTTTATGAATATATTTTTAGCGTTTAACATAACAAATATACCTAAACTTACATTAATTCTAAAATTTTCTAAATAGCTTTGTGGCCGACTTCAAATGCTCCTGTGGCCCACCCTTTGAGAACCCCTGGGCTAGGCTAAGATGGGTGTCTGATCTTAAAGGCTACTCTAAGTTGTATCGACACCTTTCTATCTTTTCGTTGTATCGCAGTCTTGTGATGTTTTGAAATGATGAAAATATTAATAAAAACTGACTGATTGATTGATTGAACGCAATAATTAGAAAAATTATGCCCGGCACAAAAACAATTTTATTCAAATATTTGAAAATGTGATTTTTTTCCGTGTCAAACGTGAATAGTACAATGGGAAATCTCATTTCCACGCAGTTGAAATGAGCAGCCACAGTATGATATTTTACCGCTAACTGCCAGTCAGCTAAGGTAAGCCATGAAGTTTTAGCAGCTAATCAGCAAACTGCTTCTTATGATTTACCTTCGGGCAACTTCTCCAATCGTCGGGCCGGATATAGGAAAATTAAGCACTTGGCGGGCCGGATTGCTGAATGGATACATTACTAGCCTACTTATCCACATATATGTACACGGAATAAATCGTATTTAATTAATGTATTTAACGACAGCATTGCAATGTCACTTTAAAGACATTTCTCGCCGATAATTACGAAGACAATGTGGATTTGAGAACAGCATTGTCATTCCGGCGCCGCCATGTCTGCTTCTCTCTGATCAATTAACACACGGTGTAATCTTAATGTACTATAATGACCGGCTTGCCGAGCGAGAAATTTCATAAATCGGGTATCAATCGAAAGCTACCGCGGTACTGATTGCGAAAATACAGATTTTATTCTGCTCACGACCCTGGAACCCCCCTAAATCAGCCCTGAAAGTTGCATTATAACGGAGTTTGGTATTGTGACGCAACCGTGCCGTCTGGAAGCAAGTGGGAGCAGCGCAAATCGCAAGCGTATTGGCCATTGTTGCGCAACCGATTGGGCATTCACACTCTCACTCTCGTGCGCACTTGCTACCGAGTTGCTCAGACGGCATCGCTGCGTCACAACCTCAAACTCCGTTACAATGGTACATACGAGGCTGATTTTGAGGGGTTCCAGGGTCACAAGCAAAATAAAATTTATATTTAGTCAATCAAAACCGCGGTAGCTTTCGATTGATACCAGTTTTATCAACTTGACTGCTCGGCAAGACGATCAAAAATTACCGTCAAATTGCCTTTAGCGAAATGGAAAGTGTGTCGTAGACCAATCTCACTGAGCCGTGAGATTTGGTTGTGTCCACACCATATAGGACACTATGGTGCAATCCTTAATTAAGATTTCAAGGCGTTCGATAAGCCCGGTACCGCAAATTGACCAATATATCAATTCATTGGGTTGAGTACATGGTAAATGCCGATAATGCAAGTCTTCTCGGTTCAACGAACTTACGCGTAACCTCTACTTTCGCACGCTGCGCACACACGTATATAATAACAAAGAGTCACTACAATTTGACGTTTAAGCAAGTAGTGGGGAATCTCGGCAGACTGGGGCCGCGGGTCACATTATCATGCAAGACGGGAAACTGTCCGCGGACCGGACAAAATCCCGTCGCGGGCCGTATGTTGCCCGTCCCTGGTTTATATTATCACAAATTTGATTTTCAATCGTTTCGCAGAAAGGCTTTCCGGAAAATGCTTCACAGACTTCGCTCGATAACCATTTAGTGAGGTCGCGGTCAGGGAATATCGAGCGTGGTTAGGTTTTAGCATTAACTAGTATTAAACCTTGCAGCCTTATCTCGTTTAGAATTACTACACAGTACGCATTCAATGTATTATGTGGATTGAGATATGCAATTTTGAGTAAATTTGAGTAAAACATAGCGACCGCGGCTGAAGAGGACTGGCGTATAGTTCATTGTGAGCTTTCGAGACAATCAGCCGATATAATAACACTGCTCTTATATATAAGTCAGTATATAAGCTATATATAAGCTAGTCATTACTGATCAAGCGATGGGGTGCTACAACCTATTTATCCCTTTGATCGGGTGCAAAAGATTGGTTCTCAGATTTACGGCTATTCTTTCCCATGAACACCTACAAGCTAGCCTATTGATAATAGAAGTTATAGCATAAAGACGGTATTGATTATAATATGCATTGCATACATTTCCTATGATAACTGATTCACTCGATATATCCTACTAATAGAAATCCTGCAGCCGTGAACTATACTGGAAGTCACTAAACAATATACCCGCCTGCATCATTGCCACTCTCGATAAGTCATGTCGCGCTAAAACTTAACCGCATGGTCATCAGAGATGAGCGGATTTGAAATTTCTATGTCCTAATCCAATCCAAATCCGAACCTTCAAATCCAAATCCTAATCCATAACTTTTACATATTCAAGTCCATGTCCAATCCTAATCCGATTCCAACTGGAAATTCAGAAAAAAATACTAATTTATGCAATGGAGGGATTCGAAGATTTCCTTTCACAACCAACGATTCACTTGATTCAAGATAACTTAGTAGCCATAAGTACATTAATAACTGGGTTGCCCGACATATGAGCATGCGACACAATGGAAAACGACAGTTCAGCATGGAACACATCAGCATGCGTCACTTCAGCATGTGACTGTATAACCCCAAAACTTACCCCAACCCGAAACATAGCCTAACCTAACCTAAAGCCTAACCCTAACCCAACCCTAAATCCAACCCTAACCTAACCCTAACCCGTAATTTAACCCACATGCTCATGTGTCGCATGCCAAAGTGTCGCATGCCGAAGTCTCGCATGCTGTAATGTCGCATGCTCATATGTCCACGGACCTAATAACTGATCTGAATAAAGTTTGTCGCCATTCGCCACACGACATTTCGATCTCCCAGAAAATAGGTCAATCCAATCCAAATCCTAATCCGTTCTGAAAAAAATGTCTAATCCAAATCCAATCCAAATCCGACAAAATTTCACAAATCCTGTTTTTTCAAAACCTAATCCTAATCCATGCTCATCTCTGATGGTCATGGGATCCGACGTCGTGACGAAAGCGTGTTCGCTTTGATGCTGGGGAAGTCCCATGCAACGTTATGGTGCGCATGCGTGCCGTAGTCCAATGAGAGATCAAGTGCATAAAAATCAATCCGTTGCCATTTTTTATCAATTTAATCAGTCACGTGCGGTGAAGTTCGGTGTTGGGGAAGTAGATTCTCTTTTAGAACCTCTTACAAGCATAGAAATTCTAAAAGGCTAGCTGACTCAGTTGACGACTTTTTGCTATCACATTAGAACTTTTCGCACACAGGCGGTGGTAAAGGATCAGAGGTGGTCAAAGTAGTCAAGAAAGCTACTCAAGTAGAAGTAGCAGTAGCGACGAAAAAATCTACTCAAGTACGAGTAGAAGTACTTCTTTCATAAGCAACCTAAAACTACTTGAAGTAGAAGTAGAATTTACTGACTTTAAATCTACTCAAGTAAGTAAGTAGCTCTGGAAATGATCGTAATTCGTTCGCATGGACTGTCAAAAGCTGCAAATGGAGCTATGTGGAAGGTGCAAATAGCACGATTCATGTTGATGCATCCCAGGAGGCGTCAATTTTTGACAGAATAAGCAGTCGTCCACATCATGGAATGTAAATGAAAATATTGATATGAAAATGCGATACTAATCCTTTGTTTACTCGAACACCCGCTTTTATAGAATATCATGGCCTGGCACCGTCCCACATATTATAAGGCCCCTAGTTCTGTCGATGAGCAATACGGAGAAGTTGTGACGGATACGGTTTCAACACTTTGCGCAATTAGTATACGGTAATTACAAATATGCCAGATCGTAAAAATGCCATATAGTGAATAGCTTCATTTTCGGAAAATATAAGGCATTACTATACACTTGCTTTTATACTTCAACATGTATGTTCTTCAGACGAAAGAATTCAAACTATAATCAGAACTCAACGTATGATAATCGTAATTGAAAGAAAAATACAATGCAATGTCTTTTGTAAAAAATTTGGTAGATTTACTGGGAAATCTCTGTAAATTTTACAACAAATTCCCGGTCACACCCAATAACTGTGCGTAGCTTGTAATTTTACATTTTGATATGTAATATTACCTTAATTTAGCTGTGAAGTCAAGTTACCAGAATTTCTTCTTCGCAAAATTACTGACAGTTGCTCGTTACTCATGCAGTTTACCCGACTATTGGCAAAATTGATTAGCTTCAAAATCGCTGCAGCCAATGTATATGTGGAATTGAATGTTACTGATATATCATTCTCGAGGTGATTTGACCTGATTCAACCTCGTTCGAGAAACTGGGGTCTGTCATACGGAAATTGTTGGCCCTAGTACCAATATCAGTATATAGTGAATAGTAGGGTACAACAAACAACTGACAATCATAGCTAATGTGGTTAGACCATAGCCATTATATTATAGTAGAAGGCTATGGCTATACGGCCGGCCTCGCTGGTTACATTCGTTGTCACGGATAGGGGTGATAAGTTATGAAATCAGTTTAGGGAATAGAATATTGTTCGTTGAAACTAGAAATATCAGCACCTCATGCTCAGTTGACCATTTGTTAATGGCGGACAAGGCGACCTAGGTGACATCAGGTTAGCGTTACGCGTTACTGCTTTTACTGAGATTCGTAGTAAACAACCAACGCACATCTGTGACATCACTAGCAGCGTCTGGTTAAGTAAGTACGGTAAGTAGTGACAAGACATGGAATAACTATCAATTTATACGCAATTAGATGGAAAACAAAGGGATATATGCAATGATAAATGTTTCTGTATGAAAAAAACGACCTAAATCAAACATTATAACACAGTGACCAGTAAATATTATTGGTGGTATGTCAGCGGATGAATACTACTTTTCGAAATCGTTAGAGTGTAGTATCGTCGTCTGGCCATTATTGAGATTTGAGCAAAGGCTGTAGCGAAGCTTTTGCTTGAAGAAAGTGGACACGATCGTTGAAGATTGCTAGTAATGCTCACTGGGATACGCATCGTAAAAGGTACAGTACTACATAGTATTTGTTACCGTCAATATCTACGACTGTGCACACCACCGGGATGACTTTGATTTCATGATTGAAAGATTTCATTCGCCACATTCTCTGTTCTATTTTGGGATATTAGTCGACTAATATAGTGACCTGTGACACCACATATTCCGCTGCGGAGGAGTTGAAACTGTTGGCTTCTTAATGTCATTTTCGGGCCATAGTATAAAGATGTTTTCATCCACTGCTGGATTTGTTTGGCACACATGCCACCGCAAATGAACAAGCTTTTGTTTCAATACATTAGATATTAAGTAAGTCATGAATCTCTGCTATATCATGTAAAATGCGGAGCCGTCATCACACAATGTACCAGTACCGGTACTTCGGAACATGTTATATTTTTGTTAGCCTATTTGTCTTAGTATTTTTAATGTCCTATTTGTCTTAGTATTTTTAATGTCATGTCTAGGTTAGCAACTTTGCTTAATATGGCGACTTAAGC
Organism: Botryllus schlosseri; assembly: GCF_051294905.1. Lineage (NCBI taxonomy): Eukaryota > Metazoa > Chordata > Ascidiacea > Stolidobranchia > Styelidae > Botryllus > Botryllus schlosseri. The sequence goes on along the minus strand of NC_137237.1, from coordinate 34,719,770 downwards.
ATGAATTCTTTTTAGTGGAACTGCAAGATGCTAGTTACACAGGAGGAATGAGGACGAGAAAAAGAAACAATTGGAAGTTTGGCCGGTGGTGGGATTAATTCACCATTTCTTGATACCACTCGTGTTACTGCATGTCTCCTGAAGATGTAAAGAAGAATTGGACCACCAGCAGCAATACTTTTCCATCGATACCGTAACCATTTCATTGTGAAGTGAATGAATATGCAGTTTGTTCCAATGTCGATTTGGGAGTGTGAAGAAACTTTTGCGATATTTTTGAATCGTGTTGCTTTACGATAGGTATGGATGGATGTGCGTGAATTTACAAGCTGATATGTAATCCTAGGTGGCGGTAAAATTACAGTCTCGGTCGTAAATGTACAGGAGAACATGTACAAACACTAGACACTGTACACTGTACAAACACTGTATAAACACTAGATATCACACTGTACAAACACTAGATATCTTTTGAACCTGTCAGGATATCTTTTTCTTGTCCGTTTATGTTCAAATCATATCTTGTGCATACCTTGTGCTGAAGTACAACTTAAATATATCTTTTTCTTGTCCAGTCATGTTCAAATCATATCTTGTGCATACCTTGTGCTTCAGCACAACTTAAATATATCTTTTTCTTGTCCAGTCATGTCCAAATCATATCTTGTGCATACCTTGTGCTAAAGCACAGCTTGAATATATCTTTTTATTGTGCATACCTTGTGCTGAAGCACAACTACTTTTGGCTAAATTTTGTCGAATGCTGAAAATATAATTGTGAGGAATATCAAATTCGATTATTGCTTCCTATTATGGTAGAGTGGCGTTTATAAATGTACAGTAGATTATAATGAATTTTTACTCTTATAGGGCGATTTAGTCACCTATAGTGTCACTACCGAATGTTCCACCTAGTGCCCCGCTGTTTCTTGCGATTTTGTCGGCTAAACTTCAATATCATATTAGCCCGGCTCTAGGTAGCAATTTGAAAGTCCGAAAAATCCGGCTGAAGAATTTCCAGTTCTGCGTCCAAAAAACTTCTGCCAAAATCATGATATAGTATTTAAGATTATAATTAAGCATCTTGCTAAAATCCGACTGTCGAAACGAATTCAGAATCCGCATCCAGTCCGGCTGTACTGTATCGCTGAAATCCTGCTACGACTCCGGCTCCTGATCCGGAGTGTAAACCAGAGGCCATTTCTCCCACGCGAACAAAAGTCTCGGCGCGAAATATATTTCCGGCAGACAAAGCGCTCTCGTAATGGCGGCTTACAGCTACAGTTGAATGTTTGGTTTAGTTGCGTTCTGGAATTAATCGTGGTATTTTGAGGTTCAACTAACCATATTCCTTCAGAGGATTACTGAAAACTGAACTGTACATGGTAATTTATACATGCTTAATATGAAACATAGGTATATGGTGTGGTGTTGGTATGTCACAAAGTATATAGAACTTGGTTTGCACTTTTGCGAATATCGTAAGCTATTGTGACAGTACTGGATTATATAATATCATCAGATGGTGGTCACTCAAATCATTCATTGTGGATTGAATGTTTTTGTACTTTTGTTTATAATAGTGTAGTGTGGCGCTTGTGGGCTCAGCCAAGACTTGGTAGTTCTCAGATGTATAATATGACAGTGGAAGCACAGACGAAAGCAATGAATGCCACTAATGAGGCGAAAAACAGGAAGCCACTAAAACATGACAAGGGCAATTGGTCTCTGTGGAAAATCCGGATCAAATGCTCATCCAGTAAGTATAAACTCATGATTTGTGAAGGTTTGCCTGCTATACCAAGTATCTGCAGACTCGTACAGACTGCTTATTTAGTTAGTTGACGGACAACTAACGAACGGTTTTTTCAGTACCGTAGTTCTAGTGCTAGATGCACATTTGGAAAAATACTACCGTAATAGTTTCCAAACAACTAGAGAGCGCCTGTCGTTAGTTGCGAGTTTTCAAATTTGAGTAATTCTATAGTTGCGCTTACTAAAAATCCAGTAGTTTTTACAAATCTGGGACCTTGCCAACTATATTATTCATCTGTATTAGATGTATGGGAGAAGGCTTATAGTGACATGAAAGAAGTTGTGGACAATAGTAGCTTGCCCCCCTCTTCATTGTCTGAAGATGAAGAACGACAACAGTCTAAACAAAGACGTCAACCGCCCAAAATTTTTTAGGATTATTCTGTTTCAAATGATGATCAAGGTATCGGTATATACTCTTGTTATTCTGCCTTATGTGTTGTACACAGAATATTCATATATAAATTTTCATACTTTGTAGATGATGCGTTTCAGGAAGGAAGGACTTCAAAGAAGAAAAGTAATCCAAGTATTCAGACACAAGGCATGCTAATACCAATTCTAAGAATGCGGCCATCTCCGGATTCTGGCAATAAAAGTGTGACAAGCAAGGGTGCTGTTTTCAATGATGCTTGCAATGCAAGTTTGCCATCATGCGGAGAGTGTTCAAGAACAGCGTGATTCCAACATTGAATGTAGCGGCCAGTTGCAGGGAACTAGCCCATGCAGTAAGCTCCTAACACTTTGATTCATTCTCGAATTTGAGGTATAGCGTCGTTCTGTTTTCTAGACGCTCCTTCATGTGTAAGCAATGTTGAACTGAAAAATTCTGACTGTCAACAACGAGGCCTAGATCACAAAGTAATGGTAAGATTATCACATATATGATTAATCCAGCTTTCTTATATTCAAATAATTTTTTAGCTGCTCCGTGCACACCATCAACTCCAACATCTGCATACAGTGACCACTCAATTTCTTTGATGCGTAAAAACATCAAAGAATTGAAGTTATAGATGAACCAGATGATGGACCTCAGCTCCAAGCAGATGAACCAGATGATGAATCTCAGTAAAGGTCACATCATCACCGATTCAAAAAAACACAGTACCACAGCCCCACTCTTGCTGGAAGATCTTATTGAAGACCCCTGTCAAACCTTATCTCATCTGGAACAACTGGAAACGAACTTGATTAACTGCGATTGCAAGAAGTCTGAACTGGTATGATTTTGTTGATTAGAGCAAACTTTGCCGGACTATCTAACTCAGACCTGGCCAAAGTGCGGCCCGCAAACCATTCTGAGCGGCCCGCGTGTCCATTTCTTGAAATTCAAAACACAAAACCTACTTTTGAAAATTAAACCGTAAGCTTATAAACTGGGCCGGAACGGAAATATACCGCGGTTACGCAGCCTACGTCCCTCACAAGCTCGCATGCGTAATCCATGTTCAACATAAAGCTAATGTAGCAAAGTATGTCGTGACAATTAAAATCACAATAAATCACTCTTTTCATTTAGTTCAAACCTTCTTTGTTGCCATTGTCATATTACGCAGATTCGACTCGAGTCAAGTCGAGTCATTTTCAACTCGCAACCGAGTCAAGTCAAAGTCATAGATCAGAGAGTCGAGTCCGAGTCATGGTATTATGACTCGAGTCCGAGTCCAAGTCAATGTGTTGACTGCTCAGTTTCCAGCTAAAATCTTGTTAAACTCGCTTTTTATAACTCAGTCTGGCGATATTGAATGGTTCGCATTTATAATATAGTAGTTTTCCTCACTTTTAGCAGTTTCTGATCGCATTTTCAAGTACTACTACAAATAGACGAAATCCCAATAGGGAGGTTACTTTAATATTCTTCGAAATTACGATGAAATATCGGTCCTGGCCATCTTTGTCCCGACTTGGTTCGTTCGAGTCATGGGCAATGGCTCGAGTCCAAGTTGAGTCAATACACAGATTGACTCGAGTCGAGTCATTTCCGTATTTAGTGACTTTTACAAACTAACCATTTAGTTAGTTGAAAGTCAACCAACTAACGGTTTCTTGGGTAGTTGTAGTTCTAGTTGCGGATTTTCAAAATTGAGTAGTTCCAATTCTAGTCGCACATTTGAAATAATACTAGTTATACCGAACATCTAGTAAACATGTGTCGTCGTTTTGGGCGAATTGAGATGCCGGTGTTCTATTGAATGATATATGTACTGTACAGCCATAGGCGACGAGTTGCGGGGTGGTGGGGCGTCGCGTTGCCTTGTGCACAGATGAATCTCGCTATTTGGCAACACGCCTCTTGCTAATTAGCTTCGCGCAACAGTGAAAATACGACTTATTGATTTGCGACTGAATATTAGCATCAGTACGGTCATTTCAAATGAACGTAGATCAGCGCGCGTACGGTATTTAGTTGTTCGACGCATTGATATGCGATGGTATTTATTTGTTCACGACAGATCAGGGAGTCGCTAATTAACACCACTTCCGGACTCGTCGTCAAGCTGATAATGCGCATATAATCGTCAGCACGAGAAGATTGTATAATCGTCATTTACGGATGTACTTAACCATAATGAATTGATGCTATATTAGTGAATTCGAAAAATATCGAAACCCCGCGCCATTATTTTAAAACCCATTACTGATTTTTCGGCTGGCTGATTTTAGGGATGCCAGGGCCGGCATGAACAGAATAAAATTTATATTTACGTGATTCTTATATCAGCAGCTTTCCATTGACACACGTTTTATCGGATTTTGCACTCGAAAAGCCGGTCAAAATGGCCGTAAAGTTGCTTTTGTTCAAATGGAAAGTATGACGTAGCCTAACCCAAATGCAGTGTCCTACTGTCCACACCATATAGGACACTATGGTAACATTGTTTGTGCTGGGCAAAATTGAGTACCTGAAATTTAATAATAAACTGAACTGGTCTAGTGATTTTTCATTCTGTCACACACCACTATGTATTGTATTTTGTACTACAGGTATCTGCTTTGAATGGACTTCGGGGTGAACAATTGGCCTCAACGGTCAGAAATATGACAAGCATAGCTGCAAAGGATTTATGGCAATTGTTCAGCCTGAAAGGTCAAACAAGCAAAAATGGACAAAAAAAAAAGTTCAAAATTTTACTCGTGACAAGACTACTGAACGTAAGTTGTAACTAATATTACAATCGCGATTACAAAACCCTCAATAACGATGTCTTCGAGAGCATTTTTACAGTGTTAGGGTATTTTGATTTCCATTCTTGTGAAAGATCATTGCAGCTAAATTGCAAATTGTTGCTGACCACACGGACTTGTAAGCCCTCGTTTGAAGTCATCTTCTACTGAGATTGCCGACATGGCGAAATCACAAACAAGTGCGCAACTCCGTGCTGAGTCTGAAATGTTTTGAAATACCAATTTTGACATTATGTGGTGATCACATTCCAGAGAGATTGTTACCGCTGGCGGATATTCCGATTTGCCGCATTGTTTTGTAATGCCGCCCCTGATCTACTTATATTCTCTTTGAAGGAGCATGCAAAGTGACTCATCCTACGGCCGAGAGTCGAACAATTACAAGTAAAGTGGGACGATTTCTAACTGTTATTGGAGCTTGCAAGGTAATTTTGTTTATGAATCTGACGTCTGTGTGACAGCTGCGTTCTTTATCATATTATTTGACAGTAAGTGAATCGTTGCTACCTCCAGGACCGCTACCATTCATATTCAGAACACTATCCCTGTGGTTCCCAAACTGTTAAGTGATATAATTAAAAAAAATTTCTAGTAATTATTTAATCTTGCCAAGATTGTCGGCCCAGCTCGCATAAATTTTTGATCCTCTCGTTACACTTGCTAAGATTTAGCGGTGGAACCAATGTCTCCAAAACTTTTGTGCCAATAATCGATCACTCAATTTCAAACTCCTTTCAATTCACATTTCTACACGGGAAGCAAGTTTATCCTCAACTGGTCGCATTTGTACCGCGTGGAGGGCTCAGCGCCTGGCTTAGCTTCTATGTGTTGGAATTGAGCAAAATTTGGCGCGCAGAGTTTAATCGATAATTAAGTCGAAGTAGATGGTAAACGGCTGTCACATACCACCAAGGTCGTCGTGATTTACAAAAGACGGTTCGGTATCCTTGGATGAATGCCATGTTGGGATCAATTCACTACCTTCGAGTCACGAGTCATTGCACATTTTGACTCGAGTCGAGTCAAGTCACTCGTTTTTGGAGGTGACTCGAGTCAAGTCAAGTCAAATTGAATTTTCGCAGTATCAGTGGTGATGCAAAGTCATTACATTTTGCTAACTGGTGATGGATAGATTAATTGGCCATGTATCTTGAATCAAATAGCGAATATAAAGTTAAATATACATGCAAAAAGGTGTTGCATCGCGCACACACACGTAGAACTGCTAATAAAACACGCGAGTAACTGTCCACATGCAACAGTCTGGTTTTATTAGCCAATATAGAGGATCGAATATGAAGCCTCGAGAAGTTGAACAAATTTATTTGCTACAACCGGCACTATCCATCTACTCTACCTACACATCCGTGAGAATATTAAGGCATAAACTATATTCGTTCGATTTAAATCATATAAGAGTGTTGGTAAAGGTGAGCGCTGTGCAATGTAAGCACTGAGCCGTCTAAGAAACAGAGGTACGTTGCTATTAGATTAATCTACAACTACTACTACAACGCAAGCAGTGAACACGTTTAGTTATTGGTCGATTTATTTGTGATGTAATAATGGAGCGTCAGTGATTAGTACAATCAGTGAATGACTGATTGCTCTCACAAGTGACATCGACGTAACGCGGACAACCCGAACATAGATAAGATAGGATGATTTAATTGACACTGTTTACTTGATGACTTGAAATTGACTAGTGAATTTTGCTCCGAGTCATGAGTCAATCCTCATTTCTGAAGCGCCGAGTCAAGTCAAGTCATTTTTACAAAGTGGACTTGAGTCATCCCAACACTGGATGAATGTGACTTCACATGACCGTCCCACGGTACTCGCACCCAAACACATAAATTACTTTTGCACTACTGATATAATCAATCAAAGTAATCAATTCATTTATGTTATAGGATGTCAATAAAGGAGAAAACAGGAGCAAGACTGTTATCGAGGAGGCTGAAGATTCCGATACCGATAACATGGACTATTGCTAATGCAGAAATATTTGCTGAAGTGATTGCAAAATTCTGTATCAAGGCCCAATTCTTGCTTGTGTATTTTCTTCATCCGAGTTTTTTTCGGCGTGTTTTGTACTGATTTCATACAGAACAGAAAGCCATATAAATGATTTTAAAAATTGGCGATTAGTTTTCATTCTGAATCAAGGCCTACCTCTTGCTGTCTACTTCTTGTTAACGTATGCTGTGTGTTGTCATGGACTGTTATTTTACCTTCATTCTTCATCCATTTTTATTGCAATTTTCCGTCAAGGTCTAGTCCAGTGCATTTTTTTTGTATTTTGAACTGGTATAATATAGAACAAAAAGCCATACATGATTTGTAAAACTGACGATTCGTATTCGTTCATATGTGAAGTGCAGCATATAGCAGGTTTAGCCAACCAGGGTTCAGGGTCACACAGGGTCGAGCTGTACAAAAAATATCTTACAGGATATCGTTGAGGATGTTTATCGGGATATCTTTGTGGATGTCCATCAGAATATCTTTGAGGATGTTTATCAGGATATCTTTGAGGATGTCCATCAGAATATCTTTGAGGATGTCCTACAGGACATCTTATATATATCCATTTCTGTCGACGAATGTATATATTTTGCACAGGATTGAAGAACATCTTTTGAACTCATGGAAGATGTTTAAAAAATATCTTAAATAAGTTTTGTGTTTGCTGGGTGGATATACCGTGTGGGTGACTGTAACATTACAGTCTGGCGTGTAAAGTGAGATTACCGGACGAGTGTAAGTTAAATTTACATTGACCAACGGTAATGTTGCATTACCACGAAATGTCTGGCTACCGTGCTTCCAAACATTCGCGGTAAATCGAGGTTTTTATTTTTTACAGTGCAGAAAGTTTCAACGGCGGTCTGCTAAAACAGGTCTAACGTTAAAAAAGTCAAAGTCCACTTTTCCAGATTAGGAGGACACGTCATGGGCTGCTAGGTATAATAGGTAATTGGTAGATTGCGGAACGGTAATTTCAAACGTTATGGGGGAGCCATAGGCTACTTACTGTGATGAAAATATTTGATATAGATGACAATGCGGTGTGAACGGAACCACGCAACCCGGTATCTAAATTATTTTCAGCTATACTTTCGTTAGAACAGATATGTCACTCCATATCTACTGTGCGCGAAGAGAAACGAAAATTCTGGGTATTACATGACTTTTATGAAAATTAAATGTTGGTTCTACGTGAAAACAGTCCCGAAATTCCTTAGGCTATCTTTCTTATTGGGGAATTAAACCACTTCTACTTGACAAACTGAAAATAGCGAAAAGCAAGTAAGTAGTTCACAATATATTACGAAGTAGAAGTAGAAGTAGCGAACAAATGACCTACTTGAGTAAGTACCAGAAGTAGAGGAAAACTTCTTGAGTACTTCGAAAAAGTAGAAGTACTTCATTACTGACCACCTCTGTAAAGGACGTTGTGTCCGATAACCTGCGACGGTATATCGAGTGCGAATCCCTCCGGCTACGGACATATAGCCACATACTCTTGATCTGACACAGCGCTGCGTGCAACAAAATCTTGCACTAGATGAGAGGTGACCACGGCGGTAAACGAATAGTTATGCGGGTGTATTTACACGTAATGCAATTAGCATTGGCGGCCGTTATGCAATTTGAATTAAACCTATTGGTTCCAAAATTTTGAAGAGATTTCAATTCCACTTCAAAATTCTCTTCGCGCTTCACGCGATCAGCGCAATTCAATTTTTCGATTTTAGTACCCAGCATGCAGTGCGAGTCATATACAGTACCATTGCAAACGTCATAGAAAAAGAAGGCGCCCCATAAGACAGTGTCAATTTGGAATCGTGTGCGTTCTCACGAGTTGTTTTCTGGTACGTTTCGCCGATTCCACTATCTTTTGACCATAACCGACAATCATGATGGGAATTCAAGTAATAACAAGATGCAATAAAGTGATTAATAACAATGGGCCCACTCGACAACGCACCATCATTAAAATACGTGCCCTAAATTTCAAATTCATGCCATCTATCAGGTAAAACGGTAATTCTAATGAAATAGGGTGAGCAAGATACAAATTTGATAGTAATATGTGTAGCTACTCATATTGACGATGTTCTTTCATGAATTCGAATATGTTTTTGCGCTCCGACAACAACGAATCGCGCTCTATTTTCTTATAGTCGCTATTTCGGTGCGTATAATTAGTATATTTCCTCATGCAGTCTCGAATTAAACATGGTTTTATTACTTACAGGTGGTTGAGTACGACTATCCGCTGGAATGCGACCGACCGACCGACCGACCGACCGACCGTGCGCTATTCCGTATCGACCTTCGATATTAATATCTTCTAACGCCGAAATGGCATGGCCCCAATGCCGCAATGCCAAACTCCATTACAATGCAGACGCCGAGGTTGATTTGGGAAGGTTACAGGCTACAAGCAGAATAAAATATATATCTTCGTAATAAGTACCGCGGTAACCCAATCACTGTTAGCCGTATGATTCTGGTTGTGTCCAGTAGCTTTGTCCCCACTTCGTGTCAGTGTCGTATGACTCGTATCATTTTATAATCACTATTTTACTTTGCGTGCCCCTTATTGGCAATGTTTCCTATAAGTTGAACGCGTGCGCGGCCGCGCACTGCTGACAAAGCCTGCGAGTACAAAAAAATATGTTAATTTGCTGTAAGCATTTGAAGAGCGCCAAACATAACGGGCTGATTCAATCGATTCCTAGACCACCCAAAACTTCAACTGTATACTACAACTTGAGCCCAATAAGATTGCACAAACTATAGAGTCATTGTTATGCTTTATATTTGTATTCAATTATGATGAATTATTAATCAGCAAGCTGCCGCTGTCGTGATCATTGAGGTATAGCCGATTAGCCCATCAAGAGCCGTGGTTTCGTGATTACTAGTCTCCTCGCCGTTCTATGGTCGGTGGCACGCCCACTCTTCGGGAGCTATTTTCAAACGCTTTGCCCGAAATCGTAACGACTTCATCGTGAGCTTCTTCCAGGCTTATTTTTTTTTATCAATAACACTGGTCAACAAAATGAAGAAACAAAATTTTTGGCAGAACATCCAGGAGCCGTTTCTGGGGTTTTCAAGGTTGCTGATTACGAATATCACATTAGTTTTGCCAAATTGGCCTTAGAAAAGAAGATAATATTACCCCTAAAAAAGCTTAAAATCACCGTATTTACTCTTGTATATTTCACTTAGTAGGAAGTATATCTCGTTTTTTTTTACTTTTATACTGCGGATAAATAGATAATTGACTATGATGAACAGTCTAGGGTTGTCCATAATTTGGAAAATCTTACAAATCCTCGGTTGTAATGTCTTATTCGATAGATTATTGATAAAAAACGACACTGAGCCTGAAAGAAGCTCACAGAAAGGCCGTTAAGATTTCGTGCAAAGCGTTTGAAAGTAGCTGCCGAAGAATGGGCGTGCCACCGACCATAGAACGGCGAGAAGACTAGTAATCAAGAAACCACGGCTCTTGATTGGATAATCGGCTATGCTTCAATGACCTCGTCAGCAGCAGCTTGCTGATTAGGTGAACAAGGAGTCTGCTACTGGCGGCGATTCTGAAAGCGCATTGTATGTAGGTTGACAGATCATGATTTAGGATTGATTCAAGGTATCTTGAGGTACGAAATACATGATGTACAAACAACAGCTGCTTCACAAAAACGTCTAAAGCATGACCGCTTCATTGTGAAGGAAACCGCTGTAGCCTATATGCCTTGTTTTCAACGAGGGAAAGCATTGGCGCTTATGCAAGTGGCAATGGATTCCTAGTTTCAGAAATAATATATCATTATTGAATACAAAGATAAAGCTTAACAATGACACTATAAGTTAGGTGATCTTATTGGGCTCAGGTTGCAGTACATAGTTGAAGTTTTGAATGCTCTAGCGATCGGCTGAATCAGACGGTTAGGCTTAGCACTCATCAGATGTTTGCAGCAAATTGAATTCACTTGTAAATGTTTTCAAAGTCCCTAATGATGTCGCAGAAACGAGGTTTAAATGCAAGCACAGGCCCTGCTTGATATGATATGCAAACTATGTTGGATACTATGCACTATGCAGCATTGTCTGTGTTTACCTTTATACCCCTTTTCTGCGCGATTATTAAGGAATTTGACATATCATATCCAGCATATTATGTGCTTACTTTTACGCCTCTTTTCTGCGTCATCATCAAGGACTCTGACAACACTTGCAAGTGAATACAGTTTGATGCAAGCATCTGGCAAGTGCCAAGCATAACCCGCTGATTCAGCCGACCCTTAGAGCTTTCAAAACTTCAACTATGTACTACAACCTGAGCGCAATGAGATCACACAAACTATAGGGTCATTGTTAAGCTTTATCGTTGTATTCAATAATGATATATTATTTCTGAAACTAGGAATCCGTCGCCACTTGCATAAGCGCCTATGCTTTCCCTCGTTGAAAACAAGGCATATAGGCTACGGCGGTTTCTTTCACAATATAGCAGTCATGCTTTAGACGTTTTTGTGAAGCAGCTGTTGTTTGTTCATTATGTATTTCGTACCTCAACATACCCTTAATCAATCCTAAATCATGATCTGTCAACCTACATACAATGCGCTTGCAGAATCGCCGCCAGTAGCAGACTCCTTGTTCACCTAATCAGCAAGCTGCTGCTGACGTGGTCATTGAAGCATAGCCGATTATCCAATCAAGAGCCGTGGTTTCTTGATTACTAGTCTTCTCGCCGTTCTATGGTCGGTGGCACGCCCATTCTTCGGCAGCTACTTTCAAACGCTTTGCACGAAATCTTAACGGCCTTTCTGTGAGCTTCTTTCAGGCTCAGTGTCGTTTTTTATCAATAATCTATCGAATAAGACATTACAACCGAGGATTTGTAAGATTTTCCAAATTATGGACAACCCTAATGAACACTCGTGTCGTTCTCGCTTATTCCATCAATATTAACGTGACCTATTGCGAGAACTTTGTTTGTTCAATTAGCAGTTTGTCAAGCCTAAAAATTGTACTTTTGCACAATGGAAATATATTTTCTCCTATACCAATTGGTCATTCTACCAAGATGAAAGAGGAGTATAAAGCTTTCAAGTTTGTCCCTTGAAAGCTTAACTAAAATACTCATATGCGGCTCATCTCTTTTCACTTGTAAATGGATTATTTTCCGAAAAGCCAACAAAGTGGGTATATCTAGTAGGCCTATCCATATCAAACGAGAAGCTTAAATCTGGAATCTTTGATGGACCTCAGATTCGGATTACAATTTCATATTAAGAAAGGGGCTCACTGCATGGAATCCCTTCTAGGATGTAGTAAATAAAACTTTTTGGAACATCACAAAGCACCCAACTACAAACAGTTGGTCCGAGAATTGTTATTTGTAATTGGAAACCTTGGAGAAAACATAAGCATTAAATCTCACTTCCTGTTCAGTCATCGTGATATATTTTCTGATAATATTGTTGATTAGAGAGAATAGAAAGGGGGAAGGTTCCATCAATACATCAAAAGAAATATATCAGTGCAGATGCGACGAACATATTATGGCAGATTATTGCTGTAACCTTTCGAAAAACAGCACTAAATTGCTTACAACCGAAAATAGTAGAAGAACCAATTTTGCTTTGAGATAAGTTAATAATATTATGTTCGAACTGATTATTTTGAAATCAAAATAGGTGGTTGACATGAAACTGATTCAATTATTGCATCGTTATTTGAGTATTTAAGTAAATACGTATATTCATGATTGAAGTTTATTTATGTATATGATATCCGTGGAAGTCTGTCATTATGATATAATTCTGTTGATGTATTTTGATTTAAAACAGTCTTCAGCGTGTCAAAATAACAAGTAGATTGAATTTCTGAACTTTATAGCACGACCGAGCCGATTTTTATCCAGCCCATACAGCGAAAATATGAGATTTTAGTCAAAATAGCCCCTTGGATTATCTCCAAAAATAGAGGCAATTGGAAAAAAACTACGATCATATTCGGAATCAGTGCCCTTCAGAACCGCCAAACCCACTCTTACTTTCTCCGCCTAAAAATATGTGTTGACCAGTGTAATCTATCCAGTGGTTCTCAACCTTTTTCACCTCGCGGACCGGTAAAATTTCAAAAAATGTCTGGCGGACCGGTGAACTTTCAAAGTTGAAATGAAGCCAAAATGTAACGTATGCAACCGTTTTTTGCAATTATTTGGTGCTAGAAAGTGACATTTAGAGGGTTTTGATCGTAATTAATTAACTTCATCATGGCATCCATGAGATTTTATGGTAGTGAGTCTGCTGAGTCGAGGTAAAATTGCATTGTCCAGATAAACGTGCTACCGCCGAGAGTCGTTTACAGTCTTTCGCGCCGAAGGCCGTGGGTTTAACCGACCACGCCAACTCTAATAATATTCATCTCTTTGACAATATCGAGAAAAGAAGCGTTTCGGAGTCGAACCAAGCACCTTCTCGTGCTACCTTGTTCATTGCCTACTGCCACCAGACGCAGGCTACTCTGGCCACTACGAATACAATGCGTGCCGCAAGAAAAAACCTTACAGCAGCTATACCGGCCATCCGCAAATCCGGGCCGAAAAATCACTTCGGCAGCCCAATTTTGAACAACCCTAGCTGTCTCGTCAAAGTGATGAACTTTTTTTAGTCAACACATTTTCTTCTGCTTCGGATCTCAAAATGTTACGCAATGTTGTCCAAGGAACCGCGCACTTAGTCGGTGAGTGCACGAAGACTCCTGAAAAATTAGAGGGAACATTGCTTATGAGTGATTATCTTTTAACCAGTGGGCCACTCCGACTATGGAGAAGGAATGTGAGTAGTATATATGATCGGTCGTGGTGTGCGCTTTTTTGCATGGGGTAGTATAGGCGGGGTGGTGAGCGGCTGGGAAAGCGGGGGTTGTGAGCGGCTCTTATTTCTTATGGCGGGGGTGGTGAGCGGCTATTGCGTCTTATGGCGGGGGTGGTGAGCGGCTCTTATTTCTTATGGCGGCGGTGGCAAGCGGCTATTGCGTCTTATGGTGGGGATGACAAGCGGCTATTACGTCTTATGGCATCTCTCGACCGGTGACCCTGTTCGGTATAGGGATCGCTCAACCGGTGCCTCGATCTTGTGGCGGGGTCGCAAGCGGCTCTTATTTCTTATGGCCATTGTGTCTTATGGAGCCTCTCAACCGGTAACCCTTTTCGGTATAGGGATCGTTCGACCGGTGCCGCGAAAACTCGTCTTGAACCGGTGACCCTTTTCGGTATATGAATCTCTCGACCGGTGTTGAATATGTATCAAGTAAATAGTCATGTGAATGAATCTTTGTTAATGTGTATATCGTGAAAACTCGTGGTCGTGACTCGCCTTTTTTACTATAGGTGGTGACGGTGATTCGCCCACCGTGTATTCTTACGGGATCTGTGGTGATTCGCCATGTGTTCTTATGGGTGCGCTCGCATGTCGTACTTTCAGGTATAGGTATCTCTCGCATATCGTACTTTCGGGTATGGACATCGCTTAACAGGAAATTCACTAATCCGCAGTGCATTGTGCGATTTTGAAAACCAGATGTTGGCGGTTGTATTTTGACCTGTGTGACCCACTAAATACGTCCGTTTTGGAAATTCGGAGCGCGCACTATCATATCGATTATTCCACTAATCCAGTCGGTGCTATTACATTCAGCAGTATTCGGTATTCAGCAGCGACACGAAAAGCGACCAACAAATAACCGCGCTCGTAAATTAACACTTCAAAAAGTGTAAAATAGATTGCAAATCCAGCGATCGCTGACAAGATAATGTCTCGGGCATAACCATTTTTAGTGACTTGGTGTTACAAACATACCGATCGCTCACGCGGTGAAATTTTAGTAATCAGTTTGTCACAGAACTTGATTTCGCTGGTAAGATTTAATAAATACCGACTAACAGAACCATCAGTGTGGGTAACTTGAATAGCAACAAATTATCACTTATTTCCGCCCTAACCCTAATCCTTTGTGAGATTACCACATACTCAAATAGATGCGAAATAATTGTAAAATCATACAATCTTTTTAGGAATATTACTTGACTTGACCAACTTTCGGCTCTGTTTTCGATTTCCACACAGTCGCTATAAGTTTCCACGCTTCTAGAATAGGATTGACTTTAGACACGTCATAAGAATCATGGTAATATTCAATCAATGTGTCAATTTACCAACTCGAAATCTCACTCGCGCTACAAGTGAAGCTGAATTGTTTCCGAATATGATAATTTACCACCGCTCAGCGCCAAACTGACTCTGTATAACAATATTACGCATGCGCGGTATTTCAGAATGGTATAATGTCATTATCAGCAAATATTTCACAAACTTAATCGTTTACACGAATCAAAGCTAAAGTTGAAACGACAATATCAAGGTTTGAAACCTTACAACTCGATCAGTGATTTTTTTTTCAACTGTAAAATAAGTTAATATTCTGTAAGACACAACAATTATTGCTCGGGTAATGTGACATTGAGATAACCAAATTGTATATTGAGTATACGAGATTTGAATGTTTGACTAGTGATAGACTGAAAAATATCTCGCAAGAGAATCCATGTGATATAATGCAGGCTATCGTGATACAAACAAATTCAATACGGTATACCTATTAACCAATCGGCCCCCAACCCGAGATTCGAGTGTTCGATCAGTGCTCGATAAAAATTATTTTCATGTATACCAACTCTTGCGTTGTGGTGAAGGGTGTTACGATATGAGCAAAGTTTTAATAAACACCATTATCAGCACCCTGATTGAGAAAAAACTTGATTCGTATGTATGAAAAGTGTTTGATTGGGAATTTATCCATTTCTCACAATCCCGCCACTGTAATGAGGACTGGTATTATATGATTATTAAATAATATTTCACAAACTCAAGCCACTGTTTTTGAGGAATGGTATTATATGATTACTAAATAATATTTCACAAACTCAACCCTAATCGTAAGACTTGAGAGAAATCACGTATTCGCTTGATGATAACACGCATGCGACAAAAAACATCACCGCGATTTTGTAAACTGATCATACTAATCAGGGTATTTACCATCACGCTTCTAGAATAGGATTGACTACTGAAGGTAAATTCAGATAATCCAAAATGAAATATCTCAACTTTGACATAGTCTGAATTGAAATAGATTGACAAGCATACCTACCAACTTTAACCCACTCACATTTCGAAATTATGCACACATTGATTTGAAACAAGTAATGTAACATTACAACTCTATTCCCGATCCAGCTTTCCGTTTGTCAAAGAGACATTTTAACATCTTACCATACTCAAAAGAATTATTCACAACATTAACAAGTGTTAAAAATCTAGTTTCCACTTACTTGATTATATCAGTACAACTAGCAAACTTGAATTAATTCATCTGGTTGTATTCATATGACCGATAATTTTTATCCCACTGTAAAGGTTGTTATACTATTTTACAAGACAAAGTAATTATTCCTCGATATATTTTGGAAGACAAAAGTAATTTCTACTCGGTGTAGGTGGCTTGAGATTAACATACTATGTTTGAGTGTACGAGATTTGCAAGTCTGATCAACGTAGTTGGGAATTCGTTTCTTACAATCGAACGCAGGCGTTATATTAAGAATTATCATGATGTAAACATAAGGATTGACACATTGATTTGACATATGAGGTTTTGTAACGGTCTATCATGACTTAATTATTAAATTATTCACGATAATTAGACCCGGTGTTGTGGTAAAGATTATTATGACAGCAACTTTTCACTACCACGGTTATTACCATATTGAGTTATAAAACTATTCGTGTATGAAATGTTCTTGATTGGTAAATTATTCCACCTTGGTACAAATCACTCTGCGTATCGCGGATGTCAGAAAATATTTTACAAATGTAATTGTTTCCAGTTACCGAGACTAAAGATGAAACAACAATTTCGTTTACTGATTAACAACCGGCGCAATACTTCATTGTCGGAATCTGCGACTAAGAACTGAAACACATACCCGCATTACCCTGGTGTCAAGATGTGTGAATTGACATACCGCCGCTTGATTAATGCTTAATCCGTTCGCACCATTTCCCACACACTTTGATCATTACAAAAACAAATTGGAATATGTTTTCTAGACACCTCCTATTCAACTAGGCTTGAGTAATACAGAAAACTCCTAACATTAATAAAATCGAAACATATGCTTCACTGAATACTAAAAAATGTGGTTGCATTGATGTTCAATGTTTTATAGTAGTGATCATAAATTATCATTTGAATCTTATAAAATTGTAATCATAAAACCACACCACAGGAGGTCATCAAAAGCATATTGCAGGATGTTTGCTCTATGCATCCTAGTTTGGTAAACTGGAATTATTTGTAGAACGCACACCATCAAAGAAAAACACGCAACCACTAACACGATTCCTAGTTGAGATTGAAATCCTAGTCATTTTCTACGCGTGCACAACTATAGGGTCGTTTTTCTGGATACAAGACCTAAAATTTTTGAGTTGTCAAAACGACACACATATTTGAAAATATCACTTACTTGGTTAAAGCTAATGCATCGACGGTAACAACCGACACGGATCATTACTATTTATTTCATAATCATTTCAACAAAATTACACACACTGTACATTGTTGCTTTTTGCGTGACACGAGAATAAATCAGATCACAACGAACTTAATGTGTATTTTACTCACTCGTCGCATTATGGATATTGACCAACATCGTTTCAACGTCGTGCATCGTTTTGCCGAATACGAAATATGTTAGTGTAGCAAATGTTTTAGCGTAACAGAAAACTATTTTCACTTTCTTGACTTTTGAAAACAATACACGCACATTTTGTTTGTGTCAACTATAGTTACTTGTAAGATACGACTGATAATCCCCGCGACTCATACAAAAGTATGAAAGATATTTACATCACGCAAAGTACTCGACCTTACACGATATTTTTGGTACTGCGAAACTCAAGAATGATTGCCTACGCTTTCAAAGTAAAGAATGACGAAAAGTGCTGAGTCATCATATGATTGCCGGCACAACAAAACGACTAGTAGCTGGAGCCGTAATAAAAATGTTCCTAACCCTTAGCACACCAGTGACAAATCGTGCTACCCCCACATTGAACGTACAGAGTCGGTTCATGTATGAGACTTGAGAACATGAATTTGTCATCCATGATGCTTGTAATGTCGGCCATGATGTTATCCATGATGTATGTAATGTCACACACCTCGTTTACGCGAATACTTGTGAACAATCGTGAAGTTTACTTGATGTGTAATGTCTTGTTTTTTTCATGGAAACACAGGGTGTAACATGTTTCATTGGTTTTTTGATTCAGAGTTGATATCCGGATCCGGTTAATACTTTCTCGGGTTTTCGATTTCAGACTGAACGGTGGGGTATGTATTGACCAATAAAGAGTGACACAATATAGTAAACGTGTGATAAAAATCACAAGTAGTGTTATCCATGTACGAACCAGGTACCAAAGTCGAGGTGGTGTTTTATTCAGATGTATAGACTCTGTGCAAAAACTAAAGTACGAGCCCGGACACATACACACACACACAATATTCGTCATTTTCCAAAGCATACATTTCGATATACAAGATTATATTGTTATTTCATGTGGTTAACCGATGATATAGATGTGTTGCTACCGACGTGAGTATACTCTGAAACCGATTGTCGTGTATATTTTCGTCACTGTTCGTTGTAATCTATTTCAAACTTTCACCAATACAGCAAATACCAAATTGATGCGTGTGGTTGTCAGATTTCAAAACTCAAATGGTATTTTTACTTGGGTAAACATCGCATCTCCAAACGAAAATTATGTTGTTACTCAGAGAAAAAATATATTTCCAAACGAAAAGTGTGTTGTTACTCAGAGAAAAAATATATTTCCAAACGAAAATGGTTTATTATTCAGGGGAAAAATATATTTCCAGACCAAAATGGGTTGTTACTCTAGGTAACGATTGATTTCCAAACGAAAATGGTATTGTTACCCAGGGAAAAGATAGATTTCCAAGTGAAAACGGTATTGGTACTCAGGTAAATGATAGTTTTCCAAACGAAAAGGGTTTGTTACCTAGGGGGAAATATATTTCCAAAAGAAAATGGTTAGTTACTCTAGGTAAAAGTTTATTTCCAAGTGAAAATGGTTTGTTGTTCAGGGAAAAAATATATTTCCAAGTGAAAAAGGTTTGTTACCCAGAGAAAAAATATATTTCCAAGTGAAAAAGGTTTGTTACCCAGAGAAAAAAATAGATTTCCAAGTGAAAAAGGTTTGTTACCCAGAGAAAAAATAGATTTCCAAGGGAAAAAGGTTTGTTACACGGGGTAAACGATAAATCGCCAAAGGACAATGGTATTTTAGTCAGGTAACGGTTGACCTCCAAGTGAAAATGATAATTTTACACAGGTAAACATCAGTTGTCCAAACCAGTATGATATTTTGACTTGGGTAGGTATCTTGTGTTCAACGATGGTAGTGTGATTGGTCTTGTTAAACGTAGTTGCCGAGTTGTACAATATACTTTTCGTGCATATACAGTTACGAAGGGGCAGAAAATGAAATTGCTATTATGATCGTCAGAAGATTGTTGTATGTTGATTTGATTTGTCGGAGTAGCAACCCTATCATTCGCATATGACAAGCAAAATCATTATCGTGAATACATGTAACTGACTCGCTCGGTCTCGACCAATGCAAAATAGATGATTCGTTTTTTGAAACCGTAGCGAAGACCACATGTAAATCGATGCGATAGACTTCTATCCCCTTACATTCAGTCGTGTCGTGTCCATTTTAATACGGAGGGGCCCACAGGTATGACATGCACACACTAACACCATGAACAGAAATCGATGGTTTTGATTAATAAAAATATTTCTCAACAATATGTACAACTAAATCGGGGTTTTGATGTTGTAGAAAGTAAACAATTTTATTGAGTTGCGTGTTTGACGAAAGTGATTGGATACAAGTATGTGTTGAGGAAAGAAAATTTATTTTTCTGTACGCGACAGTTTGTGTCAAAATGAAAATAGATTCGTGGTTACAATTGGATCGTGGTTGCGCTGTTCAAATGTACGGTTCAACACGAAGACTTGACGCTCAACAACAACTCGACAAAACATATCCATTGCACGATTTGTCACTGGTGTGCTAAGGGTTAGGAACATTTTTTTTACGGCTCCATCTACTAGTCGTTTTGTTGTGCCGGCAATCATATGATGACTCAGCACTTTTCGTCATTCTTTACTTTGAAAGCGTAGGCAATCATTCTTGAGTTTCGTAGTACCAAAAATATCGTGTAAGGTCGAGTACTTTGCGTGATGTAAATATCTTTCATACTTTTGTATGAGTCGCGGGGATTATCAGTCGTATCTTACAAGTAACTATAGTTGACACAAACAAAATGTGCGTGTATTGTTTTCAAAAGTCAAGAAAGTGAAAATAGTTTTCTGTTACGCTAAAACATTTGCTACACTAACATATTTCGTATTCGGCAAAACGATGCACGACGTTGAAACGATGTTGGTCAATATTCATAATGCGACGAGTGAGTAAAATACACATTAAGTTCGTTGTGATCTGATTTATTCTCGTGTCACGCAAAAAGCAACAATGTACAGTGTGTGTAATTTTGTTGAAATGATTATGAAATAAATAGTAATGATCCGTGTCGGTTGTTACCGTCGATGCATTAGCTTTAACCAAGTAAGTGATATTTTCAAATATGTGTGTCGTTTTGACAACTCAAAAATTTTAGGTCTTGTATCCAGAAGAACGACCCTATAGTTGTGCACGCGTAGAAAATGACTAGGAGTTCAATCTCAACTAGGAATCGTGTTAGTGGTTGCGTGTTTTTCTTTGATGGTGTGCGTTCTACAAATAATTCCAGTTTACCAAACTAGGATGCATAGAGCAAACATCCTGCAATATGCTTTTGATGACCTCCTGTGGTGTGGTTTTATGATTACAATTTTATAAGATTCAAATGATAATTTATGATCACTACTATAAAACATTGAACATCAATGCAACCACATTTTTTAGTATTCAGTGAAGCATATGTTTCGATTTTATTAATGTTAAGAGTTTTCTGTATTACTCAAGCCTAGTTGAATAGGAGGTGTCTAGAAAACATATTCCAATTTGTTTTTGTAATGATCAAAGTGTGTGGGAAATGGTGCGAACGGATTAAGCATTAATCAAGCGGCGGTATGTCAATTCACACATCTTGACACCAGGGTAATGCGGGTATGTGTTTCAGTTCTTAGTCGCAGATTCCGACAATGAAGTATTGCGCCGGTTGTTAATCAGTAAACGAAATTGTTGTTTCATCTTTAGTCTCGGTAACTGGAAACAATTACATATGTAAAATATTTTCTGACATCCGCGATACGCAGAGTGATTTGTACCAAGGTGGAATAATTTACCAATCAAGAACATTTCATACACGAATAGTTTTATAACTCAATATGGTAATAACCGTGGTAGTGAAAAGTTTGTTGCTGTCATAATAATCTTTACCACAACACCGGGTCTAATTATCGTGAATAATTTAATAATTAAGTCATGATAGACCGTTACAAAACCTCATATGTCAAATCAATGTGTCAATCCTTATGTTTACATCATGATAATTCTTAATATAACGCCTGCGTTCGATTGTAAGAAACGAATTCCCAACTACGTTGATCAGACTTGCAAATCTCGTACACTCAAACATAGTATGTTAATCTCAAGCCACCTACACCGAGTAGAAATTACTTTTGTCTTCCAAAATATATCGAGGAATAATTACTTTGTCTTGTAAAATAGTATAACAACCTTTACAGTGGGATAAAAATTATCGGTCATATGAATACAACCAGATGAATTAATTCAAGTTTGCTAGTTGTACTGATATAATCAAGTAAGTGGAAACTAGATTTTTAACACTTGTTAATGTTTTGAATAATTCTTTTGAGTATGGTAAGATGTTAAAATGTCTCATTGACAAACGGAAAGCTGGATCGGGAATAGAGTTGTAATGTTACATTACTTGTTTCAAATCAATGTGTGCATAATTTCGAAATGTGAGTGGGTTAAAGTTGGTAGGTATGCTTGTCAATCTATTTCAATTCAGACTATGTCAAAGTTGAGATATTTCATTTTGGATTATCTGAATTTACCTTCAGTAGTCAATCCTATTCTAGAAGCGTGATGGTAAATACCCTGATTAGTATGATCAGTTTACAAAATCGCGGTGATGTTTTTTGTCGCATGCGTGTTATCATCAAGCGAATACGTGATTTCTCTCAAGTCTTACGATTAGGGTTGAGTTTGTGAAATATTATTTAGTAATCATATAATACCATTCCTCAAAAACAGTGGCTTGAGTTTGTGAAATATTATTTAATAATCATATAATACCAGTCCTCATTACAGTGGCGGGATTGTAAGAAATGGATAAATTCCCAATCAAACACTTTTCATACATACGAATCAAGTTTTTTCTCAATCAGGGTGCTGATAATGGTGTTTATTAAAACTTTGCTCATATCGTAACACCCTTCACCACAACGCAAGAGTTGGTATACATGAAAATAATTTTTATCGAGCACTGATCGAACACTCGAATCTCGGGTTGGGGGCCGATTGGTTAATAGGTATACCGTATTGAATTTGTTTGTATCACGATAGCCTGCATTATAACACATGGATTCTCTTGCGAGATATTTTTCAGTCTATCACTAGTCAAACATTCAAATCTCGTATACTCAATATACAATTTGGTAATCTCAATGTCACATTACCCGAGCAATAATTGTTGTGTCTTACAGAATATTAACTTATTTTACAGTTGAATAAAAAATCACTGATCGAGTTGTAAGGTTTCAAACCTTGATATTGTCGTTTCAACTTTAGCTTTGATTCGTGTAAACGATTAAGTTTGTGAAATATTTGCTGATAATGACATTATACCATTCTGAAATACCGCGCATGCGTAATATTGTTATACAGAGTCAGTTTGGCGCTGAGCGGTGGTAAATTATCATATTCGGAAACAATTCAGCTTCACTTGTAGCGCGAGTGAGATTTCGAGTTGGTAAATTGACACATTGATTGAATATTACCATGATTCTTATGACGTGTCTAAAGTCAATCCTATTCTAGAAGCGTGGAAACTTATAGCGACTGTGTGGAAATCGAAAACAGAGCCGAAAGTTGGTCAAGTCAAGTAATATTCCTAAAAAGATTGTATGATTTTACAATTATTTCGCATCTATTTGAGTATGTGGTAATCTCACAAAGGATTAGGGTTAGGGCGGAAATAAGTGATAATTTGTTGCTATTCAAGTTACCCACACTGATGGTTCTGTTAGTCGGTATTTATTAAATCTTACCAGCGAAATCAAGTTCTGTGACAAACTGATTACTAAAATTTCACCGCGTGAGCGATCGGTATGTTTGTAACACCAAGTCACTAAAAATGGTTATGCCCGAGACATTATCTTGTCAGCGATCGCTGGATTTGCAATCTATTTTACACTTTTTGAAGTGTTAATTTACGAGCGCGGTTATTTGTTGGTCGCTTTTCGTGTCGCTGCTGAATACCGAATACTGCTGAATGTAATAGCACCGACTGGATTAGTGGAATAATCGATATGATAGTGCGCGCTCCGAATTTCCAAAACGGACGTATTTAGTGGGTCACACAGGTCAAAATACAACCGCCAAGATCTGGTTTTCAAAATCGCACAATGCACTGCGGATTAGTGAATTTCCTGTTAAGGGATGTCCATACCCGAAAGTACGATATGCGAGAGATACCTATACCTGAAAGTACGAAATGCGAGCGCACCCATAAGAACACATGGCGAATCACCACAGATCCCGTAAGAATACACGGTGGGCGAATCACCGTCACCACCTATAGTAAAAAAGGCGAGTCACGACCACGAGTTTTCACGATATACACATTAACAAAGATTCATTCACATGACTATTTACTTGATACATATTCAACACCGGTCGAGAGATGCATATACCGAAAAGGGTCACCGGTTCAAGACGAGTTTTCGCGGCACCGGTCGAACGATCCCTATACCGAAAAGGGTTACCGGTTGAGAGGCTCCATAAGACACAATGGCCATAAGAAATAAGAGCCGCTTGCGACCCCGCCATAAGATCGAGACACCGGTTGAGCGATCCCTATACCGAAAAGGGTCACCGGTCGAGAGATGCCATAAGACGTAATAGCCGCTTGTCACCCCCGCCATAAAACGCAATAGCCGCTCGCCGCCGCGCCCATAAGAAATAAGAGCCGCTCGCCAGTGCGACCACAAGACACAATAGCCGCTCGCCACCCCCCGCCATAAGACATAAAAGCCGCTTGCCACCCCCGGTTTCCCAGCCGCTTGCGACCCCGCCCATAAGAAATAAGAGCCGCTCACGACCCCCGCCATAAGACATAAAAGCCGCTCACAACCCCCGGTTTTCCAGCCGCTCACGACCCCAGCCATAAGAAATAAGAGCCGCTCACCACCCCCGCCATAAGACGCAATAGCCGCTCACCACCCCCGCCATAAGAAATAAGAGCCGCTCACCACCCCCGCTTTCCCAGCCGCTCACCACCCCGCCTATACTACCCCATGCAAAAAAGCGCACACCACGACCGATCATATATACTACTAATGTGTCCACGCCGCTGTGAAACCTGGTGGATCCGGTTCTCTCGTGTGCCAAGGCAAGTCAATACATACAGTGGAGTGTACTAAATTTGAGTAAGACATGTCTGGCCTGAACCGTTTGCCGTTTTATTGTACTATGCATTCGTTGCCATATATCCCTCAAATCTGCCTAGTCATCCACTTCAGACGGTTAGTTAGATCAACGATCGGACGGTTATAAGTGTCCTATAAAAGCCTAGCACAAAAGTGGGTTTTGGTATAAGTCAGCTGCACATGAATCCTGCAAATGATGAGCGGTCTGGTGTAAATGAATATGTATGCTAGTTGTCAACAGACCATGAATGGAGCTACATTTAGGATGCGTCTGAATCCATATTGCAGTGGTTCTCAACCGGGGGTCCGCGAAGCCTCAAAATAGTTGATAACCTAATTTGTATTTTTTTTTAATCCGGAAAATCACGAGGCAGTTTCGCTTCATTACAAATTAAACTCACATCAACAGAATGGCCATCTGAGATCAAATATCCTACTGTCATATTAATGGATAAATTTCCAATAGCCTACTGATGCAAACATTTTGCTTTTTAGAGATGTTTTGTTTGGGATGTGGGTGGAAAAAGTTGGATGAGTAAATGTTTACAAAAATCCATGATCTCCTGTGATATAAGCCTACACAACGATATTTCCATATTAATTTCAAGATAAACTGCTTCTCAGGGGTGGCCAACCTTCTCGGCCAAATGGCCACATGAGATTTACGAACCATTGCGTGGGCCACTGAATGTTGATGAACTCTACACGATTGGGTAATGGTGAAAACGATACTAATAACAATGCGCATCAAAATCAATAACAATTATGACATGAAGACTCAGTGTGCATCGAGGACCTAGACACGCGCAGCACGAAAATTTTACAATGTTAATAAATGAATTCGGTCAACAATAATGTTGCTTCCATAAATTGTTGGTCGCCTCTGCATACCGCTGGGCTCATTTGGCAAGGTCAATCATTATTCAGCACTTGGACTTTTCAATATCGAAGATTTCGGCGAATACGCGGAATATTCTACTTTATGGTCATACACGAGGATCTACGAAAAACGTGGCTTGCCCCTGGATACGCCAATACGTCGGAACTGATATTTTAGTCATCAACATCACAAATTTTGCGGTCAGGCTGATCTAATTTTTGGTTGGCCTTGCAAGTTCACAATAAATTACCTGTGTAATTAATTTTTGATAATATAACTAGTTTCGATAATTGGCCCGCTGGCCACGGGTTGGCCACCCCTGTGCTAGATAGAAATGACTAGGATTGATGTAATATGTTCATGAAATTTGTTTGTCAATTTTGGTGCAATATTTGTTGCGATCATACCCAAATGTGTCGTCGGAAGCGTTACGCGGTATTATTACATTTGTCGACAACCATATTTGTGGAAATAGGTTTTCGGCACTCGTTCATGTAAAATTGAGGCGCGTATTTTCAAGACACGACCACGTATTTCAAGAAATGCTGTTGCAGAATTTGCTTTGAAATAATGGAAGTCAACCAAATTCCTTCATAAAGAGCATGATCTCATTTTCAAGAAAAGTAACTTCGCTGCTGTTCATGCGTTTATCACTAAGCCTACAGGTACCATTTGCACAAGACAGATGACGATTGCACGATAATTGAGCTAAAATTGAACTAAAACTTCGTTGGGGTCTGCGGGGGTCCGTGAGAATCTGAAAGGGGTCCGCGAAGACAAAAAGGTTGAGAACCACTGCCCTATCGCTTTACCCCGCATAGTAATGTGAAGGTTGATAGCAGATAATAGCTTCAAATATATTTGCGGAATACGCTATAACTGTTGAAATAGTGTTTGTAGGATGTCAACCGAGATATTTTTTCTTCCCTGCATCAGTCCTGCAAAACTATTACATTCTAAGGAATTAGCACCGGTTAAAACAAGTAGGGGAGACCGGGGACAATTGTAACACTTTTTGTATTTTCCAACATTACGTGTTTTTCTCGTGGAAATTTCACTTCCAAAGTTTTATATAAAGAAGCCAACAACTCGATAGTTGATATAAAAACTAAATTGGAACTCAATCAACAATCAATCATGAAAATTTTGGGTCGCAAAAATCGCTGCTCAAATGTTACAATCGCCCCGTACCCAGGGGCAATTGTACCACCCTTGCTGGGCAATTGTAACAGAGCTTTTTATAACTAAAAACAAACGCAATGAACAACTAAAACGGAAGCACAAATTGTAATATTGCATGAAACTAAGGAAGAGACGTTTGAACGCTTCCAGGCTACGGCCTATCGCAGTTATGGCATCTGAATGCAATATCACCCTTCGTGTCTTGTTCAATCTTGAAGTGTTCAAGAGACACATTCATTCCATCATCTCCCTACACATATTCGGCCTCTTCTACCAAGGTTCTGTTCTTCAGCGTTCATAAGAGGTTGGTTATTCGGTCACCTGCGACGGTGCGAAATCGACCTGGCTAACATATCTTGGTTAAATGGGCCGATGATAGTATAGCAAAACGAGGACGCAACATTGTGCGGCGTCAACGCTATAATGACATTCTTCTGTGCTGTACAAAATTGTTCACATCAAATATCAAAATGTAAGTGGGCGATGATCAAACTCAGAGGACGAGGATTCAGTCATGACCATTGAAGTTCGACACACCAGAAGTCGATCAACATGAGAAAGGGTGGTTGAATCACGAAAATAACCGAACCGTCATATTCACATCACCACTATATTGTATGACAGTTTCGACAGATGATCAATGATCATGTTAGAATTGGTATCGCAAGGCAGTATCTGTTCTGGTGAACTTCGTGCTGTTACAAGATTATTTGCAGTAGATGAATGGTAATACCAACATATGAACAAAGACATTCAGAATTGATAACATATTGTAACGGGGCAAAAGTAACAGAGTGTTACGATTGCCCCTGACACGCTCGACCATGATTATTGTCTCAGTATGGTACCTTCCCGACGATGCAAGTCTTATTCTTTCCATCATCACGGTAGACTATGGTAATATTGTTCCAGCTACATATATTACGTTGTAACTACTTGAGGTACTATTCGTCTAAACAAATTATTCCAGACCAGAAAAACTTTACTCAAGGGTCAAAAATTTCGTTTTTTGCAAATTATTCCGGAGTTTCGCATCGTAGCTCAACGTAACTCCAGGTCAATGATATATATACAATGATTGGAAACTGCACGCCCCTTAACGCTATAAGATAGATTCCCGGCGAAATCAGTCCGTCGCGGGATATGCTTGAGTAGACGTACGGAATTGCGTATGTCGACTGTGGGGGAGTGCTGCAATCGACCTTTCTGGCGTACTAATTCACTGATTTTCCCCAATTGGTTTAGTTTTTGTTGGATTCTTGAGCATAGTGAGGCAGTGCTGCATACTAGGATCTAATATAACTTTTAACAATGCACATTTATCAAAGTACCGACTAGCTGTGAGGCATTTTAGCATCGGTTGCAACCATGCATGTACGACACAGCCAAAAAAATTAATAGATACTGTGGGTGAGCGTCAATATAGATGTACAGAACCTAGAAGGATTGTTAAAAGAGAATTTTAAAATATTCTGGCAGCATTTATGTCACCTGATTTTTTAAAAGAGAAGGGTTGATTACGATAATTGTGTGAGCAACTAAGTTGTTTTATATAGTATACATTGTAATATTGTAGGGCCGAGTTCACTGGCAACCATAGTATCAGTATAGCGATTGTACCTTCATAATATAATATAAAATCGGAACTAACCGGAAACTAGCATTGTACTGATTGGTAAAATGCTAACAGATATAACTTTTTACCGGGTCAGGCCGTTGAATCCACATTCCACATCAATGATAAGAATCGGCATTGTTCCAAACAATATTCCATCGGCAAAACAATGCACTAGAATGATATTGAGGATAATCACTCCATAGTTGGTATTGTGCACATCGACCTGGCGTGATATGTCGTACTACTCTCAATAGTTGAATCTTTCACACCGGGGTGTCCGAAAGCGTCTACCAATGCCCATTTATTCAAAATATACCTGGTAAACGTTTTGGCACTTCTTTGATATGAACTACCCGTTGTGAAGTGTTCCCCATGAATTGCCTGTAAACCTTGAAAATTAACGTGGAGTACTCGTTAAGATTGATAGCTGGAAGGATTGTACAAAATAGATGATTTATGCATTTGCGAGCAACATTCTATGGTGTCTTATTCATTGAAAGGTTAGGAAATGATTTTGTAACCTTCGTCATTGTATAGTGTGTACGTCTATGGTTTTTTATGTATAACCTTCATAACTTTTCGTCATTTGCATCACGCTTTATGACCTGAGCATGAGCATCAACTTGCATTGTATGTGCTGCTACCCAGGTTATTTTTCCAGCAATGTAACTCCACATTCCACAACCATCCAATGCAAAATCTCTCTCTTGAATATGCACATTGCTCATATATATTGCATATGCGGCAGTACGGAAAATACTTGACGGATTGAATAAATAACTTGATTTCAATTGTAGTTGACTGGCAAAACTGTGACATAACAAATTCCCATTCTGTAAATGTCTAATGCATAAATTTTTTACAGGATCGTTAACATTTTTGATAAATTATAGTCCATTCTAACTTTGAAGAAAAGATTGTTCGTGTATTGAAACAGCCGCAAAGCAACCCACAGCCGCGAGGAAATTGAAAAGGATTCAGGGATCTTAATAAAAGTGCAAATCATTATCTTATGGGATTTCGGCACGCCAGGCCGTACATGAGAAGCAACCATGTCATGTTCCACTTTGCTTCAGACATTGAGATATTTCCAAAGATTGTAGTCAAAATGAATAATACTTTGATGAATGGTGCCGGATTGGATTGATACTCATTGGATCGATTGATGCAGAGAAAAATAGTCTTGCTGAAAGACTATGCATATTATTCGAGTACGAGAGGTGAAGAGATGGACACTACAATGCAACCTGTGGATAATTTCGTGTGCCTTGTGAATATGACAACCAAGTTCAGCTACAACTGCCATTTAAGCCATATTGCATTCCAGATAATATTGCTTCACTGGTACTAGCTTGAAAAAGATATGCCGCTACTGCAAAACTGGAGATATTCTTATGCCGCAGAAACAGCAACGAAATTCGTGAGCAGGGAAGCTTATCAAAGAGACTAGAAAACAACAACAATGATAAATTTGATACGGACATTTTTGCCAATCTATCGAGCAGACTATCTCATTATCACCAAGAGATTGAGTCTTGATCCGTTATTGGAATCATTTTTATCCTGATCAGGAAATCTGGCCGCACCTGCGATATGGTAATTTTCAAAGAATAATTGATTTCTAAAGAGGCTTGAAACATACTAGTGTTCAAATGCCATGGTACTTGATGCTTGAATGCCCTCCGATGTTCAACGTCATGTGAGATCGCTGCTCTACCATCCAACTGCTGTCCTGTTATTGTCATTAAGAGAGGATAAGAAAGCTCGAAAAAATAACATTTGAGAATATATATTTTTGTTACGTGACAAGAAACATTGACGTTTTCAACTACTAGGCACAGTTATTCGATTGTTCATAATAGCACAGCACAGTTTCATAAATTACAACAAAAATAGATGCAGACAGTACATTTATCGAATGGCTTAAACATAGGTATATCTGATATTGTAATTTGCATAAACATGAAAATCCCTTTTTGCTACATATTCACTTGACTTAAATGCTTTCCGTTTACTAGGATTTTGGTTCTTGTTATTCTGAATTTAGATGACAACAAGTCTGACATGATAACAAAAGTTGTTTATGCAGTTTTCAAGTGTTATAGTAAATGAAATATCCATACCCTGTATAAAATTCTCAATGATATTATGGTGTTGGTATCCTCATTGAAATTTAGACACGACTAGTATCAGAGCATTTAGGAGTCCATGAAGAGGTGAGGTATTTAAGCTGTTCAAAATCCTGCTTCTGTAATACCCATGCGATGACACATTGTTATGATGCTCGGATTCGATCAACTTCTTCCATGATCACCTCGACCGTTGAGGGAATAGATGGTGATGTGTAAGTTCGGAGATTTGTTGAGTGAAGGGGATTGTTGGATAGCCTCTATTCCGTCCCATTCTTCGAAGTCACCATCTTGCAAGTCAACTATGATCGTAAGAGTTGACAAACTGGACTGGACATGGTCAACATTACAATTTAATGACGATATAAAGTATATGCTGTGAACAATCATTTATAGATCATTGGCTGTGCACAAGTCTATCAAACCTGACATGGACAGTGGCAGGAACTTTCTACCTATTGTGGGTCGCTCTTGCGCACACATACACTTATAAGATATACCATCATATCATGGTAAATTGTACTCATGAAGTACCGTAGTTTGAAAAAGTAGGTTAAGACCAGATTTTGCAGACGTTTCTTAGTCAATTGGATATTGAAATCTACTTGTTGAAGCAGAAAATGAACGGTCTGAAAAGTACTCGAGTAGTATGAAGAAATGAGTTAGACTTTACTTTGTATACATCTGTTAGTCAATTGTATACTGTATCTACAAGCTGCTGACGATTACTCCTGATATGTATCAAACAAAAATATTTATATTTTTATTCATTTGTATATATGAGCATTCGGATCACGTAACAAAGGAATAATGACTATTATTACTTCAAAAACATGATGCTTTTTGCGATATCCTCAAGTAGGTTTTGCCTACTTTCACTACTTCAGAAGGCCTGACTTCAGAGTCAGTTTTAGAACCTGCCTGAATTGACTTGAAAAAATTAGAAATGACTTCGTGACTTGATTAAAAATTTGCAATGACTTGAAAAAATTGACCTGATCCCAACTCTAGCTCGTACTATGAAGTATCCACCTTTATTTGATACTGCGAGACCACCTCCGATCACAATGTTCATCAAGTAGGCACACTGGTACATCAGTTTCGTCTGAATATTAAGCCATGCTACTGGTATTGGCCAAAACCTGTACAGTATGCACACATTTCACGTGCAAAAGAGGTCTCGATAAAAAACCTTTCACTACGTTAACGCCAGTTCCTGAAGAAAGATTGCTGGCGAACCGTTTGTTAGTTGTTTACATCGATTTCATACCTGTAGTGAAGCATGACTCGCGACGCGCTCAAACGCAGAGCTCACTGGAGTTTCCAATCATTGTATATATATCATTGCTCCAGGTATAATAGGAGAGATAACTACTGCATGCGCACTCAAAATATCAAGCTGATTTCTCCATCCTACAAGCGGTGAGGTCGATTGTTACATTCGCCCCTAGTTACATTTGTCCCCGGTCTCCCCTACATCTAATTATCCGCCATAAATTTGTGGTTGTTTATTGCAAAAATCATTTAGTCACTCCGTTAATCAATAATTCATTGAATGTTTTATCAATTCAAAAACATCTCAAGATTGCAATATAATGAAAATATGGATTTCATGATAATCATCACCATGCACGGTCAATATGAGCTGTTAGGTCAGCAGGGCATACCCTCGTTTCACTTTCGTTTTCCTTGTACGAGCCGAGGCATGTTCTACCCGTGAAATAACAGAATTCCCCAGAAATAAGTAAGCGTTCGTTATATGATCTTTGTAACTCTCCGAAGAGGATGTTCACTATCATCCAGACGTACCGGGATCGAGCGACTTAGCAGATGGGACAGATATAAAACAACGGTTACAGCTTGGCGCTGACTGTTGCATTTCTATGAAATTTCTGTTATAAGCGTCACTTACATTGAATTTTGCTACCATAGTATTTACCTTGAAGTATACTCTGTATGAGGCATCCCAACATGAAAAAATAATGACTCATAAGTCATATCGCCTTAGTAGTTTTGAAATTACATTGAGTCAAGTTTAACGCGGTATGCCGTTAGCCTATATACAATATGCAGGTACATGTGTATCCATCTAGATCAGGGGTCGCCAACTCAAAATGGGTCGCGGGCCACTTTTCCGAATGCCGAGATGCCGCGGGCCGCAGGACATCAATATCGATATAAAAGTAGGCAAAGTAGTTCAGCAACCACATCTGATAACTCTTCGTTATTACAATGCTGTGCTCTCTAACATGGGCGACGGTTATAGTCACCACAAAAGAAATAATATTTTATTGAACAAACACAAATACAACAAAAGTATCATGATCATCAATTTCCAATTTCGTTATATTTTGAACTATGAGCTGTACACGATACCTGACACTCTGTAGCCGCTAAAACAGGGGTGGCCCACATTTTTGCTCTTCATGGCCGCTTTTCGATTACTCATGTAGCCTGCGGCCGCATACCGGTTGTTATAGTCGTGATAAACTAGCTGGGGCCAAATGCCCACGTTAAACTGTCCATGTCCATTGCCGGTACACTCCGAACTAATCAATTTATGCACATCGGCTTACTATGCGGACCGAAATCGTTAGTAGTTATGTTGTAATAGCCACATGACACCCCGGTCTGTAGTCGCGCGAAGCGCGAAAAATTTTTCATGTTTATTAGTGAATTTCGTCAATATTCGTATGGTTTCACATATTACTATAAAATATTTATCCTTTCTCGGCCAATGTGATCAGATTCACCGATAGAGCTGATGCAGGGGGTATGTTAGAAAACGTAGGGTTGTTATCAAAAGTGTCGACAGCCGCATAATTTCCCTTCTGCTACCGCAGATTGGCCCCCCCTGGATTAAAGAATCAATATTTGGATTAGCTAGACACGGTAGGCCTACTTGCTAAACAACTATCTCCTCGTAAAGCATGGTCTTTTGGAGAGCCCGAAGTCGTTTTTCACGCGTCTCGGTCTTGGCAGTGGTGGGCCATTGCACGTCAAGGCAATATTATGACCATTCGTACCAGCAAATTCTTCATCCATGGAATGATATTACCATGTCGAAGCCGTATCAACTAGTACGGAATAGTGATATTGGGCACAGTGTAATGGCTTACTTCGAACAACAACAACATTATGTTTCAATTGAAATAATTTTCAGCGTTTAAAAATGATTTACTAAGCGTTTTTCTGAAATTTGTTCAAATCAGGTCGCGGGCCGCAAATAGGACCTCGCGGCCCGCATGCGGCCCGCGGGCCGCGTGTTGGAGACCCCTGATCTAGATCCACACATCAACTTGCACGACTTGAACTAAAATTATAGTTTAGGACTTGAAAATGAGTCACAATCGGAAAATTTGAGATAGTTTGACTCGTGACAAAATTTGCATCTACTCGTAATGAATTGAGGCTCGAAAGTAGTGACTTGATCCAAAAACTGTTTCGCACCGAAGACGAAGGTGAACCAAACATTCACAACATCCCTAATACATGTATATCATTTTATACAATTTGCCGTCTGCAGTGAAACGCACTGAATACACATTTTCTAACTACCATTACCTGCATTGTGGAAATTACCGTCTTTTGCAACGGCTCCATCCCCTAGGGCAGTTGTGATATCTGTAAAACATGATAATATCAATACCCTATGTATCTACATGTTTAAACAAAGATGACCGGATTTGTCCGTGTTTCGCAAGCCAAAACAACATACACTTGAAGACCGCATGTGAAATTTGAAGCATATATATATAGATGTGTATACTCAGGTAAGCTTTATCATATAGGTTTGCAATTGAAAAATACATACCACGGACCATGCATATGGTCGTGAGATGCAGTGTGATACGAAATAATATACGTACTGTGATCTACGCGCGTACAGTTAGAAGTACTTTCACGCATGCGGCTCGTGAGCCATGGGTTGCCAACCCCTGTACTACTACTAGTTAGAAGTAGCAAATGAAAGATTGGAAAAGTACTCGGGTGAGTTTTGATCCATTTGGTCGAGGTTTTAGTACTAAACCGAAGACTGGGCTACTTTTGAGAATCTTCACGACAACGTAAAATGACTGATGACACTACAAATAGATCGATTGACTGAGTTAATACGATAGTGGCACTCAAAAAGGTATACAAACCTATCCAAAAAATACCTTCTACTTTGCAAAACTACCAGGGGCAAATAATATAAGGTTTTGCGTCAAAACTGTTTAGTAGAAGTGAAAGCGGTCTGAAGGCAAAACCCCTCGAGTACGTAGTATGAAAGGCAAAACTTACTTAGGTACTCCGGACAATTATAAGTACTTCGGTGCTGACAACCAACGTCTGGTCTTGAAAATAGCTACTTCCACTTGTAAAGAGTAGAAGTTATTGATTACGAGATGAAATTTCTGATAGTGTTGAGCCAATGCCAATAAACCTCCGACCTGTTTTAGACATCATTAGGTTAGGGTTATATATTTTTGTGAAGCAAATTCCGCGGGCATTCTTTAGCACCAACTAGCGGATTTCAAAATGAGCTAGGACACATTGTCTGTCAATATGACGTCACACTAGCAAATATTTGCCTATCGACAGAGATGGTCAAGATCCGGATCAGGAGCCGCTATCATGTTAGGCCGGTGCATTTTTGTGCTTGTATTTTGTAAGCAGGACCGAAACAACATTTTTTCAGCCCCCTCCCGTCCAAATGAACACTGATCTTGAGCCCACCATAGAGTAATCTATGCAACTACTGGAGGGCTTACTATATACATCTGGTTTCTATATGCATCTGTTCGTTTAATTTTGTGAATGAAGTCTGTCTATAATATTGGTTCTTCCCAGTGTTGGGATGACCCGAGTCATGACTTGACTCGAGTCAGACTCGAGTCACCTTTTTCGAATGACTTAACTTGACTCGAGTCATTTTGCTAAAATGACTTGACTTGGCGTAAGTAGTTAGTATGATCGCTCGTGATGTGGCAGGGGCTCTTATGGGCGGGGTGGTGAGGTGCCTGAAAACCGGGGGTGGTGAGGTGACCCTTATCTCTTATGGCGGGGGTGGTGAGGTGCCATGTGTTCTTATGGGTGCGGTCGTGATTCGCCTTTTCGGGTATAGGCCGCGGTCGTGATTCGCCGTGAAAACTCGTGGTCGTGACTCGCCTTTTTTGCTATAGGCGGTGGCGGTGATTCGCCTGTTATGTATTCTTACGGGTTCTGCGGTGATTTACCATGTGTTCTTATGGGTGCGGTCGTGATTCGCACTTTCAGACATCTCTCGCATGGTGTTGAATATGTACGAGTCACCAACAATAACCGCACAAACGGAAACGTGGCTTGTTGTGAGGATTAAGCAGTGCGTGCGATCTATATTTCGAATGACCTGCGCGCTGAATTGTTTCCGTGAAGTCGTGTGCTACTATCGATTATTACACTAGACCATTCAGTGCGAAATAGTTTGCTAAATCTAGGAATCAGTCGCATGGTGTTACTTTAGTAATTAGTTTACCACAGAGCCGGCGTAGCCGGTGATTCGAATACCGACAATAACCGCGTTCACAAACCAACACTTCAAAGATGTGTGAAATATTTGTAAAACCCTGCGATCGCTGACAAGATAATGTCTCGAACATAACCATCTTTAGCGACTTGGTGTTACAGACATGCCGATCGCTCACAAGGTAATATTTCCGCAATAAGTTTGTCACAGAGCCGGCGCAGACGGTGATTCGTAAACCAACAATTTGACACTTTCTGGTGGTCGCTATATGTTTGACACTTCGGAACGCGGTTGACTTTAGTTGTATGATAAGAATCATGCGAAAATGCAAGTAACGTGTCAATTTGTCAACTTGAAATGAAACTTACTACACAGCTCAAGTTGATTCGTATCTGAATGTGTTAATTCGGTACAATTCTAATTATTTCGAGAAATATTTTCGTGATCTTTTGATTCGACTGTAACCTAAATATTGCTGACGCCGACTTTCAGCCACATTGAATTATTCGCACATTCCACACCGCTGTTTTCACACCTATAGAATGAATACCAACTATAACTCTACAAGAATCAAGAATCACAAGTATGCGCATTATACAGTTATTGTCTTTATCAACATGAAATCAAACTCTTAACAAAAACACGCGACTAATCATTTGTCAACTCTAACATTATCAAAAAAATTCCAGTATTGTTGATTGAAAATCCTCGAGTCTTTATTTTTAAGAATGTTATAGTACGGTGTCGGAATCCATTCGCGGATGTACTAAAGGTAAATTCAGATAATCCAGAATGAAATATTTTGACTTTGACATAGTGTGAATTGAAATAGGATTGACAAACATGACTAGCAACTTCCCCACAGTCCCGTTTCGATATTATACACACATTGATTTGAAACAAGTAATGTAACATTACAACTCTATTCACAGTTTTCCGTTTGTCAAATAGAGTTTCAGTAAATAATTTCACTATGCTATCGCGATATTTTAATGTGTTACTACACACAATCAAGTCAATCAATGAAATCGCACCTGTTGTAAATATTTCACACTTGACAACCGCTTGCACATAACACGATCGAGTTGCAATGCGATGAGTTGAATCGGAATATTTCAACCTACTTTGTCAAATCGCGATTTGAAGTAGGATCGCCAGACAGACTGGGTAAACTTTCACTCCAATGCGTTTCAGATTAATTTATTCACACGATCACCATCTCGCTGTCTTCACACTTACACAATCGCGTACTGTTTCCACTCGCAACTTCGGTACGATATTTCAACTTGTCACAATAACTGATTATTCACATGTTGATTTGAAACAAAAGAAACCTTGAACAAGTTATCTGGGTATTTTTTGTCGCAATTGAGTTAATGGAAATAGTATTACACCTCGAAATTTTAACATCTTACCATACTCAAAAGAGTCAATCATGAAAACCTTGTCAAGTAAATCCGTAAACCTTGTCAACTAAATCCGTTTGTAACTTACCAGACCAACTAGACAGTACCCGTACAGAAAGAAGACAAGATTACGCGAGTACATACAATCGCTACAAACTAAAATCCATAACAAGTTCGGTTGTAGTCATATACCACCAAATCATCTTTGCTCAACTGTAAAAGTCGTTACTACGCTGTAAGATAAAGTAATTACTACTCGGTAAATTTTATAAACCAAAGTAAATACTACTCGGTGTGTGGTTTGAGATTAACATATTACATTTGAGTATACGAAATTTGAATGTCCGGACACGTAGTTGAGAATTCTTACGATCAAACGCGGGTGTTATATTGAAAATTTTCACGAATTGACACATTGATTTTGACATATGAGATTTTGTAATAGTCGATCATGACTTGATTATTAAATTATGACATTATTAGACCAGGGTTGTGTTGAAGGTTATTACGATACCAACAAACTTTTCAGAAACATTGTTATTAGCATATCGATTTGTGAAACTAGATTAACATGTCTGAAATGTTTTGATTGGGAAGATTAAGCCGTGTTCATAAAAACCACGCAGCGTATTGTGGATATCAGGAAATATTTTACAAATGTAATTGTCTCCACTAACCAAGACTAAAGATGAAACACCAATTTCCTTTGTTGAACAATAACCGGTACAATACTTTATCATCGTAATCTGCGGTGAGAATTGAAACACTTTCGCACATTATCCGGTGTCAAGATAGCACACTAGGTGAATTGACATACCGCCGCTTGATTAATGCTTAATCCGTTCGCACCATTTCACATACTTTGATCATTACAAAAGTAAATTGGAATATGCTTGCTAGATGCATTCAGTTAGAAATGTCTGGTACACAACAATCGTAATATCAAGGAAGTACTTGCTACACTGTAATTCACTTAACGTGTTTTGCATTGTTGTTCATTTGTAGTATTGATTGTTTTTGAACCTCCAAATAATAATTCCCGACATGAAACCAAACCGCTGAAAGTCGTTACCATCACAACGAAACAATTTGTACGATGTTTGCCAAATGTATCCTATAGTTAGGTGTACTAGAATCACTGGTCCAACACATACACCGACAATGCAATCGAAATTTTCCCCATTGTCATCCGTCAAAGTAAAGGTCGTCACAATACTCAACCCATAAAAGATCTTACTTGTATGTGATTGAATCGCAGGTAATTAACCCACTAAATCAAACCATAAGGAAATTTCACTCACTCATCGGATATGAAACAGCGTCACTTAATCGGCGTAGATCGTTTTACTAAATGCAAATCATACCTGACCAACAGAAAACAATTTTCACTCACCTTGTAATGAAACCAAGTGGTGGGCCTTCGTTCAATATTTTGTCTGTGTCAAATACTTTGTAATAAACACAATGGAGTGGTTGAGCTTTACATCATCAAGCTGTCATTAATAAATCAAGATTTCGGTAAACTTGTAAATGTATCGTTTAACTAACCGAGTTGTATGCACAGTTTGATATTTTTGCCATTTAGTGATTGCTGAACATACCACTTCGAAATACTGCGTTAATCTCAATTCCCTTTGTCCTGATAATCGAAGTACTTTTGTTTTGAATTCATAACAACCGACTATGACATGATAAATTAGAAGATTTAGAAGATTGGTTGCATATCACTAAAAATAATATACCACACATATTATTACTGTTACTCCATTCATCGGTATTTTTTCCGTTGTCGATTTTCAAACGAGTAAAATTTATTACTTGAGTTGCTCTGCTTACTATATTTAAATGTAAACTCACCCGTCTTTCAACAACAAACAATGTTAAAAAAGTATGCAATCAAACACAACAAGTTTTACGATACTAATTATTATCCCACATAACCCATTTCTTACCGAAGACATATGAAATATATTCATGTTACACGAAAATATTCGCTCATGCTACAAACCTGTACAATGATTGGTGGTGCTTTCAAACTGTTTCGATACCTCAAGAACTTTATTGTCTGAATGGTTGTTCATGTATCGTAATAATCAAGTAGTTCAACACAGAACTAGTATTAACAGAAACACCAGCGTTGTTTACACAAAAGTTTGTATGTGTACAGTATGCGAATACCGTGTGTAAGTCCAGCACAATTGTGGTATTCATACGAGTTTAGTTAACACAATTTACGACACCGAGGTCGCCTCATCTTTCGTAAGACAACAAACCAAGGCTTCAGGATATGTCCATGTCATAACAATAAATCAGCTACTCCAACAACAGAGTACATATGTTTTCTAGTTACGGTGCTTACATCTTACACACAAATCGACCTACTTTGCTAACGAAAAGCGGTGAGTCATCACAACAATACAACTAAAACATACTATCATACAAATTGGTCGTTATAGTTTGCCCACCAACGATACATCGTACAAGTAGCAAGTCTCGAGAATCCAGTTATTCAAAAAACCTGAAAGTGTTTCTACACCAAGTCGGTATGTTGACGAAAGCATATATTGTAATATCATGATCGATTTACATTCGTTGGTCACAAAATGTCACTACTCTAAATAATTATTTTTCACTCAAAGCCTACTTGTCATCATTCGTTTCATCAAGCACGAGTTCAAGAAACCTGCTACGACATGAATTGTTAATTTTATGTTGTGTAAATAGGTAATAATTAATTTTAGTAACACTATATCAACATCATCGAGTTGTGCGAATAGATTTACATGTGGTCTTGTGGTTTTAATCGAAGTATACAGCACGGTCTAATGTAGAGTCATCTCTATTGTACAACAACTCGGTAATCGAAATGCATTAAAATTTTAACAACGATATTGGTTCGTCGCACCAAAAATATGTTTACTATCACGATACTCTACACAGGCCGTGTAAATCCTTTTCACACTCGTAATAGTATACCAACAGCTACCGGCGACAACGTTTAACAATACCAACGACACTAAACATACGATACCTACCCAAGTAAAATTACCATTTTCACCTGGAGGTCGGTCGTAACCCGAG
This sequence comes from Botryllus schlosseri, assembly GCF_051294905.1. NCBI lineage: Eukaryota > Metazoa > Chordata > Ascidiacea > Stolidobranchia > Styelidae > Botryllus > Botryllus schlosseri. The sequence continues at coordinate 34,679,106 of NC_137237.1, read as the reverse complement.
TAGAAATACCATTATCCTTTGGAGATTTATCGTTTACCCAGTGTAACAAACCCCTTTTCCTTTGGTAATTTATTTTTCTCTGGGTAACAAACCTTTTTCAGTTGGAAATATATTTTTTCTCTGGGTAACAAACCTTTTTCACTTGGAAATATATTTTTACTCTGGGTAACAAACCTTTTTCACTTGGAAATATATTTTTTCCCCGGGTAACAAACCTTTTTCCCTGAGCAACAAACCATTTTCACTTGGAAATATATTTTTCCCTGGGTAACAAACCTTTTTCGCTTGGAAATATATTTTTTCCTTGAGCAACAAACCATTTTCACTTGGCGGGTCGTCGTTTACCTGACTAAAAATATCATTTTCCTTTGGAGATCTGGCGTTTACCCAGTGTAACAATACATTTTCTCTTGGTCATCTAGCTTTTCCTAGAGTAACAAAACCATTTTCATTTTGAAATCTGACAAACACACCTGACAATTTGGTATTTGTTGTATTGACGATAGTTTGAAATAGATTACAACGAACAGTGACGGAAATATACACGGACTACCGGTTTCAGAGTATACCCCCTTCAGTCGTATCACATCAATATCATCGGTTACCCACATACAATATCCTCTTGTACACCGAAATGCATGTTTTGGAAAATTGGACAATAGACTTCGATAGTTCTGTGATGTCCGGGTTCGTGCTTTGGATTTTCCAGAGTCAAAATGTCTGAATAAAACACCTCCTCGACGATGGTTGGTATGTGGATAACGGGGTTCGGAGGACGGTTGGATTTATGTCACCCATCGCGATAACAATTCCAGGTCGAGTTTTCCCCCGCATGTTTACTATATTGTGTCTTTATTGGTCAATGTATGTCTCGACATTCAGTTTGAAATCGGAAACCCTGATAAAGTATGTAACCGGATCCGGATATCAACTCTGAATCGATAAACCAATGAACAATATTCAAAGTAAACATGTTACATTCCACGAAAAAATACTATCCGGACATACGTCGCGCTTGTTTGCCCACAACATATTACGCGTAAATGGAGGTGTGTGACATTGCATGCAATGTGTTGGTATACAAACATCGATCCACAGACATTATCATAGCCGGTAGTTTTGATGTAGATCGAATGTCATCACACCCGATAACAATGTCATACCAATAAGCCACATTGCAATGACTCTGAGTCAATCTGAAGCGTGACATATAGACACACAAACATGGAACTTGACATGGTTATTCGCACGACGGTGAAAGTAAACTGTACAACATATACCAATAGAGCGTTCACAGTCAAATATGCGAACCATGCACAATCATATACCCAGATTTTTGTTGGATATGTACAAATCCGATAAATCGATACATTTCTTTCCCTTCGACGTCAATAATACAAAGGTCATTCCAATTCGTCGCTCGAATGTGAGGTTCGTCTGGTGTAAAATCCATGTCAAATAACACCAAAGTGTGCCTTCCGTGTTTTATTATTTCCACCGTCGCATCTTGTCTGTGTCGTAACACTATGGTGCAGGGACTTGAAAAACGGTACTTTGTAAAACGGATTGACATGACCAACTGAATCGACGTCAATAGCCTTGTGACGACACCGTTTCAAAATGCTCCGATATGACGAGACCAACCCCGATCTCTTGTGGTGACGACCGTTTCGAAATGTCACCGGACGAGCTAGACCCTTACGAAAGTGTGTTTTATGATTGCGTGTGAAATCACGAGGTAGTGTTCTATTGTGGTGTACGATCGCAGTCTTCATTCCACAGAAACATACCTTATTTGATCACAATATCAGTCCGACATTTGCACGATATTTATCCGGAGTCGTTATGTGGCAGTAGCGACATCCATTGATCGTGACTGAAAGACTGATCGCAATCATTTCGAGCACCGTACTTCGATAGTTCACCTAGATCAAACGCTGTAGTCTCAGCAGAAAACTTCGGTGTCGACAACACGATGGATATTGACCGATGTATCCAATTGATCTGGGTGGTCCGTCTACAGATAGGGTCATGACTATCTTGCGATAACACCATCGAATAAATCAGTGAACGGTGTCGAAATATCGATGTAATAGCGCGGACTCAGAGTCATTGCAATGTGGCTTATTGGTATGACATTGTTATCGGGTGTGATGACATTCGATCTACATCAAAACTACCGGCTATGATAATGTCTGTGGATCGATGTTTGTATACCAACACATTGCATGCAATGTCACACACCTCCATTTACGCGTAATATGTTGTGGGCAAACAAGCGCGACGTATGTCCGGATGGTATTTTTTCGTGGAATGTAACATGTTTACTTTGAATATTGTTCATTGGTTTATCGATTCAGAGTTGATATCCGGATCCGGTTACATACTTTATCAGGGTTTCCGATTTCAAACTGAATGTCGAGACATACATTGACCAATAAAGACACAATATAGTAAACATGCGGGGAAAAATTCGACCTGGAATTGTTATCGCGATGGGTGACATAAATCCAACCGTCCTCCGAACCCCGTTATCCACATACCAACCATCGTCGAGGAGGTGTTTTATTCAGACATTTTGACTCTGGAAAATCCAAAGCACGAACCCGGACATCACAGAACTATCGAAGTCTATTGTCCAATTTTCCAAAACATACATTTCGGTGTACAAGAGGATATTGTATGTGGGTAACCGATGATATTGATGTGATACGACTGAAGGGGGTATACTCTGAAACCGGTAGTCCGTGTATATTTCCGTCACTGTTCGTTGTAATCTATTTCAAACTATCGTCAATACAACAAATACCAAATTGTCAGGTGTGTTTGTCAGATTTCAAAATGAAAATGGTTTTGTTACTCTAGGAAAAGCTAGATGACCAAGAGAAAATGTATTGTTACACTGGGTAAACGCCAGATCTCCAAAGGAAAATGATATTTTTAGTCAGGTAAACGACGACCCGCCAAGTGAAAATGGTTTGTTGCTCAAGGAAAAAATATATTTCCAAGCGAAAAAGGTTTGTTACCCAGGGAAAAATATATTTCCAAGTGAAAATGGTTTGTTGCTCAGGGAAAAAGGTTTGTTACCGGGGGAAAAAATATATTTCCAAGTGAAAAAGGTTTGTTACCCAGAGAAAAAATATATTTCCAAGTGAAAAAGGTTTGTTACCCAGAGAAAAAATATATTTCCAACTGAAAAAGGTTTGTTACCCAGAGAAAAATAAATTACCAAAGGAAAAGGGGTTTGTTACACTGGGTAAACGATAAATCTCCAAAGGATAATGGTATTTCTACTCGGGTTACGACCGACCTCCAGGTGAAAATGGTAATTTTACTTGGGTAGGTATCGTATGTTTAGTGTCGTTGGTATTGTTAAACGTTGTCGCCGGTAGCTGTTGGTATACTATTACGAGTGTGAAAAGGATTTACACGGCCTGTGTAGAGTATCGTGATAGTAAACATATTTTTGGTGCGACGAACCAATATCGTTGTTAAAATTTTAATGCATTTCGATTACCGAGTTGTTGTACAATAGAGATGACTCTACATTAGACCGTGCTGTATACTTCGATTAAAACCACAAGACCACATGTAAATCTATTCGCACAACTCGATGATGTTGATATAGTGTTACTAAAATTAATTATTACCTATTTACACAACATAAAATTAACAATTCATGTCGTAGCAGGTTTCTTGAACTCGTGCTTGATGAAACGAATGATGACAAGTAGGCTTTGAGTGAAAAATAATTATTTAGAGTAGTGACATTTTGTGACCAACGAATGTAAATCGATCATGATATTACAATATATGCTTTCGTCAACATACCGACTTGGTGTAGAAACACTTTCACGTTTTTTGAATAACTGGATTCTCGAGACTTGCTACTTGTACGATGTATCGTTGGTGGGCAAACTATAACGACCAATTTGTATGATAGTATGTTTTAGTTGTATTGTTGTGATGACTCAGCGCTTTTCGTTAGCAAAGTAGGTCGATTTGTGTGTAAGATGTAAGCACCGTAACTAGAAAACATATGTACTCTGTTGTTGGAGTAGCTGATTTATTGTTATGACATGGACATATCCTGAAGCCTTGGTTTGTTGTCTTACGAAAGATGAGGCGACCTCGGTGTCGTAAATTGTGTTAACTAAACTCGTATGGATACCACAATTGTGCTGGACTTACACACGGTATTCGCATACTGTACACATACAAACTTTTGTGTAAACAACGCTGGTGTTTCTGTTAATACTAGTTCTGTGTTGAACTACTTGATTATTACGATACATGAACAACCATTCAGACAATAAAGTTCTTGAGGTATCGAAACAGTTTGAAAGCACCACCAATCATTGTACAGGTTTGTAGCATGAGCGAATATTTTCGTGTAACATGAATATATTTCATATGTCTTCGGTAAGAAATGGGTTATGTGGGATAATAATTAGTATCGTAAAACTTGTTGTGTTTGATTGCATACTTTTTTAACATTGTTTGTTGTTGAAAGACGGGTGAGTTTACATTTAAATATAGTAAGCAGAGCAACTCAAGTAATAAATTTTACTCGTTTGAAAATCGACAACGGAAAAAATACCGATGAATGGAGTAACAGTAATAATATGTGTGGTATATTATTTTTAGTGATATGCAACCAATCTTCTAAATCTTCTAATTTATCATGTCATAGTCGGTTGTTATGAATTCAAAACAAAAGTACTTCGATTATCAGGACAAAGGGAATTGAGATTAACGCAGTATTTCGAAGTGGTATGTTCAGCAATCACTAAATGGCAAAAATATCAAACTGTGCATACAACTCGGTTAGTTAAACGATACATTTACAAGTTTACCGAAATCTTGATTTATTAATGACAGCTTGATGATGTAAAGCTCAACCACTCCATTGTGTTTATTACAAAGTATTTGACACAGACAAAATATTGAACGAAGGCCCACCACTTGGTTTCATTACAAGGTGAGTGAAAATTGTTTTCTGTTGGTCAGGTATGATTTGCATTTAGTAAAACGATCTACGCCGATTAAGTGACGCTGTTTCATATCCGATGAGTGAGTGAAATTTCCTTATGGTTTGATTTAGTGGGTTAATTACCTGCGATTCAATCACATACAAGTAAGATCTTTTATGGGTTGAGTATTGTGACGACCTTTACTTTGACGGATGACAATGGGGAAAATTTCGATTGCATTGTCGGTGTATGTGTTGGACCAGTGATTCTAGTACACCTAACTATAGGATACATTTGGCAAACATCGTACAAATTGTTTCGTTGTGATGGTAACGACTTTCAGCGGTTTGGTTTCATGTCGGGAATTATTATTTGGAGGTTCAAAAACAATCAATACTACAAATGAACAACAATGCAAAACACGTTAAGTGAATTACAGTGTAGCAAGTACTTCCTTGATATTACGATTGTTGTGTACCAGACATTTCTAACTGAATGCATCTAGCAAGCATATTCCAATTTACTTTTGTAATGATCAAAGTATGTGAAATGGTGCGAACGGATTAAGCATTAATCAAGCGGCGGTATGTCAATTCACCTAGTGTGCTATCTTGACACCGGATAATGTGCGAAAGTGTTTCAATTCTCACCGCAGATTACGATGATAAAGTATTGTACCGGTTATTGTTCAACAAAGGAAATTGGTGTTTCATCTTTAGTCTTGGTTAGTGGAGACAATTACATTTGTAAAATATTTCCTGATATCCACAATACGCTGCGTGGTTTTTATGAACACGGCTTAATCTTCCCAATCAAAACATTTCAGACATGTTAATCTAGTTTCACAAATCGATATGCTAATAACAATGTTTCTGAAAAGTTTGTTGGTATCGTAATAACCTTCAACACAACCCTGGTCTAATAATGTCATAATTTAATAATCAAGTCATGATCGACTATTACAAAATCTCATATGTCAAAATCAATGTGTCAATTCGTGAAAATTTTCAATATAACACCCGCGTTTGATCGTAAGAATTCTCAACTACGTGTCCGGACATTCAAATTTCGTATACTCAAATGTAATATGTTAATCTCAAACCACACACCGAGTAGTATTTACTTTGGTTTATAAAATTTACCGAGTAGTAATTACTTTATCTTACAGCGTAGTAACGACTTTTACAGTTGAGCAAAGATGATTTGGTGGTATATGACTACAACCGAACTTGTTATGGATTTTAGTTTGTAGCGATTGTATGTACTCGCGTAATCTTGTCTTCTTTCTGTACGGGTACTGTCTAGTTGGTCTGGTAAGTTACAAACGGATTTAGTTGACAAGGTTTACGGATTTACTTGACAAGGTTTTCATGATTGACTCTTTTGAGTATGGTAAGATGTTAAAATTTCGAGGTGTAATACTATTTCCATTAACTCAATTGCGACAAAAAATACCCAGATAACTTGTTCAAGGTTTCTTTTGTTTCAAATCAACATGTGAATAATCAGTTATTGTGACAAGTTGAAATATCGTACCGAAGTTGCGAGTGGAAACAGTACGCGATTGTGTAAGTGTGAAGACAGCGAGATGGTGATCGTGTGAATAAATTAATCTGAAACGCATTGGAGTGAAAGTTTACCCAGTCTGTCTGGCGATCCTACTTCAAATCGCGATTTGACAAAGTAGGTTGAAATATTCCGATTCAACTCATCGCATTGCAACTCGATCGTGTTATGTGCAAGCGGTTGTCAAGTGTGAAATATTTACAACAGGTGCGATTTCATTGATTGACTTGATTGTGTGTAGTAACACATTAAAATATCGCGATAGCATAGTGAAATTATTTACTGAAACTCTATTTGACAAACGGAAAACTGTGAATAGAGTTGTAATGTTACATTACTTGTTTCAAATCAATGTGTGTATAATATCGAAACGGGACTGTGGGGAAGTTGCTAGTCATGTTTGTCAATCCTATTTCAATTCACACTATGTCAAAGTCAAAATATTTCATTCTGGATTATCTGAATTTACCTTTAGTACATCCGCGAATGGATTCCGACACCGTACTATAACATTCTTAAAAATAAAGACTCGAGGATTTTCAATCAACAATACTGGAATTTTTTTGATAATGTTAGAGTTGACAAATGATTAGTCGCGTGTTTTTGTTAAGAGTTTGATTTCATGTTGATAAAGACAATAACTGTATAATGCGCATACTTGTGATTCTTGATTCTTGTAGAGTTATAGTTGGTATTCATTCTATAGGTGTGAAAACAGCGGTGTGGAATGTGCGAATAATTCAATGTGGCTGAAAGTCGGCGTCAGCAATATTTAGGTTACAGTCGAATCAAAAGATCACGAAAATATTTCTCGAAATAATTAGAATTGTACCGAATTAACACATTCAGATACGAATCAACTTGAGCTGTGTAGTAAGTTTCATTTCAAGTTGACAAATTGACACGTTACTTGCATTTTCGCATGATTCTTATCATACAACTAAAGTCAACCGCGTTCCGAAGTGTCAAACATATAGCGACCACCAGAAAGTGTCAAATTGTTGGTTTACGAATCACCGTCTGCGCCGGCTCTGTGACAAACTTATTGCGGAAATATTACCTTGTGAGCGATCGGCATGTCTGTAACACCAAGTCGCTAAAGATGGTTATGTTCGAGACATTATCTTGTCAGCGATCGCAGGGTTTTACAAATATTTCACACATTTTTGAAGTGTTGGTTTGTGAACGCGGTTATTGTCGGTATTCGAATCACCGGCTACGCCGGCTCTGTGGTAAACTAATTACTAAAGTAACACCATGCGACTGATTCCTAGATTTAGCAAACTATTTCGCACTGAATGGTCTAGTGTAATAATCGATAGTAGCACACGACTTCACGGAAACAATTCAGCGCGCAGGTCATTCGAAATATAGGTCGCACGCACTGCTTAATCCTCACAACAAGCCACGTTTCCGTTTGTGCGGTTATTGTTGGTGACTCGTACATATTCAACACCATGCGAGAGATGTCTGAAAGTGCGAATCACGACCGCACCCATAAGAACACATGGTAAATCACCGCAGAACCCGTAAGAATACATAACAGGCGAATCACCGCCACCGCCTATAGCAAAAAAGGCGAGTCACGACCACGAGTTTTCACGGCGAATCACGACCGCGGCCTATACCCGAAAAGGCGAATCACGACCGCACCCATAAGAACACATGGCACCTCACCACCCCCGCCATAAGAGATAAGGGTCACCTCACCACCCCCGGTTTTCAGGCACCTCACCACCCCGCCCATAAGAGCCCCTGCCACATCACGAGCGATCATACTAACTACTGGCGTATCAGAAATGTGCATTGACTCGTGACTCGGAACAAAATTCACGAGTCTATTTCAAGTCATAAAGTAATCGGTGTCGATAAAAGCGACTGTTTCTTGCATATGATCGGATTGTTCGCGAACCGTTGGTGTAACCGTGAGAGCGACCAATCATTTAATGATCGTGCGTTTTACTGAGGCTCCATTGTTCTCTCACAAATAAATTGACCGCAAACGAATTGACCGAAGTTCACAGCTTACGTTGTCGTAAACTTATAGTATAGTAAAGTAATTTTAGAGCAAAATGTATACTACTGTTCTCTGCTCTTACCTTCACCAAACCTCTTGTTTTATTGAAATTGAAATCAAATATAGATTATAGAGTCCTCAACCATGGGCGCAGGCTCGAATTGTATCATATCAATTTGTAAATGGGTAATGTATGGCATCTTATCAATTCGTTTCTCTATTCTCTATTTTGGCTGGTAACTATGACTGAGGATATGCAATTATTTACGTAGTTTAGCAGTTCCACTTATATGTGAGCGATACAGCGCCTTTTTGTGTGTATATTTAACTCTATATTCGTTCATCGGTTCAAAATCAATGACCACTCCATCTGTATTTCAGACAGCTAGCAAAATGCAATGACGTAATCATGCCTCGTACTTCGAAAAGTCAACTTGACTTGAATTTTGACTTGACTCGTGACTTGACTTGACTTGACTCGACGTTACTCGACTTGACTCGACTTGATTCGACTTGACTCGACTTGACTCGACTTGACTCGACTTGACTCGACCTGACTCGACTTGACTCGAGTCACCTCCAAAAATCAAGTGACTTGACTTGACTCGAGTAATATTTGAAAATCGATTGACTTGACTTGACTCAAGTCAAAATGTGCCATGACTCGAAATGACTCGTGACTCGAAAGTAGTGACTTGATCCCAACACTGGTTCTTCCATATATGACTATAAAATGTGATCCTCTCTTCACCTACATGATCATAGTTAGCGGTGGTATTCAAACTTTCATGGTCGCGACTCCATTTCTAATTTAAAAATGTTTTGTGGCCCAGCTCAGAATTTGATAAGCTGATTACTGTAAATCGGTCAGCACCTTTTCCCAGACTTACTCACTGCCTATTTCGGAAGCTGAATACGAACAACATCTTCGCGAACCCCAGATTAAAGCATCTAAACGGCTTTACCGACTTTAGGAATATACCGTTCTCCTACAATTGCGATTACAATTAGATTTATTTTAGTAAATGATGGTTATTTATATTTATTTTTTATTGCATGTATTGCGAGAGCGGTGGTACGCATTTTCAAATCAATGATTGTGACGCTTAATCTCGCATAGCGCGAAGAGAATTTTCAAGTGGCATAAATCTGCCCAATATAATATATCGTTTATGTTAATATACGACATAAAATTGATCATATTTCAAGCATTCAAAATTCCGGACATTTTGGCTTATTTTAGAATTTCCTCCTGGACGCAGTTTTAACGGTGAAATTCCGGACATGTCCGGGAAATTCCGGATATAAGGCAACCCTGCACTAAGTGCACCTACTTTGTCTCCTCGGGTGGAGTCCAGTCCAGTATACCGGAGTTGTGGGTATCATGAAGTCTCGTGTGAATAGAGTCGCCCATTGCGTTTGCAGAAAATCGCTCAATGACTGTTTTCTTTCCAAGTACTGTGTAAGATACCGTATCGAAGTATATGATGCACACGAGAATCGCTAGCAGTGCCCTCATATTTTCTCCGTATTCGCTGCTACGAATGTTCAATAGGGTTGTTCAAAAAAAACTTTTTTTTCCAAATCTCACTCGCCTAGTGACTAAATCGTCAGGTTGTCCAAGAAAACGATGCACACCAAATTTGACTCAATTCCAACCAGTAACGGCCGTGCAATCTTGAATTGAAATTTTTAAATTATTATTAAAAATAAAAAAATAAAAATTCTCAAATTTTTCTGTCAACCCCATGAAATTGTTGAGCTGTCTTCAAAGACGATCAAAACAAATTTGAGCCAATTCCGACTTGTAGAAGCGGAATTATTGGAGTTTTTAGTTGCTAATTCTCGGATTATCCTTGATTGGTGGATAATCCGCGATTTATCAACGAAAAACTCACATAACTCCGCTTCTACAAGTCGGAATTGGCTCAAATTTGTTTTGCATCGTCTTTGAAGACAGCTCAACAATTTCATGGGGTTGACAGAAAAATTTGAGAATTTTTATTTTTTTATTTTTAATAATAATTTAAAAATTTAAATTCAAGATTGCACGGCCGTTACTGGTTGGAATTGAGTCAAATTTGGTGTGCATCGTTTTCTTGGACAACCTGACGATTTAGTCAATAGGCGAGTGAGATTTGGAAAAAAAAGTTTTTTTTGAACAACCCTAATGTTCAATTCTCCATATTCATTTCGATCATCAGCAACAATAAGTGCGTTATTCAATATAGGATGTCCGCCGACGACAATGTATATTTTCGTCGATAGGATCATATTTTATATTAGGATTTCAAGTAGGGGTTTCTTCGTATTTACTGACGGCCGCTCCCGATGAGTGTCAGTTGAAAAGCTTAGAGTTAATAAATTGCGAATATGAATGTGTTGTTCGTTGCATTATATCGGGGTACTTGAAGACATAGTTTACGAGCAAAGTCGCAAATGGAAAAATCCAATACAACAAAATGGCACAATTCCCTGCCCCACGTGCCTTGCTAATATGAGAGTATTAGACCCGGAATAATATAATTGCATGGTAAAGGAAATATATACAGGCTACTAAACATTACATTAGCAATCTACGAATAAGTTGGGTACTTCTGCATATTAGTTGGACAACGCCTACTTTAATTCTAGCTATGGACAGACGTCTGCACTGAACGAACAGGCAATCCGTGTTATTGTGCTCTTCGTACTGGGGAAATTGATCTCTTAAGCCGAAGCCGGAGCGCATTTTATGTACAACTTTTGGTTCCCTGGTTCCGACAGTCGACAAGCAATTCTACGAAACAAATACTAATCCGCCCTCGTGATTACCGGACCACGACATGACCTATTGATCTCGCCTCTCGTGACATGCCATCCCATTTTTGTCGCTTATTTTTTATACTATCTTCTTTTACTTTTCCTTCAGTGTACATGCCTCCTCTGTACATCGCCTAGGCCAGTGGTTCCCAACATGGGCGATATTGCCCCCCAGGGGGCGATTTGGCGGTCCAGGGGGGCGAAAATGACAAAGGGGGCGATGGGGGGGCGAAAATGGACAAAGGGGGCGACAGGGGGCGAAAATAGCGAGGGGGGCGATGACGCGTCAAAACGGATGACCTTTTTTTCTTTTTTTGTTTAGTCAACCCACGGAAATTTCGTTGCAAAAGTCTCAAATTCAACACCGGGCCGGAAAGTTGACTTTTTTTTTAGTCAACCCACCGGTGATTACAGTTTGTATGCCCATTTTTCGGTACACAAAACTTGGGGGCGATGATCGGTGTTGAGCTTGAAAAGGGAGCGATCGGCCGAAAAAGAGTGGGAACCACTGGCCTAGGCCAAAGTGGGTGTCTGATTCCAAAGACTACTTCAAGTCGTCTTCTCTCCCTCTCCTTCCTATCTTTTCATTGTATCGCAATTTTTTGTGGTGTATCTTTTTTAGTGATTTTATTTCAAAGTGCACAATAAAGCATAATAAGCAAGGCACGAAAAGAAAAGAAAAAGTGCATGCCTATGTGAATCTCTGATGGCTAGACTTAAGATCTCACTTCTCATACGCCTTCACCATTGTTTTTATGTATAGATGGTCCTTGGGTTCATAGTCTTTAGGGTGAATGTGAGCGGTGTTATTAGAGCGTGACGAAATTGAACTTATATTTTCAGTCATGTTTGTATCTCGGTAATTTTCTATGTTCTGGGTTTGTCCATTTGTAGTAATTTGCCAATCTTCGTAATTATGATATTTTGAAACACGAAATGGCAGTTTTATTTGCATACGGAAAATGAAAAAGGCGATGCATATTTACGTAAAAATATATAATCATATAAGTACATGTATATGGAATGACTATGCAATATGCATATATACGCGGGAAAAATTTTATATATCAAATAGTGCATGTAGTCATATTTCAGCATATTTACTACATTTTGCAATCGTGTGTAAAAACGGTTATTTGCGTCGCCTTTAGGCCTATCGCGTGTTGTTCGATAGTTCGCGTAATTCTCTGTCCACTTTCTTCGATATGCTGTTAATTATTGCCCGTATTCGGTCCTTCGTCGCATATTCATTCGCAATATCAAGTGGACGTTTTGATTTCAATATCTCGAGTTTGGCGATGGTGTAGGCCAGAGGTCTCAAACACGCGGCCCGCAAGATCATTTTGTGCGACCCGCGACGGCATTTGGGATTTCGAAGTATTCGACAATATTTAACTCCCATTTTTTAATTTGAGGACTTAATATTCGCTATAAAACTACTCCAGAAGTCAGAAACTACTCATCAAACTTCACTAAGACATCACCTTCAAAAGTTACGACTCAGTGAAAGATTACCTATTTTACGTGACATTACTTGTTTATGATAGTTGAACATGACCCGTTGATGATTCGTACTGAACATTGTGATTTGGAATTGGGCGCGACCTTCTGTAGAATTGCTCGAACTCGGACTCAATGGGTGATAAAATATAAATGGCTCGAGTTGAGTTGCGTTGAAAGATACAGTCATAGAAGGACTCTTGTGACGCGGAACGCCGTGACTTGGTACAACCACGGGCGCCACAAACTATTAAACTGGCATGGAAAATAGTAAAATGTCAAAAGGTCGTAGCTTGCGTCTCGTAGCTTATTTAGATATCTATAAGCAGGTCGGTATGGCAACCATTGACATTATGTTGCCTTCTTGATGTTTAGTTGGTTACATCCTGTGTCATCTTGGGTATCTTTATCCATGTTATAATCGCGATGGTGACTATAAAGTAGTCGTAGCCTACGCTTCACAGCTTTAACACGAATGGATTCTTCGGCGATTGGACATTTCTATTGCCATGACACAGTAATTATTACACTCAAGTTGTTATTGATCTGTTGAAATATTCGAAGGTAAATCTAACACTGATTTAATTTGACATATGGCAATGACATGATCAATAGCCTGTTATCCGGAGTATACCGGAGACCCGGATTAGGCTCTACTGCTCTGATGTCAGATCAATCTTTGTGGAATTCTAAAATTCTACCTATAATTGCGGCACGTCAAATGTCCGCTATAGCTGCAAAATTATAACGCGACAGCTTTTACGCTGTCCTGATGCATTTGTACTCTCGCATGGTCTCGACAACTATTTGACAAACATTCAAATATCTAAAAATGTTTTTTTTTTCGTGCCAGGCGTGGATTCACAATAGTAAATCACATTTTTACGATGCGTGTGGAATGTCAGTCTGCAAGGTCCCGTCAAATATGGCCTACTTGGAAATACATTGAATTCCCCTATTATTGGTGCTGCGGCCCGCGGCGCCATCAAAAAGTAGGCAATTAGCCCGCGAGCACACTTGAGTTTGAGACCTCTGGTGTAGGTCTTCAGTACCATTATTTTGTTTGGTCCATCGTAGCTGTTGTCGTAGATTTCGTGTCCCGTGGCGTCTATGTCGCTTCGAACGGTATTTTCTATAATTTCCCTGATGACATAAAATATATTTTTATACATATTGCATTCGACGTACATGTGATATAGGGTGTCTTTTTCAGTGCCGCACAGTTTGCATTTTGTCTTCAGCATTTTTTGTCCGGACTGGATCCAGTTTGCTTCTTCCTTTTTATTTCTTGTGAAACATGCTTCGTTTAGTATTCGATACGAGATAATTTTTCCATATTTGTAAATATGTTTCCTGTATCTCGTGTACTTAGCCTGATTTTCTCCCAGTTGTTTTCATAATTTGGTTCCGTCGGTCAACCAATCAGTTGTATCGAACTCATAGAAATTGCTAATAAACAGAACTGAACCAAATGTTTGAGTGGACATGATTACCAATGCGTTTGCCTTAAATCTGTGCGCCGTGTTTGGTAACATATCAAATTGTGAAAGCACTTTCCCAGATATATAAGCGATAGAAAAGTCTCACACACTCAACGTCTTTCAGCGAGTGTACATGTGTACACTTTTTGTTCTGGATTCCAGCCATTCAGTCATTAAATTGTCAGGTTACCCTAAAAACGCTGCACACCAACTTTAGTTCAATTCTAACAAGTATAAGGTTCTGCAGATCCAATTAATTTTTTTAATTAGGAAAAATTAAAAAATTGAAATTAAATTTTTCTGACAACCCTATGAAATTGTTGAGCTGTCTTCGGAGACGATGCAAAATAAATTTGACTCAATTCCAACTAGTAGAAGCGGAGTTATTGGAGTTTTTCGTTGATGATCCTCGTTTATCGGGCGCTAAATTCGAAATTCTAATTATTTTTTCATACCATTGATTTTTTTCAATTTATAACCTATCCTTTTTTTCTTTTCCTAATTTTCATAAGTATTTGTGTAATGTAATTTACAACAACTCGCAATCAAATAGCAATGAGAAATATATACCAGGTTAATCTACCGTAAAGCCGGCTTTCGTATTATATGTTAATTAGGAAGAATAATACGGGATCAGAGATGGAGCTTCAGATATGTTCGCCTGGTGAATTCGCTCGGTACTACCTCTCAGCTACATGAAGTGACACAGCGTGAAAACTCTATCCTGATTCGTCTTCGGACAGGACACTGTTGACTAAATGCACAGTCGCATACCAGCACCGAATTTGCCAGCATCACAATGGTCCCTGTGAATGATGCCAAGTGCCCGAAACGTTCGAACACTTCTTGTTTACATGCACGCGTTACCGATCCTAAAGAGGTTACCTACTTGGGGCGTGTAATCTGCAACACCTTCCAACGGACCTTCATGTACTACTGAGCAATCCTATAACGGCACATCCATCAATAGATTACGTGATATTGACTGGAAGAGGAATATAGACCCCTATCCACCCTACCACTCAGGCCAGGCGCATGTGCGCAAAGCCCTAGATGCTGAGTGCCATAATACCCCTCACCCACCCACCTTTCCTTTTTTCTTTTCATAATTTTCATAAGTGTTTGTGTAATGTAATTTAGAACAACCTGCAATCAAATAGCAATGTAAAAAATATGCCAGGTAGGTCTACCGTGAAGCTGGCTTTCGTATTATATGTTAGTTTCCAATTTTGGTGTAGACAAAAGTATACTGGAAATGTTTGAAATGAATGTCGCGCATGACTGATTTTTAAAACTATTAAGTGCTAAACATGGTTTTGACCGATTACCGTATTTGATTCGGGAAATGATTCTCAATTCGGTATCAAGAGCTTTTTTTATTCTATCAATATGCACTTGATCACACCAACACAACCACGCCGTTTTATGACTGTTTTTGTCGCAGACACCGTCTACACCAGTGGTTATTAAACTGAGGGGAGAGGGGCGTGAAAGCATCTGAAGGGAATCGCGAAGCTGCGGTCTCCATTTTTCGCGCTTTCCACGATTTAAATCCGATTCATGGTTATTGGTCTGTGTATAGTCCGAAATAAATATTTCAGAATTCTCTCATCGACAGTCATAACCTTCTATGCCATGAAACTATTCGTCGGGATTGCTAGCATTCTGGTTGCAATTTGTGATATGACGATAAGGAGGGGGGGCGAAATTTTTTACTATGATGAAAAGGGGGGGGGGGTCGTGTCGAAAAAGTTTGAGAACCGCTGGTCTACACTAGGGATATGAATTGGAAATAAAATTCAAAATTCTGTGTATTCTGTAGTGACAAATGATCAACTTTATCGTGATTTCAAAATTCACAAAAGTGAAGACTGTTTAAACAAAAACCTCCCGCACAAACATTTTCCAGTTTTCACCATATGAAGGATAGGCTTTCTTTTGTAGATACAGGCTATATAATATATATAGCGACTGATTTGAATTTAACTGACACAATTCCAATTGCGAAGATTTAAAATGATATTCTGGTGAATTCTGACTGCGCAGATTGAATTAATCCTATCCTGTTCTTGTTTACAGTCAACATTAAATAATTAATAAATATTTATTAATTTCGATTTTATATGTAGACTGTATCCATCATATAATTTCAATTTGTCTGACACAAATCAAATTGGGTGTTGGAAAAGGCGAAAGTAGAACACCTAAAGATATTTTAAGCGGTCTAGAAACCGATTTAGAGGAATATGATGCATAGGAAATTTGAAGTTAGTTTGTGCGCGACGATTTTTTTTCGATTTGAACAAAATGAATATACTTTTAATAATTTATACCAAAATGTTCATTCATTCCTGCAACGGGTAAATTTTTTTCCAAGTCATAACCCTAGTCTACACCGTCTGCACCGTGGCCAGAATGCTGCAATGCTGAACTCAATTGCAATGTAAAAAGTCTAGGCTGATTAGGGGAGGTTCCAGGGCAACAAACAGAGTAAAATTTATATCTTCGTATATCGTAACCGCGGTAACCCTGTCTCAGTGAGCCGTTTTATTTGGTAGTGTCCAGACCACTGTATCACACTATGATGTAATAGTATCCTTTTCCTCGCTCCGTGTCAGTGTCTTCTCATTTTATAATTAATATTTTACTTTGCTTGTCATTTATGATTGATATCTTTTTAGCACGGACGACTTCTATTATGGAAAGGGAATGGGTCGACACCGCTGTGGAACCATAGGGGATGCGTTTCTCCGTGTGGCAACGTCAGTCAAACGTACAGTGGAGTGTACTTAATTTGAGGAAGTCTTGTTTGGCTTGAAGCGTTTGCCATTTCATTGTACTATGCAGTTGTTGCAATACACCCCTTAAACTTGTGAACTCTCGATCCAATAGTACCTGACGAATATTATAGTGGGCCTGGCCATCCACTTCGGACAGTTAGTTAGATCAATGACAATACGATTACAAGTGTCTTACAATAGCCTAGAACAGTGGATCTTAACCTTTTTTCTTCCAGCGCCCCCTTTCAAAAATTATCGTGCTCCAGCGCCCCCCAACTTCATATTGTAAGGAATGTAATAAAGACAATGAGTAAGAGGGAGGGCCGTAACATCACTTCGTCAACCCCCCAAAAAACGATTGCCTTGCGCACCCATAGCGTGATAAACCGAACTTCTGAGGGCTTCGCCCCCACGAATCCCATATCATGATTTTGATGGTGAGCAAAGTTTGTGTGGCCTGGTCGCCCTAGGTACCAAAATTTTCTATAATGCATGAATGAATAGGTGGTAATTACATACATAAGTCGCTATAAACTTTTTATCCTCTCAGCCCACGTAATCAGATTTACCAGTAGCTCTGAGTGAGCTGTTGTATAGGAAAATAAAGGGCACGTAATGAATAAGTAAACATATTCGGGCGTGCCCGCAGGTACAATTATTCGTTACCAGGGCCGTAACAGCACTTCGTCAGCCCCCCCCCAAACAAAAAACGTTGGTCCTGGGCCCCCATCGGGTGATAAACCAAACTTCCGGGGACTTCACTCCCAGACCCCCATTAGGCTGTCCGCTATTTGCTGATAGCCTATTAGGTATCTACATTGGGCGTTCATTTACTGAGGCAGCTATTCTCGCCTAGTCGCGTGAAGTGCGAAAAATTTCACTAATTAATGATTGAATTGGTCAATATCATCGGGAATTGCCTGTAAATTGAAATCAATTTTTATTCTCTCTCTGCTCACGTAAACACATTTACCGGTAGAGCTGAGTGAGGTGCAATGTTCCCTCTAAGCTGCGCACGTGCGCAGTGCTGACACGGTCTCTGCGCACATAAAATCTACGTTGCGCACAACAAATCCGGAGTTATTACCTTTTTTTAGTCGTTACGCACTGTTGTCCAAGGGTCAGCGCAGTGAGTTGTTGAGTGTGCGCAGACTCATCAAAACTTAAAGCGAACATTGTGAGGTTTCTTGGAAACTGTAGGGCCCGTTACTAATAATTAAACATATTCGGGCGGGCGAACCCGTTGGTATGACTTCGTTGCATGATGTTATTTCGTGACCCCCTGTCTGCAATATCAAAAAATATGGAATCGCTCAACGGGGATATCGCCCAACATCATCATCATGATCATTGGTTTATTAGCAATTTTATCAGTTCAATACACCACAAAAAATGCGATACAATGAAGAGACAGGAAGATGTCGAAGCGACAAGGACTAGTCTATGAAATCTGACACCCACCTTGGCCTAGGCGATGTAAAGAGGAGGCATGCACACTGAATGAAAGTAAAGAAGATAGTATAGAAAAAGAAAGCGACAAGAAATGGGGCGGCATGTCATGGGAAGCGAGATCGATAGGTCAGTCGTGGTCCGGTAATCTTGAGGATGGACTGTATTTATTTAGTAGTAGTTGCTTATATTTCGACTTGAATGTGGACATGCTCGTCGACTGTCGGATGGCCGGCGGGATACTGTTCCACACATCAGGTCCGGCATATTTGATAGAGCGATGATCTTTTCGGTCGATCATATGATATTTGGACGACGTGGACGCGCGTGTGTTGTACTTGTGCGCTTTTGATTCCGAGGTAAAGAAGTCATTGAAATATTCGGGGCAACGACCACAGTGGAACTGATACATAAACTTGGCGTTTTCTAGTTTCCGCATATCTTCTATGTTTAGGACGCCGAATCTCTTCAGCAGCGACTTGTTGGATGGGCAGCCAGGCCCCTTTGGGGCCCTAGCTATGATTCGGAGTACTTTATGTTGTAGTTTTTGCAGTGGCTTGAGTGCAGTTTTACTGGCAGCCCCCCAACAGAGGATGCCATAGTCTAACTTCGATTGGATTAAGGATTTAAAGAGTATCAGAAGAACCCATGCTGGCATGAAGCGCCTAAGGCTGTAGAACAGGCCGCACTTCGGTGATAATTTAGTTCCTAGGGACTGAATATGACTCTTCCAGGACATGTTCGAGTCCAGTAAAACCCCGAGATATTTGGCATTATCTGTGTTGGAAACGGGCTGACCAGCGATATTAACGGTTAGGTTATTTTTTGAATTTACTGTCAGCAATTGCGATTTCGAGGCGTTTATGCAAAGGTTGTTCTGGGCCGTCCACTCATGGACTTTGGGCATTTGATCACCAGTCAGGGCATCCAGCTCTGCCATCGAAGACGCGGAAGAGAGGAGGTGAGTATCATCAGCGAACAGTGTGGTGTTCAATGAGGAGGTTTCAAAAATGTCGTTGACATATAAGGTGAAAAGGACCGGTCCAAGTACTGAGCCTTGGGGCACACCACAGGTCACCAGGTGAGGAGAGGACAAGGTGTCTGAGATCGCAACCGCAACAGGAATATCCCTGTCGCCCAATCGTACTA
The DNA here is from genome assembly GCF_051294905.1 of Botryllus schlosseri. NCBI lineage: Eukaryota > Metazoa > Chordata > Ascidiacea > Stolidobranchia > Styelidae > Botryllus > Botryllus schlosseri. The sequence goes on along the minus strand of NC_137237.1, from coordinate 34,659,389 downwards.
AACTAAAAGACGCACACGATTTCAGATTGGTATTTCTTCACTGACATATAATTTTTCCCTGCCAGATGGAATTTGTCTTCTGGGGTTCAGATTGCCAAGACAGGAACATTCGGTGTCAGTCATTTAGGGACCCATGGACAATTAAACCTATAGGTATTTTGAAGGCTATATGTAACGAAGTTTTCGGTGTTAATTTGCTCTGAATACTCATTAAGGATATGTCCTATCACCACATCATCTACTGCGAAGCCATTTTTCTCCAGCGCCCCCCATACCGCCCCCCTGAGCCCAGCGCCCCCCATATCGCCCCATGAGCGTTTCCGCCCCCCTTCAAAATCGCCAGCGCCTCCTGGGGGGCGCTGGGGGCAAGGTTGAGAACCACTGGCCTAGAACGAGGTCGGCAGCTCATTAACCGTGCTAATGATACGACGATGAGTGTTGGAGGTTTATCTCGGCTCCCCCTCGCTATATCATCCGTGTAAGCGGTGTCATATAAAAGCCTTGAAGTGGGCCGTGCTACAAGTCGGCAGTTACGGAATAAAAATTCAGAAACTGACCTGGTGTAAATGACCATAGTAGTCGATAAACACCATGAATACCTCAAACAAACAAACAAACGATGAGCGATCTGATGTAAATTTGTGCGGAGCATGACCAGAACCGGATTGGATATCCGGCCGGATTTTTTTCAATTTTGGCCGGAACCGGATCAGTACTTTTTTGATACGGCCAGAATCTTTATTGATAAGCATGACTTTTGCAACTAATTAGCTACAACCAACCACACGCAAGTAACCGCAAAGCCAGTGCGAAAATAAACGAACCATATTTATAAATTCACGGAATCACCGTACCGTGTAGTACGGAGCATGGAACGGAGCCGGATTGGATATTCGGCTGGACTTTTACATTCTTGGCCGGAGCCGGACCACCGAATTGAAAAACAGGATCGCAGTCGGACCAGAGAATTTGTCGATCCGCTCCGCACTAGTGTAAATGATTATAAATACGCTTCATGTCGACTAACCATTAATAGTAAAGCTATGTACTATGTATCTGAAATCTGAATCCATATCGCTTCAACCCTGGATAGCAAAGTTCAATAATAGCATAGCTTCAAATATATTTGCGGAATATAGTATAACTGAAATGATGTTTGTAGGATGTCAACAGAGATATCTTTTTTCCTGGCACCAGTCCTGCAAGACAATTACATTATATAAGTAATTAGGTCTACCACTATAGGTCAGACAAGTAGAATGAATTTTGCGCTATAAATTTGTGGTCGAAGATGTTATCAATTCAACCACACATTCAAGATTGCGATAGAATGAAAATATGGATTTCCAGATAATCACCACCATGCACGGTCAATATAAGCAGTCAAGTAAGTAGGGCCAAGCATAGGCGCCAACTTTGATTTTTGCATGGGGTGGCGGCAGGCGCGTAGCCAGGGGGGTGTCGAAACCCCTTCCTTTTGCAATGACCATTCTGACGCTAATATTCAGTTGCAATTCAACAAGCCGTGTTATCAGTGTTACGCGGGGCCAATTAGCGAGATTATTCTGTGCACGCATATCGCATCACACGGTGTAATGCGACGCGATCTCCCGCTGAGATGATTGCGAAAGTAGGTCATTGATTGTCGCGCACTCGGCATTCGTCGCTGGACTGAGCAATAACACGGCGCGACAATTCTGGAACACGAAAGACAGGCAAGAATAATGATTACAAACGCGCGCGGCCAATCAGTAATTATCCCTTACCGCCAATGGGTTTTTACTTAGTAAAGTAGCTCACATCGCGACAATTGGTTGCTGATTAAAACATCGATTTTGACTGCATTGCTGCACTTCCCGATTTACGTTCGCAAAGCATAATTGAAATTATGGGCACTGGAATAAATTCCAACTAGCAGGCACAAACAACTTCGCGCTACGAGAATATTTATCACAAAAATGGTTCACAAAATATTTCAAACGCGGCTTGCGGCCCTCAACGATGCAAATAATGCACTTTAATTTGTAGAAGGTGAACGTATATTTGGTCGTCAAATAGCGACAGGAGATGGTGGTTCTCAGAGCGCGCGATGAAATCTACGTTTCTAGCGATGAGGTCGAATTTGTACATCTAATAACGATCGTCAGTTTGCTGAAATCAGCATCAGTACGCTGCGCGAAATACATAGTAGTGATCAATTTTATCGGACTGTACGTACAATCGGCCGGCAAGGTTGCGCTGATAACGAAATTGCAGGCATGCCGCAAACCTTCAACAATTACAATTACAGGGTTCGCTAGTCATACCTGAATACCCAGATTCGGCAATGACAACGAGCACAATTTGTTCAGACGCGGGCATAAGTTTTAATCAAAAAGATACATAAACACTAACAATATTACACTCAGAGATTGTTACTGTTTGGCGAAAGTGATTCTGCTGACGGTAGTAGGCCTGCATGCGGGGGCGCTAAAGCATACCACCGCCGATAGTACCAATGAGACATCGATGACCCTTTCGCATACAAATGATTCTCGCTAATTTTGAGTACGCAGCTACGGTTGGGACTTCGGAATCAAATTTGAAATCCCGGGATCGGGATTTCCCGGGATTTCCGCTTCTCAATCCCGGGATTTCCCGCGATTAGAAAAGTAGTAAAATACACATAAAAACTCCACAAACAACATTTATTTCTTTTAATATTGACGCAAAAACCTGAAAGCATCAAGAGTATCATCGTTCAGACCAGGGGACTCAAACTTAAATTTGCTTGCAGGCCAATTTCGTAGTTTCTGATGACTCGACGGGCCGCAGTATCAAATAGGGTTATATTCTGCAATTTCAATTAGGTCTTATTTGACGGACCTTGCAGACTGACATTCCATACACATTGTGAAAATGTTATTTATTCACTATTGGAATATTCACGTTTGCCAAGAAAAAGGTATATTTTGAATATTTTATTAAAAATATTGTTGTGCTTTGCATAATTTGGCGAAAGAATGAGTTATAGACAGTTAGACATCATGCGAGACGACAAATGCATCATGTCATCGTAAAAGCTGTCGCGTTATAACTTCGCAGCTTGCAGGCATTTAACCTAGCGATGGTTTTTGGAGTGGTTTTCGGGTGAATTTTAAGTTCTCAAATTCAAAATAAGATATTTTTCAGTCAAATACTGTCGATTACTAGAAAATTCAAAATGCCGACGCGGGCCGCGTGTTTGAGACCGCTGTTTTAGGCAATCAGCCGAGTTTGTGACACTGCTTTATTACCAAAATCAGTGATATGGCGTTACGTAAACCTTGGTAGATGCTGTTTAAAAATCCCGGGATTTCATTGGGAGTAGTAATCCCGGGATCCAGCTATCGGGATTTCCCGGGGTCCCAACGCTGTACGCAGCATCGATAATACGAATTAGTGAATTGGCATTTCAAAAGGACTGGATTTCTAGTTTTAAATGAGAAACTCACTGGCTACGCACCTAGGGTTTTAATACCGACAACGCGCTGGTTATTCAGCCCGGGACCTACGGCATACGTAAGTCCCATTCAGCCAGTCGAATTTGATCGTGGAACGGTGTGATTTTAATTATCCAGGTGTTATTGCTGCAAGAGCATTATGGCTGCACATGCCGCAACCTTATCAATGGAAATACCAATCCCGATGGTTTGAAATTCGATCCGCGACATAGCTGTGCCCGATAGAGTCCGTCCAGCAATGAAGTTTATTGGAACTTAGAAGGTTCCCGCTCAAAATATTCGAATAATTTTATAATTTCCGCCACCGAGAATCTCTTGTTGCATCAATATTAGACAACATAATTCAACGCCGTGCACTGCACAATGCACAGTGTTAATAACAGATCAAACATTGATAAGTGTCTTCGACTGAATACGAGTGTGCAAAGCACACAAGAATTAGAGATGATAGCAAACGAGAAAGCGCGCATCTAATCCGTTATTCGTCCGAGTTCCGAGTCTGACATCGCGACAATTCTTTGCAATTGAATATGCGCACTTAGCGCAGGAATGACTTTCAATTCGCAGGCACACACAAACACACTGTCCTTTTTCGCGGTTCAATTAAAAAGGCTATCACGAAACTAACTCAAGAATTATTTTGTAAACGAATATGCGTGCAAATACAATTTAATTGAGAGAAGTATAACGTGAATTCGCTCATCCAGTAAAGAGAGCTGTTGTTTCTCAGAGCACGCGTGTCGAAATCGACGTCGTAAACGAGGTCGCCTCGATTGCATGATTACTAATCACGGATTACAATTTATTTGGCCGTTTAGCACTAGTTCAAGCTGCGTATACAATTAGTCGCGCGCGTATCGGTTAGTAAATAGTTGGCATTTACGCGATAATCACACCCCCGCTGATTGACAGCTCAGACGGCGGGCGTTTAAGCATTTTGTATGTGGTGGCCGCCACCTCATAATGATGTCATGGGGTGGCTGCGCCACCCCGTCACCCCGTAACTCGGCGCCTGTGGGGCCAAGGTTCGTTTCACTTTCGTCTTCGATATGCGTTCGGTCTTTGATCTTTATAACTGTCGGCAGAGGACTTCAAGAGACTTAGCAAATGCGACAGATGTATTGCAACGAATGCAGGCCCAAATATACACAGCAACCGCTTCAAACCAGAGTAGGACAAAAGTATTCCTAATTTTCTATGCACATCAGGGATCCCACTGAGATATCCTGGGTCTTTTGATCATTTTACAAACAACATGTGATAAAGTCCAGAAAATATATTGTTTTCATATTGTTCTTAGTGATATCTCAGGGATTGCGACGACAGGAAAAAACGGACTTTACAATGCAACCGTATTCGAAACAAAATTTAAGCCAGACTTCACTAATTCTAATAGGCGGGACCGATTGTACGATTTATTCATCTGCATCAGGGGCGGGCAGCATACGTCCCGCGGAAAGCTTCCAGTCTTTCATGATAATGAGGCGATATGCATTTGCGTGCAAACGTTTTCGACCATGAACAAAAACATGACAAAGCTGCATTCAAATCTAACTTATGTTCACGTGCAGTCTTTACTAAGGGTTTGTACGTCCAACATGCAGCCAGAGGTCACATAGCTTGTTGACAACTTTGATATACCACAGATGTTTCATTGACTTCAACAGCTATTGAAGTACATTACTTTAACAAATTCATTGACTACTGTTTTGGTCACTATGCTTTACGGTCAAAATTACCAATAAATACGATTCATTTGATCATTTCTTATGTCGGTGGATAAATACGCAAATAATGTATCAATTCAGGAATCCGGCCCGCCAAGTACTTTATTTCCCCATATCCGGCCCGCCGACTGGAGAAGTTGCCCGCTCCTGATCTACATAAACATGCATGTAAGGCTGTTGTTAGTGCAACTACCTGTAACGACAACTGATAGTTGCGCTCTACTGGTGATAATCGACAATAGCAACTTTCCGGTTAGATACCAGGGATGGTGCAATTGCAAACCCATGAAAGGTTCAGGTCTGGTGAACACGAGCCTATGACATCACGATCGTAATTCGAAATAAATGTAAGGAGGCCACATACGTCAACCTATATTCTGTTGATTTAGAATTCAGATTGACATATTTTACCCTCCATATCGTAATTAGCAATAATTCGAATTAAATTCTTAGAAATTTTAGTGCGATATGGGTGGCAGTGGAAAGCGCTTTCACCTTTGCAGTACACACTCGTGACTATGTAAAATATTGCCATACTAGTAGGCAACAATCACCGTGAATTGAGTGCAATTCGTAAGAGTTCACTGATTGGAACCGCAGACGGTGAATCGCCGGAACCCTCATCATCATCATTGGTTTATTAGCAATTTTATCAGTTCAATACACCACAGAAATGCGATACAATGAAAGATAGGAAGGTGTCGAAGCGACTTGGACTAGTCTATGAAATAGGACACCCACCTTGGCCTAGGCCAGTGGTTCCCAACCGGGGAGGAATTCCCCCCTTGGGGGGAATTTTGCAATTTTTAGGGAGGAATTCAACGTTAGAATTGTAACGGATTTCCCAAATTGTTCATGTCGGAACTGTCATGTAGCCAACCAGTTGTATCCGAACGTATGCTCCTTATAACTTTTTTTTTTTGAAAGTATGTTCAAAGGCTATTTGTATTTTTTTTTCACATACAAATTCCCCCTTGTTTTATTTTTAAACTAGTTCAAATGTGCTGCAGTTAGCAAGACAATTTTGTAGTCCAGTGACGGCCTCTGAATCAAATATATCCTAAGCGAGCAAATGTCGTGCTTAATCTATCACAACAAGACCTCTAGTGAAAGTATTTATCTTATATTTTCAACTCAACATTTTCAGACAGTGACAAAATATTCCAACGTCATCGATTCAAGTCAAAGAGATCGCTAACCTTGCTTTATTTTTAGTGAACAGCTATCCGATCGAAAAAAGACATGTTAAACTTGGTGCCATGTTGCCGAAACGGAATGGGTGTCCTAAATTTCAATGAGCTCCAGCAGGAAATCTGATCACGTGGGCTGTGAACAAGGCTCCGAGTCACAAGTCAATCTCACTTTCATCGTTTTGACTCGAGTTAAGTCGAGTCATTTTCAATTCACCATTGAGTCAAGTCCGAGTCCGAGTCACCGAGCAGAGGGTCGATTCCGAGTCATGGTATTATGACTCGAGTCCGAGTCCAAGTCATTGTGTTGACTGCTCAGTTTCCAGTTGGAGTCTTGTTAAACCCACTTTTTATAACTCTGTTTCGTGATATTGTATGAGTTGGATTTATAATATACTAATTTTCCTCACTTTTAGCAATCTCTTGTCGCATTTTCAAGTACCAGGACCAATAGCCGAAATACCAATAGGGTGGTAAATTTACTGTTCTTCGAAATTACAATGAAATGTCGGTGTTGGCCGTCTTATAGTCTCAAGTCATATGCCTTGGTTCGAGTCATGCACAATGACTCGAGTCCAAGTGAAGTCAATACACAGATTTTCTCGAGTCGAGTTGTTTCCGTATTTTGAGAAAATGACTCGAGTCAAGTCGAGTCTTCAAAAAATTGGGACTCGAGTCTGTACCAATGTTATTGGCCAAATGCATACGCAAACTTGAGAAAAAATCATATCGAAATCAGTAAATTTATGCATAATGATTTTTCACAGCAATTACGGTATATTAGCGATTGGTGCGTGGTAAGCCGAAAACACAAATGGAAGTGTGGGGGTTTGTTGAGTCAAGCCTTCCAGAATTTATTTTGATTGGGACCAAGACCATTGTTTTGGAGGTCTACAAAGTGTTGTTACAAACTTGCTAGAAACAAACACTCGGTACCGCCCGTCTTATTCTTCAGTCAACAGGTAAAAATGAACTTTTTTTATCATCGGACAGATTTCTCCTAAGGGGGGAATTTTGGCTCAAATTTCGGCCAAGGGAGGCACGAGATGAAAAAGGTTGGGAACCACTGGCCTAGGCGATGTAAAGAGGAGGCATGCACACTGAATGAAAAGTAAAGAAGATAGTATAGAAAAAAACAAGCGACAAAAATGGGGTGGTATGTCATGGAAGGCGAGATCGATAGGTCAGTCGTGGTCCGGTAATCTTGAGGATGGACTAGTATTCATTTAGTAGTAATTGCTTGTATTTCGACTTGAATGTGGACATGCTCGTCGACTGTCGGAACAATTTTGGACCACATACCCATTTCCGTCTCATCAGACATAACTTACTCTGCGACCGCACGGAACATAGATCAAGTGTAGGTCGGTAGTGAGTAATTTAGCTATTAGCAATTAAAATAGCGTGATCCCTCAAGCACAGTATCTTAGTTTAGTGCTATTTTTTTTTGCGCTACCATAGGGATGCAGCGAATGAGATGAAGTTTAAATCCATGGAATTCTGATCATGAATGTTATGATGAATACTGGAAAAATCAGATATTTCACAAAAACCTCCACAGAATAAAACCTACTAACGATCGTTTGCGAATGTGAACATCTGAATTATCATGACTGACGTCAGTGTTGGGATGACTCGAGTCACGTTTTTAACAAGTTGACTTTACATTACACCGTGGATTCCCCAACCTTTTTTACACCGCCCGGCCTGCTCTGAACGTGTTACGAAATCAATTGCCCCCATATTTGTTTCAACCGTTTTTTCAAATTATTTCGTGGCTCTTTAAAATGGTTGGAGGCCGTGGTTACATGTTGGAGATCCATGCCCTAGCACTGCCCTAAACAGACTTGACTTGACTCGGAGTTGACGTGTCAAAGGTAGAAAATTATTCGTGATTAAAGTACGAAATTTTTGGTCTATTTTCAAGTCACTGCATATGATACTGCATCCTTCTATGTCATTCTGAAATCCATTTACATTACTGTGACAACGCAAACAAAACAGCTTAGGCATGTCCTTAACTGCCGCCATATTGACAGGGAATTAATATCGCTGCAACCATACAAGAATTTTTTCATTGAGGTCGTTCGTTGGAAACTGACTAAGTCTCATCAAAGATGAATATCTGTGTACCACATATGTATGAATCCATTTCGGGCTATAGAATATATATATATATATGCGACATTGAAAATAGGATTTACGAGCATGAATATAGTGGGCTAAAACGGCGCCATACTTTGCACGCTGCTTCGAAGGCGTTGAATTCGAATAGAACATGCAGACCTGCATAGATTTTGGAAATAGGGTGCAGCGTACTACTGTACATGTGCATAAAATAACCCCCAGGAAGGCAGGCGTTTATTTACCATTCAGATGAATGTTCAAATAGTTGAATAGTTATGTTTTACTAGCAACAAAATCTGGATTGCGACAAACTCTGATCTTAAATTATCCTGCACGCTCAAACAGTGTTTTTCTTTAACATACATATGAGGTTGCTGCTGACTGTAGCATCCCTATGAAATGTTAGTTATAAGAGTCACAGGCATATACATGCAATATGCAATTACATCTGTCTCGACATCCACACATCAACTTGCACAAGTGGAACTAAACATACATGACTTGAAAATGACTCATGATTGGAAAATTTGAGATAACTTGACTCGTGCCAAAATTTCCTTCTACTCGTTTCGCATACCGAACACGAATGTGAACCAGCAAACGTTTCCATCATCCCTATTGCACATATAAATAATTTGAAATAATTTGCTGTCGCTGGCTCGCTGCATAGTGAAACGCACGGAATACACATTGCATCTTGAACTTCGATATTTTCAAACTATACCATTACCTGAATTGCGAAGTTAACGTCTTTTGCAACGAATCCAACCCGCAGGACAGTCGTGATAACTGAAAAACAACATAATATCAATACACTGTGTATCTACATGCGTACACAAAGATGGCCGGAATAGTACTTGTTTCGCAGGCTAAACCAACATACGCTTGAAGCATATAGATGAAATGACAAATTTGAAGCATATAGATATATGTATATACACATGAAAGCGTTGCCATGTAGGTTTGCAATAGAAAAATACATACCATGGATCATGCAGATGGTCGTGAGAGAGAGTGTGTGTTGCGAAATAATTTACGTATTACAGTTACAAATATTTTTATCGCATGCGGCTCAAAATCGGGCAAAATCGAGTACCTGAGTGATTCGATTCTGAATCACGCATTATGCTTCGAGTCGAGTCGAGTATTCGAGTATCACTCATTATGACGTAATAACATTATGTAAGATGTCCATGCTAAAATTTGTACCTTTTATGCGTCCACAAAGAATATAACGCCTGTTATCCATCACATTAGACTATAAGAGATTATTTGGTTGTTTTGTCGACCATACCAGTTTCTTTACACTTTGTGACATGCTGTGGGGGGATCATGACTCCAGAAATATGTTATCGCCAGCAACGTTAGTATAGCTTTGTACTTGTGTTTCGTATGCTGCGATACGGCCAATCAAGGTTTGCAGCCTTCCGAAGTGGAAAATAGTATCAAAACTATTATTATCGTTGAAAAATCAACTTTAAGTGGCGTGGAGCGTATATTATCACTACTCGAAAAAATTGCGTTTCAATACTCGACTCGAATCATCAAAATTATTACGCGATTCAAATTCGAGTACTCGAATCATTGGGCCCAGCCCTACTCACGAGCCGCGGGTTGCCGATCCCTGTACTACATGTAGTAGTGGTAAATGAAAGATTAGTAAAGTACTCCGGTAAGTTTTGGTCCAATTGATCGTGGTTACAGTAGTAACCCGAAGATTAGGCTACTTTACAAATTGCACGATGGATCTTCGCGACAATGCTAAAATTACTATTGAGATTCTTTTCATATCAGCTTCGAAATCGAAACACACTACGTGTAAGAAGTCAGCGAATTGTGCTTCGTCTACAAAATTAATATTTACATCAACCTAATTGATAATATAATGAATGCATCGACGTTTAATGTAATAAAATCTATCAGGCGTACGAGATCTTTTTTGATTTGCTATCCTTATTGTACCATAAAAACCAAATCCTTCCGACTGGGGTGTTGGCTACTTTATAACTTGATTGTAAGAAAGTATCTGGCGCAAGTACAAAGACCGGTGTTCCACTCTTAAGAATACATCTGTACGAAGCCACAGACGATATTGATTATGTGAAATTAATATAGCAATTGATTGTTTCAGTTGATACAGTACGCCTAGGTGACGTTTAAAAAAGTCAGCACGTACATCAGTATGGAGGCATAATGTGGCATGAGAGGGCCGCTAGCTATCATGTGCGTGGAAAACTGTACAGTAATATATTACTACAACTACTTGTAGGGTAGAATTAGCGATATATGGTCACGTGGGGTCATAGGTTCACCTTCGCGTTCACACATAACCTTTCGGGGGTTTGCACCAACCGTAGGGTTGTATTTAAACAAAAATCAATTTCAAACGGACATGTTTAAAACATGTTTTTATTGTTTTTTTTTAGGTCATGGCTTCCGGAATATTCAATTGTGACGTCCTCGTGGATTGACATTGACAATAGAAAAAATAGGGTAAATACAGCTCATTTGACGAAATATCTACGTACTTTAGCTGTTGAACTGAATATTTTGAGGGTTTCAACCATCCCATATCGTATATACGTCGGCTATGTTGGGTGGTAATTGTATGTGGGCTTATATATTTAGAAACTATTTACGCAAATATGACATGATTTTACAATGAAAAAAAAAACAAAATATTTCTAAGACCCAGTGTTGGGATCAAGTCACTACCTTCGAGTCACGAGTCATCTCAGGTCATTGCAGATTTTGACTCGAGTCAAGTCAAGTCAATGGATTTTCGAAGGTGACTCGAGTCAAGTCAAGTCAGTCGAATTTTGGAGGTGACTCAAGTCAAGTCGAGTCAAGTCAAGTCAAGTCACGAGTCAAGTCACAATTCAAGTCAAATTGCATTTTCGAAGTATGAGTGATGATTCAAAGTCATTTTGCCAGCTGTGTGAAATATAGATTAATTTGCCTTTATCTTGAATCAAATAACGAATATAAAGTCAAGTATAGGCCTACATGCAAAAAGGCGTTGTATCGCACACGCACACGTAGAACTGCTAATAAAATACGTGAATATTTTGGTGGGTAAATTGGTATGGTACAATAATACCCATCTGCACATCCGTAAGAATATAAACGCATAAACTGTATTCATTAGATTTAAGTCATTCAAGAGGGTTGGTAAAGGTTCGCACAGCGCAATGTAAGCACTGCGCCATCTTAGAAACAGTTATTGGATTAATCTACTACTACTACTACACCAACGTAAGCTGCGACCATTTCGTTTGCGGCCAATTTATTTGTGATATAACAATGGAGGACCGGCGGAAGTGGAACGTACAATAAGTGAAAGACTGGTTGCTCTCACAAGTGTCACCGGCGTATCGCGAATTATCCGAACATACACACTTACGCATGATGCATTGATTTAGTCACGCCTAATACATTGATTTAGTCTACACCATTTACTTATTGATGACTTGAAATTGACTCGTAAATTTTGCTCCGAGTCACGAGTCAATCCACATTTCTGAAGCGCCGAGTCAAGTCAAGTCAAGTCATTTTTGCAAAGTGACTCGAGTCAAGTCAAGTCATACGAAAAAGTTGACTCGAGTCCGACTCGAGTCAAGTCATGACTCGAGTCATCCCAACACTGCTAAGACCTTTGTTTAAAACACTGTTTAAAACATGTTTCGAACGAATTGTTTTAAACAACCATTTCTTTTAAATACAACCCTAACCATCCGTAATATCTTATACATAATGCTTCTGAAACAAATTTTTACGCAATCAGACACGAACAAGGCAGGGAAAAAACAGGTTGTCACCCTGAGAAAAGTTACAATTCGCAGAGCTATGCCTCGTTATTGATTACGAGATGACATCTCTGATAGTGTCAACGCTATACACTTCACCGCCGACCTGTTTAGACATATTGAGGAGCGCCTACTTTGTCTCGGGAGTTTTAGACGGTTCCAGTAGAGTATCATCGTGTTTCTTGCGGAGCTTTTCATCCATCGCGTTAGCAAAAAATTGCACTGTTTTCTTTCCAGGTACTATGTGAGATCCCATATTGAAGTATATGAGGATCACTAGAATCGTTAGCATAGCCCGCATAGTTTCTGCGTGTTCGCTTCGACGAATGTTCAATTCTCAATATTTTTTAGGCTCATATTCAACAGAAGTGCGTTAATAATAGCGGATGTCCGCCGGATGTCTATTTTCGTTGGTAGGGCGATTTTCATGGTTCAAGTAGGCTATTCGGTACTCTATTATATCGGGACACTTTACGACAAGGGCCGGCAACCTTTCATACGCAGCGTGTCAAAATATTAAAAAATTGTAAAATATTACCAACTGGCGTGTCAACCATATTTCATTTTGTGATTTTTAGCGTTTCAAGTAAGGAATCACACCAACCAACTATCTGCAGCCTGCATCGGCATCGGTTACATCTGTAATTCTTACAGTATTGGTCGCGTCGGGTATCAATTTTAGTCGCTACCTCACTAGACCTACCGCCTATATACGTAAGGTGCGCAGTACGCACCATCTAATTTTAGCCGTGTAAGGATCGATCTTCTGTGGTTGTCTTGACCGTTTCCAAGTCTACTGTGTTCGATACCATAGCCCATAAGTGACAGGCTTATCAAATATGCTTTGATGAGATGACCTGATGATAAAAATGTACCAATCTTTGTATCATGCTAGTCGGTTTGATGTCCCAATTAAGTTTGTCTAACACGAGATTTGTCTGCAAAGCTCCAAAGATCGTGGTATAGAGGTAAAGGTTATTGTCGTTGCTCCAGATATATTGGCATCGCTTTAGACGAAACTAAAACAATATATCCTTTCGTGGGACGAACACAGCTCTAAATTCGCATTTCGACACGCGACTCATTATTTTCCTCGGTGGGTCTCATTTGACACGTGCGGCTCAAGCTGCGGAAACTGGACTATTCGCGCCGGTCATTTCGGCGCCTGCACAGTGGACATATCAATGTCGGAGGTTTTGGCCAATATGTGGCGATTATTATATTTCAATGTTTTATCGCCGTCAATAATATTGGAGTTGCATGTTGCCGAAACGTGTGTCTTCTAGCGTGAAAATGCTAGATCATATCAAATATTTGCGGTCCCACAGGCTTCACACTGCACACTCTCAGACTAAAGCTTCCAAACGATTTCATACGATATTAGGTTGCCGTATATATAATTTTGTCGGTTTCCCAAAATTAGGAAAATAAGTCACGGCAAATCGCGCGGAGCACGATAAAATGTTCAGGATAACTAAAATCTGCCCCAAAAGTGTCTGCATTTTGTTGATTTATCAAATATTTTTTGCTTTTTCTATTTTGAAAACGTATGTGACTTGTTTTGCAAAAAAACATGGTTATGATATGTCGTGTTCGTAAAATCATTTGGCGTGCCATGAAAAATCATCTCGCGTGCCGCTAATTGCACGCGTTCAGGAGGTTGTCGACCCCTGCTTTACGACATAGGCTGCGAGCAATGTCGCAAATGCAAAAATTCAATACAACAAAATGGCACGATTCCCATTCATTCGTGCCTTGCATACTATGGTGACCCCTGCTTATGTGAGACGCGGAGTAATATAAATACATGGTAAAGGAAATATATACAGGCTACTTAACACTAAATTTGGAATACATGAACAGATTGAACACGTTGACTGCTGCTGCATATTAGTTGCACAACGCTGGCTTTAATTATGGCTATAGAGTAGAGTTGCCATATTTTGGAAATCTGAAAAGAGGACACTTCTTCAAAATTTTCAGACTTTCAATACCGGAGGAAAGTTCAGAAAAAACGGTAAATTTTTCCCACTTCGTGGTTGGTTGAATAAAAAGAGGGCAGCTTTCCGGCTCAACTCCCGAAATGCAGTTTTTCTATCACATTATCCGTTGGTTGACTAAAATAAAAGTCATCTTTCCGGCTCAGCTCCCGAAATAGCCTCCATGCGTTACTCAAGGGCTGATTTACTGTATCTCAGTCGGATTTTTCCCTATATTAAACCAAAATTATCAATAAAGAAGACAAAATCTCAAAAAGAGGACATTTCGGCGTCCTCCGAGGACACTTGCAAAAAAGTCGAAAAAGAGGACAAATCCTCTTGAAAGAGGACCTAAGGTAATCCTACTATAGAGCGACGACTACGCTGAACGGAACAGGCAGTTCGTGTTATTGTGCTATTACTACTCGGAGAATTGATCACTTAAATAGGTGTATTACGGAAGACCGAGTACATTTTCTGTACAAATTTTGGTTACTTGATTAGGTGGACATGATCACTAAAGCGTTTGCGTTAAATATGTACGCCGTGTTTGGTAGCATATCTATTTGTGAGAGCACTTTCTCAGGTATAATCCGTCGAAAAGTTACACACACGGAACTTCATTCAGCGAGTATACGCCTGTAGAGGGCGGACGAATTTCTAATTTTGCCATTTATCTCAATGAGTTGCTTAGGAACGTTGAGATTGGGTCAGGATTTAGACTTTCGACCTAGTTGCAACCCAAACTTTTTATCCCTCGTATAATCATTCGAAAAAGTTTACGCATCTAGCTCGTTAGGGGCATTTAATAGCCTACTACCCAATTCTGTAACCTTAGACTCATCGATCTTAAACCATCGGCAGCCAATACACGGGAAATGGATGATCCCAATATACATAAACTTCTTAAAATGTGGCAATGTGCTTACTGCGCCTTATATATTTTCTTATGTAGGTCAGCTGTTACGATTATTCGATGTAATTACTAGGGCTGGGCACAATGATTCGAGTACTCGAATCTGAATCGAGTATTAATTTTGATGATTCGAGTCGAGTAGTAAAAGACGATTTTTTCGAGTACTGAAATTATACGCTCCTCGCAACTGAAAGTTAATTTACTAACGAGAGTTATAGTTTTGGTAATATTTTCCAATGAGGAAGCATTAAAACCTTGATTTGCGGCATCTCAGCATACGAGACATAGTACAAAGCTAGGAACGTTACTGAAAATAACACATTTCCGAAGTCATGATCATCCCACCACATTGTCAAGAAGTGCAATGAAATCGGGATGGTCGAAAAAATACCAAACTATCTTCAATGTGACGGATAAGAGGCATTATGTTCTTCGTGGTGGCATAAAAGGTACATATTTTAACTTTGACATAGTACATTCGGTTGTGACGTCATAATGAGTGATACTCGAATACTCGACTCGACTCGGATCATTTTACGTGATTCAGAATCGAATCACCCAGGTACTCGATTTTGCCCAGCCCTAGTAATTACACGGCAATCTAAGGCTTTTTAATTGACATGTGAATAAATCCAATCCACCTCTATGGTAATAATAGATAATCATATGATTGATAGCTCGTTTACGCTTCTCTTCAATTACCTTTGGCGGACTAAATCTCATCGTCCAACCCTGCAGTAGGCGCACCATTACTCAGAACGAAGAATTCGAATCTCCTTCGACTCTTACCCCTCTCTGTGCCGCCATATAGGATGGTGTCCGCAACGAAATTTGTATCAACGATAGGGCTCTTCACGAACTTCGGCAGTTCAGGGTTCGAAGCATCCCTTCAGCGTCTCAGTCTTGCATTCATTCGATGGCCGTGTTGGCGAATAAATATATGATTATAATCATCGCATAATGCTTATCCGCCTCGATATTTGTTTCTCTTTTTATGATCCTTGGTTTAAATTGAGGTAAATCACCGTAAATAAGCACAATTGGGCGACGATGCTGTATATCACGGGTGTAATATGTTATATACTTGATATTCGAAGATGAAATAAATTATCGAAAGAGTTTTAACGAGTGTAGAAGAAAGCAATTCTACTGCATAATATTGACGGCATACAGTGAACACTGAACAGATTACGGAGGTTTGCGGTGACGTTCAGTGTTGTATTCAAATCTTATCGTGCTTGCATCTTTATAAATGGATTATTAAAATGCATATTGTCAATTTCCAACGATCCCATTGACCTCCTGAAGCCTTGTAATAGTCGCGCTTGTTCGCATTTAGGATGATAGTAAAATACTTTTCTAGTACAAAATAAATTCCTAGTAAAACATTAAACAATACCTTAGCATCCAATCCAAATCATTTCATAGTAGGCTAATTCCCTGCCCCATTGAGGAGCATATGTATTATATTTTACAATTCATAATGTCCGGTAGCGAATGATGCTACTGACAATAGCAGGAATCGGTATCTTTTGAAATTGAAAAGACTGTGCAAGTGTACATTATTTGTATCTCATACTCCAGTCTTCATACAGGCTTATACGATGAGGACATTGCTTTCATATATAGTCAGTACAGTGTTTCCTACATCACCAATCACTAACGCCACCTCATATAATAGATATGATCTCTAACAGAATGTTGCCGAATCGTGGCGTTATTATATCAAGACGGCTTATTCACTTTGCAAGCGCAACCACAGGCATATAACCAAAACAGCATTAGTCCGTCCCAGCCATGGTTAAGTCGTAGCTGAAGCAATTGCAGATCCGGAATTTCAATGACAATCTCAATTATTTCGTAGGTGAATCCTGTCCGGACTTTTATCTTCGAATCCAAAATTTTGAATCAATTGACAGCATGTACTAATCTGATCTCAAGATCACTGCTAATTTCAGCTCAATGATAATCGCAAATCCGCTAAATACGGACAAAATATTCACATCCTGCTTTGCAAGTCGACGTCGAAATCCGTGCTCATCTCTACCGGCGCACAAACATGTCTAATGTTTGAATTCCATATTAGTATTATGAAATCAAACTGGCGCCCACAGCCAGTACGTCGTCTTCTGTAACAGGATAATATAGCTTGCTGTGACGAAGAAATCATTTATATCAAAGAGATATTCCGACTTATCTCATCTTCCTGATTGAGCATAATTCGCATAATTCGCTTGCGTCTTTTCGTCGGATTATCCGGATTAAAAAGGCACCCAAGTTGACGAAATTAAACTTCGTAATCCGCGTGAAGCACCTACAGCACAGTCGGTTTACGTTGAATGCACCATGTTTAAGCAGAATGATCTCAACGAAGTGGTGTGGATGCGGGCGTGACTGTATAAATCGATTGACTACTCAATGTAATCCATTGCGATTGCGACTAATTCTGAAACGCACGATAACAATTACGATTACAGGGAAATCCCTACCATGCACTCAAACACGGTTGCGAATGCATTGGAAAGTAATCACAATTATTCACGATTGCATTGTGATTTGTTCCTGGAAGTTCAGCCTAGAAATCACATTATATTATACGATTTGTCACCCCCATCAATTTTCGTACAATTGCGACCAATGCTAATGCGATATGAACGAGTGGTTTACGAAGGATTCAAATGTTCAATAAAGAATAGTGGAATAACAACAATTACTGTTTGATTCAAGTAAGACCATAGGAGATGAATAATGAGATAAGTCGAGATCTAGCCACTAGGAATGATACATCGATATTCTATATTAACTTAAGACATCGCTACCAGATGTGAAGGCCTGTCGACACAAAAACTTGCAATGGTTAGTTAGTATGGAAAAGTATGCTGCAAACTCTAGCAAATTATGGGGTTGTTTTATTGAGATAAACGCACCATATACAAAATTATGGAAAATAGGAACTCATATCACCACAAATAATAATAATAAATCCATGAGGAATCATGTCCGGTGTATAATATGCGATTAACGAGAAATACGGAATAGGTCACGGTAAACTCAATCGATCACTGTGCTTACTATAAGTACTAACAACGAGCGAGCGGTGACTCTACTAAGCGGTGCGCGGGCGCCCGCGCCCTTCGCGACTGCGGACGGTTGCGAGAACGATCGAGCGATCGAGAGCGAAGCGACACGTTGGTCCCGGCGTCCGATCGCCCTCGCGGCGGTGCGGACTCCTCGCGGCGAATGAGATATCTGGTTGATATGCTTGTCTCAAACTGTGGCAATTCCAGAGCTAATACATGCGATTAAGCAGCAACTTCGGGAGACGTGCTTTTATTGGTTCGAAACCGACCGGGCTCTCGGGCCCGTCTCTTTTAATAACTCAAGAAAGCCACGCGGGTCACACCGTCTCGTGCGGGCGACGTACAATTCAAGTGTCGATCGAAAGTACGACACGTGCCTCGTAAACGTAATCCGCCGTTAGAGGTGAAATTTTTAGACCGGTGGGGTACGAACTGATGCGAGAACATTCGCCAAGAATGTTTTCTTGATCCATGGTGAAAGTCGGAGATCGAAGACGATTAGTTACATTCCTATGTCCGACTATAAACGACGGGGATCCTTTACTAAGACGGCCTTCCCCGAAACTTCGGTATTGTTGCGAAGCAAACATGAAAGGAATTGACGGAAGCTGCGGCCTAATTATTCGAAACAGCCCGGGCATGGGGAGGATTGGCGGATTGATGGCTCGTTTCCGATTCTGTGGGTAGTGGTGCATAAATAAAAACGATGAGAATTGGTAAAACGAAAAGCCAGTGTTCATGCGTTGTCTACTCGCGACTCCAAAATTTACTACTAGTATAATTTTGGCAAATACTATTGGTACTCCCATATGTAGTACTTGATAAATTTTCATCCCCTTTCTCGGGGAGGTGATGCCTTCGAGAATCTAAGGCACGTAATTATACAATGTATACCTTCAGCAATGTTCATGCTCAACGTGAAGATTGGAGCCCGACTGATATCTGATATTTTGGTTTATATCAATAAAACCGATAACCGGTAACTTCACCGAACCCCGATATGTTAAGCCGATATTCTAAAGACACGATATCTAGCTTAAGGCGTATGCTTGAACATGAAATTAACTGTAGCTGCTGCATCTGGACTCCTGTAAGTTATCAGAAATAGATCAATATTCCTATTCTAGCGGTTGAAGTTTATAGTAATCCGACTCCACCACGCTGTAACGTCATGGAAAGTCATGATGTTTTGTACCACTAATGACCTGGGCAGATATTACTTTCAAAGTGCCATATGCAATGTTCCCTCTAAGCTGCGCACGTGCGCAGTGCCGGCGCGGTCTCTGCGCACAAAAATTCCGAAGCGATGACCATTTGTTTAGTCGTTACGGACTGTTGTCCAAGGAACCGCGCAGTGAGTTAGTGAGTGCGCGCAGACGCGTGAAGAATTAGAAGAAACATTGGTCATATGGACTCCATATTACTGGCAAATCGATAATTATTGCTCGGGCATACTTGGACAACTGGATAATTCTAGTTTTCCAAAAAGACTAATTACAGCGAAATGCTGATAAGCTAATTCTATTCTAATTTGTGAAATGTTTCAATGGCGTAATTTTATTTCTATTCTAATTCTGGTTTTCCTGAAAATGCTACTGGAGAGCTGGAAATTGCGCAACAAACCAAGCTCGGTGTACAGACTTTTGCCATCCTCATGCCTATGAGATGATTTGATATGAACTGAACTCCATTCAATTTCCACGTTTTCGCAAATTCGGTTATTATGATTAAAAAAATATATGTAGCTATTATTCCAGTTCTAGTGTAATTATGAAAAACTGTGTAGCTCTAATAGAATTCTAATCTAGTTTGGAAAAGGTGAAAATTTTCTCGTTGTCGAAGTCTGCGCTCGAGCTCTAGTTGAGACTATTCGTAGTTCGTGATCTGCTCGCGGGCTATAGCTTCGGGCAGTCCCACTGTTGTTAATTAATTTGTTGAAGCATGTTATCATTTCTCGAGCTCCCCTAAAGATTGTCGCTGGATCAAAGACAACGGAATTGCTCACCAGATGTACTCAGAACTCAGTGAGTACGTCTACTTTTTCGGACGACACGGGTAGGTGTTGTCTACCAGAACTATTTCATTACGTGGCAAGATTTTAGCACTGCTTTCTCATCTACTAAACCGTTAGTCTTTTAGGTAAAACGTTTTACTTTTCATGATTTGAACTTGGTAAAGTAGAAGACTTTGGGAGATGTTGGCCGTCGCGGTCGTGAGTGAAATAGACTGGGCGAAATAGCCTCTATATCAGTGGTTCTCAACCACCGGTCCGCTGACCGATGCCGGTCCGCCAGGTATATTACAATTTTATACCTTAAATTCAAGATGCATGTTGAAGGCTTATCCATTGATAAAATAAATAAAACATCAAATTTTAAAGTGATTCGGAACTTTGTGAGGAAACATTAGGGCTGGAAACATGTTCGATTTAACTTAAAGTTCAAGACGTGTCATTTGACGACATGCGAGCGACAAGTACAGAACAGCTACGAGCTGACTCATCGCTAAACAGCGCAGTTTGCGCGATCATTCGTTTTCGATTCATTATTTTGTGCAGGACCGTAACTGGGGCACCCCAAACCGCCCAATTGGAGAGGGTCCGAGCTTGAAAAGAGCCCAAAATTATTTTCTGTTATGTTGTTGATCTTGTTTGAACAATAACTTATACGACGAGGTTGCAATATGAAACCAGTATATTATCAGCAGAAGAACTTTAATACAGACGACACGATCCAGAGTGCAGGTAAACGAAAAAAGTAGACAACAGAACACGGTATAAACACGAAGCACGACACACGAGGAAATAATGATTGTCGGTAATTTCTAATCATAGACAAATAAGAGACGATACCAACGTAAAATGCACGAACATAACTGCCAGACGTTCGAGCAGGACTAGCTTCAGGAGGTTGTGCCCTATTTCTGGCCAATGGTTGTTCAGTTTGTGACTGTTGAGGCTGAGCGACATCCTGTGTGGCTGTTTCATCACCAGTGGAAATCAAGCGTGGCTGGAGTTGGTTTTTATGCCTTCTCCAATGCCCATGATCTGTTTTGACAATGTACACAACGCGTCCCATTATTTCCGTCACAACGCCGGCAACCCATTTGGTCCGCGTCGGTAACTGCGAGCGTATACACCGAGGAACCAATCTCGAAATGAGATACTGATTGTCCAGGCGTAACGGGTTTCGATTTATCGAAGGGCGAGCATAAACTTAACAAATTGTGCGGCTGCCGACCATGTAAAATCTCAGCATGCGTTTTCCAGTCTATGCCCGGGTGCGGTGCACATCGGTAAGTAGCGAGAAGTGTTTGGAGCGCGAAGTTGAAATCTTTACCCCCTCCGAGTGGATGCGTGGGTTCGAATCCCACTTCTGACACCAATTGTTATGTTCTTGATCTTGTTTGAACAATAACTCATACGACGATGTTGTAATATGAAATCAGTATATTATCAGCAGAATAACTTTAATACAGGCGACACGATCCAGAGTGCAGGTAAACGAAAAAGTAGACAACAGAACACAGAGTATAAATACGAAGCACGATACACGAGGAAATAATGATTGTCGGTAATTTCTAATCCTAGACAAATAACAGACAAACGATACCAACGTAAAATGCACGATCATAACATTTTCCAAATGAACTTAAATCATAGCCATTACCGCACCACAAAGTACCAACACATAATTAAGTTTAGGCTGGCATGGGACCCCGAAAGGTGTGCCAAAAATTCGGCAGCGAGAAAACCGATTCAGTCATGAATGACCGAAAATTTTCTCTATTGGCGCGATTAAGCTACATAAACTCTCTGCTTACACTGAGTAGAATGAATGTGCTTACAAGTACAAGTGAAAACAATCGCCCAACTGTAGGGTCTGGGGCGAAGCCCCCGGAAATTTGGCTTATCGCCAGGCCGTCTTATTTTTGGCAAATGCCAAAACTGCCAAAAATAACTTTTTTTGGCAGTTTTGGCATCGTCCTCTAAATAGATAGTTTCAGCCTCGAATTAGTCACAAAAACGCTTTATTTGATCTAGTTTGTCAAAAGACACCACAAAATGTGCAGCATCCACGCATAATCAGTGCATGCCAACAAACAATAAGAAGAAGAAAAAGCCTAACGATTTCATAGGTTGATAATATCAAACGATACCACAAAATGTGCAGTATCCATCGGAATCGGTGCCAATACGCAAAAAAAAACAAGCCTAACAAACACGCTCAACAGCTGATTGTCACAGCTGTTGAATAGACTTAAATCGTTTGCGCTGTAACAGTGCTTACAAAATCAGGTCAGCTAAGCTTCTCCTAAATTCATTTCTCGCCCAGCGAATCTGAGAAATATCGGCTTCAACAGTAGCCGTTGAGGGAAAGAATGTTGCCAGTCATCCATCACTGTAAGCTTAAACGCGTGCATTTATGCACCTAAAAAACACAATAATCGAATTTTTTTTAGATGCCACATTGCGTGGTAGCGATGTATGTCACAATATTGTGTGGTCTGAAGTGGCATGTCCGTACCTATCGCTGCAGAGCTCGAAATTATGTAACTGAAATACCTTCACTTCCACAGGCTCTTCTCGAAACAATGTTTTATTTCAAAAGAATCGGTTGTAGAATGTACAATAAAAGAAACAGTGTAAGTTGCCGGTAAATATGAAAATACAAATTGAAAACAACAAGTTTTTGACACAGTAAGACAGGATTTTATACAGTAATAACAGAGCTTCTTGGAGGTAAAGAACTTCAATACACAATTGAATAGTATATGTTCATATTGAAATCAACCCGAATATTTTCGGATGATACTCGTCAGCAACTAGTGGAGAATTGGAAAGAACATTGTATATCAACAATCGTATCACAAAATATGCCTTCCCCAGCATGAAATTTCGAGAGAGTGAGCGTTCAATGCACTATTCCCATGCAGGAGGTACACGAACTCCTTCTGTAGACAGAGTTTCGGCTGGTGTATTTTGATAAGATATAAAATACACCAGCCGAAACTCTGTCAACAGTAGTTCGTGTACCACCTAGGAATAGTAGATTGAATGCTTTCTCTCTCTCGAAATTTCATGCTGGTGACGTCATATTGTGATACAGTTGTTGATATACAATGTTCTTTTCAATTCTCTACTAGATTTGCTGACGGGTGTCGAACGAAAATATTCGGGTTCATTTCAATATTAATATACTATTTAACAGTATAAAAGAACTGGATTTGGAACTAAAGCAAGGTGTATGTAGTACAGTAATGTCGTCAATAAATATTGTTTCTCACAAATTGACTGTTTCGTGATCAAATGATTGATTGAATTGCCAAAAAACCATAGCAAACTAATTTTGGCTCAACAGTATGTTATTTTGGAACAGCCCTAATGTACAGTGCCACTAAAAACGAGAAGTTTACTAATTGAAGGCATAGCAAAAGTCTAACCACAAAAAAACGAATTATTGTGCAAATGTAAAAAATAACAAAATCCACTATGTACAGGTACATTCCATACCAAAAGAAAGCAGTACTCACAGTACAAGTACTTGGAGCAAGGGAGATTAATTGGCCTACATTTTTTCAATCGATTGCTGGGCATTTTGATATTTTTTCCAAAAATTGACGAACTTGTTCGACTGAAATCCCGAATTTTTATCATCAACAAGGACACGTTGAATGAATGGCATTATTTGAAAGACCTTGGGAAAACTAAGATCCCATGCTTAATAGCATGCTACGAGATCAATTATAATCTCAAACGGTCTTCTTTGGTTTTCGGATCTGCGCTTGATGGTGATGCCATTGGCCGCAATCCACGACCGTTCATCTCCATTCTCATGACGTGCAATCAAAAGATGAGGAGGAGTCGAGTCAACTTTTAAGTCGTTAAATCGACTGCATGTGCCTGGAATTAAAACAATATGCTAGCTTCAAATTATTTTGCCAAATATTCACGTGCGAATCCAAGAGCACATGACAGACTTCTCATCAGGGATGTAATGACTCGAGTAATGACTTTCTCATGACTCGAGTCATTTTCTCAAAACAGAAAAATGACTCGATTCGACACAATCTGTGCATTGACTCGACTTGAGTTATTACGCATGACTCGAACCAAGTCATATGACTCGAGACTCAGATGGCCAAGAAAGACATTTCATCGTAATTTCGAAGAATACTAAAATAACCACACTATTGGCATTTCTTCTATTGGTACTGGCACTTTAAAATGCTACTAGAAACTACTAAAAAGTAAGGAAAATTAGTGTATTATAAATGCGAACCATTCGATATCAACAAACAGTCATAAAAAGTGGGTTTAACAGGACTGGAAACTTGAGCAGTCAACACAATGACACCATGAATCGGACTCGAACCTCTACTTGTTGACTTGGACTCGGACTTGACTGGGTGGTGAATTGAAAATGACTCGACTTGACTCGAGTCAATCCTATAAAAAGCGAGATTGAGTTGTGACTCGAAGCCTTGTGACTTGGTTACGACACTGCTTCTTACACGGAAGATTTAAGTGTAGTTGAATCGGCGAATAGTTCAAAGGGGCACTGCACTCTAAAAATCATGTCGTCTCAAATTGAAGGGCGAAACGAGAAATTATTTTTTTAGGCCGCAGCCATTTTCTTCAGAACGCCACCGTAAAGAAGCTGCAATTTATAGAATTTTTCAGATCGTAATCATGCTCCAGCAGTCTCGCAGAAATCGAACTTTATATCGTTGTCAGCTGATGTTATTATGAAGGAAATATGTCGTACACGCAAAGATAGTTTAGACACCGCGTTCAACGGAAGATGTTCAGTCGGGAGATTTATGTCAAAATCGGGCCTAATGTATTCTATTTTTTTGGTACATAGGGCGTGTACGACATATTTCCTTCATAGCATCGGCTGACAACTATATAAAGTTCGATTTCTGCGTGACTGCTAGAGTATGATTCCCCTGTGGAAAATTCAATAAATTGCAGCTCCATTACGGTGGCGTTCTGAAGAAAATGGCTGCGGCCTGAAAAATTTTCTCGTTTAGCCCTTGAATTTGAGACCACATAGTTTTTAGAGTGCAGTGCACCGTTAACAAGCTTAGCTCCAAAGGGCAAATTGATTATAAGTTGTTATATTATTCGATTATAAATTGAAGCATTAATTGTTGCACCAATTGTGCTCAGATGCATAAATTTCTCTACATCAGAATTTTAAGGGGTACCAATGAACCTCGGACCTCGTTCGATCATAACTTGTTAGCTGCTTAATCTTAGAGGGGCACTGCGCTATAAAAATGTTGTGGTCTCAAATCAACTCGCAGGTCGAAAAAAAATTGCCGCAGACATTGTCTTCAGAAAGCCATCGTAATGGTGCTGCAATTAAATTAGGGTTGACATACGAGCTCCTTTAGGAGGATTTGTCCTCCTTTTTCAGGTTTTTGAAATTGTCGTCCTAGGACGCCCAAATGTCTTCCTTTTTGGCAACTCCAGTACTGTTAGTGTGAAAATCCTCCTTTCCCGATTCCAAAATATTATAAACATAAATTAAATGAATTTTGCATAAGACCCGTTACGCTCGAGCTTCCGCGTTTCTAGTGCGTTTACTTCACCATCGCATATTTTCGCAACGGGTTGAGAATCGATGACGCGCAGCCACGTCAGTTGGTCTTAATACGAAATTTTGCAGCTCCATTACGTCGAGCGCAGTGTTTAGCATAGCATAATATACCTTTGTTTTAGGACGGCTCAAGAATTTCGATAATATATAAGGATTCTATTTTATAGAACTTCTATGTATATCTAAACTGAAGCAGATCCATACTAGACTGATAGCAATCTTACCTGACAAAGACACATCGCACTCAAACCATGGTTCGACTTTATTTTCTTGTCTATTATAGAGTTTTCTGCAGTTCGAGCAGGATATGAATTTCATCGTCCTAATTTCCCTGCGAACAATTAGAATCATAATAGACAGGTGAAGGACTAATAAGAACCATAATAGACAGGTGAGGAACATTCCTGCAATTCAAAAGTTTCCATTCCAGCCATCACATTCCATCTCAGATAAAGGCAAGTTTGGGCATTAGCGCTGTACGCAAGTTGTGGAATTACTGATTAGATGCGCGCTATCTAGTTTGCTATCATCTGAAGGCTGCTAATTCTTGTCTGCTTTATACACTCGTATTCCCTCGGTGTCACTTGTCAGTGTTTGATTTGTTATTAATACTGCGCATTGTGCAGTACACGGCGTTGAATTACGTTGTCAAAAATTGATGCAACACGAGATTCTCGATGGCGCAAATTCTTAATTTATTCCATTAGTTTGAACGACAACATTCTATGCTGATTTCCTTATTAGATGTACAAATTCGACCTCATCGTTAGAAACGTAGATTTTATCGCACGCTCTGAGAAACACCATCTCCTATCGCAATTTGCGATGCATTATTTGCATCAATGAGGGCCGCAAGCCGCGTTTAAAATATTTCAGCGGGAAATCGCATCGCGTAGCATTGTGGGATATGCGTGCAGACGAATATCGCTGATTGGTCGCGGCCCCGCGTAACACCGATAATACGACTTGTTGAATTGCAACTGAATATTAGAGTCAGAATGGTCATTTCAAAAGATCGTTGTTTTGCGTTTCAAAAAGAAGGATTTCGACACCCCCTGGCTACGCGCCTGCCGCCACCCCATGCAAAAATAAAAGTCGGCGCCTATGACTGTAGCACTGTTAATTATCAAACATAATACCAACCTCTTGATCAGTCTGCTCTCCAAAAACTTTATCAAGAGTGAGAAGCATTTCCATGTACTTCTCATGCATTTCTTCAACACTTCTATCAACAAGCAGATGAAACTCATGTCTGATCTATTGGGAATAACAACGCGTTACTCAGAGCTGTTAGTCATGAATATGCACATCACTTAAACAGGTTAGTTAGAGTAAGTAAATTAATCCATATTATTTATTTTAAAATACATAGTTATTCACTAACTTATCTTGATACGAACATAATTAGATTTTCTTTATTTAATCATCACAATAATTGAATTATTTTTAGCATATGGTATCACGAAATCTCATTAATATAATTCTAACCCAATTAGTTGAATGTTTCCATATTTTTTCAATTCTGATCATATTCATAGTTCTTCTAAAAATGGCTAATTGACTATGGTATTTGGTAGTGAGCTAACAAAAATATCCGTCTCGTGCAACATCACGTCCAACTTTTCAGCTATGGTGCACAATCTCATGCTCGTTCCTATGAACTAAGCTTGAATTTGGCTGGATTCCCTTGTCATTCATAATTTCTGTCAATTTTCAAGTTTTTGCAAATTGAGTAATTCTAATTGTAATCTAATTTGGAAAAAACTGCGCTTTAATTCTAATCTAATTCAATTTGGAAGAGCTGAAAATCTACTAGTTGTCCAAGGCTGGTACATTGTACACTGTACACATGTTGTTTAATAGGAAAACAGTGTATATTAATGCAATAGGAAGATACATAGGCAATATAATTATTAATTTGCCGAGGCACACAAACAATTTCATTTTACTGATTTCGAAGTTATGACTGCAAATTGAAGTCATCTGTAAGGAATGAAAGAACTCACCAGTCTAATATCTTGCAGCATTGGAAAGCTCTTCAAAATTTCAGCAACGCCACCAAATTCTAGCACCTTCAACTGATTACGTCTGTCGTGATGAGTGTATTTCATGAGAGTGATGACATTCAGCCAATTTGCGCCAGGTCTGTTGAACTCTGTTTCCAACTGCACCCTGGCATCTTCAATCGTTATATTAGGGTGACCTTTTGAATAACATGAAACTTATAAATGATAAAAAAAAAAGAATGACAATCATCCCAATCGGGTCATATCAAGTCACTTGATCCTGGCCATATTTCCACCATCTTGGATTGTCATGAAAATAGGCATGCTTACAGAGCTGTGTTTTCTGATTTCAGAAAACCAAATTTCATCAAAAAAGGTCATCTTGAACCAAAGATATGACCGTCTAAAAATTGCTATTTTTGTGATCGCTCAGGCGGGAAAAATGTCAGAAATTTATATATATAATTTAAATTTGCTATATTTCGGTCAAATCAGGGTTGTTGAGAGTGACACTTCCACACTTGTTCATTTATATCCTACTTGATACTTTTTCGCCTTCTTTGACACCTGGGGTTGCATAGTCTGACGTTTACCCTCGCGATTTTGTACGATTTTGTTCATGTCTTTGAAAATCACTCACGCGTGACTTCATTTTCAATTGCAGATATCTCTTGGTGACTAGGGGATATCATCAAGTGTAAGGTATCATTGGAAAGCTCTTGAAAAGTAATTTTATAATCAACAATAAAATTACTGACTTTTTATAGTCACATTGGAAAAATTTGTTCTAAAATAGTGTTGTAAAATTGTTGAGTTCAAAATATTATTACAATTTTACTTTCATAACAGGTTGTACGGTATTGTATTGAGACTTATGTAAAGTATGGATAATTGTAGTATAGGTTCTGTTTGGAATGGTCAGATTTTGAATGTAGAAGTCTGAATGATGTCCTATTGCGTGAAAAATCTCCAAAAAATAAAATTTATTTTAATTTGCTAAAAGACGAATTGGATGCCACGAAATCTTTTTTGAAATATCGATTTCAGCTCGCTACCACAGGCAAAGGTACTCGGGCATTCCATCATTTTAGGCTATTGTCATCAACCAAACTGAGAGCAAAACGTGTCAGCCAAGAAGTGCAGTATGTATTGGAAGTTGAATTAGATGAAGACTCAAACCAAGAACATGTACTTCAAACTGAAATTGTCCAAAACAAATTTGTATGCTCCGTTTATGATAAAAACTGGTATATTGGCATGGTCACAGAAACTGATAAGCCAAACAACAAAGCCTTAGTTGAATTCATGTACCCAAAAGGCCCATCAGAGTTTTTTCACTGGCCTCAAAATTAAGATTCATGCTGGACACCGCTCCAGCACATTTTGTGCACAGTTTACGTTCCTTGTTTATTTAATAATCAGGGAGAACACCTACTGACAAAGGAATCAGCACTGAAAGTCAAACAAGTGTATAAAAAATATCACCAAAGATAAATAGATCTGATATGTGCATATAGTTATTATCTAATCATAGTATGAAAACTACAAAACCCGCAGGACATTGATAATGATTTTGATTGTCATTGTTCCTTTCATTGTTTAGTGCTGATTGTTGCCCGAATGTATTGTGTAGACTACATAAAACATTGCATTTTATCATGTCAGTTGTGAATTCTGATGTGTTTTGGAAGTATTCTGTGGTCACCTCAAGCTGTATCGCAAAATTATCTCAAATTTTCAAAAATATTTTCAAAATTATTGTCAGCATAATTTATGTCAGCAGTTATCTGTTTGAGTTATACTGACTACCTTGTATATAAAACAATTGGTACTGTACTGTATATAGAATTAAGGTGAAATGAGTTGCTTTACAGCCTGTATGGAATCGGTGTCCAGTGCTCACACATTTTATTTTTTAATTATTTTTTATTACATTACGTTAACTTGAAGAGTCATCGCTGCTCACCTGATATATCAGGCAAAACGTACCGAGGTAGTAGTAGGGCTTTACAGAGTTTGCTCATGTTAAAAAGGGGGAGGATTTTGAATAAAACATGTTATTTGCAGGTTAGTTTCATGGCACTCTTATGGTATGTTATGATTCAAAAGTCACTGATGTTATTGTTGATTTAAAAAGCTCTTGTCAAGAGCTTTCCAATGACACCTTACACTTGATGACATCACCTGGTCACCAAGAGATATTTGCAATTGAAAATGAAGTCACGCATGAGTGATTTTCAAAGACACGAACAAAATAGCGAGGTTAAGGGTCAGACTATGCAACCCCAGGTGTCAAAGAAGGTGAAAAAGTATAAAGTAGGATATAAAGGAACAAGTGTGAAAGTGTCACGCTCAACAACCCTGATTTGAACGAATTATAGCAAATTTAAATAACATGTATCAATTTCTGACATTTTTTTCCGCTTGAGCGATCACAATAACAGCAATTTTTGAACGGCCGTATCTTCGATTCCACTCATCCGATTTTAATAAAATATATTTTTCTGAAAGCAGAAGTAAAAGTTTTCTAAGCATATCAATTTTTTACGATAATCTGAGATGGTGGGGGCATGTTTTGAAATTTTTTTGGACCACCTGACATGATCTGACCCAATCACCTGATGAGCCTGGACACAAAGCATGCGCTCTCCATGAAGACGTACCAGATGCCTTTGTCTTTTCTCTGAGATTCCTCAACTTTTGCGACAGCTTTTTCGATTCTTTTCTCTGAGATTCCTCAACTTTTGCGACAGCTTTTTCGAGAAGTAATGCTGAAAAGCATTTGATCATGAATGCACTTTAAAACAAAATATATTGAATTCGGAGAGGATTCGGGCAGTAGGTCATAGTCAAGAGAGGACGGTGCTCTATAGCAAAACAAGTCCAGTGTCTTCATATTTTTGTGTCTCCTTTTACAATGGGTCAATGGCTACAGAGATCTTCATATTTTGAATACACTATGCCACAGATCCTGCATGACATGATAACACTCGGATGTTGTCTGTGACAATAAATGTGTGGACAACAAATCGATAGTTCCGACAAAAGGGCACAAACAACACTTTCCATTAGACATTCTACCAAACCATATCAAGTAATTGAAACAGGTCAAGTGCAAAGAAAGATGTACATAACTTCATCTGCGAATGAGGTTTCAGCACTAGGTCTATTATGATATATTCAGATGAAATTATTAAACAGCATTAGCTCCCATTTCAATGGTCTGCTCTTATGGCGCATCAAGCTGCTAGATCGAAAATAGGTAATCTATATCTACTTATACCGCTGGTGCTGTATGTGAAACTCGATAACATGAACATAACATTATTTACAGATGATGTTGAAAATTTACATAAACGAATTACCTTGCAGTAAATCAATGTGTTTCCTCTTAATTCCGTTTTGAACTAAAAACATCTCCATTTCCTCGCTATATGATATTTAGACTCACGTAACAAAGACCGACAGATTCACGGTATATCTCACTCAACTGAAGTGGTCCTGGCGGAATTTCGGCGGAATATTTGTGATCACGTGGAACACTATTTTCGCGAACGCAGAATATTGACCCTCAACCGATGCACGGCAAATGTCATATTTCAGGCTGGATACGAAAGTGTACCTCGCCTAATTAACACATCATCGGAAAAAGCGTTCAAATTACTTTATTTAAAATCCATTTCTAGATTCCAGATCGTCCTGCTTAATTACGAACACGATGACCAAGTTACGTATATTGCGCTGTCGGGCATTGTTGGCCGCTATTTCAATGTATGGCACATTCCACATTCAAGGCCGGATTTAAAAGTGTACCTCACCTACAATTCAGATAATTAACACATCATCGGAAAGAGCGTTCAAATTACTTTATTTAAAATCCATTTCTAGATTCCAGATCGTCCTGCTTAATTACGAACACGATGACCAAGTTACGCATATTGCGCTGTCGGGCATTGTTGGCCGCCATTTCAATGTATGGCAAATTCTGTGATATCATCTTCGTTGATATTGCGATTCGGGGAAGCATCATATGAAGAATGCAATATTCCATCTTTTTCCGTGGCATCATCTTCAGTGACATTAGGATTCAGAGAAGCATCATCGGATTGATTTAATATTCCACCATTTTCTGTGATATCATCTTCGGTGATATTGCGATTCAGGGAAGCATCATATGAAAAATCCAATATTCCATCTTTTTCCATGGCGTCATTTTCAGTGACATTAGGATTCAGAGAAGCATCATCTGCATCATGATGCTTCCCCGAATCGCAATATCACCGAAGATGATATCACAGAATTTGCCATACATTGAAATGGCGGCCAACAATGCCCGACAGCGCAATATACGTAACTTGGTCATCGTGTTCGTAATTAAGCAGGACGATCTGGAATCTAGAAATGGATTTTAAATAAAGTAATTTGAACGCTCTTTCCGATGATGTGTTAATTATCTGAATTGTAGGTGAGGTACACTTTCGTATCCAGCCTGAAATATGACATTTGCCGTGCATCGGTTGAGGGTTAATATTCTGCGTTCGCGAAAATAGTGTTTCACGTGATCACAAATATTCCGCCTAAATTCCGCCAGGACCACTTCAGTCTCACTCACTCTGGTCCTGCGTGGTAACGATCAGAGAGAGAGAGAGAGAGAGAGTCTTTATTTTCATCGAACCAAAATACATAACAAACGGCAGTGATGGTGGTACAGAAAATATGCGTGCACAGTATTCGGTATTAGATAGGAATGATCGATAAGACCGTGAAGGTCATCTAGTCTGATCACACCAGCATCAAACAGGTACACTTGACTCAGAACAGTCTGGCTGTAAAAAAATGTTTAGTTACGAAAGGAAAATAGAAAAAAAATTAAACAATGGTAGCAAATGATCAATGAAGCAATGTCTGGGCGAGGTAGGGCAACAGTGTTAGTGTAACGACAAGAGGTGATCAAGTAGGGCTTTTTTGAATCTATTATAAGGCAATTCACGGATATGTGATGGTAATGCATTCCAGATGATAGGTCCCGAGTAGTCGATAGATCTCTTAGTTAGGTTGCTATTGGGTTGGGGTAAGTAGACGTTTCCTTTAGACGAAGATCTCGTGTAATGGGAATGGACATGTTTAGTAGGTATGAAAAAGTCATCAAACACAGGAGGGAGACTATTGGAAAAATATTTGTGAACAACTTTTGATACTTCGAAGCGATATAGTTCATCAACTCGCAAAATTCGATGCTTACGGTAGTAAGGCGATAAATTGGTACGTAAAGGTACAGATGAGATCAGCCGTATCGCACGGTTTTGCAGGGTTCGAATTCTGCACAAAAATGTTGTACATGCATTTCCCCATACTACGATTCCATATTGCAGATGCGAGTGGAAAAGAGAGAAGTAGATGGTTCGTAGTACTGATCTGGAAACCAAAGATTGGAGACGGGTCATTATTCCCACACACCGAGCTAGTTTTGATATTGTGCATTCAATATGCTGCTTCCAAGACAATTTGGAATCAATGGTGACGCCGAGATATTTTGCTGAGTCACATATTGAGATTTGTTTATGATTGATGTTCACAGTGAAATTATGACTGGCATTATTTAAAACGAGCATCTCGGTCTTATCTGCATTCAAACTTAGTTTGTTTGCTTGCAGCCATCTCGACACTTTTGGGAGTTCCCTATTCACAGATGCATGCAAATCATCGACAGTGTTGGAGGTTATGAAGAGGTGAGTATCATCAGCAAATAGCGTTGTGCGGAATAAAGATGCATTAACAATGTCGTTAATATAAATGAGGAAAAAAGTCGGTCCAAGGACTGAGCCTTGTGGCACTCCACAAGTTATATCTCTGGTAATCGTTCTTAATGTCCCCAGTTTAACAAATTGTTTGCGGTTTGCCAGGTAGCTTTCAAGTAGAGTTGCTGCAATACCCCTGATTCCATAGTGTTCTAGCTTGTATCTTAAGATTCTGTGGTTAACTGTATCGAAAGCTTTGCGGAGATCGATAAAAATGCTGCAGCCACTTTCTTTTTGCTTGATGGTTTTGTAATAGTCCGTTACAATTGATAGTATTGCATGGTTGGTGTTGTGGTTGGATCTGAATCCATGCTGGGTCGGAGAAAGTACTGCATTCAATTCAAAAAAGTTCTTAAGTCGGCAGTCAATCAGTTTCTCAAAAACCGTGGCAAGATTTGGCAAAACAGATATTGGTCGGTAGTTGGAAATTAGCTTTTTACAGCCTTTCTTAAACACTGGCATTACTCTGGCAGTTTTCAGTGCATCTGGGAAAATGCCTAGACGTATCGACTCATTGAAGAAAATGCATATAACATCACCAATAATATTAAAGACTAGCTTCAGAAAGTGAGTTGGGATGAGATCGGGTCCTACTGCTTTGTTACTTTTCATTTCAGATAATACGATCGCAACTTCTCCTTCACTTGTCGGCTCAAGAAAAATGGATTTCTGAGGACCAGGACTCAAGTACGAGAGAAAGTCATCGGAGGAGTTTGGTATTGAAGCTGCAAGATCCGGACCAATGTTGCAAAAATACTGATTGAACTTTTCTGCTACTGCAAGCTGGTCTTTGATGATGCTGCCATTCTCGAGTAGCTCGATGTCATCAGTACTCTTGGGAGCATTAGGGTTGTTCAGAATTGATCGACTTTCAAAATGTCGTGGTTTTCAGTCCGATTCCCATGCCTTATACCATAAAAACATATTCTAGGTACTTTTTTTCGTAATTCATCCCTTGCATCCGTGTGCACATTGAGCTGGAAGAATATCGGCTAAAAATAGGGGATTCCCCTAAAATTTGAGTGTCGCTATTCGGACTAGGCTAGTAAAACGTCATATATAAGCTGGTTTTATGTAGCTATTGCGGTTGGAGTGCTACATAACCTCACTATAGAAAGTATTGTCAGTTCAGGACACCATTTCCATGTCCCACACTGCCTTAGAACTCCTCAAAACTGCCTAAGACTGATAGTCATTTTGTTGGATCACCTATCCTACACTCCTCAACCCTACCCGAGATTGTTCATCAATTGCCGGGATCACCACGTGCAAGAATACAACTGTAAATGTATCATTCACTCACAGCCAGTGGTGGCTTTTGGGGTGGAACGTATGGAAACTATTTAGATGTTCGCAGATTTAGTGCCAAGCAGAGTCGATAGATCTTCGTTGGACAGTACACTCTTCAATTCAGGCACCGCATGGTATTAGTCTACATTCAAGACTCTGCTGTCCAACGAAGATCTATCGACTCTGCTTGGCACTAAATCTGCGAACATCTAAATAGTTTCCATACGTTTGAGTGATGTCTCTTGTGAAGTCTCCAACGGATTCCCGCAAGTCTCCAACCTTGGCACCGACTTGGAAGCCATTAGCTAAGATGACGGTCGACGATTTACGACCCGAATTACAAGAACTTGGCGAAGCTACAAGTGGGAGCGAAGCTGTATTGACTGACCGATTAGGGAAAATCCGAGATTCCGACAAACCTTCACAAAAGAAAGAACCAAAGCCCTCTCCATTGAGCACCACCGAGAGTACATCATCTGAACTGGTTATGCTTTTTCAGATGATGAAGCATCAGCTAGATCTCGATCGGCAGCAGCAGCAATTAGATCGGGAAGCTTCTGACCGTAAGTTTCAGCTGCAGCTCAAGGAGATCAAGCAGAAACACGCCCAAGACCGTGAAGAATCCGAAAGACGATTCAGACTGCAATTAGAAGAAATTCGCCAGCAGTCCGATAACCATTCATCGGCAAGAAGTGAACATTCATGTCTACACGAGGTTGTTATAAAGAAGTTCAGGCGCATGAATGCTGACCTCTTAGAGTCTTTGCAAGCTCTGGAGAAGAAAC
The DNA here is from genome assembly GCF_051294905.1 of Botryllus schlosseri. Classification (NCBI taxonomy): domain Eukaryota; kingdom Metazoa; phylum Chordata; class Ascidiacea; order Stolidobranchia; family Styelidae; genus Botryllus; species Botryllus schlosseri. The sequence continues at coordinate 34,623,596 of NC_137237.1, read as the reverse complement.
ATGCACATTCCACCTTCGTCGAAGAAATTGAGGTCTTCATACGGTCGGTAGAAATATCAATGACCGATCTCAAGGCATTCGTGGATTCAAAAGTCGACCAGCTTGACGATGGTGATTTCAAGACCGAAATCATTGATGGCATGAGAAGATCAAAAGAAATTTATTTTGTACACATTCCTCTTGCCAAATCCAAGTCTTCATCGCTGAAAGCTGCCGAAGAAGCGGAAAAAGCTGCTGGATCCCTCCCGAGTGGAATAGTGCCGCCTACATTCAATGGCGATATTTTGACTTTTCCGGCATTTTGGGAGTCGTTCGAGCCATTGGTTCACAAAAATCCAAAGGTCAGTCCGTTTTACAAAATCTCGTATTTAAAGGCAGCTCTTAAAGGTTCGTCATCCGGCCTTCTCAATGGTTTCCCCTCGGCGGCAGTGAATTATGAGCCTGCAGTAGAGGCCGTTCTTAAAAGGTACGGAAAGAAGCAAGCGATCGTGAGAAATCACATCGAAGACTTACTACAGGGTGAGAAAGTAGAATTTAAGATCGACAAAGTCAGACAACTTCTCGATGCCGCTACTGCTAAAAGGGCCGTTTTATCGCAGTATGACGTCTCTTGGGACCAACTCTTTACACAGGTACTAGAGTCCCAGTTGCCTGGTACGTTGCATGAGCGTTGGATCAGAAAAACTAGCCCCTTGATCGAAGCCGATAAGATTCCTGATTCTGATCTCCTGTTTGAGTTTCTAAGAACCGAGTTGGCGACGATGGAATCGTTGCGTAAGTCGCAGAATGGGCGTTGCCCTGTTGACGTACGTGAAAAGCCCCCACATAAAGATGAGCTGGTTAGTGTTGGTACCGATAAACCTGACAATTCATTTTCTGCCCAGTCTCTCGTGGTTCAATCCGTCCAGCTATCATGCACCTACTGCTCAAAACCTCATTTATTGAAAGATTGTTTTAAATTTCTGAAATTAAAACCAGCCCAGCGATTGGCTGACTTGGTTATGAAGCCTGGTAAAGTGTGTTTTAGATGCTTATTCCCGAAAGGACACAAAGACCACCCGAAGCATTTTCATCAATGTAAGGAGCGTTGTTCTGTCACTCGCTGTGGGAAACCCCACCACAAATTGTTACACGTTTCTGCGGAACCATTGATTGACGCTAAGTGTATGGTATCAACTGTTGATGTTTCCACCCCTGCGTTTCGGGATTTCGACATAGACACAATATTGCCTACTGCTTTGGGACGAATCCACCACAGAGGTGAAGTTAAAACAGCTGCGTCAAAGGACGTTTCGTTGAAACCTGATCCATGGATTTCGTTGAACGACAAGTTGGAAAGATTAGCTGATAGAAGAATCTGTTGACCGATCATAGTCGGTCAAGTGGGGGAGTGTTTTGACGAGTCATGTTTTTAGTTAAACTGATTCACTAAAACATCCAAACTGATTAATTCAACTGTCCTTTATTTGCGTTCCGTTATTTTCCTCGACACCTCTTAATTGTTCTGTTTGGTTGATGATTGGTTAATTATTGCGCCGTCCGTTCTCGTTAACCTTTATATTTCGCTGTTGCTGTTGTTTCATTCTCCTTTTCAACTGTTATCGGACGAGCAAGCAATCTTGCGAATCTCGCCATTTAACGTGTATCTTCTGAATAAGCTGTTCCGTATATTCATTTGGACTGCTTGTATTTGACAAAAGAAGATAGTTGATACGCAACGCTTGCTTAGTACCCAGATTGCCAGATTTAGTGTGCAGCAGACAGGATCCCGACACCTGATAAAGCGCCACTCATTGATTTCAGTGCCGTGTCGGAACATGGGCGGTCGCCCAGGGCCCCCCCTGTTTGAGGAGGGCCCCCCCTCCTCGGTTTACGCGCTTTTTTCCAACTATTTCTCCGGTTTACGCGCTTTTTACCAACTATTTCTCCGGTTTACGCGATTTTTACCAACTATTTCTCCGGTTTATGCGCTTTTTTCCAACTATTACCATTTTCTAAATAACCGTGGAAATCCTTGTATCCATGAAGAATACGGTACAGTACCGTAAAAAGGCGTGAATCATAATTCTCATTTTTCAAATTAACATTTTTCGAATAACCATGAAAATCCATGCACCCATGTAGAATATGGTCTCGTAAACAGTTGTCGATCATCAAATTTCTTCCCGCGTTAAAAGAGCTTACTTTGATTTTATGAGGGAAGGCCCTCCTACATTTATGCGATTTTTGGTTATCATTTTGCGAATAACCGTATAAATACATGCAGGCCTACCCATGTAGAATATGGTAGGTCAACCGTAAACAGTGGTCGATCATTAAATTTCTGCACCGGTTAAAAGAGCTTACTTTTATTTTATGGGACACCCCTCATTTACTCAATTTTTAGTTATCATTTTACAAATAACCGTGGCAACACATGTAGGCTTACCCATGTAGTACCGTAAACAGTTTTCGATCATCAAATTTCTGTGCGTGGTAAAAGAGCATACTTTGATTTTATAAGGGGGGGCTTCTACATTTATGCGATTTCTGGTTATCATTTTGAAAATAACTGAAAATACGCGCAGGCCAACTCATGTGGAATACGGTACTGTAAACGGTTGTCGATCATTAAAATTCGGCACGCGTTCAGCGTGCGAGCTCACTTCGATTTATGAGGGGCCCCTCCTACATTTACGCAATTTTTGGTTATCATTTTGCGAATGACAGTGAAATATATGTACACATGTAGAATATGGTACCGTAAACAGTTGTTGATCATTAAATCCTGCACGCGTTGTACGAGATTACTTCGATTTATGAGGGGGGCACCTACATTTACGCAATTTTTGGTTATCATTTTGCGAACAACTAAAAATACATGCAGGCCTACCCATGTAGAATATGGTACTGTAAACAGTTGTCGATAATTAAATTTCTGCACGCGGTATAAGAGCTTACATATATTTTATGAGGGGGGCCCCTGCTACATTTATGAAATTTATAGTTATCGTTTTGCGAATAACCGTGAAAATATATGTACCCATGTAAAATATGGTACCGTAAACGGTTGTCGATCATCAAATTGGTGATTTGTGTGAGAGACGCGATCGCATCCACTAACATGAATGATTATCACTTCCAGTATATTTTTGAATAATATTCAACACCTTTTTCTCAGTGCTATAAAATTACAATAACATTCACAAGAAACTACTACAGTGTATACAGGAAGTATACATTTTCAGTGACTGGTGCATCTCATTTATTTTCAGTAATAGGCTAACTCCATGTCAGTCGCCCTAAAACAATTAAATGGTTTATTTCAATTTTTAGATTTGACAGAAATTTGGATTAAGTGATTTTGAAATATATCCGAGTAGCCTACATCACAATTTCAAGTTTTTAAATTCAATATCCAGCTTTTCAAGCCAGCGCATGATAAAAAAACAAGCTTTTCCGGCTCATTCAGTCGTAAAATTGACAGAATTTTTGGTAGGTCTGTACATGAGCTATCTTGTATATAAGTTGATCTAATATATCATTCAAGTTACAATGTAGCTTTTTTGTGTACTGCACTCAAGTTTAAAGTCATTTCTAATGAAAATCATTGCAGTATCCCTCTCATTTCTGTCAACTTGAAAATTTTCATGACTACTCATCATATGGAAGCTATTATAAGAATGCTGAAAAATGAGTTTTTATTGACTATATAATTTTTAAGTTGTGACAGCAATGTATGTTTTAGGCAGAAGTAGGCGATTTGGATAATGTTTAGTTCCTCTTAAAACTAGCGTTCTAAATTTTCGTGTGGACAGTGTTGCGCCAACAATATTTGAATTTGACGCTGTGTATGACTTGATTTTGAAAATTATTATGAGCCTAGTTTTGACCCCTTACCTCATTTTATTGTCAGGTTCAAGAGCTTCTATTCTATCTTTAGGCGTTTAGACGAGGTTGTCTGGTTAAGCTGTTTTATCACCGGCACCATTGCAAGGATTCATTGTAATATTTACCATAAACATGCAGCTGTCCTGGTTGGGTAACTTCTGGGACAAGTGGTGATTTGTAATATACCGGTATTTGTTCTTTTCTGCAGGTACTTTTGCTGTGTTAGCTGTTAGGAATAAATCATTTTTCTTTCACTGTACAAATATAGTCCTTGTTGAATGATCCAGTAATAATTCTTGATGACCATAAACTCCTCTTGGTTGAGTCTTCTTGTCAAAGAAGGGAAGTCATTGTTGTTTGTTGTTGTTTTGAGTATTCATGAATCATGATGTCTCGACTGCTTCGGTAAGTTTACACCAAGCCAATATCATTTTGTACCCGTATGATAGTTTCCATTTAGTTGTTCTTTTTTACTTTGGGTGTCATATTTGCTATCATCATTTTGATTTCTACTTTTTTGAAGAACTAAATGCATCAATTCAATTGTCCGGTCATAGCAGTTCATTCGTTGGAAGTTTCAATTCTATGGATGTGTTCTATAAACTTCATTGTTTGGTCACCTTCGTAATCGATTAGCTCTCGGTCCTCATTCTGCTTATATATTTTGATCTGAGCCAAGTCAAGTCACCAAAATATCACGATTTGAGTCATTGGAATCCTGCCATCGTTTCCTTGAAAAAGTATGAACTTTTTCTTTTTTAGTTTCCATTGCCAATGTATTTGTGATTACTTTCACGCATGAAAATCTCATCTTGAACTTGAATGACACAGTTGCCTTTTATAGTAAATAGTTACACACAGCATCGACATTCCGTATAGTATCACAGAAACTGTAGACATGCAATATATAATACTTGTATGGAGAGGCGAGGGGGGTCTGGGGGGCGTAGCCCCCCAGAAGCTGTGTTTATGGATATATGGGGCCCCCCCTAGAAGTTTCGCCCAGGGCCCCCCCAATCCTAGGGCCACCACTGCTCACAGCCACATTATAAACATCACATTGTTCAAACGAAACGAAACAAAAAGGCAAAGAAACAGATCAACTTGGCACAGTGCATTGCACAGGGATGCAAAGCTCACTAGAAGTCGTTTCGGAGGGAAATTTGAGGCCTTGGCAGTGCTGGCATATTCTGCGTATTCCAACGCATTTGAGAAAGGCAAACTTCTTGGCAATCGAACTCTGGAGAGTGCTACAGGAAAAGCACAGGCTGATCTGTCATTTGAACTGCTGGAACTTTATAATTTAGCAAATAATGTCAGAGCTCTTGTGTTTGACACAACACCCTCAAACAATGGAAAAAATAAAGGTGCGGTTCTGTTACTTGAAGAATTGATAAACAGGAAAGTTTTCCACTTTCTACTTCTGCTTGTCGCCATCATATTTATGAACTAGTCATCCGGGGAGGTCTGGAAGTGAGGTGTGTTTGGATCTGCGACCACAGGCCCTGAAAACACAGATTTTAATACCTTCCAAGTGGAAAGATATTGATCAATTAAGAAGCTCTAAAACACTTCAGTTTGATGAATGCAGCTGGTTGGCGATCAAAGCTGATGAAGCTAAGCAAGAAATAATTCCACTGATGAAGCCATATAATGGAAAGCAGAAAGAAGTCTTGATAATGAATGACTACAGAGAATGTGCAACAGGCACCTTGGCGATTGTAGCTGCCCAATATATTGATAATCGTTTTCGCAAGCCTGGTGCTACTAATAGCACTGGATGGATGAGTCAAGTGCTGTACTGTCAAAAATGTTCACGTGGAGAGAGCAAATGGGCTATTCTGAAGAGTTCATTAGAAAGTTGCCCTGTTTTATGTCCCAGCTTGGTTGAAAACTGGTAATGCATGTGACGCACAGTATATTGATCTCAAATTTCTTCATGGCATGACAGACTTTTCATTGTGCGATTTCACAGTTGCTGATGTGGCATATAAAAAGATGCGAGAACATCATTGGCATCTCACCGAGGAAACGGTGGTATCAACAATGTTCTCGGCTAAACCAAAGATTCCCGACAAAGGGAAGGAAGCGATGGCTGCTAAATTGCTGCAAATGCCAATCCTTGCACAATTTCGCAGAGGTAGGCTATACCTCTGAGTCTAATCTCTGACTCTGTCTCTGAGTCAATGAGTATGGTTGCTTTAATTGAACCGGAATCATGGTTTCTATTCAATGCTATACATGTCGAACATGATTGGTTTAGTCTTCCAGTTTCGGAATGGCATACTGATTCGCATTTCGTGATTGCTCAAGAATTTGTCAGTAGCGTTGAAATAGTTAACGGCGCAGCAGAGCGTTTGGTGAAATTGAATACCGACTTTGATGCTTTCAAAACAGATGACAAAGAACAGCGAGCGAGCCTCTTACAAGCCGTGTAAGATAACGGGAACAGATATGCCGATTTCTCTAAAGCAACCATTTCATCCGGACCTGATTTAAGTAGTATTTGCCAAGTTGATCTGTTTCTTTGCCTTTTTGTTTCGTTTCCTTTGAACAATGTGATGTTTATAATGTGGCTGTGAGTGAATGATACATTTACAGTTGTATTCTTGCACGTGGTGATCCCGGCAATTGATGAACAATCTCGGGTAGGGTTGAGGAGTGTAGGATAGGTGATCCAACAAAATGACTATCAGTTTTGAGGAGTTCTAAGGCAGTGTGGGACATGAAAATGGTGTCCTGAACTGACAATTACTTTCTATAGTGAGGTTATGTAGCACTCCAACCGCAATAGCTACATAAAACCAGCTTATATATGACGTTTTACTAGCCTAGTCCGAATAGCGACACTCAAATTTTAGGGGAATCCCCTATTTTTAGCCGATATTCTTCCAGCTCAATGTGCACACGGATGCAAGGGATGAATTACGAAAAAAAGTACCTAGAATATGTTTTTATGGTATAAGGCATGGGAATCGGACTGAAAACCACAACATTTTGAAAGTCGATCAATTCTGAACAACCCTAATGAGCATGGATTAGGATTAGGTTTTGAAAAAACAGGATTTGTGAAATTTTGTCGGATTTGGATTGGATTTGGATTGGAGATATTTTTCAGAACGGATTAGGATTTGGATTGGATTTATATATTTTCTGGGAGATTGAAATGTCGTGTGGCGAATGGCGACAAACTTTATTCAAATCAGTTATTAATGTACTTATGGTTACTAGGTAATACTGAATCAAGTGAATCGTTGGTTGTAAAAGACAATTTTCGAATCCCTCCATTGCATAAAATAGTTTTTTTTTCTGAATTTCCAGTTGGAATCGGATTAGGATTGGACATGGACTTGAATATGAAAAAGTCATGGATTAGGATTTGGATGTGGATTTGAAGGTTCGGATTTGGATTGGATTAGGACATAGAAATTTCAAATCCGCTCATCTCTGGTAACGATCGATTGTCTCAGGATTGCGTCATACAATCACGTGACTCAGTAAGTCATGCGAAAAGAAGAGACAGAGTCAATTTTTTATTTCATCAATGATAAAATACAAAGGATACTACTAATAACTGAATCATTGCTATACTGTTGTTCGATGGCAATGACAGCGGTACCGGATACAAGTAAAATGTTCAACGTCGGGGTGTTTCATACATATTTGTATTATAAATTTCTTCGGTAAGTTCGGTAAGGAAATAATATGATCACCTTTTTATTTTATCGCAATCTCTTGGTATGCTGATCTGATAATTTGTTTATAATAAACTGAAATGAGAAACAAGCGATTAACTATAAGGATTAACGTGACTATCGTAGGTATGTAAAGTCAGATCAGAGCAAACCTCAAGACAGCGAGTCGTCAGTCAGGTATTGGTACAGCACGACCATAATATCTGATCACTAGGGCAATTTTTTTTGACCTAAAAAACGGAAGATTTTGACCTAAAAAATCTAAATTTTGACCTTTTTTAACCTAAAAAAATGAAATTTGACCAAATTTTGACCTCACGTATGCAAATTAGGTGTTTTCGCATATAATGTTAAAATTGTACTACTTATCTTCATTTCTGGTTGGAACTGTTTGTCCTTACAAAGTAGATTGGCCTGAAAAAACGTTTTTGGCTCAAAAACTGACAGATTTTTACATGAAAAACTAGTATTTTAACGAAATCTGGCCCTATGAAGAATTCCAGTAGTTACATTACGTATTCTGGTGGAAATAATTAAAATTTGTTGTAGTACAACGAAAGAACCCTTCCTACATTCTCGGGTAGAAAGTGTCTGTTCTTACTACGTAGCTTGCCAAGAACGGACAAAGAACGTTCAACAGCAGCATTTGTTGGCTGACAACACTCAAGTTGTGTGCACACTGCTGGTGACAAACCGTGTTGCTTCATTCTGACAATGTTGTCTATGTCACAATTTTTCAGCTTGCGCTTCTTGATATAAGAACCATGCAATGTCCAAGCAGTCTTGCTTCAGCTAGGATATTGCGGTACGTTGACCATAAAACCATGTCACTATTTGTTTCATTTGACTATTTATGATTCACAATGAGCAGACGATGGTCCGTTTACAACGGTAGGCCTATAAAGTAGGCTACAAGCTGTAAAATGTCAAATGATAAGTTCACCGACAGCGCAAAATCTACGATACAAACGAAATGCAGAGGTCAAAAAATGTTTGACTTTGTAAACAATTTTGACAAATTTTGACCTAACGCTACACTTTTGACCTAATTTTGACTTTTTTTGACATGTCAAAAAAAAATTGCCCTACTGATCACCAACCTATTTGCTTGAAGCCCGGTACCACCGTCGGTTACAACCTTGGTTATTTATAACTGTAATAATATTGTTAATTAAACACTGCAGCCTGAAGAAAAATCTATAGCTTAGGACATACCGATCAAATCACATTTGGCGAGGCTTTTCGACGTGTATCAATATTACCGCGCTTTAAGCTGCCTGGGATGATATAGCCTATCACGTCAACAGTAACTCCGTGAAGTTACAGAGTGAAGATTGGCCAGCCACCTCTCAAACACCCTCTCAATTGATATCCGGTATGAATGTTTGACACCGCAGGAAATTCGTCCGGAATGACTATACTGATACGCATGTGAGCTCATAGACACATCATATGAGCATTAACCCACATCTTATGACATTCCCTGATGATGTGTGGACGTGCACACAACATGGCGGATTCTCGATGTCAGATCTCAGCCGATAATATGTGTCAGCCAAATATTGTATATACCTATGCACAATGTGCTTCATTCAACGCTGTGAATCTACAGTGTACTGTAAGAATGGACTAGGCCTAATCGAGTACCCGAGACAGTGATTCGATTCTGAATCGAGTGTTAGACTTTTACTCTGGGGTTGCGATGTGTCCGGAATTTCCCGGACATGTCCGAAATTTCACTGCTCAAAATGCGTCCTGGAAGAAATTCTAAATTATGCCTAAATGTCCGGAATTTTGAAGGTTTGAAATAGGATCAAAAGTTTCTCATAAATCAACATAAACGATACTATTTATGGGCAGATTTACACCTCTTGTAATTTTTGTTCACGCTGTGCGCGATTTAGTTTCACATTCATTGATTTTAATATGTGAACCACCACCCTCGCAAAACATCAAATCAAAAATTAATAAAAATAACCATGATTTACTGAAATAAGTCTAATTGTAATTGCAATTACAGGAGAACGGTATATTCCTAGGGTCGGTTAAGGTCATTTAGATGCATTAGTCAAATATATTGGCTCTAACCCTGGGGTTCGTTTGTCTTCATTCTGCGGTTCGCGAATATGTTGAACGTAATCAGCTTCCAAAATAAACCGTGGATAAGTATGGGCAAAGGTGCTGACTGTTTTTCAGTAATCAGCTTATCAAATTTCTAGCTGGGCCACAGAACATTTTCAAATAAGAAATGGAGTCGCGACCATAAAAGGTTGAAAACCACCTTATATGTGCAACTGCTGGTGCGGAGCGGCATTTAGGCTCATAAATAGTCTTATCCGTTAGACATAATATGACTTTGCGATGTATAGGCTAATTACGTTCCCTGCATTTTCAAAGTCATCATCCTCTACCAGATCTACCGCTAACTATGATCATGTGGGTGGGGAGAGGATCAAGATTTTATAGAGATGCATTGAACAATATCATGGACTGATTTCATGCACAAAATTTAACGATCAGATGCATACCGAAACCAGATGAATACAGTAAACCCCCCCCCCCCAGAAGTTGTATCGATTACCTTGTGGTGGGCTCAAGATCGGTTTTTATTTGGACGGGAGGGGACTGAAAAAAATGTTTTTTTCGGCCCTGGTTACAACACACAACCACCTAAATGCACCGATCTAACTTTATAGTGGCTGCTGATCCGGATCGTGACCACCTCTGGTCAAGAGGCGAAGATTTGCTAGTGTGAAGTCATATTACCAGACAATGTTTCATACCTCATTTTATAAAATCCGCTAGTGGGTGCTAAAGAGTTTTCGAAATTTGCTCCACAAAAATATGGTAACCCTATTTTAATCGAGTTGGGTATTCGGTATCACTGATTATGAAGTCAGTGGCGGGTCGTCATCCTTTTGTATTCCGCTCATTTGAAATCTTGACTCTCAATCTCATATGGTATAAGATTTGCTATGCGAGCCAGTATCATATCTGGGCAATCGACATAGTCAGTGTTTCTGTGACACTCGACAAATGTATCACAGCAGGTCAGAATAAAACGCGCAAGCATCGAATACATGGCCCCGAGGAGAGAAGCATAACGATGGAACTGATGATCCCAAAATGTCTGATAGCTTATCTGCTACAGTAACGAGATTCGCTGTGATCTGCACCGGAACGTTTATTTTGAACAATATTCAGAGAAGGTTGGTACCGCGAAACTGATTATGCATTCCTTCAAACTAGCAACAATTCTGTCATTGTTTTGACACGGTAATTCCCGCATCGTTCACGGATTCATGTTTTATATCCGAATGCTTTCAATTTAGATAGCGGGACACGTAATGTTAACTGTTTGGATAATATTCAATTTTATTTATCACCCATTATAGCGCATGACAGTGGTTCCCAACCGGGGAGAATTCCCCCCTTGGTGGGAATTTTGAAGTTTTTAGGGGGGAATTTGGCTTAATTTTTTTTATGGGGAATCGTGCTTTGGCAATGTATCGGAAGATACACTGGGCTCACAAGGTTTTTAGATTTTTACGCTATAGAACTGTTAAGTAGAAACTAGTTCTTTACAATTGTATGTTTGTTTGGCGGATTTCAAGCTTGGTGTATGTGTAAATGCATTCCGTAGATATTACATCCCCTGATAAAGTAAGGCTCACGAGACGATTTGTTGGGTCCGCGACAGCCTCTCGACCAAATTGCTACTAAGCAGGAAAACGTCAAGCCAAATTCAGCACAAGGCCGCTAGTTAAATTGTTTAACTTTTTAAGCCAACATATGAGCTAACGTGAAAAACATACCAAATTCATCGATTCAACTCAAGTCCATAGCAAGCGGACTTGGAGATTTATTTTTACATCAGCGGCTACCCGACCGGTCAAAGACAGGTCAAATTTGACTGTACTTTACCAAAGTTTAGTGCGGTCCGCTTTCGCCATAGTTTGGCCATTAATTGCTCAGTCAACAAATGGTTGCGCGTCAAATGCACATTTTTGTAGTCACAGGCAACTTTTTCATGGGAGGGGGAGGGATTTTAGCTGAAATATCGGCCAAGGGGGGCACGAGACGAAAAAGGTTGAGAACCACTGGCGTATGACATTACATTTCAAACTAGTATATATTCAAATTGAATTCGAGTGGTATTTGCGTCGCCCGCCGAAAGATATACCCAAACGTGCTTACATTTATTGATAACCAGAGAAAATCAATGCATATATCTATTACCATGTCTATCCAATTATTTGGTCGCTCCGCAAAGATAGTCATAGCATTTGTAAAATACACAGTAAACAATATATCATAGTTACTGCCCTCTTTAGCTAAACCGGGCATTTCCATATTCACTGGAATCATACTCCTTTCATAGGATTTGGTAGACCTATATCTCCTATCGGTTCTGTAATAGTGATATTTCTGCTGAGTTTGAGGTACCAATTGATATCAGTTAATCAATATGCAATATGATGGTCGTTCTCTTGTTGATTACGACGAGCAACTAAATATTCTGGTCAGTAGTCACTAAGGCAGTTGTTCTCAAACTGGGGAGTGCAACCGCCCTTGGGGGCGTGAAAGCATCTGAAGGGGGCGCGAAGCTGCGGTCAACAGAAAATTATTATCGCGATCCGCATGATTTACCTCCAAGTCATAGTCTCTGCGAGCAGTCCGAATTTCATATTTGAGAATTATCTCCGCAAGAGTCATAACCTTCCATACCATCAAACGATCCGAGGTGATTGCTAGCATTCTGTTTGCATTTTATGATATGACGATAGGGGGAACGCGACATTTTTCACTATCATCAAGGGGGCGTGTCCAAAAAAGTTTGCGAACCTCGGCACTAAGAAATGGTGCGAAAGCGAACCACTGAAAGGTTCTCGTCCGTTCGAAGATGAACATCAGCATGAATCTGAAATATCACATGGTGGGACGACGGGTAGCCTATTCCAATGAAATGGACGCAATGACTTCATCTATGTTTATTTTCGCTCTTGTCATCAGAATTAACTGAAATTCAAATTAAATTTATCGGGATTTTTGTTAAATTGTGTGGCATCTGGAAACGCTTTTGCCTTTCCGCCAACGCACCATGATAGATCTAAGGTCACTTCGACCAGCAAGAACCCGCATTCGCACCCAGTATTAAATGGATGAGGATATTCGGACCACCTGAACCATGTGGAATCATGGACCCTAATATAACATTGCCGTTTAGTTAAAGGCAGATAGATAGCAGTGCGGTCGGACCAAAATATAGATATATAAGCCAAATACGTATCAGTGATAGGAGCTGGTAATTTTATTAGCAAGAACAGATAGCGCGGTATGTGTATGTGTATAATTTACGTCGTCAAAAGTATTATTGAACTTGCGCTTTTTGTTGCCATCGCGATGCAGCTAATGGTATGAAGTTGAATTCCAACAGATTTCGATCATGGATGTTAAAATTACAAAGAAACACATATATTTCACAATATTTTCACAAAGTACAGGGCTACCCCTCTAACATTTGCTTTTTAACGCAAACCCATATATATATAAAATAGAAGACGAACGTGGACGATCGTTCTCACCATCTCTATAGTACAGTGCTTCTCAACCTTTTTGTCTTCGCGGACCCCTTTTGGATCGCCACGGACCCCTCCCCGATTTCGTTCAAAATTAGCACAATCATCGTGCAACCATCATCTGTCTTGTCTCCTGTCTCGTGATAAACATCCGCAAAACGACTCTTTTTTTAAATATAACATCACACTATATGTAGAAATTGTAGAATTGAAAGATATATTCGTGGCGCATGTAATATAACGCTTCCGACGACAGCTTTTGGAGTGAGTTTTTAATGAGCATATCACGTTCATCAGCCTATAGTCCTTTCTATCTAGCCTCTCATCTTGAAGACATTTATTGGTTACATCCCGGGCATGGTATGGTATGGAATGGGAATTTTCTATACTCCATACCCGCCGCAATCGTTCCATACCATACTTCTCAATTTTCCTTACCATAGCAACATTCTTCCATCCCATATTTGATACTTATGCCATACTTTCGCAACTTGTCTAACCTCTCATGCGATATTCTATTTCCGATGCGTGGAAATGTTCCGGCGTTTATATTCCAATTATTTTTGATGAAATTATCCATACAGCCCTGATGCACCAATGATATCACCAGTATCTTTATACCATGCGTCGTCAGCGATGCCGGTAGTCTAATCATGGAGGACGGAAGGTAAAATATAAATAGAATACACACGAGATTATTTTGAAATCACAGCACAATCTCATGACATGGAAATCTAGTGTGGTAACGCTCTTCTAGTAGTATAGCACAGTCTACAAAATTACATAAAGCAATGGTATTTTCAAATTATAAGAGTGGTTCCTAATCTTTTTTCTTCATTCCCTCAGCCTGATATCTCTATTTCCACCCTTTACAATTGCCCCTCCACTAAAATTTGGAAAGGCTTAGTTTTGTGAAGACTTGCTTTGGCGAAAGTTAAGACCTCAAGTATTAAACAGCACGTAATACAATTGATGAGCAGTCAACTGGTAACCGTTCATGCGGTGTTGCGCCTCGGTAAAATGCATGTGCAAGCGGACAAAAAAATAGGAAGGAGTTGAAATTTTTTGAAATGTAGCGAGGTGGTATCAATTTACATGTGTAAATGCCGAATAATGCATATGTCAGAATCTGCCGACTTTTATTTTTGCATTGGGTGGCGGCAGGCGCGTAGCCAGGGGGTGTCGAAACCCTCTCCTTTTGAAACGCAAAACCCCGTCCTTTCGAAATTACCAGTCTGATGCTAATATTCAGTTGCGATTCAACATGTCGTATTATCAGTGTTACGCGCGGCCGTGACCAATTATCGAGTTTCGTCTGTGCACGCGACGCGATCTCTCGCTGAGATCATTGCGAAATTAGGTTATTGATTGCCGAACGCTCGGCATTCATTGCTGGACTGAGCAGTAACATGGCTCAACAATTCTGGAACACGTACAAACGCGTGCGACCAATCAGTCATTTTCTCTTGCCGCCAACACAATGGGTTTTTACTTAGTATTGAGTAGCTTGCATCGCGACAATTGGTTGCTGATTAAAACATCGATTTAGACTGCATTGCTGCATTTCCCGATTTACGTTCGCAAATCATAACTGGACTATTATTATGGGCACTGAAATAAATTCCAACTACCAGGCACACACAATAAAACACTGTTCAACTTTGCGTTCAGAGAATATTTATGACAAAAATGGTTAACAAAATATTTTAAACGCGGCTTGCGGCCCTCATCGATGCAAATATTGCATTTTAATTTGTAGAAGGTGAACGTATATTTGGTCGTCAAATCAGGGTAGAAGATAGTGTTTCTCAGAGCGCGTGATGAAATCTACGTTTCTAGCAATGAGGTCGAATTTTGACATTTCACAACGATCGTTAGTTTGCTGAAATCAGTATCAGTACGCTGTGCGAAATACATAGTAGTGAACAATTTTATCGGACTGCACAATAGGGCTGTTCAAAAATAACTTATTTTTCTGGATTCCAGTCGTTCACTTATCAAATTGTCAGGTTACCCTAAAAAACACTGCACACCAAATTTGGTTCAATTCTAACAAGTATAGGGCTCCGCAGATCCATTTGAATTTTTTAATTTAAACCGGAAAATTAAAAAGAAAGAATTCGAATTTTTCTGTCGACCGCATGAAATTGTTGAGCTGTCTTCAGAGACCATGCAAAACAAATTTGACTCAATTCCAACTAGCAGAAGCGGAGTTATTGGAGTTTTTCGTTGATATTTCTCGAATTATCCTTGATTGGTGGATAATCCGAGGATTATCAACGAAAAACTCCAATAACTCCGCTTCTACTAGTTGGAATTGAGTCAAATTTGTTTTGCATCGTCTCTGAAGACAGCTCAACAATTTTATGGGGTCGACAGAAAACTTTAAAATTTTATTTTTTATTTTTCCTGTTTAAATTAAAAATTTTAATGGGATCTGCGGAGCCCTATACTTTTTAGAATTGAACCAAATTTGGTGTGTAGCGATTTTTAGTGTAACCTGACAATTTAATGACTGAATGGCTGGAATCCAGAAAAAAAAGGTATTTTTGAACAGCCCTACTGCACAATCGGCCGGCAAGGCTGCGCTGATACCGAAATTGCAGACATGCCATAAACCCGCAATATTTACAATTACAGGGTGCGCTAGTCATACCTAAATACCCAGATTCGGCAATGGCATAGAGCACAATTTGTTCAGACGCGGGTATAAGTTTTAATCAAAAAGATACATAAACACAAATAGTATTACACTCAGAGATTGTTACTGTTTGGCGAAAGGGTTTCTGCGGACGGTAGCAGGCCTGCATACGGACGCGCCAAATCAAATCACCGACGATAGTGCACATGAGATATCGACGACCCATTTCGCATACAAATGTTTCTCGCTAATTTGCAGTACGCAGCATCGATAATACGAATTGTGAATTGACGTTTCAAAAGGACGGGATTTTTAGTTTGAAATGAGAAACTCACTGGCTACGCACGTAGTGTTTTAATGCCGACAACGCGCTGGTTAATATCAGCCCGGGGCCCGGGGCCTACGGCCTACGTAGGTCCCAATCAGCCAGTCGAATTTGATCGTGAAATGGTGTGACTTAATTATCAAGGTGTTATTGCAGCAAGAGCAATATGGGCGCATGCCGCAACCTTATTATTGGGAATACAAATCCCGATGGTTTGAGATTCGATCCGCGATATGGTTGCGCCCGATAGAGGCCGTCCAGCAATGAAGTTTATTGGAACATAGAAGGTTCCCGCTCAAACTAATCGAATAAATTCAGAATTTGCGCCACAGAGAATCTCTTGTTGCATCAATATTTGACAACGTAATTCAACGCCATGTACTACACAATGCGCAGGAT
The DNA here is from genome assembly GCF_051294905.1 of Botryllus schlosseri. NCBI lineage: Eukaryota > Metazoa > Chordata > Ascidiacea > Stolidobranchia > Styelidae > Botryllus > Botryllus schlosseri. The sequence goes on along the minus strand of NC_137237.1, from coordinate 34,607,087 downwards.
TAATAACAAATCAAACACTGACAAGTGACATCGAGGGAATACGAACATATAAAGCAGACAAGAATTAGTACCTACAGATGATAGCAAACGAGAATGCACGCATAATCAGTAATTCCTCAGCTTGCGTACAGCACAATGAGGTTCCGAGTCTGACATCGCGACAATTGTTTGCTCATTATAACGACGTTTGAGCTGCATTACTGCATTACCAGATAAAAGTTAGCAAACCCTTGTTAGAGCAATGAATATGCGCACTTTGCGCAGGAATGACTGTCTCTTCGAAGGCATACACAAACCCACTTTCCTATTTCGCGATCGCGCTCCAATTCAAAAGACTATCACGAAACTACCTCAAGAATTATTTTGTAAACGAATATGCGCGCAACTACAGCTTAGTTGAGAGAAGTAGAACGTTAATTCGTTCGTCTGGTCAAGAGAGGAGATGGTATTTTTCGCGCAAGCGTGTCGAAATCGACGCCGTCAACGAGGTCGCTTCGATTGTATGATTATTAGTGATTACAAATCACGGATTACACTTTATTGGGCGTTCTAAGCACTAGTTCGTCGTCGCCGAAGAAGCTGAGTATTCAATTATTCACGCGCGCATCGGTTAATGGTAAATGGTTGGCATTTACGCGATGTCACAGACTCGCTAATTGACAGATTAGACGGCGGGCGTTTAAGCATTTTGCATGGGGTGGCCGCCACCCCATAATTGTGTCATGGGGTGGCTGCGCCACCCCGCCACCCCGTAACTCGGCGCCTATGTGTCAGATAAACTTGTTGGTGTTGACGAACTTATGCGTATGGTAGATATAATCCTTCATAAGCTACACTCTAGCACGCAATAGCCTACTATAGGGTTGCCATACGTCCGGAATTTCCCGGACATGTCCGGAATTTCACTGTAAAAACTGCGTCCGGGAGGAATTTCTAAAATATGCCTAAATGTCCGGAATTTTGAAGGCTTGAAGTGATGCTCATAATATTTTCATAAATCAACATAAACAAGATTATTTTTGGGAAGATCTAGGGATGGTGTGAACCTCTGAAAGATTCAGGTTCGTGTGAGCACGAACTTTTTTGAAAGGTTCTGTGTGAACGCGAACGTGAACCTCATGACGTCACGTGACATCATATTGCTAATTCCAACCTGTACAGTGTACACACGATACCTAGCGACGACTCAGAGGCCACATAATGTCACAGTGCTGAAGTACATATTGACGTTTTAAACGTCGATAAATGTTTTAACTTGGGCAATCAAATGATACATAAAATCAATATCTTCTGTCGCTTTGCCAGCAATTTCGACGAGGACTTGCAAGGGAATACAAGCTTACGCCTTAACAGTCTAGGCCAGACCGGATAATGCATTCGGCGGGCGTCTGAGTATTTCTACGTTGATATTGCGCAGAGTGTAACACAGGTTTCTATACTTGCTACCGATATTACCCCATTAACAAGTTATACAGCAGTAGCCAACACCCAAATCGCATGGATTTGGTTTTTATGATACAATAAACATATGAAATCAAGATTGACCCCGTATGCGTGGTAGATATTTTACATCAGACAACGATATCAATTTAATTGATTGGTTGAATAAGCACCATTCGCTGACTACCTACATGTAGTGTATATTTCGCTCTTGATGTTGTGTGATTGCGGGTCGAGCTCACAGCGGAGAGTCACTAAATATTCGAGCAAACTTTTGTAACAAAGCAAGTAAAATTTTTGAAATTGTCAAGGTGCATGCTCGTTTAGTGTTGATTTATTTATGCTGCCAGCGGCATATATGCATATAGTGGTCCGCAGTTGAAATGCAGTAAATTTCAACCAAAGATTTTTAATGAAGTAAAAATTGTAATATATGAAAAAAGTTCACAGTGCAGAACCTACCAAGGTTCGTTTGTGAACGTGAACCTCTGAATTTCTGAGGTTCACACACAGAACGCAAACGTGAACCTCACGTTCACACCATCCCTAATATATGCTACATGAACGTTTTCTCCGCGCTTCGCGCGATTTGGCATCATATATATTGGTTTTAATATGTGGACTATCACCCTCGCAAAAACTGCGATCAAAAATAAATGAAAAATACCATTCATTTACAAAAATAAGTGTGATTGCAATCATGTAATGGCAATCACAAGATAACGGAAAAATCATAGAGTCGGTTTAGGACAGGCCGTTTGAATGATATATTCAAAGGTGGTGGTTCTAGACCTGGGGGTAGATTGCCTTTTTTCTTGGTTTCGCGAAGATGTTGAACGTAATTAGCTTCCAATATAGGCCGTGAGTGAGTCTGGGCAAATGTACCTACCTTTAATTAGTAATCAGCTCATCAAACTTTTAGCTGGGCCACGGCACATTTTCAAATTGGAAATGGAGTCGCGACCAAAAAAGGTTGGAAACCACCGGATGTGCGGTGTCTATATAGCTCAGTGGTGCAGTGTGCACCGGCATTAGGCTGATAAATAATTTCATCGGCGTGACATGAACATGACTTAACGATGTACAATTACGCTCCTTGCATTTTCGAAGTCATCGTCCTCCCCCAGCTCTACCCCGCTAACTCTGATCACGTGGGCGGAGAGACGATCAAATTTATACAGTAATATATGGAAGAACCAATAATATTGACACAATTCATTCAAATCATTTAAAGACCAGATGCATATAGTAAGCCCCCAGAAGTTGCATCGAATACCCTACGGCGGGCCCAAGATCAGTGTTTATTTCGGCAGGAGGGGGCTGAAAAATGTGGTTTCGGCCCTGGTTACCACTTACAATACACAACCACGTACTCCTGAACCGGATCGTGACCACCTCTAGTCATTAGACAAAGCGTTGCTGGTGTGACGTCATATTGATCGACAATGATCTCACACCTCATTTTGAAATCCGCTAGTGGGCGCTGAAAAGCGTCCGGAATTTGTAAAACAAAAATATGGCAACCCTAGCCTACTATAACTAGAAAAGAAACAAATATGTCATTTCATCTGTAACGAGTCCGGTCATGCAATTAGCGAGTCCAGGAGATTTTAATCGCACCATTTCGCATACAAATGAATAACAACCTTTACGAATGATCGCGCACCGCTGTCTAGTCGATTCCCGCTAATTGGAGGCACTAATAATAGGAATTGCTGAATTACAAATGAGCTGAGAAATATTAGAGATGCGATCGGCATTTTATAACGACATTTAATAAACTAGGTTAACAATGTAATGGATTTTTTTCAAGGGTGTATATTCCCCAGTGCTAGGATGATTCGAGTCAGACTCGAGTCACCTTTTTTGTATGACTTGACTTGACTCGAGTCACTTTGCTAAAATGTCTTGATTTGACTCGGTGCATCAGAAATGTGGATTTACTCGTGACTCGGAGCAAAAGTCACGAGTCAATTTCGAATCATGAAGGAATTGGTGTCGATAAAAATCACTGTATCTTGCATATGCTCGGATTGTTCGCGAAACGCTGGTGTAACCCGTGAGAGCGACCAATCATTCAATGATCGTGCGTTTTACTGCGCCTCCATTGCTCTCTCACAAATAAATTGTGAGTACAATTTTCAATACAATACAATTTTCCTTTGGGGGCAGGTTGCTCTCCGGAATATGTGTGTTTTTGTTTGTGGTATTCATGGTGTTTGTCGACTACTGGGGTCAATTGGTCATTTGCATCAGGCCAAGTTTCTCCATTGTTATTCCTAGATGCCGACTTGTAGCACGACCCAGTTCTAGGCTTTTACAAGAAGCCGGTTACATGGATGAGACGAGGAGGAGGAGCCTAGATAAACCTCCAACACTTGGTTTGGAGTTCTGGAGTTGACCTCGGTCGAACTCGAACCCACAACCCATTGGTGTCGCAGCTGTGGATTATACCACTACGCTATCTCGCCATTAGAATAATGTGCGTATTTACTAGTTTTACTGTAAATAAAGAATATAATAATGGATGTTAAATCGCTATTTGTACCACAAACAATGGGATGATCTATGCTTTAGAGTAGATCCACTAACATTATACGCTCCAAATTCGTTATGAACGAAACTTATGGTTGTGATACTTTCCTGTCACCGCGGAGTCATGAAACGTCGATATAGGGTAGCGTATTATTCAATACATGCAGCAGACGGCTACCAACGTTCATGGCATTAAATATCTATGGGCATACAGAAAGTACATAGAATGTACGTATTGGGGTACTTCAAGTCCATTAACTGTAACAGCGTCATAATGTGTGATGCTCGATTACTCGACTCGAAGCTTTACTCGTCTCGGAACTGAATCAGCACTCATGAAGTCGATTCCACCCACCCCTTATCATCTTAACATTTATCTTCGTTCTATAAAAGTTCTCAGATACGGCACTATGGTAGGGTTGCCATATTTTTGTGAAGCAAATTCCGGACACTCTTTAGCGCCCACTAGCGGATTTTAAAATGAGGTGTAACACATTGACCGTCAATATGACGTCACACTAGCAAAGCATTGCCCATTGACGGTATACACACTATACAGGAATGAAGTGGAACATAGGTCATGAATGGGCCATCTGTAATGTGAGCTCTGGTGATTCCTACTTGCCAGGGTTTGCAATAGATTCCTCCACGGGCCGGATGAAATCATCTGGCGGGCCGTGTCTGGCCTGTCAGGATTGTGTTTGACAGCCCTGCTATACAGGTAGGTCGGTGCGGCTATCTGTTTATGTGTTTTAATCAGGTCCAAAACAACAATCCCATCCCCCCCCCCTTCCGCCCAAAAAGCACTGATCTTGGGCCCACCATAGGGTAGTCGATGTAACTTGTTGGGCACTTACTATATGCATTTGGCTGTTAAATTTTTTGTATGAATTCTGTAAATAATATTGATTCTTCGATATATTAGGCTACTATAGAATGCACCAGCAGGTTGCACATCCGGTGATCTCCAACCTTTTATGGTCGCGATCTCGCAATCTCGCGATCTTTGATGGTCGCCCTACTTGAAAATGTTGCGTGGAAAAGCTCAAAACTTGATAAGCTGATTACTAAAAAAATTCAGCCTGCTCTAACTTACTCACGGCCTAGGAAACTGATTACGTCCAACATCATCGCGATCTCCAGATAAAGGCGGACGACCCCAAGATTTGGAACCACTGTCTGAGATTGAAGCATCCAATCGGCCTTAACCAACTCTAGGAATATACCGTTAGCTTATAATTACGATTACAATCGGACTTATTTCAGTAAATGATGGTTATTTATATTTATTTTGATTGCATTTTTTGACGAGGGTGGTGCCTGCAGCCCATACTAATATCATAGTGTCCTATATGGTGTCGACACAGGCAAATCTCACGCCTCAGTGAAATTGTATCACGTCACAATTTCCATTTGGCTACGGGCAATTTGACGGTCATTTTTAACCGGCTTGCCGAGCATCAAATTTGGTAAAACGGGTATCAATCGAAAGCTGACTCTGCACTGATTACGAAAATATAAATTTTATTCCGCTCGTGGCCCTGGAACTCCCACAATCAGCCTTGAATTTTTCATTGTTATGGAGATTGGCATTGAGACGCAACAATGCTGTCTGGCGAAACGAGAGAGTAGTTCAAGAGAAAAAGTTTCAGACAGCATTGTTCAGCATTGTTGCGTCCCAATGCCATCTCCATAACAATGAAAAATTCGAGGCTGATTGTGGGAGTTCCAGGGCCACGAGCGGAATAAAATTTATATTTTCGTAATCAGTGCAGAGTCAGCTTTCGATTGATACCCGTTTTACCAAATTTGATGCTTTGCAAGCCGGTCAAAAATGACCGTCAAATTGCCTGTAGCCAAATGGAAATTGTGACGTGATACAATTTCACTGAGGCGTGAGATTTGCCTGTGTCGACACCATATAGGACACTGTGCTAATATCATTATACGTTGCATTAACTCGCGCGCGGCGCGAAGAAAAATTTTGAATAGCATAAATCTGCTTGAAAATAATATTGTTTATGTTTATTTACGAAAAACTTTTGAGCCTGCTTCAAGCCTTCAAAATTCCGGACATTTCGGCATATTTTAGAAATTCCTTCCGGACGCAGATTTTTCAGTGAAATTCCGGACATGTCCGGGAAATTCCGGACGTATGGCAACCCTACACTATGGGTCCTTCGTAGTGGATCCTGCTCGTTTGTGCGGATATCTGATCCTGATAAATATGTAGTGAAATGGTTTGTTCAATAGATTTAAAAACTTGTTTCACGGACTTAAAACATTTGAAATAAACTCTTTCTTGTTTTCGTCCTGGGGGTTAAAAGGGGAGGGGAGCATACCTTACACTGCAACGCTACGAAGTCATAATAAGCATTGCTATCTATGTAAAGAGGGTTACCATATTTTGGAATGTGGAAAGGAGGACACTTTTTTTAGGTCCCAGAAGTTGTGTACCGAAATTGAAAACAGCTGATTTTAGAATATTTGCTCCCAGATTACCCACTTTTTCAAGATACTCCTTTGGTGCTGACTAAGAAAAAAAGGTCAAAACTCCGATTCGACTACCGAATGGACCGTTCGAGCGTCCGTCATATACAGCTATTTTTAGTTCACCCGGTCCGTCAGCCTAGCTGTCAAAGCTGTAAAGGACAACGAATTTCCGAAAAGAAGGGCATTTATAGGCGCCGTCGGGGACATTTTCGATTTCCTGACAAAGGAGGACAAATCCTCTTAAAAGAGGACATGTGGTAACCCTATATGTGAAGCCACCTAACCAATTCGCAACCAGTCACTGCTATGCGTCTATACATGATAACGTATAACTGCCTAGCTACTTTATTGAAACTTACCAGCAACTTTTCAATACTTTAAACACCGTTTTACATTTTCATTGATATGCTAACGTTCCATCCTCATTATCGAGGCCATATCCCTGTCAATATCATCATTCACGAGGCATATATTGAACAATAAGAGATACATTTACATATGAAGAGATGCTAAATTGAAATTATCGGTTTATTTAGAGCACGTCCTTGACAGAATCATTCACATCGACAGTTGACAAATGATGTCACTTCGTGCTTGTATAACTACATACATTTATTTATTTATTTTTTTAATTATTTATTTATAATGTGAGAACACTGCGATACTCAGCTCTATCACTAATCGACGAGCGTACCATTCCAAAAAGGTTTACAAGCACTGATACAGACTACAATGTTCAATAATCAACTCAGTACTAGCAGACAAAGATCATCAAATAATATACAGATAAAATCATTGTCGCCAGGAACGGTATACATATATATAGGGTACTTACACTATTCATAACTGTAATTGACCAATATATATTGTACGATGATAATTGCTATCCCTTCGGAGAAATGAAAGCACACAACGAATGGCCGATATAAATCAATCGTCATATATCTTCCAAGTAACCAATCATACGATTCAATATAGAGACTAAATATTTACCATATTATTATTATATGGACTGGTCGCAGGGATCAGAGAGAACAGGCGACAGTTTTCGGTCTAGGGATACGATTCGGATCGATAGAACTCATTAGGGATCTCTCCGGATTTAGAAATTGAAGATTTTGATCTGAACAAATCCTGTCCACGTTCACGCACCAGTGGACAAAACTGGTCATCCCGCATTTACGACCGATGAGCACGGACCTAGATTTGATTTAATAACTGCTCACATACATAAGAAATTCATAATCCTGTTCAAATTTCGATCTGTCAATGTTTTAAGAATTACGAAGACCAATCGACTGATACTCGGAAATAATACACTGCAGTTAAAAATGAAGCGCTGTATATGTCAAATATATAATTAAAGACTTTATACAAACCTAATCGATTCAGTATGCAAATGATATAGCAATAGCGCAATGCGACTTGCTTGTCACAAACTTTGCTATTTGCTGGTATGTATTGACCAAGCGACAAATCTCACCATTGTTTCGTTTCAACGCTACACATTGTCTGGTCCTTTGATGACAGGTAAATCGCAAAGGCGGTCATTGTTTCACTAACTGCGTATGTGAATTCAAGTTTGGTTTGAATGTATGCTCTCATGAGTTCCATCGTGATCTTCCTTTAATTTGGCATGGTCTGTCAGCACGTTCCTCGCAGTCAGCTTCAAGTTTTTGATGTATAAAAATTTTGATTCTGATGGCTTCTCCGCTGCTGATGAAGTTCGACTTGCTGTATGAAAAAGTTAGAATTATAATATTTCCCAAATTCGTCTTCAACAAAATGGCAAGGTTCGTGAATGCAAAACGATTCTGCTATTAAATAGGTTTTCGCTTTCAGCAACATCAACTTCAACGTCCATTACTATAAGTACAGTCAGGCAGTCTAAAGTTCATTTGAGTACAGCTGGTATTGCGAGGCGGGAATCCAAAATCAAACATTCGGCCTCATGTACGGAATAACGTCACTTTGCTTACATTCGCAGCTTGTCACATCAGAGTGTCACAAACTTTTCAATAATTCATCGCTGCATTTTAATGGTAGGCATGATAACCGGTGACTATGCCTTTTTAGGTGATTCGCTAACATAGGCCTATAGCAGGGGTTCTCAACTTTCCTTGTATAACGGGCCGCATTTTAACAGTAAAAGACGCTGCGGGCCGCAGAACTATGTTACCTTCCATTCATGGGCTACTAATAAATTTAGGCTATTGTAGCCGATTTACCAGTCGTATACCGGCATTTAGTACATTTCTATGCATTATAAAGTAATAATGAACAGCGTTCGTAAGTTTGCAGCTGCTGCTTGTGAGATTGTGTATCTTCTAGCGGCGCATGTAAATCCCTTCATGGAGCGTGCATTACATTCGTTGTCAAGTCGGTATATGCAACTTCAAATCCTTCCACCAGAGAGCCGAACTCTTTGTTCCAATGCGTGGGCGAGCAAGTATAAAATTACTATAACTTTTGCGTTACAGAGACCATTATCACATTGAGCTCTGAGTGATATGAGAAGAAATTTGGTGTTTGGGGGCATTTCTGAGCAAAACAATCAACATTTCTCCTTTCCGTTCATGCCTAGGGCACTGTACCAATAGTTACAGAAGTCAGCTTTGTCAAGTTGATATTTTTCGCTGGTCCCCTCCCCACGTTTGCCCAGTCAGTATTTCTCTGCATATATGTCCACTCTGATGAAATTCAACCAGATAATTAGTTATACAATGTCGGTGGATTCATGCAAGGCTGCGTAAAAGTAGTCTACGCGGCAACGTGTTTCAGAACAGGCGATAAAAGATTGACTGATATTGATGTTACTCGTCTGGTCAGGATTGAATCAGACGATTGCATCTTCGAAATTTGTCTGGTGATGTTGTCCTTGCTGCTAAGTTCCGGAAACAGCAAATATTCGCAAAGTATGTTACGATTTTATTGAAATTACACCTTCTATATCAGATTTCTTGGGTTTAGCGATATTCGAAGCAATTTTAAACGATGCGTCTGTAACGTCGTCGGCAATCTCAACAACCGTTCGCAGTGAGTCAAACACTCTTTAAAAGTGTAGGCCTACTAAGAAGCGGGATTCTCTTGAACCAGAGTCCAGCCAAATAATGATTCAAAACAATAACAATCTGAAGTCGAGCATATATCAAGAAACGAGAGTACATTGAAGCAGTGGTTCTCAAACATTTTTAGTCACGCCCCCCCCCTCCTTTTTGATAGGGAAAAATTTCGTGCCCCCTTATCGTCATATAACAAAATGCAACCAGAATGCTAGCAATACAAACGGCTAGTTTGATGGCATGGAAGGTTATAGCCGTTGATCAGAGAATTCTCAAATATGAAATTCTGACTATACACAGAGAAATAACAGTGAATTAGGGATAAATTGCGCGCAGCGCGAAATTATTTTCAGTTGACAGCACCTTCGCGCCCCCTTCAGATGCTTCACGCACCAAAGAGGGCGCGTGCCCCCAGTTTGAGAACCACTGTCTTCAAGAATGAGTAATCAAACGAAACAGAGACGGTGCGATAAAAGAGCTAAGTATCTAAATTAATTTGTAACAATACCGTGTCATTAGTAATTACGTTTATAATGAAAGATGTCGCGGGCCACAAAATATACGTCTGCGGGCCGCATGCGGCCCGCGGGCCGCTGGTTGAGAACCCCTGGCCTATAGCATGGGTAGGGGTCCTATGGATCTACTCCAGCTAAATCTAATCTGCCTAGTTCGACACGAATTTGGTATAATTTTTGAAGCAAAATTGCAGTAAAACAAATAGTGAATATCACTTACGAATTCGCTGTACCCGACGACGAATGCTTTGACGTCTTCTATTGCAGGATGTGTTCATTGAACATAAGAATTATTGTATGAGGCTTTCCATTATGATCATTTACGAGTTCGACGGAGACTAGTTTTTGTGAATTTCGCCGAAAATCTCCGATATTTACGAATGAAATCAAAAAATGTTACTCACATCATACTTTTCGTAACAGCAGTGGGAATCCAGGTCTATGCGATTGTACGATGTTGTATTGGAAAATTAATAGCGACTGTAACTAATTGCCAGATATTGAATGGGCACAATATCCTCATGTTTATTTTTACATCTAAAATGTCTAATAAGCCTATTAATTGAGCCAATGTGGTTTATGGATATAATTTGTAAAAAATCTGACCTCTTTTTAAAGGATGAAATGATCCGACGTCATACTGCTCGCCATCTTTCTTCAACTCCCATCGTATCGAAATTGTGTCTGACGTTGGTGGAATATTTTCCAGAGTGTATTTCCGGAAGACTGGTTCAGGTTCATTTCTTTTTATATCCTTAATTCTTTTATCAAAAGTTGCATCCGGCATAAAATACGAATTCGGATTATTCGGACAGCTGATTGACATGTTTATGCGATTTTTACTTTTGAAACGGTAAGTTGCGAACTGATGTCTCTTTACATTTTTTCCGTAATCCTTTCTCATTCGTCGTTCTAATCGCTTCTTCATTAGCTTGTTTCTCGCGATCAAAGCCAACGAATAGCCCTCATCCATGTAGTAAACGAGTGGTGTCATGAAATGGGACATTTTCGACGAACTATTCCCTGTCTTACAGAATGCACCGACAGGAGAGAATTTAGATCTCTTGAAGGTAATAAAATTGCAATCTACATTGATATCACAGTCTATCTTTGCCCATGACATGGTCTTGTCATCAAAACGCATGATCTCGATCTCTTCTTCGCACCCTTCCGCCATGCACCATGTATGTAGTTTCACGGTTGCTGGCACTCTCAAGCTTGGCGCATGGATGGTCAAAGTAGGTGCGATGGCTTCCCGTCCTCTTGGATATTCCATCGGGTTAATTTCTGATCGGATCGTGACTTCTTCAACTTCATTGAAACTGCCAGTTGCAAATAGAACGCTACAGCCTCCAACTTCTATTTCCCTTCCGCTTGGTCCGACGAAAACTGTCACCGTTTCGGTAGGGATTTCCAGATCTGTGGAATAGTTTGTTCGTACGTAACGTTATGGAGAAAAGTAACATTATACCAAATAACTAAATCAATATATTTTGTATAGACTGTATTTTTACTATTCCGATTGCTTTGAGGTAGACTAGTTATACGGGTAAAGCCGTGTACGCGATGATACGCGCCTTTATAATCCCTCCTTAAGATAGAGCTTAACTATTTTTTAATCATTTGCATACATCATGATATTACAGTAATATTTAAACGTTTCTTCTTCGGTTGTTGACTATCGGCGGAATCAAGTGAGTGTGTTCTCTTAACCCTTTTCAATATAATGCAACTTCTTATTCGTAGAATACATATTTGCACGAGCCCCGTTATAGAGCGGTCATAACTTCCGCTGGTGCGCTAAGGTGGCAGTTCGCGTTACCTCTTTACCCCTTAGGCTAGTAAGCTAATCACTAATCATACGCTCTCTAACGTCTGTATGGGAGCTCTCATTATTAAATTAATAAATGCTAGGGAACAACCGTGAATGCGACATTTGAATTACATATGCATTACAAATTCTCACAACCTTTTACTGACGTTGTGAAACTACATGAACAAACAATGATTACGCCATTCAATATGTCCATTACACCCTGCAACGGTAAGGCCTACTCAGTCAATAATATTTGCGTAATGCTTGTTTTTTTCACATTAGTTATTGGCAATTTACTTTTCCGTAAATGGCTAAACATTGAAAAACCGTTTGATCTCCATATTGGACACATATCGTTAAGCACAAGCGTCTGTGAATGGTACTAAATAGCCTACTCAACCCACCCAACAAAACGGTTGTGTCGAGTCCACGGCTTCGTGAATGCTCCTGAATGGTGTCCAATTCCTTGTCATTGAGCATGTTACCGTGAAACTCAGACATCAGTGTGAGTTTCTTTGAATTGCAATTTGTGATAATATTGAGAATCTCGTCAAGCGAAGCGGGGTAGGTGAGTACGGACATCATATAACCGACCTAAAAAGAGGGTGGCTTTCAAGCAATTTTTGACTAAAGCTTCTAATGGCAGGACTTATCCCATACCAATTTTTGCTTATAGTCTTCGTGCATAGACAAGGCGTCTTCTGCATTCTGAATTTCGTACAACCACTGAATATTTACATCAACACCACAGCTTGAAATATCATTCCTGTGTTTTGAAATCTCTTTACATTCCGCAGGACTTCTCGTCCCAGCATTTATAGCAACATCCAGTGTTTTAACCTACAAATAAAATTGAACCGCTATATGGATAATAATATTCTGTACTACAATCCAGTAAAATGACCTTATATTTCTCAACAGAGGCTCTAATTAAAGACCAATCGATAGCCGTTGCTTCCGTGCAGTCCAGCCACACTATACTGATCTGAACGTAACGTTACAGGTTATCATCGATAAAAATTGAATATGATAGTAGCAGTTAGCGTATTGGTTCTTAACTTGGGGATAGGCAAGCTTATTTTCAGTCAAGTCAGCCCTGGTGTCGTCTACAATATAATTGAAGGTTTCCACTCACGCACCGATCAGACTAGAAATGGTGAGAGTGTGCGATGAATGCAATGAACAAACATCAGATGGCTTATTGATATAAATAGGCGTGAATCAATAATTCCTATTCCAATACATGGATGAGCAGTGCGTTATACTAGGATCCTAGGAGTATGACTATGCAGGATATGGTGCACATTCGAGAAAAAGTAACATGCGTAGATCAAATACCCATCAATAAACCTTCTCGATATTAGTTGCCGAAGCTTTCCGTAAGTCGTCCTGAACGATATGGAATTGATGGTCTGGTAATTTCATTATGTCTGGTTGAAGCAGTATTCCCAAATACACGACAGATGTGAAAATATGACCTGCTTTGACTGTCAGCGCCGAGTCCTGTGGTAAGGGGATAAATGTCATAAAGTAACTTACAACATACCGCGAAACATCAGGAAGTAGCCTACGTTTTTAGTATTGGCATGTTCCGGCATAAAAGTTCGTTTGCAAACATTTTGTATTTTTGTAGGACGTCTCACCTTTTTGCTAAAAAGTCCCACGACATCATCTCCTCCGATGCTGATGAAATCTTTATCATTTGTCAACGTGACGTAACGCGAATTGACGCTTATTTGCATAACCTCAATACAACATATATGAATGAATATGGTTCCCAAGCCGCAGCGTTATTTTTAAACACACATAAGGGGAATCTCAAGATTTTATGTGTAGTTTGGATGGATGAAGTTTGATAGGATTTCCCTCCATTCAGTTAGAAATTCCACTAATAGTATGGGTGATTATAAATATATCATGTCTCAATAAGTAGGAACACACATAGTCTATGTCCAGCATGGCAAAAGGTGGCTAAGATCAGTCACGACCAGCATGATTATTTAGTGCAATATACATAAGCGATTACCGAACTATTTTTTGATTGGCACACTTTTTTTGGACATTATCTCCTCTCGTTGAGCCCAAGAATTTACAGGTCTCATGCCCACGCTATACTATCATGAGAGTTTAAAGAGGAGATAGATTGGTAGATTGATTGATTCACGGTGACAACACATTTGTAGATTACGAAAGATAAAAAAAAATCAGACTAAAGCAGGGGTCACCAACCTTTTTGCAACCAAGAGCTACTTCTTAGGTACCGTTTACCCGTACCAGACTGAATTTCCACTTTGATATTCATGGTAATGTGGAGCGGATCGAGAAATTTTCTGGTCCGACTCCGATCCTGTTTTTCAATTCTCTGGTCCGGCTCCGATCCGGCTCCGGTCGTATCAGGAAAAGTACTGGGCAGGAATCACATTGAGGTAAGACTTCTAGGAGAGTCTTTTATGCCAAACCACTAAAATTTTTCAAAAAATTATGAATTAATTCGCACCATGTTAGTACAAATTATTTAACAACAGTCAACTCAAACTTAAAAATAAATATTGTCACACTTAAGACTGGACATCATGTTATCTGTTTTTATATCAATCAGTGGGAAGGCCGACATTGCATGCTATCAACTAGTGCGTTGTACTCTGGTATGTAACTTCACACTGCGACTCTGAGGGAGTGTTCCAGATGTGCATTAGTGAGGTGTGTTCTGTGTTTGTTTTTGATGAAGTTTATGTCCAAAAAGGCTGATTCACAACAATAAGTGGAACCAAACACGTTTGCAACCTTCATAGCTGCTGAGCAATTCGAAATTAACCTACCCAACTCATAGTAAGTTAATGAACCCTCTCCAATCTTTCTGTCAATAAATTTATTTTTAATTCTAAATATCAAATTTTTACAACAGTTATATAAAATTTATAAAACTACCACCTATTTAATTTTTACATCAATAAGATACACCACTGTACTTTTCCGTGTCAACATGGCACCACAAGTTTGCTGCAGCCTGGTGGGCTTTGAGCTGGAGGTCATTTTGCAATGTTACAATTTCAATGTCGAACTGTTCAGCATCCAGACATGACAGATTTCATTATACCGGACAGCAGCAACGATTACAAAAAGTTAGAAACATGGTACTAAACTGCGTTGAGTGTAAGAGAAATAATCTGTGTTAAAAGATGCAATACGTTATGAGCATACATAATTATATTGAAAATCTGCTAGTACTTCACGGCTATCTGCTACCGAATAGTAATGTTTTATGCTACTTTGGCATTGTCCTTGACGTCGAGCTACCATAACGGAACCCCTCATTTTCAAGAAGACCGTGTATGGCATTCCGTCATGTCACCTGTATGGGCAGTGCACCGTATCCTACGTCTTCGATATCTTGTGATTCTATTTCATGTTGGTACATTACTAATTGTAATTGAGGATATTTGATATCATCATTTTAGGTGTTTATACATATGTATTGTCATTTAAAAGTTACATGTTCGTGTGATTTAAACAAGAATAACTAAATCAATCTATATATATTTAAAAGCTCACTGGTAATGATCTGACGAATATTGGCAAATGCTGCTATTCGATCGCGTTGGTGACCCCTGGTCTACAATATCATCAGAGTTACAAAAAATTTACCAATATTTTGGGTAGTTACTGTAGAGAGTTGTAGTTGTAATGTGGAATTGCAATCGTATGAATTGTCGAGTCATTTACCTTTCTTGCGAATGAACTTTCTTCATTGATATTAGAATGTTATTGGCAATACGCTTACAATAGTAATTGAAATACGGCTTATTTATTGATTGAAGGAATATTCATCGGTAATCACATAATGAACAAGGTTCTTAAGTCCAAGTACACCCTGCATTTTATACAGATTGAACTCACTCCCCAGTCGAAAGACGCACGAAGTAATTCATCTCTTCCATAACCAAGGAACGACCGTAATGCTTCGGCGGTAAAAGAATTGTTCTGGAAATCCAAGTTGTCAACCTGGACAATGTGATATCTGGATTTTATTACGGCCATTGGGTAGTTAAAACAGTTCTTTTCAACTGGTGTGCACAATGCACCCCTGGGTACATGAACATTTGTATAGAAATCTGCATGAGGTGCACAGAACTACAAAAGGGTGTACAGAGGTGCCTGAGAAGCATTTCACTTGAAACCGGTGGTTTATATACAGACCTAATTTCAGTAATTGTCACATTAATGGACCAATATCTTGCAGCCAGATGAAAGTGGGTAACTTATTTTAGTCGGTACAAGTATATTATGCAGTATGAACACCGATATCATACAATTTGTCAGATTAATGACTGCTGACACAGATTATTCAGCCTGACCTGACGGGGGTGCTTGGGTTAAGGTGACGGATGCAACACTTCAAAAAGGTTGAAGAGCACTGGTTTATAATACCTTGCTATCGAATATATCGCTTAACTGAAATAGTTTCTCATACAAATTAGGACGAGATTAATTCAAGAAAAAATACATTTTACACTGCAGATGGTTGAGTTTTTCAGTTCTTTCAGGTTTTGGTGCATCGATTCTTTTTCTATAGAAATGTTTTCTAATTCGACTTACATGTAATTGGTGATCTTTGATACAATGACCGACGATTTCCATTATTTGATCTTCAATCTGACAGAATTGTAAATTTAGATGTCTGAGGCCACCGCTCCTAGCTGCTAGTGATCCAACGATAACAGCTTCATATCGACTCAATGAAATATTAGATACATCGATTACGGATATATCTTTCATCAGATCCTCGTTGCTTGATTCATAAATCGCGGTGAATAATTCCAAACGACGGTACTTATTGTCGTCACCGGTGTAATTCGCAAGTTGCAAAAGAAACGATTCAGCAAGCAGATGTTGCTTCTTCTTGTGATCTGAGACTGACAAGCAACAATCAAAACCCATGTATTTATGATGGTTATTTTAGAACAAATTAGACCCAGTCCAGCAAATAAATGGCGTTTAGTGAATGTTTGAGAGAATGCATTTGATGGTCGAATTATATATGATAATAACGAATGTACAGTACATGCAAAAATTCATTTCGGATCCCTGTTCAATAGTCTTGGCTTTCTCATGCAGCTTAGGCCATCGACGGGCAACATACAGCCCGCGAAGGGATTTTGACCTGCCCGCAGAGAATTTCTACCCTGAAAGTGACATTCTATTCTGAAAGTATTCATAATCTCTATGCGTCACGGAATGAATTCAAGTTTGCCAACCTGAGAAAGATGGACATGAAGCTACTTGCTCTGTTCGGGTGTACTTGTACATATATTTTCAGAGGTGGTCAGTAACGAAGTACTTCTACTTTTTCGAAGTACTCAAGTAGTTTTCCTCTACTTCTGGTACTAACTCAAGGAGATCTGATTTCCGCTACTTCTACTTCGCAATATTTTGTGATCTGCTCACTTACTTTTCGCTATTTTCAGTTTGTCAAGTAGAAGTAGTTTATTCCTCCAATTAGGAAGATAGCCTGAGGAATTTCGGGGCTGTTTTCAAGGAGTATCAACATTTAATCTTCATAAAAGTTGGGTAAAGCTCAGAATTTTCGTCGCGATTTGCGCTCAGTGGATACGGAGTAACCAGTATGATTTCACGAAAGTTTCGCTGAATATAATTTAGGTAGCGGGTTGGCGTGGTTCCGTTCACGCCGTATTGTCGCCCTTCGCCGATTTCATCGCGGTATATATGGATCATCATAAAATTTGAAACTGATGTCTCGTAACCTAGCATTTACTTATCATATCGTAATCAAGCAGTCCATGGCGTGTCCTAATCTGGAAAAGTGGACTCTGACTATTTTTAGTTTCAGAGCTGTTTTAGCATACCACCTTTGAAACTTTCTGGACTAAAGACATGAAATACATTTTCTGCTTTTGGAAGTAGTATTTATAATTCACTTTCAATTCCCAGTACCATATACTTTGAGCTCTAATTAATATCAGCTCTTTTGTAGATGTTGAAGTATAAAAGCAAGTGTAGTAATGCCTTTAATTTCCGGAAATAAAGCTACACAATATGGCATTTTTACGCTCCACCATATTTTTTATTCAAGTTTACCAATTGCGCATCCGTATCCTAGACAACTTCTCCGTATTGCTCTTCGACTAAACTACGGGCCTTATAATATGGGGGAGTGCGCCATACCATAATATTTTCTAAAACGTGCTGCTCGACTTAACAGAGGATTACTATCGCATTTCCATATCAATACTATCATTTTCTTCCCATGATACGGACGAATGCTTATGCTGTCAAAAATTGAATACCCCATGGTATGCATCAATATGAATCAAGCTCGGCACCTTTCGCATAGCTCAATTAGCACCATTTGACAATCCGTGCGAACGAATTACGATTGTTTTCACAACTACTTACTTACTTGTGTAGATTTAAATTCAGTCAGTTGCTTATGGAGGAAGTACTTCTACTCGTACTTGAGTGGATTTTTTCGTCGCCACTTCTACTTCTACTTGAGTTGCTTTCTTGAATACTTTGACCACCTCTGTATATTTGCGACCATGAACATTAACGAGACAAGGCTGCGTTACAATATAACTGATGTTCACGTGCAGTCTTCAAGGGTTTCTACATACGACAAGCAGCCAAAGTTCAAAGAACTTGTTGACAACTATGACCGACCAAAGATGTCTGACTGACTTCAACAGCTACTGTTAATAAATTCATTAAATACTGTTATTGGTCGTCATGCTTTAAACTTAAAGTTTACATTAAATACGATTTATTTGTTATATACGTGGATAAATGCGCGATAAATGTATATATTCTGTAATCCAGCCCGCCAAGTACTTCATTTTCCCATATCCGGCCCACCGACCGGAAAAGTTGACCGTCCCTGGCCTAGGTCTAGCTTTCAGTAGAAGTCATTACTTTCATTCATAACTGTTAGAAAAGGTGACCCACCGCAAATCTATATTTGTCTAGTAGCAGCGGCAGTGCGATAGCAAACCATGTCGGTGCTTCATGCATTGTGTCAAAAACGTCCTCGGGCGTGCTCTTAGTGCTTGTCACTTACCCAATCTTGGGTCGAGCCGCTATTGGTCAATGCAAAAAGTGACCTAATTTCTCTAACAATTTACACTTTAGCTAAACAGCTTGACTCATTTATGTAAGTAATAAGTATTTCGGCACTATGCGCCAATCCAGCTGACGATCGAAATGTAATTGTGCCACCAACTCCATTGTGCTAATTTGTGCAATTTAGTAAACTAACAGTGCTATCAAATTATAGTTATATTTCAACGAATGTTGCATAAGGTTACCATATTTGGGGAATCTGAAAAGAGGACACTTTTTCCAAATTTTCAGACTTACAATACCGGAGTAAAATCCGGAAAATTGGCAAACTTATTCCTAGTTTGTAGTTGGTTGACTTGAAAAAGGTGATCACTTTCATTCGACACCAAATTTACCTAACTTTTACTTGAATTTAGTGGTGTTGACTAAAAAAAGGTCGTCTTTCTGGCTCACATACAGTTAACCAAAATTTTCAAAAAAGAAGACAAATTCTCAAAAAGAGGACATTTGTGAATCCTCCGAGGACACTTTAAAAAAAACTCAACAAAGAGAACACATCCTCTTGAAAGAGGAGGAATGGTAACCCTAAACTGATTTAGATTCTCGACAACACGACTTAGTCAAATATGTCACCTAATATTATGTGCAAATTATTTTACCGGACATTCTCATTGTAAATGCAATAAATACCATGTCAATGTTAATTTAAGACAGTGCATCTCAACCAAAGCACTATTTAGGATGGCAACATATTATTCGGTAGAGTTTTGCATTGATGGCATTGCCAAGAAAAGAAATAAGTGGGAGATAACCAGTACTCCGTCAGAGCATCTGGTTGACTTGATGTTTGTGTTGTATTCGTCTTCCTAGAAGTAGTAAAAGACCCATAGGTGCACTTCTCCTCGCCATCTAATCCGCATAAGCGGTGTCTTATAATAGTAGACCACAGTAGCCGAAAAGCACCACGAATACCACAAACAACAACAACCAATATTTTTTGACTTACTTGTGTGCAGCTTGGATGGCGATTGCATGAACACAACCCCCGCAAGAAAGCTGTCAACCAGCGGCCAGCGTTGTTCTGATTGATCGTGGTCAATGAAGTGACGGAATTCAACGAACTGCATTTCAGCCACAAAACTTGCTGCAAGAAATTCTTGTACGCCTCGTTGATAGAATGAATACGTGAACTTCTCATGCGTCAAATGGTAGCTGAAAATGTTTTCGGCCGGGACTTTCGTCAGTAAATCGTGCACCTCTTCTTCGGATATGTCGAATTTGTCTAAATTCGCTTTGCTGAACATACTACGCCCATCCCTCATGCCTTGATATGCCATTTCTTTCAATTTGTTGATTATGGTAATAAAGTCATTACGATTTCTAACGTTGCGTACCGCTACGAGTGTTGAAAAGATCGCGTAGTAAAGCTCCGTAGCTGTATTTGGTGATCTATCGGTATGTCCTCCCATCAAAACGGCAATTACTACGAGAAAAAGTGGAATTGACATTAAATGAAGCGATTCAGGAGACATGAGACTAACATCTCTCCAAACATCAGCCCCTTTGGTACCAATGAGATGAACGAATAATCGTTGTGCATCCTGTTCTGTGAGGCCGGCGACGACGTAGATATCTCGCGGTCGAGCTTTTGCGGGTAACTCGGAAATTCCGAATTCGCGGGAAGATACAAGGATCCTTACATTGTGAAGTATTTTTCTCGATAGGATGTTGTACATGATCGTCGACGTGCTTGCACTTTGAAACTCTCCGATTTTCCGTTCTTTGATCTCATGTAAATCCAAGTTTGCTTGATCCAGCCCATCGAAAATTAATAAGGCTTCTTGTTGATTTTCTACCAACCATTCGTACACACGATCCCTCTCCGTATTACTTTTATATATGCCACCGAAGAGTAATTGCGAAGGTTTTACGAATCTGTCGTTGCGTAGGCTATTCATATCGATGTAATGTATCATTTTAGTTTGAAATAGCTTGTCTCTGTCTGCTTTCTTTGTGGACATGGTAGCATGAGCTTTCCGAGCTATTCTTCGCATCAGTGTTGATTTCCCGAACCCCATCGGTGCCACGATGGCGATGAAGAATTCCGAACACTTTAGCATTGAGGCCGTCATATCTTCAAATGTGATAATTTCATTGCTACCGACGCGTTGTAGGTGGGAATCACATTCCCCAGTAAGCTGAATATAACGGCCTTTGTAATAGTCTCCGGTATTGACTCTTCGCATCTGCGGGAAAACTTCGAATGTCGGTCCGTTGAGATCTTCGTATATGAAGTCGTCAAGAATGTCGTTCTCTGTTTCTCGCCAAGTATTTTCGTTAACGACAGCAATGAGTTTGGGAATATTCACTTTGTCTGGTACTGCTGATGGACTATGGTATACGTGTTTTTGTGTGTATCCTGAAATAGTGCGAAAAATTAATAGGGTGTCGATTTAGTTAGAAGCCTACTACTTACAAAATGCTTATAATCCTTACAGACATCATGTATATACATTTTCCAAAAGTAATCGGCCTAATTTTTGAATCCATGGGGCATGGCTTCGATATGCATCAAAATGTCGCACATCGCCGGCCTTCAGCTAATATATGGTTATGTATATCAATGTTCCTCTATTTTGTCACTCTGTCGCAAGGCTGTATGGCCAGCGTCAATTATCTTATTTCACCTATAATGCAGAGTGGACCGAAGTAGCATGTAACTCTGGTAACTTTGGAATAACGACAATTCAATGCTTTCCAAAAACAAAGCAATCGCAAGCTCGATTACGAGTAGGCTAACTGTTCGTCTGTTCGCTAAAATTGCTGCAACCATATATTTATAGAACATATTTCGGTATATGTTATAAATGTATGAGGGTAAAGGCGAACCCAAAGTGAAGGATCACAAGAGATTTGACAGTACCATATAAGGACACTGATCGCCGAGTGCATGTGAAATGTTCGATACGTTCATTCTAACATCGACAATTCATTTGGGTCGAAAGTAACGAGACATCGAGTTGGTATTCATCCTCCTGGTGCAATTACCTCCGAGGACCGTTTCATGTATTAATTTCTGCCTTTTGCCTGCTTCAATTGGAATTTCTGATTTAGTTGTAATGCAGATGTCGCAGACGAACGGGGTTTATGGTGTTTTCCAGTCGCTTAAAATTTCACAATGTGACGTGCCACGCTGTCGTAGGTTATAGTAATGCAAAAGATACGAATCCGGAGTTATCTCTCTCTATCCGTGAAAGCAAGTAGTAAGACGTGCTGTGTGGAATAACACCAAATTTGGTACGATATTTGAGAAGAATTGTAATGAAAGACTTTGTTATACGTCAAAAAGCGTTGGATGACATTTCATTTCACAAGATGACTGAAGTACAGATTGAGTGACTAACGTTGAGAATCAAGTAACGAAAATAGAGTACGAATTATAATTGCAAAGGGGCGTTGTATCGCTCCCTCATATCCTAGAACTTCTAAACTATATTGGCATCGCTCCATACATCTGCAAATTATCACAAAAATGAAAAGATATACAATAGGAAACCACAGAAAGTTGAAAGAAATAGATAAGATGCCGTGCCTTTCCAAAACTCTTCCAGGAATAGATTTACACGTGCAGTAACGTCAAACACCCCCTTTGCAGTGAAATGATGTTTGAAAGGACAAATAGTCCTACATATTTCATTGTGTTTTGTCTTTTAATTGTATACACAACAGGTTACATTATGTTTTGTCATACATGGAGATTGCCGATAATTCCAAAGGTTATGAGGGGGCAATTTTTTTTATCTAATAAACGGAAGATTTTGACCTTACAAACTTATTTTTGACCAAATTTGACCTAAAATATGCAAATTAGGTAATTTCCCACATAATATTAGAATTGTGTTACTTATCGCCAATTGTGGTTCGAAATGTCTGTCCTTACGAAGTAGTTCGGCCTGAAAAAACTACTTTGACTCAAAAACTGACAAATTCTTTCATGAAAAAATTGATTTTAACGAAATCTGGCCCTATGAAGAATTCCAGTAGTTACAACACGTATTGTGGTAGAAATAATTATTATCTGTTGTTGTACTACAACAACCAGGGCCGTAAGAGCATTTCGTCAGCCCCCCAAAAAACGTTGGTCTCGGGCCCCCCCACATGATGATGAATCGAACCTACATTGGGCGCCTTTGCCTGTGCCAGCTTTTCTCGTCTAGACGCGCTAGGCGCGAAAATTTCTATAATTCGTGATTGAATCGGCCAATATGATCGGGAATTGCATATATATATTGCTATCAATTTTTATCCTCTCATTGCTCACGTAATCAGATTTACAGGTGAAGTGTGTTTGAAAAGGTAGGACCCCTCAATAATAATTAAACACCATCGGGCGTATACCCGTTGGCAGGAACAAAACAGCACTTCGTCAGGTCCCCCCAAAAATCTTGGGTCTTGGGCTACCATATAGGGTGATAAACCTACACCCAATCACGTTGTTCGCTTTTGCCACGAAATTAGCCGTACTGTGCAGTGAGGCAGCGCGAGGCGAGAAAATTTTTGATAAATCATGATAAAATCTGTCAAAAAGATAGGGAATTGCATATCTATTGCTATCAATTTCATGTCCTCTCTGCTCACGTAATCAGATTTACCCGTAGAGTTGAGTGAGGTATCTTGCAAACTGTAGGGCCCTTTGGTATGACTCCGTAACATGATGTTATTGAGTGACCTCCTGTCTGCTATATCAAAATATATAGAATCGCCCAAACGTAAGCCACTAAAGTAAAAGATGCACACAATTTCAAATTGAGTATTTCTTCACTGGCATATAATTTTCCCTGCGGAATGGTATTTGTCTTGCGAGTTTCAGATTGCCAAGACAGGGATATTCGGCGCCAGTCATTTAGGCGCCCATGGACAATTAAACCTATTTGTATTTTGTATATATAACGAAGTTTTCGGTCAACATAAGGGCGGTCAATTGGGGGTTTTGGGTTTCGGCGGTTACGGTCCTGACAACAACAACAACAACAATAACAACAACGAAAGATACTTTCCTACATTATCGGGTAGAACGTGTCTGTCCTTACTTTTTAGCTAGCAAAGAATGGAGAAAGAACGTTAAACAGAGGCTGATGTTGGCTGACAACACTGAAGTTGTGAGTGCGTACAATGCTGGTGACACACCGTGTTGCTTCATTCTGGTGTCTACATCACAATTTTTTTAAATGAGCTTCTTGATATAAGAACCATGCAATGCCCACGAAGTCTTGCTTCAGTTAGGATTTTGCGGTACCCTGAGCATAACACCATGTCAACCTATTTGTTTTATTTGAATGTGTGCAGACAATGTCTAGAACAGTGGTTCCCAAACGGTGGGGAATTCCCCAGTGGTGGGGAATTCAATGATTTCTGGTGGGGAATAGACGCGTTTGTTCAAAATTATATACAGAACAGTCTACATATTCACGGAGACACATGCGCAATTACCGTTACCAGTTAACTGCTCTGGAATGTAGGCTATGTATCGAAAATTATATTGCGTGTTGTTCACAAAACATCATTTTTAACTCTGGACGGTCAATCATGGCGTCACTGACACATCCAGCACGACTAGTTTGACGTGAAATAATAACGCTTTCGCGAAATTTTGAGCGTTACTGGTATCGGTTCACAATACGTTTTATGTTGCAGTTAAAGGCGATTGTCTTGCGTACTGGTGTGGTTGTGTGTCTTGTGTAGTCACACCAGCAGATAACTGCTCTGTGATAACAAAAGTGCTGGGTAGTGGGGAGCGGGACTGCGCCACGACGCACCAAGGTCATGTAACATGCAACTCCGAGAAGTGTGCCAGAACGATCAGCAGCGAGAAGACCTTGGCCGAGAAGGAATGGTCTTGTGGTGACCGAAAACTTCGATATATATACAATATACATATGTGTTTAATTGTCCATAGGCGGCTAAATGGCTGGCGCTGAATGTTCCTGTCCTGGCGATCTGAACCCGACAGGGAAAAATTATTTGCCAGTAAAGCAATACCAATTGGAAATCGTGTGTGCTTTTTAGTTTGGGCGATTTCAATATCTTTTGACATAGCAGATATAGGAGGTCACGAAATAGCATAATAGTAAAATAGTAAAATCGCTGCTCTACCATCCAACCGCAGTCCTGTTATTTTCATTAGGAGAGAATAAGAAAGCTCGAAAAAATAACATTTGAGAATATATATTTTTATTACGTGACATGGAAGAAACATTGACGTTATCAACTATTAGGCACAGTTATTCGATTGTTCATAATAGCACTGCACAGTTTCATAAATTGCAACAAAAATAGACGCATACAGTACATTTATCGAATGGCTTAAACATAGGTAGGCTATATCTGAGATTGTAATCTGCATATACATGAAAATCCCTTTTTGCTACATGTTGACTTGACTTGCATGCTTTTCGTTTACTAGGATTTTGGTTCTTGTTATTCTGAATTTAGATGACAACAAGTCTGACACAATAACAAAATTTGTTTAGGCAGTTTTTAAGTATTATAGTATATGAAATATCTATAGCCTGTATAAAATTCTCAATGATATTATGGTGTTGGCATCCTCATTGAAATTTAGTCACGACTAGTATCAGCGCATTTAGGAGTCCATAAAGAGGTGAGGTATTTAAGCTGTTCAAAATCCTGCTTCTGTAATACCCATCCGGTGACGCATTGTTATGACGCTCATATTTGATCAACTTCTTCCATGATCACCTCGACTGGACTGTTGAAGGAATAGATGGTGATGTGTAAGTCCGGAAATCTGTCGAGTGAAGGGGATTGTCGGACAGTCTCTATTCCGTCCCATTATTCGAAGTCACCATCTTGCAAGTCAACAATGATTGTAAGAGTGACAAACTGAACATGGACAACACGACAATTAAATGGCTATGCAAAGTATATCCTGTAAACAATCATTTATATATGATTGGCTGTGCACAAGTCTATCTAAATGGACAGTAGCAGGAACTTTCTACCTATTGGGGGTCGCTCTTGCGCACGCATACACTTATAAGATATACCATCATATCATGGTAAATTGTACTCATGAAGTAGTTTGAAAAAGTATGTTAAGACCAGATTTTGCAGACGTTTGTTAGTCAACTGGATATTGAAATCTACTTGTTGAAGCAGAAAATGAACGGTCTGAAAAGTACTCGAGTAGTTTGAAGAAATGAGTTAGCCTAGACTTTGTATACATCTGTTAGCCAATTGTATACTGTATCTACAAGCTGCTGACGATTACTCCTGATAAGCATCAACGAAAATATTCCGATTTATTCTATTTTATATAGGAGCATTCTAATCACAAGCTGAATCTCCGCAACAAAGGAATAATGACTATTAGGCTATTACTTCAATTACGTGATGCTTTTTTCGAAGTCCTCGAGTACGTTTTGCCCACTTTCACGACTTCAGAAGGCCTGACTTCAGCGACAGTTTTAGAACTTGCCTCAATTGACTTGAAAAATTTAGAAATGACTTCTTGACTTGATTAAAAATTTGCAATGACTCGAAGATAGTGACATGATCCCAACTCTACCTCGTACTATATGAAATATCCACCGATATTTGCTACTACGAGACCACCTCCGATCACAATGTTCATCACGTAGTCACACTGGTACATCGGTATCGTCTGAATATTAGGCCATGCTACCGGTAGTGGCCAAAACCTGTACAGTATGCACTGGGGTTGTCCAAAATTTGGAAAATCTCAAAAAAGATGCGTATCCATGTCTCATTCTGTAGATTATTGATAAAAAACATCAATGAACCTGCAATAAGCTTACAGGAAAGTCGTTAACATTTGTCTAAATGCGTTTGAAAGTGGCTGCCATATGGGCGTGTTAGCGACCATAGAAAGGCGAGAAGACTAGTAATCACGAAATCACGTCTCTTGATTGGTTAATCAGCTATGCTTCAATGATCACGACCACGGCGGTTTGCTGATTATGTGCTTCTACTAGTTCAAGAAGTACGCCAACGGCAACGATCATTCTGTAAGCGCATTGTGCGTTGGTGATTAAATACTAAAATGAGACACTTAGTCATTGAATTTTTAGTGTTAAAACTAGATAACGATAGGTTCAGAACAACAATACCCTCCTTCAGGCATGACAGAGGTGAAACAGCGAATGCTTGTGAACTTATATATCCCAGAAATACCTATCTGATATGATTGAGATTACGCCAAGTGGTCCTGCTTTTCTGGGTGCAGTGCAGGTAAAGTATATTAGTTATCGCCAAACTGGTGCAGCACACGATGTGAGATGGATTCTGGACACAATCCCGTATGCTCAGAAGACAGTGGCGGCTCGTGACAATATCGGGTGGTGGGGCAAGGGCTGCAAGCGACTTTTTATCAAGATGACGTCACAATGGCGTTTTCCAACGTAAACAAGTAACATGAATTTCCCGGCAACAGTGATTTTAACGTATGTGCCACGAGAGGTCCGCTGGTGAGCTGTGACTTGAAGTGTGGTAACTGCGTAAACGGCGTACGGAACAAAGATTCAACACGGTTCATGTTCGCATTAGACCTGACTAATTATCTGCAGAAATGGAAATGACTATAACTCGAGAGATAGCGTAAGACTAATTGGAAAGGTCAACGAATTCGGACAGATACGCAATTGTTATCTCATAGATTGGGCCTGTCCTATTGAATCCAAAACATCATTGTAAAGGACTAAGAATAGCAGCCTCGGAAATTTGGTCTCGGTACAGCATAAGAGATTTTGGCCTTGAAACTGGAGACTGTAACACGACACATACGTTTTTATTACTGTCTTATAGGTCTGCTGCGAAATCGCCTTTGAAAAATATATTACCGAATAAATACGTGGATGAAAGCCTTAAACTTGGTACACTGTTACATGACATTATCGAGAAGTGGCCTCATGGCCCTTTTCGGTATGGTACACTGTCAAAATTAATGCGAACAGACCAACACCGAATTTTGCGTAAAATTTACTGAGGAATAGGCTGATCAAGTGACGAGGGGTTGTACGCAAATGGCTTGAAGGCCACAATTTCACGGTGAAATTGACATTGGAGAATATACGATCAAAGTAAATATTTGAATGCGAACTGAGAATGATATCATCATCTCACTTAACGTTACCGCAGATACACCGGCTTTTGCGTGAAATCCGCAATGTGTTATAGGCTAAAGTGTCAGATCGGAGCACATCTTTACCATACTCGACCTTGATAACGAAATTACTGCCCTAATCATTGAGTGTCAACCTTGAGACTTGGCACAGCGTTCGATACTAAAATCAAGACATACCGTGCAAAAGCTTATGACGGATCTAGGTAAGGAGCATCGTTAAAATCAATAGAGACCAATACCGGCTTTGCGTATAATCTGTTAGCGATAAATGACGAGTCAGCTCTCACTCGAATTAGGAAACGAAATTACCACTAACACAGTTCAGTGACAAACTTAAAACTTGGTACAGCGTTCGATACTAACATTAAGACTTACCGTGCCAAATGTCATAACCGATCTCAGTATTGAACACCGTCAAAACCAATGGATACCAATGCCGGCTTTTGAGTAAAATCTGTTTGCGATACATGACGGATCAGCACACACTCAACTTCGGAAACGGAATTACTACCCTAAACTTTAAGTAGAAACCCTGAAACTTGGGGCAGTGTTAAATACCATCATCACGACATGACATAACAAGTTTCAAGAGTTTTCATGGTGTGAAACCCCATTAAAATCGACCTATACCAACAAAGGTCGACTAAACGCATATGACGGTAACAGAGTTCAGCTATAGATACGATTGTTACATCACACCTTAAGGGCACAGAGCTATCGTGCCCGGGTTGCTCGGTAATTTTATGAATAGGAGAGAGTAAATCACCGTTTCTTTATTATGCGCGGTTTTGAGAGAATAGACAGTGAAAGCTTGTTATGAGCGCTACCGGGGCAAGCCCCGGCTAGGCATTCGCAAAGCGAAAACACAGAAGAGAATTTGATTTTCGCATAGACTTCGCTATATATAGGCATTTACAAGCGAAAGGACAAGAAGTATACGATTTTCGCTGTGATTTCGGTTTATATAGATAGGTGTGCGTCTATAAATGGTAAAGAATTGTTATTGAACAGAATTTTAGGTGGGGCAATGCCCCAGTTGCCCTATAGGACGAGCCGCCACTGTCAGAAGATATATAGGTCGACCAGGTAGCTTACATTGGGACTCTAAAGAAATGTAACTACCGCACCGCTTCAATACATTCTTTTTTACGTCCATGTCTGGTTTGATTCAAGCATTAGTCGTGATGCAGCCGGTAATGATCTAAGATTCATTATGGACATGCTAAACAATGCAAGAGAACGGTCTGTTTGCTGGTCCTACCTGCATAGTCTATGCTTGCCTTTAGACCTTTTTTCGGGGCATCATTGAGGACTTAGACAGCACTCGCGGGTATGATTCATTATGCTGCAAGAATGTGACAAGTGCCAAACATAAATAGCTGATTCATACAGCCCGTACAGCTTTTAAGACTTCTACTATATAGGCTACTACGACAAGATAAGATCAGACACAGTAGTGTCAACTGTCAATGTCAAGTTTTATATTTGTATTCAATCATGGAACATCCCGTCTGAAACTAGAAGTTCATTTGCCACTTGCATAAGCGCCGTTGCAATATTTATTCTCGTGTTTTTGTGCTTCCCTCGATGAAAACAAGGCATACAGGCCACAACGGTTGCCTTCACAATAAGCCATCAAGTCATGTATTTAAAGTTTTTGTGAAGCAGCTGTTCTTTGTTCATCATGTATTTCGTCACTCAACATGTTCTGAATTAATCTTAAATCATTATCTGCGGACCAATCTACAATGCGCTTACAGAATCACCGCCGTTAGCCGACTCCTTGACCAGCTGATCACCAAGCCGCCACCGTCGTGATCATAGCAGATTAGCCAATCAAGCGCCGTGATTTCGTGATTACCAGTCTGCTTGCCGCTCTACGGTCGCTGACACGCCCACTCTACGGCAGCTACTTACAAACGCATTTAGACAAATGTTAACGACTTTCCTGTGAGCTTATTGCAGGTTCATTGACGTTTTTTATCTATAATCTATAAAATGAGACATGGATACGCATAAATTTTGAGATTTTCCAAATTATGGACAACCCTAGTATGCACATATTTCATCCTCAACAGAGGTCTCGATAAAAAACTTTTCACTACGTTAACGCCAGTTCCTGAAGAAAGATTGCTGACGAACCGTTTGTTTACGTCGATTCGATTCCGCTGGTGAAGCATGACTCGCGACGCGCTCAAACGCAAAGCTCAATGGAGTTTCCAATCATTGTATATATATCATTGGCCGCATCCTACGTCTTCGATATCCTCTGATTCTATTACATGTTGGTATATTACTAATTGTGCATGAGGATATTTGATGTCATCATTTTATATGTTTATATGCATCTATTGTCATTTATAGGTTACATGTTAGAGTGATTTAAGCAGGAATAGCTCAATCAATCAGTCTATGCATTTAAAAGCTCACTGGTAATAATCTTACGAATATTGGTAAATGATGCTATTCGATCTATTTTAGAACAGGATTGCGGATCACTCATTGATTTATATAATTGGGGAATGCTCAATGAAATAATTGTTGAAATAATATTTTCAACCTTTTTAAATGAAAGAAATTTTGTCTCTCGCTGTAACAGTGAACATGGCGTCATTAAAATTGTGCGTAACAGAAATGTTGTCGGTCTGATCATGACCAATCGCTGGGCGGTATGCGACGATCATCCGACACCGACCGGGCAGCAACCGGCAGGCCTACTTGACTAAAAAGCAGATACATCATTCCCACGGTCATCTCGACTACGCTGGTGGGTTTCATTGCGCTCAATATATGTATCAACAGATCAATGCCTCACCACACTATCAAAATTATTATTACTAGCTGAGCCTTGATTATGTGTTCTGTCTCGTATTGTATCGTAGCCTACCTTCCAATAGGTCACAATCCCCAATTGGGACATCGTATTGAATATAAAAGCGTGTCACCCACCTTGTTTTGCAGGACTTTCTATACTTGTATTATTTATGATGTTGTAAACGAGCTTCTCCCTGCGTAACGGTTCTCCAGCCACGACGTTAATGGGGCCCGCTGCAAACTTTTGATGAACATTTTCCCCTTCAGCGAAAATTGTGGATCCAGCCACGACGTTAATGGGGACCGCTGCCGCCAACTTTAGATGAACATTTTCCCCTTCAGCCAAAATTGCGGATCCTGAGAAACGCTTGATTATGTTACTGGGGGCCAGTTCTTGAAATACTATGGATTCTATTAATTGCTCGATATCTTTCGGTATCTTATTTACACAAGGAGCGAAAAGTGCTTTATTTAAATGTAATTTTATACCTGTTAATATGGATAATACCATCATGAATTTAGGCAGTCTGCGCTCAAATACCACATACATTACTTACTGCTTGTACCAGGTGATAATGTTGTAAGCATGTCATCAGCGACACTAGAGATGTGATCTTGAACTCCTTCTGCCATAGTATTGGTAGCGTGGAACTTATTAGCTAGCGTATGTGACAACAAGGAAAATACACATATCAATTGCATTCTATGATGATCAAGACTATCAGTCATGAGCACTGAGCTATAAATTTGATCTGATATTAACATTCGCGCAATGTGACTTGTCAACAGTCACATGTCCACAAATTTGTAATACCTCATCATTAGAGCGATTTTTTTAGCTAAAAACCGGAAGATTTTGACCTAAAAAATCAAAATTTTGACCTCATGTATGTAAATCAGGTGTTTTCGCACATAATATTAGAATTGTAGCCTAGGCCTACTACTTATCTTCATTTCCGGTTGGAACTGTCTCTCCTTACGAAGTGGTTTGGCCTGAAAAAACTTTTTGACTTAAAAACTGACAAATTTTTACAGGACAAAACTTTATTTGAACGAAATTCGGACGTATCGAGAATTCTAGTAGTTACATCACGCATTGTGATACAAATAATGAAATTTGTTGCAGTACGACGAAATTAGCTTTCCAGCCTTCTCGGGTAGAAAGTGTTTGTTCTTACTAATTATAGCTTCCCCAGAATGAAGAAGAACGTTCAACTGCAGCAATTGTTGGCTGGCAACACAAAAGTTGTGCGTGCACTGCTGCTGACATACCGTGTTGCTTCATTCTACTTTCTTGATATAAAAACCAATGCCCAAGCTGTCTTGCTTCAGCTAAGTAGCTTGCCAAGAATGGAGAAAGAATGTTAACAGCAGTAGTTGTTAGCTGGCAATACTGAAGTTGTGCGTACACTGCCGGTGACACACCGTGTTTCTCCTTTCTGACAACTTTTTTATT
The DNA here is from genome assembly GCF_051294905.1 of Botryllus schlosseri. Classification (NCBI taxonomy): domain Eukaryota; kingdom Metazoa; phylum Chordata; class Ascidiacea; order Stolidobranchia; family Styelidae; genus Botryllus; species Botryllus schlosseri. The sequence continues at coordinate 34,574,719 of NC_137237.1, read as the reverse complement.
GTGTTTACTTGACAATTTCGGCATTTCGAGTAGCAAAACCGAAGCAATAGCTGCACCGTACCTACAGTTGCCGCAAAATCAGTTACGATATTACGGTACGTGAAGCACAACACCATGTCAGCCTATGTTTAGTAGTGCGGAGCATTGACCGGAGTCGGATATCCGGCCGGATATTTTCAATTTTGGCCGGACCGGATCGGAGCCGGATCAGTACTTCTTCTGATACGGCCGGAGCCGGATCGGTGCCGGATCAGTACTTTTTTGATAAGGCCAGAATCGTTATGGATAAGCCTGACGTTTGTAACTAAGTAACTTCCAACCAATCAACCACACGCAAGTAACCACCAAGCCAGTGCCACAATAATCGAGCAATATTTATAAATTCACGGAACCACCAACCGTGTTGGGCCGGATATCCGGCCGGATTTTTTTCATTTTTGGCCGAAGTCGGACAAAGATAATTGGAAAACCGGATCGGAGTCGGACCAGAAAATTTGTCGATCCGCACCGCACTAATGTATAGGTAGGTAGGCCGATGAAGTAGTCTACAAGCTGTACAATTTTAAATGATAAGTTGACCGACATTGAAAACATCTCCGATACAAGCGATATTTTCGATACTAGCTCTGAATTTAGCTTTGCGATTCGAGCGTTCTGTGTACTTTCTTTCGATGAATATACTTTTTATCACTCACGACGATTCTCCGACACGTAAAGGAAACTATCAGTGTATTAAATTGCTTTCTGACAATGTTGGATTCTATTCTTTCTTTTATTCCATTCATTAGCGATGGTGTGAACGTGAGGTTCACGTTCCCGTTCTGTGTGTGAACCTCAGTAATTTAGGGGTTCAGGTTCTCAAACGAACCTTGGTAGGTTCTGTGCTGTGAACCTTTTCCATATATTACAATTTTCACCTTATTACAACATCTTTGGTTCACATTTATTGCATTTCAACTGCGGGCCACTGTATGCATGGCGCTGGCAGCATAAAAAATCAACACCAAACGAGCATGCACCTTGATAATCTCAAAAATTTTACTTGCTTGAAATATCCAGCTTTTCGTTTGTGAATATTTAGTGACTCTATGCTGTGAGCTTGACCCGCAATCACACAACGTCATGAGCGAAATACGCAACATGTAGTTGGTCAGCGCAGGGCCGTAACAGCACTTCGTCAGCCCCCCCAAAAAAACGTTGGTCGTGGGTCCCCATATGATGATAAACCGAACTACTGGGGGGCGAAGCCCCCAGACCACCCTCAGACTGTACTCTGTTTACCACTAATTATCATCTACAATGAGGCCGTTTATTGAGTGAGCTCTTTTCGCCTAGTCGCGCGAAAAAAATCCATCATTCATGTTTGAATCGGTCAAAATGATCGGGATTGCATATATATTGCTATCAATTTTATCCTCTCTCTGCTCACGCAATCACATTTACAGGTAGAGCTAAGTGAGTTGTGTTTGAAAAGGTAGGATCCCTCCATAATAATCTAACGTCTTCGGACGTATACCCGTTGGCAGGAACGAAACAGCACTTCATCAGCCCCCCTAAAAAAATTGGGTCTAGTACTCCCATTGGGTGATAAACCTACCCCCAATAATGTTGTCTGTTTTTGCCACGAAATTAGTCGTACTGTTTAGTGAGCCAGCGCGAAGAGTGAAGATTTTCGATAATTCATGATAAAATCGATCAATAAGATCGGGAATTGCATATATATTGCTATCAATTTCTTGTCCTCTCTGCTGAAGTAATCATATTCACCGGTAGAGCTGAGTGAGGTGTCTTGGAAACTGTAGGGCCCGTTGGTATGACTCCGTAACATGACGTTATTTCGTGACCTCAGTCTCCTATATCAAAAAATATAGAATAGCCCAAACGTATGCTACTAAACTAAAAGACACATGCGGTTTCATATTGGTATTTCTTCACTGGCATATAATTTTTTCCTGCGGGATTTTGTATATACAACGAAGTTTTCAGTCAGCATAAGGGCAGTCCTTTTCGGCTAAGGTTTTCTCGCTGCATGTGGTTCTGGCACACTTCTTGGAGTCGCATGTTACATGGCCTAAAACTTTATATGTCTTGGTGCATCGTGGCGCGGTAATGACCAGCGCCGATATGCTCATTTCTAAACATTTTGCGTGGTTTTTTGGGGGGAAGAGTACCCCAAAACCAAGATATTTGGCAACTGGAAATCGCGCCGAGCGCGAAAAATTTTCGTAAAAGTTGTATAAATTTTCAGAAAGTACACTATAATTTATGCTAATTCACGAAATAATTTTGGGCCCCCTTCGAGCTCGTCCCCCCCAGTTGGGGGGTTTGAGGTGTGACAGTTACGGTCCTGGGTCAGCGAATGATTCTTATTCAACCAATTAATGACATTGATGTTGTAGTCTGATATTATCATCTTCGTCATCATTGGTTTATTAGCAGAGATGGTCAGTAACGAAGTACTTCTACGTTTTGAAGTACTTGAAGTAGATTTTGACTACTCGCACTACTTATTAAGTAGTTAATATTTTAGACTAGTTCTACTTCTACTTGACAGTTTTCAGTTTTTAGGCAAAATAGGCGTAAAATAGTTACTTACTTACTTGCTCGTGAACCGCCACTCTTACTTCTACTTGAGTAGAAATTCCGGCGTTACTATTACTTCTACTTGAGTAGCGACGGTGACTACTTTTACCATCTCTGTTTATTAGCAGTTTTTATCAGTTCAATTAACCACAAAAATACGATACAATGAAAAGATAGGAAGGTGTCGAAGCGACGTGGAGTAGTCTAGGCCCTAGGGAATCAGGCACCTACCTTGGCCTAGGCCAGTGGTTCCCAACCTTTTTCGACCCATAGCCCCCTTTTCAAGGTCACCACCGATCATCGCCCCCCAAATTTTGTGTACCGAAAATTGGGCATACAAACTGTAATCACCGGCGGGTTGACTAAAAAAAAAGGTCAAATTTTCCGCTCGATGTCTAATCTGCCACACTTTTGTAACTAAATTTCCTAGGGTTGACTAAAAAAAAGAAAAAAGGTCAGCCGTTGTAACGCGTCATCGCCCCCCTATCGCTCCCTTCGCTATTTTCGCCCCCCGTCGCCCCCTCTGTCCATTTTCGCCCCCCTGTCGCCCCCTTCGTCATTTTCGCCCCCTAGGGGGCGATATCGCCCACGTTGGTAACCACTGGCCTAGGCGATGTAAGGAGGAGGCATGCACACTGAATGAAAAGTCAAGAAGACAAGATGTAAGCGATGCAAGCGACAAGATGTAAGTTGGCATGTCATGAAAGTCGAGATCGATAGGTCGCGTCGTGGTCCGGTAATCTTGAGTATGGACTGCTGTTCATTCAGAAGTAATTGCTAGTATTTCGACTTGGAATTGGACATGCTCGTCGACTGTCGGATGGCCCGCAGGCGTACAGGGTCAATCTTGATTTTATCATATGTTTATTGTATCATAAAAACCAAAACCGTGCGATTGAGGTGTTGTCTACTGCTGTATAACTTGTTAATGGGGTAATATCGGTAGCAAGCATGGAAACCCGTTTTACACTCTGCTCAATATCAACGTAGCAATAGTCAGACGCCGAATACATTGTCCGGTCTGGCCAACACCGTTAACGTGTAATATTACCTTGCAATGCAAGTCCTTGTCGACATTGGTGGCAGAACGACGGAAGATATTGATTTTATGGGAACATTATATTATATTATATTTGATTGTCCCATTAATTGGCGACGTTTAAAACGTCACCATGTACTTCAGCATTGTGGCATTGTTTCACCCGAGTCGGCCGAGTCGTCACTATAGGTAGCGTGTACATTAATATAGGCTATCACTTCACTGAAATGTAGGGTTGGAATTAGCAATATGACGTCACGTGATGTCATGAGGTTCACGTTCGCGTTCACACGAACCTGAACGTTTCAGAGGTTCACACCATTCCTACTATTCATTCAGATAATCAATCTAACCGCTATGAAGGTCGATTTGTATTCAGTGCATATCATATTCATAATAATGACTTATGACGTGAACACTGTGTTTTATTACTTCTTGAAATATACGAATTCAACAATATTTAGTGTGAAAAATCTGCGGTGGGGACAAATGTTTATGAGATTTAGCACTGCGCAGTTACGGCTGATGTATCATTCTAGAGAACCTTTTTCAAAATCATTTCCTAACAAGTAGCCTACAAACAGCTAGACTTGAAAAGATCCTTCACCTGACAGGCCGCAATGTAGTTTTCTGGAGTTTTCGAGCAGGCGTAAACACCAGCGTATCTTCGTGAGCTTGTGACAATCCATACAATCCCAGAAGGGCGATACGTTCTCAGTCGCTGAAACTCATGTCAGCCAAGAGTCAAAGCATCAACATACGGCGAGAGAACCTTTTCGTCCTCGACCGCCAGTCTGTGGAACAATCTTCCATTTTCTATCAGACTATCTGACTCACTATATGTTTTCAAGCGCAAAATCAAGACCGTTATATTCACATGAGCGTCCGAACTACAGTAGTGTTCATTCCGCCCTACAACCAGTGATGTGCGGTCAAATGAGGCAAGTGAGGCAGTGCCTCATCTGTCGTCAGAGTAAGTAAGAGAAAATTGCGAAAACCCTCGATGATTATTGATATTTTCCATCGATGTACATAAATAACTAAATTTGAACATTTTCTTCACCCAACATCATCAATTTGCATAATTATTATTCAAAATACAGCGCGAAAGGAGAGAAGAGGCACAGGTGAGACACGGGTGGGTCGAGCCCGATGTTCCCTCTAATTTTTGATAAGTCTGCGCACACTCACCAAAGCACTGCGCAGACCCTTGGACAACAGCGCGTAACGACTAAAAAAAGTTCATCGCTTCGGATTTTTTGTGCGCAACTTAGATTTTCTGTGCGCAGAGACCGTGTCATCGCTGCGCATTTGCGCACGTGCGCATCTTAGAGGGAACATTGGTCGTGCCTCACCTGCGACAATGCAATTCATCATAAACAGCTCGGAATTCATAATAACTGGTATCAATCAAATGCTATCGTCGCACTGATTATGAAAATCTAAATATTAACAGTGTCAGAGCACCAGAACCCCATCAAAATCGCCAATAAATGTTACATTCGGCTTTATTACAGAAAATGCCATCGCCGAGAAACAACAGCCAGGTGAGGCACAAACGACTATGCCTCATGCACTATTCGCTAACATTCGGACAATCGCAGCGCAGTGAAACGCGCTATCGATTTCGGAAACCAACAGTCTTGTAGGAATTGTATACACTGTAAAAAATCTGGTAGATTTACTGGAAAATCTCTGTAAATTTTGCAACGAATTACCGGTAGCAGCTAATAACTGTGCGTAGCTTGTAATTTTACATTTTGATATGTAATATTACCTCAATTTAGCTCTAAAGTCAAGTTACCAGAATTTCTTCGAAAAATTACTGACAGAAGTTACTCGTTGCTGAAGTTTACCAGGCTATTGGCAAAATTGATTAGCTTGAAAATCTCTGCAGCCAATGTATACATGGAACTGAATGTTACTGATATCATTCTTGTGGTGATTTGACCTGATTCAACCACGTTCGCGAGATTGGGGTCTGTCATACGGAAATTGTTGACCCTAGAACCAATTTCAGTATAGTACATAGTAGGGTAAAGGAAACAACTGAAAATCGTACATAACCACTATATTATAAGACTATGGCTTTACGGCCGGTCTCGGTGGTTACAGTCGTTGTCACGGATAGGACTGATGAGTTAGAATATCGGTTTAGGATGTATAATATTGTTAAGGAAACTAGAAATATCAGCACTGCATGCTAAGTTGACCATTTGTTAATGGCGAACTAGGCGATCTGTAATAGGTTACATTAGGTTACCGCTACGCGTTACTGCTTTTTCTGAGATTCGTAGTAAACAACCAACGCACAACTGTGACATCACAAGTAGCGTCTGGTTAAGTAAGTACGGTAAGTAGTGACAACGCATGGAATAAATATCAATTTATAAGCATTAAAATGGAAAAGAAAGGGACTAGATGTAATGATAAATGTTTCTGTATGAAAAAACGACTTAAATCAAACATTAAAACGCAGTGGCCAGCAGGGTTGTAATGACTCGAGTCATGACTCGACTCGAGTCAGACTCGAGTCACGATTTTTTTGTGACTCGACTTTACTCGAGTCATTTTCTTGAAATGGGAAAATGACTCAAATCGACTCGAGTCAATATTTGGATTGACTCGACTTGTACTCGAGTCATTACGCATGACTCGACCCAAGTCATTGACTCGGCTTATTTTATATGACTTGAAGATGAAGAAATTCGCGAATCGTAATGGTTAGATCAACGCATCTGACGAATTCTGCTGACATCGCTATTTGTCATCACTGCTGTCGTTGCACTCGTCTGATATTAGATATGCCACCGTAAAAACAACAGACAACGGTACATAGTAGCAATGCATGCATTATACAAAATCATCCAGTGGTGAAGAGGTAATAGATCCTCCGCAATCAAAGTACTCAAGACTTTTCAAATATTCAAGCAAACAATCCAAGCAAAGTTCAATTAGAGCCAATGAAATGACTCAGAGATGGTAAAGTACTTGGAAGAGACTGATAAGCTCATGTGTAGATTTGAAGGCGATGATTCTTTGCATTTTTGGCCGATTAGAAAGAACGAGTAACCAATACTCTGCAGTGTGGTTCGAAAATGCTTGTCAATGCCTGCATCCAGTGCACCAGTGGAACATGCTTATTCTAAGGCCATGTCGCTTTAACATATCTGAGGATCTCCTTTCCACTTTAGTATTTTTGAAGTGTAACTCATTGATTTGATCTGCTGTCTGTGAAAACACACAATACCCTCCGTCCATTTGACGTTTTGTTAGGTATGTGCATTGTGCACGTGAGTAATAATGAATGGCGAATGTTGTGTGTTGTTTGTACAATAGGGCTGTTCACAAATAACTTATTTTTTATTCTACTGGGTGTCTGCTTGATAAAATTGTTATTTTGCATAAAAAGAACACTGAATTTGGCTTAATTTTAAAAAGTGGAATCAATGATATGAGAGGAGAAAATTTAAGATTTGAAAATAAATGGAATATTTTTAGTGAGAAATTATTTCATATGATATAATTACATACTAGCAGTAAGCCAATTATTTTTTCATATCTAAAATATTCCACTCTAATAACTTCGCTTCTTCTAGTTGGAATTGAGCCAAATTTGCTATGAATCATATTTTTACACAATCTAATAATATCATGAGGTAGCCGTTAAAATTTGAAAATCTCTATTAGTAATTAATCCAAAATATTCTCTCATAGCATGGCTTTCTGCTGGTTGGAATTGAGCCAAATTTAAGTTCTTTTAGGCAATCTAACAATTTAAGGAAGTAGCCTCCTTTTTGAGATTTTGCCCTTTTTTGAGAATTTTTGGTAAATGTAGCGCAAATTCGACTAAGATATAGTAAATCAGAACTGAAGTAACGGTCCGGCGGCTATTTCGGGAGCTGAACAGGAAAGTTGACCTTTTTTTAGTCAACCACCTGATAATGTGAAAGAAAAACTGTACCTCTATCCACCTTTCTGATTCTCTATCAGCTGGTATCTAGACGTGAATTCGTTGGTTCTCTATAAGCTATCTGTGAGCTGTCGTTGATGTGGTCGTAATAAAAACTGAATGCTTGTATTTGTGATGTATCAAACTGACAATACAGATATTTGATTTTAAGTTCTAAGATTAGTAAAGTTATCATATTGGCGCAAGCGGTGTCTTACAAAAAGCCTAGAGGTGGGCCGTGCTATAAGTCAGCACTTACGGAAAATAATGAAGATTATCGGCCTGGTGTAAATGATCATAGTAATCGACAAACACCGTGAATACCTCAAAACAAAACAAACAATCATATTGACAGCCTGGCTCGTCTATCTGTAGCATCGGTAAATGAGGCCAGGAACTGTCCGTTATCTGCCTAACGAAACGTGTGCCAAGACTCTGATAGGAACAATATAAGCATGTTTGGCAAGCAAGGAATTCGATATCACCAAGCAGGATTGAAAACATAAATTGAACATGACTTCAATACTGTGACTTGGACTCGGACTCGAGTCATAACACTATGACTCGGACTTGACCCTTTAAACAGTGACTTGGACTCGGACTCGACTCGGTGATGAATTGAAAATGACTCGACTTGACTCGAGTCAAAACCACAAAAGTAAGATTGACTCGTGACTCGGAACCATGTGCCTTGGTTACAACCCTGGTGGCCAGTAAATATTATTGGTGGCATGTCAGCGGATGAATACCACTTATTTCGAAATCGTTAGAGTGTCGTATCGTCGTCTGCCCATTATTGAGATTTGAGCAAAGGGTGGAGCGAAGCTTGTTGTGCTTGAAGAAAGTGGACACGATCGTTGAAGATTCCTAGGAATGCTGATTGTAATACGCATCGTAAAAGGTACAGCACTGCATAGTATTCGTTACCGTGAATACCTACGACTGTGCAGACCACCGGGATGACTTTGATTTCATGATTGAAATACTTCATTCGCCGCATTCTCTGTTCTATTTCGGGATGTTAGTCGACCGAGCGAGATAGTGTAATGGTTATGCGTCCGGCTTCTCGAGCGGTAGGTCGTGGGTTCGATCCCCGGCCGGGTCATACCAAAGACTCGAAAATTGGTATCCGCAGCTATCCTGCTAGGCGCTCAGCAATCACGGATAGCATGGAGGAGAAAAAAACGGGGGCGCAGACTAGATGACCTCATGGGGCCGTATCGCAACTCCGTCGTCAAAGCATCTCGATGGTGCAGGCGAAAAGGAATATCATATCTCTCTCTCTCTATATATATATATACTGTCCTGTGACACCACATAGTCTGCCGCGGAGCAGTTGAAACTGTTGGCATGTTTATGTCATTTTTAGGCCATAGCATAGAGATGTTTCCATCCACTGCTGGATTTGTTTGGCACACATGCCACCTCAAATGAGGAACCTTTTGCTTCAATACATAAGATTAGTGGTTCTCAACCTGAGGAACGCGAGAAATTGACTGAGTCTGTTTGAATTCTGACTAAACATGTGTTTCGCAACTATTTTCAGAAGACGCGATTGTTGAAGATGAAACTTATTTCGTATTCAAGAAAGCTCGCCAAATTCAAACTCCAGCAGTCGTTTAAGCAAATTTTTTGATATTCTTTGAAGATTTAGAGGAATTCCCACATGTAAGTCATTTATTACTTCATAGCTTTGGCAGTAGCTAAGCTCGTTGCGCTGGGTAGCTGTTGTTAATAGCTGGCGAACTGCACTGCGTAAGACTGACTTAGATGCAATATAGGTTGCTCGGTTTCGCCTTCAATTAAGCTACCCTATATCAACACAATTAAATTCAATTCAATTCCAAAACTGATCAAATTGAGCATGGCAGTACAGAACGACGCCTTGTTCTCTGTAGTCACTACCAGCATTAGGATTAGTCTCAGTGCAACCTACCTTGAAACAAATTGATGTCTTGTCCAATGTTTGTTTTTGCTATTTTCAAACAAGTTTGGGGAAATTTGTCAAAAATGTTAAAGACTGGAAAACGGATTTAAACTTGGCGTAAGACATACCATATGTATACTATTAGATCAGGGATGGGCAACCTGCTGCCGTAGATAGGAAATTTGTGCGGCCGTCAACACCTAATTCAATTAGTATGTGTTGGCATCCGTCGACATGCAAATTGAAATTACTAATTCACTCCTAATTTTTTAGAGATTTTAATTATTCTTGAAATTTTCTTCGCGCTCCACGCAATTCATCATAACCTAATTTTTCGATTCTAATATAGTAGCACAGTTCTAAATCTGAGCAGGAATCAGAATCGTGTGCTTCTCACGGTTGCCAGTAAACTCGGCACTTGGTGAATTCGGCCGGACAAACTCGGCACTTGGTGAACTCGGCACTTGGTGAATTCGGCCATTGGTGAATTCGGCCGTCGGGAAATTTTGTAATAAAGTGTATTAACAACTATGAATATGAATTTGAAGTGTATTAACAGCTAATAATATGAATTATTAAACTAATAATAGTATTATCAAGTGATTCGTCAGTCTTGTAGGTTCTAAGTAAGGTTGTCTAGGTTAGCAACTTTGCTTAATATAGACACTTACGCATGAATTCTTTTTAGTGGAACTGCAAGATACTAGCTACACAGAAGGAATGAGGACGAGAAAAAGAAACAATTGGCAGTTTGGCCGATGGTGGGAGACCACTCGTGTTACTGCATGTCTCCTAAAGAAGAATTAGACCTCCAGCAGCAATACTTTTCCATCGATTATCTTCTCATCGTGAATCATGAATTAATATACACTATACAGTTTGTTCCAATGTCGTTTTGGGGTTATGAAGAAGCTTTTGCGATATTTTAGCATAGGTATGGGATGTAAGCCCTACGTGAGTTTACAAGCTGGTATGTAATCCTGATTTACACAGACAGCATGTATGTAGGGTTATAGGTAGGCGGTAAAATTACAGGCTGAGTGGCAAATATACAGGATAAAATGTAGATTGGATATACCGGAGGCGACTATAACATTACAGTCTGGCCTGTAAAGTGAGATTACCGGACGAATGTAAGTTAAATTTACATTGACTAACGGTAATGTTAAATTACCACGAAATGTCTGGCTACCGTGCTTCCAAACATTTCGCGGTAAATCGAGGTTGTTGTTTTTACAGTGTAGTAGCGACGGCCAATTCGTAATGCGGAGCAAATACATTCCCTTGCTGATGCAGCTGATCTGTATTTTCCACCCATATGGGCCTACCTATAACAACCGTAAATTGTGGTATCTGATAGCTATTCTTACATAGCCTGCGTTGTCGTTGTTTGTGGTCGTAATAGTATTTTCGACTGCAATACTCGTTTACACCAGGCCGCTATTCTATGTTATGATTTCATATATGTAATTGCTGACATGTAGCACGGCCCACTTCCAGGCTTTCGTAAGACACCGCTTGGAACAGATGGCAACGAGTAGCCTAGATAAACCGTGTGTGAAGATGGCTGACGTGATAAGAAACAGGTCGCCAACTTCATCAGCTAACCTTGTCGGTTTTATATATTTGCGAATTTTCATCCAAGGAAATCGGCATCCCCAATCAAAATCATCAATCCAACCCTGATTTTCCACAGGATGAATGATGTCTTAAACCAAGTTTGATGTTAGTGTGTGACATATTTAGTTTAGCTGATACTGTGTTCATGTCCATCTTGTAAAAAGGAGATTGGACGAGCAACGGGCATTAGAGAATATAAAACCAAAATTAGGATCTTAAAGAAATTATGTTTGTGCTTTTCGTTTCATTCTTTTCGTTAAGCAATCTGCATATAACTAAACATTTCACAAAAGGGAAAAAATTAGATATGTATTGTAGAATGTATAATTGCAACGGCTAACAAGGTGCAAAGAAAACGCTCTCGCCAACCCGTTTCTCTTGCTTATGTTGTCATTCACATATTTGTGTATATTTATCGGGTACTTATCGTGTGTGTGTGTGTGCGTGTCGGGGGGGGGGGGGGGGGGGGGGAGTGAGTGCCTCACCAGCCATGAACCTCACCGCACGTCACTATACCTACAACTATGCACTCCTTTTTTTACTTATCGTTTACTTCTATATTTTATTGCCTTTTATGTACAGCGCCCTAGTGTAGTATTGACATATTGTTATATTCGGCGCTTTATAAATGATCATATTATTATTATATTCTTTATTCACAGTAAAACTGGTAAATACACACATATTTCGGGGAGCAACCTGACCCCAAAGGAAAATGGCGAGATTCTAGTAAATTTTTAAAATTTCAGTCATACAGTCGAATTGTTATTCCTATGCAATACATGGAGAAGTCAGATTACAGAATTGCAGTAGATGGATAATTGGCAAGGGTTGAAGAGCAGAGGTAGAGATGATTGAAAATGAAGAATCGAAATTACAGAAATTATGCTGTGATTCACAAGTGTCATTTTAGTCCAGTGGTGCCTTCAAGGCCTTCCGAATAATATGCACAGTGCCCAATAACGTGATCTTTTATATCATGTCGAATCGAACGTTACCCGGGATCTGTTTTGCTTACGACCCCTGTAGCGCCAATGACTATCGGTACAATGTTTATTATGCATCGCCACATTTTCTCACATTCCATTTTTAGCTCTGCGTATTTGGATTGCTTTTCTGATTTTTTTGTTGTATGTTGGGATCATCTGGGACAGCCAGTTCAATGAATAAGCATTCCGTTTTCTTTTTTAGTTTGATGATCATATCCGGGCGGTTGCTCCTGATTCGTGGTCATTTATAGCTGGTACATCCCACAGAAATATTACTTGGTCGTTTACTGTCACTGGTGCTGGGCTGTAATCGTACCATTTTTTTGTCGAAGTGGTGATGTTAAAATGTTTCCATAATTCAAGATGAATGTAGTGACCAATCCTATTTTGTCTGCACTCCATGTGTATTTGGTAGCTGCAAGTGCACCACAGGCAGACATGAGATGTGCTATAGCACAGTAGTTCTCAACCGCCGGTCCGTGACGACTTTTCTACCGGTCCGCGAGGTATATTCGGATTTTATATCTTAATTTCAATATGAAACATGTTGAAGGCTTGTCCATTAGTAAAATAAAATAAAACATCAAATTTTAAAGTGATGCAGAACTTCGTGAGGTAGCATTAGTTAGATTAGTGCCGGAAACATGTTCAATTTGACTTAAAGTTCAAGTTGTTTCCGGTGACGACATACGAGCGACTCGCTAAGTAGGCCTACGAGCTGACTCGCTAAACCGCGCAATTCGTACGATCATTCATTTTCGATTCATTAATTTTGTGGATGATCACTGGCTAGGTATCGCTGTTGTCAAGTGTTTTCGTGCGGCGCGTTTTTCTCGTAGTAGGCTGCTTGGTCCTACTCTAAAAGCTTCATCTCTCGATATTGTCGAAGAGATGCATATTATTCGAGTTGACGCGGTCAGTTAATCCACGCCTTCGGCACGAAATTAGCCTCTGTTTATCTGGGCAAGTCAATTTCACCTCGACTCAGCACTCATCAGCAGACACTACCGTACAATCACATGAATACCATCATAATCATATCTAATTACGACCAAAATCCTCAAAATGCCTCTCTCTCTCTCTCTCTCTCTCTCTGGTACAGGGGTGGCCAACTTGCGTCCCTAGAAGGAAATTTGTGTGGCCGTGGACAGTGGACACGTAATTCAATTAGTATGTGTCGGCGGCGTCGACATGACAGTCGAATTTAGGAATTGACTCCCAAATTTTTGAGATATTTTAATTAATCTTGAAATTTTCTTCGCGCTCGGCGCGATTCAAGACGACTTCATTTTTCGATTTTAATATAGTCGTAGCGCCGTTAGCAATATGTGCCCCACAGTACATACGCGAAGAGCGGAGGAAAATGATGCACCCCACATAGAAATACAAACTTGAAATCGAGCTCTCCTCACGAAAGAAATTTGTTTCTAGTACGCTTGAGAGACTCCAATATCTTTCCACTATACCAGTTGTTCTTAAACTAGGGGGTGCGGAAGCATCCGAAGCATGACGCGAAAGTGCGGTCAACTGAATAAGTTTTTCGCGCTCCGCTCGATTGACCTTCTTTCCATGGTTATTGCTTTGCGTTTAGTTCGAATTTTACATTTCAAAATTCTCTCATCAACAGGCATAGCCTTCCCACCATCATACTATCCGTTGGAATTACCAGCATCCTGGTTGTATTTTGGGATATGATGATCAGGGGGCGTGGAATTTTTCCCTACCACAAAGGGAGACGTGTCCACAAAAGTTTGAGAACCACTGCATCAAATTGACCATCCTGATGGGAGGTCAAGAAATACCAACACGAAGATGCATCATAATTTATAACTGGCCCTAAATTTTCGAAAACACTCTCTATATCAACTCTACGGATGAATCTGACCCTATTATCTGAGAAAGGATAACTATTTGATAGTAATATGTGAAACGATACGAATATTATTGACGAAATTCATTCGTGAATCCGAAAAAATTTTCGCGTTTCGCGCGACCATGTCCGATTCCAGTAGGTATTTATTCATAACATGACCACTATGTAGCGATTTCAGTGCGTATAGTAAGACGATATAAATAATTAGACATGGACTGGACTGTTTAACATGGGTATTTCACGTCCGGTTAGTTCATCATTACTAGTGTCCTGGAATGCGGCCGTAGGCCATATAAGTTATCGAATTGCGGCCGTGAATAGAAAAACGGTTGGCATCCCTGCTCTAGTACGACACTTTCAGAAAAATAGCTGCATCCATTGCATTTGGGCTAAATTTCAACTTTTTAAGATCCACCGGTCCGCCAAGTATCTCTTGAAATTTTACCGGTCCGCGAAGTGAAAAAGGTAGAGAACCACCGCTATAGCATACAGTTTCATTTTAGTCCTGTAGAATTTGGTCTAAAAATGGCTCAACCTAGAAAAAATTCTTATAAAGACGTATTATATACTGTTAGAAAGATAATTTTACCAGCTTTTCAATGATAGGTTTTGTCACTTTTTTTACTTTGGGGAAAAAAATTTCCGACAAAAAACGTGCCAAGGGGTAAAAATTGAAATTAGGGAAAAATAATATAAAAATATTAACAGAAGGCTAGTAACTAATTAATCATCAACATAAAAGCAGGAAATAGAGGTATAGATGAAAATAAAATACAATTAGATATCTGTTTCGGGGTGTAAGAGTGAGCAAGATGGGCGATGGGGAGGGGGGAGGGGCGAGGGGCGCCAGTAGAGCTGTCGTTGTTCCTTGTAACTTCATTCTGTTATTGTTTACTTAACATGGTCAGATTGGTCAGTGTCATTTACCTTGCCTGTTTTTTAGATAATGTTTAGTCAAAAAGAAACAGCAATTGTTGTTAAGTGCAGAAAAGGCGATAGGACTGGTGATTCACCGTGTCATGTTGGAGCTTCTGTGAGAGTGATAGTACCACTAACCCTTTGGACTAGGGTTGCATTTAAAACAAAAAACAAATAAGAACAAACATGTTTGAAACAAGTCCCTAATTTAAATCGTGTTTTTTTCAGGTCATAACGTCACGAATATTTAATTATGACGTCATAAGGGATTGACAATGTAAAATATAGGCTAAATATAGCTCCCATGACGAAATATCTATACTATAACTGTTGAACCGACTATTTTGAGGGTTCCAAACATCCGGTCCGGTCGCTGTTTTCTGCTTGAGACTTTACTATTGGAAATATTTTGAGCTTCAATCGCATATATATAACAATTGCATGTGGTATATTCGGGGTCAAATCAAGGTTGTTATAACAGCAGTCGGGGAAGGGTTCATACCATGTGCTTCGAGCCAGATGTACGCAATCCGAATTCCCATCTGTGATAGGGAATACGGGGAAATTAATTGTATTGGGCTTTGTTCTACTGCTTTGTGTGACTAGCAAATCAACTGGAAATGTCATGGAGATATCTGCTGACATTGAATTTGGTACTGCACCCAGTTATTAATTTTAACACGAATGTATTGCAAACGAATCTCCGCTCCGCGACGATGTTGGCTAAATATGATTTCATAAATGTAGTAGTCTAAACATCGTCGCGGAGCGCAACCAAAAATTTGGAGATTTGTCGATATGCACTGAAAACTCATTAATGTATTAATGATGTCCTACTACTTCACCATCTACTGCGATGCCATTTTCCCTCAGCGCCCCGATATCGCCCCTGAGCGTTTCCACCCCCTTATGAATACAAATCCCCCCTTGGGACGCTGGAGACAAAGTTAAGAATTACTGAGTTACATTCGATAGTTACATGATCATTAATGAGATCTGCGTGACACAGCTCCTAGCGCACGGTAACTGAATACATTTTCGAATATTCTACCAATGGGTATTGTGTCATTATAAATATTTTGCGTTAGCCGAGAAGATACATCTTGCGATTTCGTATTTAGCCACCTCCGACTAACTGTCGAAAGTATGCGACCACCCTTTTCTCCCGACCAGATACACTTAGATATTTCAGCCACTTGAAGTAGTTTTCACGTGTCTTAGAAATTACTACTTATACGGTTAATTGAGTAGAAAATATATGGAGTTACTTGTGCTACTTCAGTAGCAACGCCGATCAATTTTACAAACTCTTGTTCATCGTAAAATATTGCGGCAAATCAGGAACCGTCAAAAATGTAAAGCTTTTTGTGTTTGCAACTGCCGTTTAATGTTGCATAACTCAAACAAAAAGCCCCGATACCATTCAAAAACATCACTTGAAAGTGACCAATGCTCATTTCTACCTCTGTTCCAGTATGGTATTTGGTGTTTTTTTTTTGTATTTTCGAAAAGAGCTTCTGATTGAATGAAGATAGAAAATCACTGTATTCAAGATCACCAAAAACTCACTCATTCTATATTGCAACAACCCAGGTTTCATGATCGATTATTTCAATAACAATATTTGATCTGTTACTGTTGTATGCTAACCATGATGTCACTAACGAAAGCTGAAATTTGATTAATGTATGAAAATAAGAAAAATTAATACGGAAAACATCCGACATGATAGAGAAATCATCAGCACAGAATCAGATTCAGCAACCATAAATTGGCCTAAATCAATCATTAAAATTTTTGACGCAAAATTTCCTTTCTCGGTCTCGGTCAACTTTTTCCCCCTCAAACGTATAAATACCCCTTAATAAAGTTATGTTTCATTTTTATGCTGTCCGATTGTTAGTTTGCTTATAATAATATTCCAATTCATGGTGTTGTATTCTGTTACGAAGGTATCGTATTTTAGCTTATAATTGTATTATAATGTTAGGCAAAATAGTATTTTACCCCATGTACGTTTTTTGTCATAAATTTTTTTCCTCAAGGTAAAAAAAATGACAAAACCCATCATCGAAAAGCTGATAAAATTATCCTTCCAACGGTATATAATGCGTCTTTATAAGAATTTTTTCTAGGTTGACCAAAAACTTTACAGGACTATTTTGGTTGTGACACATTCTGCATTTGCCATCCGTGTTTTGCTTCAAAATTCTTTTGCGATAGTATTTTGTAGGAAGCGATTCGTCTTGTGCTGCGAAAATGAATCCTTCGCTTGCCGGTTTCAGGCCAGAGCTAGAAAGCCAGGTCCATGAAAGCTCGTCTACATGGGGCTGTGAAGTCAACTTATTGTGCTGTCCATGATGATGCATCGACTCCAATATCGTTTCTCTCATTTTGAGTGCTGCATTTTTGTATTGAACTCGTGCTGCTTTTGCTATTGTTGTGGGTTTGGCAACAGTTTTTTCTGCAGAGCGTAGGTTAGTAGTCAGGGCGTATGACTCGAGCCAAGTTATATGACTCGCGAGTCGCGATTCATACGACATTTCATTGTAATTTCGAAGAATAGTAAAGTAACCCCACAATTGGGATTTCGTCTATTATCTATTGGTAATGGTACTTGAAAATGCTACCAAAAACTGCTAAAAGTGAGGATAATTAGTATATTATAAATACGAACCGTTTGATATCCCCAAACAGAATAATGAAAAGTGGATTTAACAAGACTTTAACTGGAAACTCAGCAGTCAAACAATGACTTGGACTCGGACTCGAGTCATAATGCCATGACCACGATTCGATCTTCTGCTCGCTGACTTGAACTCGGACTTGACTCTATGACACTATAAAAGTGAGATTGACTTGTGACTGGGAGCCTTCTGACTTGGTTGCAACTGTAGCGTACCACTCATTGATTACTCTATTGCCCCAATTGATTAGTATTTCCCTCTCTGATTCGGATGGTAGCCTGTCTGTTGTTGTGTTGCACTCCAATGAGGAATCGCATTTAGTCACCGTCCGAGGAGCAGTCGCCTTTTAGTTTCAGTCGGACGAGCATAGTCATGTGTTCGTTGTTTTAATAAAAAAGTAATGTTGACGTGTCTACTTTGTCTTACCGAGCCGCGGACCTGGAAGAACGCGCGTCCACAACTGGAGCACGCTATACAACCCTGCCAAAACGTAATATAGGGTAGAGTGGGGCAACGCGCCTACCCTAAGCGGGAAACGTCATAATATCCACCAAACTAGTCAAAACGAATTGAATTTCGGAATTTGCACGCGAGATATCGTCCCCACTGTACAATAATCGTCTGGAAAGTCCAAGTATCAATTATCATATGTAAAATTATCATTCATTCATGTCCATCAATTTGACGTTCTGCTACATGGGTGGGGTAAAACGCCTCCATTTGCGTTTCACCCCGTTATACCCTACTAAATACCTCATGGCACTCAGTAACCGATGAATATTTAATCCATATACATACCTATATAAGCTTCTCCGCCTCTTCATGGCGCATCTATTCTTTTGAAAACAAATTCCATCCAGAAATCTAACTGATTATAATAAGTCAAAAAACAAAGTCGGAATTTCTTGAAATGTATCTTGTTTAGTCAGAGGGATAGCCAATATTCGCCAGCCGAATAGCAATTTCAATAGAAATGGCGTTCTCCGAGAAGGCATTCTTGAGGAACCCATATTTACTGGACTTTAAGGGGTGGGGCGTTTTACCCCACGGTAGGGGTAGGCGTTTTAGCCTCGAGGTAGCCATTGTTTGCCGACTAGCTACCAGGCGGTTATTATGTGAATTCGCCTCTGGACTGTGGCTTAAATCCAACTACGCGCTGGTAAATCATAAATAAGACCGGAAAACTATCTGCAGCATCCGTTAAATATGACATTTCACTTGATTGTAAAAGGCTCTCTTTTGGTAAGAATATGTGTTAAAGTCATAAATTCTCATAAAACGTTACAAATCTTCATAAGGGCGTGGAAATCAAAGTGGCAGTTTCGTCTGACCATTAGGCGATATTTGCAATACTGTGACGCATTCTAAGCTAGCTTTGTTCTAATATATTGATGGTAGGCGTTTTACCTCGCCGGTGCGTCTTACCCCACTCTACCCTAGGTATTTGATTATAGTGAGGACATGGAGATGATATATATGCTTATTTAAAACAAACCCAACATTGCTTTGATGATATCGTACACGCGTCACAAACAGTGGCGAGATTACATAGGCTGGTCGACCTCAATAATCAATTTGTAAAAACTATGGAGATGAAAGTCGGTTGTCCCGATTCTTAGAATAGTATTGAAATTTAAATCTGTCAGTAGCGAACTGTTCACAGATTCACTGATTTCACTCTCGGTTCAGTTTGGCCAATCTGAAATCATACTCGTGCTACGAATTATGTCAAAATGGTTTCCGATTTTAGGTTGAAACCTTTCTAACTTCATGGGCCTTGAGATCGGGCAGTCGCGCCAGAAATTTAACATAAAGAAATATTATGGGAAATATTTACCTTGGAACAGTGGTTCTTAGACTTTTCAAGACACTCCCCTCCTATGATGTTGAATGATTTCGCGCCCCCTTATCGTCATATCACAAAACGCAACCAAGAAGCTAGCAAACCTAACGGATAGTTTGATGACATGGAAGGTTACGACTGTAGATGAGAGATTTTTAAATATGAAATTCAGACTGAATACAGAGCAATCATTATGAAATGGAAGTTAACACGCGGAGCGCGCAATATTTTTTTAGTTGAGTTTAGCTCTAAGCCCCCCTTCAGATGCTTTCACGTCCCCAAGTGGGGCGCACCCCCCAGTTTGAGAAACACTGCGTTAGAATTATCATGGTGATATATACGAAGAAAAGATTTAATCAAGTCTCTGCAATAATTCGACATTTAGTACGCATTTTATCAGTATTTTCAATAAGTTTCATAAGACTCTCGCGGGCCGCATGCGGCCCGCGGGCCGTAGTTTGCCCACCCCTGAGATAGGTGATACCTTATGTCAGGGGTTCTCAACCCGCGGCCCGCGGGCCGCATGCGGCCCGCAGAGGTCTATTTTGCGGCCCGCGACCTATTTCATTACGAACGCAATTACTACTGGCCCAGCATTGTTGCATGTTAATTTAGCTACTTAGCTCTCTTGTCGCACCGTCGCTGTTTCGTTTGAATACCCATTCTTTGACGTGTTCTGGTCTCTTGATATGTTCTCGAGTTTAGATTGTTATTGTTCTGAATCAGTATTGGTATGAGCCTTTAATTTTTCACTAGTCTGCGTGCACTCACCAACTCACCGCGCGCTCCCTTTGACAACAGTGCGTAACGACTGAAAGAAAGGTCATCACTTCGGCTTTTTTGTGCGCGGCACAGATTATCTGTGCGTGGCGACTTTGTCAGCAGTGTGCGGCCGTGCACGCGCACAGCTTGAATTTGATGAATTTGCTTTCTCATATATAAATGGAAAACCTATATTTGTCATATTTGTCGAAGAACAGTTGTCGTAACGACGCTTAGAAGCGATACCGATACCGAAACGATACCACTTAAGTTTATTCTAGGTTACATATCACCTGATCTTAGGAAAAACTTTACCACCGAGGCGTCAAGCCCCCGTAATCCGTAGTTCGAGGTATTATTAAAATTGCCGACGACGTTGCAGACGCTTTGGAATATCGCTAAACCCAAGAAATCTGCTAGAGAAGGTGTGACTTAACTAATACTTTAACATACTGTGCGAATATTCGCTGTTTCCGGGACTTAGCAGCAATGTTTCCTCCAAGCTGGGCACGTGCGCAAATGCGCAGTGCTGACACGATCTGTGCGCACAGAAAATCTAAGTTGCGCACAAAAATCCGAAATGATGACCTTTTTTATAGTCTTTACGCACGGTTGTCCAAGGGTCTGCGCAGTAAGTTGGTGAATGTGCGTAGACTCGTCAAAATTAGAGGGAACACTGCTTAGCAGCAAGGACAACATTACCCGACAAATTTTGAAACTAAAGTTGTCCGATTCAACCGTGACCAGAAGAGTAGCCCGTCGACATTTTATCGCATGTTTTGAAACACGTTGCCGCGTATACTACTTTAGCCTAGCATTGGACGAATCCACTGACTTCACAGACATTGCATAGCTAATTTTCTTGGTGCATTTTATCATAGTGGACATATTTGCAAAAGGAATGCTGGCATGGCAAACGTGGGGAGGTGGCCAGCGAAAAACATCAACTTGACAAAGTTGACTTATGTAACTATTGGTCGAGGGCTCCAGCCATGGAAGGAACGGACATGGGTTGATTGGTTTGCTCTGAAATGACCCTGAAACGCCAGACTTCTTCTCATTTCACTGAGAGCTCAAAGTGATAATGGCCTCTGTTGAAACAAAAGAGTGCCTGTGTTGTGACGCACAAGGCCTAAACGGCGATAAGCGTCACAGTAATACCGCGTGTAATAATAATAATAAGGTACATATACCGACTTGGAAATGAATGCAATGCGCGCTCCATGAAGTGATTTACTTGCGACGCCGGAAGATACATATTCTCACAAAAACAGCGATTGAAAACTTACGAACGCTGTCCAAGTGACCATTAATGCTTTGAAATGCATAAAAATGGACTAGACGCCCGTATACGACTAATAAATAGGCTCCAGTAGCCTAAATTTGATAGAAGCTCACAAATGAATGGTAATAATGTTTTGCGGCCCGCTGCGTCTTTTGCGGGCAAAATGCGGCCCGTTGTACATGCGAAGTTGAGAACCCCTGCCTTATGTGAACCAGGCTGGGATCTCGTGCGAGTTGGTTGAGAACAATAGCTCATTGTAGGTTGCCGCTAGGTATTTTATGTGTTGTAGTTAGTTTCTTTCGCCAAAAGTTTTTGATCTGGTCAGGACCAGCTGCTTTCCAGTTCAGTGAACTTTTTAGAGCCTTCTTGATTTCTAGTTTTGTGATTTCTGACCATTGTTGTTCTGGTGTTTGTAGGTGGTCAGTGTGCAACTTATGCAATTTGCATTTGAGTTGTGCAACTTTTTGATTTCTCTGATTTTCTTCCAAAATGATTCCACATCTGCAGTGACTGGCATTGTGCTGCTGGTAATTTTGTGGTTTGACTTCTGTTTCATCATTCCGAAAAATTCGCCTGGTTTGCGAGCAAATAACAAGTTTTGGCAGTATTTTGCTTCTCGCCTTTTATATCATTTCAATCGTTGTGCTTTGGCGCATATTCTCATTTTTAATTCTTCTTGCAACATCGTCACACATTCTGTTGACTGCAATTTGGTTTGGGGCTCCAGTTCTATTCTTTTTACCTTATTTTTTTACTTTGCGGGAAACATTTCCTTTTTCGAGTTCTGAGAGTATCGCAACATCACACCTTAGTTTTGCGATTTTGTTTTCAATTCTACGATGGCGTATGGCTTCCCCTTTTTTGTTGACAGGTCTTGGTATTTTGCAATGCCTTTTTGAGATAACTGCTGCAGTGCTGTAAATTAGGTTGTTGATTGTTGTTAAGGTACATTGTGGCCTTTTTCCTTGTTTTTCATTTAAAATTGCAGGTAGTATGTTTTCTGTCAAAATTTTGTGAGCTGCTGCAATACCAATTTTCAGTTTCTTTGTAATTTGTAGGTCAGGTAAATTCACTCTGTCATTTATATCCAATGTGAAGTTCATTCGGTCGATGATTTGATTTTAAATCTTCAATTCTAATTCCGTGTCCATATCATCATCGTTAGGTGTTGTTGGTTCATTCGAGTGCCCGGTGGTGTTTTGTAATTCTAGTTATTTGAGGTTTGGGTAGTCAAGTGGTAGTTGCGGATTCAGGTCATCTTGGCCGAATTGATTTTCTAGTGCCTCAGAATTTTCTATGTTTTCGTTACAAATTTCGCTCTCAATTTCTGCGAGTTCTTGTTCTGATAATTTTTTGATTACACAACGTCTCATAGTTGCCAGGGTATTGGCAGTCATGGTTGGAGAGTTGTTTGTTCTCTCTTTCCATTTATGAAAAGTTCCTTCGGTTACTCCTGCCGAGTTTTCAAGTTTGGCTAATGAGTATCATCTCATTATTTCTTTATACTCTTCTTTACTCCATCTGTGTCTCTTCTTATTTTTCGTTTGCAGCAGAGCTGTTTTGTGAGCCACAGTTCGGTGTTGCACAGGCGCCATGTTGAGAAATATCTCCTCTCCGGTGTTCCTGTGTGATCGGAGTGGACGAGTCTTCTGGGGTCATTCACCTGTTCTTACGATGGGTACGTCAAGGTGCGATATATCCAGATCATTTGGCAGGCATCCACAGCAGTGATACGTCAGTTCAGAAGTTAGGTTAAGTTAAAGTAATTCATCAATTACACTGGTCAATTCATATTTTTCGGCAGACAAAGTAAGAGTGCTTTGGGGGTTTTGAAGGTCACTGATTCCGAATATGACCTTGTTTTTTTTTCAAATTGTCTCTACTTTTGGAGATAATCTATGGGGCTATTTTGACTGAAATCTCATATGTTTGCTCTATGGGCTCGATAAAAATCGGCTCAGTTGTACTATAAAGTTCAGAAATTCAATCTACTTGTTATTTTGACGCACTGAAGATTGTTTTAAATCAAAATACTCAAACAGAATTATATTTCAGGGTATCAAATTTATCATAATTGGAGACTTTCGTGGATATCGTGTACTTAAATCAACTTCAATCATGTATATAACTATGTACCAATAGATACTCAAATAACGTTGCATTAATTGAATCAGTTTTATGTTAACCACCTATTTTAAATTCAAAATAATCAGTTGGAATATAATATTAATATCTGATCTGAAAGCAAAATTGGTTGTTGTACTATTTTCGGTTGTAAGCAATTTAGTGCAGTTTTTAGAAAGGTTCCAGCAATAGTCTGCCATAATATGTTCGTTGCATCTGCACTGATATCTTTCTTTTGTTGTTTTTATATATTGTTGGAACCTTTCCCATTTCTATTCCCTCTAATCAACAATATCATCAGAAAATATATCAAGATGACCGAAAATGAAATGAGATTTAATGCTCATATTTGCTCCAAGGTTTCCATATGCAGATACCAATTCCCGGACCAACTGTTTGTAGTTGGGTGCTTTGTGATCTTCCAAAAAGTTTTATTTACTAACTACATCCTAGAAGGGATGCCATGGAGCGAGCACCTTTCTTAATATAAAATTGTAATCCTTAGTCCGTATTCGAATCTTAGATCCATCAAAGATTCCAGATTTGAGCTTCTCGTTTGATATGGATACTAGGTAGGCTACACCAACTTTGTCGGTTTTACGGAAAATGATGCATTTGCATGTGAAAAGAGATGAGACGCATATCAGTATTTTAGTTAAGCTTTCCAGGGACAAACCTGATAGCTTTATACTCCTTTTACATCTTGGTAAAATGACCAATTGGTACAGAATTAAATATATTTCCATTGTGTAAAAGTATAGCTTTTATTAGGCTCGACAAACTGCTTTTCTACCAAACCAAGTTCTCACATCAGGTCATGTCATGTTAATATTGATGGAATAACTGAGAACGACATGAGGGTTCATCACAGTCAAATGTCAATTTATGCGCAGTATAAAAGTAGTAAAATCTAAGATTTGCTTCCTACCAAGTGAAATATTCAATGGTAAATACAGTGATTTTAGGCTATTTTGAGGGTAGAAATATCTTCTTTTCTAGAGCCAATCTGGCAAAACCAATGTGATATTCGTCATCAGCAACCTTGAAAACCCCAGGAACGGCTCTTAGATGTTCTGCCAAATTTTTTTTTAAATTTTGTTGACCAGTGTTATTAATTAATTTCGTAATACAATATTATTATTATTATTAATAATATCCTTTATTCACAGTAAAACTGGTAAATACACACATAATCCGGAAAGCAACCTGCCCCAAAGGGAAATGGCGAGATTGGAGTAAATTTTTAAAATTTCAGTAATACATTCAGATCGTTATTCCTATGCAATACATGGGGAAGTCAGATTACAGAATTGCAGCAGATGAAGAATTGGCAAGGGTTACAGAGCGGAGGTAGAGATGATTGAAGATGAAGAATCCAAATTACAGAAATTAAGCTGTGATTCACAATGTAATTTTAGTCCAGTGGTTGATTCAAGGCCTTCCGGAGAATGTGCACAGTGCCCAATAATGTGATCTTTTGGATCATGCCGAATCTAACGTTAGCCGGAATTTGTTGGATATGTCTCATGAGTTTTTTGCTTACGACCCCTGTAGCGCCAATGACTATCGATGTTTATTTTGAATCGCCACATTTTCTCACATTCCATTTTGAGCTCTGCGTATTTGGAGTGTTTTTCTGATTCTTTGCAATACGTTGTGATCGGCTGGGACAGCCAGTTCAATGAATAAGCATTCTCTTTTTTTTAGTTTGACGATTATGTCCTGATATGCTCCTGATTTCGCGGTCAGTTATAACTGGTACATCCCACAGAATTTTTACTTGTTCGTTTTCTGTCACTGGTGCTAGGCTGTAATCGTACCAATTTTTTGTCGAAGTGGTGATGTTAAAATGTTTGCATAATTCAAGATGAATGTAGTGACCAATCCTATTGTGTCTCCATGTGCATTCGCTAGCTGCAAGTGCTCCACAGCCGGACATGAGATGTGCTCAGAGGTGGTCAAAGTAGTCACCGTCGCTACTCAAGTAGAAGTAGAAGTGGTGGTTCACAAGTAAGTAAGTAAGTAAGTAGGTATTTTACGTTTCTTTGTGCCTACAAAACTGAAAACTGTCAAGTAGAAGTAGAAGTAGTCTAAAATCATAACTACTTAAAAAGTAGTGTGGGTAGAAAAAATCTACTTCAAGTACTTCAAAAAGTAGAAGTACTTCGTTACTGAACACCTCTGGATGTGCCACAGTTTTATTTTGGTTGTGGCACATTTTGCATTTGCCGTCCATGTTTTGCTTCAGAATTCTTTTGCGATAGTATTTTGTAGGAAGCGATTGGTCTTGTGCTGCGAAAATGAATCCTTCGCTTGCCGGTTTCAGGCCAGAGCTGGATAGCCAGGTCCATGAAAGCTCGTCTACATGGGGCTGTGAAGTTAACTTCTTGTGCTGTCCATGAAGAGGCATCAACTCCCATATCGTTTCTCTCATTTTGAGCGTTGAATTTTTGTATCGAACTCGTGCTGCTTTTGCTATTGTTGTGGGTTTGGCAACAATGTTTTCAGCAGTGTACAGGCTAGCTGTTTCCATGTTGCCTTCTCTGACGTACTTGTCGTGTCCATAGCTCGGAGATTTTGTTTTGCGCTGTTTGTCTTCCTGTGCAATGAGTTTGCAGTAAGTGTTATCGCTGTTGTTGATGTACTGTGACAAGCCGATGATTTCTGTATTGAAAGTTTGTTCAATTTCTTGTAGTCCTCGACTACCTTTTTTCTGGCGATGTACAGTCTTTGTGTATCAGATTTTGGGTGATGCATATGATGCATTGTCATCAGTAGGGCGTTTTTTTTTTACCTAAACGGATGATTTTGACCTAAAAAATCTAAATTTTGACTTTTTTTGACCTGAAAAAACTGAAATTTGACCAAATTTTGACCTCACGTATGCAAATTAGGTGTTTTCGCACATAATGTTAAAATTGTACAACTTATCTTCATTTCTGGTTGGAACTGTCTGTCCTTACAAAGTAGATTGGCCTGAAAGAACGTTTTTGGCTCAAAAACTAACACATTTTTACATGGTATTCATGGTGTTTGTCAACTACTACGGTCATTTACACCAGGCCGATATTCTTCATTATTTTCCGTAACTGCCAACATATAGCACGGCCCACCTCTAGGCTTTTTTGTAAGACACGGCGTACGCGGATGAGGTGGCGAGGCGGAGCCTAGGTAAACCTCCAACACTTAGCTATCGGAATTATGAAGTCGACCTCGGTCGGAATCGAACCCACACCCATTGGTGTTGCAGCCGCGGATTATACCACTGCGCTATCTCGGGTGAGAAAGTGTCTGTTCTTACTAAGTAGCTTGCCAAGAATGGAGAAAGAACGTTCAACAACAGTTGTTAGCTGACAACACTGAAGTTGTGTGCACACTGCTTGCTGGTGATGCACCGTGTTGCTTCATTCTGACAATGTTGTCTATATCACAATTTTTCAGCTTGCGCTTCTTGATGTAAGAACCATGCAATGCCCAAGCAATCTTGCTTCAGTTAGGATATTGCGGTACGTTGACCATAAAACCATTTCACTATTTGTTTCATTTGACCGTTTATGATTCACAATGAGCAGACGATGGGCCGTTTACAACGGTAGGCCTATAAAGTAGGCTACAGGCTGTAAATTATCAAATGATAAGTTCACAGTCAGCGCAAAATCTACGATACAAACGAAATGTAGAGGTCAAAAAATATCTGATTTTGTAAACAATTTTGACAAATTTTGACCTAACGCTTCTGACCTAATTTTGACTTTTTTTGACATGTAAAAAAAAATCGCCCTAGCCATCAGTTTTCTCGTCTTTGTGTCCAATTTTTTAATTTCATCTTTGCGCCAGTTCACCAAACCAAAGCTATCTCAAGATAGGCACTGTAAGACTGTTTATGGCATTGATTTTGTTTTTGAAATTGAGTTCAGTTTTGAGAATTGACTTGAGCCGGTTAATGTATTTGTTTCTTGCTGTACATTTATTATGGCTTCCATGTACCAACAACCAGAGATGAGATGAAGCGGTCAAGCAGGAGTGATGCGGTCATGCACAGCTGGGTAACGCATGACGTCATACCTTGCTACTTTACAGAGAAGCATCATCATAATACATACGATAACCCACGTAACATCCCCTTCTCAAAACATCACAAAAATTATAGAAAACGAAACGAACCGACTTGGGATATAAATTACAGCAACGAATCAAGTTGTAATATAGTCTTGCAAGTATGCTGGTCGAATTACTGTACGGCTTGGCCTGCCGCGACTGGAACTAGATAGCGACCCATTAGTGTCGCTGTTCACTACTGCTGGTCTGGCAATCGAAATGTCGTCAAAGTCAAATGCAACATGCGGGCGAGTTACAGTAGTTCGAATAAACTTTCTGTTGCGTCGGTAGATCGTTCCATCTGTCGCCTCAACAATGTACGATCGATCAGTCAGTTGCTTAATCACCACCGCTTCGAGCCACAAGCCATTTTCTGTCCTTTTGAATCGAACCTGTTTACCGGGACTCAACAGGGCGAGGTCTTTTGCACCACGATTGTAATACTTTGCCTGTTTTCTTTTCCGATCCAAAAGCGATGGAATGATATCAGAAACAATTTTCGGCTCAAGCAGTTTAGTTGCTTATGGCAACAAGGTCTTGGTGCGTCTTCCAAATAGCCTCTGTGCTGGAGAGCCAGGAGCGGTCTCTCCTGGAGTGTTCCTCCAATCCAACAGTACAATATTTATGTCTTTTTTGTCAGTTGTCGCTTTACGGAGTAACGATTTGAAGATTTTGGCAGCTGATTCCGCCTTTCCATTCGATTGGCTGTGTCCTGGAGAGCTGGTCACATGCAGAGGAGGTCAAAGTAGTCAAAAACGCTACTCAAGTAGAAGTAGAAGTAGCGTCGAAAAAATCTACTCAAGTACGAGTAGAAGTACTTCCTCCATAAGCAACCTAAAACTACTTGAAGTAGAAGTAGAATTGACTGACTTTAAATCTACTCGAGTAAGTAAGTAGTTATGAAAACGATCCTAATTCGTTCACATGGATTGTCAAAAGGTGCAAATTGAGCTATGCAAAAAGTGCCGAGCTCGATTCATATGGATGCGTACCAGGAGGTATCCAATTTTCGACAGCAGAAGCATTCGTCCCCATCATGGGATGAAAATGATAGTATCGATATGGAAATGCGATACTAATCCTCTGTTTTCTCGAACAGCACGTTTTAAAAAGTATCATGGGATGGCGCCCTCCCCGATATTATAAAGCCCGTAGTTTAGTCGAAGAGCAATACGGAGAAGTTGTTTAGGATAGGGTGTAAATACTTTGCGCGATTAGTAAACGTTAATAAAAAATATGGTGGAGCGTAAAAATGTCATATTGTGTAGCTTTATTTCCGGCAATTAAGGGCACTTGCTTTTATACTTAAACACGTATGTTATCCAGACAAAAGAACTGATATCAATTATAGAACTCAAAGTATATGATACTGGGAATTGAAAGTGAAGTATAAATACT
This sequence comes from Botryllus schlosseri, assembly GCF_051294905.1. Lineage (NCBI taxonomy): Eukaryota > Metazoa > Chordata > Ascidiacea > Stolidobranchia > Styelidae > Botryllus > Botryllus schlosseri. The sequence goes on along the minus strand of NC_137237.1, from coordinate 34,545,621 downwards.
ACTTCTAAAAGCGGAACATCTATTTCATGTCTTTAGTCCAAAAAGTTTCAAAGGTGGTATGCTAAAACAGCTCAAAAACTAAAAAAAAGTCACAGTCCACTTTTCCAGATTAGGACACGCCTTGGACAATCGACATGCTAGATTACGATATGATAAGTATGCTAGATTGCGAAACATCAGTTTCAAACGTTGTGATGAGCCATATATACTGTGATGAAATATTTCATATGGGCGAAGGGCGACAATGTGGTGTGAACGGAACCACGTCAACCCGCTACATAAATTATATTCACCGATACTTTCGTGAAATATTACTGGCCACCCCGTATACACTGCGCGCGAATCGCGACGAAAATTCTGGGTTTTACTCAACTTTTATGAAAATTTAATGTTAATACTCCGAGAAAACAGCCCCGAAATTCCTCGTCAAGTAGATCACAAAATATTATGAAGTAGAAGTAGAAGTAGCGAAAATCAGATCTACTTGAGTAAGTACCAGAAGTAGAGCAAAAGAAGTAGAGTACTTCGAAAAAGTAGAAGTACTTCGTTACTGACCACCTCTGGTCACAAGTTAAAACTTATATTCCTTTGCAAATGCCTCGAAGTCATGAGCAGCATAGCATGGACCATTGTCAGTAATCAATTTCTCGCAAATTCCATGACGTGCCATATGTGATTTTAAGCGGCGAATAACTGCTGTAGAAGTCTGTGAGGTTAGTCGATCTACCTCAAAATAATCCGAGTAGTGATCAACTGTAATCAAATAATGTTGTCCGTCAAATTCACATAAATCGCTACTGATTATTTGCCAAGGACGTCCTGGTACCGGATGTGAAATCAGACTTTCCTTCTGTTGGTTGGGTTGGTGTAAGCCACATGTGGGACAGCTTGATACGAAGTCGGTAATGTCGTTAACCATGTTGGGATAATACAAACATTCACGAGCTCGGCGTACACAACCTTGAATTCCAACATGACTGGCATGAAGTCGCTTGAGAATAGTGCCTTTTATGAACGACGGTTTGACAATACGATCACCCTTCAGAACGATTTGATCCTGAAATGTCAACTCCGCTTTAAAACAGTAGAATTTTCGAATTGATTGGGGTACCAGCTTGGCTTCATTCGGCCACCCATGTTTTATAAAAGAGATTAACGTGTTCATGAGAGAATCAGAGATTGTTGCTTGGCTGACCATGCCGAGCGTGGAGCTTGATACCGGTATATCATTCAACATGTCGATATGTTCATGTTCAGTCCGTTGAAAGATATCAAATACATCAGCAGTTTCTGCGTCTTTGGGTGACTTCGGAATGTACGCACGACTCAACGTATCCGCCACAAATAATTGTGATCCAGGCTTGTATATCACCTCGAAGTCATACTTTTGGAGCTGAAGTAACATGCGCTGTAACCGTTTTGGTGCATTAACCAGACTTTTTTTGTGATCACTTCCAGAGTTTGAAATATACTTCGTGCCGTTAAATAAATTGTGCGATTTTCCTGAGCTCTGACTGCTTATCATTGGAGTATAATGCTCACTTGCTTTATTTAAATCACACACAGAGTAAGTTCCTACAACATTCTCCAAACTGATGATTCGTGATACCAATCCGTATGCAATATATATGCGTAATATAGACTTTAAGTAATCGCAATGATGCTGTATTGTACCCCCGCTGATTTCTGCTACGATTGCTTAGAGAGCAGAAAGTAACTGTTGCATAACCAAACATGAACAAAATCGCTTATTAGAACGCTTCGGTATTCATCTGGACAAATGTATTTACTATACCTGGTGAAGAAATGTTCTCGAGGGCTTGGGTACACATGGTCAACAGGTATGCATCTCCCGTGGCAATTGAAATGTCTAATGGACTAGGTCAGGGGTGGCCAACCTGCGGTCGTAGAAGGAAATTTGTACGGCCGTGGACACGAAATTAAATTAGTATGCGTTGGCGGCCGTCGACGACACGAAAATTGAATTTAAGATTTGACTGCCACGTTTTTAAGAGATTTTGATCAACCTTGTAATTTTCTTCGCGCTGCGCGCGATTCAATGGGACTTTATTGTTTGATTTTGATGTGGTAGCGCATTTGCATTCTGAGCACCGTAGTACGGATGTGAACAGCAGAGAAAAAAAGATGCACCCCATGTAGAAATATCCACTTGAAATCGTGTCTTCATCACGAAAGAAATTGGTTTCGGAAGCTTCTGGGCCATTCCATTATCTTTCCACTATACCAGTGATTCCCAACCGCGGCCTTGACGGCCGCACGCGGCCCCCAGCTACCCTTCTTGCGGCCCCCACAAAAATATTGAGGAATCAATTTATGAAGAAAAAAATATATATATTTATAAAATACTCTTGCTTGGCTTGGAGTCTGGAGTTTTCAATTAGGATTGCAGGCAAGTTGTGAGTAGACTGCTAAGATTGCGTCACTGCTGTTTCAATGCAATGTGCCCGAACTTTCCAGTTGAACGGGCCGTACCTATAGATATAGGTATTGACAGGACCGTAACTGCCGCACTCCAAGCCCCACAATTGGGGGGAGCGAGTTCGAAGGGGGCCTAAAAATATTTAGTGAATTAGCATAAATTATACAGTATTTTATGAAATTTTATGCAACTTCTTCAAAAATTTTTCGCGCCGTGCGCGATTTAAAGTTTCCCAGTACCTTCATTATTGGGTACTCTTCTACCAAGATAAAATACGCAACATTTATAGAAATGGCCATATCGGCGTTGGCCATTACCGCGCCACGACGCACGAAGACATATAACGTTTTAGGCCATGTAACATGCGACTCCAAGAAGTGTGCCAGAACGATAGGCAGCGAGAAAACCTTGGCCGAAAAGGACTGCCCTTACGCCGACCGAAAACTTCGTTATGTATACTCAAAATACACATAGGTATAATTGACCACAGGTGCCTAAATGACTGGCGCCAAATGTTCCTGTCTTGGCAACCTGAACGTCACGAGACAAATAGGCTACCATCCCGCAGGGAAGAATTATATGCCAGTGAAGAACTACCAATTGGAAATCGTGTGCATCTTTTAGTTTAGATACGTTTGGGCGATGCTATATTTTTTGATATAGCAGACTGGAGGTCACGAAATAACAAATAACATCACGTAACGAAGTCGTACCAACGGGTCCGCCCGTCCGAATATGTTTAAATATTATTTACTGGCCCTACAGTTTCCAAGACGCCTCACTCAGCTCTACCGGTAAATCTGATTACGTGAGCAGAGAGGACAAGTAATTGATAGCAATATATATGCAATTCCCGATCTTATTGACCTATTTTATTTTGAATTATCGAAGATTTTCGCGCTCCACGTTGGCTCACTAAACGGGGATCCTGATTTCGTGGCGGAAACGAACAACGGCACGGGGGTCGGTTTATCACCCTATGGGAGCTCAAGACCTAAGTGTTTTGAGGGGCCTGACGAAGGGCTGTTTCGTTCCTGCCAACTGGTATACGCCCGAAGATGTTTTATTATTATTGAGTGGTCCTACCTATTCAAACACAACTCACTCGGCTCAACCGGTTAATATGATTACGTGAGCAAAGAGAGGATAAAAATTGAAACAAATTTATATGCAATTCCCGATTATATTGACCGATTCAATCATGAATTATAGAATTTTTTCGCGCTTCGCGCGATTTGTCGAGAGAAGCTGCCGAAAACGCACACCCCATTTAGATGATAAATAGTGGTAAATAGCCATGTAGCCTGAGGGGGTCTGGGGCTTCGAAGTTCGGTTTATCACCCTACGGGGGCCAAAGAGTAACGTTTTTAGGGGGGTCTGACGAAGTGCTGTTACGGCCCTGGGTATTGATAACTAATTTACGGATAGATGTGCAAGAAGTGACTCACGATTGAATACGCCGATATGCGTACTGCTTAGCCGGCAAAAAGCAGCATAATTGGTAGTCCTATGGCTCGCGACCCAAGCGTCCGAATAATTTGATATGTCGGTGTTTATCGAAAGCAAGTGTCGCACTGATTCCAAAAATACGAATTGAAATCTCGCCAGGGCAATAAAACTACTCCGAAATAGCCAGTAAAGGTTGATTGTTCTGAACAACGGGAGCGCGGCAACACAATGGCCAATGGCGTCAAGCGAATGATCGGAACAATGCCAATTTTCGCATTTTGGTGACTATTTTCGTTTCCTTTCATTGCCCTGGTATTCGTGCGGCCCCGGCCGTACTCTGAAATTCTAAATTTGGCCCTGCCATCGAAAAAGGTTGGGAACCACTGCACTATACCGACTATACTGACAGGGGTCATGAAATAACAGCATGCAACAAAGTTACTAATTACAATTGACCACCCTAAGATACAAAATCATTTATAACTTGCCCCAAATTTTCGAAAACACACCCGCCGTCAACTCTATCGGGAAATCTGATCATATGGGCTGAGAAAGGATATATTTTTGATAGGAATATGTCAAACTACTAATATTAATGAGGAAAATCACTCGTGAATCTGAAAACTTTTCGCGCTTAGCGCGATCATGACGAATCCGAGAATCTATTCATAACATAACCACTCGCGATTTCGGTGCGTATAATAATGCGAAATGAATAAATAGATTAGTCCAGAGCTCACTGAAAGTAGACATGGACAGTTTAAAATGGGTATTTGGCGTCCAGTTTGTTCATTACGAGGTATGCCCTGGAATACGACCGTATGCTACATGACTAATCTAAATGCGGCCGCGAATAGCAAAAAGGTTGGCCACCCCTGGACTAGGTTTACCATACGTCCTTGTTTTCTAGTCCACCGAACACAAAGTCGGCTAAAATGTGCCATTATTTTCAGGATTTCAGATTCAATCATGGTTAAGTTTTTAAGTGACCATTGAAGGTCGATACACCAAAAGTCGATCAACATGAGAAAGGCTGGTATAAGCACGGAAATTTCCGAACCCTAAGATTCACATCACCACGTCTGTATGGCCGTTCCGACGGATGGTCATCTTAGAATTGGAATGGCAAGGATCTGTTCTGGTATTGAACTTCTGGCTGTTACAAGATTCATATGCAGTAGATAAATAGTTATACCAGCATATGAACAAAGATATTCAGCATTGAAAAGAGATTGTATTTTCCAGAGGTGGTCAGTAACGAAGTACTTCTGCTTTTTCGAAGTACTCAAGTAGCTTTCCTCTACTTCTGGTACTTACTCAAGTGGATCGGATTTTCGCTACTTCTACTTCGCATTATTTTGTGATCTACCTACTTACTTTTCGATATTTTCAGTTTGTCAAGTAGAAGTAGTTTAATCCTCCAATCAGAAAGATAGCCTGAGGAATTTCGGGGCTTTTTTCATGAACTATCAACATTTAATCTTCATAAAAGTTGAGTAAAGCCCAGAATTTTTGTCGCGCTTCGCGCTTAGTGGATACGGAGTAGCCAGTATGATTTCACGAAAGTATCTGTGAATATAATTTAGGTAGCTGGTTGGCGTGGTTCCGTTCACACCGCATTGTCACCCTTCGCCAATATGAAATATTTAATCACACTATATATGGCTCATCATAACGTTTAAAACAGCCTAGCATTTATTTATCATATAGTAATATATCAGTCGATGGCGTGTCTTAATCTGGAAGAGTGGACTCTGACTTTTTTTAGGTTTAGAGCGGTTTAGCATACCACCTTTGAAACTTTCTGGACTAAACACATGAAATACATTTTCCGCTTTTAGAAGTAGTATTTATATTACACTTTCAATTCCCAATATCATATACTTTGAGTTCTAATTAATATCAGTTCTTTTGTTTTGATAACTTACTTGTTGAAGTATACAAGCAAGTGTAATAATGCCTTTAATTTCCGGAAATAAAGCTACACAATATGGCATTTTTACAATCCACCATATTTTTTATTCACGTTTACCAATCGCGCAAAGTCTTTACACCGCATCCAACACTTTTTCTCCGTATTGCTCTTCGACTAAACTACGGGTCCTATAATATGGGGGAGTGCGACATTCCATGATATTTTCTAAAACGTGCTATTCGATTAAACAGGGGATTAGTATCGCATTTCCATATCAGTACTATCATTTTCATCCCATGATGCGGACGAATGTTTATGCTGTCGAAAATTGAATACCTCTTGGTATGCATCATATGAATCAAGCTCGGCACCTTTCGCATAACTCAATTTACACCTTTTGACTATCCATGCGAACGAAGTACGATCGTTTTCACGACTATTTACTTACTTGAGTAGATTTAAAATCAGTCAATTCTACTTCTACTTCAAGTAGTTTTAGGTTGCTCGTATGAAGAAGTACTTGTAATTGTACTTGAGTAGATTCTTTCGTCGCTACTTCTACTTCTACTTAAGTAGCTTTCTTGACTACTTTGACCACCTCTGGTATTTCCCCACCCTACTAGCAGTGAGGTAGATTTGCCCCTGGTTACATTTGTCCTCAGTATGCCCTAAATGTACATGTGTTTGAGACTTATAACATGAAATTATATTTCCTTGTCATACCTTCAAGAAATATTCAGTTTAGTGTTCGGTCAACGATTACATACACAAAATATTTGTTATTTCTTTTCATTACATGCATGTTGAAAGAACTGGGTGCAGCATCCCACCTATATATTTTGAAATTCGTTGTGAGTATATCCATATCCATAAGGTCTCTATAACAGGGTTGTCACACTCAGCTTGGATTCAAAACTTTTGACCGCTTGCGGGCTGCACCAGTCAACTGATTTCACAATGGTACCTCCAAATCCATCACTTTGTTTTCACTGGAATGCTTTATTCAACCTTGTATGTAATAGTAGTATACGTTATATTACGAAGGATAGGCGTTCAATCCTAGCAAGAAATTTACTCGGAACAACTGAACAAACAACGGAATTGCCAAAAAATCAAACGTTATACAGCATTGAGACCACACAATTATATTCTTTGTAGAGGTATTATATTTTGCATGTAACAGACACACAACAAGAAGGGTTTCGCACTTGCGTTTCTGCCTCTGTCAATAGCTATTGCTTGGTCCTTTGTCTCGGTAAAGTAGGGTCGGGAACCTTTCTCGACCGTAGAGCCACATTCAGCCAATATTTTCAACTGTAACTACCAAAGAGCCAATCAACTGTTACGTCAAAATTAAAATCAGTGACGTACTGGTTGCTCAAATATATGGGATCCGTAATGTTCGCCATTTTTGTGCTCACGTGCTTAGGAGAAGCCAATAATGGTCACTAGATGTCATCAGGGACCAGTGGAGGAAAATTGTGAAACCTTCAATGATTATTGATATTTTATGTCGATGTTTATGAATGACTAGATTTTGGATATTTTTGTTCTAAAAATCACGAAATTTTCATATTTATTGTTTGAAAATAAAGCGCGAAAGAAACGAGAGGTAAAGGCACAGATGAGGCACAGACGGGACAAGTCTCACCACTGATAGCGCCACTCATCGTAAATAACTTTGCATTTATAATCACTGATATTAATAAAATGTAATTGTCGCGATGGTTCCGAAAATCCAAGTATTGATCGACGTCCAAAGTATTCGGCGTAGCGTATAAAGCTGCGCTACACACCTACAGTTTTTACGGCGGTGCTTAAAAGCTACTTACCGATAGAAAACATGAATAGCTATGACGTTGTTATAATTCGAATTTGTAACTGTGAATGTCACTCCCAAGCCAGTTTATTTCTCGCCGTAAATTAGAACTGTCTCAAAGAAATGTTTCTGCTGCCACTAGAATAATCATTCTGACCGCCATGAAAAATTACAAACAAGTTCCTGCAATATTAATAAATTGAGTACAAAATTTAAATTTTCTCTTATACCCAAAAGAGCCATATATGAACTTACAGTGGAATATAAGCTTACTCCTCAACGGTCCAGGCCAGACTGGACAATGTATTCGGCGTCTGATCATTGCGACGTTGATATTGAGCGGAGTGTAAAGGGGTTTCTATACTTGCTACCGATATTACCCCTTAAACAAATTATACAGCAGTAGTCAACACCCATATCGCAATGACTTTGTTTTTATGATACAATAAACATATGAAGTCAAGATTGACCCCGTACATTCGCTAGATTTTTTTACATCAGGCAACAATATAAATTTCATTGCTTGAGTGAATAAGCATTATTCGCTGACTGTGTGGTGTATTTCACTCTTGATGTTGTGTGATTGCGGGTCAAGCTCACAGCAGAGAGTCACTAAATATTCACGAACGGAAAGCTGGATATTTCGAGCAAACTTTTGTATAACAAAGCAAAAAAGATTTCTGAGATTGTCAAAGTGTATGCTCGTTTAGTGTTGATTGTTCTATGCTGCCAGCGCCATGCATAGAGTGGCCGCAGTTGAAATGCAATAAATTTCAGCCAATAATAATAATATATGAAAAAGGTTCACAGTGCAGAGCCTACCAAGGTTCGTTTGTGAACTTGAACCTCTAAATTTCTGAGGTTCACACACAGAACACGAACGTGAATCTCACGTTCACGCCATCCCTAGTTCTTATCTCTAGGAATATGTTTCTATTTAGATTTAGTAGAACATCGTCTGGCAGTTAGGAAAATAGGGTCACGGAGTAAGAGTATATCTATTTCTCTATTTCATATTCTATCTATATGGATGTCGTCATCGTCCAGCAACGTTGTGAGTCAAACGAAGGAACGGCACATAGCTTCTACCCAAGCGACATGAAACGCATGCCGCGAAGGGTACAGCATAAAATACTAACTTTTATAGATGCCAGTTCGTATGTCATGCGTCACGAAATATAAATTAACCTTCTCATGCATGGTTATGTTCGCATGCTATCGAGATCGTTCGAAGCAATTAGAAGTCGGCTGTGATAACTTTGACCTAATAATGATTTAAATGGTATTGTGTATCAATGTGTATATAGTAGGGTTGTCCATAATTTGGAAAATCACAAAAAAGATACGTATCCATGTCTCATTATGTAGATTATTGATAAAAAACGTGCAATAAGCTCATAGGAAAGTCGTTAACATTTGTCTAAATGCGGTTGAAAGTAGCTGCCGTAGAGTGTCGGCTGTAGGCTACTTGTACACTTCAAAAACTGACTTCATACCACGAGGAATCTGCAAAGACAATTCATTGTCTCAAAACGACTTCACTTGATTGGATTTGCATGTCACAAGTAAATCAGAAAATGCGTGATCGTGTCTTGGAAATCCACGCCTGCAACTCGATATGAACGAGAGGCGAAAGTGGAACAAGAACGTGTGACGAACATTTATTCTGCTGAGACAGATCACGAAAATTGTTCAGGAATCCATTTTCCAGCGACGGTTTCAAATCCAGAAAGTTTTGCAAACATTACGTTACCCTGATTGACAACAAATTTGACGCAAATTTAGAGGTTTCGTGGAACCCAGCATGTAAATACCTCGAGGATCTTCGGTTGAGACCCACTGTTCTAGATAGTAAAATAACAGCGACACGACAGAACTATGCATCTATATACGAAAATTTGAATGCAGACTGCGCAGTGTAGAAAGCCATAATACCACTTACATCTCCCTCTATATAAATTTAGATATGCCTCGACAGAATCGTCACCATGCCTAAGTTTTCGCAGCCCTGGTACGTTTAAAGAACGGTATATTGGACTCATCACGTAGGCAGTGTGATGATGTTATATTCTCTTCAGTATTACCTTTGTCCTCGTTTGTTTTCGGGACCTTCTTCAACGGAACATAATCCGAAGATGCCTGCTGCGTAGTAGCTTCTAAAAATGAAAAAGGTGCAGCGCAAAATAAAGAAAAGTTACATGTAGGGTAACTTCAATATCAAAGAATGACAAGAATTTCTTGCATCGTTAGGATTGTAATGAAGCAATTCGACATCGAGTATAATAATTTTGAATTTGATTTGACCAAGTGCATAAGCCACATGGTATTTGCTTGTTTTTGGGAACGTGTAATGTTATGACTCGGGGAAGGTTGTCTTGTGAACAGACATGGGGTAATCGCGATTTGTAATCGTAATCGATTACGACGATTACAGCATTTTTAAGTAATCGTAATCGCAATCGATTATATTCGAAAAAATTCCGAAGTAATCGTAGTCGTAATCGACTACTTCCCATATCTAATCGATTTCTTTGTGAAAGAACGATTACTTTTTGTTTGTACAAGGACTATTACATAAACTTAACATTCTTGAACAAGGAAGAGGTATCATACCAGTTTCGTGATAACACAAACGTCTGAATTTCAAATGCCATTGCTCATTATTACGTCAGAAGTAGCCTATTAGCTTAGCTAGTCATTGCGTAAGAAGTATCCAGAGTAAATAGTTATAACGTGCACCCGCCGTGCTGGATATCATGTTATCAACACGTTCCACAAGCCAGTACCTCGCAGCAGGATAATTAATCACCACTCTGCCTAGTTTAAAATAGTAACTTGTGTATCGATGTTTGGTTATGCTTCGCTAAACGCAATTTGGTCGCTGCTGCTTGGCGAACAGTAGGCCTATGTAGTACGTACGTATATACCGGACAAAGATTTGAAATTTGGTACTCGTGAAATAAAACATTACGGTTTCCACAACGAAGCATCAAAAATCAACCACTGCAGATATATATCATAACCGAACCGTTTTCGTAACGGCAGCTTGCAGTGCATTATCTGTATCTGTATCTGAATTTTATGTTCTCTTCATCTTAATATTCTCATATGACTCTACTTGAAACGGGCGGCAATCGGTAATTCACAATTCATTACTCAACATTAGGACCTGCCGCCATAGTCATGGGCTTATATATCATGTTAGCGAGAGTTGAAGCTAGAATCAGGACCAAAACGGCAATTCGTCTCCCAGACCAAACGTTGGTCTTTGGCCCCCACAGGGTGATATTTTCAAGTTGTTGAAGACTGAATTTCGTCAATAATATTGGTAATGGCATTATATTATTATTATTTTCTTTATTCACAGTAAGAAACTGGTCAATACACACATAATCCGGGGAGCAACCTGCACCCAAAGGAAAATGGCGAGATTGGGGTAAATTTTTTAAAATTTCAGTAATGCAGTCAAATTGATATTCCTATGCAATACATGGAGTCTAAGTCAGATTACAGAATTGCAGTAGATGAAGAATTGGCAAGAAAAACAGAGCGGAGGTAGAGATGATTGAAAATGAAGAATCGAAATTACAGAAATGATGCTGTGATTCACTAATATAATTTTAGTCCAGTGGTGCATTCAACGCCTTCCGAAGAATCTGCACAGTGCCCAATAACGTGATCTTTTGGATCATGTCGAATCGAACGTTACCCGGAATCTGTCGGATATGTCTCATGAGTTTTTTGCTTACGACCCCTGTAGCGCCAATGACTATCTGTACAATGTTTATTTTGCATCGCCACATTTTCTCACGTTCCATTTTGAGTTCTGCGTATTTGGACTGCTTTTCTGATTCTTTTGTTGTATATTGTGATCAGCTGGGACAGCCAGTTCAATGAACAAGCATTCTCTTTTCATTTTTAGTTTGATGATCATATCCGGGCGGTTGCTTCTGATTTCGCGGTCAGTTATAACTGGTACATCCCAAAGAATTTTTACCTGGTCGTTTTCTGTCACTGGTGCTGGTCTGTAATCGTACCAATTTTTTGTCGAAGTGGTGATGTTAAAATGTTTGCATAATTGAAGATGAATGTAGTGACCAATCCTATTGTGTCTCCATGTGTATTTGGTAGCTGCAAGTGCACCACAGTCGGACATGAGATGTGCCACAGTTTCATTTTGGTTTTGGCACATTCTGCATTTGCCGTCCGTGTTTTGCTTCAGAATTCTTTTGCGATAGTATTTTGTAGGAAGCGATTGGTCTTGTGCTGCGAAAATGAATCCTTCGCTTGCCGGTTTCAGACCAGAGCTGGATAGCCAGGTCCATGGAAGCTCGTCTACATGGGGCTGTGAAGTTAACTTCTTGTGCTGTTCATGAAGAGGTATTGACTCCCATATCGTTTCTCTCATTTTGGGCGTTGCATTTTTGTATCGAACTCGTGCTGCTTTTGCTATTGTTGTGGGTTTGGCAACAGTGTTTTCAGCAGTGTACAGGTTAGCTGTTTCCATGTTGACTTCTCTGACGTACTTTTCGTGACGATAGCTCAGAGATTTTGTTTTGCGCTGTTTGTCTTCCTGTGCAATGAGTTTGCAGTAAATATTATCGCTGTTGTTGATGTACTGTGACAAGCCGATGATTTCTGTTTTGAAATTTGGTCAATTTCTTGTAGTCCTCGACCACCTTTTTTTCTGGGGATGTGCAGTCTTTGTGTATCAGATTTTGGGTGATGCATGTGGTGCATTGTCATCAGTTTTCCCGTCTTCGTGTCCAATTTTTTAATTTCATCTTTGCGCCAGTTCACCACACCAAAGCTATATCTCAAGACAGACACTGCAAGACTGTTTACGGCATTGATTTTGTTTTTGGAATTGAGTTCAGTTTTGAGAATTGATTTGAGCCTGCTAATGTATTCTTTTTTTAAACTTGATTTCATTGCAGCATGTTTAATGTTGTCGCTTTCACAGATCCCTAGATATTTATAGTGATCTTCAGCATTCAATTCTGTTATGGTTTCGTTCATTTTGAAGTTCATGTCGCCAGTGCTGGTGGCTTTTCCACGTCGTATGGTAAGTTTTGTGCATTTATCCAAGGCAAATTTCATTTTTATATCTTCCAAAAACTCATGAACAATTTTCATTTGGTTATTCAGGTCCGTATCGGATTTCGCATACAGTTTCAGATCATCCATGAACAAAAGGTGATGAATCTTTTGACCTTCAGAATTTGCTGCTTTTTTCATCACGTATCCTGTTTCTTTTTTTTTCAGCATCTCACTGAGTGGAGCTAAGCTGAGGCAGAATAGAAGCGGTGAGAATGAGTCGCCTTGGAAGATACCATTGCGTATCTGAATTGTACAGGTTTCTGTTTCACCTTGGTCATGTTTGATCAACAGTTTTGTATGCCAATTTTTCATTGAATTTTCAATAAATCTGATGATGATCGGATTCATTTTGTACACACGCATTGTTTTCAGTACCCATGTGTGAGGGACTGAATCAAAAGCTTTTTTGTAGTCTATCCATGCCATGCTGAGGTTAGTGTGTCTCCTCTTGCAATTTTCAAGAATAGTTTTGTCAAGGAGCAAGTGGTCCTTATAGCCAAGGGCACCTTCCTTGCACCCTTTCTGCTGAGGCGTAAGAAGATTTTCTAGGTGTTTGTAGCTTCGTTTTGCCAGGATTTTGGTCAGTGTTTTGTACATGGTTGTCAGGCATGTTATCGGCCTGTAGTTCTTGCGGTCCTTGGTGTTTTCATTTTTTGGAATAAGATAGGTGATCCCTTGTGTGAACCAGGCTGGGATCTCGTGCGAGCTGGTTGAGGATAAAAGCTCATTGTAGGTCACCGCTAGGTAACTATGTGTTGCAGTTGGTTTTCTTAGCCAAAAGTTTTTGATCTGGTCCGGACCAGCTGCTTTCCAGTTCAGTGAACTTTTTAGGGCCTCCTTGATTTCTTGTTTTGTGATTTCTGACCATTGTTGTTCTGGTGTTTGTAGATGGACAGTGTGGAGGTCTTGTATCCAATTTGCATTTGAGTTGTGCAATTTTTTGGTTTCCCATATTTTCTTCCAAAATGATTTCACATCTGCAGTGACTGGTATTTTGCTGCTGGTAATTTTTTTATTCGACTTTTGTTTCATCATTCGAAAAAATTGTCCAGGTTTGCGAGCAAATAGCAAGTTTTGGCGATATTGTGTTTCTCGTTTTTTATATCGTTTCAATCGTTGCGCTTTGGCGCATATTCTCATTTTTAATTCTTCTTGCAACATTGTCACTTTTTCTGTTGACTGCAGTTTGGTTTGGTGCTCCAGTCCTATTCTTTTCACTTTATTTTTTACTTTGCGGGAAGCATTTCCTTTTTTTAGTTCTGAGAGTATCGCAACGTCACACCTTAGTTTTGCGATTTTGTTTTCAATTCTGCGTTGCCAAGCTGGCGTATGGCTTCCCCTTTTTTTGTTGACATTTCTTGGTATTTTGCAGTGCCTTTCTGACATAACTGCCGCAGTGCTGTAAATGAGGTTGTTGATTGTTGTCAAGGGACATTGTGGTCTTTCTCCTTGTTTGTCATTTAGAGTTGCAGGTAGTATGGTTTCTGTCAAAATTTTGTTCGCTACTGCAATATCAGTTTTCAGTTTCTTTGTAATTTGTAGGTCAGGTAACTGCACTCTGTCATTTACATTCAATGTGGATTTCATCCGGTCGATGATTTGATTTTTGATCTCCTATTCTAATTCCGTGTCTATATCGCCAGCGTTAGGTGTTGTTGATTCATTCGATTGCCTGGTGGTATTTTGTAATTCTACTTCTGCGATGTTCGGGTCATCAAGTGATTGTTGTGGGTTCAGGTCATCTCGGCCGAATTGCAATTCCAGTGCCTCAGAGTTTTCTATGTTTTTGTTACACATTTCTCCCTCGATTTCTGCGAGTTCTTGTTCAGATAATTTTTTATTTTTTATTACACGTCTCATTGTTGCAAGAGTATTGGCACTCATGGTTGGAGAGTTGTTTGTTCTCTCTTTCCATTTTTGAAAAGTTCCTTCGGTTACTCCTGCCGAGTTTTCAAGTTTGGCTAAAAAGTAACATCTCCTTATTTCTTTATACTCTTCTTTACTCCATCTGTATCTCTTTTTTTTCTTTTGCAGCAGAGCTGTTTTGTGAGCCACAGTTCGGTGTTGCGCAGGCGCCATGTCGAGAAATATCTTCTCTTTGGTGTTCCTGTGTGGTCGGAGTTGACGAGTCCTCTGGGGTCATCCGCTTGGTCCCACGGCGGGTACGTCCAGGTGCGATATATCCGGAACGTTTCGCAGGCATCCACAGCAGTGATGCGTCAGTTCAGAAGTTAGGTTAAGTTAAAGTAATTAATTGGTTAAGTTAAAGTAATTAATTATTAAATAATTTCTTAATACAGCCAGATAATTTTTCATCCTCTCTCTGCCCCCGATAGTTAGATTTACCTGTAGAGCTGGGAGCACGTAATTCATAATAATAACGTCTGTTATCCTGTTATAATTACTTTGGTGTATGTTGTTAATTCGTGACCTCCGGCCTGTTATATAATCAAAATATATTGTTGTATCCCAAACGTAGCAGGCTAAAAGAAAAACTTTCATAGGAAGCACACACAAGTTGTCAGGTCTTTAATGCTCTGTTGGTGCCCTCGTGGCATTTGCATTGTGGGCTCAGATTGGAAGGATCGAACTATTAGTCACTCCCTCCCAGCACGGCTAATTGACAATGGACACATTGCCCAAGTTTATGCCAAGATCTTTCTTTAGTAGCACACTTCGTGAAGTCGCGTGTTGGTCGAAACTTCATATGTCTTTTGGTGTGTCGTGGCATGGTATTGACTGGAACGTAAATGCCCATTACTATAAATTCTGGTTGCATTTAAAACAAAAATGAATTTAAAGCAAACTTGTTTAAAACAAGGCCCTTGTTTAAACCATATTTTTTATTTTTATTTTTTAAGCCATGACGTCACGAATGTGGATTAAAATTGACAATTGAAAATATAGGGTAAATATAGCTCCTTTGACGAGATATATATGTACTATAACTGTTGAAACGACTATTTTGAAGGGTTCCAACCCCCCTCCCCCCCATATCGATCTGCGTAGGCTAAATCGGGTGGTAATTGTCCGTAGGCTCATACAAATGTTTTTGTGGAAAATATTTACACAATTATGGCATGATTTTACAACTTAAAAATACACAGTTTAGTTTTTTTAAAGCGTTTGTTTGAAACACGGTTTAAAACAACTATTTGTTTTACATGCAACCCTACTATTAATTATGCATGCTATTTTTCTTGAATGGAGACGTATGCATTTCAAAACAAGCTTATCTAGAAAGAATTTTCAAGTTAATTAAATTTCTCGAAAATACACTACAAATTTATGTTGGTTTACGAAATACTTTTGAGTCACCTTTGAGCTCGCTCTCCACCTTATTGGGAAATTTTGGGTTCGGCAGTCATGGACCTGACAAGAATGCAGATCGTTGGGTGCAACAAATCGTCCTCCATAAAAATGTGGAATGGGTACCATAAGAGGTGACAAGTTAATGACGCATCTTTTGTAAAGGAAGTTTGTTTTCTTATTAGGCCTTTTCAGCGAAATCCATATATTGTCTTCCAATATAGTTTCTAAGATGCAAAATATATGTAATCGTGATTACTTTTCCAATGTAATCGTAATCGTAATCACTACTTCCTGATTTTGCTGTAATCGTAATCGTAATCGCGTCATTTATAAATAATCGTAATCGCAATCGATTACATTCATGGAGTAATCACCCCATGTCTGCTTGTGAATACCATTCCACTAATTCAGACAAAAATATATGCTCACATAAGTAGTATAGTAGATCGGTCGTGAGCGGCTATTGGCTCTTATGGGTGCGGCGGTGAGGTGCCGCGAAAACTCGTGGTGGTGATGGCACCCTTTTAGACCCCCTCTCGGCGGTGAGGTGCCATGTGTTCTTATGGATGCGGTGATGATGGTACCCTTTCGGGTATAGGCTGCGGCGGTGAGGTGCCTGAAAACTCGTGGTGGTGATGGTACCCTTTTTGACCCCCCTCTCGGCGGTGAGGTGCCATGTGTTCTTATGGATGCGGTGATGATGGTACCCTTTCGGGTATAGGCTGCGGCGGTGAGGTGCCGTGAAAACTCGTGGTGATGATGGTACCCTTTTGACCCCCATATGGTGATGATGTGCCTATGTGGTGATGATGGTACACTTTCAGATATATGCACGGATTCTTGTGTCGTAGTGAACTAACGTTGTGGATATAGGCCGCGGCGATGATTCTTGTGTCGTAGTGAACTAACGTTGTGGATATAGGCCGCGGCGATGATGTGCCTGTCGTGTATTCTTACGGGATCTTTGGTGACTCGCCATGTGTTCTTATGGGTGCGGTCGCATGCGGCTATTGTGTCTTATGGGTGCGGCCGTGAATCGCCCTTTCGGTATAGGCATCTCTCGCACGTCGTACTTTCGCATGTCGTGCTTTCGCGTATAGGTTGTGTTGGTGATTCGCCATGTGTTCTTATGGGCGTGGCGGTGAATCGTACTTTCGGATATAGGAATCCCTCGCATGGTGTTGAATATGTATCAAGTAAATAGTCACGAGTATCGCTAAAGAGGAAATTCACTAAACCGCAGTGCAATGTGCGATTTTGAAAAGGATTATCGCGACCGCGTTTTGATATTTGTGACCCAATAAATACATCCGTTTTGGAAACGCGACCTGATGTGAGGATTTCGAGCGCGCACTATCGTATCGATTATTACACTAATCCAGTCAGTACTATCACATTCAGGAGTATTCAGTATTCAGCAGTGACACAAAATGCAACCAACAAATAACCACGCTCGTAAATTAACACTTCAAAAAGTGTAAAATAGATTGCAAATCCCGCGATCGCTAACAAGATAATGTCTCGGGCATAACCATTTTAGGGACTTGGTGTTAAAGACATACCGATCGCTCACAAGGTAATATTTCGGTAATTAGTTTGTCACAGAGCCGTCGCAGACGGTGATTCGAAAACCAACAATTTGACACTTTCTGTGGGTCGCTATATGTTTTGACACTTCGAACAGTGGCTGACTTTAGTTGCGCCATAAGAATTATGAGAATATTCAACCAATGTATCAATTTGCCAACTCGAAATGAAACTTACTACACAAACCAAGTTGATTCGTATCTGAATGTGTTAATTCGGTACAATTCTAATTATTTTGAGAAATCTTTTCGTGATCTTTTGATTCGACCATAACCCGAATATTACTGACGCCGACTTTCAGCTACATCGAATTATTCGCACATTCCACGCCGCTGTTTTCGCACTTATAGAATCAATAACAACTATAATTCTACAAGAATCAAGAATCACAAGTATGTGCATTATACAGTTATTGTCTTTATCAACATGAAATCAAACTCTTAACAAAAACACGCATCTTATCACTCGTCAACTCTATCATGAAAATCCTCGAGTCCTTATCATCAAAAATGTTATAGCGCGGCGTCGGAATCCATTCGTGAGATGTACTAAAGGTAAATCCAGATAATCCAAAATGAAATATTTGGACTTTGACATAGTCTGAATCGAAATATATTGACAAACATGACTACCAACTTTGATCCAGTCACATTTCAAGATCATACTTTGAAACAATCCTTGAAACTTACAACTCTATTCACGACTGAGTTTTCCGTTTATCAAATAGAGCTTCAGTAAATACTATCGCGATATTTTAATGTGTTACTACACACAATAGAATCAATCAATGAAATAACACCTGTTGTAAATATTTCTAACTTGACAACCACTTGTGCATACCACGATCGACTTGTGACGCGATGAGTTAAATCGAAATATTTCAATCTATTTGTCGAAACCTTGAACAAACTATCAGGTTATTTTTTGTTGCAATTGAGTTAACGGAAATAGTATTACGTCTCAACATTTCAACATCTTCCCATACACAAAAGAGTAAAATACAAAAAACCTTGTCAAGTCAATCCGTTTGTAACTTACCCAACCAAAACAAAAAGTATCCTTATGAAAAGTAGACAAGACTACGCAAGTAATCACTACTACCAACAAACATATCAAGTTCGGTTTTAGGCATATACCACCAACTCGTCTTATTGGAATGTCAGCAACTCTTTACGGTCATAGTTACAACCACATTATCTAATTTACCCGACCAACTCGTCATGATCATTCCTGAAATCAACACAAACATGACCACTGGCTTGAGTTAACCACAAAACAGCATCAAGTTTTAAATCCGCTTGCAGCTGACGAATTATTCGAATGCATCGATGGAGAATATTATTGAACTCGTCGGTATTGTTACTTCAACAAATTACACCGACTGTGAAAGTTAATATCGAATGGTAAGACTTGATCACATATTTATTGATCACAGACATCATCATCATCATCCTTGGTTTATTAGCAATTTTATCAGTTCAATACACCACAAAAAATGCGATACAATGAATAGACAGGAAGATGTCGAAGCGACTTGGATTTGTCAATGGAATCGGACACCCACCTTGGCCTAGGCGTAGTAAAGAGGAGGCATGCACACTGAATGAAAGTAAAGAATACAGTATAGAAAAAGAAAGCGAAAAGAAATAGGGCGGCATGTCATGGGAAGCGAGATCGATAGGTCAGTCGTGGTCCGGTAATCTTGAGGATGGACTGTATTTATTTAGTAGTAATTGCTTGTATTTCGACTTGAATGTGGACATGCTCGTCGACTGTCGGATGGCCGGCGGGATACTGTTCCACACATCAGGTCCGGCATATTTGATGGAGCGATGATCTTTTCGGTCTATCATATGATATTTGGACGACGTGGACGCGCGTGTGTTGTACTTGTGCGCTTTTGATTCAGAGGTAAAGACGTCATTGAAATATTCGGGGCAACGACCGCAGTGAAACTGATACATAAACTTGGCGATTTCTAGTTTCCGCATATCTTCTATGTTTAGGACGCCGAATCTCTTCAGCAGCGACTTATTGGATGGGCAGCCAGGCCCCTTTGGGGCCCTAGATATGAATCGGAGCACTTTATGCTGTAGTTTCTGCAGTGGCTTGAGTGCATGACAACATGACATGACAACATTACCGAGATTTTATAAACTAGTCATATTACTCTACACATCTATCAATATCAAAATGCGAGTCATCCAATTTTTCTACTAAAGTAACATTTCACTTTCGGATTCGGATTCGGTATAGTCATACAAATTGTATCAAATCCAACATCAAAACTAAAGGACTTTTTTAGTTCATTGAAATCAAATCATTCGTCTTCGACTTGTGCTTTTTTAGATTACCCGCGACAATTCGTTTCGAGTGAGTTGTAACCGAAGTCAAGATATCTTTGTGTCCACAGATATGGAAGATGAATATAGCTAACACAATCACGAATCGACGTTTCAGAGTATTTCACGGATGTAATAAACTTGTTAGTGTCGCCTATCTAAAAGTACGCACGCGTTCGATTTCCATACCGACTGTTGCGATGTTTAGGATTCACTTACAATAACCACGGGTGAGGATTTAACATCAATGTCGTTACTGTCGGAATTCACAACAGAGAATTGAAACATTACACAGGGCGAAAATATCTCTTTGATATCAAAGCACTACACCAAGTACACGATTAATACTCCGCTCACACTTTCTATAATACATGCTAAATGTAAAATATCACGAGGTCGCACTCTAAGACTTTGATCATTATAAAAGTAAATTGGAATATGTTTGCTAGATGCATTCAAATCAGCTAGAAATGTCTGGTGCACAACAATCGTAATATCAAGGAAGTACTTGCTACACTATAATTCACTAAACGTGTTTTGTATTGTTGTTCATTTGTAGTATTGATTGAAATTGTTTTTAAACCCTCAAATAATAATTCCCGACATGAAACTAAACCGCCGAAAGTCGTTACCATCACAAAGAAACAATTTACACGATGTTTGCCAAATGTAACCTATAGTTAGGTGTACTGGAATTATTTGTATAACACACTCTGGTAAAGAAATCGAAAAGATATCCTACACCTAAATCTGTTAAAACCATTTTGCACTTTGTGTTCGTCAGTAGTATCCATTTGAATTTTTCCATTTCCTCTCGTCAAAGTAGATGTAATCATAGTCGCTAAAGAACTTACTTGGATGTGTTTGAATTCTAGACATAGTTCTAATTTACTCGACGCAAGACCCAAGAACAACCGTAGTTTACAACCGTGCACACATATCCAAAATATTTGAACAGCTTCTTTGAGGTACATAACTTCAATATACAATTGAATAGTATATTCATATTAAAATGAACCCGAATATTTTCGGCTGACACTCGTCAGGGGTAATCGTCAGCAACTAGTAGAGAATTCGAAAGAACAGCGTATATCAACAATCGTAACACAAAATATGACGTCACCAGCACGAAATGTCGAATACGAGAGCGTTCAATGTACTATTTTTAGATGATACACGAACTCTTTTTGTTGACACAGCCTTGGCTGGTGTATTTTGATAAAAGTCGACTCCAAGGCGCACAAATGAAAGTGTGAGCGACCCTTTCCGAGTATGCGAAATCTGTCGTCTCGTCTCTGTTCTTTCGAATTCTCTACTAGTTGCTGACGATTACCCCTGACGAGTGTCAGCCGAAAATATTCGGGTTCATTTTAATATGAATATACTATTCAATTGTATATATCCAAAATATCGCACACTCCGCTATTCCTAAAGTACAAACACCCGATACAAAACATTACTTGTTGTGTTGTTGCGGCATCATCTTCACAATATCACCCTCAATACAAATGATGTTTATGTGTAACATGCTATTGATTTGAATCACACCCACCTGACGGAGGAGGATTTACTCAATCTTTACAAAATGGATATTGACCAACATCACATCATCGGATTGTATCTGTTTTGCTGGATATGAGTTATGTTAGTTTAACAGTAAACAAATTTCACCCTCTTGGATTATGAACTCAATGCGTTAGCAGTCATTCAATATTTTGTTTGTGTCAACTAGTTACTTTGTATGTTACTCCACAACTCTTACAAAAGTACGAAGGATATTAACATCACACTAAGTAATTAACTTTACTCGATATTCTCGCATTACGAAACTAAAGAATGGTTGGTTAGACTCTACAAACTGTTTCGATATCACAAAACCTTTATTGTCTGAATGGGTGTTCATGTATCTTAATAATCAAATAGTTCAAAACAGAACTAGTACTAACAGAAACATCAGAGAGTTGTTTACACAAAAGTTTGTATATGTGCACAGTATGCGAATACCATGTGTAAGTCCAGCACAATTGCGGTATCCATCCTAGTTTAGTTAACACAAATTTATTACAACGGCGCCACGTAAACTTTCGTGAAAGAAAAGCATACTCACTCCCAGAGGGTTATGTCAATGCCATAGCAGTACCCCAACAACAAAGTACATATGTTTTCTAGTCACGGTCCTTACATCTTTCACATAGATCAATCTACTTTGCTAACGAAAAGTGCTGAGTCATCACATGATTGCCCTCACAACAAAACAGCTAGTAGATATTATCATTCAAAACATTCCTAACCCTTTACACACCAGTGACAAATCATACAACGAATATGTTTTGTGGGTCGAATTGTTGTTCAGTATCAAGTCTACCTGTTGAAACTTACATTAAAACAACACAGTCAAAATTCAATTAAAACCACGAATCTATTTTCATTTCGTCACATACAGAAAAATAAATTTTCTTTCCCCAACACATACTTGTAACCAATCGCTTTCACTAAACACACAACTTCATAAAAGTATTTACTTTCTACAACATAGACATTCCGATGTAGTCAAGAAATATTTTTATTAATCAAAATCATCGACTTCTGTTTACGGTGTTAGTGTGTGCATGTCATACACGTGGGGCCCGTATTAAAATGGACACGACACAACTGAATGTAAGGGGGTAGTCTATCGCATAGATTTACATGTGGTCTTCGCTACGGTTTCAAAAAACGAATCATCTCTTACTTCCCGATGTTTGTATACCAACACATTGCATGCAATGTCACACACCTCCATTTACGCGTATACTGGTGTGGGCAAACAAGCGCGACGTACGTCTGGATGGTGTTTTTTCGTGGATACACAGGGTGTAACATGTTTACTTTGAATATTGTTCATTGGTTTATCGATTCAGAGTTGATATCCGGATCCGGTTACTTACTTTATCAGGGTTTCCGATTTCAAACTGAATGTCGAGACATACATTGACCAATAAAGACACAATATAGTAAACATGCGGGAGGAAAACTCGACCTGGAATTGTTATCGCGATGGGTGACATAAATCCAACCGTTTTCCGAACACCGTTATCCACATACCAACCATCGTCGAGGAGGTGTTTTATTCGGACATTTTGACTCTGGAAAATCCAAAGCACGAACCCGGACATCACAGAACTATCGAAGTCTATTGTCCAATTTTCCAAAAACATAAACGTCGATGTACAACAGC
Organism: Botryllus schlosseri; assembly: GCF_051294905.1. Lineage (NCBI taxonomy): Eukaryota > Metazoa > Chordata > Ascidiacea > Stolidobranchia > Styelidae > Botryllus > Botryllus schlosseri. The sequence continues at coordinate 34,522,440 of NC_137237.1, read as the reverse complement.
ACATTGCATGTGGGTAACCGATGATTTTGATGGGTTGCATCAGCACAAGTGAATATGCGATTACACAAATGTATTGGAGTTGTTGTTGGTGTATATTTTGTCGCTATCCGTCGTAACAATATACAAAAATATCAAATTGTCAGGTGTGTTTGTCAGATTTCAAAATGAAAATGGTTTTGTTACTCTAGGACAGGGGTTCTCAACCCGCGGCCCGCGGGCCGCATGCGGCCCGCAGACGCTTATTTTGCGGCCCGCGACATCTTTCATGATGAAAGCAATTTCTACTGGCACGGTATTCAATTCAATTCAATTTATTGCTAATAATTTCATCATTTCAATACACCACAAGACTGCGATACAATGAGAGATAGGAACAGGAAGGTGTCCAAACGACTTGGGGTAGTCTTCGATATCAGACATCCACCTGGCCTAGGTGATGTAAAAAAGAGGCATGCACATGCACACTAAATGAAAAATATAGAAGGACAGTTGATATAAAAAATGGCATGCGTCGGATCGATATGTCAGGTCGTGATAGGTAAATAGAGGGCTATTGTTACGTTACGCTCTCTTATCGCACCGTCTCTGTTTCGTTTGATTTCGTATTCTGTGATTTGTTCTAGTTTGTTGATATATGCTCGAGTTTAGATTGGTATTGTTTTGAATCGATAGTCGGCTAGACTCTGGTTCAAGAGAATCCGGCTGCGTAGTAGGCCTACACATTTAAAGAGTGTTTCACTCACCGCGAATGGTTTGGACGGTAACAAGAACAAGGAACGGGAAATTAACCGGCGGAAACTTGGTTTCTCGGATATAAATGAAAAACCGATGTGTCATATTTGTCGAAGAACAGTTGACGTAACGAAGCGTATAAGCCTATGATATCACAGCTTCATCTGGAGTTATAAACATCGCTCGATCTTAAAAGAAAACGTTGCTAGCTAGGTGCCAACCCCAACAATCCAAATTTCAAGGCATTGTTAAAATTACCGACGACGTTACAGACGCATCGTTCAACATTGCTTGGAATATCGCTAAACCCAAGAAATATGCTAGAGAAGGTGTGATTTCAATAAAACTTTAACATACTGTGCGAATATTCGCTGTTTCCGGAGCTTAGCACCAAGGACAACATCATGTGACAAATTTTGAAGCTACAGTTGTCTGCTTCAACTGTGACCAACGTTCCCTCTAAGCTGCGCACGTGTGCAAATGCGCAGTGCCGACGCGGTCTCTGCGCACAGAAAGTCTAAGTTGCGCACAAAAAATCCGAAGTGAAGACCTTTTGCAGTCGTTACGCACTGTTGTCATAGGTTCTGTGCAGTGAGTTGTGAGTGTGGGCAGACTCGTCAAAAATTAGAGGGAACATTGGCTGTGACCAGAAGAGTAACAGCAGTGTCAGTCGATCTTTTATCGCATCTTCTTAAACACGTTGACGCGCAGACTACTTTAGCCTAGCATTGGACGAATCCGCCGACTCCACAGACATTGCGGGTGCATATTATCAGAGTGGACAGATTTGCATAGTAAATGCTGGCAGGGCAAACGTGGGGAAGGGACCAACGAAAAACATCAACTTGACGAGACCGACTTCTGTAACTATTGGTGCAGGGCTCCATCCATGGACGGAAAGGAGAAGGCTTGATTGGTTTGCTTAGAAATGACCCCGAACACCAGACTTCTTCTCATATCATTGAGAGCTGAAATTGATATTGGGCTCTGTAACGCACAAGTTAACGTAATTTTATACTTGCACGCTCACTCAGTGAGTTCGGTTCTCTGGTGGAAGGGTTTGAAGATGTATATACCGACTTTAACTTGACTCAATGAAGGGATTTACTTGCGCCGCTGGAAGATAAATTCTCAGAAAAACAGCTGCGGCAAACTTACGAACGCAGTTCATTAATGCTTTAGAATGCATAAAAATGTACTAAATGCTCTATACGACTGGTAAATAGGCTACAGTAGCCTAAATATAATGGTAACCCACAAATACAGGGCCATACCATGTTCTGCGGCCCGCGGCGTCTTATGCTGCTAAAATGCGGCCCGTTATACAAGGGAAGTTGAGAACCCCTGCTCTAGGAAAAGCTAGATGACCAAGAGAAAATGTATTGTTACACTATGTAAACGCCGGATCTCCAAAGGAAAATGATATTTTTACTCAGGTAAACGACGACCCGCCAAGTGAAAATGGTTTATAGCTCAGTGAAAAAGGTTTGTTACCCAGAGAAAAAAATATATTTGCAAGTGAAAAAGGTTTGTTACCCAGAGAAAAAATATATTTCCAAGTGAAAAAGGTTTGTTACCGAGAGAAAAAATATACATGTAAATCTATGCGATAGACTACCCCCTTACATTCAGTTGTGTCGTGTCCATTTCAATACGGGCCCCACGTGTATGACATGCACACACTAACACCGTAAACAGAAGTCGATGATTTTGATTAATAAAAATATTTCTTGACTACATCGGAATGTCTATGTTGTAGAAAGTAAATACTTTTATGAAGTTGTGTGTTTAGTGAAAGCGATTGGTTACAAGTATGTGTTGGGGAAAGAAAATTTATTTTTCTGTATGTGACGAAATGAAAATAGATTCGTGGTTTTAATTGAATCGTGACTGTGTTGTTTTAATGTAAGTTTCAACAGGTAGACTTGATACTGAACAACAATTCGACCCACAAAACATATTCGTTGTATGATTTGTCACTGGTGTGTAAAGGGTTAGGAATGTTTTGAATGATAATATCTACTAGCTGTTTTGTTGTGAGGGCGATCATGTGATGACTCAGCACTTTTCGTTAGCAAAGTAGATTGATCTATGTGAAAGATGTAAGGACCGTGACTAGAAAACATATGTAGGGGAGACCGGGGACAAATGTAACTAGGGGCAAATGTAACAATCGACCTCACCGCTAGTAGGATGGAGAAATCAGCTTGATATTTCAAGTGCGCATGCAGTAGTTATCTCTCCTATTATACCTGGAGTTACGTTGAGCTACGATGCGAAACCCCGGAATAATTTGCAAAAAACGAAATTTTTGACCCTTGAGTAAAGTTTTTCTGGTCTGGAATAATTTGTCTGGACGAATAGTACCTCAAGTAGTTACAACGTAATATGTGTAGCTGGAACAATGTTACTATAGTCTACCGTGGTGATGGAAAGAATAGGACTTGCATCGCCGGGAAGGTACCATACTGAGACATTAATCATGGTCGAGCGTGTCAGGGGCAATCGTAACACTCTGTTACTTTTGCCCCGTTTCAATATGTTGTCAATTCTGATTGTCTTTGTTCATATGTTGGTATTACCATTCATCTACTGCAGAATAATCTTGCAACAGCCGGAAGTTCACCAGAACAGATACTGCCTTGCGATACCAATTCTAACATGATCATCTGTCGGAAAGGCCATACAATAGTGATGATGTGAATCTGACGGTTCGGTTATTTTCGTGATTCAACCACCCTTTCTCATGTTGATCGACTTTTGGTGTGTCGAACTTCAATAGTCATGTCTTAATTCTTGTCCTCTGACTTTGATCATGGCCCACTTACATTTTGATATTTGATGTGAACAATTTATGTTAATTTTCTACATCACAGATAAATGTCATTATAGCTTTGACGCCACGCAATGTTGCGTCCTCGTTTTACTATACTATGATCGGCCCATTCAACCAAGATATGTTAGCCAGGTCGGTTTCGCACCTTCGCAGGTGACCGAATGACCAACCCATTATGCCCGCTGAACAATAGAACCTTGGTAGAAGAGGCCGAATATGTGTAGGGAGATGATGGAATGAATGTGTCTCTTGTACACTTTAAGCTTGAACAAGACACGGAGAGTGATATTGCATTCAGATGCCATAAATGCGATGGGGCGTAGCCTGGAAGCGTTCAAACGTCTCTTCCTTTAGTTTCATGCAATATTACAATTTGTGCTTTCGTTTTCGTTGTTCATTCAGTTTGTGTTTAGTTATAAATAACACTGTTACAATTGCCCCGCAAGGGTGGTACAATTGCCCCTGGGTACGGGGCGATTGTAACATTTGAGCAGCGATTTTTGCGACCCAAAATTTCCATGATTGATTGTTGATTGAGTTCCAATTTAGTTTTCATATCAACTATCGAGTTGTTGGCTTCTTTATATAAAACTTTGGAAGTGAAATTTCCACGAGAAGAACACGTAATGTTGGAAAATACGAAAAGTGTTACAATTGTCCCCGGTCTCCCCTACTTTGTTGTTGGGGTACTGCTATGGCATTGACATAACCCTCTGGGAGTGAGTATGCTTTTCTTTCACGAAAGTTTACGTGGCGCCGTTGTAATAAATTTGTGTTAACTAAACTAGGATGGATACCGCAATTGTGCTGGACTTACACATGGTATTCGCATACTGTGCACATATACAAACTTTTGTGTAAACAACTCTCTGATGTTTCTGTTAGTACTAGTTCTGTTTTGAACTATTTGATTATTAAGATACATGAACACCCATTCAGACAATAAAGGTTTTGTGATATCGAAACAGTTTGTAGAGTCTAACCAACCATTCTTTAGTTTCGTAATGCGAGAATATCGAGTAAAGTTAATTACTTAGTGTGATGTTAATATCCTTCGTACTTTTGTAAGAGTTGTGGAGTAACATACAAAGTAACTAGTTGACACAAACAAAATATTGAATGACTGCTAACGCATTGAGTTCATAATCCAAGAGGGTGAAATTTGTTTACTGTTAAACTAACATAACTCATATCCAGCAAAACAGATACAATCCGATGATGTGATGTTGGTCAATATCCATTTTGTAAAGATTGAGTAAATCCTCCTCCGTCAGGTGGGTGTGATTCAAATCAATAGCATGTTACACATAAACATCATTTGTATTGAGGGTGATATTGTGAAGATGATGCCGCAACAACACAACAAGTAATGTTTTGTATCGGGTGTTTGTACTTTAGGAATAGCGGAGTGTGCGATATTTTGGATATGTGTGCACGGTTGTAAACTACGATTGTTCTTGGGTCTTGCGTCGAGTAAATTAGAACTATGTCTAGAATTCAAACACATCCAAGTAAGTTCTTTAGCGACTATGATTACATCTACTTTGACGAGAGGAAATGGAAAAATTCAAATGGATACTACTGACGAACACAAAGTGCAAAATGGTTTTAACAGATTTAGGTGTAGGATATCTTTTCGATTTCTTTACCAGAGTGTGTTTTACAAATAATTCCAGTACACCTAACTATAGGATACATTTGGCAAACATCGTGTAAATTGTTTCTTTGTGATGGTAACGACTTTCGGCGGTTTAGTTTCATGTCGGGAATTATTATTTGAGGGTTTAAAAACAATTTCAATCAATACTACAAATGAACAACAATACAAAACACGTTTAGTGAATTATAGTGTAGCAAGTACTTCCCTGATATTACGATTGTTGTGCACCAGACATTTCTAGCTGATTTGAATGCATCTAGCAAACATATTCCAATTTACTTTTATAATGATCAAAGTCTTAGAGTGCGACCTCGTGATATTTTACATTTAGCATGTATTATAGAAAGTGTGAGCGGAGTATTAATCGTGTACTTGGTGTAGTGCTTTGATATCAAAGAGATATTTTCGCCCTGTGTAATGTTTCAATTCTCTGTTGTGAATTCCGACAGTAACGACATTGATGTTAAATCCTCACCCGTGGTTATTGTAAGTGAATCCTAAACATCGCAACAGTCGGTATGGAAATCGAACGCGTGCGTACTTTTAGATAGGCGACACTAACAAGTTTATTACATCCGTGAAATACTCTGAAACGTCGATTCGTGATTGTGTTAGCTATATTCATCTTCCATATCTGTGGACACAAAGATATCTTGACTTCGGTTACAACTCACTCGAAACGAATTGTCGCGGGTAATCTAAAAAAGCACAAGTCGAAGACGAATGATTTGATTTCAATGAACTAAAAAAGTCCTTTAGTTTTGATGTTGGATTTGATACAATTTGTATGACTATACCGAATCCGAATCCGAAAGTGAAATGTTACTTTAGTAGAAAAATTGGATGACTCGCATTTTGATATTGATAGATGTGTAGAGTAATATGACTAGTTTATAAAATCTCGGTAATGTTGTCATGTCTGTGATCAATAAATATGTGATCAAGTCTTACCATTCGATATTAACTTTCACAGTCGGTGTAATTTGTTGAAGTAACAATACCAACGAGTTCAATAATATTCTCCATCGATGCATTCGAATAATCCGTCAGCTGCAAGCGGATTTAAAACTTGATGCTGTTTTGTGGTTAACTCAAGCCAGTGGTCATGTTTGTGTTGATTTCAGGAATGATCATGACGAGTTGGTCGGGTAAATTAGATAATGTGGTTGTAACTATGACCGTAAAGAGTTGCTGACATTCCAATAAGACGAGTTGGTGGTATATGCCTAAAACCGAACTTGATATGTTTGTTGGTTGTAGTGATTACTTGCGTAGTCTTGTCTACTTTTCATAAGGATACTTTTTGTTTTGGTTGGGTAAGTTACAAACGGATTGACTTGACAAGGTGTTTTGTATTTTACTCTTTTGTGTATGGGAAGATGTTGAAATGTTGAGACGTAATACTATTTCCGTTAACTCAATTGCAACAAAAAATAACCTGATAGTTTGTTCAAGGTTTCGACAAATAGATTGAAATATTCCGATTTAACTCATCGCGTCACAAGTCGATCGTGGTATGCACAAGTGGTTGTCAAGTTAGAAATATTTACAACAGGTGTTATTTCATTGATTGATTCTATTGTGTGTAGTAACACATTAAAATATCGCGATAGTATTTACTGAAACTCTATTTGATAAACGGAAAACTCAGTCGTGAATAGAGTTGTAAGTTTCAAGGATTGTTTCAAAGTATGATCTTGAAATGTGACTGGATCAAAGTTGGTAGTCATGTTTGTCAATATATTTCGATTCAGACTATGTCAAAGTCCAAATATTTCATTTTGGATTATCTGGATTTACCTTTAGTACATCTCACGAATGGATTCCGACGCCGCGCTATAACATTTTTGATGATAAGGACTCGAGGATTTTCATGATAGAGTTGACGAGTGATAAGATGCGTGTTTTTGTTAAGAGTTTGATTTCATGTTGATAAAGACAATAACTGTATAATGCACATACTTGTGATTCTTGATTCTTGTAGAATTATAGTTGGTATTGATTCTATAAGTGCGAAAACAGCGGCGTGGAATGTGCGAATAATTCGATGTAGCTGAAAGTCGGCGTCAGTAATATTCGGGTTATGGTCGAATCAAAAGATCACGAAAAGATTTCTCAAAATAATTAGAATTGTACCGAATTAACACATTCAGATACGAATCAACTTGGTTTGTGTAGTAAGTTTCATTTCGAGTTGGCAAATTGATACATTGGTTGAATATTCTCATAATTCTTATGGCGCAACTAAAGTCAGCCACTGTTCGAAGTGTCAAAACATATAGCGACCCACAGAAAGTGTCAAATTGTTGGTTTTCGAATCACCGTCTGCGACGGCTCTGTGACAAACTAATTACCGAAATATTACCTTGTGAGCGATCGGTATGTCTTTAACACCAAGTCCCTAAAATGGTTATGCCCGAGACATTATCTTGTTAGCGATCGCGGGATTTGCAATCTATTTTACACTTTTTGAAGTGTTAATTTACGAGCGTGGTTATTTGTTGGTTGCATTTTGTGTCACTGCTGAATACTGAATACTCCTGAATGTGATAGTACTGACTGGATTAGTGTAATAATCGATACGATAGTGCGCGCTCGAAATCCTCACATCAGGTCGCGTTTCCAAAACGGATGTATTTATTGGGTCACAAATATCAAAACGCGGTCGCGATAATCCTTTTCAAAATCGCACATTGCACTGCGGTTTAGTGAATTTCCTGTTTAGCGATACTCGTGACTATTTACTTGATACATATTCAACACCATGCGAGGGATTCCTATATCCGAAAGTACGATTCACCGCCACGCCCATAAGAACACATGGCGAATCACCAACACAACCTATACGCGAAAGCACGACATGCGAAAGTACGACGTGCGAGAGATGCCTATACCGAAAGGGCGATTCACGGCCGCAGCCATAAGACACAATAGCCGCATGCGACCGCACCCATAAGAACACATGGCGAGTCACCAAAGATCCCGTAAGAATACACGACAGGCACATCATCGCCGCGGCCTATATCCACAACGTTAGTTCACTACGACACAAGAATCATCGCCGCGGCCTATATCCACAACGTTAGTTCACTACGACACAAGAATCCGTGCATATATCTGAAAGTGTACCATCATCACCACATAGGCACATCATCACCATATGGGGGTCAAAAGGGTACCATCATCACCACGAGTTTTCACGGCACCTCACCGCCGCAGCCTATACCCGAAAGGGTACCATCATCACCGCATCCATAAGAACTCATGGCACCTCACCGCCGCAGCCTATACCCGAAAGGGTACCATCATCACCGCATCCATAAGAACACATGGCACCTCACCGCCGAGAGGGGGTCTAAAAGGGTGCCATCACCACCACGAGTTTTCGCGGCACCTCACCGCCGCACCCATAAGAGCCAATAGCCGCTCACGACCGATCTACTATACTACTCACATATCAGCAGTGATTCGAAAGTAAACATGTCCGAGTCGGCTATGAATCAGTGTAGGCCTACGTGACATGCACGATCATGCTCGTATAGGATATTGCGCACGGTTATGCATCGTGGGCTGACAGACTGATTTAAAAATGTGGTTTGGCGAACCGCAATATGCAGTCACCACAAACGGATGAACGCCAGTATTGTCATTACCATCAGTGAATATTGCTTTTCAGTTGTGACCGAAATGCGTGACTTACATGCGTTGGGATTGCAGGGATTAAGAACCAGCTATCACGTGAAAAGAATTCCTATCGCGCCCAATTAATTGCAGAGAAGGCACCTAATATTGGACTCCGTGGCACAGATGATGCCAGATACGGTGAGAGCTACAAAACTTTGAATGCAGAGTGAGTGCACTAATATGAGTGTGTGTAATATGAATGTAGGCTGAGCCATAATGTCGCTTATAATACCACCGGCCCTGAGTATTCCCAGCTCGAGTTAGTTTCATGAAAATTACTCAATATTTATACAATAGCGGGTAGAACGATATATTTCTAACATTTTCTGTATTACCTTTGTCCACGTATGTCTTTGTAACCTTTTCTGAAGCAACACATTCTCGAGTAGCATCTAAAAATGAAATATGAGCGAATAATAATAAATAAATAACATTTTAACATACCTGACTCCATTCTATTATATGCCTGCGGAAAGTCCATGAAACTGTAAAAGAATTGAAAACATTTCCAACATCGCGATGGTCACCAAGCAATACGAAATAGACTATAATGATTTTGAGGGGATTTATCAAAGCACCTCAGCCACATGATGTTTTTGAGAACATCTAATGGTGTGACTAGGAAGGTTAACGTGTGAATAACATCTTTTTGATTAGTAAAGATATGACACCAGATGTGATTCTAATCTAACTATATAGCATGTGTGGTTTGGCCAATAAGGACTCGATGTCCATGACACGGTTAATCTCGTTTTTCGACTGTTGAACACGGTTATGTAGCGTGGCCTGTCCGACTGATTTAAAAATATGTTGTTTGGTCTCTACAAATGACAGTCACCACAAACGCACGCCAATATTGTTATGAGTCTTCAGTTGATATAACAGAACCACCCCACTCTACCAAAGTCGAAACATGGCGGTTTACTTCCATTTGCACTTCCTTGGGACCAATGTTCCCTCTAATTTTTCAAGAGTCTGTGACTCATTGCGCGGTCCCCTGGACAACAGTGCGTAACGAATAAAAAAAGAAAGTCATCGCTTCAGATTTTTTGTGCGCAGCTTAGATTTTTTGTGCGCAGACGCCGTGACAGCAATGCGCAGTTGCGCACGTGTGCAGCTTAGAGGGAACATTGCTTGGAACCAGTCCAGCTATCTGAATGTATTTTAAAGCCTGCGAAATTTTTGTACATAGAAAGCATTGTGCGATCTGCGAATTTTACATTTGGGAAGCTGTAAAGGAGAAGTAGGTACGCAAAGCTATGGCCTTACAGTAAAGGGTAGCCAGGCAGTAGCTTACAGCGTACCCTAAGCGTTGTGCATGCTGGTGACGCGATGCTTCTCTGGGGGAACTCTAAGCTACGAACCGAAACGGATTTTAGATGTAAAGTCTTCTTTTTGTCAACGATAGTATACCGAGTATACGTCAAGAAGAAAGGATCAAAAAGACATCCCCCCGAACCAGTATACAAGGACCTATTTTTTAATAAAAGATGGAAAATGCCACACTATATCGCAGTGCTTTCCAACCAGTCAGAGAACTCTCCACACTTTTATTTAAAAAAAAATTCATCCGCACAGACCAACCCAAATTTATTACGAATTTAACATGAATAGAATTGACACTTATGCATTCCAATTTCCGGGTACCGATATATCAATAACTAGGCTGTTGCTGAATATCGCTGGCAATTTCAGGTATACAACTTATTTTTCCTAAGCTGCCCGCCTTAGGCCCAGTGGTGGCTTGTGGGGTAGGCGAGGTAGGCGGTAGCCTAGGGCCCCCTGGTTGATTTACACACTTTCAAGGGGCTCCTCCCCGATTTACGCGCTTTTAAAAAACCTATTATCAGATTTACGCGATTTTTGCAACTATTACCATTTTCTGAATAACCGCGGAAATCCGGGTATCCATAGAGAATATGATACGATAATGTAAAGTTGGGGGGGGGGGGGGGGGCAATGACAAATTCTCATTTATTTTAAGTTACCATTTTGCGAATAACTATGAAAATGCATGTACCCATGTAGAATATGGTACCGTAAACAGTAGCCGATAATTAAATTTATTCACCCGTCAAAAGAGCTTACTTCGATTTTATGTGGGAGCCTCCTACATTCTACACGAATTCAATTATCATTTTGCGAATAACCGTGAGAATTCATATACCCGTGTCGAATATTGTAACGTAAACAGTTGTCGATCATTAAATTTCTGCACCCGTTAAAAAAGGATACTTTGATTTTACGAGGGGGCCCCCTCCTACATTTACTCGATTTTTAGTTATCATTTTGCGGATAACCGTAAAAATATGTGTAGGCCCACCCATGTAAAATAGGGTACCGAAAACAGTGGTTGATCATTATATTTCTGCACCTGTTAAAGAGCTTACTTCGATTTTATGGGGGCACCCTTCTACATTTATGCATATTTCAGTTATAATTTTGCGAATAACCGTGGAAATTCATGTACCCATGTCGGATATGGTACCGCAACCGGTTGTCAGTCATTGAATTTTTGCACCCGTTAAAAGAGATTACTTTGATTTTATGAGGGTCCCCCTCCGTTTCTGTGATTTTTAGTCATCATTTTGCGAATAACCCTGTCGTTTCTGTCAAGTTTAAAATTTTCATCAGAAATGAGTTTTTATTGATTATATACTTTCACAGTTGTGACAGCAATGTATATTGTAAGCAGAAGTAGGCGATTTGAGGAATGTTTAGTTCCTATTGAAACTAGCGTTCGCACTTTTTGCGTAGACAGAGTTGCGCTAACAATATTTAAATTTGACGCTGTGTATTATAAGCCTGGTTCTGACCCCGGACCTCATTTTATTATCAGTTTCAAAAGCTTCTTCTATTCTATCTTTTGACGAGGTGATCTGGCTAAGCTGTTTGATGACCGGTACCATCGCAAGCATTCAATGTGTTATTGTGTTAGCTCAGTGGTTCTCAACCTTTTTCGCTTCGCGGACCCCTTTTGACCGTCAAGAACCCTCGCGGACCCCCTCCAGTTTTAGTTCAATTTTAGCTCTATTATGGTGCAACCTTCATCCGTATTGTGCCAATATGAACTGTAGGCTTGCGATAAACAGCATAATAATGATTTTGTTTTAAATAACATCGTACTATTTATGTAGAAATTGGTAGACTTTTATCACTTCAGAGCTAATCTAGCTGCTGTATCTCTTGACGTACGTGGTCGTGTCTTGAAAATCCGCGTCTTCGTTTTGATATGAGCGAGGAGTGCCGAAAATCATTTCCGCAAATATAGATGGAGGCTAATGCAATATTATCGCATAACGCTTCCGACGATACTTCTGGTGTGATCGCAACATTTATGGCACCAAAATGAAGAAACATATATTTTATGAACATATCACATCCAGCATCTAGCGCAGGACCGGGAACATACGGACCGCGGGCCCGATTCGGCTCACGACGGCATTTTCATCGGCCCGCATAGAGTGTCTACCGTCAAAGTGGAATCCTAATCCAAAAGCATAGACAAATTTTATGCGCCAAAGAATGAATCCAAGTTTTCCAACCTGAGAAAGACTGTCATGAAACGACTTGTTCGGTTCGGGTTTACATATATATTTACGAGCAAACATTTTCGACCATGAACAATTGAACATTAACAAGACAAGGCTGCATAGTACATACCAATATAACAGGTGATATGAATTTCAGGGTTGGAGCGTAATGCTTTGATAGTAACGAAACACTCCTTGTTCATCAAAAAACCAGCCTCATCGATAGGGCATCCGCAATAAGAATGCGCCAAATCTGATAGCCGAGCTTTAAGAGCAGTTATATCATTGTCCGATTTATGACGAGTGTCAGACGAAAATATGTAGGTTCATGCCAATATGAATATACTATTCAGTTGTATATTAAAGTTCTGTACCTCCAAGAAGCTGTTCAAATTGTGGTTATAGATATCACCAGGATAAAATGGATTTCCTGGCGAGGTTTCAATCCCTGCATTGGGACAAATTAGGGAAATGCTTCGAAAATTTTCATTTCAAACGACTGTCCACTAATTTGATGACAGGGATATTTAGATATTTAGATATCCCTGTTTCATGAGATTGACAACTTCAAATCGAGAAGGTTTCGCAGACATTACGAAGTCACCCTGATTAACGTTACTATCTCCACATTTTTATTTTTTTCCACAAACTCCAACAAAACGTCTCTAAACAGCAAAATGTTTTTATCAGCAGGTTATTGGAAAATAGGCAATGAAAATGAATTTCTACACCACGATGTCAGACGATTATTATGATGATATGAGTCATGAGGTTTTAGCAGTTGTGGTGCGAAACTGCCTCATGTTTTCTCATGCATGAATTAATTCTTATTAATTAAAAAATAAAATAAAAATTTGGTTACCAACTATTTTAAAAATTTAGAGGTCTCGCGGACCCCCGGTTGAGAACCGCTGTGTTAGCTGTTAGGAATGAATCAATTTTCTTTCGCTGTTGACATAGAAATATAATCCATAAGTTAATCCTTGTTGAGTGATCCGGCAATAATTCTTCACGAGCATAAACCCCTCTTAGTTGAGTTATGTTGTCAAAGAAGGGAAGTCATTATTGTTTGTTGTTCTTGTTGTTTTGGGTATTCATGAAACGTGATGTCTCAGCTACCTTGGTAAGTCTACACCAAGTCAATATCATTTTGTACCCGTAAGATAGTTTTCATTTAGTTGTTCTTTTTTAATTTTGCTGTCATATTTGCTATCATAATTTTGATTTCTACTTTTGTAAGTCATAAATGCATCAATTCAATTGTCCGGTCATAGTAGTTCCTTTATTCATTGGAAGTTTCAATTCTATCTAGGCCTACGTATTATATCAAATGCATTGTTTGGTCACCTTAGTGATCGATTAGCTCTCGGTCCTCATACAGGGTTGTAACCAAGTCACAAGGTTCCGAGTCAAAAGTCAGTCTTACTTATATATTTTGGCCTGAGCCCATAACCCAATAAGCCACGTTTATATAGATAGGGCCATCCCGGAAGTTTCGCCTAGTGTTAGAAGTTTCGCCCTTTTTACTGTGCCATCTCAATTTAATGGTCAAATTACCAAAAACCTGCTGATAAAAACATGTTGCAGTTTAGAGATGTTTTGTTGGGGATTTGGAAAAATATTATTTGCAAAAATCCATTTCGCCTGTGATATACATAACCGTTAATCCAAAATAACTTCAAGATAAGCTGCTGGATAGAAATGAATAGGCTGAACAATTAAAAATCTGTTTCTCAATTTTGGTGTCATATATGTTGCGATCACACCCAAAGATGTCGTCGGAACCGTTATTTCTGGAAATGGGTTTTCGGCACTCGTTCACATCAAATCGACGGCGTGAATTTTCAGCACAAGACCGTGTATTTCAAGAAATGCAGCTGAAGAATTCGCTTTGACATATTAAAAGTTTTTCCAAGTGCTGCATATCAAGTATTTTCAAGAAAAGTCATTGGGTTGCTGTTAATCACCAGTTTGCAGTTAATATTTTCACAAGACGATAATATTTGAGCTATACCATAGTCCACGAAGACAAAAAGGTTGAGAGCCACTGATTAGTAATCCGGTGGGGGTGTTCTGCTTATACAGTTAGAAACTTTTATACGCAAGGTATATTTAAGAAAAACAATGATGACACGGAACACCACAAGGTTTATCCGGGGTGCGAAATTCCCGGTAGCCAAGTTAACATCAGTAGGTTATCTGTCGTTCAGATGGGTCATAACGACTGTACGCTGAAATGCAGCCGTATGCTATACATTTCATCGAAATGCGTCGTGAATAGCAAAAAGGTTGAACACCCCCTGGATAAGGCTTACTATACAGAATTGGTGTATTATGTTGTCAGGGGTGGAGTTATGAGTAAACGTTAAAAGGGTGTACCAACACGAAAATGGTCGAAGAGCATTGCTCTATCACATTAGCATTTGGTGTTACAGACCACTACGTATGGGATATATCATAATGTTGTAATCGAATCACCAATAAGCGACTTACTATGTGCGACTCGGCAGTAAGTTCCAATAGTTTTCAATTTTTGTATAAGATTTAAGAACTGTTAATTTAACAGCCTATAAAACCGGATGGCTGTAAAAGAAAATACTATACATCTGGTGGAGTTAACGAGTCAGATCCGGCGAGTTTGACTGCAATACCGTGCTACCAAAAAGAGCCACAGCCCACCTATATAAATACAAAATTAATACCGTATCCCCCCACTTTTAATGAAACAACTAATTAGCCAGATTTCTTAATTTAATTAGACAGTTTTTGCGAAGTAAAATAAAAAAGAACCTAACTAGACAGCAAACACTGAATATTCCTCTCTGTGTTGCAACTATTTTGAACAAACGGAGCAGCGTGAGTCATGTGCGATATCAAACAATGTAGTGATACGACAATCCTGTATTTTACAGTTTGCCGTTTATGTAACCAAGGGCCCCCGCGTCGATCGCCGCCTCATTCGAACTTTCCGATTTGGACGCGCAGGATTCCGTATCAGAATTTCTTCATCGGCTTCTATTTATTCATCCATAGAAAAGTTGAATTATCCATAAACAGTAATTCGACCGACCTGAGCTGGAATTTCGTGAAAAATGCCACTCATCTGTACTATAGGCGTGGTGAAAAATATAAAATATACAATCGCGTATAGCTATGTGTTAGTATCCATTTTCGCTCACGATTAGTCTGCTGCGAACATGATTAGTTGGATGTCATTTTAAATATATGATTTCGGGCAGTAAACGCAAAAAAACGTATTTGGTGAAAGTAATTTCAGATTAGGCTATGTTAGATGAGTCTGCTCCGTAATTGATTGGTGCTCTTTTCAGCAAAAATACGCATGAATAGGGTACTTGTGCTGTATAGTGGCATTGCGGCACCAAACATTGGCAAGTAATGTGACTCGACTTTTACAATAACCTAATAAGATATGGTGACGTGGTCGTATCCGGAGGATTCCGTGTAGCATTCAATTATTACAGCAGAAACCATACATATTAATTCACATTCTGAGATTATTGCTGACACCAACATAGGCCTACGACGTACAGTAATCCCAGGACCTAGATTAATTTATTCATATCTGCATCAATTGCGAGACCTGGTTCGTATTGCTACAGCCATAACCGCTGAAACCAGTGTGATATAATCTACTGAGTAGCGTTGAAACAGTTATATGGGATCATCGTAGAAAGGAGAGGCAAGGCAATCGAGCTGTCAGTATGAATAGGCTACATCTTGTAATATAACAGAATCTAATTCACAATGAAGATCAGTTGAATAATGTGTGTCAACACCTTGAACTGCGCGAGTATTGGTAATAAGAACAGGAAATATCGATGTCAAGAAGGATATCAGAATATGAAATATACATTGTACGCAGCAGTTGACCATTACACTTGTTCTGGCGAATATCTTGCATGCATCGCATAATTACTGCAATAATTGTAATCAACTGTCTACTGATAATTCTACTGCCACAATTAACAGCAACTCCTACAACAATGAAATGAACCTGTAATCGAATTTCGTCAGTGCTAACTGCTACGTGCACAATAAGTGCCGCAATATCCCTAACACAGCATGGAATAGTTTTTCGTTTTTTAGCCGAAGAGTATCAACCACTCACTCACGCAAGAAACTCATCTGACATGGTCATTGGTCAGTGGTCACGTCTGTTTTGGATTACGCCTTTCATTTATTAATCTTGATTTCAGTCATCATTAGTAATCAAGCCTTTTCAGATAGGCTGTTCTTACCGCTACATAAAGCGTCTGGGAACCACCATTTGTTGGTTATTTACTTTGACGCAAAATTGATTGCAAATCTTACTCGTCTTCTTATGTCCGTCCCTTGACTTACTAACGTTCCTTACTTTCGCCCTACGTTATTTCGTTCGTCGGTCGCATGTTGCTGTTGTTGTTGCTATACCACGTGCCTGCTATGTTCATCAAGATGTATGTTGCTGTTGCTGTACCACGTGCCTACTATCTTCATCAAGTTGTATGTTGCTGTTGCTACACTATTTTCATTCGAATCCGATTTGAGCGTACTATTATGTTATTACAGTCATGGAATACGAGTATGAATTACAACGACTAGCATCCGTACATAACCCATTAGACAGGCTTCTGCGCCTATACTCGGAAGCGCAGAATTCAGACTGTCGCGCAGAAACAACGTCTCCAATTATCTACGACGAAATATTTCAGTAATTTTACAATCCTGCCGAAGATTTACTTATAATAAGAACTTCTCGATAAAAGCAAAGATGCTGAAGAAAATGGCATGCAAAAGACATCGGTCGGTCTATACCCTGTTGTCCGACGATAAAATATGACTTGTAGGTCAACATACTCCTGAGACTCGTAGATTCAATGCTGCTGCAAAAGCTGGTTGTCATCGTTTATTGGAACGTATATACTATATGCAGTTTATTTAACATTCATCCCCTCATCAAATATATACCACACAATGATTGTCATGATGTACGGACTTGAATACTAACGACATCTTCAACGTATATGGTTCTCATCTGAGCAAACGTTTACCGAACAAATATTGATCTCGCAACGAAAACTCCAGTACAGTGATGCTGCGATGATGGCACAAACGAGTCATAAAATCAGTCGGACTGCTACATCATTCTTAACAAACACACACGCGGCCGGAGTACGGATGCAGGAGGAAAACTGTTAGCAAGCATGCACGGTTTTGAAGGAATTTTAGTAACATGAGAAATGCTAATATGATTAAGCAGTTGTGTCCAGGTCACGGTAAGCACAAACTAGTAAAGTTATATCAGGCATAGCATTCATCGTCATTCAAAGAGATGCTTGTGGGCTTGTGGCAATGATTGTTGACAACAGACTTACACCTCCGCGAACGACGTGCCTCATATTTATATTAATGAGTTTAGTGCACAAGAGAGAGAGAGAATCTTTATTCGTATACATTACATATCAACATAACACTACAAAAATGTTACAGTGAAATGCGACATGCAAGGTAGACGGGAGGCTCGATATGACAAAGTCTTCAGAGCCGAGCCACCCGGGACAGGAGCAATTTTCACAGTAGATAACTAATGAAAAAAAAATTAAAATAAACTAACGAACGAAAGGGAAAATAAGACACAGTATCATGGACCAATTTGAAATACAACGCAAATACAATTTAGCGGTAGTTAGAGATAAGAGATTGAAAACATTGTTTTTTAAAAGCACAAGAGTCTAAATTGCGGAGATTAGGTGGCAGCTTATTCCAAACATTGACACCAATAAAACTGATTGAATTTTGCACTAGACTGGTAGAGTGGTGTTAAACAGACAGAGACAAGTTAGAAGAAAATCTGGTATGATGTTGGTGGGTATCTGAAGGTATCTTGAACAGATTATCAAAATATAGTGGCAGTTCACCCTGATGATAGCTATGCATGAATTTCATTACCTCAAATTTGAAAATGTCTTCCACTTTCAATATTCTAACGCTACGATACATGCTATTACAATTCTCATATCTAGATTTCCGACAGAGAATTCGTATGGCTCGATTTTGCAAGACTTGCAATTTCTGCAGATGTTTTTTCGCAGCAGGTCCCCAAACTAGGATCCCATAAATGAGATAGCAGTGAATTAAGGCATAGTAGACTGATCTGAGAGTTTGATGAGGAATTAAATTTTTGAGGCGATAGAGAGCCCCGACACCACGCGAGATTTTAGTTTTTATATTGTTGATATGATCAGACCATCCGAGTTTATCATCAATGATAATGCCAAGATATTTAACAGTTTTATGTGTATCAAGATGTGCGTTATTTACTATAATTCTACTGCGATTCACTTGTGTATGAAATACGAGAGTTTTGGTTTTGGAGGCATTGAGCTGAAGTTGGTTAGATGCCATCCATTTTGACACTGTCGATAGCTTAGTGTTAATGTTGTCAAATGCATCAGATAAATTTTTACCGGGTATAACTAGGCTGGTGTCGTCAGCAAACAGTGTGATGTCATTGTCAAATAAATGACCAATATCATTGATGTAAATTATGAACAGCAGGGGCCCGAGAACGGATCCCTGAGGTACACCAGTCTGTATGGGTAGTAATTGTGAACGCGTTGTTCCAATATGAACAAATTGTTTCCTATTTTTTAAGTAAGATTCGAAATACATTTTTGCAAGTCCACTTATACCATAGAATTCAAGTTTGTCAACTAGTTTGGAATGATTGACACAGTCGAATGCCTTTTTCAGATCTAAAAACACGCCAGTGGCAACATTTTTAGAGTCAATGAGCTCATATATCCTCGAGGTAACCTGTAATATAGCTTGAGAGGTTGTGTGGTTATTTCTAAAACCATATTGATTTGAGTTTAAGAGATTCATTTTATTGAGATAACTGTTAAGTCTCTCAAATTATATTTTCTCAAGCAGAGTGGCAAACGGTGACAATATCGAAATGGGTCGATAGTTGCTTGCGTTGGTTTTGTCTCCACATTTAAATACAGGTATCACACGTGCAATCTTCAAGTAATCAGGAAATATCCCTGAAGAAAATGAGAAATTGAATAATTTAGCGATGGTATCTGCTAGGTGAATTCCTATGTGTTTGACAATAATGACAGGTAGTTGGTCGTGACCTTGAGCTTTATTGTTTTTCAGTGTAGATAGAACACTTATGACTTCATTTGGTGACGTTGGTTGAAGATAGAATGATGAACTTGGGCGTTTTCCAAAAATCTGATGGTGATCGCCATCATCATTTGAGCAACATTCCGAGAGTTTTGTGCCGATGGTAGAAAAGAAACTATTAAAGATCTCAGTCATCCGGGACTGATCAGAGACCATTTGATCAGAAACAAAATCTTTTATTTTGTTAGGTGCCTGGGATTCGGATTTTCTGTTGATAATACGATTTACGGATCACCATGTTTCACGTGGATTATTTTGATGTTTAGAAAAGTGTTTCTTAAAATATAGTTCCTTTGCTTTCGTTTTGATTTGAGAGAGTAAGTTGGCATATTTTTTGAATTGCAATTGTCTAGATTCTGACCATTTATTTTTCAGTGATCTGTAGAGTCTGTTTCTGTGCTTAATGGATACCAGTATGCTAAGAGATAACCAAGGTTTATTTGATAATCTTTGTTGACGCTTTGATAGAGTTTTTAAAGGTGCATGTTTGTTTACAATACAAGAGATTTCTTTCATGAAGTAATCAAATGTTTCATTAAAGTTGTTATCATGGAGGATCACAGCATCGGTTTTATCTGCCAAGCAGTCAAGGTCATTGTAGAAGGAGGTCAGGTCAATTTTGTGCAGATTTCTGCGCATGTACTTTGGTCTCAAGCGTTTAAGACGAGATCAAGACTACATATTCAAGTACGGAGTTTACAAACAGTGTTCCATAACGCAACTACACTGCCAAAGCCCCATACCATTGCTCATTTGTGTTGCCTGCTGCCTTTTCCAAGTGGCTGTGGTGCACATGGGAATCCCCTGCTTTAAGTCGTTTTGAACAGGATTTTTCAACAGTCAGACCTTGAATTTTCAATTGACCTGCTTCAAATCGACTGCCAAATATCCTCTGGTTAACTATGTCTCCTTATTGCATACAAGTAACACTACGTAACAGCATTTTTGTTTTGCTGTTTTTCTGAAGCCAAATTACGGTTTATGTGGCGCTAAGTTCAAAAACCGAATTATTTTTTAGTATCATCGATAATTTTCAATTCATGACCATTGCTGTGTTTCCTGACTTAGTGATGCAACATCCCTAGTGCTTATGTGAAGTAGTGTAGACCAACTAGTTGTTGAATATTATTGAGTAAAATTTGTCAGGTAGTTCCACTGAAAGCCGACTTTTTTATGAATGTTTTGCGGATTCACAATTGTTCGGGACAATTCCGATTCCGATTCCTTTGATGGCGATTTGGGAGGATAGGTTCCAGTGCAGCAATAGCTTTCGGTTGAGACCGGTTTCATTGCA
This sequence comes from Botryllus schlosseri, assembly GCF_051294905.1. Classification (NCBI taxonomy): domain Eukaryota; kingdom Metazoa; phylum Chordata; class Ascidiacea; order Stolidobranchia; family Styelidae; genus Botryllus; species Botryllus schlosseri. The sequence continues at coordinate 34,501,510 of NC_137237.1, read as the reverse complement.
TTTTAAGTTATGGCCACCAGCTATAACACTACTCTTACAAGTATCACACCTTGCTTTTCAATCGACCGATCATATCATGGTGCACGCTAAGTCTTCTTAAACAATTATTCCAGGTTCCACATATAATGACGCTAACCAACAGTGCATATAGTGCCCGGTACTTGAATACAAGCGTAATACGGGAAGTTTCATAACACTTTAGTATCCAACAGTTAGTATCCTGGTGAATGCGTTTAGCTGTTGCGTTAGGTTGGTATAACATAGGGTTACCATACGTCCTCTTTTAAGAGGATTTGTCATCTTTTTTGACTTTTTTGAAAGTGTCCTCGGAGGACGCCCTTTTGTCCACTTTTTTGAGATTTTGTCCTTTTTTTTGAAAATTTAGGTCAGATTTAGAGCAAATTTCGAGTGATATGCCGTAAATTAGCACAGAAGTGACGCTCCGGCGGGTATTTCGGAGTGAAAAACGGTGATTTTAGCTCTGGGCGAAAAATGACCTTTTTTTTAGTCATCTACCTAGCAATGCGGAAAGAAAAACGGTATTTTGAGCTCTGAGCGGAGAAGATGACCTTTTTTTTCTTCACAAAGTGGGAAAAATTCACAGGTTTTTGAGAATTCTTCTCCGGTTTTGCAAGTCTCAAATTTCTGAAAAAGTGTCCTCTTGTTAGATTTCCAAAATATGGTAAGCCTAGTATAACATGTCTGTCAAGCATATGTGAAGAGTTGGAAGGACGCCTACTCTTAGGAAGCGCATTTTATGGCAGCCCCGAAGTACACCATTGAATTATTCACTTTCCGAACACCTGCGATCCGTAGACAAAAAATGTTTGTACCGTGAAGAAATGCCAAGTATTAATGACACGCTACCAGTAGGCCTACCATTGTTTTTGTTATTTGGGTGTGAGCTAAGCTCACGTGGTGTTGGTATTAGACACCAAAATCCCTCAAAGATCTATATGCCTCGAACTACCACATGATTAATTTTGACAAAGCAGTCAAGTGAAAATTTCATATTTGAAAATTCCTCTCAACAGTTAAAACCTACCATGCCATCAAACTATGCGTTTGGATTACCAACATTCTGGTTGCTCTTTATAATATTTTTTCATATGACGATCAACGGGATGAGAAATTTTTCTCCATCATCAAGGGAGCGTGTCTGCAAAATTTGATCGCCATTGGATATAACCAGAGGTGGTCAAAGTAGTCAAGAAATCTACTCAAGTAGAAGTAGAAGTAGCTACGAAAAAATCTACTCAAGTACGAGTAGAAGTACTTCTTCCATAAGCAACCTAAAACTACTTGAAGTAGAAGTAGATTTGACTGACTTTAAAAGTACTCAAGTAAGTAAGTAGTTATGAAAACGATCCTAATCCGCTCACATAGATTGTAAAAAGGTGCAAATTGAGCTATGCGATAGGTGACGAGCTTGATTCATATTGATGCATACCAGCAGGTATCCAATTGTCGATAGCATAAGATATTCGTCCACATCATGAGATGGAAATGATAGTATTGATATGGAAATGTGATGCTAATCCTCTGTTTTTTGGAACAGCACGTTTTAGAAAATAGCGGATGGTATGGCGCCATCCCCATATTATAAGGCCCGCAGTTTAGTCGAAGAGTAATACGGAGAAGTTGTATAGGATGAGGTGTAAACACTTTGCGTGATTAGTAAACGTTAATAAAAAATATGGTGGCCGTAAAAATGCCATATTGTGTAGCTTTATTTCCAGAAATTAAAGGCATTACTGCACTTGCTTGTATACTTCAAAATGTATGTTATCCAGACACAAGAACTGACATTAATTAGAACTCAAACTATATGATACTGGGAATTGAAAGTAAAATATATAAACTACCTCTAAAAGCGGAACATGTATTTCATGTCTTTAGTCTAGAAAATTTCAAAGGTGGCATACTAAAACAGCTCTAAAACTAAAAAAAAGTCAGAGTCCACTTTTCCAGATTTGGACACGCCATGGACATGCTAGATTACAATATGAAAAGTGAATGCTAGATTGCGAAACATCAGTTTCAAAAGCTATGATGAGCCGTATATACTGTGATGAATTACTTGATATGAACGAAGGGCGACAATGTGGTGTGAACGGAACCACGCCAACCCTCTACCTAAATTATATTTACCGATACTTTTGTGACATCCTACTGGTCACTCCGTAACCAGCACTGCGCGCGAAGCCCGTCGAAAATTCTAGACTTTACTAAACTTTTATGAAAATTAAATGCTGATACTCCGTGAAAACAGCCCCGAAATTACTCAGGCTATCTTCCTGATTGGAAGATTGAACTACTTCTACTTGACAAACTGAAAATAGCGAAAAGTAAGTAAGTAGATCACAAAATATTACGAAGTAGAAGTAGCGAAAATGAGATCTATTTGAATAAGTACTAGAAGTAGAGGAAAACTACTTGAGTACTTCGAAAAAGTAGAAGTACTTTGTTACTGACCACCTCTGGATATAACACTTTCACTGTCAGTGGTGAAACAAAACAATTCCGTAACTACTTCAGTTTACTAAGTAATGTGTACCAATCAGGGTTGTAACCAAGTCACAAGGCTCCGAGTCACAAGTCAATTTCACTTTTATTGTTTTGACTCGAGTCAAGTCGAGTCATTTTCAATTCACCACCAAGTCAAGTCCGAGTCAAAGTCATCGAGCAGAGGGTCAAGTCCGAGTCATGGTATCATGACTCGAGTCCGAGTCCAAGTCATTATGTTGACTGCTCAGTTTCCAGTTAAAGTCTTGTTCAACTCACTTCATATAACTATGTTTGGTGATATCGAATGTTTCGCATTTATAATATACTAATTTTCCTCCCTTTTAGCAGTTTCCGGTCGCATTTTCAAGTACCAGTACCAGAGTTGGATCAATTACATTATTTTAATTCAATTACAATTATAATTACAATTACTTCCTTGCATGTTTCAATTACATTACAATTACAATTACTCAATGCTAAAAATATCAAATTACAATTACAATTACTTCTAAACATGTAATTAATTACAATTATAATTACAATTACACTTACTTTTAAACAGGTAATTGATTCAGTAAAGAGATGTTCTTTTACAACCGTAGCGACGTTATTAGCAACAATCTCAAGCTATTCATGTTTCATTCCTGATATGTAGAATATCCTTTAATTAAAAAAAAACTCGAACGTATTCGAACTATTCCTAATCATGAGTACTGAAAACTACAAGCACAGAAAAATGTATCAAGCGACTGTTACGAACCAATGGTTTGAGCGACTAACCTCGAATAGGCTAGAGCAGTGGTTCTCAACCGCCGGTCCGCGACGACATTCCTGCCGGTCCGCCACGCATATTACAATTTTTACCGTAATTTCACAATGAAATGTTGAAGGCGACAAACACAATAGAGATACGAGCTGACTCATCGCTAAACAGCGCAGTTTTCGCGATCATTCGTTTTCGAATGATTCATTTTGTACAGGACCGTCACTGTGCCACGCCAAAATCATTTTGCAAGTGAGCATAAATCAGAGCGTATTTTTTTGAAACATTTTCCAACACTTTTAAATTTCTTTTCGCGCATTGCGCGATTCAATGTCACTGAATGCCTCGCTTATAGGTGCTCTTCTCCGAGAAATACGCAAGATATATATAGAAATAGGCATTGCGGTGTCAGTCATTAACGCGCCACGACCAACCAACGTATAATAAAGATTAGGCTAAGATGGGACTCTGAAAGTTGTGCCAAAAATTCGGCAGCGAGAAAACCGATTCAGTAATGAATGATCCAAAATTTTTGCTATTGTCGCGATTAAGCAACATAAACTCTTTGCTTGCACTGAGTAGAATGAGTGTGCACACAAGTGCAGGTGAAAACATCCGCCCACTCATCGGGTCCGGGAGCAAATCCCCAGAAGTTTGGCTTATCGCCCTGTGGGAGCCCGAGACCAACGTTTTTTTGGGGTGGGCTCACGATGTAATTTTTTGGAGCGGATTTGCGTATGGCCGGTATAGCTGCTGTAAGGTGTTTTTTCTGCTGCACGTATGGTATTAGTAGTTACAAGAGTAGCCTGCCTCTGGTGACAGTGGGCAATGAGCAAGGTAGCAAGACAAGGTGCTTGCTTCTACTCCAAAACGCTTTTTCTCTCGGTATTGTCATAGACAAGAATATTATTCGCGTTGGGGTGGTCGGTTAAACCCACTACGTTCGGCACGAAAGACTGTTAACGACACTCGGTGGTAGCGCGTTTATTTTGACTAGACAATTGTACCTCGACTCAGCAGACTCACTGTCATAAAATCACACGGATGTCATCCAAAAGCGAATTAATTACGATCAAAACCCTCTAAATGTCACTCTCTAGCACTATGTAGTTGAAAAAACGGTTGCATACCTTACATTTTGGTTTCATTTAAATTTTGAAAGTTCACCGGTCCGCCAGACATTTTTTGAAATTTTACCGGTCCGCGTGGTGAGAAAGGTTGAGAACCACTGGGCTACAGGAGAGTTGATGAAATGTAATCAAACGATTAGGCAACTCAGAGCTGAGTCAGGATAATGAAATGTAATTGGTAAGGCGTCAGCGATAAGGATGATACCGATAAGGTACGTAAAATTAAAATAAATGCAAAAGGAAAGAACCTCCTGATAACTAAGAATTACAATATTTTGGTTCGCATTTATATTTTCACTTGCTCGGAAACTGTTAGATAGCATTTGATGAACATTAAGGTGCGAAAAGTTTCTGGCCCCAGTAAATTTGGCCAAGATTGGAGGTAAGATTGGGATAACATCTCTATAAATGCGTTATCAAGTTTGATGAAGCCTTGGTTGGAACCTTGAATTTTTTTTGCTATTGTTGCAACAAGCCTCGGTACTGGTCCAGCACAGGTTTCAGAAGAGTTTATTTGCTGTTCATCAATTTTTGAAATATTAAGATTTAGTTTAGCCCGCTGGTTCTCTAACTTTTTTAGACACGCCCCCCTTTATGACATTCGTGCCCTCCTTATCGTCGTGGCACAAAATGAAACCAGAAGGTTAGAAATCCTTACATATTGTTCGATGGTATGGAAGGTTATGACTGTTGATGAGAGAATTTTCCAATACGATATTCAGACTATACACCGAGCAATAACCATGAAACGGAGGTGAATTGGGCCAAGCGCGGAAAAGATTTCAGTTCACTGGAGCGTCGCGTCCCGTTCAGATGCTTTCACGCCGCCCAAGGGGGCACGCCCCCAGTTTGAGAACCACTGGTTTAGCCTATATTGTAATTCACAAAGTTTTCTGTTGCTACTGAAGTATGGCAAACAGTTTAGCGTGACTGAATTATCTAGTTATAACGCAGCACGCATAGAACACCGATGTGAATAGGCTACAGGGTTGTAACCAAGTCACATTGTTCCGAGTCACGAGTCAATCTTACTTTTGTGGTTTTGACTCGAGTCAAGTCGAGTCATTTTCAATTCATCATCGAGTCAAGTCCGAGTCCAAGTCACCGTTTTAAGGCTCAAGTCCGAGTCATAGTGTTATGACTCGAGTCGAGTCCAAGTCACAGTATTGAAGTCATGTTCAACTCATGTTTCTAATCCTGAATTAGCTTATAGCTTATAGAGAAGCAACGAATTCATTCTACAAGCTATCTGATATAGAACCAACGAATTCACGTCTAGATACCAGCTGATAGAGAATCAACAGATGCATGTTTATGTAGACGTACGGTTTTTCTTTCACATTATCAGGTGGTTGACTAAAAAAAGGTCAGCTTTCCTGCTCAGCTCCCGAAATAGCTCCGGAGCGTTACTAATATGAGAGGGAATTTCGGAATAACTACAAATAGAGATTTTCGAAATTTACCGGCCACCTCATGATATTGTTATATTGTGTAAAAATATGATTGATAGCAAATTTGGCCCAACTCCAACTAGAAAAGGCGAATTTATAAGAGTGGAATATTTTGGATATGAAAAAATAGTCGGCTTACTACTAGCATATAATTATATTATATGAAATAATTTCTCACCAAAAACACTCCCTTTATTTTCAAATATAAAATTTTCTCCTCTCATATCATTGATTCTACTTTTTAAAATTAGGCCAGATTCAGTGTTCTTTTTATGTAACATAACAATTTTACCAAGTAGCCACCCAGTAAAATAAATAAGAAGGTATTTTTGAACAACCCTATTGTACAAACATCACACAACATTAGCCATTCATTATTACTCACATGCACAATGCACATACCTAACAAAACGTCAAATGGATGGAGTGTATTGTGTGTTTTCACTGACAGCAGATCAAATCAATGATGAGATACAATTCAAAAATACTATAGTGGAAAGGGGATCCTCATATATGTTATAGCGGCATGGCATTAGAATAAATCCACATCTACTGAAACACGTTCCACTGGTGCACTACATATAGGAATTGACAAGCATTTTTGAACCACATTGAAGAGCATTGGATACTCATTATTTCTGGTCGCCCAAGAATGCAAAAAATCATCGCCTTAAAATCTATACACATGAGCTTATCAGTCTCTTCCAAGTACTTGACCATCTGAGGCATTTCATTGCCTCTAATTGAACTTTGCTTCGATTGTTTGCTTGTATAATTGAAAAGTCTCGAGTACTTTGATTGCGGAGGATCTATTTACCTCTTCATCACAGGATAATTTTGTACAATGCATTGCTACTATATGTGCCATTGTCTGTTGTTTTTACGTCGGCATATCTGATATCAGACGAGTGCAACGAAAGCCAGTACGATTGGCAAATCTCTTCATCTTCAAGTCATATAAAATATGCTGAGTCAATGACTTGGGTCGAGTCATGTGTAATGACTCGAGTACAAGTCGAGTCAATCCAAATATTGACTCGAGTCGAGTCGAGTCATTTCTCCTTTTCAAGAAAATGACTAGAGTCAAGTCGAGTCACCCAAAATTCGTGACTCGAGTCTGACTCGAGTCATTACAACCCTGATAGGCTAATTATTACATGTGGTGACTGTTAACTAAGGCCTTAAGGCCCCTCGTCGTCATCCTGGTTCGTACCGGATTTTCACAGGTGCGACGAATAAATGATTGATTAAATGATTATTTTATGTCGTGATTGTCAGGTTTCCATGAAAATGTAATTGAGATTGTAATTGAGCAAAATTTTGATCAAATTACAATTACAATTACAATTAGACAAAATAGAAATGCTTCAATTACAATTACAATTACATGTGACAATGTAATTAATTACATTCAGCTCAATTACAAATTACAATTGATCCAACTCTGACCAGTACCAATCAGACGAAATCCCAGTGTGATGGTTACTTCACACTACTTCGAAATTACAATGAAATGTCAGTCTTGGTCGTCTGAGTCTCGAGTCAATGACTTGGTCCGAGTCATGCGCAATGACTCGAGTCCCAGTCGAGTCAATACACAGATTGACTCGAGTCGAGTCGAGTCATTTCCGTATTTTTAAAAAATGACTCGAGTCAAGTCGAGTCATCGGAAAATCGTGACTCGAGTCGGACTCGAGTCGAGTCATGACTCGAGTCATTACAACCCTGGTACCAATGAGCCTAAAACAAGTTAGCAGAACAGTCTTTAACATTTCACGCCATGTGTTTGAGTGTAGGTTTCGGCGAGTGACGCTTGTTTTGCGGCCCGCGTCATCTTTCATTATGAACGCAATTACTACTGGTACGATTGTAACATCTTAATTTAGTTACTTAGCTCTCTTATCGCACCGTTTCTGTTTCTTTTGAACACTCAATCGTTGATGTGTTCTGGTCTCTTGATATATGCTAAAGTTTAGATTGTTATTGTTTTGTCGGATTCGTCAGGACTCTGGTTTAAGAGAATCCCACTGCGTAGTACACCGCGAATGGTTTGAACAGAAACATGAACAAGGGAAGGGAAAACTAAACAGTGAAAACTTAGTTTGTAACTCAGTATCAGTTAATTAATATTTTCATCATTTCAAAACACCACAAAACTGCGATAAAATGAGATGTCGAGACGACTTGGAGTAGTCTTTGAGATCAGACACCCACCCACCTTGGTCTAGGCCAGTGGTTCCCAACCTTTTCGTCTTCATTCCCCACTTCAGATTTATTCCGAACCTTCATTCCCCACCAGGACTACTTTGGCCTAGCATTGGACTAATTCGCCGACTCTACGGACATTACATAGCTAATTTTCTGGGTGCATCTTATCAGAGGGGACATATTTGCAGAAGAAATGCTGGCAAGGCAAACGTGGGTAGAGGACCAGCGTAAAACATCAACTTGAAAAAGCTGACTTCTGCAAATATTGTTGCTGGGCTCCAGCCATGGAAGGAAAGGAGAAGGGTTAATTGGTTTGCTCAGAAATGACCCCGAAACGCCAGAGTTTCTCATATCACTGAGTGCTCAAAATGATAATGGCCTCATTAATGAGAAAGTTACCGTGATTTATAATTGCTCGCTCACGCATTGAAACATAGAGTTCCGTTCTCAGATGAGAGGGTTTGATGGTAGGCCTACATATACCGACTTGGCAAATAATGCAATGCACGCTACATGAAGGGATTTACTTGCACCGCTGGAATATACATATTCTCACAAAAAAACAGCAATTGCAAACTTACGAACGCTGTCCATTAATGCTTTAGAACAGTGGTTCCCAACCTTTTTCATCTCCTGCCTCCCTTGGCCGAAATTTGAGTCAAAATTCCCCCCTTAGGAGAAATCTGCCGATGATTAAAAAAGGTCATTTTTACTGCGCAAACACCAGTTGACCGAAGAATAAGATGGGCAGTACAGAGTGTTTGTTTCTAGCAGGGCTGTAACAACACTTTGTAGACCTCCAAAAACAATAGTCTTGGTCCCAATCAAACAAATTCTGGAAGGCTTGACTCAACAGACCCCCACACTTCCATTTGTGTGTTTCGGCTTACCATGCACAAATCGCTAATATAACTGCTGTGAAAAATCAGTATGCATAAATTTACTGGTCTCGCGATTTTTTTCTCAAGTTTGCTTATGCATTTGGACAATGATATTGGTGCTTTCATATATAGCAGGATTGACCAGACTCGAGTCACCATTTTCTGAAGACTCGACTTGACTCGAGTCATTTTTTCAAAATAGGGAAATGACTCGACTCGACTAGAGACAATCTGTGTATTGACTCGACTTTTACTCGAGTCATTGTGCATGACTCGAACCAAGCCATATGACTCGAGACTATAAGACGGCACAGACCGACATTCCATTGTAATTTCGAAGAACAGTAAAGTGGCCTTCGTATTGGAATTTCGTATTGGTCCTGGTACTTGAAAAGGCGACAAGAAACTGCTCAGAGTGAGGAAAATTAGTACAGTATAAATCAAAATCATTCAATATCACCAAACAGAGTTATAAAAAGTGGGTTCAACAAGACTTCAACTGGAAACTGAGCAGTCAACACAATGACTTGGACTCGGACTCGAGTCATAATACAATGACTCGGACTCGACCCTCTGCTCGGTGACTTGGACTCAGACTTGACTCAATGTTGAATTGAAAATGACTCGAGTTGACACGAGTCAAAACTATGAAAGTGAGATTGACTTGTGACTCGGAGCCTCGTGACTTGGTTACAGCTCTGATCCATAACATACAAGTGATCAGATTTCCTGCTGGAGCTCATTGAAAGTTAGGACACCCATTCCGTTTCAGCAACACTGCACCAAGTTTAACATGTCTTTTTTCGGTCGGGTAGCTGTTTACTAAAAATAAAGCAAGGCCAGCGATCTCTTTGACTTGAATCGATGACGTTGGAATATTCTGTCACTGTCTGAAAATGTTGACTTGAGAATATAAGATAAATAGTTTCATTAAAGGCTTTGTTGTGATAGATTCGGCAAGACATTTGCTCGCTTGAAAAATATTTGATTGAGAGGCCGTCGCTGTCCAACAAAATTGTCTTGCAAACTGCAGCACATCTGAACTAGTTTAAAAAAAAAACAAGGGGGAATTCGTATGTGAAAAAGAGATTTCAAATAGCATTTGAACATACTTTAGCAAAAAACAGCTATGAGGAGTAGGGTTACCATACGTCCTCTTTTTTGGCTTTTGTGAAAGTGTCCTTGGAGGACGCCCTTTTGTCCTCTTTTTTGCGATTTTGTCCTCTTTTTCAAAATTTAGGTCAGATTTAGAGCAAATTGCGAATGATATGCCGTAAATTAGCAGAGAAGTGACGCTCCGGCGGGTATTTCGGAGTGGAAAACGGTGATTTTAGCTCTGAGCGAAAAGATGACCTTTTTTTTCAACCGATCAGAAAGTGGAAAAGTTTACCGGTTTTTGTAGCAAGTCTCGAATTTCTGAAAAATTGTCCTCTTTTTAGATTTCCAAAATATGGTAAGCCTAATGAGGAGCATACTTTCGGATATAACTGGTTGACTACATGACAGTTCGGACATGAACAATTTGAGAAATGCGTTACAATTATAAAGTGGAATTCCTCCCTAAAAATTGCAAAATTCCCCCCAAGGGGGGAATTCCTCCCCGGTTGGGAACCACTGCTTTAGAATGTATAAAAATACAAGGTAAAAGGCTTTAGTAGCCTAAATTTATTAGTTGCCCACAAATACATGGTAATAATGTTCTGCAGACTGCAGCATCTTCTGCTGTTGAAATGCGGCGCGTTATACATGGAAAGTTGAGAACCCATGGAGTATAGAGTATAGCGAAAGAGGATTTTGTTCGAGTACTGAGATTATCTGCCCCTAGCTACTTAGAATTAATTTATCGTTTTATAGTTACGCTGTCCTTTTATACTGATGAAGGCTGCAAACCTCGATTGGTCGTATCGCAGCCCACGAAAAATATATAGGGGTGGGCAGACCTGTCTTAAAAGAGCCACAACACAAAAATTCTAAAATACCAATTAATTACGACACAATCAAATGCATGGGCTATCGAATGAAGTTTATTAGTGTGTGGTGACAAGTTGGGTCTACACATGGGCTACAAGGTGTTTTTAATCAGGCTGATATGACGTCAAAGAAGTGTGGAGCAGTTCCTTTATGTCAGGGGTTGGCAAACTATTCGGCTCGCGGGCCGCATTTCGCATTTGAATTGATTCGCGGGCCGCACTAATATCGTAATTATAAACCGCAACGCGAGCTTTTATTCTATTATAGGCTATAAAGCAGTGGTTCTTAAACCATTTTGACTGCGACCCAAATCCGAGTTTTAGTGGCATCTTGCTACCCAAGCCTCACACATCAAATCGTATGCATTTTTAATATAACTATGCTACATTTTGCGGGCATGTATACGATATTAAGAACTCGCAGACAGCAGTCGTACGCAATGCAGCTCTATGGAAAATGTCTGACTCACGCGGGGGATTTCAAATCAGAGTGTGGTATTCGACCACGGGTCGCACTTGTACTGACTTTCCACTCGGACTGTTCGGTACCAACCATTTCGACGACCGGACATATAAATATTGAAGGTATTAGCCAACCAGGGACGGTCATTTTGGTTTTATCGCCGGCAGGTTTTGGCACCAAACTTCACATATCGATATGCTGGCCAGAACATAGCGTCTTCATGTGTCCTGGCCCGGTAAGGGTTGACCTCGAACGAACGAATTCATTATAATAATGTCATATGTCAATAATATTTATTGCGTTACCATAGACGCCGGAACGGAAGTATAGGCCCACCTATAAGTTGATTCTTTATTGATTGCAGCAGCATTCATCGTCAACTTTCCGCATTACGCTTTGCGCTCCGCTTCCGTATTGCTTTGAACTACTGGTTATGGATGAGGTCAGACCGAAGTTATGAATGATTTGCAACTAACTGCGCATATAGAGGACGAATCTACCAAACACACGAACGAATCGTTTTTTTTTTCAAGTAAAGCACTGAAAATTCTACTCTGAAATCAAAATCCTGATCCGAATTACCTCATTTCCATTTTGATTGTATTGGATATTTAGCAACCGAAGCGTTTAAAAATGCGTAGGCCCCTATAGGTTAGGGCTATTTTACTAACAATAAAATAAGAAAATGCAACATTAAGATTAGGCTACAACTTAATTTCATGATAAAATGTATTTAAAAAAGGTTCAATCAAGTCGCTCTAGTAATTTGATTTTTTACTTCACATTTTTATCAATATTTCTATCACGTTTCTCACTGCTTTCGGGGTCGCAAAAAATGGTGTCGTGGGCCGTAGTTTGCCCACCCCTGCTTTATGTGCTGCTGAGCATTTAAGGAAGCTCGGTAATTTTTATTACTCCGTAAATCTGTCTTCGCTGGGTAACTGGTGGCAAAATGTTAGTGTTTGGTTTCGTAATGACGTTTATCACTGCATGCAAACTCTTCCACCCATTCTGTTTAAAAAGTTCTATATCCCTGCTCATACTTTCTTTTCTTGCAATCATCTCACCATGACCATTTTCTTGGCCAAATGGAAGACCCGTATTCACCATTGTTTGTCCGGAAATGATTGTGACCTGCGTTATATACCTGGATTAATTTATCAAGATCATTGTGAAACATAATGATTTATAATTGATAGATGACCATGCACCATTGTTGCGGTTGAAACGTTTATGTGAACTCAATTCGAGAGCTCAATTTCCAAGCTCTAACCCTGTAGTGTCACCACTCCTAATTTTTACAAAGGTAAACCATAACGAAAGAAACAACACGAATTCAATACGCATATCGTAAATACGTGATGGAATACATCAATTTATAATCTGGTTAAACATCTCTTGCAAAATGATAATAATCATTAAAGAGACGCAATCAAAGGGTGAAAGAGCCGCATGCGGCTAGCGAACCGAATTTTGCTTCCCCCGGAATAGTACAACGCTACACACGATAGTGGAAATGACATATATGTCATGTCAAGGTCGTGATCAAACCACATCATTGTCTCAAAATGCAATGAAATATGTATGATCGAAAAACATCAAATAATCTTTATTGTGACATAAAACTGGCATTACATTCTTGCTGGTCGCTGTTTGAACTTTCCACATCATTCATTCAATTGTTATATTGAGTGATTCTCGAAGTCTAATACTCGATTCAGTATCGAACCATTCATGTAGGCCTACTCGATTTTTCCACGCCCTATTATTTTGTCTACCTCTTGTATAGGTATTTTGCTAGACCGTCGCCATCAGTCATCGATCAGTGTTTCTGTTGGACATATTTTCGATTTCGTAATGTGATGGGTTTACAATCTGATAGATTCCGCTTGAAATCCACATTGCAGCCAGTAGTGTTTCTATTCGAAGTCGTATCGATCACATCTTCGAGATTTGTTTTCTTGGTTGCAATAACTAAATCGACGGTCTATTTTAAAATGCGCAAATTTTAGAAAATAGATAAATTATGAGCGCTACCTGGCCTCGACAAGGTGTCTACATGCTAAGTTTAGATCTTAATATTTATCTGCGTGTATAAATAATAAACTGTTGTCTATACCAGTGGTTCTCAACCTTTTTATCCTCGTGGACCGGTAAAATTTTCAAAAATATCAGGCGGGCCGGTGAACCATCATAAATTGAAATCAACCCAAAATTTCAAGTATGAAACCGTTTATTGCACTATGGTGCTGGAGAGTGACGTTTAGAGAGCTTTGTTCGAAGAGCTTCTTGGAGGTACAGAACTTCAATATACAATTAAATAGTATATTCATATTGAAATGAACCCGAATATTTTCGGCTGACACTCGTCAGCAACTAGTAGAGAATTGGAAAGAACATTGTATATCAACAATCGTATCACAAAATATGACGTCACCAGCATGAAATTTCGAATGACAAAACTCTGTCAACAAAAGGAGTTCGTGTACCACCTAAAAATAGTACATTGAACGCTCTCTCATTCGAAATTTCATGCTGGTGACGTCATATGTTGTGATACGATTGTTGATATACAATGTTCTTTCCAATTCTCTACTAGTTGCTGACGATTACCCCTGACGAGTGTCAGCCGAAAATATTCGGGTTCATTTCAATATGAATATACTATTTAAGAGCTTTGTTCGTAATTATGTTTGTTCATGATGATATTCATGTGATTTTACTGTCTGCTGAGTCGAGGTAAATTTTTATCCCAGATAAAAGTGCTGTAGCGCCGAAAGTCGATTAACGTCGAATACCGTGGATTAACCGGCTACGGCACTTCGCCAACTCGACTAATACTCTCCTGTCCGACAATATCTTGATAAGCTGCGTTACGTAGTCGGACCAATCACCTTGTCGCGCTACCTTGCTCGTTTCTCACTACCACCAGACGTACTATGAGTGCAATAAGCTGCACGAAAATACCTGGCAACAGCGATTAGGGGTCATCCAAAAAATGAATGATTCGAAAATAACTGTTCGTGCAAATTGCGCGGTTTACGACGAGTGACCTCGTACGCTCGCATGTCCTCACCGGAGACGTCTTGAATTTCAAGTTAAATCAGGGTTGGGCAATTAATTTTCTAGACGTGCGAAATGACAAGCAAAAATAGGCTGGCCGATTTAAAATATATCTCCAAACACGGCGACCTGGTCACCACAAAAATGGCAGGTTTCCATCTCACTCAAGTAAATATTTAGTGCTTCACATCTTCTTTAAATGTCTGCCTTCAGCCACCACCTCTATTTTTTACCATTCCTGTTCGTCGTTTTCGGGTGACCGCTACTTACGTGCGCTGATGGACTTGTTTTACGAATTATGGATTGGAAACGCATGACATGACAATTTAAATCACGCAGTCCAGGTAGGCCTAATTTGTAAGGCAACAATGGCGACAAAAAGTTACTTTGGACTTTAATTGTTACAGTATACTTTGCTCTGCTTGCAGTACTTTGAATCCATATTATACGACATATACGTATAGGCTGCGTAAGTGCGTAATCACAATACACAGATTAGCAAAATTAGCAGGCTTAAAAGTAAACGCACTTCTGGTTCAGTTCATGCAGCCTTTTGTTTCAGTTCACAAGTTAGTATTCGAAAGTAGGTTTATGTTCTAAATACTAGGATACATTTCGCGGGCCAGTCAGAATCGCGTCGCAGACCGCATTGGACCCGCGGGCCGGACTTTGTCCATGTCTGAGTTAAATGGAACATGCTTTCAGGCCTAATGTTACCTCACGAAGTTCTGAATAAGTTTGTATTTGATGTTTTATTTATTTCATCATTTGAAAAGCCTTCAACATCTAGCAACTTGAAATTAAAGTATAAAATTTTAAAATACCTGGCGGACCGGCAGAAAAGTCATTGCGGACCGGCGGTTGAGAACCACTGGTCTATAGTGTTATAGCACAGAATTATGAGTGGTACAATGCCCCAGTTGCCTTATCACTTTTGCTATAGGTAAGCCAGGTGTTGTATAAGTCAGTTTATCATTCCTTGACAAGATTTGTGCTCGATATCAGCGGGAGCAAAATTTACAGACATGATCATTATTTGAACATGTTATGGAAATGTACCCAGAGGATAGGACTTTTGCATTTACTTCATTGCTGACTATAAAACTCAGAATATGGCGAATTGTTTAAAGACAACGAGTTGTATTGGTCGCTTCTCATAACCTTCGACCACCGATATTTCACTCGATAATCTTGCTAAATTTACTGACGCTACCTTATCGAAGTACGGGTAAGCGATATCTTAATCTGCCGATTGTCTATGCGCTCAGCCACTACCTGACATAACCTAGTTGTCTTCTTATTGCAGAAATACACACAAAAATCGACGCGTATAGCCGGAGAAAGCTGGATAGGCCTAACCTAACTGTTCTATTGCTACGCGACTGACGGCTGTGTGAATGGATCGTCGTCTTCGTCCTATCTCGACGGCTCTCGACATGCGAAATGGTAGATTGCTTTTCAAAGGACGAATGACCAATCTTTAAATATTTCACGGACTATTGACAATGCATATCGACAGAAGAAATTGCTGATGTGTCAAGCTCAAATGCCAAAATAACTCAATATCATCAACAATATCCATCCCTATCAACTAACGATTTTTGATATCCCCTGTAGTTGTGTTGTCGTAGAATTCAGGGGTCGGCAAACCCGTGCACGCGTGCCATTCGTATCACGCGAGGTGATTTTTCATGGCACGCCAAATGATTTCACGCAAATGACATATTGAGACCAGGTTCTTGCAAAAGGTAAAACACAAGAGTAGTATATACGATCGCTCGCATGACGCAATGGGTTTCTTATGGGCCCGCTCGCACATCGTATTGAAAACTCGTGTTGGCATATCGTACTTTTAGACCCCCCCTATCGCTCGCACATCGTAATGTGTTCTTATGGGTGCGCTCGCACATCGTACTTTCAAGTATAGGCTGCGGCGGTGACTCGTATTGAAAACTCGTGTTGGTATATCGTACTTTCGGGTGTAGGCATCTCTCGCACATCGTACTTTCGCATGTCGTACTTTCGCGTATAGGCTGTGTTGGTGATTCGCTATGTGTTCTTATGGTCGCGTCGGCATATCGTACTTTCGGGTGTAGGCATCTCTCGCACATCGTACTTTCGCATGCCGTACTTTCGCGTATAGGCTGTGTTGGTGATTCGCTATGTGTTCTTATGGGTGCGGTCGTGATTCGTACTTTCAGGCATCTCTCGCGCGGTGTTGAATAGTCACCAACAATAACCACACAAACGGAAACGTGGCTCGTTGTGAGGATTAAGCAGTGCGACCTATATTTCGAATGACCTGCGCGCTGAATTGTTTCACGGCCAACCGCGTGCTACTATCGATTATTACACTATTCCATTCAGTGCGAAATAGTTTGCTAAATCTAGGAGTCACTTCCGAGGTAATATTTTGGTAATTAGTTTACCACAGAGTCGGCGTAGACGGCGATTCGAATATCAACAATAACCACGTTCACAAACTAACACTTCAAAAATGTGTGAAATAGTTTACAAAACCCCGCGATCGCTGACGAGATAATGTCTCGGACATAACCATCTTTCGCGACTTGGTGTTACAGGCATATCGATCGCTCACGCGGTGAAATATTCGTAGGCATCACTCGCAGAATTATATTTTGGTAATTATTTTGTCACAGAACCGGTGTAGACGGTGATTCCAACACCAACAATAACCATGCACACAAACTAACACTTCAAAAAGGGTGTGAAATAGTTTGCAAAACCCCGCGATCGCTGACAAGATAATGTCTCGGTCATAACCATCTTTCACGACTTGGTGTTACAGGCATATTGATCGCTCACGCGGTGAAATTTTAGTAATCAGTTTGTCACAGAACTTGATATCGCTGGTAAGATTTAACAAGTAACGAATAACAGACCGCCAGTGTCGGTAACTTGAATAGCGACAAATTGTCACTTATTTCCGCTCTAACCCTAATCCTCTGTGAAGTGAACGCTTATTCAAAAGGGTGTGATAATTTTAAAATCCGACGACCACTCACCGGATAATGCTTCAGACATAGCAATCCCTCATACCCGCTCACAAGGTAATATTTCGGTAATTAGTTTGTCACAGAACCGTCGCAGGCGGTGATTCGAAAACCAACAATTTGTCACTCGCCCGCGATCGCTATATGTTTCACGCCTCCAGAATAGTGGCTGACTTTAGTTGCGTGATAAGATCCATGAAAATATTCAATCAATGTGTTAGTTTATCAACTTGAAATGAAACTCACTACACAAATCAAGTCGATTCGTATCTGAATGTTCTAAATCGGTACAACTCTAATCCTTTGACAAATCCCTTAACGCGTTTTTGTTGAATCGAACGTAACCCGAATATTACTGACGCCGACTTTCAGCCGCATTGAATTATTCGCACATTCGCCGCTGTTTTCACACTTATAGAATCAATACCAACTATAACTCTACAAGAATCAAGAATCACAAGTATGTGCATTACACAGTTATTGTCTTTATTAACTTGAAATCAAACACTTAACAAAAACACGCAACTAATCATTTGGCAACTCTAGCATTACCAAAAAAATTCCAGTATTGTTGATTGAAAATCCTTGAGTCATTATTATCAAAAATGTTATAGTACCGCATCGGAATCCATTCGCGGGATGTACTAAAGGTAAATCCAGATAATCCAAAATGAAATATTTGGTCTTTGACAAACATGACTACTAACTTTGATCCAGTCACATTTCAAGATTATACTTTGAAACAATCCTTGAAACTTAAATCTCTATTCACGACTGAGTTTTCCGTTTGTCAGTTTCAGTAAATACTATCGCGATATTTTAATGTGTTACTACACACAATAGAATCATTCAATGAAATAGCACCTGTTGTAAATATTTCTAACTTGACAACCACTTGTGCATACCGCGATCGACTTGTGACGCGATGAGTTAAATCGGAATATTTCAATCTATTTCTCGAAACCTTGAACAAGCTATCGGGTTATTTTTTTTGTTGTAATCGAGTGAACGGAAATAGTATTACGTCTCAACATTTTAACATCTTCCCATACACAAAAGAGTAAAATACAAAAAACCTTGTCAAGTCAATCCGTTTGTAACTTACCCAACCAAAGCAAAAAGTATCCTTATGAAAAGTAGACAAGACTACGCGAGTAATCACCACAATCCAAAATCCATAGCAAGTTCGGTTGTATTCATAGTCCACCAACTCGTACTTTTATTCAACTGTAAAAGTCGTTACTATTCCGCAAGACAAAGAAATTACTATGTGGTATATTTTGTAAGACAAAAGTAATTACTTCTCGGTGTCGGCGACTTGAGATTAACATATGTTTTGAGTATATGATATTTGAATGTCTGACCAACGTAGTTAAGAATTCATTTTATACGATCGAACACCGGTATTACATTGAAAGTTATCATGCTGTAAACATAAGGATTGACACATGGATTTGACATATGTAATAGTTGATCATGGCTTGATTATTAAATTATTCGCGTTAATTAGACCCGGCGTTGCGGTAAAGGTTATTATGGCAGCAACAAACTTTTCACCGCCGTGGTTATTAACATATTGATTTGTAAAACTATACTTGTCTGAAATGTTCTTGGTTTGAAAGATATTCCGTGTTGGTACAAATCACTCTGTGTATTACGGATATCAGAAAATATTTTTACAAATGTAGTTGTTTCCAGTAACCAAGACTAAAGATGACACAACAATTTCGTTTGGAATATCTTTACTGGACGCATCCTATTCTACTAGACTTGAGTAATACACAAAACTCATAGCATTAACAAAATCGCAATAGGCGCTACACTGAAATCTACAAAATGTGTTTGTATTGTTACTCAAAGTAGTGATCATAAATTATCATTTAAATAAGTAATTGTAATCATAAAACCAAACTTGTGAAAGTCATTACCATAACAAAAGAATATTGTAGGTTGCTTGCTAAATGTATGCCGGAAATATTTGTAGAACGCTCACGACCAAAGAAATCGGAAATTTCTCCCCATTGTCATTCGTCAAAGTATATGTTGTCACAATACTCATCCCGTAAAAGATCTTACTTGTATGTGATTGAATCGCCGGTAATTAACTCGCTAAATCAAACCATAAGGAAATTTCACTCAGTCATCGGATTATGATATTAAACAGCGTCGCTTAATCGGCATAGAGCGTTTTTCTAAATGCAAATCATACCTGACCAACAGAAAACAATTTTCACTCACCTCGTAATGAAACCAAGTGGTGGGCCTACGTTCAATATTTTGTTTGTGTCAAATACTTTGCAATAAACACACACACTGGAGTGGTTGAGCTTTACATCATCAAGCTGTCATCTGTAAATCGAGATCACATCCGACTTGTAACTGTATCGTTTACCTAACCGAGTTGTATGCACAGTTTCATATTTTTATCATTTAGTGATTGCTGAACATACCAAACGATACACATTCACTTCCGAAATACTGCGTTGATCTCAATTCCCTTTGTCGTGATAACCGAAGTACATTTGTTTCGAATTCGTAACAGCCGACTTTTCTATGACACGATAAATTTTGACAAGTTATGCTTAGAAGATTGGTTGCATATCGCGAAAAATAACATACTGCTCATATTGATACCGTTAATCGGTATTTTCACGCGAGTCGATTTTCAAATGAGTAAAATTTATTACATGAGTTTCTCCGCTTAATGTAAATGAAAACTCAGTCGTCTTTTAACATCACATAGACATTGATAAAAAGTAAGTAAGCAATCAAACACAACACTTTGTACGACACTAATTATTGTTCCACACATCTCATTTCATACTAAGTGTATACGAAAGATATTCATGTTACACGAAAATATTCGCTCATGCTACAAACCTGTACAATGATTGGTGGTGTAAGTCCAGCACAATTGTGGTATCCACACGAGTTTAGTTAACACAATTTACGACACCGAGGTCGCCTCATCTTTCGTAAGACAACAAACCAAGGCTTCAGGATATGTCCATGTCATAACAATAAATCAACTACTCCAACAACAGAATACATATGTTTTCTAGCACGGTGCTTACATCTTACACACAAATCAACCAACTTTGCTAACGAAAAGCGCTGAGTCATCACATGGTTGTCCTCACAACAATACAACTAAAACATACTATCATACAAAATGGCCGTTATAGTTTGCACACCAACGATACATCGTACAAGTAGCAAGTCTCGAGAATCCAGTTATTCAAAAAAACGTGAAAGTGTTTCTACGCCAAGTCGGTATGTTGACGATAGCATATATTGTAATATCATGATCGATTTACATTCGTTGGTCACAAAATGTCACTACTCTAAATAATTATTTTTCACTCAAAGCCTACTTGTCACCATTCGTTTCATCAAGCACGAGTTCAAGAAACCTGCTACGACATGAATTGTTATTTTTATGTTGTGTAAATAGGTAATAATTAATTTTAGTAACACTATATCAACATCATCGAGTTGCGTGAATAGATTTACATGTGGTCTTGTGGTTTTAATCGAAGTATACAGCACGGTCTAATGTAGAGTCATCTCTACTGTACAGCAACTCGGTAATCGAAATGCATTAAAATTTAAACAACGATCTTGTTTCGTCGCACCAAAAATATGTTTACTATCGCGATACTCTGCACAGGCCGTGTAAATCCTTTTCACACTCGTAATAGTATACCAACAGCTACCGGCGACAACGTTTAACAATACCAACAACACTAAACATACGATACCTACCCAAGTAAAATTACCATTTTCACCTAGAGGTCGGTCGTTACCCGAGTAGAAATACCATTGTCCTTTGGAGATTTATCGTTTACCCAGTGTAACAAACCTTTTTCCCTTGGAAATATATTTTTTCTCTTGGTAACTAACCTTTTTCACTTGGAAATCTATTTTTGTCCTGGATAACAAACCTTTTCACTTGGAAATATATTTTTTCTCTTGGTAACAAACCTTTTTCACTTGGAAATATATTTTTTCTCTGGTTAACAAACCTTTTTCACTTGGAAATATATTTTTTCTCTGGTTAACAAACCTTTTTCACTTGGAAATATATTTTTTCTCTGGTTAACAAACCTTTTTCACTTGGAAATATATTTTTTCTCTGGGTAACAAACCTTTTTCACTTGGAAATATATTTTTTCCCCGGGTAACAAACCTTTTTCCCTGAGCAACAAACCATTTTCACTTGGTGGTTCGTCGTTTACCCGAGTAAAAATATCATTTTCTTTTGGAGATCCGGCGTTTACCCAGTGTAACAATACATTTTCACTTGGAAAAATACTTTTACCTAGAGTAACTAATCATTTTCTCCTGGGTAACAAACCCTTTTCGTCTGGAAACTATCATTTACCTGAGTACCAATACCGTTTTCACTTGGAAATCTATCTTTTCCCTGGGTAACAATACCATTTTCGTTTTAAAAACTGACAACCACACCGGTCAATTTGATACTTTTTGTATATTGTTACAACAGACAGCGACAAAATATACACCAACAACGACTCCGATACATTTGTCTAATCAAATATTCACTTGCTCTGATGCATCCCATCAAAATCATTGGTTACTCACATACAATAACAACGTGCTGTTGTACATCGACATGTATGTTTTCGGAATTGGTGAATAAAGGGGTTTCCGATATGTCCGTGATGTCCGGGTTCGTGCTTTGGATTTTCCAGAGTCAAAATGTCTGAATAAAACACCTCCTCGACTTTGGTAACTGGTTGATACACGGATAATGGTGTTTGGAAAACGGATGAATTTTTGTTCCCCATCGCGCTGACAACATCGGGTACTTGTGAGTTTCCTCGGGTCTGTTTACTATATTGTGTCTTTACTGGTCAATACATGTCGCTCCAGTCAGCTGAAACCGGATCACTAATATGAGAAAGTGTGGGGGCCGGATCCGGATATTCACTCATGACCCAACGACCGATATTCAAGTAAACATGTTACCGACCGTGTTTTGTCTCCATGAAAAATACCTATGCATACACCATCACATCAAGTACGTCACGATTGTTCACAAGTATTTGCGTAAACGAGGTGTATGTACAATGTGTCGATGCACAAACATCATGGGACACAAATTCACGTTCTCAAGTCTCATCATGCGCCGACTCTGTACATTCAATGTGGGCATAGATGACTTGGAGACATGATACAATGGATAGTGCATTATGCATACCGATATATTCTCAGTCAAATATGCGACCCATACACATCCATATACCCTGATTTTCGCTGAATATCCACAACACCAACAAATCTGTACATTTCTTTTCCCCTGACCTCGACGATAGAGTTGTCATCCCAATGTACCAATCGAGTGTATGGTTCATCAGGTGAAAATCCAAATCAAATGTCGCCAAGGTATCGTTTTTCATTTTCAATATTTCCACCGCTGCATCTTGTCTGTGTCGTAAAACCACGGTGTGAGGCCAGAGGAATCTATGGAACGTTACGCGTAATCCCATAATTACTCGGGGATATAGTCAGGTAACGACAACGTTTTCTCAGTGGTCTGCGTGGGTGCACCGTTTCAATACGTAGCTGGATCAACTAGACCAAAAGTTTCCAACCACGTTTTATAACGGCATGTAGAATTACGAGACAGCACCCTCTTGCGGAGTGGTTAACACGAAATCAGTCTTCAACCCACAGAGACACACCTCGGATTACATTATCTAATCGTATTCGAACTCGAGATTCACACACACACAGAGTCCCTGTTTACGATTTCAATCCGGAGTCACTGCTCACGATGTTTAGCTGGAGTCGTTGTGTGGGAGTAGCAACATCGGGCATATTCATCACCTGCAAGATTGATAACGATGGTGATCGCCAAATACCGAAAACCAGGTGAAACACTGCGGTCTCAGCAAAAAGTTCGCAGGTTAGGACGAACAATACGTGGAGGGATTGAGCGAGTTACGCAACCCGATTATGTCGAAGTCTAGATCACGATACAAGTCTACCTGAGAATCCGAACAATCTTGCAAAATCAAGGTGTGAACCCGTGAAAGGGCTGTACTCGTGTGAGATGTATTTTTCACAAGTTGGGTGGAGGTCGGTTCATACTAAGACCATGTTACGTCCAAATATGACCGCTTGCCTGTCTCCAAGTCATCTATGCCCACATTGAATGTACAGAGTCGGCGCATGATGAGACTTGAGAACGTGAATTTGTGTCCCATGATGTTTGTGCATCGACACATTGTACATACACCTCGTTTACGCAAATACTTGTGAACAATCGTGACGTACTTGATGTGATGGTGTATGCATAGGTATTTTTCATGGAGACAAAACACGGTCTGTAACATGTTTACTTGAATATCGGTCGTTGGGTCATGAGTGAATATCCGGATCCGGCCCCCACACTTTCTCATATTAGTGATCCGGTTTCAGCTGACTGGAGCGACATGTATTGACCAGTAAAGACACAATATAGTAAACAGACCCGAGGAAACTCACAAGTACCCGATGTTGTCAGCGCGATGGGGAACATAAATTCATCCGTTTTCCAAACACCATTATCCGTGTATCAACCAGTTACCAAAGTCGAGGAGGTGTTTTATTCAGACATTTTGACTCTGGAAAATCCAAAGCACGAACCCGGACATCACGGACATATCGGAAACCCCTTTATTCACCAATTCCGAAAACATACATGTCGATGTACAACAGCACGTTGTTATTGTATGTGAGTAACCAATGATTTTGATGGGATGCATCAGAGCAAGTGAATATTTGATTAGACAAATGTATCGGAGTCGTTGTTGGTGTATATTTTGTCGCTGTCTGTTGTAACAATATACAAAAAATATCAAATTGACCGGTGTGGTTGTCAGTTTTTAAAACGAAAATGGTATTGTTACCCAGGGAAAAGATAGATTTCCAAGTGAAAACGGTATTGGTACTCAGGTAAATGATAGTTTCCAGACGAAAAGGGTTTGTTACCCAGGAGAAAATGATTAGTTACTCTAGGTAAAAGTATTTTTCCAAGTGAAAATGTATTGTTACACTGGGTAAACGCCGGATCTCCAAAAGAAAATGATATTTTTACTCGGGTAAACGACGGACCACCAAGTGAAAATGGTTTGTTGCTCAGGGAAAAAGGTTTGTTACCCGGGGAAAAAATATATTTCCAAGTGAAAAAGGTTTGTTACCCAGAGAAAAAATATATTTCCAAGTGAAAAAGGTTTGTTAACCAGAGAAAAAATATATTTCCAAGTGAAAAAGGTTTGTTACCAAAAGAAAAAATATATTTCCAAGTGAAAAAGGTTTGTTATCCAGGACAAAAATAGATTTCCAAGTGAAAAAGGTTAGTTACCAAGAGAAAAAATATATTTCCAAGGGAAAAAGGTTTGTTACACTGGGTAAACGATAAATCTCCAAAGGACAATGGTATTTCTACTCGGGTAACGACCGACCTCTAGGTGAAAATGGTAATTTTACTTGGGTAGGTATCGTATGTTTAGTGTTGTTGGTATTGTTAAACGTTGTCGCCGGTCGCTGTTGGTATACTATTACGAGTGTGAAAAGGATTTACACGGCCTGTGCAGAGTATCGCGATAGTAAACATAAGTAGTTATATAGATCGGTCAACCGGTGGCAGGGGTTCTTATGGGCGGGGTCGCATGCTAACGAGAAACCGGGGGTGGCATGCTAACGTTTTCGTCTTATGGCGGGGGTGGCATGCTAACGTTTTCGTCTTATGGGTGCGGTCGCATGATAACGCGAAACTCGTGGTGGCATGCTAATGTTTTTTGGTATACGTGCGGCGACATGCTAACGACGATAAATGTGTCTGTCATGTATTCTTACGGGATCTGTGGCGACTCGCCATGTGTTCTTATGGGCGCGGTCGTGATTCGTACTTTCAGGCATCTCTCGCGCGTTGTTGAATATGTATCAAGTAAATAGTCATGCGAATGAATCTTTGTTAATGTGTATATCGTTATTCTTATGGACGCGGCGATGATTCGTACTTTCGAGTATAGACATCTCTCGCGTGGTGTTGAATATGTACGAGTCACCAACAATAACCGCGCGGACGGAAACGTGGTTTGTTGTGAGGATTACGCGTGCGACCTATATTTCGAATGACCTGCGCGCTGACTTATTTCTCGTCTAGTCGCTACTATCGATTATTACACTAGACCGGTCAGTGTGAAATAGTTTGATCGTAAATTATGATATATGATGTCGTAGTTTAGTCGTATCAAATGACCGATCGTGTTCTCTCTTTCCTCGCTATTGATTGCTAGCTGAATAATACTTTCGGCTTATTCGCTGTTTCGCGCGTACAAAATAGTCTGCTGTTCACAGTCTCAACTTCATCGCGATAGCACAATTTTCACACCTCGATCAGTAGAACAACACCGCACTAACGCAGTTGGCGAATCACATAGGTCATACATTTTACGCGAAATGAAATATTGTATTGTGGTATACAAATATGCAAACTATTCTTTCAATTCAACAAGTCTAGTTAACGAATCGATTTTCAAGCTGCCGACACAGTTTTTAACACGAGTGAGTTGATATTTCTTCCCGGGTACGAGCGAGGCTTTGTTCCATTGATCCAAAACCACCTCACCAGTATCATCCTTCAATGTAAAACTGTATAATTTCAACTCCTTTCCGGCCCCAGAATTGACCATCTTCTCCTCTCGAGAAACACAAGTAGCGGCGATCGAAACGTATTCATCTTTATTCCCGTATACCGATTCGCAGGTCAATAATGGGTATTCTTCAGTCGTATGTCTCGATTTTCCATGCGTGGTTACTGACGAAGCCCGTCCCAGTAATACAGCAGGTTTTCCAGTAAACTTGTCAATTTGGACCCAACCGGATTTGACCATGAGTTTTTTTCGTTTGGAGAATGCTTTCTCAATGACCCCGAACAATTCACGATTGAAACACGTGAAAGATATCTCTTCGTTATTACCGTCGATGAATATACCTTTGAGATATTGGCTAACGCCACCTCTTTTGGGTGATGAGACGAATTTGACGCCGACGTGAAAATTTGAAGTTGCTCCGACTTGCATAGTGTTGACGCTGTTCGATGCCATATCGTTTGATAAAGTGGGAGTCATCAGTGTAACTCACTACACAAATCAAGTTGAATCGTATTTGAATGTATTGATTCGACCCAACTCAAATCCTTTGACAAATCCTATTAACGCGATCTGTTGAATCGAACGTAACCTGAATATTACTGACGCCAACATTCACCCGCATCGGATCATTCACACATTCCACGTCGGTGTTTTAACACTTATAGAATCAATACCAACTATCTCTAACCCGATAATATTCAATCATTTTGGTAATTTGCCAACTTTAAATCCATTCGCGGGATGTACTAAAGGTAAATCCAAATAATCCAGAATGAAATATTTGGACTTCGACATTGCGTGAATTGAAATAGGTTTGACAAACATGACTACCAACTTTCACCCAGTCACATTTCAAGATTATACTTTGAAACAATCCTTGAAACTGACAACTCTATTCACGACTCCGTTTCCGTTTGTAAAATAGAGTTTCAGAAATACTATCACTATGACAACTCAACATTTTAACATCTCACCATGCAGAAACGAGTTAAATACAAAAACCTTGGTAAGTCAATCCGTTTGTAGTAACTCACCAAACCAAAACAAAAAGTGTCCGTATGAAAAGTAGACAAGACTACGCGAGTAATCACTACAACCCACAAACATACCAACTCAGTTGTATCCATATCCCATATTTTTTATTCAACTGTAACATGAAGTAATTACTACTTGGCGCGCGGTTTGAGATTAACACATTACATTTGAGTATACGAGATTTGAATGTCTGACCAACGTAGTTGAGAATTCTTACAATCGAACGATGGTGTTATATTCAAAGTTATCATGCTGTGAACATAAGGATTGACGCATTGATTTGACATATGAGATTTGTAATAGTTGATCATTACTTGATTATTAAATTATGACATTATTAGACCAGGGTTGTGTTGAAGGTTATTACGATACCAACAAACTTTTCAGAAACATTGTTATTAACATATCGATTTGTAAAACTAGATTAACATGTCTGAAATGTTTTGGTTGGGAAGATTATGCCGTGTTCGTAAAAACCACGCAGCGTATTGTGGAAATCAGGAAATAATTTACAAATGTAATTGTCTCCAGTAACCAAGACTAAAGATGAAACAACAATTTTCTTTGTTGAACAATAACCGGTATAATACTTTATCGTCGTAATCTGCGGTGGGAATTGAAACACTTTCGCACATTTCCCGGTGTCAAGATATCACACTAGGTGAATTGACATATCGCCGCTTGATTAATGCTTAATCCGTTCGCGCCATTTCACACACTTTGATCATTACAAAAAACAAATTGGAATATGTTTGCTATATGCATTCAATTCGGTTAGAAATGTCTGGTACACAACAATCGTAATATCAATGAAGTACTTGCTACACTGTAATTCACTTAACGTGTTTTGCATTGTTGATCATTTGTAGTATTGATTGTTTTTGAACCCCCGAATAATAATTCCCCGACATGAAACCAAACCGTTGAAAGTCGTTACCATCACAACGAAACAATTTGTACGATGTTTGCTAAATGTATCCTATAGTTAGGTGTACTAGAATTATTTGTCTAACACATACACCGACAATGCAATCGAAAATTTTCCGTTGTCATTGCTAGAGTAAATGTCATCACAATACTCTGTCACTAAAAGACGTTACTTGTATGTGATTGAATCCCTAACAATTATCTCACTAAACCGAACTCCAAAGAAATTTTACTCACTCGACGGATATGAAACAGCGTCGCTTAATCGGTCTATATCGTTTTTCTAAAGGTAAATCATATCCATCCAATAGAAAACAATTTTCACTAGCTTGGTAATGAAACCGAAGTCTTCAGTCGATATTTTGTTTGTGTCAAATACTTTGTAATAAACACATTTGAGTGGTTGAGCTTTACATCATCAAGCTGTCATCTGTAAATCGAGATTACATCCGACTTGTAACTCTATCGTTTAACTAACCGAGTTGTATGCACAGTTTGATATTTTGGTCATTTAGTGATTGCTGAACATACCAAACGATGCACACCCACCGCCGAAATACTGCGTTGATCTTAATTTCCATCATCGTGATAATCGAAGTACATTTCTTTCGAATTCGTAACAACCGACTACGACATGATAAATTTTTGACAAGTTTACTTAGAAGGTTTGTTGCATATCGCGAAAAATAATATACCACTCATATTGATACTGTTACTTCATTGATCGATATTTTTAAACGAGTAAAATTTATTACTTGAGTTTCTCCGCTTAATGTAAATGTAAACTCAGTCGTCTTTTAACATCACAAATACATTGATAAAAAGTAGGCAATCAAACACAACACTTTGTACGACACTAATTATTGTTCCACACATCTCATTTCATACTAAGTGTATACGAAAGATATTCACGACACATGAAAATATTCGCTCATGCTACGAACATACGCAATGATTGGTGGTGCTTTCAAACTGTTTCGATATCACAAGAACTTTATTGTCTGAATGGGTGTTCATGTATCTTAATAATCAAATAGTTCAACACAGAACTAGTACTAACAGAAACATCAGAGAGTTGTTTACACAAAAGTTTGTATGTGTACAGTATGCGAATACCATGTGTAAGTCCAGCACAATTGCAGTATCCATCCGAGTTTAGTCAACACAAATTTATTACAACGGAGCCACGTAAACTTTCGTGAAAGAAAAGCATACTCACTTCCAGAGGGTTATGTCAACACCATAGCAGTAAATCAGCTACTCCAACAACAAAGTACATATGTTTCTAGCCACGATCCTTACATCTTTCACATAGATCAATCTAGTTTGCTAACGAAATGTGCTGAGTCATCACACGATTGCCCTCACAACAAAACAGCTAGAAGATATTATCATACAAAAATATTCCTAACCCTTTGCGCACCAGTGACAAATCATACAACAAACATTTTTTGTGAGGTGAATTGTTGTTCAGTGTCAAGTCTACCTGTTGAAACGTACATTAAAACAACACAGTCACAATTCAATTAAAACCACGAATCTATTTTCATTTCGTCACATACAGAAAAATAAATTTTCTTTCCCGAACACATACTTGTAACCAATCGCTTTCATTAAACACACATCTCCATAAAAGTATTTACTTTCTACAGCATAGACAGTCCGATGTAGTCAAGAAATATTTTTATTAATCAAAATCATCGATTTCTGTTCACGGCGTTAGTGTGTGCATGTCATACCTGTGGGCCCCGTATTAAAATGGACAAGACACGACTGAATGTAAGGGGGTAGAAGTCTATCACATCGATTTACATGTGGTCCTCGCTACGGTTTCAAAAAACGAATCATATATTTTGCATTGGTCGAGACCGAGCGAACCAGTTACATGTATTCGCGGTAATGATTTTGCTTGTCATATGCGAATGATAGGGTTGCTACTCCGACAAATCAAATCAACATACAACAATCTTCTGACGATCATAATAGCAATTTCATTTTCCACCCCTTCGTAACTGTATACCCACGAAAAGTATATGGTACAACTCGGTAACTACGTTTAACAAGACCAATCACACTACCAGCGTTGAACACAAGATACCTACCCAAGTAAAAATATCATTCTGGTTTGGACAACTGACGTTTACCTGTGTAAAACTATCATTTTCACTTGGAGGTCCACCGTTACCTAACTAAAATACCATTGTCCTTTGGAGATTTATCGTTTACCCAGTGTAACAATCCCCTTTTCCTTTGGAAATATATTTTTTTCTCTGGGTAACAAACTTTTTCACTTGGAAATATATTTTTTCCCTGGATAACAATCCTTTTTCACTTGGAAATATATTTTTTCCCTGGATAACAATCCTTTTTCACTTGGAAATATATTTTTTCTCTGGGTAACAAACCTTTTTCACTTGGAAATATATTTTTTCCCTGGATAACAATCCTTTTTCACTTGGAAATATATTTTTTCTCTGGGTAACAAACCTTTTTCACTTGGGAATATATTTTTTCTCTGGATAACAAACCATTTTCACTTGGTGGGTCGTCGTTTACCTTAGTAAAAATATTATTTTCCTTTGGAGATCCGGCGTTTACCCAGGGTAACAATACATTTTCTCTTGTCCATCTAGCTTTTCCCAGAGTAACAAAACCATTTTCATTTTGAAATCTGACAAACACACCTGACAATTTGGTATTTGTTGTATTGACGATAGTTTGAAATAGATTACAACGAACAGTGACGGAAATATACACGGACTACCGGTTTCAGAGTATACCTCCATCAGTCGTATCACATCAATATCATCGGTTAACCACATACAATATGCTCTTGTACACAGAAATGTATGTTCTGGAAAATTGGACAATAGGCTTCGATAGTTCTGTGATGTCCGGGTTCGTGCTTTGGATTTTCCAGAGTCAAAATGTCTGAATAAAACACCTCCTCGACGAAGGTTGGTATGTGGATAACGGTGTTCGGAAAACGGTTGGATTTATGTCACCCATCGCGATAACAATTCCGAGTCGAGTTTTCTCCCGCATGTTTACTATATTGTGTCTTTATTGGTCAATGTATGTCTCGACATTCAGTTTGAAATCCGAAACCCTGATAAAGTATGTAACCGGATCCGGATATCAACTCTGAATCGATAAACCAATGAACAATATTCAAAGTAAACATGTTACACCCTGTGTTTCCACGAAAAAATACCATCCAGACATACGTCGCGCTTGTTTGCCCACACCAGTATACGCGTAAATGGAGGGGTGTGACATTGCATGCAATGTGTTGGTATACAAACATCGATCCACAGACATTATCATAGCCGGTAGTTTTGATGTAGATCGAATGTTATCACACCCGATAACAATACCAATAAGCCACATTGCAATGACTCTGAATCAATCTGAAGCAGGACATACAGACACACAAACATGGAACCGTAACATGGGTTATTCGCACAACGGTGAAAGTGAACTTTACAACATATATCAATATTGCGTTCACAGTCAAATATGCGAACCGTGCACAATCATATACCAGCTTTTTGTTGGATATGTACGAAACCAATAAATCGATACATTTCTGTTCCTTCTACGTCAATAATACAAGCGTCATTCCAATGCATCGCTCGAATGTAAGGTTCGTCTGGTGTAAAATCCATGTCAAATAACACCAAAGTGTGCTTTCCGTGTTTTATTATTTCCACCGACGCTTCTTGTCTGTGTCGTAACACTATGGTGCGGGGAGTTGAAAAACGGTGGATTGTGAAACGGATTGACATGACCAACAGAATCGACGTCAATAGCCTTGTGGTGATGACAGTTTCAAAATGCTTCGATATGACGAGACCAACCTCGATCTCCTGTGGCGATGACCGTTTCGAAATGTCGCCGGACGAACTAGACCCTTACGAAAGTGTGTAATATGCTTGCGTGTGAAATCACGAGGTAGTGTTCTATTGTGGTGTACGATTGCAGTCTTCATTCCACAGAAACACACCTTATTGGATCACAGTATCAGTCCGAGATTTGCACGATATTTATTTGGAGTCGTTATGTGGGAGTAGCGATGTCCATGCATCGTGAATGAAAGACTGATTGCAATCATTTCGAGCACCGTACTTCGATAGTTCACATTGGTCAAACGCTGCAGTCTCAGCAGAAAACTTCGGTGTCGACAACACGATGGATATCGACCGATGTATCCAATTGGTCTGGGTGATCTGTCCGGAGATAGGGTCATGACTATCTTGTAATGTTACAACACGATAACACCATCGAGTAAATCAGTGAACGGTGTCGAAATATCGATGTAATAGCGCAGACTCAGAGTCATTGCAATGTGGCTTATTGGTATTG
Organism: Botryllus schlosseri; assembly: GCF_051294905.1. Classification (NCBI taxonomy): domain Eukaryota; kingdom Metazoa; phylum Chordata; class Ascidiacea; order Stolidobranchia; family Styelidae; genus Botryllus; species Botryllus schlosseri. Next base: position 34,469,066 of record NC_137237.1, on the reverse strand, counting down.
TTATCGGGTGTGATAACATTCGATCTACATCAAAACTACCGGCTATGATAATGTCTGTGGATCGATGTTTGTATACCAACACATTGCATGCAATGTCACACCCCTCCATTTACGCGTATACTGGTGTGGGCAAACAAGCGCGACGTATGTCTGGATGGTATTTTTTCGTGGAAACACAGGGTGTAACATGTTTACTTTGAATATTGTTCATTGGTTTATCGATTCAGAGTTGATATCCGGATCCGGTTACATACTTTATCAGGGTTTCGGATTTCAAACTGAATGTCGAGACATACATTGACCAATAAAGACACAATATAGTAAACATGCGGGAGAAAACTCGACTCGGAATTGTTATCGCGATGGGTGACATAAATCCAACCGTTTTCCGAACACCGTTATCCACATACCAACCTTCGTCGAGGAGGTGTTTTATTCAGACATTTTGACTCTGGAAAATCCAAAGCACGAACCCGGACATCACAGAACTATCGAAGCCTATTGTCCAATTTTCCAGAACATACATTTCTGTGTACAAGAGCATATTGTATGTGGTTAACCGATGATATTGATGTGATACGACTGATGGAGGTATACTCTGAAACCGGTAGTCCGTGTATATTTCCGTCACTGTTCGTTGTAATCTATTTCAAACTATCGTCAATACAACAAATACCAAATTGTCAGGTGTGTTTGTCAGATTTCAAAATGAAAATGGTTTTGTTACTCTGGGAAAAGCTAGATGGACAAGAGAAAATGTATTGTTACCCTGGGTAAACGCCGGATCTCCAAAGGAAAATAATATTTTTACTAAGGTAAACGACGACCCACCAAGTGAAAATGGTTTGTTATCCAGAGAAAAAATATATTCCCAAGTGAAAAAGGTTTGTTACTCAGAGAAAAAATATATTTCCAAGTGAAAAAGGTTTATTACCAAGAGAAAAAATATATTTCCAAGTGAAAAAGGTTTGTTACCCAGAGAAAAAATATATTTCCAAGTGAAAAAGGATTGTTATCCAGGGAAAAAATATATTTCCAAGTGAAAAAGGTTTGTTACCCAGAGAAAAAATATATTTCCAAGTGAAAAAGGATTGTTATCCAGGGAAAAAATATATTTCCAAGTGAAAAAGGATTGTTATCCAGGGAAAAAAATATATTTCCAAGTGAAAAAGTTTGTTACCCAGAGAAAAAAATATATTTCCAAAGGAAAAGGGGATTGTTACACTGGGTAAACGATAAATCTCCAAAGGACAATGGTATTTTAGTTAGGTAACGGTGGACCTCCAAGTGAAAATGATAGTTTTACACAGGTAAACGTCAGTTGTCCAAACCAGAATGATATTTTTACTTGGGTAGGTATCTTGTGTTCAACGCTGGTAGTGTGATTGGTCTTGTTAAACGTAGTTACCGAGTTGTACCATATACTTTTCGTGGGTATACAGTTACGAAGGGGTGGAAAATGAAATTGCTATTATGATCGTCAGAAGATTGTTGTATGTTGATTTGATTTGTCGGAGTAGCAACCCTATCATTCGCATATGACAAGCAAAATCATTACCGCGAATACATGTAACTGGTTCGCTCGGTCTCGACCAATGCAAAATATATGATTCGTTTTTTGAAACCGTAGCGAGGACCACATGTAAATCGATGTGATAGACTTCTACCCCCTTACATTCAGTCGTGTCTTGTCCATTTTAATACGGGGCCCACAGGTATGACATGCACACACTAACGCCGTGAACAGAAATCGATGATTTTGATTAATAAAAATATTTCTTGACTACATCGGACTGTCTATGCTGTAGAAAGTAAATACTTTTATGGAGATGTGTGTTTAATGAAAGCGATTGGTTACAAGTATGTGTTCGGGAAAGAAAATTTATTTTTCTGTATGTGACGAAATGAAAATAGATTCGTGGTTTTAATTGAATTGTGACTGTGTTGTTTTAATGTACGTTTCAACAGGTAGACTTGACACTGAACAACAATTCACCTCACAAAAAATGTTTGTTGTATGATTTGTCACTGGTGCGCAAAGGGTTAGGAATATTTTTGTATGATAATATCTTCTAGCTGTTTTGTTGTGAGGGCAATCGTGTGATGACTCAGCACATTTCGTTAGCAAACTAGATTGATCTATGTGAAAGATGTAAGGATCGTGGCTAGAAACATATGTACTTTGTTGTTGGAGTAGCTGATTTACTGCTATGGTGTTGACATAACCCTCTGGAAGTGAGTATGCTTTTCTTTCACGAAAGTTTACGTGGCTCCGTTGTAATAAATTTGTGTTGACTAAACTCGGATGGATACTGCAATTGTGCTGGACTTACACATGGTATTCGCATACTGTACACATACAAACTTTTGTGTAAACAACTCTCTGATGTTTCTGTTAGTACTAGTTCTGTGTTGAACTATTTGATTATTAAGATACATGAACACCCATTCAGACAATAAAGTTCTTGTGATATCGAAACAGTTTGAAAGCACCACCAATCATTGCGTATGTTCGTAGCATGAGCGAATATTTTCATGTGTCGTGAATATCTTTCGTATACACTTAGTATGAAATGAGATGTGTGGAACAATAATTAGTGTCGTACAAAGTGTTGTGTTTGATTGCCTACTTTTTATCAATGTATTTGTGATGTTAAAAGACGACTGAGTTTACATTTACATTAAGCGGAGAAACTCAAGTAATAAATTTTACTCGTTTAAAAATATCGATCAATGAAGTAACAGTATCAATATGAGTGGTATATTATTTTTCGCGATATGCAACAAACCTTCTAAGTAAACTTGTCAAAAATTTATCATGTCGTAGTCGGTTGTTACGAATTCGAAAGAAATGTACTTCGATTATCACGATGATGGAAATTAAGATCAACGCAGTATTTCGGCGGTGGGTGTGCATCGTTTGGTATGTTCAGCAATCACTAAATGACCAAAATATCAAACTGTGCATACAACTCGGTTAGTTAAACGATAGAGTTACAAGTCGGATGTAATCTCGATTTACAGATGACAGCTTGATGATGTAAAGCTCAACCACTCAAATGTGTTTATTACAAAGTATTTGACACAAACAAAATATCGACTGAAGACTTCGGTTTCATTACCAAGCTAGTGAAAATTGTTTTCTATTGGATGGATATGATTTACCTTTAGAAAAACGATATAGACCGATTAAGCGACGCTGTTTCATATCCGTCGAGTGAGTAAAATTTCTTTGGAGTTCGGTTTAGTGAGATAATTGTTAGGGATTCAATCACATACAAGTAACGTCTTTTAGTGACAGAGTATTGTGATGACATTTACTCTAGCAATGACAACGGAAAAATTTTCGATTGCATTGTCGGTGTATGTGTTAGACAAATAATTCTAGTACACCTAACTATAGGATACATTTAGCAAACATCGTACAAATTGTTTCGTTGTGATGGTAACGACTTTCAACGGTTTGGTTTCATGTCGGGGAATTATTATTCGGGGGTTCAAAAACAATCAATACTACAAATGATCAACAATGCAAAACACGTTAAGTGAATTACAGTGTAGCAAGTACTTCATTGATATTACGATTGTTGTGTACCAGACATTTCTAACCGAATTGAATGCATATAGCAAACATATTCCAATTTGTTTTTTGTAATGATCAAAGTGTGTGAAATGGCGCGAACGGATTAAGCATTAATCAAGCGGCGATATGTCAATTCACCTAGTGTGATATCTTGACACCGGGAAATGTGCGAAAGTGTTTCAATTCCCACCGCAGATTACGACGATAAAGTATTATACCGGTTATTGTTCAACAAAGAAAATTGTTGTTTCATCTTTAGTCTTGGTTACTGGAGACAATTACATTTGTAAATTATTTCCTGATTTCCACAATACGCTGCGTGGTTTTTACGAACACGGCATAATCTTCCCAACCAAAACATTTCAGACATGTTAATCTAGTTTTACAAATCGATATGTTAATAACAATGTTTCTGAAAAGTTTGTTGGTATCGTAATAACCTTCAACACAACCCTGGTCTAATAATGTCATAATTTAATAATCAAGTAATGATCAACTATTACAAATCTCATATGTCAAATCAATGCGTCAATCCTTATGTTCACAGCATGATAACTTTGAATATAACACCATCGTTCGATTGTAAGAATTCTCAACTACGTTGGTCAGACATTCAAATCTCGTATACTCAAATGTAATGTGTTAATCTCAAACCGCGCGCCAAGTAGTAATTACTTCATGTTACAGTTGAATAAAAAATATGGGATATGGATACAACTGAGTTGGTATGTTTGTGGGTTGTAGTGATTACTCGCGTAGTCTTGTCTACTTTTCATACGGACACTTTTTGTTTTGGTTTGGTGAGTTACTACAAACGGATTGACTTACCAAGGTTTTTGTATTTAACTCGTTTCTGCATGGTGAGATGTTAAAATGTTGAGTTGTCATAGTGATAGTATTTCTGAAACTCTATTTTACAAACGGAAACGGAGTCGTGAATAGAGTTGTCAGTTTCAAGGATTGTTTCAAAGTATAATCTTGAAATGTGACTGGGTGAAAGTTGGTAGTCATGTTTGTCAAACCTATTTCAATTCACGCAATGTCGAAGTCCAAATATTTCATTCTGGATTATTTGGATTTACCTTTAGTACATCCCGCGAATGGATTTAAAGTTGGCAAATTACCAAAATGATTGAATATTATCGGGTTAGAGATAGTTGGTATTGATTCTATAAGTGTTAAAACACCGACGTGGAATGTGTGAATGATCCGATGCGGGTGAATGTTGGCGTCAGTAATATTCAGGTTACGTTCGATTCAACAGATCGCGTTAATAGGATTTGTCAAAGGATTTGAGTTGGGTCGAATCAATACATTCAAATACGATTCAACTTGATTTGTGTAGTGAGTTACACTGATGACTCCCACTTTATCAAACGATATGGCATCGAACAGCGTCAACACTATGCAAGTCGGAGCAACTTCAAATTTTCACGTCGGCGTCAAATTCGTCTCATCACCCAAAAGAGGTGGCGTTAGCCAATATCTCAAAGGTATATTCATCGACGGTAATAACGAAGAGATATCTTTCACGTGTTTCAATCGTGAATTGTTCGGGGTCATTGAGAAAGCATTCTCCAAACGAAAAAAACTCATGGTCAAATCCGGTTGGGTCCAAATTGACAAGTTTACTGGAAAACCTGCTGTATTACTGGGACGGGCTTCGTCAGTAACCACGCATGGAAAATCGAGACATACGACTGAAGAATACCCATTATTGACCTGCGAATCGGTATACGGGAATAAAGATGAATACGTTTCGATCGCCGCTACTTGTGTTTCTCGAGAGGAGAAGATGGTCAATTCTGGGGCCGGAAAGGAGTTGAAATTATACAGTTTTACATTGAAGGATGATACTGGTGAGGTGGTTTTGGATCAATGGAACAAAGCCTCGCTCGTACCCGGGAAGAAATATCAACTCACTCGTGTTAAAAACTGTGTCGGCAGCTTGAAAATCGATTCGTTAACTAGACTTGTTGAATTGAAAGAATAGTTTGCATATTTGTATACCACAATACAATATTTCATTTCGCGTAAAATGTATGACCTATGTGATTCGCCAACTGCGTTAGTGCGGTGTTGTTCTACTGATCGAGGTGTGAAAATTGTGCTATCGCGATGAAGTTGAGACTGTGAACAGCAGACTATTTTGTACGCGCGAAACAGCGAATAAGCCGAAAGTATTATTCAGCTAGCAATCAATAGCGAGGAAAGAGAGAACACGATCGGTCATTTGATACGACTAAACTACGACATCATATATCATAATTTACGATCAAACTATTTCACACTGACCGGTCTAGTGTAATAATCGATAGTAGCGACTAGACGAGAAATAAGTCAGCGCGCAGGTCATTCGAAATATAGGTCGCACGCGTAATCCTCACAACAAACCACGTTTCCGTCCGCGCGGTTATTGTTGGTGACTCGTACATATTCAACACCACGCGAGAGATGTCTATACTCGAAAGTACGAATCATCGCCGCGTCCATAAGAATAACGATATACACATTAACAAAGATTCATTCGCATGACTATTTACTTGATACATATTCAACAACGCGCGAGAGATGCCTGAAAGTACGAATCACGACCGCGCCCATAAGAACACATGGCGAGTCGCCACAGATCCCGTAAGAATACATGACAGACACATTTATCGTCGTTAGCATGTCGCCGCACGTATACCAAAAAACATTAGCATGCCACCACGAGTTTCGCGTTATCATGCGACCGCACCCATAAGACGAAAACGTTAGCATGCCACCCCCGCCATAAGACGAAAACGTTAGCATGCCACCCCCGGTTTCTCGTTAGCATGCGACCCCGCCCATAAGAACCCCTGCCACCGGTTGACCGATCTATATAACTACTTATGTTTACTATCGCGATACTCTGCACAGGCCGTGTAAATCCTTTTCACACTCGTAATAGTATACCAACAGCTACCGGCGACAACGTTTAACAATACCAACAACACTAAACATACGATACCTACCCAAGTAAAATTACCATTTTCACCTAGAGGTCGGTCGTTACCCGAGTAGAAATACCATTGTCCTTTGGAGATTTATCGTTTACCCAGTGTAACAAACCTTTTTCCCTTGGAAATATATTTTTTCTCTTGGTAACTAACCTTTTTCACTTGGAAATCTATTTTTGTCCTGGATAACAAACCTTTTTCACTTGGAAATATATTTTTTCTCTTGGTAACAAACCTTTTTCACTTGGAAATATATTTTTTCTCTGGTTAACAAACCTTTTTCACTTGGAAATATATTTTTTCTCTGGGTAACAAACCTTTTTCACTTGGAAATATATTTTTTCCCCGGGTAACAAACCTTTTTCCCTGAGCAACAAACCATTTTCACTTGGTGGTCCGTCGTTTACCCGAGTAAAAATATCATTTTCTTTTGGAGATCCGGCGTTTACCCAGTGTAACAATACATTTTCACTTGGAAAAATACTTTTACCTAGAGTAACTAATCATTTTCTCCTGGGTAACAAACCCCTTTCGTCTGGAAACTATCATTTACCTGAGTACCAATACCGTTTTCACTTGGAAATCTATCTTTTCCCTGGGTAACAATACCATTTTCGTTTTAAAAACTGACAACCACACCGGTCAATTTGATATTTTTTGTATATTGTTACAACAGACAGCGACAAAATATACACCAACAACGACTCCGATACATTTGTCTAATCAAATATTCACTTGCTCTGATGCATCCCATCAAAATCATTGGTTACTCACATACAATAACAACGTGCTGTTGTACATCGACATGTATGTTTTCGGAATTGGTGAATAAAGGGGTTTCCGATATGTCCGTGATGTCCGGGTTCGTGCTTTGGATTTTCCAGAGTCAAAATGTCTGAATAAAACACCTCCTCGACTTTGGTAACTGGTTGATACACGGATAATGGTGTTTGGAAAACGGATGAATTTATGTTCCCCATCGCGCTGACAACATCGGGTACTTGTGAGTTTCCTCGGGTCTGTTTACTATATTGTGTCTTTACTGGTCAATACATGTCGCTCCAGTCAGCTGAAACCGGATCACTAATATGAGAAAGTGTGGGGGCCGGATCCGGATATTCACTCATGACCCAACGACCGATATTCAAGTAAACATGTTACAGACCGTGTTTTGTCTCCATGAAAAATACCTATGCATACACCATCACATCAAGTACGTCACGATTGTTCACAAGTATTTGCGTAAACGAGGTGTATGTACAATGTGTCGATGCACAAACATCATGGGACACAAATTCACGTTCTCAAGTCTCATCATGCGCCGACTCTGTACATTCAATGTGGGCATAGATGACTTGGAGACAGGCAAGCGGTCATATTTGGACGTAACATGGTCTTAGTATGAACCGACCTCCACCCAACTTGTGAAAAATACATCTCACACGAGTACAGCCCTTTCACGGGTTCACACCTTGATTTTGCAAGATTGTTCGGATTCTCAGGTAGACTTGTATCGTGATCTAGACTTCGACATAATCGGGTTGCGTAACTCGCTCAATCCCTCCACGTATTGTTCGTCCTAACCTGCGAACTTTTTGCTGAGACCGCAGTGTTTCACCTGGTTTTCGGTATTTGGCGATCACCATCGTTATCAATCTTGCAGGTGATGAATATGCCCGATGTTGCTACTCCCACACAACGACTCCAGCTAAACATCGTGAGCAGTGACTCCGGATTGAAATCGTAAACAGGGACTCTGTGTGTGTGTGAATCTCGAGTTCGAATACGATTAGATAATGTAATCCGAGGTGTGTCTCTGTGGGTTGAAGACTGATTTCGTGTTAACCACTCCGCAAGAGGGTGCTGTCTCGTAATTCTACATGCCGTTATAAAACGTGGTTGGAAACTTTTGGTCTAGTTGATCCAGCTACGTATTGAAACGGTGCACCCACGCAGACCACTGAGAAAACGTTGTCGTTACCTGACTATATCCCCGAGTAATTATGGGATTACGCGTAACGTTCCATAGATTCCTCTGGCCTCACACCGTGGTTTTACGACACAGAAAAGATGCAGCGGTGGAAATATTGAAAATGAAAAACGATACCTTGGCGACATTTGATTTGGATTTTCACCTGATGAACCATACACTCGATTGGTACATTGGGATGACAACTCTATCGTCGAGGTCAGGGGAAAAGAAATGTACAGATTTGTTGGTGTTGTGGATATTCAGCGAAAATCAGGGTATATGGATGTGTATGGGTCGCATATTTGACTGAGAATATATCGGTATGCATAATGCACTATCCATTGTATCATGTCTCCAAGTCATCTATGCCCACATTGAATGTACAGAGTCGGCGCATGATGAGACTTGAGAACGTGAATTTGTGTCCCATGATGTTTGTGCATCGACACATTGTACATACACCTCGTTTACGCAAATACTTGTGAACAATCGTGACGTACTTGATGTGATGGTGTATGCATAGGTATTTTTCATGGAGACAAAACACGGTCGGTAACATGTTTACTTGAATATCGGTCGTTGGGTCATGAGTGAATATCCGGATCCGGCCCCCACACTTTCTCATATTAGTGATCCGGTTTCAGCTGACTGGAGCGACATGTATTGACCAGTAAAGACACAATATAGTAAACAGACCCGAGGAAACTCACAAGTACCCGATGTTGTCAGCGCGATGGGGAACAAAAATTCATCCGTTTTCCAAACACCATTATCCGTGTATCAACCAGTTACCAAAGTCGAGGAGGTGTTTTATTCAGACATTTTGACTCTGGAAAATCCAAAGCACGAACCCGGACATCACGGACATATCGGAAACCCCTTTATTCACCAATTCCGAAAACATACATGTCGATGTACAACAGCACGTTGTTATTGTATGTGAGTAACCAATGATTTTGATGGGATGCATCAGAGCAAGTGAATATTTGATTAGACAAATGTATCGGAGTCGTTGTTGGTGTATATTTTGTCGCTGTCTGTTGTAACAATATACAAAAAGTATCAAATTGACCGGTGTGGTTGTCAGTTTTTAAAACGAAAATGGTATTGTTACCCAGGGAAAAGATAGATTTCCAAGTGAAAACGGTATTGGTACTCAGGTAAATGATAGTTTCCAGACGAAAAGGGTTTGTTACCCAGGAGAAAATGATTAGTTACTCTAGGTAAAAGTATTTTTCCAAGTGAAAATGTATTGTTACACTGGGTAAACGCCGGATCTCCAAAAGAAAATGATATTTTTACTCGGGTAAACGACGAACCACCAAGTGAAAATGGTTTGTTGCTCAGGGAAAAAGGTTTGTTACCCGGGGAAAAAATATATTTCCAAGTGAAAAAGGTTTGTTACCCAGAGAAAAAATATATTTCCAAGTGAAAAAGGTTTGTTAACCAGAGAAAAAATATATTTCCAAGTGAAAAAGGTTTGTTAACCAGAGAAAAAATATATTTCCAAGTGAAAAAGGTTTGTTAACCAGAGAAAAAATATATTTCCAAGTGAAAAAGGTTTGTTACCAAGAGAAAAAATATATTTCCAAGTGAAAAGGTTTGTTATCCAGGACAAAAATAGATTTCCAAGTGAAAAAGGTTAGTTACCAAGAGAAAAAATATATTTCCAAGGGAAAAAGGTTTGTTACACTGGGTAAACGATAAATCTCCAAAGGACAATGGTATTTCTACTCGGGTAACGACCGACCTCTAGGTGAAAATGGTAATTTTACTTGGGTAGGTATCGTATGTTTAGTGTTGTTGGTATTGTTAAACGTTGTCGCCGGTAGCTGTTGGTATACTATTACGAGTGTGAAAAGGATTTACACGGCCTGTGCAGAGTATCGCGATAGTAAACATATTTTTGGTGCGACGAAACAAGATCGTTGTTTAAATTTTAATGCATTTCGATTACCGAGTTGCTGTACAGTAGAGATGACTCTACATTAGACCGTGCTGTATACTTCGATTAAAACCACAAGACCACATGTAAATCTATTCACGCAACTCGATGATGTTGATATAGTGTTACTAAAATTAATTATTACCTATTTACACAACATAAAAATAACAATTCATGTCGTAGCAGGTTTCTTGAACTCGTGCTTGATGAAACGAATGGTGACAAGTAGGCTTTGAGTGAAAAATAATTATTTAGAGTAGTGACATTTTGTGACCAACGAATGTAAATCGATCATGATATTACAATATATGCTATCGTCAACATACCGACTTGGCGTAGAAACACTTTCACGTTTTTTTGAATAACTGGATTCTCGAGACTTGCTACTTGTACGATGTATCGTTGGTGTGCAAACTATAACGGCCATTTTGTATGATAGTATGTTTTAGTTGTATTGTTGTGAGGACAACCATGTGATGACTCAGCGCTTTTCGTTAGCAAAGTTGGTTGATTTGTGTGTAAGATGTAAGCACCGTGCTAGAAAACATATGTATTCTGTTGTTGGAGTAGTTGATTTATTGTTATGACATGGACATATCCTGAAGCCTTGGTTTGTTGTCTTACGAAAGATGAGGCGACCTCGGTGTCGTAAATTGTGTTAACTAAACTCGTGTGGATACCACAATTGTGCTGGACTTACACCACCAATCATTGTACAGGTTTGTAGCATGAGCGAATATTTTCGTGTAACATGAATATCTTTCGTATACACTTAGTATGAAATGAGATGTGTGGAACAATAATTAGTGTCGTACAAAGTGTTGTGTTTGATTGCTTACTTACTTTTTATCAATGTCTATGTGATGTTAAAAGACGACTGAGTTTTCATTTACATTAAGCGGAGAAACTCATGTAATAAATTTTACTCATTTGAAAATCGACTCGCGTGAAAATACCGATTAACGGTATCAATATGAGCAGTATGTTATTTTTCGCGATATGCAACCAATCTTCTAAGCATAACTTGTCAAAATTTATCGTGTCATAGAAAAGTCGGCTGTTACGAATTCGAAACAAATGTACTTCGGTTATCACGACAAAGGGAATTGAGATCAACGCAGTATTTCGGAAGTGAATGTGTATCGTTTGGTATGTTCAGCAATCACTAAATGATAAAAATATGAAACTGTGCATACAACTCGGTTAGGTAAACGATACAGTTACAAGTCGGATGTGATCTCGATTTACAGATGACAGCTTGATGATGTAAAGCTCAACCACTCCAGTGTGTGTGTTTATTGCAAAGTATTTGACACAAACAAAATATTGAACGTAGGCCCACCACTTGGTTTCATTACGAGGTGAGTGAAAATTGTTTTCTGTTGGTCAGGTATGATTTGCATTTAGAAAAACGCTCTATGCCGATTAAGCGACGCTGTTTAATATCATAATCCGATGACTGAGTGAAATTTCCTTATGGTTTGATTTAGCGAGTTAATTACCGGCGATTCAATCACATACAAGTAAGATCTTTTACGGGATGAGTATTGTGACAACATATACTTTGACGAATGACAATGGGGAGAAATTTCCGATTTCTTTGGTCGTGAGCGTTCTACAAATATTTCCGGCATACATTTAGCAAGCAACCTACAATATTCTTTTGTTATGGTAATGACTTTCACAAGTTTGGTTTTATGATTACAATTACTTATTTAAATGATAATTTATGATCACTACTTTGAGTAACAATACAAACACATTTTGTAGATTTCAGTGTAGCGCCTATTGCGATTTTGTTAATGCTATGAGTTTTGTGTATTACTCAAGTCTAGTAGAATAGGATGCGTCCAGTAAAGATATTCCAAACGAAATTGTTGTGTCATCTTTAGTCTTGGTTACTGGAAACAACTACATTTGTAAAAATATTTTCTGATATCCGTAATACACAGAGTGATTTGTACCAACACGGAATATCTTTCAAACCAAGAACATTTCAGACAAGTATAGTTTTACAAATCAATATGTTAATAACCACGGCGGTGAAAAGTTTGTTGCTGTCATAATAACCTTTACCGCAACGCCGGGTCTAATTAACGCGAATAATTTAATAATCAAGCCATGATCAACTATTACATATGTCAAATCCATGTGTCAATCCTTATGTTTACAGCATGATAACTTTCAATGTAATACCGGTGTTCGATCGTATAAAATGAATTCTTAACTACGTTGGTCAGACATTCAAATATCATATACTCAAAACATATGTTAATCTCAAGTCGCCGACACCGAGAAGTAATTACTTTTGTCTTACAAAATATACCACATAGTAATTTCTTTGTCTTGCGGAATAGTAACGACTTTTACAGTTGAATAAAAGTACGAGTTGGTGGACTATGAATACAACCGAACTTGCTATGGATTTTGGATTGTGGTGATTACTCGCGTAGTCTTGTCTACTTTTCATAAGGATACTTTTTGCTTTGGTTGGGTAAGTTACAAACGGATTGACTTGACAAGGTTTTTTGTATTTTACTCTTTTGTGTATGGGAAGATGTTAAAATGTTGAGACGTAATACTATTTCCGTTCACTCGATTACAACAAAAAAAATAACCCGATAGCTTGTTCAAGGTTTCGAGAAATAGATTGAAATATTCCGATTTAACTCATCGCGTCACAAGTCGATCGCGGTATGCACAAGTGGTTGTCAAGTTAGAAATATTTACAACAGGTGCTATTTCATTGAATGATTCTATTGTGTGTAGTAACACATTAAAATATCGCGATAGTATTTACTGAAACTGACAAACGGAAAACTCAGTCGTGAATAGAGATTTAAGTTTCAAGGATTGTTTCAAAGTATAATCTTGAAATGTGACTGGATCAAAGTTAGTAGTCATGTTTGTCAAAGACCAAATATTTCATTTTGGATTATCTGGATTTACCTTTAGTACATCCCGCGAATGGATTCCGATGCGGTACTATAACATTTTTGATAATAATGACTCAAGGATTTTCAATCAACAATACTGGAATTTTTTTGGTAATGCTAGAGTTGCCAAATGATTAGTTGCGTGTTTTTGTTAAGTGTTTGATTTCAAGTTAATAAAGACAATAACTGTGTAATGCACATACTTGTGATTCTTGATTCTTGTAGAGTTATAGTTGGTATTGATTCTATAAGTGTGAAAACAGCGGCGAATGTGCGAATAATTCAATGCGGCTGAAAGTCGGCGTCAGTAATATTCGGGTTACGTTCGATTCAACAAAAACGCGTTAAGGGATTTGTCAAAGGATTAGAGTTGTACCGATTTAGAACATTCAGATACGAATCGACTTGATTTGTGTAGTGAGTTTCATTTCAAGTTGATAAACTAACACATTGATTGAATATTTTCATGGATCTTATCACGCAACTAAAGTCAGCCACTATTCTGGAGGCGTGAAACATATAGCGATCGCGGGCGAGTGACAAATTGTTGGTTTTCGAATCACCGCCTGCGACGGTTCTGTGACAAACTAATTACCGAAATATTACCTTGTGAGCGGGTATGAGGGATTGCTATGTCTGAAGCATTATCCGGTGAGTGGTCGTCGGATTTTAAAATTATCACACCCTTTTGAATAAGCGTTCACTTCACAGAGGATTAGGGTTAGAGCGGAAATAAGTGACAATTTGTCGCTATTCAAGTTACCGACACTGGCGGTCTGTTATTCGTTACTTGTTAAATCTTACCAGCGATATCAAGTTCTGTGACAAACTGATTACTAAAATTTCACCGCGTGAGCGATCAATATGCCTGTAACACCAAGTCGTGAAAGATGGTTATGACCGAGACATTATCTTGTCAGCGATCGCGGGGTTTTGCAAACTATTTCACACCCTTTTTGAAGTGTTAGTTTGTGTGCATGGTTATTGTTGGTGTTGGAATCACCGTCTACACCGGTTCTGTGACAAAATAATTACCAAAATATAATTCTGCGAGTGATGCCTACGAATATTTCACCGCGTGAGCGATCGATATGCCTGTAACACCAAGTCGCGAAAGATGGTTATGTCCGAGACATTATCTCGTCAGCGATCGCGGGGTTTTGTAAACTATTTCACACATTTTTGAAGTGTTAGTTTGTGAACGTGGTTATTGTTGATATTCGAATCGCCGTCTACGCCGACTCTGTGGTAAACTAATTACCAAAATATTACCTCGGAAGTGACTCCTAGATTTAGCAAACTATTTCGCACTGAATGGAATAGTGTAATAATCGATAGTAGCACGCGGTTGGCCGTGAAACAATTCAGCGCGCAGGTCATTCGAAATATAGGTCGCACTGCTTAATCCTCACAACGAGCCACGTTTCCGTTTGTGTGGTTATTGTTGGTGACTATTCAACACCGCGCGAGAGATGCCTGAAAGTACGAATCACGACCGCACCCATAAGAACACATAGCGAATCACCAACACAGCCTATACGCGAAAGTACGGCATGCGAAAGTACGATGTGCGAGAGATGCCTACACCCGAAAGTACGATATGCCGACGCGACCATAAGAACACATAGCGAATCACCAACACAGCCTATACGCGAAAGTACGACATGCGAAAGTACGATGTGCGAGAGATGCCTACACCCGAAAGTACGATATACCAACACGAGTTTTCAATACGAGTCACCGCCGCAGCCTATACTTGAAAGTACGATGTGCGAGCGCACCCATAAGAACACATTACGATGTGCGAGCGATAGGGGGGGTCTAAAAGTACGATATGCCAACACGAGTTTTCAATACGATGTGCGAGCGGGCCCATAAGAAACCCATTGCGTCATGCGAGCGATCGTATATACTACTCACAAGTTTTTTCAAAATGTACAAAGATCGTAGGCGATCCGAAATTATTTCGTAAATCAACACAATATAGTGAATATACCATAGACCAGAGCTTTTCAACCTTTTTGAGCTCCATTCGCCCTTTTTTTTAAAAAACAATTTCATTCGCACCAGTCAGCCGAAATTTAGTACACGAAAAGAAAATGAAGAAACTCATCACTTTTGTATTCGAAGAGCTTCTTGGAGGTACAGAGCTTCATTATTTAGCATTCAGCGTATTGTATTATTGATTAATCAAGCACTAAAATCACTGCAGTAAAAAAATCACAGATATCGCACTCCCTTTGTTCTCAAGTAGTTCGTTGCATTTTCTGGAGGTATCGTGCAGTGATTTCCTTCGAAGCTTAAAGGGCGAACCCAGGAACAATATTCATTCGCTACAATATCACTTTGCCACTAAATCCACATGTTATGTCATCGCGACGTGAATGTGTTCGTATTTAGAGCGCACAAAATAGTGAAACTGCACTTGAATCGTAGCATCAATGTTGTGACTAGCACCTTTGGTTCATTTTCTGACAACATTCGAAAAGATGCTTCGCGTACTAAGGTATGTTAGCCGATTGGATGGTACGGTGGGCGTTGAAATCAGGAATGTATTGCTATACAAACCCACACAATCCGAGTAATTGATGACTGTTATTTATGGGTAAGCTTAGGCTTCATTCACTTCTTATCCATGCAGTACATAAATCAACATATCTTTCAATAACAACGCTCGGCATCCTTGTGTTGTAAAAGCCAACACTTGCACCTTCTTGAATAATTATTACTTACATAAGATTCACGATTAACACACAGTTATATCGGCCCGGGTAGCCAACTGCGGGATAGCTCTTAGGTCAATCGTACAATATTGGAAAACTGACTGAAATAATGCCAAATTATCGTTACTATACCATCATATCCTTATACATAAGGAGGAATAAGTTTCAACAGTCAAAATACGGTTCAATTAGGCTGCAGAAGAAATATCGTAAGAGATACGTCTTGGGGGATTTGATTTTGCTATGAAGACGGTGTTCAAAGTAAATTGGTAGAGTTCGGAATATTGCAAAGTTTGTAGTACAAAGGCGGTACAAACACAAACTAGGCAAACTTTTCCTACCGATCAGCAAGCTTAGTGGCATCACCGATATGTCAATATAGGCCTATGCCTTTACGATCTAGACTTGGCCTGAGATCATCAGTTCA
Source organism: Botryllus schlosseri (assembly GCF_051294905.1). Taxonomy (NCBI): domain Eukaryota; kingdom Metazoa; phylum Chordata; class Ascidiacea; order Stolidobranchia; family Styelidae; genus Botryllus; species Botryllus schlosseri. The sequence continues at coordinate 34,452,496 of NC_137237.1, read as the reverse complement.
GGAACAGGAATGCGTGTCTAGGCCTAAAAGGTGGAGTTCGCATTACAAACAGGCCATTGCACTGGTCAGCAGATAAACTGTTCAGTGACCTAATATTTCGATGTGATGCAAGATAAATATTCATTGGACGTAAGACACTAATGTGCTTACACTAATTTTATTAATTTATCTAATCCTTGCTTAGGTAGGCTACACGAGTAAATAACACTTGTTATAGATCTAATGTGCTAATTGTTATAGTTAAAGAAACGCTAAATTATGCAGTTAACCAATATGAATGTGTGCAAAAATTCCAATATTTTGCATTCAAATGTGCCAAATGTCAACACTGGCATCGGCCACTATTACCTACATTCCTACAAGTTCCGTACACAATATCCATACTCGGTGGATGTTTACGAGTAACTGATTCCGATTCCACTCCTTCTTTTCTCCGTGCGGTGACGTAATCCTCTCGCGCGGAAATATTCTCTCAAACTTTGCAATATACACGCATCGTGAGCGTTCGTCACTTGTGAACTAGAAAAGCCTAGCTTCCAACATATTTTTAGAATTGCTTCCAAACGACAAAATTTACGGGCTTACTGTACTTAATATCGTGTTAAGTTAATTTGAATTATTCCACGTCGAGAAAAGTGAGAAACATGGACAATTTTCATTCGCACTCAACCGGATTTTTCATTCGCACTATTCGCACCACGCTTGCCGTTCGCACTCATCCGGATTTTTTGTTCGCACCATTCGCACCACGCTTGTCATTCGCACTGAAATTTTTGTCATTGGCACTAGTGCGAACCGTCACACAGGTTTGAAAAGCACTGCCATAGACATTTCACTTATCGTGAATTTTTTGTTCGCGATTCGCGCCATGACTTGGTACCTGATGTATGGATTATGATGTGGAAACCCCCAATAAATAAATCTGTATATAGAAAATGTTTTCAAAAACTATGCATAATGTACAGAATTGAGTCAACAGTATTAGCAGTTATGAAAGAACGTCAATCGAATATCGTTTGAAACCGTGTGGATGCTTTGGTCTAGGAGTCCTACGGGAGCGCAACTTATGAACCGGCACTCCGGCGCTGGGCATTTTTACGTCAGAGAAGACACGGCCTAGACATAAAGTTTCGGACAACATGCGACCATGCGACTCTCATGCGTTGTATAAGTTGCTAAAATAATTTACGGCGATAACACCTTGAAACAAAATAACCGCCACATGCTGGCCAAAACGTTCGACATTGATATGTCCACTGTCAAGGCGCCGAAGTGACCAGCGCCAAATAGTCCAGCGGAAGTCTCCCGGAATGAGCTATTGTTTTAGTTTCGTCTGGTGTGCCAGCGATTCCATTGTATCTGGAGCACCGGCAATCTTTACCGCTTCACCGCGACCTTTGCATACCAACGTAGTGTCAGACCTACACCAAACCGATTTGAATGTGACTTAATGCGATGACACCGAACCGACTTGAATGATACAGGGGTGGACGGAACATTTTCATCGTCATCAGATCAGATCATCGTAACAACACTGATTGACCTGTCACTTATTATATATGGTACCGAACACAGTGGACTTGGAAACGACCAAATCAACCACAGAAGATTGATCATTGCCCCATTGCGCGACTGAAAATAAATCATGTAATTATCACGTACATGTAAGCGTTAGGTCAGGTGCGGTAGCGACCAAAATTTATTCCCTTCGCGACCAATCAAGAATCACTGGCATGACGGATGCCGTTGCCAGCTTCAGAACAACGGTTGGTGCTATTCTTTGCTTGAAACGTTAAATATTAATAAATTGAATGTTTGGCACGCAAGCTGGTAAAATATTGATATTTTTTGACATTTTGGCACGCTGCACACAAAAAGTTGCCGGCCCCTGTCGTCGATCTTTGATCTTAGATGTGCAAGTGCAAGCATGCTTGAGAAAATTACCGCTCCACCATATTTCTGCTCACCAATGGGCACCACTAGGTCGTAGAAAAAGAATGACAAGGACTGTACTATGCTTGTATTCAAACTTTTGAATAGTGTATTTCGATTGTATCGCTATTGGTGAAACTGATATTGGGAGATGCTCACATGGGAAGCTTAGATTAAACTTTGATGATATACGACTAGTTCTTCAACCGCAGCAGTGTCACGCTAAACTGATCAAAGGATTGCCGACTGCCTTCACACTGAATTAAGGAAACAACTTGGACACCGAAAAAATGAACTAGATAATAACAATTGACTGATTTTCATTGTGGCAATTCTAAAATAAATATTGTTTTGTAAGTATGCTAAGCCGCCGCGCGAATGAAGGAAAGAATTCGGATCATTTCTTCTCTTCGATTGAATAAGTTGCCAAATCGAATCAAATGCCATCACGGTTGGTGCTGCATTGCTTGGAGGATTAAAACGAAAACTACTAAGCGACTTTGTAATGTGAAAAAAATCAATTCGGACGAGGTTCGAGTTGTGATAGTCGCCTTATAAGTAGAGCCCGGCCGATGATCGTTTCTTCGACAGAATTATCGGTATCGGCCATTAGAGGAGAAAAATATCGGCAATTTTTGTGACGTCACAACATGATGCTCGAAAGTCAGAAAGCTTGACCGCTAGACTGGGAATATTGTTATATTTCATTCAGCTTTTACTCTTTCAAGGTGTCCAGATGCGACCGTTCTAGTTTATTTCATGTTTAAGTATGACAATGGATGTAAAGCTGTTGGAATAAATGCCCTGAAAATTTGAAAATGGGCCTTTTGAGGTAGATTCCATCTTATTTGAACAACCGCTGAATATATCGGTGTTATCGGTGAAGTGAAGATGTTAGATATCGGTTTTATTGGTATCGGCCCAAAAATTCATTATCGGCCGGGCTCTACATATAAGTCACTAATATTTGCTTTTTGTTGGAAGCCTTCCTTGGCTTATGGTCAGAGACATGTCAATTTTCGATGCACGGAGAATAATATCAATGCAATAATCCATATGAATAAGGCATTGCAAATAGGAGGCTGCGCTCAAACAATGACGATGCTCAGCGAGTCATCGAGCCTGCGCAAACCATGTATTGCTATATAACTATAACTTTGACGTACCCGCTACGGATCGATTTCCCAGAAAAAGATTTATTTCAACACAGTTAGGAAGTCATCCGAAACATGGTAACTAAGCATATTTTTTCAGCATTCAAGAGCCATTGTCGGCTAATTCCTTCGCTATTGCCGCTTTCCGAAAATATGGTGTTTGTGGAAGATCATAGGATTTGCCAGTTTTTACGACTTGGTGTATGCGAATGAATCCGTCATTCACTGCGCTTAGGAAGTTCTTACATCTAATATAACAATGGTACGGTTTCCACAAAATATTTACCTAAGGTCGACTTTAAAAAAATCGACACTATGAATGATTGCTACGGTACCAGCTTACGGGAAATTCAAAAATTCTAAACGACCCGTGCTATTTACAAAATAGAAATTGATATCCGCCAATGATAACTACTGCGGCTGTGAAGTCATGAAGTATACTTCAATGATGATTGTCACTATTCAGGGGTTGTTTGTTACTATTCCTTTTCGAGATCTTATGTAGAGTGTAGAGATGCTGGGTAATCAAGTTCACCAATTGACACCATAAATCCAAAAGGTGGGGAACACGGTGGATTCACCAATTGACACCATAAATCCAAAAGGTGGGGAACACGGTGGAAAATGGATGGATGGATGGACGGAGGGAGGGAGGGAGGGAGGGAGGGAGGGAGGGAGGGAGGGAGGGAGGGAGGGAGGGAGGGAGGGAGGGAGGGAGGGAGGGAGGGAGGGAGGGAGGGAGGGAGGGAGGGAGGGAGGGACGGACGGAGGGAGGGACGGACGGACGGACGGAGGGAGGGAGGGAGGGAGGGAGGGAGGGAGGGAGGGGCGGGCGGGTGGGCGGACGGACGGACGGACGGACGGACGGACGGACGGACGGACGGACGGATGGATGGATGGATGGATGGAAGTATAATATGTAATAAACTATATCGGTCCGATTTAAATCATACTATATGTACAAGAAGGTGGACACTGAGCAGTCTGTATAACAGAAATACGTTGTTATGGATGGATATACTCGAGTATGACAACATAAGCTTTAATCCAGTGGTTTTCAAACTCGCCCCTTTAATGATCGTGAAAGATTTCGAGCCCCCTATCGTCATATCAAAAGATATTACCAAGAATAACCAGAATGTTGGCAATCCTAACGCATAGATTGATGGCATGTAATGTGTTGACTGTTTACAGAATTCTCAAATATGGCATTCGGATAATACACGGAGCCATAATTATAAACCGTATCTAAATGGCGCGGAACGCGATAAACTTTTCAGTTGGCTGCATGTTTTCACAAGAATAATCATGTGCAATCGTATTATATATGTTCATACCACACGGCAATACTAGATTTTCTAGAGCAGGGTGGCCAAAGGGCCACATGAGACTGACGAACCATTGCGCGGGCTACTTGAATGTTGATGACCTTTTTTAGTCTTCCGATAGGGGCGTACCGGATAATAGGTAACGTTGAAAACAATACTTATATTAATACGCATCAAAATCAATGACAATTATGATATGAAGACTTGGTGTGGATCCCCAACCTAGCCGCGCGAAATATTGTACATTATCTAGTCATATAGGCCTACGACGATCTGCGAAAAATCTGGCTGGCCCCTGGCTACGCCAATGCGTCGGAACTCAGAACTGATATTTTAGTCGGCAAAACCCCAAATTTCGTGGTCATGCTAATCAAGTTTTAGTTTTTCGGTTTTGGTTATTTATTTTTTGATAATACTAGTAATTTCGAGAATTAACCCGCGGGCCTCTCTAAACCTTCTCGCAGCCACGGGTTGGCCGCCCCTGTTGTAGAGGGTGGACGCCGGGCGGGACAGTTGTCATTTATTGCTGTTACTTCATGACTTGCGTAGAAAGCTGTCACCACTCAAGAGATTGAGCACACGCAAGGTCGTAGCCAGAAAAACAATTTATTTTTATTTTGTTTTTTTTTTGGGGGGATTATGACTTTAGGGGAGCTCTCCCGTGGGAACATCTCGCAGAACCGTACATCCTGCCATAGGCAATTTCATCACTACCCTTTATACATACGATTCTTAGACGCACACAGACACATACCCTATGGAAGCTGCCAGTTGCCAACTATAGCTTATCTATATCGAAGGCTTCGGAATACATGGGTCGGATTTATGGTGGTCAATCATTTCGGGAGCGCACTTTGCGGAGTAGCATGTAGCATACTTTATATATCTTCGTGTGTCCCGAAACGGTAGTTGCCGGAGTTAACAGTTCCCAACCCCCATACTGAACTGACACTCCTACAGACTCAATCAACCCAACGACCTCGGGCTACACTAGTGTATCTACTGGTCATGTTGTATTCTCATAATTGAGAATGCAGTTAATTCAATAATGGGTATTTTCGGAATAAATTTTTTTCGTGATACCGATAACAAAATCAAGACATGAACGGACACCAAATCGCGCGAAACGCGAAGAAAAATTTTAGGTTGCATATACTTTTGCCCCAAAATACTCTAATATCTATTGATTTTACGAAAATTTTCAATAAATTTGGGGGGGGCGACCGCCCCTTTCGCCCCCCCTGGCTACGCCAGTGATCGTATAGCTCGTAATATCCAATATTTAGATTCTAGATATTTTGTTGTCCAATCCCTTCTATTATCTCACTTGAGCTTAGCTCATACGTATAGCCTACTTGATCATAACCTAACTAAACAACCAATGTCATCATCATCATTGGTTTATTAGCAATTTTTATCAGTTCAATACACCACAAAAATGCGATACAATGAAAAGAAAGGAAGGTGCTGTCGAAGCGACTTGGAGTAGTCTATGGAATCAGACACCCACCTTGGCCTAGGCGATATAAAGAGGAGGCATGCACACTAAATGATGAGTAGAAGAAGATAGTATAGAAAAAAGCAAGCGACAACAAATGGGGTGGCATGTAATGGAAGGCGAGATCGATAGGTCAGGTCGGGGTCCGGTAATGTTGAGGATGGGCCGCATACCATTCAAACTTGACATGGGACAAACAATTTTTCTCTACGGGTCATAGGTGTTCGGCAAGAGAATAATTCAATTGAGTACTTTTGGGCTGTCATAAAATACGTTTCGTGGGAGTGGCATACTACAAAATGTGTCCAAATTGAGTATACTGAGAGCGGCTAGTTAAACGTTGTAGCCCACTTCGATTCAAATTTGCGTTTGTTAAATTCAATAAGTATATTATAGATGGCATAAGACATGACCTTATAAGGAAGCATCTTATTCGTCCATTGCTTTGTGTTGCTCTCTACGCACTCTTCACGGATGCTTGATAGATATGCCCTAAAATCATCAGCTATCAGCTACAGGCATTCCCCAGTAATTCTTATTTCTGAGACCTCTTCTGATCGGTGGAAGGTGATGCGGCATCAATCAAAATTAAGCACCGGTATATGATGAACTATGGCATTTAAATATATTTAGTATAATTGCCGTTGTTAAAAAAAAATTGGAATTATCAGCACAAATTTAACGTATTTCGAGTTAAGGAAACATCATTTCTCTCAGACGGCTTCGCGCCCCCTTTCAGACGCTTTCACGCCCCCTCCCAGTTTGAGATCCACTGCTCTAATCAATTCGTTTGCTGTCAATGTATATATGATATACCGACAGAGGCTCAGTAAAAGCAGGCTGCGCGATCGTAGAAAGACTCACACCGATCATATCAGCGTGCCGAGGACATGTATATACTTACAGTAACAGTGACATGGATTATTACTTTTGCTTGGAGTCACGAGTCTATCCACATTTTTGAAATGCCGAGAAAAGCCAAGTTAAGTCAGTTTTGCAAAGTGAATCGAGTCAAGTCAAGTCATCTGAAAGAGTTGACTCGAGTACTTCTAACACTGGCACATAGTATCTTGATAATCGCATTGACGTAGGACAGTGTTTCTCAACTGGGTGTCCGCGAAGCATTTTCAAGGGGTCTGCGAAACCTCCAAATTTGCAAAATGGTAAATAGCCTGATTTGTATTTTTTTGTAAATTGAAGAAATCGCTTCATAACTGCTAAAACTTCCGATCTCGCATAAACAGAACCGGCCGCCATCACAGATGAAATGGCCTATTCTACTGTGTCAACTCATTATAATTGCCAAATTGCCAATGAGCTACTGATAAACAAACATATTTTTGTTTAGAGATGTTGGCGTTTTCGAAAAAAATTGTTTGTAAAAATCCATTTTCCCCTGTGATAAATCACGATTCCAGAAAAACTTCAAGATGAGTTGCTGAATAGAATTTACTAGGCAGAACTTTATATGTTCATTAAAGATCTGTTTCTCAATTACGCTGCCATATATGTTGCGATCACACCCAATGGTGTCGTCAGAAGCGTTACGCGTTATTACTATATTCGCCCCACCTATCTTTGTGGAAAGGAATTTTCGGCACTCCTTCACATAAAATCGACGACGTGGCTTTTCAAGACACGACCGCGTATATCAAGAAATGCAGCTACAGAATTTGCTTTGAAATACTAAGTCTTCGTAATTTCTAAGTAAATAATATGATGCCCTTTTCCAGAATGGTCAATTTGTTGCTGTTTATCAGCATTCAATAGTTAATATTTACGCAAGACAGATGACGGTTGCACGAATATTGGACAAAATTCAAACTAAAACTGTGTGAGGGGTCCGTATCGGTTCAAAGGGGTCCACGACGATAAAAAGGTTAAGAACCACTGACGTAGCACATTGTGACGTATATACCAAGGAGTCAGATTGGTGTTGAACTGTCGGTTAATATAACGCTTAACGCTTTTAATATGTCACATCACCATTCCCTTATTATATTCTGAGACGTATATGAATAAACAAATCAACGTATTATATCGAATAGTAGACAGCTAGGCCCTCGTCAAATAACAATGAGATATAACGGCGTAACCGTTCGAATACGTAGCGATATATACTTTTTTCCGACCACTAGTGGTAAAACAAATTTTTCAAGCCCTACAGTTATCTGATTTTGTCCGATACCGATAAACCGAAGACTGGCACTTTCCCTGTTAACCCAGATATATTCAGTCGAAATTCAAAAGATGTGGTATCTAGCTTAAGGCGCATTATTTGAATAGCTTCACTGCCATAGCTATACTTGGATATGAAATAAACTGAACGGCTGCATCTAGCCCCCTGCCGTTGTCAGTTTAGCTGAAGCACATTCTAATCCTCAGACGCCCTCCTACTGCGTTGTCAGATCACGATACATACCTCTAATGGCCGAGACCAACATTTCTTTCGAAGTTGGATATCAACTCGATATATATAACAGTGGTTGTATAACCGTTCTCAATCCAATACCTTTTTCCGAAAATGTGATGGTGTGTCGCTTCGTATTACGAGGCACCCTAGATAATAAGACGATGAACGATACGGATAAAGTTGCATCGGATACTACACTGTAAAAAATCTGGTGGATTTACTGGAAAATCTCTGTAAATTTTGCAACGAATTACCGGTAGCTGCCAATAACTGTTCGTAGCTTGTAATTTCACATTTTGATATGTATTATTACCTCAATTTAGCTCTAAAGTCAAGTTACCAGAATTTCTTCGCAAAATTACTGACAGTTACTCGTTTCTGAAGTTTACCAGGCTATTGGCAAAATTCATTAGCCTGAAAATCTCTGCAGCCAATGTATACGTGGAAATGAATGATACTGATATCATTCTCGTGGTGATTTGACCTGATTCAACCTCGATCACGAGACTGGGGTCTGTCATACGGAAATTGTTGGCCCTAGTACCAATTTCAGTATAGTACAATAGTACATAGTAGGGTAAAAGAAACAACTGACAATCGTAGATAGCCAATATATTATATTATAAGGCTATGCCTATACGGCCGGTCTCGCTGGTTACATTCGTTGTCACGGATAGGACTGATGAGTTAGAATATCAGTTTAGGATGTATAATATTGTTCAGGAAACTAGAAATATTAGCGCCGCATGCTAAGTTGACCATTCGTTGATGGCGAACAAGGCGACCTGTAAAAGGTTACCGTTACGCGTTACTGCTTTTTCTGAGATTTGTAGTAAACAACCAATGCACAATTGTGACATCACAAGCAGCGTCTGGTTAAGTAAGTACGGTAAGTAGTGACAACACATGGAATAAAAATCAATTTATACGCAATTAGATGACAAAGAAAGGAACTAGATATAATGAAAAATGTTTCTGTATGAAAAAAACGACCTGAATCAACCATTATAACGCAGTGGCCAGTAAATATTATTGGTCGCATGTCAGCGGATGAATACCACTTATTTCGAAATCGTTAGAGTGTCGTCGTATCGTCGCCTGGCCATTATTGAGGTCTGAGCAACGGGTGAAGCGAAGCTTGTTGGCTTGAAGAAAGTGGACACGAACGTTGAAGATTCCTAGGAATGCTGATTGGGATACGCATCGTAAAAGGTACAGTACTACATAGTATTCGTTACCGTGAATATCTACGACTGTGCACACCACCGGGATGACTTTGATTTCATGATTGAAATACTTCATCGCCGCATTCTCTGTTCTATTTAGGGATGTTAGTCGACCTATATACTGACCTGTGACACCACATACTCGCGGATTAGTTAAAACTGTTGGCATGTTCATGTCATTTTTGGGCCATAGCATAGAATAGAGATGTTTCCATCCACTGCTGGATTTGTTTGGCACACATGCCACCTCAAATGAGGAACCTTTTGCTTCAATACATAATATCAGTGGTTCTCAACCTGGGGAACGCGAGAAATTGACTAAGTCTGTATGAATTCTGACTAAACATGTGTTTCGCTACCATTTTCAGAAGACGATTGTTGAAGATGAAACTTATTTCGGATTCAAGAAAGCTCGCCAAATTCAAACTCCAGCAGTCGTCGCGTTCAACTTCATTCAAGCAAATTTTTGATATTTGTTGAAGATTTAGAGGAATTCCCACGTGTAAGTCATTCATTACTTCATAGCTTTGGCAGTAGCCTAAAGCTCGTTGCGCTGGGTAGCTGTTGTTAATAGCTGGCGAACTGCACTGCGTAAGACAAACTTGGATGCAATATAGGTTGCTCGGTTTCACACTCAATTAAGCTACCCTATATCAACACAATTTAATTCAATTCCAAAACTGATCAAATTGGGCATGGTAGTACAGAACGACGCCTTGTTCTCTGTAGTCACTACCAGCATTAGGATTAGTCTCAGTGCAACCGACCTTGAAGCAAATTGATGTCCTGTCCAATGTTTTTTTGCTATTTTCAAACAAGTTTGGGGAAATTTGTCAAAAATCTTAAAGACTGGAATACGTATTCAAACTTGGCGTAAGACATACTGTGGTGATTATTGTTTCTTCGTGATCTCACCAACTGTGTTGATTACCCGCATTTGTGTTGATTACCCGCATCTTACCTTACCTATATATATTGAGTGTTTTGTGTGCCGCGTTTAGTTGCTTGAGTCATCATTTAGTTAATAAAAACCAAACTTGCGTTGAGGTCGTAGTACGTTTTCAGTACAATTTTATTAACTAAACGAACGTTGTTGTCTTTTCCGTAAAAGACATGGCTGCTTACAACGAGAAGCTAATCCGCGTACCAGTGTTGGAAGTGTTACCACGTGCGGTGGATTCGCAGAAGGTTTTCAACCATTGGAAGCGTATGTTGGAGAGCTATATTGAAGCCGTTGAGCAATCAAGAAATGCCGGCTCCGCATCGTCTGGGAGTGGGTCAGATTCACCCCACTTTCCGCCATCAATAAGATCGCTATTTTGGGTGGATACATGTCTGCTGAGATATTTTCGTATATCGAAGATAAGGAGAACTACCTTGAAGCAATGGAGAAATTGAAGAAGATGTATGTCAAGAAGAACAATACTATTTACGCTCGTCATAACCTCTCGACCAGAAAACAAATGACGAGTGAGAGCGTATCTGAATTTGCACAAGAATTGTTAACATTGGGCAAGAAATGCGAGTTCAAGCCGGTTACCGCAGAAACGCATTTGGAAGAATCTGTACGCGATGCGTTCATTTCTGGATTGCGATCAGCATCTAATAGCTGTTCCTCGCTGTCCAACACTAGCCTACTGTGCCCGCTTACATTCGTAAAGCAAAGTTGCGTGCCTTACTGGATTCCGGAGCTTTGGAAAATTACATGGATTCTAAAGTAGCCGCTTCGCTTGGGTTGAAAGGCAGAGGACTGCAAACCATGATCAAACTCGCTTCAGGATAATTCGCCGCCGAAGTCAACGGTTTCGTTTGTGTTCCTGTGGATTTGGGCAATCGAATATATAAGTCTGTTCGGTTCGGCGTTCTCGACGATCTTTGTTGCGATTTGGTTCTAGGCCATAATTTCTTCGCAAAGCATAAAAGAGTTGTTTTTGAATTCAGTGGCGATGGAGATCTAACCATCAACAGCGGCAGAGCAAGTGGCGGTGGCGATGGGATGGTCACAAATGAGAGCGTTGACGGGAGCGCTGATACAGCAGCAGCTTCTGATGCCTGTAATGTGATAGCTGCTAAAGTGGTTGAGACGCCGTGTATTTTTCGGTTTGTAGGTGGAAACGTGCAGCCCTTGGCTACCAAGTCCAGAAACTACAGTAATGATGACAAGGTGTTTATACGTGACGAAGTCTCAAAACTTTTGGAATCTGGAGTGATTGAACCTTCCTCGTCTCCGTGGAGAGCTCAGGTATTGGTGGTAAAGGACTCCAGACACAAGAAGAGATTGGTCGTTGATTACTCTCAAACAATCAACCGCTATACTCCGCCAGATGCGTATCCGCTTCCGAAGATTGAAAACGTTGTAAATGAAGTAGCTCGAGGTAATTGGTACAGTGCGATAGATTTGAAGTCCGCTTACCATCAGGTACCTCTTGGAAGTAATGATAAGCCTTTTACTGCATTCGAAGCTTGCGGTCGTCTATATAAATTTTGCAGGCTTCCCTTTGGAGTCACTAATGGAGTTGCTGCGTTTCAACGCTTTATTGACAGATTTATAGAAGGCAACGGACTGAAAGGCACTGTCGCTTATCTAGACGACATTACCATTTATGGCGATACAAAGCAACAGTATGATGAACGTTTGGAAGCTTTTATAACCGCCGCGAAGGTTTGTGATCTAACTCTGAATGTTAACAAGTGCAAGTTCTGTGTTAAGGAATTGTCCATTTTGGGACACCTCGTCGCTCACGACTCCATAAAGCCTGATCCTGCTCATTTGAAGCCTCTAGTTGACTTACCTGCGCCTTCTGACGGAAAAAGTTTGAAACGTTGTCTGGGAATGTTTTCTTACTACTCGAAGTGGATATCGAATTTTTCCGGTAAAATTGGTCCGCTATGTAACAACGATTTGACATTTCCCTTAAGCAGTGAAGCCTTGATGGCATTTCGGCAATTGAAGAACGATCTCCTACGGTCAAGTCTCGGTTGTATTCTGGAGGATGAAGAATTTACCATCGAGTGCGATGCTTCTGAATTCGCCATTGCTGCAATACTCAGCCAAAGAGGGAGACCGGTAGCGTTTGCGCACAGAACGCTGAACAAGCATGAGAAGAGGTACGCTGCCGTAGAAAAAGAAGCAGCTGCCATTATTGAGGCAGTACGTAAGTGGGGATATTTACTTCATATAAAGCCGTTTACCTTGATCACGGATCAAAAGGCACTGTCCTTCATATTCGCGAAATCTCATCGCAGTAAGATAAAGAATACAAAATTGTCCTTGTGGAAACTCGAATTGAGTGCATTCAAATACCGCATCAAACATCGACCAGGTAAAGACAACGTAGCCGCCGATTCGATGTCGAGAGTTTGTGCCTTTACAGGATCGAGCTTACGGAATATTCACGTAACACTGTCGCACCCAGGAGTGCGACGGATGATGCACTTCGTTCGAGCTAAATGTTTACCTTTTTCCACAGAAGAAATAAAGAAGGAGTGCCGAGATTGCCCAGAACGTGCTGAAATTAAACCTCGATTTTACAGACCAGAAGCTTATACTCTCGTCAAAGCTATTAGGGCATGGGATCGCGTGAGTATAGATTTCAAGGGACCAGTCGCTGGAAAGCGACCTTACTTGCTTGTTGTAATCGACGAATTCAGTCGTTTTCCTTTCGTCTTCCCATGCGCCGATATGACGTCGCAGACTGTTATTAGCTGTTTATCGTCATTGTTCGCTTTGTTTGGATTACCTGGCTATGTACATAGTGACAGGGGAAAGTCTTTTCTCTCTAAAGATGTCCACGAGTTTTTGATCCGAAAGGGTGTTGCGACCAGTCGTACCGTACCACTCCTTATCACCCTACGGGTAACAGTCAATGTGAGCGGGCTAATCAGACGATATGGAGGTCAATTAAACTTTTACTCGCATCTCACAAATTGCCAGAGAGCGCTTGGGAAGTGGTGTTAGCAGACGCCTTACACTCTATAAGGTCATTATTATGTACTGCCACCGGAGTGACTCCGCATGAACGTTTCTTTTCATTTTGTCGTCGATCGATGCACGGCCAATCTATTCCAGATTGGATGATAACCAGCAAAAATGCGCTCCTGAGGAAATTTGTCCGAAATAAAAGCGATCCTCTCTGCGAATCTGTCGAACTCATTGAAGTAAATCCAAAGTATGCTCTTGTAAAGCGCCGAGACGGTCGTGAAAGTACGGTATCTGTGAAAGACCTTGCTCCGTGCCCTCCTCGTGAACGAACAGAATCCTGTATGGTTATGGCTCATACCGTCACACATGACTTGTGTTCATGCTAACAAAGACTTTTGTGTCAACTCACTGGAGTTGAAGGTAGTGACAAGTGCAAGTTTCGGTTAAGTCTTTCGTTGCTTTATTTACAGCTTAATCATTTATTTGAGTATAAAACTCACTAATAAATGCATAATTGTACATGATTAAACTTCATACACCTGGATAACGGATATGCCTGTCGGTCAATGCCCTCTTCCGAATTGCGGATTCCAGACTGCTGATACTGAAGCTGCCATCGCTGCTGCAGAGTTGAACATTCATGCTATGGTACACCAGACGGCCACACAACATAATGACAGTGTCGCACGTCAAAAACTTCCCAGCATGGAACGCCCTGTAGTCTCTCGAGATACGACTGCTGAGGATTGGCATGTATTCCTTCGCAAATGGGAATTATTTAAAGGGGGCACGAATATGCCGGCAGATCAAATCACTAATCAGCTCTGGCAATGCTGCGAATCTGCGTTACAAACAGACCTTTACAAACAAGTTGATGATGTGTCTCGGATAAGTGAGGACGAACTTCTGGCTACCATTAAGGCCTTAGCTGTTATGAATATAGCAGCAAGTGTTCGCAAGGCCAATCTATTCTGTTGTCGCCAGGATCGTGATCAACCTATTCGGTCGTTTGCTGCTCAGGTCCACGGAATAGCTCGTACCTGCACATTTGCTATGAAGTGCACGCGACAAGACTGTGATCAGATAGTCAACTATTCTGATGACATCGTCAAACATGTTGTGATATCAGGCATAGCAGATGAAGATATTCGGCGAGATATCCTCAGTTTACCTGACCTGGACGACAGGACTCTGCCAGAGACTATTAAAGTGATTGAAACCAAAGAAATGGCGTCTCGTGCTATCTCTGTTAGTAGCCAGAGTTTCGGATCATTCGATAACACCGGAACTGTCGCGTCTAATGTGCCAAAAGTCCAAGATGCACCGCCATCGGCCAACCTTGATGTCATGATACGATGTCGTTCTTGTGGCAAGAAAATTAAAAAATTCAAGTACATTAAGGGACGATTCGGGAAAAAATTCTTGAAAGAATTCGTACAATGCTCAGAATGCTGGAAAACAGAGAGAAAAGTATCATCTGCATCTAGCCCGTCTGGACATATGGCATCTCTTTCAACACTTGACCGCCATAATGAACATGCATCGACAACGCGTAATGCTACTCCGCGTGGACATCAGTCGTCGTTCAAGCACTACATCTTCGATGGAACAAAGGGGTGGTTAGCAAAGGAATCAAAACCGCAACCGACTGTGGAATTGCAGGTATGGACTGATACTCGAGATTATGATCAATTCAATATCCCATGTCCACAAATGTCGTCTAGGGCAGTAAAAGGTGTTGCGGACAGTGGTGCCCAGTCGTCTTTGATGGGCCTAACAATGTTCTTAGCATGTGGGCTTACTGAGAACTGTCTATTACCCGTAACTAAACGTATGCTTGCTGCTAATGAAGAGGGCATAAATATTCTGGGTGCAGTATTCCTTCGAATGTCTGGTAAAATGCGCAATGGACATCGCATAGCAACAGCCGAGATGGTTTATGTAACAGACTCGACTGATTTGTTCTACATGAGCAGAGGTGCAATGGAGCAATTGCATATTATTGGCCCGGATTTCCCTACGGTTGGCGCTGCCGCAATTACTGCTCCGGCCTCTACAAAGGAATATTCAAACACCAATAGTAATCAACGCTCGTGTGAATGCCTAAAACGCTCGTTGCCTCCTAGTTCGCCCACTGAGCTCCCATTCACGCCATGTGTGGAAAATAACGAAAAGATGAAACAATGGCTTCTACTGCGATTTAGTTCGTCAACATTCAACAAGTGCAAACATCAAACGTTGCCTTCCATGTCTGGAACACCCATATCCATTCATGTTGATCCAGATGCAAAGCCAGCAGCAGTCCACACACCTTCTCAAGTGCCTATTCACTGGCGTGATGCAGTTAAGAAACAATTGGATGATGACGTGCGTCTTGGTGTCATTGAAAAAGTTGAACCCAATACGCCGACAAAGTGGTGTCATCGAGCAATATGGGTTCGTAAAAGCGATGGAAGTCCTCGCAGAGTAATCGACTTCCAATCCCTCAACCGCCATTGCTCCCGGGACACGCACCATCGTTCCACCATTTCATCAGGCCCGTTCCATCCCACCCGATACTTTCAGATCGGTTACTGACGCCTGGAATGGCTACCATTCGGTACCAGTCAGAGAAGATGATCGCCACTTACTCACGTTCATCACTGAATTTGGCAGATATAGATACCGAGTGGCCCCACAAGGTTTCATAGCAAGCGGGGATGGATACACTCATCGATATGATCGGATAATCGCTGATGTGCCTAGAAAGACAAAGTGCGTCGACGACACAGTGTTATGGGATGACAGTCTGTCTGAACATTGGTGGAGAATGATTCATTATCTCGAACTGATGGGACGCAATGGCATCATTCTTAACCCTTCGAAATTTCAATTTCCATGTAAGCATATTGAATTTGCAGGATTCGAGATTACGGCAGACGACGTACGTCCACTTCCAAAATATTTGGAATCCATCGCCTGTTTCCCAAGGCCACAGAATCTGTCAGACATACGGTCGTGGTTTGGACTTGTGAACCAAGTCTCCCATTATGGCAAACTTACCGACATGATGGCACCATTCAAGAGCTTACTTAGCCCGAAATCTTCTTTCACGTGGACCAATGAACTCGATGAGGCGTTTGCAGAGTCAAAACCTGAGATTATTCAAGCAATCCGAAATGGGGTGCGCATTTTTGACCCGAAGCGAAAAACTTGCTTGAATCCCGACTGGTCGAAAACGGGCATTGGGTACTGGCTGCGTCAAAAATACTGCGAGTGCGAATCTATGACGCCTGATTGCTGTCCCAATGGCTGGAAAATTACTCTGGCAGGTTCCCGATTCTTACGTGATTCAGAAAGACGATACGCTCCGATTGAAGGTGAAGCCCTTGCTGTGGCATGGTCACTGGAGGATACCAAGTTCTTTACCCTTGGCTGTGATGACCTTGTTATCGCTACCGATCACAAACCGCTGATCAAAATCTTCGGGGACAAATCGTTGGACGATATTACAAACACTAGAATATTCCGCCTGAAGCAGCGTACGATGTCCTGGCGCTTTCGTATTTTTCATGTTCCAGGTAAATCCATACCGGCATCGGATGCGTTCTCGAGGCACCCCGCATCACTGGACACGACTCACTGGTCCTCCCTGGACCCAGTCGATTGTGTGGCGGCAGGTCACGATGAAAACAACCAGCTAGAGACATCTATTATTGCAGCTACAAGGGCATCTCTGAACGCCATTGAAGTCATTTCATGGGAGGATGTGCGAAAAGCTACCCTATGCGATGATACTCTCAGTAAGCTGCAGGAATACATCGTCTCAGGATTCTCACGTGGATCGGATCAGTTGCCGTTTCAGGTCCAAGCATATTGGCGCTATCGTGGTAAGCTTTCTATTGTTGATGATGTCGCATGTATGATGATCGAGTTGTTATACCGTCAATTCTGAGGAAACCAATATGTGACACCCTTCATTCTGCTCACCAAGGTATCAATGCCATGTCACAGAGAGCTCAAGCTACTGTTTTCTGGCCCGGTATGTCGGCTTGCATTGCAAGAACGCGGGCACAATGTGATGCGTGTAGCAGGTCCGCACCGAGCCAGCCGCATTTGCCCCCTTGTGATCCTTACGTACCGACATACCCCTTTCAGGCTATTGCCGCAGATTACTGCACTGTTGCAGGTCACCAGTATCTCGTAGCCATCGATCGTTTCAGCAATTGGCCTGAAATCTTTCATATCAAGCCTGGCACTCAAACCTCTGGTGCACTTGGACTGCAAGATGCTTTACGGAACTACTTCATGACATTCGGCGTTGTAGAAGAACTGAGCAGCGATGGCGGACCTGAATTCACCGCTCATAGCACGCAAGATTTCCTACGTCGATGGGGTGTTCGGCACAGACTGTCTTCAGCATACAATGCTCGATCAAATGGCCGGGCTGAAATTGCGGTCAAGTCAATTAAACGACTTATCACTGGAAATATATCACAGGATGGTGAGCTCCGAACCGACTCATTTGTACGAGCCGTGTTACAGTTCAGAAACTGTCCTGATCCAGACAATGGCCTGTCTCCAGCTCAAATCGTTTTTGGAAGACCTTTGAAAGACGCTCTGCCATTCAAGAAAGTAGGTTCAGTCTTCAACGGACATATCGTAAGACCGATGTGGACAAAGCTATGGCAAACAAGAGAACGTACATTACGTACCAGGTTCGCTAAGCAGCTCGAATCTTTGCGACCACGCACTCATAATCTGGCACCCCTTGAAGTGGGGGACATATGTCGTGTACAAAATCAACATGGACGTTTCCCTCTTCGATGGGACAAGACCGGTATGATTGTTCAGTGTAACGGCAATGACCAGTATCTTGTTAAGATTGATGGGTCCGGGAGATTGACTTTGCGAAACAGACAGTACCTTCGTAAAGTACAGCCATTCTGTCGATATGCTGAAAAGCGGCATGGTACGGAAACTTTATCACCCGTGCCGACACCTGAGTCACCGCATGTTGATGGTGCGAATCCCGCGCAGAGGATTCTCAATGACGCTCACGAGGAAGAAGACTGCAACGACCAGCCTGTGGATGATGTTGACGATGCGTACATGGATGATGACTCTCCTGGCACTTCACCATCAACCAGCGCTGATGGTGGCCGCAAGTCAAACCGTGTCAAAAATCCTCCACTTTGGCACAAAGACTATGTCCTGGGCGCGTTGTATTCATATTGATGCATGTTTATTGTTGCGCCTTTTTCTTTTCAACTCCTCAAGTTGTGCCTTTATCGGAGTTGTGGGGGGATGTATGGTTATGGCTCATACCGTCACACATGACTTGTGTTCATGCTAACAAAGACGTTTGTGTCAACTCACTGGAGTTGAAGGTAGTGACAAGTGCAAGTTTCGGTTAAGTCTTTCGTTGCTTTATTTACAGCTTAATCATTTATTTGAGTATAAAACTCACTAATAAATGCATAATTGTACAAATCCTTGCGTTCAAAGTCCGAAACTGAGGAAGATATGGAGATTCCGGAGCGTGAGCCTGAACAAGTGGTCGAAGAATCGATTCAGTCGGATGAGAAAGAACGCACGAACACCGATTCTCACGTAGATCGCTCAGACGACGATGGCAGTCCGATGCCTGCAGTATCTCTCCGTCGATCTACTCGCATCCGTCGGCCTCCTGATAGATACGGAGATTGGGCCTAAATTATTTTGTTTGTAGCTTAAAAATTTGTCATTTGTAACGATTTATTTATAGTGTAGTCTTATTTTTAAGGAGGGGTGATTGTGGTGATTATTGTTTCTTCATGATCTCACCAACTGTGAAGATTACACGCATTTGTGTTGATTACCCGCATCTTACCTTACCTATATATATTGAGTGTTTTATGTGCCGCGTTTAGTTGCTTGAGTCTTCATTTAGTTAATAAAAACCAAACTTGCGTTGAGGTCGTAGTACGTTTTCAGTACACATACCATACGTATACTATTAGATCTGAGATGGGCACCTACTGCCGTGAATGGGAATTTGTGCGGCTGTCAACACCTAATTCAATTAGTATGTGTTAGCATCCGTCGACATGCAAATTGAAATTACTAATTCACTCCCAATTTTTTTTTTAATTTTATTTATTCTCGAAATTTTCTTCGCGCTCCACGCAACATAACTTAATTTTTCGATTCTAATATAGTAGCGCCCTTCTAAATCTGAGCAGGAATCAGAATCGTGTGCTCCTCACGAAATAAATTTTTTTATGGTACATTTGGGCGATTTCAATATATATCCACTACCGATACGATGGACAATTCTGATCGGGGGGTCAAGAAATAACAGCATGCAATATAGTGCATGACTAATAATAATTGGCCCACACGAAGATGCAATATGATTTATAACTTGCCTGCTGCATTTGATAAAGTGAGTCATGAATCTCTGCTATATCATGTAAAAGACGGAGCTGACACCACACAATGTACCAGTACCGGTACTTCAAAAATTGTTATATTTTTGTTACCCTATTTGTCTTAGTAGTCTTTATAATGTCATGTCTAGGATAGAACTTTGCTTAATATAGCGACTTACGCATGTATTCTTTTTAGTGGAACTGCAAGATACTAGCTACACAGAAGGAATGAGGACGAGAAAAAGAAACAATTGGAAGTTTGGCCGATGGTGGGAGACCACTCGTGTTACTGCATGTCTCCTAAAGAAAAATTAGACCTCCAGCAGCAATACTTTTCCATCGATAATCTTCTCATCGTGAATCATGAATGAATATACAGTTTGTATCAATGTCGTTTGGGGGTGTGGAGAAGCTTTTGCGATATTTTAGCATCGGGTTGCTTTGCGATAGGTATGGGATGTACGTGAATTCACAAGCTGGTATGTAATCCTGATTTACACAGACAGCATGTATGTAGGTAGGCGGTAAAATGACACTCTGAGTGGCAAATGTAGAGTGTACAATGTAGATTGGATATACTGGAGGTGACTGTAACATTACAATCAGGCGTGTAAAGTGAGATTGCCGGACGAGTGTAACTTAAATTTACATTGACTAACGGTAAAGTTAAATTACCACGAAATGTCTGGCTACCGTGCTTCCAAACATTTCGCGGTAAATCGAGTTTTTTTTTACAGTGTACATTGATGATTTATTTGCGCGATTAGGAAGGCAGCTGACGATTGTTTAGATCGCATAATTCAAAACAATTTGCTGAGCTCTATTTACTATGATGAAACTGTCATATTGGCGACTATATCCAGCCTGGCAATGCACACATGAGCCCCAAAACCGCTGCATAAATTTTATTGGCCGTTACTTTCTGGGAAATATATTTGGTGATTCTATATATATTTCACCCCAATCTCGGACGGAAATTCTGCACTCTCCGCGAAAACATCCTCACAATTTATCCGTCTTTTTCTGTCTCATTCTATTTTTGCGAATGTATAATACTTGTAAATAGCGAAAAATAAGTAAGTTACAAAATATGATGAAGTAGTATTAGAAGTAACGGAAAACTAGATTTAGGCTATTCGAGTAAGTACTGCAAGTAGGTGAAAACTACTTGAGTAATCCAAAGAAATGGAAGTACTTCGCTAGTTACCACTTCTGTCTGCCCTTTCATCTAGTCAGCAATTGCAATGACGTTGTCCAGTTTCGCAGTTGCTCATAAAACCATATAGGCTACAGGTCTCTGTCATATATAAGCGTCTATAAGTCGATATAATGATACTAGAATATCTAAAACTATATTGTGCTGTAGACCAAATCAATCCTGCCGCACCCCGACATTTAGTGACCTCCGTTCCGGGAGAGTTGCTGGGAAGTATTGAATTCAAAGTTTTGCTGATACACTGTACACAGAAGAGTGCGTCGTACCGCCGAATCGTAGCGCGTATCAGGTATCACTGTAGATCGTTGTTATTTTTAAAATATGAGCTGCGTCGCTTGAGTGGGTTTAAATACTTGCCATTGGAATTTTACCGAATACAAAATAGAACTCTTCACGTTTGTCAAATCCTTCGCACTTCTATGAACGTTAACCGTTACTACGCCACAATTGAAATCGCCTTTGAGTCGATGGTTATCGTTTGTGAACCGAATTTAAGCACAATTTTGTAATTTTTGTAACACGACAGGATAGCGTGTCTGTAATACAATATTTATTCTTGAATTTCCACAGCGTGAATCGGTCGCTTCACTGCGTGATAATTCGTGCCAAAGAGTGTTCCTCTCCTATAAATAGGTAGGGATTGATTGAGCAACCAATGGTGCATAACATGTTTGAATTTGAAGAGCTTCTTGGAGGTACAGAACTTCAATATACAATTAAATAGTATATTCATATTGAAATGAACTCGAATATTTTCGGCTGACACTCGTCAGGGGTAATCGTCAGCAACTAGTAGAGAATTGGAAAGAACATTGTATATCAACAATCGTATCACAAAATATGACGTCACCAGCATGAAATTTCGAATGAGAGAGCGTTCAATGTACTATTTTTAGGTGGTACACGAACTCCTTTTGTTGACAGAGTTTTGGTTGGTGTATTTTGATAAAAGTTGATTCCAAGGCACACAAATGGAATTGTGAACGGCCTCGCCCTACGATTCGAAATCGGTCGTCTCGATAATTATTCGCACAAATCGGATTATCCAACAGATGTTTGCCGATGGCAGAATTAATGGCCTTTGATCGATCAGCATCAATCTTAAGTGGATGAGTTAAGGGTGAGCTTTTCATTGAGCGTGACGCACGTGTTCTGATAAATTTTGTGATACGATTGTTGATATACAATGTTCTTTCCAATTCTCTACTAGTTGCTGACGATTACCCCTGGCGAGTATCAGCCGAAAATATTCGGGTTCATTTCAATATGAATATACTATTTAATGTTTGAATTTGTTTCACACTGATTACGCTATTGGAAATTGGCATCCTTCACCACGATAACTTCTCCGTCTGATAGTTCTTGAATGTGAAATGTCAACTTGTAAGGCAAACGTGTGCGAGGTTGTGGTTGTTTGTGGTATTCATGGTGTTTGATTATTAAAATGGTAATTTACTCCTGGCCGATGGTCCGTATTTTTGATTCCGTAACTGCCGACATGTAGCACGCCCCACTTCTAGTACTTTTGAGACACCGCTCACGCGGATGAGATGACGGAGATGTGCCTACGTCTGAGATGGTTCGTAAGCTTGATTACGTCGTCTGGCGTCTTCAAGTAAGTTTAGTAGATCCAATGAATCGAAATCCAGGACACAAAAGGATTCATATCGTCTTGTTCGACCTGGCCTTGCTAAATAATAATATTTACACTTAATTAGCTAGTGCGCACCGATGTCTACCATTCAGCGCAGTTGGTCAAGCGCCAGAATCACTACACTCTGCCCAGATGTCAGTGGTTCGAATCCCGGTTCGGACACAAATTCTATGTGTCGGAGGTTTCTCTGGGCGGCTAATCGCTGACCTGACTGCCGTAGCAGCGTTTCCAAAGCCCCGAGTGAAGGTGAGTCTAAGGCAGCAAATCTCAAGCTATGGGCGCATGAAAAACGACAGATACCGATGATGAAAGAGAGCGAGCATAGACGTCGTCCGAAACATCACAAAGGGCTGAATTACTGAAATCATTGTCGTGGCAGAAATGACCAAGGGCGGGCGACATACGGCCCGCGGGCCGGATCCGGCCGCGCAGGGATTTTGACCGGCCCGCAGAGAGTTTCTATCGTGAAAGTGAAATTCAAATCTGAAAGTACAATATTGAAATGAACCCATTTATTTTCAGCAAACAGTAGAGAATTGGAAAGAACATTGTTTATTAACATCGTAGAAAACGCGCATCACGCTCGGTGAAAAGCTCGGTGAAGCTAAAGTTTGGTGCTGAACGATCAACGGCCAGAAACTATGCCATTGGCAAACATTTGTTTGATAATCCCGCTCGTGCAAAAAATTATCCAGACGACAGATTTCGCGTCATCGGAAGGGGCCGCTCACACTTTCATCCGTGTGCATGCCTTGGAGTGGAACTTTATCAAAATACATCAGCAGAAAGAGTTTGTGTAAAATCTTTAAATTGTACATCGAACGCTCTCTTATTTTACATTACATTCCAAGCAGGTGACGTCATATTTTGTGATACGATTGCTAATATACAATGTTCTCTCCAATTCTCTACTAGTTGCTGACGATTACCCCGAATATAAATATACTGTTCAATATACAATTCAATTATATATTGAAGTTCTGTACCTCCGAGAAGCACTTTAATCTGAAAGCATCGACAAATTTCATGCGTCACAGAATGAATCCAAGTTTGCCAACCTGGGAAATACGGACATGGAACTACTTGCTCTGTTCGGGTGTACCTGTACTCTGTACATATATTTTCGACCGTGAACATTACCGAGACAAGGCTACGTTCCAATATAACTGATGTTAACGTGCAGGCTTTACTAAGGGTTTTTACATACAACATGTAACCAGCATTCAAAGACATTGTTGACAACTCTGACCAGCCACAGATGTCCGATTGACTTCAACAGCTACTGTTCAGGGATGGTGTGAACGTGAGGTTCACGTTCGCGTTCTGTGTGTGAACCTCAGAAAAATAAAGGTTCACGTTTACAAACGAACCTTTGTATAGGTTCTGTACTACGAACCTTTTCCATATATTACAATTTTCACTTCATTATAACATGTTTGATTGAAATTTATTGCATTTCAACTGCGGTCCACTATATGAATGGCGCTGGCAGCATAAAAAATTAACAGTAAACTAACGGGCACATTGACGATCTCAAATATTTTACTTGCTTTGCTACAATGGTTTGCTCGAAAATTTAGTGATTATCTGCTGTGAGCTTGACCCGCAATCACACAACATCTAGGGCGAACTACACCACATGGAGGTAGTCAGCGAATGATGTTTATTCAACCAATCAATGAAGTTGATATCGTTGTCTGATGTAACAAATCTAGCACGCGTACAAGGTACATCTTCATTTCATATGTTTATTGTATCACAAAAACCAAATCCGTGTGATTGGTGTGTTGACTACTGCTGTATAACTTGTTGGTGGGGTAACATCGGTAGCAACTATAGAAACCCGTTTTACACTCTACTCAATATCGACGTACCAATACTAATACGCCGAATGCATTGTCCGGTCTGGCCTAGGCCGTTAAGGCGTAAGCTTATATTCCGTTGCAAGTCCTCGTCGAAATTGTTAGGAGTTACTGATTTTGTGGGTTAATATTATATCATATGATTGCCCCAGTTGATACATTCGGCGACGTTTAAAACGTCAATATGTACTTCAGCATTGTGGCATTATGTGGCCCAAGTTGGCGCTAGGTATCGTGTTCATTAATATAGGCCAGGGGTCGGCAACCTTTTGCTAGTCGCGGCCAGATTTCGGGTGTACAACTTTTTGGCGGGCCGGAATTTTTCTTAGTACTTTATTTTACGCTCACTTCGGTGTATTATCCTACATTGCTGCAATCTCAATCATACCAATCAGAAGACACATGTATTTACACTTCAACAACACAGAATAAATGTGACAATTGACGCAGCTTGCTTGTGAAAGGTTTTCAACTTCTGGTAATAAGTCAGATGAAACAATAATCAGACCCTATTCAAAATGGACGTCCGAAATACGTGATCTTAGCTTGCTCTTCGTGAATTTCATTGTTCAAAACTATTGGTCACATGCGTACGTGCTTCCAAAAATCGATGCAATTTCTTTTGCATTGTTGGTCAAGCTGGGATAAAGACCAATTTCAAGAACGTACTCTTACGTTGCGTCCCAATGCCAATCTCCATAACAATGAAAAATTCGGGGCTGATTGTGGGAGTTCCAGGGCCACGAGCGGAATAAAATTTATATTGTCGTAATCAGTGCAGAGTCAGCTTTCGATTGATACCCGTTTTACCAAATTTAATGCTCAACAAGCTGGTCAAAATTGACAGTCAAATTGCCTGTAGCCAAATGGAAATTATGACGTGATACAATTTCACTGAGGTGTGAGATTTGCCTGTGTCGACACCATATAGGACACTATCAGTGGTGGCTTTTGGGGTAGGCGAGGTAGGCGGTCGCCTAGGGCCCCCCCTGGTTGATTTACGCGCTTTCGAGACCCCCCCCCCCCTCCTCGGTTTACGCGCTTTTTCCAACTATTTCTCCGGTTTACGAGCTTTTTTTTTAAGTATTACCATTTTCTGAATAACCGCGGAATCCTTGTATCCATAAAGAATATGGTAGTGTACCGTAAAGACAGGTCAATCATCAAATCTCATTTTTTAGTAATCATTTTACGAATAACCACAAAAATCCATGCGCCAATTTCGAATATGGTACCGTAAGCAGTAGTCGATCATTAAATTTCTGCGCTAGTTGCAAGAGCTCACTTTGATGTGATGATCTCTATCTATTTTGCCTTTAGCTAAAGGGCCCCCCTCCTACATATACGCAAATGTTATCATTTTGCAAATAACTGAAAATACATGTACCCATGTAGAATGTAATACCGCACACAGAAGTCAATCATTAAATTACTGCACCTGCTAAAAGCTTACTTTGATTTTATGAGGGGGGCCCCTTCTTCATTTACGCGATTTTTGGTTATCATTTTACGAATAACCGTGAAAATACATGTACCCATGTAGCATATCGTACCGTAAACAGTAGTCGATCATTGAATTTCTGCATCCGCTTAAAGAGCTTACTTCGATTTTATTAGCCCCCCCCCCTACATTTATGCGAATTTTAGTTATCATTTTGCGAATAACCGTGAAAACGTATGTACCGATGTAGAATATGGTACCGTAAACAGTCGATCATTAAATTTCTGCATCTGCTAAAAGAGCTTACTTTGATTTTATGAGCCCCCCCCCCCTTACATTTATGCGAATTTTAGTTGTCATTTTACGAGTAACCGTGAAAATATATGTACCCATGTAGAATATGGTACCATAAACAGTAGTCGATCATTAAATTTTTGCACCTGCTAATAGAGCTTACTTTGATTTTATGAGCCCCCCTCCATTTATGCCAATTTTAGTTTATCATTTTGCGAATAACCGTGAAAATACATGTAGGCCTACCCATGTAGAATATTGTCTTGTAAACGGTGTTCGATAATTGAATTTCTGTGCTTGTTAAAAGAGCCTACTTTGATCTGCATCAAAATTACCGGCTATGATAATGTCTGTGGTTCGACGGTTAACTCCCCGATGTTTGTATACCAACACATTGCATGCAATGTCACACACCTCCATTTACGCGTATACTGGTGTGGGCAAACAAGCGCGACGTATGTCTTGATGGTATTTTTTCGTGGAAACACAGGGTGTAACATGTTTACTTTGAATAGTGTTCGTTGGTTTATCGATTCAGGGTAGATATCCGGATCCGGTTACGTACTTTATCAGGGTTTCCGATTTCAAACTGACTGTCGAGACATACATTGACCAACAAAGACACAATATAGTAAACATATGGGAGAAAACTCGACCCGGAATTGTTATCGTGATGGGTGACATAAATCCAACCGTTTTCCGAACAACGTTATCCACGTACCAACCATCGTCGAGGAGGTGTTTATTCAGACATTTTGACTCTGGAAAATCCAAAGCACGAACCCGGACATCACAGACATGTCGAAATCTATTGTCCAATTTCCAAAACATACACATCGATGTACAACAGCACATTGCAGGTGGGTAACTGAGGATTTTGATGGGATGCATCAGACCAAGTGAATATGCGATTACACAAATGTATGGAGTTGTTGTTGGTGTATATTTTGTCGCTACCCGTTGTAACAATATATAAAAATATCAAATTGCCCGGTGTGGTTGTCAGTTTTCAAAACGAAAATGGTATTGTTACCCAGGGAAAAGATAGATTTCCAAGTGAAAACGGTATTGGTACTCAGGTAAATGATAGTTTTCCAAACGAAAAGGGTTTGTTACCCAGGGAGAAAATATATTTCTAAAAGAAAATGATTAGTTACTCTAGGTAAAAGTATTTTTCCAAGTGAAAATGGTTTGTTACACTGGGTAAACGCCGGATCTCCAAAGGAAAATTATATTTTTACTCAGGTAAACGACGACCCACCAAGTGAAAATGGTTTGTTGCTCAGGGAAAAAATATATTTCCAAGTTAAAAAGGTTTGTTACCCAGAGAAAAAATATATTTCCAAGTGAAAAAGGTTTGTTGTTCAGGGAAAAAATATATTTCCAAGTGAAAAAGGTTTGTTACCCGGTGAAAAAATATATTTCCAAGTGAAAAAGGTTTGTAACCCAGGGAAAAAATAGATTTCCAAAGGAAAAGGGGTTTGTTACTCTAGGAAACGATAGACCCTCAAGTGAAAATGTATTGTTACACTGGGTAAACGATAAATCTCCAAAGTACAATGGTATTTTTTGCTCTGGTAACGCCTGACCTCCAGGTGAAAATGGTAATTTTACTTGGGTAGGTATCGTATGTTTAGTGTCGTTGGTATTGTTAAACGTTGTCGCCAGTAGCCGTTGGTATACTATTACGAGTGTGAAAAGGATTTGCACTCCCTGTGCATAGTATCGCGATAGTGAACATATTTTTCGCGTGACGAAACAAGATCGCTGTTTAAATGTTAATGCATACATTTCGATTACCGAGTTGTTGTACAATAGAGATTACTCTACATTAGAACACGCTGTGTGCTTCGATTAAAACCACAAGACTACATGTAAATATATTCGCACAACTCGATGATGTTGATATAGTGTTACTAAAATTAATTATTATCTATTTACACAACATAAAAATAACAATTCATGTCGCAGTAAGTTTCTTGAAATCGTGCTTGATGAAAACGAATGGTGACAAGTATGCTTTTGTGTTTGAGTGAAAAATAATTATTTAGAGTAGTGACAGTTTGTGACCACTGACCAGCGAATGCAAATCGACCATGATATTACAATATACGCTTTCGTCAACATAACGACTTGGCGTAGAAACACTTTCACGTTTTTTCA
The DNA here is from genome assembly GCF_051294905.1 of Botryllus schlosseri. Classification (NCBI taxonomy): domain Eukaryota; kingdom Metazoa; phylum Chordata; class Ascidiacea; order Stolidobranchia; family Styelidae; genus Botryllus; species Botryllus schlosseri. The sequence goes on along the minus strand of NC_137237.1, from coordinate 34,424,001 downwards.
ATAACTGGATTCTCGAGACTTGTTACTTGAACGATGTATCGTTGGTGTGCAAACTATAACGACCATTTTGTATGATAGTATGTTTTAGTTGTATTGTTGTGAGGACAACCATGTGATGACTCAGCACTTTTCGTTAGCAAAGTAAATTATTTTGTGCATTAGATTTGTGGAAAGTAAGTCGAATACAGACTCTTTTGTGGAAGTAACTGTATTACTGTGATATCATCGGTAGGCCTCTCTCAAGCAGTCACCGTGGTTTTGTTTTTGAAATATGTCGCGATATCGATATAATATTTTCTAAAAGTCAAACTCGGGTGGATATCACGAATGTGTAGGACTCACGGTATACATTGTACACATACAACTTTGAAGAGCTTCTTGGAGGTGCAAAACTTCAATATACAATTGAATGGTATATTCATACAACTATGTTACAAGAACTATATGATATTTCTGTAAGTACTATAGCTGTGTACTGGATTATTTGAATATTTAGATGCGCGACTGTTCGTGTAAAAACGATGTCAAACGTTTTGTAGAGTCTGACCAACCATTCCACAGTTTAGTATAGTATGGAATATCAAGAGGGGTCTTTTGTGTGATGTAAATATCTTTCATATTGTGATCTGAAAAAAGTCGCGGGGGGTATCAGTCGTATCATACAAAGTAACTAGTTGACACAAACAACATATTGAATGAAGACTCGTCTGTTGTTTTCATAAGTCAAGAGAGTGAAAATTGTTTTTTGTTACACTAAATTATTTTCCGCTACGCTAGCGTAGTTTGTATCTAGAAAAAACGGTACACACCGACGACGTGATGTTGGCCAATATCGTTATGTAAAGAGTGAGTAAATCCTCTTCCATGTTGATGTGATTCAAGTCGATAGCATATTACACATAACCATCATTCGTATTGTGTGTGATATTGTGAAGATGATACCGCAACAACACAACAAGTAATATTTTGTATCGGGTGTTTGGGCTTTAGGAATAGCGAAGTGTCTGTGATATTTTGGATATGTGTGCTCGGTTGAAACTAGGGTTGTCCTTGGGTCTTGTGTCGGGTAAATCAGAACTATGTCTAGAATTCAAGCACGTCCAAGTAAGTTCTTTAGTGACTATGATTACATCTACTTTGACGAGAGGAAATGGAAAAATTCAAATGGATACTATACTAACGAGCAAAAAGTGCAAAATGGTTTTACCAGATTTAGGTGTAGGATATCTTTTCGTCGATTTCTTTACAATAGCGTGTTTTACAAATATTTCTAGTACACCTAACTATAGGACGCATTTAGCAAACGTCGTACAAATTGTTTATGTGACGGCAACGACTTTGAGTGACTTGGTTTCGATCCCTTTTGTAAAAGATTGTCGGGCAATGGTGTTATACTTTTCTGTAATGGTTGAGGTACGTGAACAAGTTTCCAATCAACTATTAATCGGACGTACGACTTTGGTTTAACAATTCGTAATATGTCTAAAATGCCTGCTGATATCATAAGACAAAAATCGAAATGCATATCAATCAAGACCTTTGCATGCTGTGAGTTTTGTGGTGGCATTTATTTCGCCCGATAGAAATGAACTTGTATCAATAGTAACGCGAAACGTGTTTATCATTTTCGGTGTTGGTTGTGTTCATGATTTCTTTGTCGGTATGCACTCTACAAATAATTTCTGTATACTGAGTTGTGATGCGTTTGGTGAATATCATACAAATAGTTTTGTGGGGGTGGTAATGACTTTCAGCGGTTTGGTTTTATGATTATAATTACTTTAGAATATTCATATGATAATGTATGATCCCTAATTTTGTAGATTTCAGTGTAGCACATATTTTGATTTTATTATCGCTGTGGGTTTTGTCTAGTAGAATAGGTTGCAGCCAGTAATGATATTCCAAATTGCTCTTGTGCTGATCAAGGTTTTAGAGTGTAACCTTGTAATTTTTTACATTTAGCAAGTACAACGACGAGTCACGAATTAACCCTTACGAGGTGGGCGTATCATATATGATATGGCATGTCTCCGACACCGATTTCTCCATGTTGACACGCCCTAGACATCGGGTACTACGTTTTTTGAAAAGCTGAGACTTTTCCGATGTATTTGGTACCTTACTCAAAAATTTTAGTTTGTAAAAATAAACAAAAAATTAAAAATAAAATAAAATATGGCTATCACCTAAAACTTCCGGATATATTCCGAGTGGGAAATATTGTCGGAAAATCTGCCAGAACATCAGAAGTCGACATGTACGGGTTTCTGTGTAAATTTTCACCGTTTCAAACATCAAAACGTTTTCTGGAGAGTTTTCTGAGGGGGATTTGTAAATTTTTGTCACGCTTCAGTGAATTTTAAGATCTAGGTCAAGTTCAAGTGCAAATTCAGTCGGCATATGAGTCATAAAGCGGTTTACTATGCCTGCAAATGGTTGGATATGAGAAAAGAAAGCATATCGCGTTGTTTTATGCCATAAACCGGACTGTAGGGGCCGATTGAGTCTTGATCATGAACTTGACCTTGATGAACACTCACTGACCACGCCCATTTTTAAATTTTATCTGTATTTCCCATTTTTCGATATCTGACGAACCGCGCGGCTTGCAACCATGGTTGACGGCTTGTTTGAAACCAGGCAACAGTGGCTACGCACTGAAGCATCATATTCCTCTCTCTGACGCCATCCTGAGGGTCAGTCTTGAAAATTGAGAGAGAGAGAGATTTATTTGGGGGAAAAGCTTGTTTATTTAAACTTATTAAAAAACCTCAGGCATGTCATGGGGTGTTGATCAAGAGTGGAATCGGTATAGGGCTATACTCCGCCCACTTTTAAACTGGAACGGCCCAGATTCAAGTCCTGGTGGGGTAACGGTGAGAATTTGAAAAGTGAAGGTCAATTCTGCAAAATATGGCCCCACCTCGTAAGGGTTAAGTATTGTTCACCCACTACTACTGGTACTCGATACCTAAAGTGATATTTTCACACTCTGTAAGGTATGGATGTTTCAATTCGCTGTCACAAATTCCGACAATAAATCGTATCAATTGTTGGATTCAATAGTAACGATATTGTGATATACTGACTCTACACTTCAATTACCCGTTGCGAATCGCGATAATAAAGCATTTTGTATCGGGTGTTCAATGTATGAATAATGGAATTATTACATCTTTAGCACCGGTTATCGCAAACGATGGATTTTAATAATTGTACTGGTTGTTGAATGTAATAATACCGATATTGTTGTTTCATCTTTAGTCCTAATTATTGTAAACGATTGCATTTTTAAAGTATTTTCTGTTGTCTGCAATACAACGATTGTTTTGTACCAATCCGGAATAATATCCGAATCAAGAAAATTTCGCGCATGTAAGTCTGGCTTAACAATTTGATGTTTTAATAACCATGATAGTGAAAAGTTTGTTGCTGTCATAATAACCTTTACCAAAACACCGAGTCTAATTACCGTGAATAATTTAATAACCAAGTCATGGTCGAACATTACAAAATATACGTCATATGTCAAATCACTGTGTCAATCCTTATGTTTGCAGTATGATAACTTTCAATGTAACACCGGCGTTTGATCGCAAGAAATGAATTCTTAATTACGTTGGCCAGACTTTCGAATGTCGTATATTCAAAACACATGTTAATCTCAAGTCGCGCGCCAAGTAGTAATTACTTCATCTTACAGTGAATAAAAAGACGGGATATGGATACAACTGAGTTGGTATGTTTGTGGGTTGTAGTGATTACTCGCGTAGTCTTGTCTACTTTTCATCCGGACACTTTTTGTTTTGGTTTGGTGAGGTATTACAAACGGATTGACTTACCAAGGTTTTTGTATTTTACTCTTTTGTGCATGGAAAGATGTTAAAATGTTGAGTTGTCATAGTGATAGTATTTCTGAAACTCTATTTTACAAACGGAAACGGAGTCGTGAATAGAGTTGTCAGTTTCAAGGATTGTTTCAAAGTATAATCTTGAAATGTGACTGGATCAAAGTTGGTAGTCATGATTGTCAATCTATTTCAATTCAGACTATGTCAAAGTCCAAATATTTCATTCTGGATTATCTCAGTTTACCTGTAGTACATCTGGCGAACGGATTTAAAGTAGGTAAATTACTAAACTGATTGAATGTTATCGGGTTAGAGATAGTTGGTATTGATTCTATAAGTGTTAAAACAGCGGTGTGGAATGTGTGAATGATCCGGAAACGGAGTTGAAAGTTGGTCAAGTCAAGTAATATTCAGTTTCAAAAGGTTTACACTCTTAAAAGATTCGAGTTATACCAACAATTGACAATTTGATAGTATTCAAGTCGCCGCCGTTGTGGTTCGGTTATTCCTTACCCTTGTGAGCGATCGTGGGATTTTACAATTATTTCCCACCTATTTGAGTATGCGGTAACCTCACAAAGGATTAGGGTTAGGATGGAAATAAGTGGCAATTTGTTGCTATTCAAGTTACCGACACTGGCGGTTCTGTTAGTCGTTACCTATTAAATCTTACCAGCGAAATCAATTTCTGTGACAAACAGATTACTAAAATTTCACCGCGTGAGCGATCGGTATGGCTATGACACCAAGTCGTGAAAGATGACTATGTCTGAGGTGTTATCTTGTGGGCGATCGCAGGATTTTACAAATATTTCACACCTTTTTGAAGTGTTAGTATGTGAACGCGGCTATTGTTGGTATTTGAATCGCCGTCTACGCCGGCTCTGTGGCAAACTAATTACCAAAATATTACCAAGCAAGTGATTCCTAGATTTAGCAAACTATTTCACACCCTTTTTTGCTAAAAGTACGACATGCCGTCTGCAGTCTATACCCGAAAGTACGACATGCCAACAACGAAGCCGCGTGCGACCGATCCCTATGCTGAAAAGGGTTACCGTGCGACCACAAGACACAATAGCCGCTTGCCACCCCCGCCATAAGACATAAGAGCCGCTTGCGACCCCCGCCATGAGAATAACGATATATCACTGTCGCACTCACCGTAAACGTTGGGATTACTTCAAATTGTTCATATATAATAATTTGTGATATACACAATAACTAAGAACCAATCACGTGACTATTTACTTGATACTTATTCAACACCGTGCCGCCGCGCCTATACCCGCAACGTTAGTCAAATCATCAACAGGACATACCCGAAGGGTCACCGTGCCACTGCGCGTATACCCGAAAAGGTAACCATGCCACCACGAGTTTTCGCGGCACCGTGCCGCCGCAGCCTATACCCGAAAAGGTAACCGTGCCACCCCCGCCATAAGACACAATGGCACCGTGCGACCGCACCCATAAGAGATAAGGGTCACCGTGCCACCACGAGTTTCTCGGCACCGTGCGACCGCACCCATAAGAGCCCCTGCCATCCCCAGACCAATCTACTATAATACTCCCGGTTGCCCTAGGTACCAAAATATTCTATAATGCATGAATGAATAGGTGGTAAATACATATATAAGATAAACCAAACTCCCGGGGGCTTCGCCCCCAGACCCCCCCCCCTTCGGCTATCCGCTATTTGCTGATACTAGTCATCTACATTGGGTGCCCATTTAGCCTACTGAGCTAGCTATTCTCGCCTAGACGCGTGAAGCGCGAATAAGTTCAATAATTAATCATTTAATTGGTCAATATGATCGGGAATTGCTGAGTGATGTGTGATTGAAAAGGTAGGACCCCTCAATAATAATTATACATCTTCGGGCGTATACCCGATGGCAGGAACGAAACGGCACGTCGTCAGGCCCCCCGAGAAAACTTGGGTCTTGGGCTTCCATAGGGTGATAAACCGACCGCCCCCCATCACGTTGTTCGCTTTTGCCACGAAATTAGCTGTACTGTTTAGCGAGCCAGAGCGAAGCGCGAAAACATTCGATAATTCATGATAAAATCGGTCATAAGATCGGGAATGGCATATATATATTGCTATCAATTTCTTGTCCTCTCTGCTCACGTTACCAGATTTACCGGTAGAGCTGAGTGAGGTGCAATGTTCCCTCTAAGCTGCGCACGTGCGCAGTGCTGACACGGTCTCTGCGCACAGAAAATCTACGTTGCGCACAACAAATCCGAAGTTATGACCTTTTTTTAGTCGTTACGCACTGTTGTACACGGGTCTGCGCAGTGAGTTGTTGAGTGTGCGCAGACTCATCAAAACGTAGAGCGAACATTGTGAGGTGTCTTGGAAACTGTAGGGCCCGTAACTAATATTTAAACATATTCGGGCGGGCGAGCCCGTTGATATGACTTCGTTGCACGATGTTATTTCGTGACCTCCTGTCTGCTATATCAAAAAATATAGAATCACCCAACAGGGATATCGCCCAACAGGAATATCTAGTTTTAAATATCCCTGTCGCCCAATCGTACTAAACGAAAAGACGCACACGATTTCAAATTGGTATTTCTTCACTGGCATATAATTTTTCCCTGCCAGATGGAATTCGTCTTCTGGGGTTCAGATTGCCAAGACAGGAAAATTCGGTGCCAGTCATTTAGGCGCCCATGGACAATTAAACCTATATGTCTTTTGTAGTCTATATATAACGATGTTTTCGGTGTTAATTTGCTCTGAATACTCATTAAGGATAGGTCCTACCATCACATCATCTACTGCGAAGCCATTTTTCTCCAGCGCCCCCATACCGCCCCCTTAGCCGAGCGCCCCCCATACCCCCCCCCGCGCGTTTACGCCCCCTTCAAAATCGCCAGCGCCCCTTGGGGGGCGCTGGAGGCAAGGTTAAGAACCACTGCACTAAACAATACAGCCTACCATAGTTACTGTCCTATTGAGCTAAACCGGGCATTTCCATATTCACTGGGACCATACCCCTCTCGTTGCAGTCTGGTAGACATATCGCTCCTATCGGTACTGTAATAATGATATTTCTGCGGAGTTAGAGGTAACGAATGATATCGGTTAATCAATATTTATTATAACGGTCGTTCTCCTGTTGATCACGATGAGCATATAAATATTGTGATCAGTAGCCACTGAGGGATGGTGTTAAAGCGAACCACTGAAAGGTTCTCGTCCGTGGGAGGATTAACGTGAGCATGAGCATGAATCTGTGACATCACATTGCGGGACCACGGGTATTCCAAAGAAATGTACGCTATGTCTTCGCCTATGTGTGTTTTGGCCCTTGTCATCGGAATTAGCAGAAATCCGGATTGAATTTCTTTGAATTTTGGAAAATTGGAGTGACATCTGGAAACGTGTTGTCTTTCCGTCCACGCACTGTAATAGATCCGAGGTCATTTCGCACCATCAAGGACCCGCATTAGCACCCAGTATTGAATGGGTGAGAATCTTTGGATCCTCTGAATCATGTTGAATCATGGACCCAAATATAACATTGCAGATAACACTAACGTGAACGATCGTTCATACCAACCCTAGTAGCAATACTGCTTGGGTTGCCATACGTCCTCATCTAGGAGGATTAGTCCTCCTTTTCAGGCTTTTCAAAATGTCCTCCGAGGACGCCTAAATGTCCTCCTTTTTGGCAATTCGTTCTCTTTTACAGATTTTACAGCTACGATAATGGAAATGTTCGACTGTAAATCGGCATAAATGACTCTAAATAGCTACTATACGGACATTGGAGCGGGTCATCCGGGAGCCGATTGAAAGTGACGTCTTGTTTTTTAGTCAACTCCACAAATTTTCCAGCAAAATTGGATGTTTTCTGATTTGGTAAAAGTGTCTTTACTTTCCCGATTCCAAAATATGGTAACCCTATGACTGCAAATCCTTCGTAGCTAAATATATTATATTCAAACAGATCCGCAGCATCACATTTGATCGCTTATTTTTTAGGAGTCGTAAAGAAGATAATAGCCAGAACCACATATCAATTGTGATTACTGACAACACCGAGATGTCTCATGAAAATCAGGAAAAGTGCCCTACTAGCGGGGATGGCGATGGTGCAATCATAATATTACAGAAATCAGACAGTAGTCAACCACCGTTCCTGTTGAACCAACAGCGACTGAAGAGACTGAGTCATCAACACCTCAAGAAGCCTCACATCGCAATATTCCCACACAGGGATATCTAGACTACGGGATTGATAACTAGTCACGTGACCGCGTACTCAATTGACGGAATGAGGGCATTCTTGTCAAACAGGAGTTGAGGTGAAGGAATATCGTTGCGCTCGCAGTTAAAATTGTGTGCATTGTTATTTGTCAATTCAGGGATATATACTGTTCGCCAGGCATCTACTAGATAGGCTAGGGACGATCGTACATCGTAAGTTAGCTGGCAAACTGTTTCATAAATCTCGTGCGAAAGGTCGATGACGATCGCGTTTGAGCAGTGCCGGTACTAATTCTAATTGTAATTGCGGGTTTGCGTTCATCGCTAACTGCGTCGTTACTATTGATGCACGGGATGGTCTGACCGTAGATCTTACTGAAGTGAACTGAGGATAAGTTTTAATAGTTTAAACGTTGGAGCGGTACCAGTATTGGCTACTCAGCTCGTTAAGTTTGTCACGCGCGAGAAGTACCGGTAAGAACTAGTCGAGTCGTTCAGTACATCAGTAGTAGTGGTAGTGACTGGCGGATTTGTACTCGTGTTTTTTTTTTGTCTAGACGTATAGCCACTGGTGCTACACAGTATATAGACAGACAGACAGACCTATAGGCTGGGCGAGTGGGCGACTGAGCAGCGTGCAAGGCTTTGGGAAGCGTGCAAGGCTTTGGCCCTATAGGCTTACAGGCCTGTAGGCTTGCAAGCATGTAGGCTTACATGCCTATAGGCAATAGGCATAATACAGGTCTATAGGCTTACAGGCTCATATGCTTACACGCCTATATCATCTAATTTTCATTTTATCACCATTAATTGCTGGAACTAATTATATTAGACTTGAATTTATTTGACGCTGACACTACGATTGACGAATGGGATATACCTGCTGTGTGCCAAATTGCCGTTCTGGATACAATCCCAGAAAAAGTTCTACAGTAGAGGAATGCTCAGTTTTACATGAACGCACGTCTGTTTTTCCACAAGAGCAACATTTACGGCAGAAATGGATTAGAGCGATTCCACGCAAAAATTGGATAGTAACAATATACACCAGGGTGTGTGCGAAGCATTTCTCTCCTGATGACTTCATGGTAGACACCTGTGATACAAACAGCACCCGCCGAAACAAGCACGAATTTCAGAAATTATCAAGATCACGTTTGAAACCGGGTGTTGTTCCTCATATTTTCCCAAATCTGTCGGGGTATTTGAGTGTACCGAGCCCTACATCTCGGAGTACGAAATCAACAAGTGCTTCTGCAAGACGTGAAATGCAAAATTCTCTAATTGAGGGCCGTAACAAGCAAATTTTTCTGCTTGAAAATATTGAAACATTAGCTTCTCGGAAGGAGAAGATTAAGAACGAGACACTACCATCTGGATATAGTTCTGTGTGCACCGATGACCGATGATTCGCTGCAATTTCACTGGATAGAGACATCAGAAAATATGATCAATCCACCGAAACTTGCCATATCCCTTCTCATAAAGCAGAATTTGGAAGTCTTTGCTTTTGTTAATTCCAAACCAGTTCCCAGATCGATGTATGAGAACGTGCTTCCAACCGGATTTGTACAAAGCACCAGCCAGGTAGCCAATGTGCTTGCTGTATGCAGGAAACTGTAAGTAGTAGTTATGATCGCTCGTGAGGTGGGTGGGGCTCTTATGGGCGGGGTGGCGAGCTAACGAGAAACCGGGGGTGGCGAACTAACGTTTTCGTCTTATGGCGGGGGTGGCGAACTAACGTTTTCGTCTTATGGCGGGGGTGGCGAACTAACGTTTTCGTCTTATGGCGGGGGTGGCGAACTAACGTTTTCGTCTTATGGCGGGGGTGGCGAGCGGCTGGGAACCCGGGGTGGCAAGCGGCTCTTTCGTCTTATGGGCGGGGTGGCGAGCGGCTATTGTGTCTTATGGTCGCACGGTAACCCTTTTCAGCATAGGGATCGGTCGCAAGCGGCTCTTATGTCTTATCGCGGAGGTGGCATACGGCTATTGCGTCTTATGGCGGGGGTGGCATGCGGCTATTGTGTCTTATGGATGCGGTAGTGATTCGTAATTTCGTTTATAGACTGCGGGCGGCATGTCGTACTTTCAGCAAAAAAGGTGTGAAATAGTTTGCTAAGTCTAGGAATTACTCTCATGGTAATGTTTGAGTAATTAGATTACCCCAGAGCCGGCGTAGACGGTGATTCGAATATCAACAATAGTCGCGTTCGCAAACTAACACTTCAAAAAGGTGTGAAATATTGGTAAAATCCAGTGATCACTCACAAGATAATACCTAAGACATAACCATCGCTCGCGACTCGCTGTTACATACATGCCGATCGTTGACAATGTAATATTTTGGTAATTAGTTTACCACAGAACCCGCGTAGACGGCGATACCAACAATAGCCGCGTTCACAAACTAACCCTTCAAAAAGGTGCGAAATAGGTTGCAAATCCCACGATCACTCACGAGATAACACCTAAGACATAGCCAGCCCTCACCAACTTGTTGTTACATACATTCCAATCGCCACAATGTAATATTTTGATAATTGGTATGTCACAGGAACTGGATTTCACTGGTAAAATTTAATAAGTAACGGATAACAGAGCCGTCACAGACGATGATTCGAATACCGACAAATTCTCACTTATTTCTGATCCCACCCTAATCCTTTGCGAAGTTGACGCTTATTCGAAAAGGTGTGAAATAATTGTAAAGCCCTACGTCGCTGACGGGATAATGCATCAGACATAGCGATCTAGTTATAGCATGGGTCGGAATCCATTCGCGGGATGTACTAGGTAAATTGAGATAATCCGAAACGAAATATTTTGACTTTGGTGTAGTGTGAATTGAAATAGGATTGACAAACATGGCTATCAACTTTCCCACAGTCCCATATTGATATTATACACACATTGATTCGAAACAAGTAATGGAACATTGCAACTCTATTCGCGATCCGACTTTTCGTTTGTCAAAGCGACATTTTTAACATCTTACCATACTCAAAAGAATTATTTACAACATTAACAAGTGTTCAAAATCTAGTTTTCACTTACTTGATTATACCACTGCAACTCACAAATTTGAATTAATTCATTCTGGTTGTATTCATATGATCGGTCTTTTTTATTCAATTGTAAAGGTCGTTACTATTCTGAAGACAAAGTAAGCTATTTACTAATCGACACATAAATGACTTGACATAAACATATTATATTTTGAGTATACGAGATTTGAATGTCTGAACAATAACTGAGAAATAATTTATCACAATAAAATACGTATATTACAGCGTAAAAGATGTTTGAATGTCAGCAACTCTGCACGGTCATAGTTACTACCACTAATTTACCCGACCAACTCGTCATGATCATTCCTGAAATCAACACAAATATGACCACTGACTTGAGTTAACCACAAAACAGCATCAAGTTTTAAATCCACTTGTAGCTTACGGATTATTTGAATGCTGGTTATGTTTTGTTGTAATTGAGTTAACGGAAATAGTAATACGACTCGACATCTGACCATCTTACCATATTCAAAGAATCAACCACGAAAACATTGTCAAGTAAATCCGTTAACCGACCAACTCAACAGTATCAATATGAAAAACAGCCAAACATACACGAATCCATACAAGCACTAAAACCTAAAATCCATAACAAGCCTGGTTGTATTCATATCCCTACACGTCTTTTTTATTCAACTTGAAAAGTCGTTACTATTCTGTAAGACAAAGAAATTACTATGCGGTATATTTTGTAAGATAAAAGTAATTACTTCTCGGTGCCCGCGACTTGAGATTAACATAATATGTTTGAGTATGCGAGATTTGAATGTCTGCCCAACATGTTGAGAATTCATTTCTTACAATCGAACGCAGGTGTTATATTGAAAATTATCATGATGTAAACATAAGGATTGACACATTGATTTGACATATGTAATAGTTGATCATGACTTGACTATTAAATTATTTGCGTTAATTAGACCCGGCGTTGTGGTAAAGATTATTGTGACAGCAACAAACTTTTCAGTACCATTGTTATTAACATATTGAGTTGTAAACTATGTGTGTCTAAAATGTTCTCGATTGGAAAATTATTCAGCCTTGGTACAAACCACGCAGAGTATTGTGGATATCAGGAAATATTTTACAAATGTAATTGTCTGCAGTAAACAAGACTAAAGATGAAACAACAATTTCCTTTGTTGAACAATAACCGGTGCAATACTTTATTGTCGGTGAGAATTGAAACACTTTCGCGCATTACCTGGTGTCAAGATATCACACTAGGTGAATTGACATACCACCATTTGATTAATGCTTAATCCGTTCGCATCATTTCACACTCACTTTGATCATTACAAAAGTAAATTGGAATATGTTTGCCAGGCACCACCTATTCAACTATACTTGAGTAATACAGAAACCTCTCAGCATTAATAAAATCGAAATGTGCGCTACACTGAAATCTACAAAAATGAGTTTGTATTGCTGTTCGTAGTAGCGATATCGATTTGAACCTCCATCATCTAACCAAACTACTGAGAGTCGTTGTCAATTTACATGACGTTCACTGATTACATACTAGAACTATTTGTGCAACGCACACGATCAGAGAAATTGGACATTTTTCCATTGCCATTCGTCAAAGTAAATGTCGTCACAATAATCAGTCACTAAAAGACCATATACTTGTATGTGATTGAATCGCCGACAATTAACTCGGTAAATCAAACCCCTGAGAAATTTCACTCAGTCATTGGATAGGAAACAGCGTCGCTTAATCGGTGTGAGTCGTTTTTTCTAAATACTAATCATATCTGTCCAGCCAAGAACAATTTTCACTCACTTGGGTAACGAAACCAGTGTCCAATATCAATACAAGATATTTTCGTCACACAAAAATAATCAACTTCACTCGATATTCCCGTACTACGAAACTGTACAAAGGTTACATGTTTTTGTATGACATGGAATTAATACCGATCGAAGTAACCGTATTGGAGATAACTTTTAAACAAACACACTCTACGTGGTTAACATTCTCGTCGATTCTATTGTGATTAATGTATAATTCATGTGATCTGGATTCATTTCGATATGGCTAAACATTCAACCTCGACGGATACGAATTGTCACACACTCAAGTAATATCATACCAAATAGTTATTTACAAGACACAGAAAATTTGTTTTGGTCGTTTCGACTTTATTACTGGAGATACTCACCACTTCGCTTAATACAATCTAGATTTAAACTCCATCGAACCTTTGGTGTCTATCGTTTTGCTGGATACGAATTATGTTAGTCTAAGAGTACACAATTTTCACTATCTTGGGTTATGAACTCAGTGTGTTAGCGATCATTCAATATTTTGTAGTATCAACTAGCTACTTCATAGGATACGAATGATCATCCTCACAACTCTTACAAAAGTACGAAGGATATTTACATCACACAAAGTAATCGACTTTACTCGATATCCTCACACTACGAAACTGAATGGTTGGTTTGACTCTGCAAACTGTTCTGATGTCACAAGAACTTTTTCATACGAATGGTTACGTATCCAAATATTCAAATAATCCAACACACGACTATAGCACTTACAGAAATATCATAGTTCTTGTAACAAAGTTGTATAAGTATAATGTTTATCGTAAGTCCTACATAGCCGTGATATCCGTCCGAGTTTGACTTTTAGAAAACATTATACCGACATCGCGACATCTTTCAAAATTAAAACCACGGTGACTGCTTCAGAGACCTACCAATGATATTGCAGCAATACAGTTACTTCCACAAAAGAGTATGTATTCGACTTACTTACCACAAATCTAACGCACAAAACAATTTACTTTACTAACGAGAAGCACCGAGCCTCACATCAAAGCAACTAGAAAGTGGAACTATATTAAAAAACGTCGCTAACCTTTGTGCACCAGCTGTAAATCACACAAGCAACATGTTTCAAGATTCTGGTTATTGAAAAACGTTAAAGTGTTTCTCCTGCACCAAGTCGTTATGTTGACGAAAGCGTATATTGTAATACCATGATCGATTTGCATTCGTTGGTCACAAACTGTCACTACTCTAAATAATTATTTTTCACTCAAACACAAAAGCATACTTGTCGCCAATCGTTTTCATCAAGCACGAGTTCAAGAAGCTTACTTACTACGACATGAATTGTTATTTTTATGTTGTGTAAATAGGTAATAATTTATTTTAGTAACACTACATCAACATCATCGAGTTGTGCGAATAGATTTACATGTGGTTTCAATCGAAGTACACAGCACGGTCTAATGTAGATTCATCTTTATTGTACAGCAACTCGGTAATCGAAATGCATTAACATTTAAACAACGATCTTGGTTCGTCACGCGAACAATATCTTTACTGTCGCAACACTCTGATACTCTGCACAAGATGTGTAAATCCTTTTCACACTCATAATAATACACTAACGGGATACCGATGTCAAGCAACAACGTTTAACAACATCACTGACACTGAACATACGATACCTACCCAAGTAAAAATATCATTTTCACCAGGAGGTCAGTCGTTACTTGTGTACAATTACCATTTTCCCTTGGGAGTTTAGCGTTACCCGAGTAACAAAACCATTTTCACTTGGAAATATATGTTTTCCCTCAACAACAAACGTTTTTCACTTGGAAATATATTTTTTCCCCGAGTAACAAACCTTTTTCGCTTGGAAATATATTTTTTCCCTGAACAACAAACCTTTTTCACTTGGAAATATATTTTTCCCCGAGTAACAAACCTTTTTCGCTTGGAAATATATTTTTTCCCTGAGCAACAAACCATTTTCACTTGGAAATACATTTTTTCCCTGAGCAACAAACCTTTTTCACTTGGAAATATATTTTTTCCCCGAGCAACAAACCATTTTCACTGAGCAACAAACCCTTTTCTCCCCAGGCAACAAACCCTTTTCGTTTGGAAAACTATCATTTACCTGAGTACCAATACCATTTTCGTTTTGAAAACTGACATTTGTGTAATCAAATATTCACTTGCTCTGATGCATCCCATCAAAATCATTGGTTACTCACATACAATAACAATGTGCTGTTGTACATCGACATGTATGTTTTCGGAATTGGCGAATAAAGGGGTTTCTGATATGTCCGTGATGTCCGGGTTCGTGCTTTGGATTTTCCAGAGTCAAAATGTCTGAATAAAACACCTCCTTGACGATGGTTGGTATGTGGATAACGGTATTCGGAAAACGGTTGGATTTATGTCACCCATCGCGATAACAACTCCAGATCGAGTTTTCCTCCCGCATGTTTACTATATTGTGTCTTTATTGGTCAATGTATGTCTCGACATTCAGTTTGAAATCGGAAACCCTGATAAAGTATGTAACTGGAGCCGGATATCAACTCTGAATCGATAAACCAATGAACAATATTCAAAGTAAACATGTTACACCGTGTGTTTCCACGAAAAAATACCATCCAGACATACGTCGCGCTTGTTTGCCCACATCAGTATACGCGGAAATGGAGGTGTGTGACATTGCATGCAATGTGTTGGTATACAAACATCGATCCACAGACATTATCATAGCCGGTAGTTTTGATGTAGATCGAATGTCACCTGATAACAATGTCATACCAATAAGCCACATTGCAATGACTCTGAGTCAATCTGAAGCATGACATACAGACACACAAACATGGAACCGTGACACGGGTTATTCGCACGACGGTGAAAGTGAACTGTACAACATATATCAATAGAGCGTTCACAGTCAAATATGCGAACCGTGCACAATCATATACCCTGGTTTTTGTTGGATATGTACGAAACCAATAAATCGATACATTTGTTTTCCCTGGACATCAATAATACAATCACCATTCCAATGCATCGCTCGAATGTAAGGTTCGTCGGGTGTAAAATCCATGTCAAATAACACCAAAGTGTGCTTTCCGTGTTTTATTATTTCCACCGACGCTTCTTGTCTGTGTCGTAACACTATGGTGCGGGGAGTTGAAGAACGGTGGATTGTGAAACGGATTGACATGATTGATTTAGTGACTGATTATTGTGACGACATTTACTTTGACGAATGGCAATGGAAAAATGTCCAATTTCTCTGATCGTGTGCGTTGCACAAATAGTTCTAGTATGTAATCAGTGAACGTCATGTAAATTGACAACGACTCTCAGTAGTTTGGTTAGATGATGGAGGTTCAAATCGATATCGCTACTACGAACAGCAATACAAACTCATTTTTGTAGATTTCAGTGTAGCGCACATTTCGATTTTATTAATGCTGAGAGGTTTCTGTATTACTCAAGTATAGTTGAATAGGTGGTGCCTGGCAAACATATTCCAATTTACTTTTGTAATGATCAAAGTGAGTGTGAAATGATGCGAACGGATTAAGCATTAATCAAATGGTGGTATGTCAATTCACCTAGTGTGATATCTTGACACCAGGTAATGCGCGAAAGTGTTTCAATTCTCACCGACAATAAAGTATTGCACCGGTTATTGTTCAACAAAGGAAATTGTTGTTTCATCTTTAGTCTTGTTTACTGCAGACAATTACATTTGTAAAATATTTCCTGATATCCACAATACTCTGCGTGGTTTGTACCAAGGCTGAATAATTTTCCAATCGAGAACATTTTAGACACACATAGTTTACAACTCAATATGTTAATAACAATGGTACTGAAAAGTTTGTTGCTGTCACAATAATCTTTACCACAACGCCGGGTCTAATTAACGCAAATAATTTAATAGTCAAGTCATGATCAACTATTACATATGTCAAATCAATGTGTCAATCCTTATGTTTACATCATGATAATTTTCAATATAACACCTGCGTTCGATTGTAAGAAATGAATTCTCAACATGTTGGGCAGACATTCAAATCTCGCATACTCAAACATATTATGTTAATCTCAAGTCGCGGGCACCGAGAAGTAATTACTTTTATCTTACAAAATATACCGCATAGTAATTTCTTTGTCTTACAGAATAGTAACGACTTTTCAAGTTGAATAAAAAAGACATGTAGGGATATGAATACAACCAGGCTTGTTATGGATTTTAGGTTTTAGTGCTTGTATGGATTCGTGTATGTTTGGCTGTTTTTCATATTGATACTGTTGAGTTGGTCGGTTAACGGATTTACTTGACAATGTTTTCGTGGTTGATTCTTTGAATATGGTAAGATGGTCAGATGTCGAGTCGTAATACTATTTCCGTTAACTCAATTACAACAAAACATAACCAGCATTCAAATAATCCGTAAGCTACAAGTGGATTTAAAACTTGATGCTGTTTTGTGGTTAACTCAAGTCAGTGGTCATATTTGTGTTGATTTCAGGAATGATCATGACGAGTTGGTCGGGTAAATTAGTGGTAGTAACTATGACCGTACAGAGTTGCTGACATTCAAACATCTTTTACGCTGTAATATACGTATTTTATTGTGATAAATTATTTCTCAGTTATTGTTCAGACATTCAAATCTCGTATACTCAAAATATAATATGTTTATGTCAAGTCATTTATGTGTCGATTAGTAAATAGCTTACTTTGTCTTCAGAATAGTAACGACCTTTACAATTGAATAAAAAAGACCGATCATATGAATACAACCAGAATGAATTAATTCAAATTTGTGAGTTGCAGTGGTATAATCAAGTAAGTGAAAACTAGATTTTGAACACTTGTTAATGTTGTAAATAATTCTTTTGAGTATGGTAAGATGTTAAAAATGTCGCTTTGACAAACGAAAAGTCGGATCGCGAATAGAGTTGCAATGTTCCATTACTTGTTTCGAATCAATGTGTGTATAATATCAATTTGGGACTGTGGGAAAGTTGATAGCCATGTTTGTCAATCCTATTTCAATTCACACTACACCAAAGTCAAAATATTTCGTTTCGGATTATCTCAATTTACCTAGTACATCCCGCGAATGGATTCCGACCCATGCTATAACTAGATCGCTATGTCTGATGCATTATCCCGTCAGCGACGTAGGGCTTTACAATTATTTCACACCTTTTCGAATAAGCGTCAACTTCGCAAAGGATTAGGGTGGGATCAGAAATAAGTGAGAATTTGTCGGTATTCGAATCATCGTCTGTGACGGCTCTGTTATCCGTTACTTATTAAATTTTACCAGTGAAATCCAGTTCCTGTGACATACCAATTATCAAAATATTACATTGTGGCGATTGGAATGTATGTAACAACAAGTTGGTGAGGGCTGGCTATGTCTTAGGTGTTATCTCGTGAGTGATCGTGGGATTTGCAACCTATTTCGCACCTTTTTGAAGGGTTAGTTTGTGAACGCGGCTATTGTTGGTATCGCCGTCTACGCGGGTTCTGTGGTAAACTAATTACCAAAATATTACATTGTCAACGATCGGCATGTATGTAACAGCGAGTCGCGAGCGATGGTTATGTCTTAGGTATTATCTTGTGAGTGATCGCTGGATTTTACCAATATTTCACACCTTTTTGAAGTGTTAGTTTGCGAACGCGACTATTGTTGATATTCGAATCACCGTCTACGCCGGCTCTGGGGTAATCTAATTACTCAAACATTACCATGAGAGTAATTCCTAGACTTAGCAAACTATTTCACACCTTTTTTGCTGAAAGTACGACATGCCGCCCGCAGTCTATAAACGAAAGTACGAATCACTACCGCATCCATAAGACACAATAGCCGCATGCCACCCCCGCCATAAGACGCAATAGCCGTATGCCACCTCCGCGATAAGACATAAGAGCCGCTTGCGACCGATCCCTATGCTGAAAAGGGTTACCGTGCGACCATAAGACACAATAGCCGCTCGCCACCCCGCCCATAAGACGAAAGAGCCGCTTGCCACCCCAGGTTCCCAGCCGCTCGCCACCCCCGCCATAAGACGAAAACGTTAGTTCGCCACCCCCGCCATAAGACGAAAACGTTAGTTCGCCACCCCCGGTTTCTCGTTAGCTCGCCACCCCGCCCATAAGAGCCCCACCCACCTCACGAGCGATCATAACTACTACTACTGTATAGTGGCAGTGATGACTCGAGCAGCATTAGTCTTGCTGTGTCTATCCTGGAAGATTATCTCGTCGCTACGGCAGAGTCCACAGCTCTACAGGATGGCTGCATGACACCTTTGTTAGGATTTATTGTGAAACAGTTGAAATTGATTCAAATCCACCCAAAAGGTCGCCGATATTCACCTGATACTCTTATGTTGGCTTTCCTGTCGAGATTGACTAGTCCTGCACTGTACAAAAAGTTGAAGCATTTCTTTGCCTTGCCTTCGATGAGTCGACTTCGCCAAATATCATCGAAAATGACTGTGGAGCCAAGAAAAGTAGACTTGCATTATTTAAAAGAGCGATCAAAAGACTTAACACCCCGCGATCGTATCGTATGCCTCATGATAGATGAGGTGTATACAGCACAAAGAATTGAGTACACCAATGGCTCATTCGCGGGTCTGACTGGGGAAGGCAAACCATCACGTAATGGGCAAAAAAGAGTTATCAATCCCTAGTCTAGATATCCCTGAACAGAGCCATAACTATATTCATGGAGTGGCAAAGATCTGACAGAGCTGGACTCACTAACGAGACCTTTATGGCTTGTATTCAAACCATGACCTCAGTCCTTTCACTGTCAAGATACCTTCAACGGCAACATGGCGTGAAGTATTTTCTCACCGGAAAAGTCTTGTCAGATCCCATTGAGGCTAGATTTGGCATGTACCGGCAAGTTAATGGGGCAAACTTTTTCATGTCCGTGAAGCAGTTACTGCCTGCGGAAAAGAAGTTCCGCTGCTTGAGCTTACTTCAGCAGCATGGTTTGAAGAGTATTCTTAATTTGAATGAACAAGACCCACCTTTGACCGCAACTGTGTTACAACCTGCAGAAGATTTCAAATGGTTGGTGAGCTTTCTTTTGCCTATCTCTGCACCGCTGAATTTTATCACAACTGAAGAGGCCGGTGTGATATATTTTGTCAGTGGATGCATTGGCCGATCAATTTCTGTGCGACGAAAGTGCATGGATTGCAAAACATTGCTGATAACCGACCGTGACGTTCCGGATTTGGATTTCTGCTTCCCAGAAGAATACAAAAGAATATTCAAAATGGCTGATCGAGGTGGCCTTGCTGAGCCTACCGAGTTATGCTTTGCAATAACGACGCTTGCTGTCAAATATTTCACCATCATAAGTGATTCCATGGACATGAAGCAAAAATTGTTTTGTTGTCAAAACCAAAGATTTGTTTTCACGGAGGCAACTCACGAGGTGGTTGATTTGTCAAGCCTAATGCGCCCTCTTTTGAATAACTGCTGTCAATCTGGTCATGCAAACTTCAACTCCATCGCCCAGACAGCTTTCAATTGCTTTGCGAAGAATGAACTTAAGCGATTCAACCATCTCTTGTTGAGCCGCCATCAAAAAACTACGTAAAATTAGTAAGCTTACGTCAAAGGCTTCCAAGAATTGACACAATCGAAATTGGTGGTATTGCATGTCCTGTAACGGTTTATCTTGTGTTTATAATTAAATAATTGCATGCCATTTCACGAATATTATAATAAAGAAAAGTATTTGTGACGTCATAGTCACTATGACGCCATGGTCATTATGACGTCATGGCCACAATGATGTCATCAGCAATTTGTTATCCAACTTGAAGGAGTAATAGTGGGCAACAAGGGTCCGTAGGTGCAGACAGCAGTCCTCACAAATAATTGTAATTTTGCCCTCATCACGTAATGGGCAAAAAAGAGTTATCAATCCCTAGTCTAGATATCCCTGATTCCCACATCTGACAATGTCGACGTTGGCAACTATTCAAGCATTGCTTCCTTGGATGCTCCCATTGTTCAGCCAGATTCCAACCAACAGGAGGTCCTACGTGTCTCAAATGAGGTGAACCACGTTGATGTCATGGTAAGCGAAACGGGAGAATGTAAAACAGAGAAAGTAGAGCAGGTACCTTCCAATAACGACCGCATCGAGAGCATTGAAAAAGTAGAGGAATCTGAATTGAGTCTTGAATTGGCTGATGAAACAATTTCAAAAGTGACATCACCAGAAGAATGTGAACAAATAAAAAATACATCTGCCCGTGTTGACGGTGTGAGCTCTTCTAACAAACTGCTAGACTCAATAGCACAAAGTTACAAAGTCCGACAGACACCCGGGAATTCATCACCTCCCCGAAGTTCCACTCAAGAATTGCTGGATTCAATGACGAAAAGTGTCTCTAGCGCAAACGTAGCCGATCGAAACCAAAACATTAAAAATGACAGCGACGATGTACACCATCTCGATGCGGATAAACGATCTGCTTCTGATAAATCTGCGGATGCGTGGAACTCGATCAAAAAAGAGGATAGAAAAACGCTTGATAATAATCTTGAAAACATCAATGATGCTTCCAATCCCACCATAAATGAACGGCGTATTGCCGAAGAGGACAAGCCAGACGCAGGTCCTAATAATACAAAAACGCCAGCAGAATCTACTGCGGATCCAAATGATCAAAAGTCTCAAAGGGGAATCGACAATGAGAATGCGAAGAAGAACGCCATACCACAAGAACCAGCCACTGAAACTAAAACAATGTCGCGGAAAGAATGAGCCGAAGACACGAGACACCACACAAAAGGCGATAAAACTGAAGGAACACACGACGGAAATGACAAGGGCACTGGGGACTCTGCGAATATAACAGTGGCTGCACCAGTGCCTCATATCTAAATTACGGATGATGATATCGACTATCTACAAGATTATCATTCTGACTCTAACAAGAAACCAACTCCAAACAATCTCAACTTAGTGGAGCGGTATATGGCGGAGCGGAGCGGCGGGGAAAGCGAAGGCTCGTCATCAGACTCGGCGGCGTCGTACAGTAGCAACTGTTCTGCTTGCAGATTGCAAACTCAGAAACGCATCCAGGAAAACAGTCGCCGAAGGAATAGATATTCAAGCAGCAGCTCGACTTCAAGTACCGCTTCAAGTTGCAGCTCTTCAAGTAGTAACAGCTCTTCTGAAAGTTCTGTGTTCGAGGAGGAAATATCAGCGGCCAAGGTCACGCATCAAGAATCCTCACCACCGATCGAGAAGTCAAGAGAAAGTGCGGTCAAGTTTTTGCTCCACCGTACTGCCGGCGCTGACAAAAACCAACTGCCCCAATCACCTTGGCCTGGAAAGAAATCGAGTGACCCTTGCGTGGACATCTGGACAACCAAGTGTTCAGGTTGACGAGTTCCGCAACCCCACATGGAAAATATTTAACACCACAAAGCCGAAAACCAAATTTACCAACGTCTGGCGTTAAAGGCGTTACCAAGGTACAGCACACATAAATATGGTACCATGTCTCTTCTAAGTATTAGCACTAGAGATAGCAATGTCACCGTAGCCTTCTCATAGATACTCATTACTCACACACATCATCCCTCGAGAGTGTCATACGTTGCAATTATAGTCGGCGTAATCTTGATGTACACTCTTAGCGAAAACGGTGTGTATTCACATTCACACCCGTCTACCACGAGTGATATAAGGGTGTGAAAATATACTTGTGGTGTACGATATCTGAACCTATACCTTATACACCACGGTATAAACCAAATACAACATTTTTATCCCAATGATGCTTGTATGTACAGACTAAGGATGGTATGGACGTATAGGCAGGTATAGGGTTTACAACCGCGATATAATTCTTAGTTCGGTTGTGTTTTCATGTACCACCCTTTG
Organism: Botryllus schlosseri; assembly: GCF_051294905.1. NCBI lineage: Eukaryota > Metazoa > Chordata > Ascidiacea > Stolidobranchia > Styelidae > Botryllus > Botryllus schlosseri. The sequence continues at coordinate 34,401,107 of NC_137237.1, read as the reverse complement.
GTTGTGAATATTCACTGATTTCGCTAGGAATGTAGGTTGTGCTGTTGCATCGCAAACTGCATGCCCCTGCGTGATGGTTTACGACAGGTTCGTAACTGCCACACCCCACAATAAAATAGCATTTGTGGAACAACAACTCATTACACATTAGTAACTCACAAATACAATATCTCTTTGCCAACTTGTCACGAGTCCCCAACCACATAACTTATGGTTTTATAAAGCAGCCAGGGAACGTTACTGTTTGCACGCACACGCACTATATGATGTCTTTATTGACACTGGGATTTTACGTTATTAGCAACATAGATACCAGTTGCTAAGTTCAGCTACTCTTAAGCTTTTCGTGGCAACGTCAACTTCGGTGAATATTAAACGAAGCCATGCATTAGGCGTCGTATTTGTGGTGAGCGCATGCTAAGCTCACGTTAACTGAAATGTTCGGACAATAGAGCCACTGTACCGCCAGCTCAATAATAAAATCGAATCAACAGTTTTTCACACCATGTGCAACATATATATATACAATTGATGAGTCGTTAGTTCGCGGTCATAGTCTTAGTTGAATGAGCAGCAGTATTCCTGATCTTATTCATTATTGGGGATTAAATTATTAAAGCGGCCACATTATTGCAATAAAACCTGTGTAAACGGATCTCAATTTTAATGTTGCAGTACCATAATCTGTGTTCATATTTTGCTGTAATTCCAGGAAGAACCCTTGGTTATTCACTTCAGCCCAACTCGCGCTACTAAACCAAGGTTGGGGATCTTGTATGCTACAATATCGTACGATTCGTCAGCAGTCATTTCATCGTTGGATGCGAACGCGCTGGGGAATCTGACTATATTGGTTTCGAAATGCGAGGAGCTGGAATCGAACATAGACGCGACGAAGTTATACGTCAAATTGTAAGTCTTGAATATTGGCCAATTGAAAGGTATACCATATACTGATGCTATATTAATACAAGTAGTTAATGGGCTCTTACTTGTCTATCTTCGTAACAATGTTGTCGTTCTTAACATTAATTGTATTAGTGGCATTACTGTAAAAGTCCAGTGGCGCTATACACCTATAAATAACTTGACGCCACTATCTGTAATTACTAGGGCAAGTTTTTGTTGTACTAAAATCGCCAGAAAGTTGCACTTAATTTCGACAATGGTTGCAGTAAAAAGTTGCATTTAAAATTTTTGTTGAATTAGCAGGTTTTAGATACTCGAAAGGTTCTGTTGTATAACCGAGCTCATGCAGAGCTGTCAAATTTGCTGCTTTGCCATTTCACGGACATTCTGGCGAGACCACCAAAAATTATGTTTTTCTTAGCTACACCGCTAGAAAATGACGCAATGCGGGAATAAGTTTCCTCAAAAAAGCCAAACTGCATAGCGATAACCACCTCTCCCTAAAACAAGTCAAATAACTCACCCCAAACGCCTAAGTCTGTAAACTTGGCCCAAGGCGTTGCAGAAAAACTCATTCTTAGCGACTTAAACAAAATCAATAGCCAGAATAAGGTGACCCAATGAAAATGTAATTTTTGGCGGTCTCGCCTGGGCGTTCGTGGAATGGGAAACTATCTCAAATTTAAACGACAGAATTAATAAAGCGATATATTTAGATATTGTTCGGACACGGTCTTGCTGGCAGGGTAGTTTAACATCTTGCTTTCAAGCCATTGTGTCATAGATAACACAGTGAGATGCAACTAACCCATCATATAGCCCTTTGTTATGCAAATCAAAGAGATTAGAGCCATACTGCACTGTAAAAAATCTGGTAGATTTACTGGGAAATCTCTGTAAATTTTACAACGAATTACCGGTCGCAGCCAATAACTGTGCGTAGCTTGTAATTTCACATTTTGATATGTAATATTACCTTAGTTTAGCTGTGAAGTCAAGGTACCAGAATTTCTTCGCAAAATTACTGACAGTTACTCGTAACTGCAGTTTACCAGGCTATTGGGAAGATTGATTAGCTTCATAATCGCTGCAGCCAATATATGCGTGGAAATGAATGTTACTGATATATCATTCTCGTGGTGATTTGACTTGATTCAACCTCGTTCGCGAAACTGGGGTCTGTCGTACGGAAATTGTTGGCCCTAGTACCAATTTCAGTATAGTACATACTAGGGTACAAGAAACAACTGACAATCGTGGCTAATGTACTTGCACCATAGCCATTATATTCTATTATAAGGCTATGGCTATACGGCCGTTCTCGCTGGTTACATTCGTTGTTACGGATACGGCTGATAAGTTAGAAAATCAGTTTAGGATGTATAATATTGTTCGGGAAACTAGAAATATCAGCATCGCATGCTCAGTTGACCATTTGCTAATGGCGGACAAGGCGACCTGTAATAGGTTACAATAGGTTACCGTTACGCGTTACTGGTTTTCTGAGATTCGTAGTAAACAGCCAACGCACAACTGTGACATCAAAGTCACTCAACTATGATAGTTGAGTGACTTTGTGTGACATCACAGGGAGCGTCTCGTTCAGTAAGTACAGTAAGTAGTGAACAACACTTGGGATAAATATCAATTTATACGAAATTAGATGGAAAAGGAAGAAACTATATGTAATGATAAATGTTTCTGTATGAAAGAGAAATAACCTAAGTCAAACATTATAACGTGGCCAGCAAATATTATCGGTGGCATGTCAGCGGATGAATACCACTTATTTTGAAATCTTTTGAGTGTCGTATCGTTATCTGGCTATTATTGAGATTTGAGCAAAGGGTGGAGCGAAGCTTGTTGTGCTTGAAGAAAGTGGACACGATCGTGGAAGATTCCTAGGAACGCTGAATGGGATACGCATCGTAAAAGGTACAGTACTACATAGTATTTGTTACCGTGAATATCTGCGACTGTGCAATGTGCGCACCACTTTGATTTCATGATTGAAATATTTCATTCTCCGCATTCTCTGTTCTATTTTGGAATACTAGTCGACTTATATAGTGACCTGTGACACAACATACTCCGCCGCGGAGGAGTTAAAACTGTTGGCTTGTTTATGTCATTTTCGGGCCATAGCATAGAGATGTTTTCATCCACTGCTCGATTTGTTTGGCACACATGCCACCTCATATCCAGAGTGGAATTGGTGAGGAACCTTTTGCTTCAATACATTAGATAAAGTAAGTCATGAATCTCTGCTATATAATGTGCAAGGCGGAGCCTTCATCACACAATGTGCCAGTACCGGTACTTCAAAACATGTTACCCTATATTTTTGTTAGCCTATTTGTCTTAGCAGTCTTTATAATGTCATGTCTAGGTTAGGAAATTTGCTTTATATAGCGACTTACTCATGAATTCTTTTTAGTGGACCTGCGAGATGCTAGTTACACAGAAGGAATGAGGAAGAGAAAAAGAAACAATTGAAAGTCTCGCCGGTGGTGGAATTAATTCACCTTTTCTTGCGACCACTCGTGTTACTTTTACTGCATGTCTCCTAAAGAAGAATTAGACCACCAGCAGCAATACTTTTCCATCGATTACCACTTCATCGTGATATCATGAATGAATATACAGTTTGTTCCAATGTCGTTTTGGGAGTGTGAAGAAAATTTTGCGATATTTTAGCATCGGGTTGCTTTGCGATAGGTATGGATGTACGTGAATTTACAAGCTGGTATGTATCCTGATTTACAGGGACAGCATGTAGGCTAGGTAGGTAGGTAGGCGGTCTCGGTCTCAAATGTACAGGAGAACATGTAGACTGGATATACCCGGAGGGGACTGTAACATTACAGTCTGGCGTGTAAAGTGAGATTACCGGACGAGTGTAAGTTGAATTTGCATTGACTGACGGTAATGTTAGATTACCACGAAATGTCTGGCTACCGTGCTTCCAAACATTTCGCGGTAAATCGAGGTTTTTATTTTTTACAGTGTGGAAATAGTTTGCATGTTTTTAAATCACTCCTTTACATTTTGACGTAATATTTGATAAAAGTTGCAGTCAAAATTGGTATGGAAAATAGATAAAAATTGCAAAAAGTTGCACTATAAAATCTCTCCAGACAGCTTAAAACATCATTGTACATAGATTGCGAGTATCTAGGAAGCTGTCGGAAGCTGTAAAAAAAAGTTGCAAAAGTTTCAAAAACTTGCGCTATTATTAAAAAAACCGTTGGGCGCTATTTAATTAGCTCTACGGATAAATATCAACTTATCGAATCGTCATGAACGATTACACTCTCAGCGAAAACAGTGTGCATTCACATTCACACCCAAATGCTGGTAGCGCACAAAAACATAACCTAACTCAGAATTATATCACAGTTACATACGTTCCAACGTCACTTATATGTAGGGTTGCATTTAAAGCAAAAATCAATTTAAAACAAACATGTTTAAAACAAGGCCCTAATTTAAAACATGTTTTTTTTATTGTTTTTTCAAGTTTTTGCAAAGCTATGACGTCACGAATATTCAATTATGACGCCATAGTGGATTGACATTGACAATTGAATATATAGGGTAAAAATAGCTCCTTTGACGAAATATATGTACTGTTGCTGTTGAACCGACTATTTTGAGGGTACCAACCATTCCATATCGATATACGTGGGCTAAATCGGTCGGTAATTTTCCTTAGACTCATACAACATGTTTTTGTAAAGTATTGACCCAATTATGGCATAATTTTACAGCTTAAAAATTTTTTTTTAAGAAAGTCATTTTTTGCAAAACACTGTTTAAAACATTTTTTAAACAAAGTGATTTAAAACACCGTTTGTTTTAAATGCAACCCTTACGTGCAAGCAACGATCGGGTTAAAATGCTGTGTATGGGTGATACCATGGTTTCAGTCTGGGCTTGGTTCTGGTTCATGTGTAGATTCACACCCGTATATCAGGGGTGGTACACATGTGTGAATTCGCACTTTTTTCGTTAAGAGTTTACAATATATTATCTGGTACGTTCATTGTCATATCTTGAAGAATCCTGAGTAATACTCGCTCATCTATGGGGGGCAAACATGCGAAACACACCTGCATCCATTTATACACTGCTACCTTAGGGTATAGTGGGGTAAAACGCCCCTGTGAGGTAAGACGCCCACCATCGCTATTACCAAACAAAGTGATTGTTGAATGAGTCACAATAGCCTAAAGTATGCCGAATGGTCAGACGGAGCTGTCACCTTAATTTCTGAAGTTGAAAGAGAACTTGGTGAGTTTTACGATGATATATTACTTTTTGACTTGTTTCTTACAAAAATAACCGTAATATAACTGGACGAAACGTAACTATTGAGGTCGTCGAATGAATATTTCTTATTTTATTTAGGATCCTACTATGTTCGATGTGATTTTAGTGTAATTTCATCGTCAGATACACAAAATAACCACCTTGTTAGTGTTTCGAAAGTCAGGCAGGCTCGTGGCTAAAACGCCCACCCTATACGCGGGGTAAAACGCCGCTAGTGGGCGTTTTACCCCTTGAAGTGATTCGCATTCGTATCATTACCCAGGAGATCAAAATCATGTTATTTGATAAGGAATTTCCAATAATATCCAATACAGTACCGGTAAGTTGTTTATTTAAATGGGTATGGTCTGTAAATGAATCACTCTTTATTTAAATGGCATGCAAAGACGCGAGATGAGTGTGAAATCTCAAACAGGAACTCTGACGAGTTTGATCAAGAATCTTCCGTACTCTACTTATCATAAGTTTAAAGCTCGCATATCGCACAGAAACGATGTACGATGATTTGGAAGTCAAGTTGCCTTGTACGATTGCTTTCATTGTTTGTGTCTGTAAAATAATTCGTACGAAACTGTCACCCAGACACGGCGTACATATGGGGCTGTTATTAAATTAGATCAACGCAAAAGGGATACGCGACAATATAGTGAGTGTGTTATGAATCAAACAACTTTTTGTCGACAGTAAGGGGTTAGGCAGCGTTCGATACCTGGTTTGCGTCCCAGGTGGGCGGTATTTTAAAATTGTTTGGGAAACACTGATTTAGTCGTTTCACGATGACCTCTAACGTATCGGATAGTTGCTACTCTCTGTACGTGAGATCGTGTGGTAGAAAGAACTTAACAGAGCGAGCGAATTCTTATTAACCCATCGAGTCAACATTGACACATTTCTAAAACCACCGAGTCGACGAAGTTGTCATGGGTTCGCAATAACGGAAGGAATAGCAAAGGAAGAATTGCGCATAAATCACTCGTGACTAGGGCTGGGCACAATGATTCGATTACTCGAATCTGAATCGAGTAATAATTTTAATGATTCGAGTCGAGTAGTAAAAAACGATTTTTTTGAGTACTGAGATTATTATTAATTTTCTAACGAGTAATATAGTTTTGATACTCTTTTCCACTGAGGAAACCTTGATTTGCCGTGTCGCAGCATATACCAGACATAGCACAAAGCTACGAATGTTCCTCGATTTAACACTTTTTCGAAATCATGATCATACCACAACATTGTCAAGAAGTGCAATGAAACCAGTATGGTCAAAAACTATCAAAGTATCTTAAATGTGACGGATAACAGGCATTATGTTCTTCGTGGTAACGTAAAAGGTACATAATTGAACTTTGACATAGTACAATCTGTTGTGACGTCATAATGAGTGATACTCGATTACTCGACTCGACCCGAAGCGCAATACGTGATTCAGAATCGAATTACTCAGGTACTCGATTTTCCCCAGCCCTACTCGTGACTAAGGGGTGTGATTAGTGATTACTAGGGCGATTATTTTTTAAACATAAAAAACGGAGATTTTGACCTTAAAATCTATATTTTGACTTTTTTGACATTAAAAAACTTAATTTTGACGAAATTTCCACCTCATGTATATAAATTAGGTGTTTCCCACAAAATATCAGAATTTTTTTCATTTCTGGTCGGCACTGTCAGTCATTACGAAGTAATTAGGCTTGAGTTAACTTTTTTTACTTAAAAACTGACAAATTCTCACATGAAAAAAATTTATTTTACATTAATCTGAAATAATTTGTTGTAGTACAACGAAAGATACTTTCCTACATTCTCGGGTAGCAAATGTCTGTCCTAACTAAGTATATAACGGCCAAGAATGGTAAAATAACGTTAACAGCAGCAATTGTTGGCTGGCAACACTGAAGTTGTGTGTACAGTACACGGCTGGTGACACACCGTGTTGCAACAATTTTGTCTCCATCACAATTTTTCATCATGCGCTTGGTGATATAAAAACCAATGCCCATTGCCCACGCAGACTTGCTTCAGTTAGGATATTGCGATACGTTGAGCATACCACTTTGCCAACATGTTTGTTTCATTTGGCCGTATATGATTCACAATGAGCAGACAATGGGCCGTATACAACGGTAGGCCAATAAATTGGGTTTCAAGCTGTAAAATATCAATGATGAGTTCACCCACAGTGCAAACATCTGCGATAAAAACGAAATTCAGGTTGTAAAATAAAATTGACCTTGTAAAATATTTTGACAATGTTTTGACCTCACGCTACAATTTTGACCAAATTTTGGCTTATTTCGACATGTCAAAAAAATCGCCGTAGTGATTACCTGTTACATCTGTAATCCCACTTTTATAGCTCTGCCCGCGGAAGCACGTTACTTAGGAACGTGTTAAAGTCACGCAGCAGAAGTCTTACTGGGTATCACGACTTATATGTTGATCAAGTCGTTTTGTGTTCAGGACAACGGTTCGGACGCGAAAGCCAAGACGTCGTTTCCAGTGCTGAATGGATAGCTGTTAGAAGAAAAGTATTGGAATGCAAGTTGTCGTTGCATTGATGCGTAAATTATATTATGTCCTGGCCTTTCCATTAATTGCAGGGTCAAGAAATCTGAAAAATAATATTAATTGCAACTACGGTTTTTAGCAATAAATATGTTACTTATATATTCACACTGGCGTATTCTTGCTCCGTTCATTGCGCTTTCTTGTGGCGTCGCAACGTGTACGCTGGTTGTACGCGATGCATGTGAGGTGAGATTTCTTAGGGTGAAAAATGTGGTCCGTGGCGGAATAGTTCCGAATTTGATGAATGTTTAGTACCCCTACTCTATGCTGACTTATTTAGTCTTTATTTGTGGTAGCCGTATCAGTCAATCTGTAGTGTTCCCGGAGATTCATCTTGCAATTTGGAGATTGGCGGCAATTAGAAAGTCGATGGCATAGATACGATTTCTCATGCGTTGGGAAACTTTCCAAGCATGTATGATTTCACAATACTTTTGAACTACCGCATAAATCGACAGCTCCAATATAGTACATTCTAATTCGGCGTCATATCTTCACTTTTACTGTACTAACTACAGTATGTGGACTAGTTGGTTCTCAGGTATAATTCAAGCGACAACACTAGGTAATATCTCGGATGAAGTATCATGGATGGTGTTGATTGAAGTAGTCGAAGGTCGAATCTGTAGTTTGTTGCGACTTGATGTCAAGTTACAAAGCGTTTATAAGCTATCTGTAAACGCATGGTAAGGAGAGTGGACTCTATATTATTCCAATATATTTCCAATAATTGTAATAATATTATTCCAATATTATTCCAGCATATTATATTGCTATGTATTTTGGTATTAGTTCAACACAAGATGGAGCATAGAGGTCTCACCTATGTTCATAATCAAACAACGCGAAACTGATGTGAACAACGTCACATATTCCTCGTTGGAAATTGATTTGCCTTCCAGCCTAAACAATAGTTTGCCGACTTCATTTATGAAGGCTTCCCTAACGCGCAAGAATAACATTTCTTTCGTCGACCCACATTATTTATCAGCAAACCATGTCTGCTTGCTAGGGATTGAAGCCACAATAGCGCCTCAGATGGCATCCGTACGATGGTCTTCGAGATCATTTGCAATGGACGCGTAACGCTTTGAAAACAAACAAAAAACTGAATTGATTCGGCAAAAGATCTTGAAAAGGCTCATTACAATATTAAATGGTATTAAATGTTTTAAATTCTTGACGTATCACCGGAAGATCGTTACTTTAATGCCTAATCTCATTTTACCGTTTCCAACATACGACCAAAGTCGCGCGAAATTTCATGCAATGTCAGAGTTCAACAGAGGAGCAGGGTTGAGCGATCGCTAGCAAGATAAGGTTTCAAGTGTCAAACCTTATATCAGGGATCACCGACTTGTGGCCACATGTGGTACGTCAGGTCAAATTCTGCAGCCCGTTGCTGATTTGGCATTTAGATACTGAGATTTGTTGCAGTTTATCAATGGTGAACAAGATCACAATAATATCTTCTCATACGTTTATCCCCACGAGTCTTCTCTTCACTATCCAATAAAACCTTGTTGAACACGGATGCGAGCTCTCGATGTATGGCCTTGTCGGTAACAGCTGCGAGGTCAAAAACAGAAATACACTGTTTATCAGCATTATACGCAGGGAGATATTTCAAATTGCTCGGGAAAAAAGTGAATAGAAGTTTTGTGGCATGAATTGTTTGATCAGGCAATGCAGCACTTTTCCGAAACTCAACGAAGTTACAAAATGAATAAAATTAAACCTGCCGTATAAGTTCGCAATAGGCAGACGAATATTTGCAAATGATCGTCGAATATGAATCATGACATATTGGCCCAATATGGTATGGTTAGTTATACTGATAAGCGTTGCCAATCATAGGGTGGGCTCATAATACCTGGGTTGAAATGACTCGTGTCATGACTCGGCTCGAGTTGGGCTCGAGTTACAATCCTTCGTTGACTCTACTATAGACTTGAGTCAGTTTGTGTATAGCAGTGATTTCCAAACTGTCTGCCGTCTCGGATTCTCTGGCGTGCCGCCAGTCTTTCTGGGATTTTGGAAGAACTCTGTATATTATTTACAGTGCATAACTCCATCACCATTGAGAGATGAGAGATGAGCGGATTTGAAATTTCTATGTCCTAATCCAATCCAAATCCGAACCTTCAAATCCATATCCAAATCCTAATCCATGACTTTTTCACATTCAAGTCCATGTCCAATCCTAATCCAATTCAAACTGGAAATTCAGAAAAAATACTAATTTATGCAATGGAGGGATTCGAAAATTTTCTTTCACAACCAACGATTTACTTGATTCAAGATAACTTAGTAACCATAAGTACATTATTAACTGATCTGAATAAAGTTTGTAGCCACTCGCCACACGACATTTCAATCTCCCAGAAAATAGGTAAATCCAATCCAAATCCTAATCCGTTCTGAAAAAAATGTCTAATCCAAATCCAATCCAAATCCGACAAAATTTCACAAATCCTGTTTTTTCAAAACCTAATCCTAATCCATGCTCATCTCTGGTATTCGGACATCGTGATAATGAGAGGCGTCACCTTGGGGATGCCGCTTCACTGCATTTTTGACAGGTGTGGTCAGAATTGAGGCGCTGTGAGTATATAGTAGTTGCTGTTGAACGTCTGATATAGGTGTGTTTGGTCCGATCAACATAGTTTGGTGACTTCAAGTTTGGTATTGCGAAAAGCTGTCTGTAAAGTAGTGTCAATCCGCCGTAAAATTTAATGATACGTCGCCTGAATAGACTAAAGCAATGGTTCTTACCTTTTGTTCAATTTGACGCCTCCTTAGCAAAATCTACTTTGCATCATTCACATCAATTAAACTGCCTTGTTAGACTTCTGACGTAAATTCTAGTTTCGAGACTCATGGTTGCGTGAGTTTATACGAGATTAGGCTGTAGAGCAGGATACAGATCTTCCGGTCACTCCTGAGCCCGATATCGACAAGTCAAATGATCCCACAATCAATACCATTTTTCGATTGTACGCTCCATCATTATGGATATAGACCTACATAATATATAATAATACGGATCATTATGCCTCTATTCTGGCAAAATGTTTATTCGCATGCAATGAGATTAGCGATATATAGCTAATTGAACGCAGTTATGAATCATTAAAACGACGGCTCGGAAACTAATGGTCACGGCAATATAAGGTAGCTATCTCATCCCCCTTTCCTTTATTCCTGATGCGATGTTTGCACTGCGTCTGCGTTACAAGGAGTACGGGGGATTTAGCCGTAAACGGATTTGGTTGATTCTTATAAAATCCTCATTCGACAGTTTAATTTTGGCGTCTTTGCCTATGCGACTAACTAGCTTTCCGTCGGACTTTCTTTGAAAATTCTGCACTCTGGGTGTAGTTTTCGCTCTTTCCAGAATTAGGAGTCAATGTGACGTACTTTTAGTTGATGGTGACTATCGTGACGTTTCTACATTGTAGCAGGACGATCATAATGTGACTTTTGAACTTGTTGGACATTCGAGATGTTCGAAAGAAAATAACTTGAAAGTATTTCTCAATAAAAATTGTAGTTTCTGATTGAAATGGGCCGAAGAATACTAGCATTGCTTCATTCACTCTGCATTGCATCACAAGTTGTATATTTTGCATCCCTGTTGTAGAGTACATGCCACGGATCGCGCACCCCGAAAAGTAGCTTAAGGTTTAAAAAAGGAACGAAAACCTGTGACTGCCTTTGAAAACCAACGGCCTGATGTCGTATGGTGTTATTGTTTTACTAATCAAGGTCTGTCGACATGCATCCTATGGTCATTGGCCATAGCAATTGTACACCAGCCGGCAGATATTTTTTATGATTTCTGAGCTGAGTTATAGGAGTTTGGATGGTATCGCTCATTGGCTAGGTATGAGATGACAAGATAAATAGTTAGGTTGGGACTCGGGAACAGTTCCCGGTCGGAATTGCACCCGCGACTCATTGATGTTGCACCTGTAAGACGTACCACTACGATATATAGTATTTAATACTCGTCACCGTCATGTCGTACCGTGCGTATGGATCAATTGCAATTGTTGGTTACCTAATGGTAGAGTCATTGCTTATCTGTCAAGTTTTATGGATGGTCAGTTTAACTACATCGTAGCATTTATATATTTCGGCATCCTTCTACTGTGACATCTGAGAATAAACTTTCTTCCACGATTGGAGGTACTCCATTTCATCAGGGAACCCGCATTACTATGGACTAGCCGATCTGCACGCGCTTTTGAGTGTGTTAAAGATAGATTATTTCTGAGGCAGGGAAATGAAGCTCGTAATTCGATATCTAATATGTGCTACAGATGCATGTGAGTGATAGCTCGAAGTCTGGTATCTTACTCGGATTCAATAATAGTTCTTACAGAAAGACGCCTGTATAGTTGTACCGTTCAGTAACGCTCTAGCCAGAAAGGCAGTCAATCCTTAATACTGAGTAAACTGGACGTATATTCAAACATGAATGACACCTATCTACCTCAGCCAACAGGACATCGGATTGCTGCAAACCGTACTTACGGCGAATCAGGGTAGGTATCAATAGATCCTGAACACAGTAAATAACTCGACACTACACTAGAAAGGACGGATCCACGGAGCTCTAGATAATTTGGATGGCTGGGTGGATTCCTAACCGAGACATTTGGGGAGCTTATGTGTAATACAAAGGCCGTCATAGCTTTCGCGTCCCAATCAAGACCTCATGGCCAGCTGGTCATAAGTGTTCCTAGCGACCATGTCGCTATTGTAACCAGTGCTAAGGACTAAAAATAAAACAAAACAAGGACAGATCTTGGTAATAAGGATTATGTAGTTTTGAAGTAGTTGATTCAACATCGGACTTTATTGGAACTAGTCCTTGGATACCAAGGAATCCATGGATCCTAGATTAGGAAACCATAAATTAGACAGTTATATGTTGTGTTATGCAGAGCATATTCCGACTAATTGAAATCCCAGGATCTGAACCAAGTCACAAGGTTCAAAGTCACCAGAAAATATCCACTTTTATTGTTTTGACTCGGGTCAAGTCGAGTCATTTTCAATTCACCACCGAATCAAATTCGAGTCCAAGTCAGTGTGTAGATGGTCGAGTCCAATTCATAGTGTTGTGACTCGATTCCGAATCCAAGTCATTGTGTCCACTGTTCAGTGTTGAGTTCAATCCGCTTCAATACAATATTTTTAACCCTGCTCGAGTGCTATATAATGGCTCGCATTCATAATATCGAAATTTTCCTCAGTCGTAACAGTTTCTGGCCCTATTTTCCGAGTATCAGGAATGATAGACGAAGTATCGATAATGTGGTGACTTAACTATTATTCGAAGTGACAATGAAATGTCGGTCTTGGCCGTCCTAGTTCCGAGTCATATGACTTGGTTCGGAGTCATACACAATGAGTCGAGTAAAAGTCGAGTCAGTACACAAATTGAATCGAGACGAGTCATTTTACGCATTCGAAGAAATGACTCGAGTCAAGACGAGTCATTAGGAAGTCGTGACTCGAGTCATTACAACACTGTGAAATTCATTGCAAGCCCTCATCCAGTCCTATACTATACGCGACGGGCATGAATGTATGTCACAACAGTGCTGACGGATAATAATAAATCTATGGTATTCAAAGTAACTGTTTTTTCATATATATATCGCTGGTTACTCTGGTGCTTATCCGGAATATATTATGCCAGCATGGAAATGTTTACGGTGTTATTAATTTGAACAATCTTACTGTTTAGTGGCACGTTCGCGGAATGGGAGGGAATCATAATTATCGTTTTGACGGTTTTAATGGCGATATTTGGATTTGCAGCGAACGCCTTAACCATGCTTGTTATTCGCAGCAGCGTTGCTTTAAAAGGGTAGGTTTTGTATGTCACGATTTACTTTTGCTGGAAATGTCTAACGATTCCGTTCTAGAGCAAGCAATTTACAGAGCTGGCTCACCCATACTGTGCGAAGTTGACTTTATGGTCATCACATCTTGCTAGTTAATTCGTTCTGTATGTAGACGCCACAAATTGATGCGCACTCTACGGGTCATACACACGTGATCGTCAGACATGGACCCCGATTCATTGAGATGTATTGGCCTTCAATGTCACTGATGCAATGGTCCTGTATCGTGCCACTATCATCTTGAGTTTGTGGTTTCTGACAACCAGGGCTTTCGAGCAGCCGTAAATTTAAACTGCTCCAGCTCCGGCTCCGGAGCTTTCTTTTATCATACACTAGCTCCGGCTCCTGCTCCGGAGCCGCATTAATACCATTGCTCCGGCTCCAGCTCCGGCTCTGAAATTATCGAATGGGCCTGTCTATATCAGGGGTGGCTAACCCGCGGGCCAAATGTGGCCCGCGAGAGGGCTTTGCGTGGCCCGCGAGGTAATTTCCTATTATAATATCAAAAATGAATTGCTCAGATTGTGAACTTGCAACGCCAACCAAAAATTACAAGTCTGGCTGCGGCACTTGGGATGTTGATGACTAAAATGCCTGTTCCAACGCATTGGCAGATCCTGGGTCCAGTCACATTTTCAGTAAATCGTCGTACATTACAATAAACTAAAATAGTAGCGAATTTTTTCTTCACGCCTCGCGTGTTTAATTGTCACACGATTTCTTGCTTGGTAGCCTACCCCCTACTGAAAATGAAAAAAAAATGCCTAATTTACCCGATTGAGTCTAACTGTATTAGCGATTACGGGAGAAAGTCTTTTCGCGTTTGCCCTCGCATAAAGATCGTCGACGGTGAAATGTAGGCACAAAATCATTATCGCATATTATCGGAGACCTTCGATATCGATGTGGCCAGACGCCGAATAGACGTGTCCTTGCAAACTGGGCCTAGCGGGCGGTATACTGTAGACCCGCAATATACTCAAGTAAGAATATTATTGGCCTAGTATATTTATAAACTTTGAAAATTTTACCCGCTTGGCGCGGCTAGTAGACCGCGCACTCGTTCGTCAATTGCATGTGCCCCTTTAGCCGAAAAGGTCGGCCATTCATGGTCTATATAGATTACTAATCTACCCATAGGTTAGTTATCTATAGTAATCTAGAGCAGTGATTCCCAACCGCGGCCCTGAGGGCCGCATGCGGCCCCCAGCTAGCCTTCTTGCGGCCCCCACAAAAATATTGAGAAATCGATTTATGAAAAAAAAATATATTTATAAAATACTCTTGCTTGGCTTGGAGTCCGGAGTTTTCCATTAGGATTGCAGGAAAGTTGTGAGTAGACTGCTAAGATTACGTGACTGCTGTTTCAATGCAATTTGCCTTAACTTTCCGGTTGAACGGGCAGTACCTATAGATATAGATATAGATATAGGTATTGACAGGACCGTAACTGCCGCACCCCAAGCCCCCCAATTGGGGGGAGCGAACTCGAAGGGGCCACAAAATTATTTAGTGAATTAACATAAATTATAGAGTATTTTATGAAATTTTATGCAACTTTTTCAAAGATTTTTCGAGCTGCGCGCGATTTCAAGTTTCCAAGTACCTGAATTATTGGGTACTCTTCGACCAAGATAAAATACGCAAGATTTATAGAAGTGGGCATATCGGCGTTGGCCAATACCGCGCCACGACGCGCGAAGACATATAAAGTTTTAGGCCATGTAACATGCGACTCCAAGAAGTGTGCCAGAACGATCGGCAGCGAGAAAACCTTGGCCGAAAAGGACTGCCCTTACGCTGACCGAAAACTTCGTTATGTATATTCAAAATACATATAGGTTTAATTGACCATAGGCGCCTAAATGACTGGCGCCGAATGTTCCTGTCTTGGCAAGAGAGACAAATAGGCACGAGACAAATAGGCTACCATCCCGCAGGAAGAATTATATGCCAGTGAAGAACTACCAATTTGAAATCGTGTGCATCTTTTAGTTTAGTATGTTTGGTCGATTCTATATTTCTTGATATAGCAGACTGGAGGTCACGAAATAACAAATAACATCGTGTAACGAAGTCGTACCAACCCGTCCGAATATGCTTAATTATTATTTACGGGCCCTGCAGTTTCCAAGACACCTCACTCAGCTCTACCGGTAAATCTGATTACGTGAGCAGAGAGGACAAGTAATTGATAGCATGCAATTCCCGATCTTATTGACCTATTTTATTTTGAATTATCGAAAATTTTCGCGCTCCACGCTGGCTCAATAAACGGTGATCCTGATTCCGTGGCAGAAGCGAACAACGGCACGGGGGGTCGGTTTATCACCATATGGGAGCTCAAGACCTAAGTGTTTTTTGGGGGCCTGACGAAGTGCTGTTTCGTTCCTGCCAACGGGTATACGCCCGAAGATGTTTAATTATTATTAAGTGGTCCTACCTTATCAAACACAACTCACTCGGCTCAACCGGTCAATCTGATTACGTGAGCAGAGTAGGGCTGGGCACAATGATTCGAGTACTCGAATCTGAATCGAGTATTAATTTTAATGATTCGAGTCGAGTAGTAAAAGACGATTTTTTCGAGTACTGAAATTATACGCTCCTCACCACTGAAAGATGATTTATCAACGAGGAGTTTATCAACGATCAACGAGTTTATGCTAATTTCACTGTTGAAGCCTTGAAACCTTGATTGGCCGTATCGTAGCATGCGAAACATGAAGTGCAAAGCTACGAACGTTACTGGGAATAGCACATTTCCGAAGTCGTCATCATCCCACAACATTGCCACCAAGTGCAATGAAATCGGTATGGTCGAAAAAAATAACAAAGTATCCTTAATATGATGGATAACAGGCATTATATTCTTTGTGGTCGCTTAAAAGGTACATATTTGAACTTTGACAAATAATATTATGCTATGACGTCATAATGAGTGATACTCGATTACTCGACTCGACTCGAAGCATTTTACGTGATTCAGAATCGAATCACTCAGGTGCTCGATTTTGCCCAGCCCTAGAGCAGAGAGAGGATAAAAATTGATACCAATATATATATGCAATTCCCGATTATATTGACCGATTCAATCATGAATCATAGAAATTTTTCGCGCTTTGAGCGATTAGTCGAGAGAAGCTGCCTAAAACGGACACCCGATTTAGATGATAAATAGCGGTCAACAGCCATCTAGCCTGAGGGGTCTGGGGGCTTCGAAGTTCTGTTTATCACCCTATGGGGGGCCCAAGCGAAACTTTTTTGTGGGGGGGCTGACGAAGTGCTGTTACGGCCCTGGGTATTGATAACTAATTTACGGATAGATGTGCAACAAGTGACTCACGATTGAATACGCCGAGATGCGTACTGCTTAGCCGGCAAAAAGCAGCATAATTGGTAGTCCAATAGCTCGCGACCCAAGCGTCCGAATAATTTGATATGTCGGTGTTCATCGAAAGCAAGTGTCGCACTGATTCCCAAAATACGAATCGGCAATAAAACTACTCCGAAATAGCCAGCAAATGTTGATTGTTCTGAACAACGGGAACGCGGCAACACAATGGCCAATGGCGTCAAGCGAATGATCGGAACAATGCCAATTTTCATATTTTGGTGACTATTTTGGGTTCCTTACATTGCCTTGGCATTCGTGCGGCCCCGGCCGTACTTTGAAATTCTAAATTTGGCCCTGCCACCGAAAAAGGTTGGGAACCACTGATCTAGAGTCTGTCAACCGTCAGTAACATCCGATGTAGCAAAGAAGATATAGCTGCCGCCGTGCCGGCTTGTGACGTCATAATGAATACTTGTCAATTGTCGATAACATCATAGTTGCACTAGAACGCACTTTACTCTATCTATGCCGTTGCTGTGCACAGCATTAAAATTCAGGCCTGCTGTTCAATTATGACAAATCAGCAGTTGTGGTTGTTGCATATATAATAGCATCTTATGAAATACGTCGGAGCCGGAGCTACTCCTCAAATAACGGGCTCCAGCTTCGACTCCGGATAAATTTTATGTAGAGCTCCGGCTCCGACTCCAGCTCCGGTGAAAATGCACGGCTCCGGGGCTCCGGCTCCGGGTTCCGGCTCAGGCTCCAAAGCCCTGCTGACAACGTACAACATTTTCACCCTTTTCTACAGATCTGCATTCAACTTCTTGTTAGTGAGTCTTTGCGCGGGAGACATTCTCTCATCCGTAAATAGCGTGGTGGTGGTGTACAGGAAAACCTATGGGCTGCGCGTATTTAATCTACCATTGGCTATATGCAAGGTATAAATAGAATTTATACATTAAACTTGCATATCTCGTTAAGTTTGATGAATTGTAAGAGACGGTAACGTATACATATAAAAGCGATCGCATTTTTGTGCATTTCCCATGGTCATCAAGCGTATCTATTTATCATTTATGTATTTTTTCGGTATAGTATTTTGACTCTTCATTATGCGATGGACCCACAGAGAACAAAACGTTAGATTTTATTATGAACGCGGTATATGCTGACTATATAGCCTATATACTCATCTCATATATCGTCTGGTATGTTTCTTTCGCATGTTTTTGGACATGAGTAGTCGTAGATTTTAATGTACAATCGTGTTTCTGAATCATTCAAACATGGCGGCGGATATTGATTCTTGTTATGAAGCAATGTAGTTCATGCTATCCTGACGCTATTGCATCGTGTTTCTCGTTTGTAACATATAATTTTCGCTTTAGCTCTCATATTCGCTAACTGGGCTGACCGAAACATGCACTACTCATCATATCTTGGCATGCTGCACCATCCGCCTTGTCGCTATGAAATTTCCTATTGTCATTACCAAGTTCACCCCGACCAAAGCAAAAGTAAGTTTCGTCTCGTAGATTAGTTTCAGATGTGGTCAGAAACGATGTACCTCCAGTTTGTCTGAGTATCAAAGTATATTTTACCTACATGCAGTACATACTTAAGTGGCGATTTTTCCAGCCTACTCCTCTTCTATATATATCTACCATTTTCTTCTGTAAAAATACTTACCGGTTACATTCTGGATTTTTTAACGTAATAAGTAGCTAGTAGGTATGTTTGCATCAGTGGTTCCCAATGTGGGCGATATCGCTCCCCAGTGGGCGATTTTGAGAAACAAGGGGGATAAAATTCCAAAGGGGGCGACTGCGGGCAACAGGGGGCGAAAATGTGAGAACGTCCAATGATATATATTTAATTAACACAACGAAAAACGCATGTGAAGACGGCTTATTCTGCATATGACGCGAAAGTTGACTGAAAAAGGTCAACTCAACGGCAGCTGGACGCGGAAACCGGTTTCCCGAGCACCGACTAGGAAAATGACCTTTTTTAGTTCATTCAGCAGCGATCAGAGTTAGGTGAATAAATTTTCCGTTTATATGTCCTCGTTTACGGGTCCGTAAATATGGAAGGGGGGAAGCAGAAATTTGTGTCGAGCTTGATAGGGATGCGATGAGTCGAAAAAGATCGGGAACCACTTACCTAAAGGATTGACATTGTCTTAGGAGTCGGCCAAACATCCCCAGTACCACGACAACTTAAGTTTTTCGAAATTCGAAGGTATTTGTGTAGTCATTATTCATTTTAAGTGGGTTGCGAATCGGGTTGCATTTAAAACAAAAATCAATTTAAAACAAACATGTTTAAGAATATTCCCGCGCTCTCCTAAACCTACTTTTTCCTAACCCTAAAACCTGGAGCGCGGGAATATTTTTTTATGTTTAACTCAACGAATACCCATCGCCCGGCTTACTGCATTTTGAAGGCTCATGAATTAATTAAACATACCGCAAATAAGTGCAAATCAACGACACCAAGTATTTTTATGTAAAACTATGATGTCTATACAAGACTATATTCGATAGATATTCTATTATGTATATTTAGGCGAAATTTGGTTTCGTAAGGTAGCTAATTATAAACTGTCGTAACTTCGTATCGCTATGATGTCATATAACACTGTTCCAAGTCCTAAGACTATCACTGGAGAGCTCGCCTAATGAATATCGTTAGTCAGAATGATCAAACAGAACGAAAATAAGCTCATCGTAACATATACTGCTATTTGACAGACTTGACTTCAAATATAGTGAAAATTAATTATGTAAGTCATAAAATATGGTCGAGTGTACATGTAGAATTAATAATAAATGAGATTTACTTGCTGCACTCAAGTGAAGGTTAAAGAAGAGATTGCCAAGTGGGTGAATGAGCTAGTTTTTTTTTTCAAATTTTATCTAAAACTGAAACTACCAAGTACCGATAAAGTAGTCTAAAACCTAGTCACGTTTTACGTGGAGGGTGTCCATAGCGAAGTACTTGTACATTTTGGAGTACTCAAGTATAGGTTCGGCCTGCTTGCGCTATACTTAATCAAGATATTAACTATTTACACTGCATCTACTTCTATTTTAGAGTTTTCGGTGGTCGAGCAAACTATACCTTCAATACTTACTTTTTAACTCACTCGGAAATCATCACTTCTTGTACTTTACTAGGAATTTACTGCTACTAAAATGTTGAAATGTACTTTTTTCGGTGGTCTAGTGGTCTTGGTGAACGGTGTCAGTTTCATCTACATCCTACGATGCATTTTCGCACTGCAGATTAACAAAAATGTACTGAAAATTTGGGAAGTCCTACTATGCGATATTTGAGTTTTTCAAATTACATTTGGAAATTAGCCCAGTTGGATATCAGCGAAAACCACGTAAAATTTCACTCCAAGTGTTATGGCTTTAACTCGAGCAAATACGTATTCCGAATTTTATGAGTAAAATAACCTTTCTTATGTTAAATCTACATAGGGCCGAATAAATCGAAAAAAATAAATGCGGAAGCCTAGGCATCGAGATATAGCTCGGCGTCACACCGCAGTCCAATAACGAGAGTGGAATAATATAGAAATCATACCGAACCATTGTAAAAGTGACGTTTCTTCGTTTATGCATATAAAATTTCACATTGTAAAAGTTAGTATTCAAGGTCCATTTTTGTTTAATACTGAAACTGTCTTGAATTTGAAACAGGCCTATATCATAAACACTTGAGTAGTTGGTGCATGTAGGCAAAAAAAACCACTTGAGTACTTTGAAGAAACCCTTGTACTTCTCTGCTCAACATCTCTGAACGATAGAAGTGGAGATATAGTCTACAAACATAACCAGTTAGTCACATACTTACTTACTTACTTTGAAATCTGTACATTTACTTGTATTCGAGCGGAATTGCGCGATGCTGAGTACCATCTGACGGCGTTTATCACACTGCTGGAAAATTAAGTTTCAGTACTCGATGTATCAAATTAGATTTACTTGAGTGAACGTGAGAGTTATAAGTGATTCTACTAAAGTTTCTATGTGGCGAGGTGCTGGTAAAACCACCAACTTGATTATTTCGGAATATAGAATAAAGACCAGCTTCTATCATCAAGCACCATAAGACCCATCATTCATACATACAAACTTACATTATCTGCGCTTGGAGCTGTCTAGGTGCTTGGTAAGAACGCGGTAAAGGCATTGAACAGCAGCAGTTGCGGGATTACTCGCACCAATTACTAGGTACATAATAACGCAAGTTAACACAAGTTAGTTCGATCCTGAGCTTAGTGCACCAATTACTAGTTACATAATACAACAACTTAACACTTGTAGAACACGATATTTGCTCCTGGAGAACTGACGATATAGTTTCGAAGCCTCACTTCGTGGTATTACAATATACGCTTTAATCATCACAACGAATCGACACTGGAAAAACACTTTCACGTTATTCAATAACTCGATACTCGAAACTTGTTGCTTGTGTGATTGACCACTGGTGTGCAAAAGGGTTAGGAACGTTAGAAATATAGTTCCACATACTATTTGTTTTGACGCAAGGGAAAATCATTCGATAACTCGACACTTCTCGTTAGTAAAGTAAATTGCTGTATAATATTTTCTAAAATACAAACTTGGACGAAATCATGAATAAGTAGGACTTACCTTACATATATTGTGCACATACAACTTTTTTGCAAGAACTACGATATTCCTGTAAGTACTAGGTCTGTGTTGGGTTATTTGAATATTAGGATACGTGACCATTCATATAAAAAAGTTATCTTGATATCAAAAACATTTTGTAGAGATTATATCATTTTATAGTTTGAAAACGCGTCTATTCATTCTTCAGTTTCATAGTAAGCGAATGTCGGGTAAAGTCGATTACTCATTTATCAGCAGTAAATTTCTAGTAAAGTACAAGAAGTGACGATGTCCGAGCGGCTAAACAAGTAAGTATGGAATTCTTCCGAGTACTCAAGTACGTTTTTTGCCTACATGCACCAAATACTCTCAAGTGTTTATGATATTGTACTGCTTCAAATCCATTATAGTTTCAGAATTAAGCAGAAATAGACCTGGAATACTGACGTTTTACTTGGTCGGAAATAGGTACTTCCACCTTAATTCAAAGGATTTGTCGCTCGGAGCGAAATTCTACGAGGTTTTGGATAATACCCAACATGTAGGTTCACTTTGAAGGGTAATTTGTAAAACTCAATTATCGTATAGTGAGAGTTCGCAAATTCTCGATGTATTTGTGCTATTTTTCATTGCGATAAGTCATTCTGAAGTGCGAAAATGCATTGTAGAATATAAATGAAACTGGGCCCGCTCATCAAGGCCAATGGAAAAGTACATTTCAACATTCTATTACCAGTAAATATCTTCTGAAGTACATGAAGTGCTGATTTCCGGGCGAGTAAAAAAGTAAGTATTGAAGGTATTATTTGTCTGAAAACTGAAAACTCTGAAATAGAAATAGAAGTAGATGAAGTCTAAATAGATAATCACTTGATTATGTATAGCGCAAGCAGGCGAAACCTATACTTGAGTACTCCAAATGTACAATTATTTCGCTATCGAGACGGTTTTGATAATATCCAATATGTAAGCTCACTTTGAAGGATAATTCGTACAACTCAACTATTTCGCAGTGAGAGTTTGCAGATTCTCGATGTATTTTTGCTATTTTTCGTTGCGATAAGTCATTCTGCAGCGCGAAATGCATGATAGGATATAGTTGAAACTGGCGCTGCTCATCGAGGGCATTGAAAAAAGTACATTTTAACATTTTAGTATCAGTAAATTTTTGGTAAAGTGCAAGAAGTGATGATTTCCGAACGAGTAAATCAGTAAGTATTGAAGGTATAGTTTGTCTGAAAACCGAAAACTTTGAAATAGAAGTGGTTGCGCTGTAAATAGATAATCACTTGATTGAGTATATTGCTACCAAGGCAAAACCGATACCTGAGTACTCCAAAATGTACAAGAACTTCGCTATCGACTCAAAAGGTAGTTTTCTATCTACTCTACAAAATCGGTACTGTAAGACTTTAGTACATTGAAAAAGTATTTGAGTCTAAAAATATTAATCCCCATAAAACGTACTGGATGTGGGGTTCGAAGCCTAGACTAATAAGAGGGCCGTGATTGAAAATAGACGGAGGATCACTGGATTAAAGTTTACTGAATACCCCGCAATGTAAAATTAGTATATACTATACAAAATCCGGAGTGTAAAAGTCTTTAGTGCATCGGAATAGTGTAGTTTTCTATCTACTTTACAAAAGTCATACGATTTTTCTTGTTGCGTTCCGGGATAAAATGTAATTTTTCGCGCTTTTTAATGTTTTAATTTTATTTTTTATTATTTTCAGTTATCTGGCAAACTATACCTTTAATACTTACTTTTTTACTTGTCGGAGATCTGCACTTCCTGTACTTTAGTAGAAATTTAGTGATAAGAAATTTTGGAATGTACTTTTTTCATTGCTCTGGATGACAGATGTCAGTTTCATAAACTTGTCTGACAGCATCAGGTATTGGCGATGGAGAAAGCTAGGCACTAATCTAGTAGAGAACCTCTCGAATTGGTATTTTCTAATACCTCATTCCCATAGGCGAAATTGCAAACCTTGATCTCAGCTACGGGGAGAACATTAGCTTTACGCAACTCGGGACTATTATTTCGAGCGATCTGACTTATTTGCCACTTGCGAACTCGCGCTTGCACTCATTAGGTGGTCACCGAATTTTTCGATTAGTTAATATTCCGAATTTTATTTAAAGCTGAAACTGTTAGCGTTTTCGCGGTCCAGAATGACTTATGGCGATGAAAAATAGCGAAAATGGTCTCTTAAGCATTGACCACGGTTTTGTTTTTGAAAGATGTCGCGATGTCGGTATAATATTTTCTAAAACTCAAGCTAGGACGAAATCATGAATGTGTAGGACTTATGATAAACATATATTGTGCGCATACAACTCTTGCACAAATTACAAATGCGGTATCGTAAATTAGTATATACTACTAAAATACAAACTCGGACGAAATCATGAATGTGTAGGACCTACCTTAAACATATATTGTGTACAAACAACTTTTTACAAGAACTATAAAATTCCACTCCAGGCGCTGCGGGTTAGCTCAAGCGAACAAGTATTTCGGACTTTAGGAGTAAAATTGTGTTTCTTATGGTAAATTAACATAGGGAGAATTAATCAGAAAATGTTGTAGAGTACCGTAGGCATCGATACATTGAGTGAAATGGGCTTCCTTATCTTAAATTAAACGGGCAGAATAAATCGAAACAATTTGCAGAGTTCCGTAGGCTTCAAGACATAGCTCATGCTGGGATCATAGCCTAGTAACGAGGGCTTCGAGTGGGATGTTATAGGAAGCAAGAAGAATCGTTGTAAAAGTGTTGAAACTTAATTGCATCTGTAATTCCGTCACCCTTTCCCCGCGGGTGGATCCTATAGGATCCATGCACAGTTTTTCACAAACACGCTTCAATCAATTAACGACATCTTGCGTTGTAGGGGTCGTAAACGGTTACAATGATCGTCTAGAAATAGCGATTGTCGATACGCATACGACCAGCTATATATAAACCATTGCCTTATGGCATAACCTGTTCAAAATGCAGATTGAATACAGAAAAACGTTTCCCGCAAAATACAATGTGTAGCTCAGTTCGCCTGAATGAACGCTAATCTTATAATTCCTTACATCTTCCGTTCTACACGTCGTAAGCAGACACAGTTGTCGTTTTAGAGTAGTTGTTGATCGCAAGAGTTCATTTCAACCATAATATCGGCAATTAGTTGGATAGAACACTCTTCAAATTGATGAGAAATATAGCAATGTTCTGTTACGTGAAAAATGCCGCGCACGTATGAGCATTGGCACATAAGGCCATATACATTCACTTACGATTGTCTTACACAGTTGAATGTCACACACATAGTTAGATGCAGTCCATAACACTTCAACAAGATCAGTATCACGAAGGTTGATCGTATATAAGTTACGCGAAGCCAGTGCTAACCACTGCAGACATGGGTGTGGAAGTTGGCGCGAGTGTACGGTATTCGCGCCTGTAATACCAACATCATACAGACAGTTGAATCATCCGTTTTATATATGTTATCCTTGAGCAGTGTAGTTTGTCAGTATTCCACTTATGATTGAAATATATTGTATTGTGCCAAACGTAAATATATCGTTTTACTTGAATATATATGCCGCGATGCGCATGCGATACACAATAAACCATATTGACGGCATATCTGTGCCTGAGGAAGCATGGAGGAGTTGCAGGTTATCACTACCGGTCAATTCAACCACCATGGATTCATCTGTTGTTGTTCAAAGAGCAAGGTTTATTTCAACGCATAGCAATAAATCGTACAACTGATTGATAGGCAATTACCGATTATATACAATGATATTGTGACGGCCAGACTATCAAAACAACGCGCGCCGCGTGTGTGAGCCTCGTTTGCAAGATGCGCGACGTTGAGCACGTGTTACATAAACGGCCTTCACACTCGACTGTGTTACGGTATGAAGCTCACTCAGGACATTTTAGAAAGGTGATATTGCTGTGAAATCAGTCAGGCGATGATTTCACCCCGAGAGCGTCTATGTATGACGTAAAGGCAAATTCAGTAACAAAATTCTCTTCTAATTTTTCAAAACCTGAAACACTTCTTCTCATAGCGCTTTCAGCTCTCCCAGCTGATCAATCCGAGTAGCTCAGTTGGTTAGGCAGCTGTTTCCTGCTTACAACGATATATTGGGTGTTGGTTCAAGTCCCACTGTTCGGATTTTATGATCTTTTTCGTGAGAGCGGTAAAATTTGGACTCGAGGCCGACCGCGGAGATAGGGTTAAAGTTGACTACGCATAGGTATGTGCTACGCTCCCGCAAAACAGATTCACTCGAATGTCGGTATAGAACTGCGTTAGTTTTAAAGTTGTTCAATCATGAAATGCGTAACAAAATTTGACATGGTACATTACCATAATGTCTTACAACTGCGTACCGAGTTTCAAGGTGGGGAGTCGATTATTAACATGGTAATTCCGTTTTAATGTTGACTGTATAGGTACGTGCTGCGCTACCGAAAAACAGATTTACGCAAAAGTCTGTAGAGAACTGCGTTAGTTTTAAAGGTGCGTTACATCATGAAATGTCTGACGAAATTTGGTATGCTGTATTTTCATAATGTCCTACAACCGCGTACCAAGTTTCAGGCTGGGGATTTGATTATTAGCATGGTAATTCCGTTATTAAAATTGACTATGTATATGTATACGCTATGTTCATGCAAAACAGATATGCGTAAAGTCGGTATTCGACTGCGTTAGTTTTAAGGGTGTTGCATCATTAGATTTGTGATGAAATTTCTTTAAATCAGGGCTATCTCAATGATGTTGACTAAATTAAGGACCGATTTTTTGGGTAAATTCTGTTATGCGCTTAGTTACTAACTCTCAAAGCAAGCAAAGTTTGTGGTATTTGAACAACATGGAAATTCGTGCACTTTGCGATATTAATTTAAAATACAGCGTATTAAAGTCAATAATGCTCTATAGGCGTGGTGTTTGATGATGTGGCACAGATGACGTAGCAGATGATGTGGCAATGGGCGTGGCTGATGATGTGGCAATGGGCGTGCTATAGGTGCGGCAATGGGCGGATGAGTGTCCGTGGTGGGCGATAAGTTTAATTCGCAAAATTAGTGTGTTCAAATCAGACCTGTCGTAAATATAGTGATGTCGCATTAGTCCTAAATACACATGATAGAATATCAAGGAAAAGTATCATCTAACGCAGTGCTTTTCAACCTGTGTGACGGTTCGCACTTGTGCGAATGGAAAAAATTGCAGTGCGAATGACGAACATGGTGCGAACGGTGCGAATGAAAATCCCGGATGAGTGCGAATGACGAAGGTGGTGCGAACGGTGCGAATAAAAATCCGAGATGAGTGCGAATGAAAATTGTGAATAGTTATTGTTAGTTTTTCAGACCTGGAATAATTCAAAATAACCTAATAGGAAATTCGAAGGCAGTGTAATTTTTGTTGCTGCGACGCAATAGTAAAACATCTTTAACTGACGACCCACCACTAATCGTAGCTCTCACAAGCCATAGTGAATTACTATTTTCGCACTCTAATTATTACATTACCAAAAGCCTGGTTTGGAAGCTTGTGTAGTGGCAGACATACAGTATAGCAGCCCGTCTGAGCCTGCCACAGACTGGAAATTGACGTTAAATTGATATTCTGCTTACTTTCGCTAAACAATCATCATACTTTCGTTAATACCTGTTCAATTAGTGCGAGGCACGAGGATAGTAGTAAATGCAATCATTACAGACTCACATTTGCAAGTTACTGTAACGCAAACTTCACCCCATCAAGGGTTATTAAAGCATGGACCGCAAAGGGTATAATTTTGGGTCGGTACGGTGCCAGAGCTATCTGTTAATATGTATGTAATATTTGTTGAATTTATTGAACCCCGCGATAGTTTTTACAAATTCAAGATCAAGGTGTTGGGTAGGCCTACTGTAGCCAATAAGCGAGACACGCAGAAAATATGGATTTATCACGGGAATTCATGATAAGATTTGTCCGACTCTTTTTTTCTCGTGGAGAACATGGTTGAAGACCGTTGGGATGAACTACTGTAGGAACTAGGGATGTGCAACGAGCGAGTTCAGGTCTATGAGACTCATTTATTTCGAGGCCAACCCCTTCTGCTTCGGGTCAAATGAAGACGTAAAGTTTTGGCCAACAAACGGCTGATAAAATGCGGTGTCAAGACATAAGCGTCGACAAAACCGTGGTCAAAAAATGACCGATGCTGGATGACCAAACCATTCGATATGGATATGCTCCGTTGTCGGCACGGAATAGTCCCGTTCTTGCAAACTGAGTAGAAAGCAGTACATCTGCAACACGCGGAGGAATATAATTCACCCTAATTTGAAATCGCGTGCGTCAGATATATTTTGTAGAGCTGTGTTGGATAGAATTGTGGTGTGCGCGTTCTGTATGTCATCCATGTCCGTAAAATCATAGCATACTACTCTAATTTTAAAAATGAATTCATTTTCATGGTTGAGGCTCGGTCATGAGATGCCACAAAAACTGAGAATTTGGTCGTATAGACTAAAAAGCTGGTTCAACGTTATTAAACTGTTATGAATTCTCCAGTTAGATTGAGCTAAAGAGCAGAACACACAGTATATCGTGAGTTTATTTGCTCTTCCCACATACATACGAGACAGAATATGTGAAATCGAAAAACAATTTGGAGCAACGTATCATAAGGTAGCGAGCTCCAATGTGCCTACTATCCTTGATCGTTTGGACCTCATTTTCCAAGACATAAGGCAAAAGCCTCAACACAAACAAGTGTTTTATTAACACTTTCGGCATACTGGAGCCTCATCCCAGACCTTTTTGTCAGCTCTCAAAATCAATTTCTTCCAGCAAGTATTTTTCACTGGTGAAAAATGCGTTGTATTTTGGATAGGAGTGCAGAACAGATTTTAAGACATATGGCCGTCCAAGCGCAAATAGACGTTCTTGTACAAAACCCAACAACTTGTTTGGCCGAGACACACTTGATAGCTTAAGGTAGATAGTAGCCAATTTGTTGCACATCTGAGCAAATAAATGCTGTATTTACCATAATAATTTTCGGTTAGTTTGTGCGAATGAAATTTATTTTACAAAAAAAAGTGCGAATGAAGCTCAAAAAGGTTGAAAAGCACTGATCTAACGTATAATGAATGTTATTTATTTCTCGGAAGCAAGTCATTATCAAAACATAGTGATCAAAATTATCGCAGAGCAATTCCGATTTTGCGTAAATTCCGTTATGCGTCTTACTACGTTACTGGGGATTATGTAGTTAGTTACGAAATTAGGTGTGCTATCTTCCCAATCGGTATGGAACAACATCAAAATCATCACAAACCAATATCGACTTTTGCTCCGTAACGGAGAGTTAGGAATCGCGTACCTGCAGCGAAAAGTTAGTTTAATTATAATGCCGAGAATTATGCGCCTGCGGCTCGTCCGTTGGCGTTCTAGTGCTGATTAAATTATCTTTATACTCGACATGCAAAGTAAATTCACAGGTATTCGAATGAAGTTGTAGTGCGCGTTCATATTAGGTCGTGAAATGCGGACACCTCGGTAATCGAAACCGCGATCTGTCTGCGCTCAAAATCGCATTTTACATTAATTAATTAGTGATGATGTGTAGAATTTTGATATATCATCATAAAACCGCGCCTGGTTCAACGTTGATGAGTGTTATCTGTGAATATCTGCCAAATATAGTCTTGCATTGACATCATAGTTTTCGAAATTTATGTGTAATCTGAATGTTATTGATATCCAGAAAGCAAGTTATTATGAAGTTTCGGAATTTAATCATCTAACGTAATCATCATAAAACCGCGGCTATAGTTCAACGTTGATGAGTCTATCTGAGAGCACATGTTATCCGCTAAAATACAAAGTCCAAATACACATAATAATATTATCTCGCGAATATAGCCACTTGTCAAGTCGTCCTAAATACACATAATAGAATATCTCGCGAACATCTGTCGAATATCGGTATTGAAATTCACAAACAATGAAATTTGCTCATAAATACACACAGCAATAGTCTAGCGGGCACGATGAACGTAAATAGCCTCGGGGCGGGGAATGTCGGGGCACAATTTCAGGTCATCCTACTACTGGCAGGATCAACATTTTCATGTAACAATGGACTTTTCGGGTACAGCTGAATAAATATACGGACTATACTAAGCTGCTCAGAACGAATCGATTTTGCATTTTTACTGCGTATTTAGCTATGCTTTATTTATCGATCGTTTCAACAGTATGCAGCAGTTGCCTTCTAGAATCGCCCCATTTGCTCTACCGCCCAATTTATTAGCCAGTGCCCCCCCAATCGCCCATTTCATGGCCAGCGCCCCATTGACGCTCGCGAACGTCCCCAGGGGGCGCCCACTTTGGGAACCACTGGTTTAAAACATGTTTTAAACAAAGTGTTTTAAAACACCGTTTGTTTTAAATGCAGCCTTAGTTGCGAAGCAGACATCATCTTTTTTCGTTGTTTATTGGAAGAAGAATTTGGCCCTTATCCCTCATTGGTCTTTTGCACCACGGTCAACAATGGCGTAAGATGAAATGAAAAGCAGTCAATAATGGCTTACGTAATGGATAAACGACATAATGTCAAAATGACATAAAATATCAAGGCTAAAAAAAAGAAAATTCGGCACGGTGGGAAAATCAAACAGTCTCGACTATTCACAAATGACGGTTGCAGGATAACACCAATCCAATGGTGATAGGGATAATTTTGTCATCGATGAGGAGAATTTCGTCACCTATTAACTGCTAAAGTAGAAGCATATGTTTTGAAAGTACTTACTTGAATGCTGGTCAGACCTTCATTTTCTATTTCCACTTGACATAAGTTCTTTGAGGATCGGTATAGGTCTACTTGTATTTGAGTTGGAATTTGGGACGTTACGTAAGCTATTGCTTGAGCTCTGATCACTTTTGATGAGAGCTGTCGCGAAAATCAATGCAGATACTGTCAAATAGGTCCTGTCGGCCGTAATTTGGGCCGAGTCGATTCTTTCGATATTCGTAATCCGCATGTTTATGACTGGAATAGAAGAAGGCAAAGGAGGCGCCCGCAGATGCGTCATTGGATACGGAACATGGTAGTAGCCGTGAAACATAATGCTCGCTTCGCGAGCATCAAGAATACTTGTTCTCCATCTCGTTTAGGATACACTTGAAGAGAACCTACACAACGTATACCGCTCCAATTCTACAACACATACCCACGGCCGCGATCATCATTTTTTCGGTCCTCATCGCATACAATCTACTGCTCATGAGACGAGTGCAAGGTATCGGGTGAAATTTTCTTGTTCTAAAATTGGTTAAAAGCATAAATCGATTTATAAAATGGTCTCGTAGCTCCACAAGGTGACGTTGAAATACCCGGATTGCACCAAGCAATAAAGTGAGTAAATGAAGCAGCCTAACGATGACATTGATTGAGCGATTCTTTTATCTAATATATCTATATTAACCACTAAAACAGTGGCTCTAAACTGCAGGGTCACGACGATATAAGTTGGCATATTTCTATGCTTCCTTTGTAATAATAATACTGCTGCAATGTGTATTGATGCTTTAATTAATAATAAAAGCGGATTCTCCGCATTTGGTTCGTTTTTTATTTAATCCAGATTTCAGGTTTTAAGTGATCGCATGAAAATGTACATTAGGAGGATAGACAAAATCGCTTTATGAGGCCGGGAGTCAAAAGTGACTTTGAACGACAACCACAGATATTAGCTTCATCTTTTCAGAGCACTATGTAACTTGCCTGTAGCGGTTTACCATTGGCGAGCTGAGTGTATACTTTACTGCGTTCTCCGAATTTCGTGTGAATGTCACAGACTTGTTACACTTATAGTGACTCGCGCATAAACAAAAAACATATTCGACATTTTTAGTCTTCAGGGATTATTTACGTAATAGTATTTCTTCATAAAAATCTAAACTTGTGATAAAATTATGCTGCAAGACACGAGAATTATTCTATTTACTCAGCGAAGCCGGTATATCGGGTCGTATGTTTTACGTATAGGCTACCCTTGCGAATGGCGTCTTTTGTGAAGATAAACATGCGGTTGTCTGTTCCCAGTATAATGATTGAATGTGAATTAATTCGGTTGGCATGAACTTTTACAGTGTGGAAATTACTCTAATCGCATATTAACCACATATTCAGTACTAGATTCCAACTGATATGTCGACGCCGATATCTGATTCCGTAAAAATAACGGTATCGGCCAGTTCCGGCGATGTTTATCGGCCAATCCAATGAAGTCATCTCTTCAACTTCCGCGCTCTTTGGTCGTAACGTTGTCCTGGCATTGTAAATAGTTACTACTGCAAATGTGGATTCTATGGCTTCATTGCTCCGAACCATTATGCGCCAGTACTGTACGGGCCATATTGTCCTACAGTGGTGTGGACACAGCCCAATCGCAAGACTCACTGCGTTTGGGTTACGTCATTCTTTCCATTCGACCAAAATAAAATTTTCGGCACTATTTAGATTGCCATGCCGAGCAAGAAACTTAATAAAATTGGTATCAATCGAAAGATACGGCGCTACTGATTACGTAAATAGATTTTTTTTCTGCTCTCGGTCATGTAGCCCCCTTTATCAGCCTCGAAATTTGCATTGTGACTTGGTTGACCTTGTGGCGTAACAATGCCGCAGCCCTATTCGTGAGTACAAGCTCTAGTTCAGGGCTACTAAACTGGTGGACCGCGGTCCCACACTGCAGACCTTCTCAATGTCGAATCCGGTAGTTGCCCTAGTTAATTATATCAACCGAATGCATTATCGTTTATTTGCAAAAACAAAGAAAAGTATGTTTATTCTTTCTTTCAAGCTCCAAATTAACAATATATAACTGCCTTGGCTAGAGACTGAATGACTCAGGGATCAGCGAGTCAGCATTTTCAACCATGAACTTTACAACGAATAGATTTCGCATATGTATGGCTACTCGACCAATGCAACTTTCAGCACAGCATTCGACTCGCTTCCACCACTTTGAAACCTAGGTTAGGAAATGAAAAAATTAAGAAAGAAATTAAGAATAAGAAAGAATGAAGAAATGCAAATTCTATCACTAGCTGTGATTTTTACCATTACAATATATACTTCCCTTATTACTTTGGCTATTACCGCTATACCGTAATACATTTGTATTTCTAAGAGTAATAACGGTCTTGACCAACTGGACCCTAAACTTACCAGAGTAGCCCAGTTTTAGTTAAAGTACGTTACATTGTGATATCCGCAGAAAACATCGCCTTATCGGCAAAAATTGTTATATTAGTGCCAGTTCGAAAATTTGATTTCGCTCGGGTTTTATTCTAACTGTACCGTAGCGCAGCTGCAAGTATTCGATGATACAGCGTAAACAATACTATTCTAAATTTTTATATTTTCATGAACAGGACTGACGAGCTCCACAGCAAGGAACCAGAGAGAAAAAGCAGCATTGCGTCAGATTGCAGTGATCGTATTAAGCTATTTGATCGGACACGCTATGCCGATAGGTAAAGCGCAGCAATATATAATATACCCGAATCATTTTACGATTATAATACGATGATCTATAGATGTGTTCAAAGCAGTCAGCGTTGACACTCAATAAAGTCGAAGTAATGTCGTAAATGTCTTCTCTATTGCAAGAAGAAGTAGATATTATGAAGTCATGTCAAAATTAGTTCCTGTGGAATTAAAAGTGTAGATATGACAAGTACTCAGATATGTGATATCAAAATGTAAATTTGGTCGGAAGGCTCGCACACATTCATCAGTTAATCGGAGGCGCATCATTCGAAATTCCAAGTTGCATATTCACGATTGACGCCAATGACTACTCAGTATAATCACTCAAGACACACAATCTAGGTATCTACAAAATGTATCGCGATGAAACCATATTGACGTGACCGCGCAAGACTCATTGGGTCCATACTCAAGTAAACCTGTTAGTGAATTGGAATTATAGGTACCAGTCAAATCAAATACCATCGAATGGACGAGCTCAAACAGATCAGATACGCAGACCATAGTATAGTCAAGGACAGGGCCGGCCAACCCGTGGCCCGCGGGCCACATCTGGCCCGCGAGAAGGTTTTGAGTGGCCCGCGAGGTAATTTCCCAAATTTCGAATATCATCAAAATGGATTGCACAGATTGTGAACTTGCAAGGTCAACCAAAATTTTGATTAGTCTGGCCGCAACACTTGAGATGTGATGACTAAGATATCAGTTCCGAAGCATTGACAGATCCATCAGCCATTCACATATTGGTAGATCTTCGTACACTACATTAAAGCAGAATAATTTGCGATAAATTTATCAAAGTTAAAAATTTTCTACAAGCTTAGCGCAATATGTTGTCACTCGATTACTTGTTTTTAATATTGTTGCCCATTTGCGAAACTGGAAGAACACCTAATGTATCAGATTGAGTCTAACTATATTCGCGATTACGAGACAAAGTGTCGTTCAACATATGCGACCGTGCATTTGCGCTCGCAGTAAGACTGTCGACTATGAAACCTAGGCACGATATGATTGACGCATACTGGTCGCAGCTTTCGATATCGATATGTCCATGCGCCGAATAGCCCAGTCGTCGCAAAGTTAGCCAAGCGATATACAGCAGGCCTGCAAGTCAAGTAACAATATTATTGACCTATGAACTGCAAAATTTTTCGCGCTTCGCGCGAATAGTGGCCCGCCCAAAAGTTCGTCAATGGAATGTGGCCCTTTGGCTAAAAAGGTTG
Source organism: Botryllus schlosseri (assembly GCF_051294905.1). Lineage (NCBI taxonomy): Eukaryota > Metazoa > Chordata > Ascidiacea > Stolidobranchia > Styelidae > Botryllus > Botryllus schlosseri. The sequence continues at coordinate 34,366,569 of NC_137237.1, read as the reverse complement.
GCCAGCCCTGGTCAAGGACCATCAAACCCATATATAACAACGACACTACAAATGGCTCTACTTCCGAAGGCACTATGAGGTAGCGCGACACAGAGGATATTTCGCTTAGCTGTTACGACATTTTCAGTCATAAAAGTGATGCAATCCTATTCAAACCTTCCTATCCGGCTTACAGTAAGCGCATAGTAAAATTAAGTAGTTTTTCCATAAACATCCATTGGCTAGGAATGTAGGTATAGTCTCAAAATAAAATCAATTGAGATAGTAGTGGAAATATAGGAAAATCCAGTACTTCGTTATGCTGACCACTCCTGGTGTTCACCTATAGTTCACAGACCAGCCTTGCACGGAAATCCACTGAGAAATGGTGAAAGTAAGAAAACCTACGCTGTTGGTGAGAGTAGGGCGACTCGACTATGGTAATTGACCAGTGAACACTGAACACTCTATTTTCAAAATCCGCAAGTCTTGAACCAACAGCACGGCGCATGGTGCCTTTCATATATGCGCATGCGCAACGTGTTTCCGTATAGCCGCAAGTGGCATACCGTCGGTCTTCTTGACTGCGACCCGTAGCATTAATCATCCACCGACTATTCATGCGAAACGGTCAAATATAATGTTTTTTCAGGCTATCGCTACCTTGCTGCTTTGAACGTTGACACCGGCTTTACACGTCGCGACCGATGGATATATTGGAACGTTGCCTACACCTTATTGCGCGCGTCAGAATGTGTCAACCCACTCTGCTATAACTATGCATCAAGGTATGGCACCACGAGGTCATATTTGGTGGCCCGCGACCTGATTACAGTTTCGGAAGAACGGTTAATAAATCATTTTGAAATAGCGAAATTGCTTTCAGTTTAAAAATATTGTTGTTTTTGTTGTAGTTGTTGTTGGTAAAAATAAGCCATTCTCTGGTACCTAAAACCACTATTCGTCACCAGCTGATACGGCTTCGTCATATGTCATATGTCATATGGTCCGCATGAAATAAAACTACTGTGTCACTGCGGCTAATTATATTCTCGATGATTGTAAAGGTATTAATAGCGTCAACAGACATTTTTCGTCTGTAGCGAAGACGCATTATGCAATTTCGAAAGTAGCCCTGTCCCATCAACTGCTAAACGTATGCGACATATCGTCATAATCTAAATTTTAAAACCTCTTGCGTGAATAATTTTCAGAGCTTCATTTGTCGTCGTTTTGATAAGTCCTGGAAATTGCTGCTCCTACTTGAAATTGAGTAGAAATTCCTGACAATAAGTCGCTGGAAGTTTGGCTCGCGTCAAGTCAAGTCATTTAAGGATTTCCTACATCAAGTCAGTTTGAAGCCACCAAATATTCTTCGTTTCATTGGATGTGCCGATACGGAGGCAATATTGCATACATATATAGACTGATAGATCGCGTAAAAACGGTTCCATGCCACGCCCAAGCTTTACATAGCCTAGGCCGGGTGGGTGCCTGATTTCGAAGACTGATCCAAGTCGTTTCGACACCTTCCTATTATTCATTGTATCCCAGTTTTGTGGTGTATCGAAATGATGAAGTTTTAAGCAATAAATTGAACTGAATAAGATGCTAATAATGAGACGTCAGTTTTATATGTAAGGTGCAGATAATTCTGCACAGCGTGTTAAATATATAAGTGCGTTTGGAATTGTATGCGCCCCTGACTCCAAACTCCATTCAGGCCATCCGTGAAGAATTAAATACAGTGACCGACGTCCAACACAACTCAAATAAGGTTATGAATATATTACAAAACTATCGCGCATTAAATAAATCCTATTTGCGATCTCGCATAGAGCCCAAAATTGACTCAGGCATGTGTGATATACACAAATACAACTGTTCAGAGTCTTAGCTTCACGAAAATGGTATTAACCCACAAAACGGATAAATTTATCCATGACTGTAGTGGCATAGCCAATATAAACTGAATGCAATACGGCTTCATGTTGCCGATCTTACACAGAGAGGGCACGTTAATTACACGCAACATTGTAAGTATACATTTCACTCCCATAAAACGGTCTGCTGATCATGTTGACGTGACATTCGAGCGAGGCTAATACGATAATGTTTCGTGTGTACGCCCGCTCGGCCTAATCTCGTCAACACAAAGTACAGTAGACCAGTGCTTCCGAACCGTTTTCTGTTCGTGCCCCACTTCTCATCCACATTTCATTGCGCGACCCACCAGACCCCTTTGACGACTAACGTTTTACCCACTGATCGTGGGGTCTAGTTTTTATGTTGTCATTGCGTTATAGTTATTTGTTCGTGCCTAGCGTGACCATTTTCCGGAATTCATGTTGAATTTGGTCATTGATATTAGCAATTGCATATATCATTTCAATTTTTTTGTCCTCTCTTATCCAAAGGGATCAGATTTACCAGTAGAGCTGAGGGAGGAGGTGGTGTCTTTCAAATTTCATGAACATAATTACCTATTACACTGGTCAATAAAACGAAGGAAGTTTTTTTAGGCGGAACATCTGAGAGCCGTTTCTGGGGTTTTTGAGGTTGCTGATTACGAATATCACATTAGTTTTGTCAGATTGGCTCCATGTCAGAAGATATTTATACCCCAAAAAAAGCCCAAAATTACTGTATTTACCCTTAAATATTTCACTTGGTAGGAAGAAAATCATTGTAGTTTTTTAAATTTTATACTGCGCATAAATATCTACTTGACTATAAAGAACCCTCATGTCATTCTCAGTCATTCTATCAATATTAACATGACATGATGAGAAATATTTGTTTGTCAAAAAAGCAGTTAGTCAAGCCTAAAAATTGTACTTATGCACAACGGAAATACATATTCTCCTGTATCAATTGGTCATTCTACCAAAATGAAAGAGAAGTGTAAGACAATAAAATTTGTCCTTGAAAGGCTTAACTACAGTACTCCTATGCGTTTCATTTTTTTTTGACTGGTAAATGGATAATTTTCCCTGAGTCAAGAAAGTGGGTATACCAAGTAACCCTGTCAAACGAGAAGCTTAAATCTGGTATCTGGTATATACGAATACCGATGAAAGATTTCAATTTCATATTAGGAAGGAGGTCACTGCATGTATTTTCTCCTAAGATGTAGTAAATAGAACTTTTCAGATGATCACAAAGCCGCCAACTGCAAACAGTTATTCCGAAAATTCGTATCTGCATATCGAAAACTTGAGCACAAACATGAGCATTAAAGTTCACTTCCTGTTCAGTCTTCTTGATATATTTCCTGATCATCTTGTTGATTAGCAAGGGGAGAGGTTCTACCAAAACATCAGAACAACAAAAGAAAGATATCAGGGCAGATGAGATGAACAATTGAACATATTATGTCAGACCATTGCCGGAACCTTTCAAGAAACTGCACTAAATAGCTTACAGGCGAAAATCTTACGAAAAAACTATTTTGATTTAAAATATATCAATAATATTATATTCCAACTGATTATTTCAAATTTACAATAGGTGGTTGACGTAAAACTGATTGAATTTATGCCACGTTATTTGAGTATCTAGGTAAATACCTATATACATGACTGGAGTTTATTTATGTACATGATATCCGTGAAAGTCTGTAACTATGATAAATCTATTACCCCTAAATATAGTGCTGTTGCTGTATTTTGAATAACTCTCCAAACAAATACTCTACAATTCATGTGGATTCATGAGATCATATTGACCGCCCTTCGCGCTCCCAACCCCAGTTAGGGGGTTTGGGTGCGGCAGTTACGGTTCTGCATGCAGCAGATGATTACAAAGGAGGATGGTTAATCCAGGCTCCTCCTCGCCACCTGATATGCATAGACGCGGTGTCGTAAAGAGCCTAGAAGTGAGCCCTGCTTTCAATCGGCACCTGCGGAATCAAAATATAGAATATTGGTCTGCTGTAAATGAGCAGTCGAAAAACATCACGAATTTCACAAACAACAACAAAAGTCGAACACAAAGTGGTTGTAACTTGTGAGTAGCTTTAAAACGCGGCACGACAGTTGTTTGCTGATTATAGCGACAAATCGGGCTAGATTGCTGCATTTTCCGAGCAACGTTCGCAAAGCCTTTGGAGTAAATAATAAATTCCTATTCTCAGGCATACACATTAACACACCGTCCGATTTCACTCTCCAATCAAAATGACTTTCACGATAACCTGGCTCACAAATTATTAGGAGCACAGGGACGTGGCTTGTGGCGCTCATGGCGCAGTATAATTTAAAAGAGGAGAACGTGTATTTGCTCGTCTAATCTTGATAAGACTAAGTGTTGGAATATTGTGCAAATTTAATGAGAAATTTTAACATTTAAAAATTCTTCCCGACCTACCTGACATAGCTTCGCGATCTACCGGTTAGGAAGCACTGTAATAGACCGAAATGTACATGTTTCCACGACGGGATGTCGGGACGATTTCTGTTAGAAAGCATTTGTCAAGTACTCCGGCGAAATACCACCGTGTATAAGTAAATATGAATGTCCACAAAGGATTGGAGCGCACATCCAATATCCATTGTGTAATGCCATGAACATAGCGTTTCCGACGCTTCTTTCTAGAATACAGCTCCTACATGTCGTGCATGTTAATCATACGCGCCTAACATCCAAAAGTCTCAAGAATCGCCAGCATTGATGACAGAAAAAAGTGTATTAAATAGCATTATAAGTAGATTTTCATGAACTCTTTTAATACCAGGCCACAAAAAATACCTCTCCGATTTTATGCACAACAATAACCATATCTGGATGCAAGTGCGGTTGGTACATGTGTAATGTATATAGAGATGTCACATAATTCTATATTATGTACTTTCAGCCAGCTTTGGACCGCTACGAGGCAATACCTGTTCGGGCTAGGGCCACGCACGAACAGCGATTCCATGAATAAAAACCTCGCAGTGACATTTTCGTCTACGGAATCTAGGTTACGTCCTTCGACTCGTACCGATTCTGTCCCATCGACTATTACGTCTGAAACAAGGGCGTAACCTGTAATGATGAGAAATAGCCTTGTCGTCCGCCAGGAAAAATTTTTTTTCCACTATATGAATTCATATGTACATTTTGGAATTGTGTATCCCTGTAATATAAAGGCAGATCTAATACTATACATTTACATGTTGTTCGTGTTGTTGTTGTTGTTGTTGTTGTTTTTTCTTTTGTTGTTATTATTATAGTCGATTCAGCAGCACAAATTATAGCATATACTCACAAACATTTTTAGTTTTCAACCTTCTAGGTCGCTAGGCGTCTTGTTGCAGAAGTTTCGAACAATCGCTGATTTCAGTTGCCAAGTCGTGTGCTTGCAAATGTCATCGATCCGGAACGTATCACGACACTCTAATCATTGATTACACTGGGCAACAATTTTGAACGAAAAATTTTTTGACTTTGATTTTGCACTTGATTTAGGCTAATTTTGGCGTGCTGATTCCAAAAATGTCGTTGATTTTTTTCCATCACGTCGAGTTTTTCCTCTACGCCGAGGGTTCTCAACCTGGGGGGCGCGAGAAATTGACAAAGTCTGTATACATTGTGACTAAACATGTGTTTCACAACCATTCTGAAAAGACGATTGTCGAAGATTAAACTTATTTCGTATTCTAGAAAGCTTGCCAAACTCAAACTCCAGCAGTCGCGCTCAACGGAGTATAGGCTGACTTCAACTTCATCTGGGCAAATTTTTTATATTCTTTGAAGATTTAGAGCAATTCCTACGTGCAAGTCATTCATTACTTCACAGCTTTGGCAGTAGCCTAATTCTCGGTGCGCTAGGTAGCTGTTGTTAATAGCTGGCGAACTGCACTGCCAAAGACAGACTGAGATGCAATATAGGTTGCCCGGTTTTGCCCTCAATTAGGCTATAAATCAACACAATTTAATTCATTTCCAAAACTGATCAAATGTAGCATGGCAGGACAGAACGACGCCGTGCTCTCTGTAGTCACTACCAGCATCAGGATTAGTCTCAGTGCAACCTACCTTGAAATTAATTGATGTCCTGTTCAATGTCTTTTTGTTATTTTCAAACAAGTTTGGGGAAATTTGCCAGCCATGTAGAAGACTCAACAACAGGAATGCGGATTCAAAATTGGCGTAAGATATACCTTATGCATACTATTAGATCAGGGGTGGGCAATCTGCGTCCGTACAGCCGCATGCGGCCGTAGAAGGGAATTTGTGCGGCCGTCGACGCCTATAATCCAATTAGTATGTGTTGGCAGCGAATTGCAATAACGAATTCACTCCCGAATTTTCGAGAGATATTATTTAATCTTGAAATTTTCTTCGCGTTCCGCGCAACTCAACAAGACTTCGTTTTTCGATTTTAATGCAGTAGTGCCCTTCTTAATCTGAGCCGCAGTGGGAATCGTCAAGAAATAACAATCCATTCCCGGCTCTGAAAAATTTTCGCGCTCAGCGCGACAATATGCATTCTCTGCAACTATTCATAACATTGCCACTCGCGGTTTCGGTGCGTACAATAGGCCGTTGTGAAAAGCAGAATAGTCCGGAGTTCACCAGGAATGGATATGGACAGTTTACCATAGATATTTTGCGTCCAGATCGTTCATTGCGGCTATGCCTTGGAATGCGGCCTTAGGCTACATAAGTAATCGGAATGCGGTCATGATTAGCAAAAAGGTTGCCCACCTCTGTATTAGATGATGTGCTCTTTTCGACATGACGATAAATGCAAGGGGGGTCAGAGGGGGCGCGATTTTTTTGACCATCGCCAAGGGGGGTGCGTGTCAATAAAGGTTGAGAACCGCTGCTCAACGCCATATGCCCAAAATATGCAAATTTTCACGAATTTAGCCATATTACTTTTCGATACCATTTAAAAATCCACACTTTTACCACGTGTTATATAGCCTAGGGCTCAATGAAATCATCTAGAAAAAAGGTACTGGTATCGATCTAGGCCGATGCTTTCAACCATTTTTGGTTAGAGGATGCAGTCATCCGAGAATCTTTCACACACATATTTGATGCAAACTGCAGGATATGACAAGAAAAATGAATATTACATTTGCTCCTAGCTATAGGTTCAATGCCACATTCAGCTTATCCAGTGTAACTTGAAACTCTTATACGCTCGATAATTTGGATCAAGATGAAGATCTTAGGCATAGCAGGCATAGTAGTTCATCAACACAAGTTACTGATCTCATAGAAGCTTTGTGACTTGGAATAGAAATCTTCGGAAATTTTAACGTCCTTACGAAGTGAGAAAAGGTTATTCGGCAAGGTAGAGAAAGTATCTCACTTCCGATCAGGAGAAACAGCGTTTTCTTCGTAGGCCTACTTTCGGTAGCTTTGTGTATTGCCGTGATGTTGGCATTGGTGTGATACTGTTACCATGCATTACTGGAGGAGTTAGGAATCCCGATTTACAACTCAATGGCAGATGCCTATAGGTAGCTCAAAAATAATCCTAAACTGTGGCATTCTCCAAAATGCCAACGTCTTAGGAGCAGTAACAATTGCACACTCAGTTTGCCTTCGTGAATTACATAGAAACATTGAGAATAATACAGAAACATTGAATTGGTGCAATATCAAGACCACGATTGGATAATATGTGTCAGTTTTGAAATATCGTGTTTTCTTAGTGGTCAGACAAGGATGCCTGTAACCCTGATACACATGTGCCACGGCCATATGTTTATGTCGGAAATCAGACATAAAAAATAAAGCTAAAATATCTAAATAATTTCCCTGAAAACCTTGACATACTCAGAGATAGGCAAGGAGAAAATGTCCCCCAACATCTGAAGATGATGGCAATAAGGTACCAGAGTAGATTGGAGATTACATATGTTAGCTGACTCTTGCTCGAGTATAAATAGAATTATTGGTTATTATCGTAAATTTGGACCCTGTAGAAGCAACATCAGTTTAAATCAGTGGTTGTTAACCTTGTCTCCAGCGCCCCCCAAGGGGCGCTGGCGATTTTGAATGGGGCGGTAACGCTCAGGGGGCGATATGGAGGGCGCTGAAGAAAAATGGCTTCGTATTAGATGATGCAGTAGCATGACATATCCTTAATGAGTATTCAGAGCAAATTTACATTCCACAGAACATGTCAAATCCCGAAATTTTTGGTCGCGCTACGTGATGATGTTTGCTACATATGTTTCCATAAATGTAGTGGGTTATTATAATTCATGTCAAACGAATTGCGCGTACTTTTAGACCTCCAATTTCCCGTTAAAACACTGCCGTCACGCTTGCTAGGGTTACTTTCAACAAAATGTTTCGAATCAGGTATTATATCCCGCAGCGCACAGCGTGTGAAAACCGAAGAAGGAGGCACTGTATATCACTTTTGAGAGTGAGAGCCCCCTTGTACATATAATAAGTTTTGAAGCTCTGTGCACGAAATGAATAACTAAATATACTTGTATTTGAGAGTTGCAAAATTAAATCGTCAGAATATTTCTTCATCGTATCATAAAGGATGATACTATCTAGTGTAGTGGTTCACAACCTCACATGAACGTTATAATATATAATATGAGCTGCTTTGTTTGGAATACATTCAAGTTAAAATTATTAACTGGGTACAGTACTAAGATCAATGTGAGCAGATCCCCTTCTCAGTTGACTTACTTGTAGTTATGCAAAGCACTAAGACCAAATCCAATACCAATAATTTTCCCGTATTTCTAATCGCAGATGTGAATTCGGGATGGTTCGAACCACGGGGTATGAGACCGTACCCGATTGTTGTTATACCAACCTTGATTTGACCCTGAATATACCACACACAATTGTTATATGGTTTATTGTAGTCGAATGGTCCTCGAGCGCGATCAAAGCGCGAAATATTTCCAATACAAAAGTCCCGAAAAGACCGACGGGACTTTGACCTTTCACCAGGACCGATGCTGCTGCAACCCAAACTCCCAATCGGTGAGCTCGAAGAATGCCCCAAATTATTTCGGTGAATGAACATAAATTACACATCATGTTCTGACGACTCCTCCACGGAAGAATACGCATAATTATAAAACATAGAAATAGGCATTTCGGCGTCGGCCATTACCAGGCCACGATGCACGAAGACATATGAAGTTCGCGTCAATACGGGAATCCGGGAAGTGTGTCAAAAAGATCGTAAGCGATAAAATCTTAGCCGAAGAGGATTGACTTTATGTTGACAGTAAACTTCAATCATGTGCTTACTTCAGTTTAATACGTTTATGCGTTTCAATATCTTTTGACTATATAACGGACAAGAGGTAACAAAATAACAACATGTAACGAATTAATTGTACCAAGGGGCACGCTCGAATATGTTCAATTATTATTTATACGTGGCCTTCATTTTCCAATACAACAGCTCACTCAGCGCTACTGGTAAATCTGCTTACGTGGGCAGAGAGGATAAATAGTTTATAGCGACATATATATGCAATTACCACCTATTCTTTCACGCATTATAGAAACTTTTGGCGCCTAGGGCGACCATCGACCAGGCCACACAACCTTTGCTGACCATCGAAATCACGTGACGGGGTTCTTAGGGGCGAAGCCCTCAGACGTTTGGTTTATCACGCTATGAGTGCGCAAGACAATCGTTTTTTAAGGGGCTGACGAAGTGCTTTTACGGCCCGCCCTCTTACCCATTGTCTTTATTACAGACCTTACAATATGAGGTGGGGGACGTTGGAGCACGATAATTTTTCAAATAGGGCGCTGGAGGAAAAAAGGTTAAGAACCACTGGTTTAAGTCAACCAAATAAAGCAGTGCAAATGCTTATTTGAAGTCTATTGATTTGCTTTCGACTTCTTGGGGTTTTTGAAACGTTTATACAATAAACACAAAACATTCAAAGTGGTGCTATTATGTGGGTTATGAGACAATGTGGGGGTGCCTAACCCAAAAACTTGACGTGATGGAGAAAAATGGAAGTCTTTTTTGAATTCAGCGCACAAAAGTTAGTCAAAATCATATGTCTGATCAAAGTTAACAAAATTTGTGTTGACCAGTGTTATTATTTATTCCATGACTTGATATAATAGAGCAGGGGTGGGCCACCCTGCTTCATGCGCGAGACGCATATCAAATAGCTTAGTTTTAAAAGAACCACAACTTAAAATTCAAAAATACCAATCTATTGCGTCACAATGAAATGTAGGCTGTCGAATGAAGTGTATTATGATGTGGCGACTGGCGATACGGTGCGTCTCCACCCGGGCTGCAAGGTGTTTGAAGTCAGACTGATGTGGTGTCAAATCAGTGCCGAGCAGTTTCTTAAGTGGTGCTGAGCATTTGAGGAAGATTTCAACTCAGTAATCTTATTACTGCGGAAATTTGTCTTCGTTGGGCAACTCGTGACTAATTTTTGGCGTTTGGTTTCGTAGTGACGGTACTAGTTACTAGCCTTGTAATTATTGACAGATTAGGCAGAGTGGTGTACCTTCATTATCTCTGAATGCAAACTCTATACGTCCCATTTTTTCAAAACTTGTATTTACCTGTTCATACTTTCTTTTCTTGCAATTATTTCTCAACGACATCTTCGTGGTCAAATTTTGTAGTTATTGCTAGCCTTCACAGTGCAAATGGAAGAGCCGTATTCACCATTGATTTCCCGGAAATAATCGTGACCTGCGATCAAGTTCATTGTTGAAAACAACGATTTATCATTGATTGACGACCAATTGACCATATACCAGACACCTGAAAGGTGGTACATTAGAGCTCGCTACCTTATGAGACGGTGCTCCAACTTGCGTTCTTTTTTCTCGATTTCCCATTTTCTGTCTCGCAAGCAGAGGTGGTCAAAGTAGTCAAGGAATCTACTCAAGTAGAAACAGAAGTAGCGACGAAAAAATCTACTCAAGTACGAGTAGAAGTACTTCTTCCATAAGCAACCTAAAACTACTTCAAGTAGAAGTAGAATTGACTGACTTTAAAAGTACTCAAGTAAGTAAGTAGTTATGAAAACAATCCTAATTCGTTCACATGGATTGTAAAAAGGTGCAAATTGAGGTATGCGAAAGGTGACGAGCTTGATTCATATTGATGCATACCAGCAGGTATCCAATTCTCGGTAGCATAAGTATTCGTCCACATCATGGGATGAAAATGATAGTATTGATATGGAAATGCGATGCTAATCCTCTGTTTTCTTGAACAGCACGTTTTATTATGGCGCCATTCCCCATATTATAAGGCCCATAATTTAGTCGAAAAGCAATATGGATAAGTTGTATAGGATACGGTGTAAGCACTTTGCGCGATTAATAAACGTTAATAAAAAATATGGTGGCCGTAAAAATGCCATATTGTGTACCTTTATTTCCAGAAATTGAAGGCATTACTACACTTGCTTCTATACTTCAACATGTATGTTAGCCAGACAAAAGAACTGATAATAATTATAACTCAAATTAAGTTTATGATACTGGGAATTGAAAGTGAAATATAAATACTACTTCTAAAAGCAGAACATGTATTTCATGTTTTTAGTCCAGAAAGTTTCAAAGATGGTATGCTAAAACAGCTCTAAAACTAAAAAAAATCAGAGTCCACTTTCCCAGATTTGGACACACCATGGACATGCTAGATTACGATATGACAAGTAAATGCTAGATTGCGAAACATCAGTTTCAAACGTTTGATGAGTCATATATACTGTGATGAATTATTTTATATGGGCGAAGAGCGACAATGTAGTGTGAACGGAACCACGCCAACCATCTACCTAAATTATATTCACCGATACTTTCGTGAAATCATATTGGTCAATCCGTATCCACTGCGCGCGAAACGCAACGAAAATTCTGGGCTTCACTAAACTTTTATGAAAATTAAATATTGATGCTCCGTGAAAACAGCCCCGGCTATCTTCCTGATTGGAAGATTGAACTACTTCTACTTGACAAACTGAAAATAGCGAAAAGTAAGTAAGTAGTTTACAAAATATTGCGAAGTAGAAGTAGAAGTAGCGAAAATCAGATCTACTTGAGTAAGTACCGGAAGTAGAAGAAAACTACTTGAGTACTTCGAAAAAGTAGAAGTACTTCGTTACTGACCACCTCTGCTCGCAAGTATATGAGAAGAGCAAAGAAAGTCACGATATCGTGTGTTCGGCTCTTTAGCTCAATCTAGTGAAAGTTCGGAACAGCTCAATAACCTTCAATAACCAATAACCCGCTTCTTAGACCACGACCAAAATCAGAGTTTTAGTGGCATCTCGCGACCCGAGCCTCGCACATGAAAAAGAAGGCTTTTTTAATATTACGGTAGTATGCTACGATTTTAAAGAGATTTATGACATGCAGAATGCGCACACCACAAACGTACCCAAAACGAACATGTCTGAAGCACACGATTTCAAACAGGGGTGATTTAAATTCCTCTTCTCGTCGCGTTTGTACTACTGTCTATACTCGGATTGCACGAGCGGGACTATTCGGTGCCGACTGCCGACATTGGAGCATATCCATATCGAAAGGTTAGGCCATCCAGCGACGATCATTTTGGCCAAGGTTTTGTAGCCGCTGATTTTTCGGCACCGCATTTTATGTTCACTCGTTGTACTCCCCAACACTAATTAATCGCAATAGTCTTCGACCATGTTTTCCAGCAAAAAATAAGTCTGACAAATCGTATCATGAATTTAAACCACAGGTCGGCAGATTTCCATGATCAAGCCATATTTTCTGTGGGTCTCGCTTATTGGCTATAATACCCAACATAGTGACCCTGCGGATATGTAAAAACTATCGCAGGATTTTTTTGGCAATAAATTCAACAAATATTACATACATATTACCAGATAGCTCTGGCCCCGTGTCTACCCAAAATTACGCTCTTTGCAGACCAAACTTTGATAACCCTTAAAGGAGAAGGGTAACAGTAACTTGTAAATGTGAGTATGTAATGATGATATTTACTACTATCCTCGTGCCTCACGGTAATCGAACGGTTATTACGAAGATATGATGATTGTTCAGCGAAAGAAAGAATAACGTCAATTTGACGACATTTTTACAACCTGTCGCCGACTCAGAAGGGATGATCCACTGTATCTGCCACGACACCGGCTTTCAAATCAGGCTCTTGGTTACGTAATAATTATTGAGCGAAAATATTAACTCAGGACAGCTTGTGAGAGACAAAGTTATTGTCAAAGCTACGACTAGTGGTGCGTCGTAAGTCAAACAAGTTTTTGTTTACAATTGCGTCGCAACCACAAAATTTAAGGAGACACTGCCCTTGAATTTCCTATTAAGTGCATTTGAATTATTTCGCGTCAGAAAGATTACCAATTATTTACGATTTTCATCCACACTCATCTGGATTTTCATTTGCCTTAATCGCACTACCTTCGTCATTCGCACTACTAATTTTTTCATTCGCACAAAAGCGTACCATCCTATAGGGTGAAAAGCACTGAACTGGACTATGGATAGCTGAGTTTGTTCGTTGAATTTATATTTGGGAATGTCACTTGCAAGAAAGTTTTTCGCGCTTTTGATCAGCAAGACAATGTCTCTGCATTGTCCTACAGGCGTCGTCAGGTCTGCTTTTCTTTGTGATTAACCGACGTTATGCAGAATTTCTTTTCGAACTGCTCCAATTACATTGGTCCGATGGACACGCCTAAAAGTAACTTGAAGGTACGATATTTGCCTTATATCAGGGGGACAACCTTTTTGGCGGAAGTCCCACATGAGATGTACGAACCATTACGCGGGTCACTTGAATGTTGCTCATGTTCGTTAAGTCGTACGATGAGAGCGAACCGAACTAGGTAACGGTAAAAACAAGATTTGTAGTACTACATATAAAAATCGATAGCAATTATGTCATGAAGAGTCAGTGGGCAATGGTCATCTATTTCCTAACCACGCGAAGCGCGAAATATTTTCGAAGACAATGAATGAACTCGGTCAACAGTAATGTCACTTGCATGTAATAATGTGGGTCGTCTCTGTATATCACTGGGCTCATTTTGGAAGGACAGGATTATTCGGCGCTTGGACATATGAATATCGAAGATTTTCGGTGATGATGCGTCTATCATTATGGGCAACGGTTTCAACCCACCGATCGTTTTGCGAGTGCAGACGCGAAGTCGCTTGTTGAACGTCACGTTCTCTTATAATTGCGAATATATTCAGACTCAATTCTATAAATCGGGCGTATTTTTAATTTTCAATTTTCAGGGGGGGTACTAATACTATAAGTAAGAAATCGAGGGACAAGAAAATCGCGCGAACTGCTGAGAAAAGTATATATTCACATAATTCTGCCACGAAATATTCTACGTTATGGTCGTATACGAATATCTAAGAAAAATGTAGCTGGCCCCTGGCTACGCCAATGCGTCGGAACTGATATTTTAGTCATCAACATACCAAATTTCGCAGTCAGGCTAATCAAATTTTTGTTCGGCCATGCAAATTCACAATACATTAACTGGATAATTTATTTTTTGATATTATAAATAATTTCGAGAATTATCTCGCGGGCCACTCAAAACCTCCTCGCGGACCACGGGTTGGCCGCCCCTGCCCCATATAAAAATATTTTATACTAGGCTAATAGTAATTCGCAATTATCAGCAGCCAATATTTAGCAACTTTAGGGATTTGAGAAGGGATTTCAGAGCTTCTAATCGGGACATGGTATGATAGCTCTTACCTGCACGCAGAGCATTGCAGTGTCGTGACATGCTGCAAATACAAATAACTCAAATTTTGATTCAAAAATATATAACATCACATTGCCGGCAAAGTATACTGCACATCACTCAACTCTGTGTTGATACTGAGATGTTCAAACTCATTACTGATGCTACTTGCGAAGTCATTACTTTTAGTTCACAAATAAAAATACGCAAAGCTTGGTGATAGCCTGTGACAGTGGTTCTCAACCGAGGGTTCGCGAAGCATTTTCACAGGGTCCACGAAGCCACAAAATAGTTGATATCCTACTGTGGAAACTTATTTTAATTGCTAAATTACCAATAGCCTACTGATACAAACATTTTGCTGTTTAGAGATGTTTTGTAAAGGGCATTGTGGAGAAAAAAAGTTGGATGAGTAAGGTCAATCACGGTGACTTCGAAATGTTTACAAAAATCCTTTTTCGATAATAACAGCAAGATAAGCTGCTAGATCAATGGTTTCCAAACTGGGGGGCACGCCCCTTTGGGGGCGTTAAGGCATCAGAAGTGGGCGCGAACCTGCTGTTAACTGAAAATTTTGTTCGCGCTCCGCGTGATTTATCTCCAATTCATGGTTATTGCTCTGTGTATAGTCCGAATCACATATTTGAGCATTCTCGCATCAACAGTCATAACCGTCCATGCCATCAAACTATCCATTGGGATTGATATCATTCTGGTTTTATTTTGTGATATGACGATAAGGGGGCGCGAAAATGTTCACTGTCATAAAGGGGGCGTGTCCAAAAAAGTTTGAGAACCACTGTGCTAGATAGAAGATAGATGGCTTGACGTTATATGTTCATTATAAAAATTTGTTTGTCAATTTTGGTGCCATATTTGTTGCGATCATACCCTAATGTGTCGTCGGCAGCGTTACGAGGAATTATTACATTCGCCACCTACTATATTTGTGAAAATGCATTCTGGGCAGTCGATCATATCAAATCGAAGGCGCGGATTTTCAAGACGCGACCACGTATTTCAAGAAATGCAGTTGCAGAATTCGCTTTGAAATAATAGAAGTCAACTCGATTTCCACATGAAACAGTATGATTTTATTTTCACGAAAGGTCATTTTGTTGCTGTTTATCACTAAGCCCACAGTTTTCATTTGCACAAGACAGATGACGATGGCATGATAATTGAGCTAAATTAGAACTAAAGCTTCGTGGGGGTCCGCGGGCGTCCTTGACGCTCCGAAAGCGGTCCGTGGATACAAAAAGTTGAGAACCACTGGTCTATGACTCAGGTGTTTAAGAGAGAGAGAGAGAGTCTTTATTTTCACCCAACCAAAATACATAACACACGGCAGTGGTGGTGGTACAGAAAAATATGCATGCATAGTAGGGTTGTCCAAAATTTGGAAAATCTTAAAAAGTCTCCGTGATTGTGTCTCATTCTATAGATTATTGATAAAAAACAACAATTAGCCTGAAAGAAGCTTACAGGAAAGCCGTTAAGATTTCGGGCAAAGCGTTTGAAAGTAGCTACTCAGGAATGGGCGTGCCACCGGCCATAGAACGGCAAGAAGACTAGTAATCAAATAACCACGGCTCTTGATTGGCTAATCGGCTATGCTTCAATGATCACGGCAGCAGCAGCTTGCTGATTAGGTGTTCAAGAAGTCAGCTACCGGCGGGGATTCTGAGTGCGCATTGTTAGTAGTTTGGCAGGTGCTGTTTCAAAATTAATTCAGGACATGTTGAGTTACGAAATACATGATGAACAAACAACACCTGCTTCACAGAAGCTTTTACAGCATGACTGCTTTATTGTGAAGGAAACGGCTGAAGCCTACATGCCGTGATTTCATCGAGAGAAAGCAAAGGTGCTTATGCATGTGTTGAGCGAATTCACCGTTTTAGTCCGGATCCATCATCAGTGAATACAAATATATAAAGCTTAACAATGGCACCATACTTTGCGTGATATTTTTGGGCTGAAGCTGTAGTATATAGGTGACGTTTTGAAAGCTCTAGGGATCGGCGGAATCGGCCGGTTATGCTTGGCAGTTATAGGGGAGATGTGGTACCGATGGATCAAAAATCGGAAAATGATCGCTGACCCTGAAATGTTCAGCCGAAAACAGCAGATCTTTTGCTGGCTCAGCACTTTGATACAAGCTCTACCTATCGCGCACATATACATGAATATCCGTCTTCTCAAAAAATATTAATGCACGTTCAAAATTTGTTGCTCGAACGTGTCATCGGTCCCCACCCGGTGGGTCCAATGACACACGGCCCGGGGACCTATGACACATATACCCTAAAAACTCAAATGTGACTACTTTTCTTTCTCAGTATTATAATCTAAGTTACAGCAAGCCAAAGAAGAATGTTTGGTCGCAACTGTCAAAAAATAGAATAAATATTAACTCAAATGTTGTCATAAAATCACGTTTCGATTTAGGCTCGGACTTATAAATTTGAGGGTACATACATATTGCATGAAAATCGACAGTGTGACTTCCAAATACCTCGTTATAGCGATAAAACATCATATGCAATTATTACATAAAGATTTTCTATACGTAGGCATGTTTCATTTGTTTCGTGATTAGTATGCTTGATTATTTTGCTTGATTTGGCTATTGTATCATCGGTCCCCACCCTACGAATTTTATACATAAATCGAAAAAAAGTCCACTCAAGGAAAGTACTGAAAAAACTAATATGTGCCATTATATAGCCTGATACAAGCCGTACACTTGACAATAAAAATGATTGCTGGTTTGTTCGTGTTGAAGGTTACAAAGAAAAATGTATATGTCGATCTAAATTTAGTTTACACCCCCTAAAACAAAAATCATCTGTGAGAGACCCCATTGCTCGCGCACGTCGAATTTTTTTGTATGTGAGGAAAGATTTTGCCAGCATGCAATTGTAGACAAGTTCACGGAGTGCAATCATGGAATTATCATAGGGAATTTTCAAAGTATTTTCGGTCCCAGTGATCCATCGGTACCACATCTCCCCTACTTACAGCAAATTGAATTCACTTATAAGAGTTGTCAAAGTCCTTAATGATGCTACAGAAAAGAGGTGTAAGGTAAGCACAGGCTATGCTGGATATGCTATCCAAACTATGCTAGATATGATATCCAAACTATGCTGGATACTATATGCAGCATAGTCTGTGATTTTCTTTACACTTCTGTTCTGCGGGATCAATAAGGACTTTGACATACCATATCCAGCATAGCATGTGCGAGTGTGCGTACATTACCACCTCTTTTCTGCGTTATCATTAAGGACTTTATCAACGCCTACAAGTGCATTCAATTTGCTGTAAGCATCTGATAAGTGCCAAGGGTAACCGGCTGATTCCGCCGATCCCTAGAGCATTCAAAACGTCACCTATATACTACAGCTTCAGCCCAATGGTGGTAGCAAATGATCAATGAAGCAATGTCTGGTCGAGGTAGGGCAACAGTGTTGGTGTAACGACAAGAGGTGATCAAGTAGGGCTTTTTTGAATCTATTATAGGGCAATTCACGGATATGTAGTGGTAATGCATTCCAGATGATAGGTCCCGAGTAGTCGATAGATCTCTTAGCTAGGTTGCTATTGGGTGGGGGTAAGTAGATATTTCCTTTAGACGAGGATCTCGTGTAGTGGGAGTGGACATTTTTGGCAGGCATGAAAAAGTCATCAAACACAGGAGGCAAACTATTGGAAAAATATTTGTGAATGACTTTTGATACTTCGAAGCGATATAGTTGTCAACTTGCAAAATTCGGTGCTTACGGTAGTAACTAGTAAGGCGATAGTTTGGTACGTAAAGGTACAGATGAGATCAGCCGTATCGCACGGTTTTGCAGGGTTCGAATTCTGCACAAAAATGTTGTGCCTGCACTGCCCCATACTACGATTCCATATTGCAGGTGAGAGTGGAAAAGAGAGAAATAGATGGTTCGTAGTATTGATCTGGAAACCAAAGATTGCAGACGGGTCATTATTCCCACACACCGAGCTAATTTTGATATTGTGCATTCAATATGCTGCTTCCAAGACATTTTGGCATCAATGGCTACGCCGAGATATTTTGCTGAGTCACGTATGGAGATTTGTTCATGATTGATGTTCACAGTGAAACCATATGGTCCTATATGGTGTCGACACAGGCAAATCTCACGCCTCAGTGAAATTGTATCACGTCACAATTTCCATTTGGCTACAGGCAATTTGACGGTCCTTTTTGACCGGCTTGCCGAGCATTAAATTTGGTAAAACGGATATCAATCGAAAGTGGACTCTGCACTGATTAGGAAATATATAAATTTTATTCCGCTCGTGGCCCTGGAACTCCCACAATCAGCCTCGAATTTTTCATTGTTATGGAGATTGGCATTGGGACGCAACAATGCTGTCTGGCTCTTTTTCTCTTGAGCTACTCTCTCGTTTCGTTTTTAAGTAGTTGTGAAAACGATCGTAATTCGTTCGCTTTGATCGTCAAATGCTGCAAATTGAGGTATGTGAAAGGTGCAGAGCTTGATTCATATTGATGCTTACCAGGAGGTAACCAATTTTCGACAGCATAAGCGTTCGTCCACATCATGGGATGAAAATAATAGTATTGATATGGAAATGCGATACTAATCCTCTGTTTACTCGAACAGCACGTTTTAGAAAATATCATGGCATGGCACCCCCCCATCCACCCCCATATTATAAGGCCCGTAGTTTAGTAGAAGAGCAATACGGAGAAGTTGTATCGGAGAAAGTGTAAACACATTGTGTGATTAGTAAACGTTAATAAAAAATATGTCGGATCGCAAAAATGCCATATTGTGTAGCTTTATTTACGGAAATTGAAGGCATTACTGTTACGTGGGTTATTGTATGTATTATGATGATGCTTCCCTGTAAGTAGCAAGGTATGACGTCATGCCTTGCCCAACTGTGCATGACCGCATCACTCGTGCTTTACCGCTTCATCTTTTATCTCATCTCTGGTTGATGGCACATGGAAGCCATAATAAATGTACAGCAAGAAACATGGTGTCAGAAGATAACTGAACTCGCGAGCTCTAAATCTATCATTAGCTCGACATAAAGATTTATCATCTTATCTAACTATATGGATCTAAGATATGTGATACCCCATCCGGGTCCTTTAACTGTCTCTGGTGATTTGGCCACCAACTGGAAGAACTGGAAGCGCCATTATGAGAATTATGAAGTGGCTACAAAACTCAATAAAGAGGAACATTCCATTCGTATTGCGGCTCTCAGAGCGGCTCTTGGAATAGCTGGGTGTGATGTCTATGATGGCATTACTTTATCAGAAGATGACGCCAAGAGTTACCCAGTCGTATTGAAGAAAATGGAGGAGCGCTGTGTCGGGAAGATCAACATTATATACGAGAGGTACTGTTTTTTCAGTCGCAGTCAAGCTTCAAATGAATCATTCAACACATACTACGAACAGCTGCGAAGGCTGATAAAAACCTGTGATTTTAAAACCTTGGAAGATGAGCTTCTCAGAGACAAAATTGTGTGTGCATATCCGATGTTGTGCTGAGAAGAAAACTCCTACAAGAGACAGGACTTACATTGGACTCCTGTATTTCGAGCTGCAGATTGTTTGAGTCAACTGCTCTGCAAATGAAAAAAATGACTCTAACGTCAGATGACGTTGCAATTCATGCGATACAAAATAAGTACAAGCAAAGGAAATGGCCAGCTGCTGAAAGGGACTCTAAAATGAATCGAGGATATGATGGTAGTACACCTCAATCGGAAGAGCTCCCCAAACTCTGCAAGTTTTATAGAAAGGTACATGTTGTTGGTCGGCGATATTGCCCGGCTAACGGCAAAACTTGTTCACGCTGTAACGGAAAAGACCATTTTGCCGTGGCATGTCAGACAACTGTGATGATGATATCAGCTGACCGCATTGAGTCGGATGAAGAAGAGGATGCCGAAGTTCTTTCGTTTGAACATGTGAGTGCTATACGGAGGAATCCTATGTTAAGAAAATATTTGCTCTGTTATACCTGGTTAACATGTATGTAAAATTCCAAATTGATTGTGGCGCAACCGTAAATGTTCTTTCATGGCGAGATTACTTGAATGTAACTGGTGACACAAAATTGCTCAACTTGAAACCTACTTCTATGAGACTGGTTGTATATAATAAGGAAGTGATAAGGCCTCTCGGAATAACAACGTTGGAAATCACCAATAAAAAGAATGGTGAAAACTACTTGCTAGAATTTGTAGTGGTTGAGAAGCCGAACACTTCCATCATTGGTTCCGCCGATGCTCAAAGGATGAAACTAATTACGATAAATTTTGAAAACATAATGGTCGAGGAACCTTCAGTACAAGCTCTTACAGCGAAGGATCCTGAATTCGCCAATTTTGCTACCCTGGAGTTTGATCAAATATGTGAACAATTTTCGGATGTTTTCAATGGTACGGGAAAGCTAGAGGGTAAACTTCATCTGGAAATTGATGACACTATCAATCCTGTACAGATGCCTGTTCGCAAAATACCCCTGGCACTTGAAGCACAAGTGAAGGAGAAAATTGATAGTTTGGTTGATGCTGACGTAATAGCTCCCGTGGATTGCCATACTCCCTGGATATCTAATCTGGTCACTGTAAAAAAGCAATCTGGAGATATCCGCTTGTGCCTGGATCCCCTGGCGCTGAACAAAGCCCTAAAACGCAACAACTATCCAATGCCGACAGTTGATGATGTGTTACCATATATGCACAATGCCAAAGTATTTACACTGTGTGATGTAAAAAATGGATTTTGGCATGTAGAACTTGATGATACTAGTAGTTATCTAACTACATTCGGTACTCCATATGGTCGTTACAGATGGCTCCGACTGCCTTTCGGAATCAGCCCAGCACCGGAGGAGTTCATGAGAAGACTGAAGATAGCGCTGGACGGCCTGGAAGGAATCACGCCCGTCGCGGATGACATCTTGATTTATGGTGTGGGCGACACTATTGAAGAGGCGACTATGGACAATAAGAAAAAGTTCTTTGAACTGTTGAAACGCTGTCAACAAACTGGTATTAAACTGAATAAAGCGCAACTACGCTATCTGCAGACTGAAGTGCCCTACTTAGGCCATACCATCTCAAAAGATGGTCTAAAACCCTCATCGAGCAAAATTGAAGGCATCATAAAAATGCCCCCTCCAACGGATAAGCAGGGCGTCCAGAGAATTTTAGCGATGAAAAATTTTCTGCAGCGTTTTGCCCCTAAGCTTTCAGATATAACCGCTCCCATCCGCGAACTCCTAAAAAAAGACAACGCGTTCATATGGGATCCAATCCTACATGGGACATGCTTCGAGAAAATAAAACAAACCTTGATCAACGCGCCAGTTTTGCAATACTTCGACAAAAACGCACCTATGGTACTGCAATGTGATGCCAGTTCAAAGGGGCTAGGATGCTGTGTATTGCAAAACTCTCACCCTGTTGCCTATGCTTCACGGGCGTTGACAACAACGGAGTGCAACTATGCGCAAATCGAAAAAGAATTGCTTGCTATTCACTTTGCCATGGAAAAATTTGAGTTATATGTCTATGGCAGATTTGTAACAGTAGAAAGCGATCACAAACCTCTGGAAGTGATCACGAAGAAAAGTCTGGTTAATGCACCAAAACGGTTACAGCGCATGTTACTTCAGCTCCAAAAGTATGACTTCGAGGTGATATACAAGCCTGGATCACAATTATTTGTGGCGGATACGTTGAGTCGTGCGTACATTCCAAAGTCACCCAAAGACGCAGAAACTGCTGATGTGTTTGATATCTTTCATCAGATTGAACATATCGACATGTTGAATGATATACCGGTATCAAGCTCCACGCTCGACATGGTCAGCCAAGCAACAATCTCTGATTCTGTCATGAACACGCTAATCTCTTTTATAAAACATGGGTGGCCGAATGAAGCCAAGCTGGTACCCCAATCAATTCGAAATTTCTACTGTTTTAAAGAGGAGTTAACATTCCAGGATCAAATCGTTCTGAAGGGTGATCGTATTGTCATACCGTCGTCCATAAAAGGAACTATTCTCAAGCGACTTCATGCCAGTCATGTTGGAATTCAAGGTTGTGTACGCCGGGCTCGTGAATGTTTGTATTGGCCCAGCATGGTTAACGATATTACGGACTTCGTATCAAGCTGTCCCACATGTGGCTTACACCAACCCAACCAACAGAAGGAAAGTCTGATTTCACATCCGGTACCAGGACGTCCTTGGCAAATAATCAGTAGCGATTTATGTGAATTTGACGGACAACATTATTTGATTACAGTTGATCACTACTCGGATTATTTTGAGGTAGATCGACTAACCTCACAGACTTCTACAGCAGTTATTCGCCGCTTAAAATCACATATGGCACGTCATGGAATCTGCGAGAAATTGATTACTGACAATGGTCCATGCTATGCTGCTCATGACTTCGAGGCATTTGCAAAGGAATATGAGTTTGAACATGTGACCAGCTCTCCAGGACACAGCCAATCGAATGGAAAGGCGGAATCAGCTGTAAAAATCTTCAAATCGTTACTTCGTAAAGCGACAACTGACAAAAAAGACATAAATATTGTACTGTTGGATTGGAGGAACACTCCAGGCGAGACTGTTCCTGGCTCTCCAGCACAGAGGCTATTTGGAAGACGCACCAAGACCTTGTTGCCAATAGCAACTAAACTGCTTGAGCCGAAAATTGTTTCTGATGTCATCCCATCGCTTATGGATCGGAAAAGAAAACAGGCAAAGTATTACAATCGTGGTGCAAAAGACCTCGCCCTGTTGAGTCCTGGTCAACAGGTTCGATTCAAAAGGACAGAAAATGGCTTGTGGCTCGAAGCGGTGGTGATTAAGCAACTGAATGATCGATCGTACATTGTTAAGGCGACAGATGGAACGATCTACCGACGCAACAGAAAGCTTATTCGAACTACTGTAACTCGCCCGCATGTTGCATTTGACTTTGACGACATTTCGATTGCCAGACCAGCAGTAGTGAACAGCGACACTAATGGGTCGTTATCTTGTTCCAGTAGCAGCAGGCCAAGCCGTACAGTAATTCGACCAGCATACTTGCAAGACTATGTTACAATTTGATTCGTTGCTGTAATTTATATCCTAATTCGGTTCGCTTCGTTTTCTATTATTTTGTGATGTTTTGAGAAGGGGATGTTACGTGGGTTATTGTATGTATTATGATGATGCTTCCCTGTAAGTAGCAAGGTATGACGTCATGCCTTGCCCAACTGTGCATGACCGCATCACTCGTGCTTTACCGCTTCATCTTTTATCTCATCTCTGGTTGATGGCACATGGGAGCCATAATAAATGTACAGCAAGAAACAATTACCACACTTGTTTCTATACTTTAACATGGATGTTCTCCAGACAAAAGAACTGATACTAATTAGAACTCAAAGTATGATACTGGGAATTGAAAGTGAAATATAAAGACTTCTTCTTAAAGCGGAAAATTTATTCCATTTCGTTAGTCCAGAAATTTCAAAGGTTTTATGGTAAAACAGTTCTAAAACTAAAAAATTGGGAAAGCCCACTTTTCCAGAATAGGACATGCCGTGGACTAGATCAGTGGTTCTCAACCTTTTTCACCTCGCGTACCGGTAAAATTTTAAAAAATTTCTGGCGGACCGGTGCACTTCGAAAATTGAAATGAAGCCAAAATATAAAGTATGCAACCGTTTTTTTGCAATTATATGGTGCTAGAGAGTGACATTTAAAGGGTTCTGATCGTAATTAATTATCTTCATAATAGCATCCATCGGATTTTGTGGTAGTCAGTCTGCAGACTCGAGGTAAAATTGTCTTATCCAGATAAACGTGCTGCCGCCGAGAGTTGTTAACAGTCTTTCGCTCCGAAGGCCGTCGGTTTAACCGACCACGCCAACTCGAGCCAAGCACCAAGTCGAACCAAGCACCTTGCCGTGCTACCTTACTCATTGCCCACTTCAATCAGACACACACGCTACTCTTGCAACTACGAATACAATGTGTGCCGCAGCAAAACACCTTGCAGCAACTATACCGGCCATCCGGAAATCCGAGCCGCAAAAGCACTTCGTTAGCCCACCCCCAAAAACGTTGGTCTTGGTCCCCCACAGGGAGATATGCCAAACTTCCGGGGAATTCACCTCCAGACCATACAGTTTGGTGGATTTTTTCACCAGTACTTGTGAGCACATTCATTCTACTCGGCGTAAGCAGAGAGTTTATGTAGCTTAATTGCGGCAATACCACATATTATCGATCATTCATGACTGAATCGGTTTTCTCGCTGCCGAATTTTTGGCACACCCTTCGGAGTTCCATTTTAGCCTATACTTCATTAGGGGTTGGTACGTCGTGGCGCGGTAATGGCTGACGCCGAAATGCCTATTTCTATAAATCATGGGTATATCTCGGAGAAGTGCACCTAATAAGCAAGACATTTAGTGACATTAAATCGCGCAAAGCGCGAAAAGAAATCGAAGAATGTTGGAAAAAGTTTCAGAAAAATACGCTATGATTTAAGTTCATTTGCAAAATAATTTTGGGCAGTTTTCAAGCTCGACCCTCTCCAATTGGGTGGCTTTAGGTGCCCCAGTTACCGTCCTACACAAAATGAATGAATCGAAAACGAATGATCGCGCAAACTGCGCTGTTTAGCGATGAGTCAGCTCGTAACTGTTCTGTACTTCTCGATCGTCAAATAACAAGTCTTGAACTTCAAGTTAAATCGAACAAGTTTCAAGCCCTAATGTTACCTCACGAACTTCTGAATTATTTTAAAATTTTATGTTTTATTTATTCTATTAATGGACAAGCCTTCAACATCACATCTTGAAATTGAAGTATAAAATTGTAATATACCTCGCGGACCGGCAGGAATGTCGTCGCGGACGGGCACCGGTCTGCGGACCGGCAGTTGAGATCCACTGGACTAGACTACGATATGATAAGTAAATGCTGGATTGCAAAACATCAGTTTCAAACGTTATGATGGTCCATGTATACTATGATGAAATATTTCATATGGGCGACACTGTGGTGTTAATGGAACCACGCAATTATATTCACCGATACTTTCGTGAAATCATATTGGTCACTCCATAACCAATGCGCGCGAAGCGCGACGAAAATTCTGGGCTTCACTAAACTTTATGAAAATTAAATGTTTATACTCCGTGAAAACAGCCCTGAAATTCCTCAGGCTATCTACCTGACTGGAGGATTAAACTACTTCTACTTGACAAACTGGGAATAGCGAAAAGTAAGTAAGTAGATCACGAAATATTATGAAGTAGAAGTAGCAAAAATTAGTTCTACTTGAGTAAGTACTAGAAGTAGAGGGAAACTACTTGAGTACTTCAAAAAAGGAGGAGTACTTCGTTACTGGCCACCTCTGTATATAACGCGGTATGGGGTAATGCAAGTACGAGCATGGTAGGTCTTATCAGAAAGCATGGTACCATGCATTGATTATAACCGGGATTGCCATCGACATTGACCCAAAATTAAGGACAGTCGAAAAATTAGATTAGCATTAAAAAAGCATTTTTGTACATACTTTGTATTTATACGAGCTGTGGCATATCACATTCCATAGTTTTTACCAGAAACAATCTGCTCCAGCGAGTCCTTGCTATTGAAAGGTGGTTCATGGATCTCACGACAGTCACGACAGCTCAGGTTCAAGTTTGCCTTTACTTGTAACTGGGATTTGACTGCAGTGGCGGCTCGTCCTATAGGGCAACTGGGGCATTGCCCCACCTAAAATTCTGTTTAATAGCAATTCTTTACCATTTATAGACGCACCGAAATCACAGCGAAAATCGTATTCTTCTTGTCCTTTCGCTTGTAAATGCCCATATATAGCGAAGTCTCTGCGAAAATCGAATTCTCTTCGTGTTTTCGCTTTGCGAATGCCTAGCCGGGGCATGCCCCGGTAGCGCTCATAACAAGCTTTCACTGTCTATTCTCTCAAAGCCGCGCACAATAAAGAAACGGTGATTTACTCTCTCCTATTCATAAAATTGCCGAGCAACCGGGGCAACATAGCCTAGTCGCCCTTAAGGTGTGATGTAACAATCGTATCTATATCTGAACTTGGTTACCGTCATATGCGTTGAGTCGATCTTTGCTGGTATAGGTCGATTTTGATGGTGTTTCACTCCATGATAATTCTTGAAACTTGGTATATCATGTCGTGATGGTGGTATTTAACACTGTCCTAAGTTTCAGGGTTTCTACTCAAAGTTTAGGGTAGTAATTCCGTTTCCGAAGTTGAGTGTGTGCTGATGCGTCATGTATCGCAAACAGATTTTACTCAAAAGCCGGTATTGGTGTCCATTGATTTTGACGATGTTCCATACCGAGATCGGCCATGGCATTTGGTACGGTGAGTCTTAATGTTAGTATCGAACGCTGTACCAAGTTTCAAGTTTGTCACTGAACTTTGTTAGTGGTAATTTCGTTTCCTAAGTCGAGTGAGAGCTGACTCGTCATTTATCGCAAACATATTTTACGCAAAGCCGGTATTGGTCTCCATTGATTTTAACGATGCTCCTTAGCTAGATCCGTCATGAGCTTTTGCATATGGTATGTCTTGATTTTAGTATCGAACGCTGTGCCAAGTCTCAAGGTTGGTACTCAATGATTCGGGCAGCAATTTCGTTATCAAGGTCGAGTATGCTAGAGATGTGTGCTGATCTGACACTTAGCCTACCTAACGCATTGCGGATTTCACGCAAAAGCCGGTGTATCTGTGTCAACGCTTAACTGTGTTCCATACTGAGATAGTTGATGAGATGATGATATCATGAAACGGTTTACTAACATCCTCGGTTTGCATTCAAATATTTAGTTTTATTTTATATTTTTCAATGTCAATTTCACCGTGCAATTGTGGCCTTCGGGCCATTTGCTTACAATTACAACCCCTGTCAAGCGCGATAGCTGTTTCGTTTTCGATGGCGGCTAACAGCTGATCGCTTCATCAGCCTATTTCAGACTTGGACAACTAGAAAATTTTCAGCTTTTCTGAATTAGATTAGAATTAGAATTAGAGCTCCACAGTTTTTTTCAAACTAGATTAGAATTAGAATTAGAGCTGCACAGTTTTTCCAAATTAGATTAGAATTAGAATTAGAGCTACACAGCTTTTTCAAATTAGATTAGAATTAGGATTAGAGCTACTAAGCCTTTTGCAGATTAGATTAGAATTAGAATTAGAGCTATACTTAGTTCGCAAAAACTTGGAAATGGAATGAAATTGTATATGGGAAATGAATACAGCAAAATGCAGTTCACATCAAATCACAGTGCGCGGTGCACAAGGTCGTGAGGCGATAGGCGCCACATATTTTTGTTTAATAAACAACAACAATAGTGCATTCCCATAAACATGAGAATGGTTAACTTCTGTACACCAAGCTTGCCTCGATTTTTACGATACTTTAATAAAATATTATTTCTTTTATGGTAACCATGGGCATCGCCCATGTTAGTCAAAATGGCAATGTACTAACGTAAAGTTTTAGAAACTAGAATGCTGTTCGCAGACTACAAGCTACTCTAGCAGGCTATATTCGTCATAGTATCTACTATGACTGCACGGTGCAAGTAATGCGATGGCGGCTTGGCACTGGATTTCACTGCGCAAGCGGGATATTCTTTTTAACTCACTGCAATAGTGCAATATGCCTCGGACAAAGAGGCATTTTCAGGAAAACAATAATTAGATTAGAACTAGAATTAGAGAATACGGACATTTCACAAATTAGATTAGAATTAGAATTAGAGCATACGAACATTTCACAAATTAGATTAGAATTAGAATTAGAGCATGGAAGCATTTCACAAATTAGATTAGAATTAGATTACTGGCATTTCGCTCTAATTTAGTGAAATTAGACAACTAGAATTATCTAGTTGTCCAAGTCTGGCCTATTTCCCAGTAAATTTTACGCAAAATTCGGTGTTGGTCTGTTCGTATTAATTTTGACACTGTACCATAGCGAAAACGGTCATGAGGCTACTTCTCGATGATTTCATGTAACAGTGTGATACCAAGTTTTCGGCTTTCAATCATGTATTTATTCGGTAATATACTTTCCAAAGGCGATTTTGCAGCAGACATATAGATAGACACTATAGACCGTAAGCCGTATTTGTCGTGTGACAGTCTCCAGCCTCACGGCCAAAATCTCCTATGCTGTACCGGGGCCGAATTTCCGAGGCTGCTATCCGTAGTTCTTCAGAATGATGTTTTGGATTCGATATGACATGTCCAATCTATGAGATAACAATTGCTTATGTGTCCGAACTCGTTGACCTTTCCAGTTAGGCTTACGCAATCTCTCGAATTATAGTCATTTCCATTTCTGCAGATAATTAGTCAGGTGTAGTGCGAACATGAACCGTGTCGAATCTTTGTTCCGCACGCCGTTTACGCAGTTACCACACTTCAAGTCACAGCTCACCAGCAGACCTCTCGCGGCACATACGTTAAAATCACTGTTGTCGTTCGTTTTCGTGTTACCGTACCACCAAGTTACTTGTTTACGTTGGAAAACGCCATTGTGACGTCATCTTGATGTCGATTGCAGCCCTTGCCCCACCACCCGATATTGTCACGAGCCGCCACTGTTTGACTGTCGTTTCACCAAGTCTGTTCCTTTCCTTGGCCCACTTCGCCGAAACAAAAGAGACCACTCTTTAAATCGTTACCACTAAACGATATGGAAAGAGTGACTTCTTATGACTTCAATTGTTACGGCATTCTTTGCTACATTGGCTCTATTTTGAATCTGGATTACGCATGCGAGGTACGTAGGTTGCGTAATCGAGGCATATTATTGAACAGGCTTCAAAGTAAATAGTTCAGTTTTTACAGCATGTGGTTTTAATCCACACATTAACATTCAAAAGTAGGTTTTATGTTTTGAAATCGAAGCAACTTTTTGCGGCCCGTTCAGGATAGCGCCGCGGGCCACACTTTGCCCATGTCTGATCTTATTATTATCCCGTCTCTTGCGTTCAGCAAGAATGGGTTATGATTGCGGCAAAGTATTGAGTATATCACCAGTAGTATAGTAGTACTTTTTTTGCATGGGCTCTTATGGGTGCGGTGGTGACACGTATTGAAAACTCGTGTTGAACCGGTGACCCTTTTGACCCCCCCCCTTTCGCATAGCCGGTGCCTGGGGGTTGGTATAGGCATCTCTCGCACGGTAACCCTTTTCGGTATAGGGATCGCTCAACCGGTGCCTCGAAACTCGTGTTGGTGAGTCGTACTTTCAGGTATAGGCATCTCTCGCACGGTAACCCTTTTCGGTATAGGGATCGCTCAACCGGTGCCGCGTACTTTCAGACTGTCGTATCGTTCAACCGGTGTCATTGCTTCCAATGGGCGCGCTCGTAACCTGTCTGTCATGTATTCTGACGGGATCTCTGGTGATTCACCGTGAGTTCTTATGGGTGTGGTCGTGAATCGTACTTTCGGGTATAGGCATCTCTCGAGGGGTGTTGAATATGTATCAGGTATATTGATCACGTGATTGGTCCTTAGTTAATGTTTCTATCCCAAATTATTATATATGACCGATTCGAGTTAATCCCAACGTTTACGGTGATTGCGACTTCAATATATCGTTATTCTTATGGCTGCGGCGACACGGTAACGCAGCTGATATAGACGTGGTGACATGATAACGTTACAGGTATAGGGATCGCTCACACGGTTCTACATGAAGACGTCGTGGCTCAGTCGTGACAAATGACCGACCGCATTCTCTATTCTAACTCAAGTCTCTTCATACTGTGTGTTGATTCCTACGCAACCTGACTAGTACGCCGAATTTCAGTTCGGATTATTCGCACTTTCCATACCACTGTTTCGGACCTACAAAATAGTCTGCTGTTCACAGTCGCAGCATTAAGTCGCGATCTACCACCGAGCCGGCGTAGACGGCGATTCGAATACCAACAATAGCCGCGTTCACATACTAACACTTCAAAAAGGTGTGAAATATATTACAAACCCCGCGATCGCTGACATGATAATGTCTCGGACATAGCCATCTTTCGTGACTTGGTGTTACAGGCTTGTCGATCGCTCACGCGGCGAAATTTTAGTAATCAGTTTGTCGCAGAACTTGATTTCGCTGGTAAGATTTAATAACGATGAACAGAACCGTCGCAGACGGTGATTCGAATACCGACAAATTCTCACTTATTTCTGCTCTAACCCTAATCCTTTGCGAAGTTAACTCTTATTCAAAAATATGTGAAATAATTTTAAAATCCTACGACCGCTCACAGGGTAATGCTTCAGACATAGCGATCCCTCATGATTTGGTGTTACAGACATACCGATCACTCACAAGGTAATATTTCGTGAATTAGTTTGTCACAGAACCGTCGCAGACGGTGATTCGAAGAACAACAATTTGACACTTTCTGGTGGTCGCTATATGTTTGACACTTCGGAACAGTGGTTGACTTTAGTTGCATGATAAGACTCATGAGAATATTCAAGCAATGTGTCAATTTGTCAGCTTGAAATGAAACTTACTACACAACTCAAGTTGATTCGTATCTGAATGTTTTAATTCGGTACAACTCGAATCCTTTGAGAAATCCTTTTAACGCGATCTGTTGAATCGAACATAACCTGAATATATCTGACGCCAACATTCAGCCACATCGGATTATTCACACATTCCGTGCCGCTGTTTTCACACCTATAAAATCAATACCAACTACCTCAATGAGAATCAAGAATCACAAGTATGTCCATACAATAATTCTATTTATTACTGAAAAATCAAATGCTTAACAAAAACACGCAGCTTATCATTTGCGAACTCTAGCATTACAAAAAAATTCAGGTATTGTTGATTGAAAATCCATGAGTCCTTATTATCAAAAATGTTATAGTACGGTGTCGGAATCCATTCGCGGGATGTGCTAAAGGTAAATTGAGACCCCCCAAAATTAAATATTTTGACTTTGACATAGTCCGAATTGAAATAGATTGACAAACATAACTACCAACTTTCACCCAGTCACATTTCGAAATTATACGCACATTGATTTGAAACAAGTAATGAAACATTACAACTCGACTGTTTCCATTTTCAAAATAGAGTTTCAAGAATACTATCACTATGACATCTCAACATTTTAACATCTTACCATACGCAAAAGAGTAAAATACAAAAACCTTGTCAAGTCAATCCGTTTGTAGCTCACCCAACCAAAGCAAAAAGTGTCCGTACGAAAAGTAGACAAGACTACGCGAGAAATCACTACAACCCACAAACATACCAAGCTCAGTTGTATCCATATCCCGTCTTTTTTATTCATCTGTAAGATGGAGTAATTACTACTTGGTGCGCGACTTGAGATTAACATACGCTTCTAGTATACAAGCTTTGAATGTCTGACCAACGTAGTCAAGAATTCATTTCTTACGATCGAACGCTGGTGTTACATTGAAAGATATCATGTTGTAAACATCCTTATTAACACATTGGTTTGACATACGAGATTCTGTAATGTTCGATCATGACCTGATTATTAAATTATTCACGGTAATTAGACCCGGTGTTGGTTATTGCGATATCAAAAAACTTTTCAGAGATATTTTTATAAACACATCACTTTGTAAAACGAGACTTGCATGCTTGAAATGTTTTTGATTGGGAAATTATTCTGGGTTGGTACAAAACAATCGTTGTATTGCAGACAGCAGAAAATACTTTACAAATGCAGTCGCTTACAATAATTAGGACTAAAGATGAAACAACAATATCGGTGTTATTACATTCAACAACCAGTACAATTATTAAAATCTAACGTTTGCTATAACCGGTGCTAAAGATGTAATAATTCCATTATTCATACATTGAACACCCGATACAAAATACTTTAATATCGCCATTCGCAACGAGTAATTGAAACGACTAAGTATGAAGTTAGTATATCACAATGTCATATCGTTACTATTGAATCCAGCAATTGATACGATTTATTGTCGGAATTTGTGACAGCGAATTGAAACATCCGTACCTTACAGAGTGTGAAAATATCACTTCTGGTATCGAGTACCAGTAGAAGCGGGTGAACAATACTTAATCCTTTCGGTGACTCGCCGTTGTACGTGCTAAATGTAAAACATTACGAGGTTACACTCTAGGGTGGAGGCCAAAAAGCTGAGTAAAAACATCTTGGATTTTCGCTTAATCTGCGAGTTCCAAGATCTCCCGATTTAGAAGTAGATGATCCGCACGCCAAAACATTGGATGTTCGTGCGAAGTTAGTAGATCTACAAATCCAGGATGTAGGACGCTATTGCGTCAAAATGACGCAAAATGTAGTGATCCGTGGAAGGTTGCCATGTCAACCCATCGACTTCGTAGTAAATATTATGCTTTGGCAATGCTGATTGGAAATGTCGTCGATTTTGGTCATGTGCTATGAATGCCATCGTTTCCTAGGTATACTTATGAAATTGATTTGAAGCCACTTTGCAGCTTTAATGCATATTACTCTGTAGTTTATTCACAGTTATAAGTTCTAAAGACGGCATTGCAAACTGGTACTGTTGTTATTACTGTCTGTAGTATGGATATTTTGGATATCGTAGATGGCAGTTCGGACGACTAGAATACAATTGTCATGCCCAGGCATTACTTGGCAAACATATCGGACTCATTTGTAAAATACCCAGAAAATGAATTCGTTGACCGCTACAGAAATTACAAGGGAGCTACGGTAATTCTATTGGACATGATTAAAGACAGCCCATGGTTGGATGTACGGTGCCAAGCTTTGCACCCCATGATGCAATTACTCTGTGCTCTCCGATTTTTTGGTACGGTAATTTTCAACAAACAGATGCTGACTTGATTGGTGGCAGACGGACAACTGCACGCCGAATCATCCACTGCATTTCTCGGGCATTATCAGAGAATAGAGAAAATTTATCCAACGATTGGATGATTTGTTACAAACAAAGAGTGATATCTTTGACATAGGTGGAGTTCCAAATGTCATCGGTTGCATTGATATTACCCATATTCCGATAAAGTCCCCAGGTGACTCTGTACCAGAAAAGCTTATCGTTGCAGGAAAGGATATTTTTCTTCGAACTGTCAAATGGACTGCAATGCCAAGAGAATACCGGTAGTGACTAATGCTGTTGTGAGATGGCCAGGGAGTACTCATGACTCAAGAACTTTTTCAAATTCCAGATTAAAATACAAGCTCGGCCAGAAAAAATACAATGGGATTTTGCTGGGAGACAGAGGCTCTATGCTCTAAAAATGTACCTGATGACTCCATTAACAAATCCACAGGCTGCACAAGAAAAAAAATACAGCTATATGCACTCAAAGACACGCGTGCTGATCGAGCAATGCTTTGGCGTTCTCAAACAGCGTTTCCAGATGTTGCTAAATCCTATGTGAATGCAAATCGAAAACACCATCCTGGCAATCATTGCAACAATATGTTTGCACAATTTTGCTACAAAAACCAATGAGCCAGTTCCTGATATTGCAGTTACTCCCGAGGAAGCTACGGATATAACATCTGAAGTTGGATACAATGACGCAATAGCCTATCTTGAAAATAAGATCAACACATATTTCTACTAATTATGTTTATTTTAAAATTTTAACGAACACAGTAAACCGTGCTGGTGTAAAAATAATAAAGAGAATGAAATGTGTATGACTTCGTGGAATGAAAGATTTAACTACAATTGCACTGTAGACAATAAACAACGAGCAGGTGTCCCATTATTTGTATTCAACTTGATAAATATGAATTGAAAAATGTACCGAAATATTTGCACCGTCGACAATACCTATAAGGCGAGGAACACTTGGCAGGCAGGCACAATGAAATATTATAAAGAAATGTTGCATTTCAAAAAATGTGCACCGTCGATAATACCTATAAGCAATGTTCCCTCTAAGCTACTCACGTGCGCAAATGCGCAGTGCTGACATGGTCTCTGCGCACAGAAAATCCAAGTTGCCTATAAGGCGAGGAACACTTGACAGGCAGGCACAATGAAATATTATAAAGAAATGTTGCTTTTCAGAAAATGCGTATTCGGCTATTTAGATAACTTGACATAATTGAACAAAGAAATATTGCATTACATATGTCACTAATTCCTCAATTGTCCAAGTTATAATCTATATTTTTCCATTTTTATCGCATGTTCTTCAATACGCATTTCGAATTCTTGCTTTCTGAAATATCATTCTTCGTCTCTCATGTCTTTTCTTTCTTTGAGGTCCTCAATCTTGGACACCATCAGTTTAATTCTCAGCTCATTGTTTTTCTGAATTAAAAGAAGCTCATATTGACTCTGCGATGAGGTAGTAACCTATGATTAAACTAAAACTTGTATTAGGAAGCCAATCACAAAGAAAGCATTTGGAAATTCTCTTTGCCTTGTTGGCTGATATTTTTTCCTCTACTGCCTGATATCAATATCTGTTTCCAAGTGTGGTATCCATTCGATATGAGCGGTGAACCAATAATCGGTCAGTCTCTAGTCATTAAAAACTTGTATTCTGCAACCAGCTGATCACAAATTGCAGAATTGGTAGTTTTCATTGTATTGTATTTGTATACTAGAGCCCGACTGATATTGGAGTTTTGGGCCGATACTGATAAAACCAATATCTAACTTCGTCACCGATAACCACTATAGCCTATATTCAAATGGAATGGAATACCTTAAAATGCGCATTTGAAAAACTTCAGGGCATCTATTTGAACAGCTTTACAGCCAATGCTATACTTGGGCAGGAAATAAACTAGAAAGGCTGTATCAGGACACTTGTAGAGTGTAATATATGTGAAATATATCAATATTCTCAGTCTAGTGGTAAAAGATTATAGTTTATGGACTTACTATCACCATGCTGTGACCTCACGAAAACTGCCCATATATATTCATTTCCAATGGCCGATACCAATAATTCTTTCAAAGAGTGATATCGAGTCTATATTATCGGCAAAGCGATATAATCGGTCAGGCTCCATTGTACACCATCTTATATCAATTGTTACAGGATTGTAACTATGTGCATTGCACTGGTAATCAGCAATCTTTCGAGCAGTCAAACACCATTTCCAACTCTATCGTTCGCAGATACACTTCACTAGAAAACTAAGTATAAAGTGGGAAATTTTTACATAACAATGGTTGGGGCAGTGGAGTAAAAGTTTGCCAAACCCTCCGAAACTGCAAGATTGTATATTTTAAAATATCAACTCGACTTGAAATCCAAATGAGTAGAAGCTACATACCAGGTGGCATATCACTCGTCTTTGTCACGCATGTTGACTGCGATTCCATGTAGCTTGTTTCTGAAAAAATGTGAATGTTTCAGGATTTGAGGCTATAGGCCTACGTATGTTTACACATGTACAATACACAATTGCACATGCATATTTGCTAGTGATGGTGAAAAATACTGAAACCGATCATTTGACGACGAGCAAAAAATCTCATTAAAAATCGCTGAATGTATGACAAGAACGTTTGATGTTGTGAATGCGTTCCCTTCAATAAGTAAGAAATCGATATAATATACATCTACACTTGTACAATTGATATATTAGCAAAAAGTAGTGATGAAAATAACGAGAAGAGTTGCCTCTGACACGAACCGATCTTCATCATGGGGAACATTTCTCGATGTGGTCAATGTATCGAACAAGTTCTCATTACTCTCTCGCAAAATAACTTACATGATTGATTTTCTGCAGCAACTACAGACAATATGGTGGAATCACTTTCAAAATGATGTTCAAATGGCTGAACCTGTGCTGGCATGGCAGCTTTAACCATTAATTTACTGATATGCGCCATATTATGGATATAATTAATGTCCACAAACTTACCTTGCAATAAATAGCACCGTCACCGGGTCATAAACCATTGAATGTTCTGAAGGCCTTCTGTCATTTTCAGTTTTGAGACTTTCTCTTGTTTTGAAGCAACCTTCAATTGCTGTTCTGTTTTTGCCATGTTTGGTGATGTGGCATTTCACGGCTTGGTTGATTGTTTCCAATGCAAGACAACGGCAGAACTCGTTTATTACATAGTCTGTATGCAATTATCAGTGGCGGCTCGTGACAATATCGGGTGGTGGGGCAAGGGGTGCAAGCGACTTTTTATCAAGATGACGTCACAATGGCGTTTTCCAACGTAAACAAGTAACTTAATGATGGTACGGTAACATGAATTTCCCGGCAACAGTGATTTTAACGTATGTGCCACGAGAGGTCCGCTGGTGAGCTGTGACTTGAAGTGTGGTAACTGCGTAAACGGCGTACGGAACAAAGATTCAACACGGTTCATGTTCGCATTAGACCTGACTAATTATCTGCAGAAATGGAAATGACTATAACTCGAGAGATAGCGTAAGCCTAATTGGAAAGGTCAACGAATTCGGACAGATACGCAATTGTTATCTCATAGATTGGGCCTGTCCTATTGAATCCAAAACATCATTGTAAAGGACTAAGAATAGCAGCCTCGGAAATTTGGTCTCGGTACAGCATAAGAGATTTTGGCCTTGAAACTGGAGACTGTAACACGACACATACGTTTTTATTACTGTCTTATAGGTCTGGTGCGAAATCGCCTTTGAAAAATATATTACCGAATAAATACGTGGATGAAAGCCTTAAACTTGGTACACTGTTACATGACATTATCGAGAAGTGGCCTCATGGCCCTTTTCGGTATGGTACACTGTCAAAATTAATGCGAACAGACCAACACCGAATTTTGCGTAAAATTTACTGAGGAATAGGCTGATCAAGTGACGAGGGGTTGTACGCAAATGGCTTGAAGGCCACAATTTCACGGGGAAATTGACATTGGAGAATATACGATCAAAGTAAATATTTGAATGCAAACTGAGAATGATATCATCATCTCACTTAACGTTACCGCAGATACACCGGCTTTTGCGTGAAATCCGCAATGTGTTGTAGGCTAAAGTGTCAGATCGGAGCACATCTTTACCATACTCGACCTTGATAACGAAATTACTGCCCTAATCATTGAGTGTCAACCTTGAGACTTGGCACAGCGTTCGATACTAAAATCAAGACATACCGTGCAAAAGCTTATGACGGATCTAGGTAAGGAGCATCGTTAAAATCAATAGAGACCAATACCGGCTTTGCGTATAATCTGTTAGCGATAAATGACGAGTCAGCTCTCACTCGAATTAGGAAACGAAATTACCACTAACACAGTTCAGTGACAAACTTAAAACTTGGTACAGCGTTCGATACTAACATTAAGACTTACCGTGCCAAATGTCATAACCGATCTCAGTATTGAACACCGTCAAAACCAATGGATACCAATACCGGCTTTTGAGTAAAATCTGTTTGCGATACATGACGGATCAGCACACACTCAACTTCGGAAACGGAATTACTACCCTAAACTTTAAGCAGAAACCCTGAAACTTGGGGCAGTGTTAAATCCCACCATCACGACATGACATAACAAGTTTCAAGAGTTTTCATGGTGTGAAACCCCATTAAAATCGACCTATACCAACAAAGGTCGACTAAACGCATATGACGGTAACAGAGTTCAGCTATAGATACGATTGTTACATCACACCTTAAGGGCACAGAGCTATCGTGCCCCGGTTGCTCGGTAATTTTATGAATAGGAGAGAGTAAATCACCGTTTCTTTATTATGCGCGGTTTTGAGAGAATAGACAGTGAAAGCTTGTTATGAGCGCTACCGGGGCAAGCCCCGGCTAGGCATTCGCAAAGCGAAAACACAGAAGAGAATTTGATTTTCGCATAGACTTCGCTATATATGGGCATTTACAAGCGAAAGGACAAGAAGTATACGATTTTCGCTGTGATTTCGGTTTATATAGATAGGTGTGCGTCTATAAATGGTAAAGAATTGTTATTGAACAGAATTTTAGGTGGGGCAATGCCCCAGTTGCCCTATAGGACGAGCCGCCACTGGCAATTATCATTAAACATTCTGTAATAACATGATCATCAGTCAATAAGGAGAAGCACAATTGAGTACCGGTAACAAAATATCGCTAACATGCAATATTCACTATCTTTATAATGAGCCTCAGATAAGCAATTTCAATCTACAATGTCATAACTATTACAAACCTCGCCAAATTTATATGCTTGTGTACCTTAATCTAGACTTTAATCCTGGTGGCGACCAGGATCAAGAAGCAGCAGTCTATACTCAGTCGGTCCTGGCAGAATCTTACTAATCTACCTTTCTGGTCCGCAGAAAATCCAGCAACGTGCAAAATCCCCAGATCTTTTATTTGATCTATATTTTTGGCCTCCACCCTAAGACTTGGATCAGCACAAGAGCAATTTGGAATATCTTTACTGGCTGCAACCTATTCTACTAGACAAAACTCACAGCATTAATAAAATCAAAATATTTGCTACACTGAAATCCACAAAATGTGCTTGTATTGTTGTTCATAGCAGTGATCATACATTATCATTTGAATCTTCTAAAGTAATTGTAATCATAAAAACCAAACTACTGAAAGTCATTACCACCACAAAAACAACTTGCATGATATTCGTTAAACGCATCCTAACTCAGTATGCAGAAATTATTTCTAGAGTATATACCGGTAATGAAATCAGGGTCACAACCAACACCGAAAATGATAAATGCATTTCGCGTTACTATTGATACAGGTTCATTTATATCGGGTGAAATAAATGCCATCACAAAACTCAGAGCATGCAAAGGTCTTGATTGATGTGAATTTCGATTTGTGTCTTATGATACCAGCAAGCATTTTAGAAATATTACGATTTGTTAAACCAAAGTCGCACGGCCGATTAATAGTTGATTGGAAACTTGATGACGACCTCAACCATTACGGAAGAGTATAACACCATTGTCCGACAATCTTTTACAGAAAGGATCGAAACTAAGTCACTCAAAGTCGTTGTCGTCACATAAACAATTTCTACGACGTTTGCCGTGTGACAAACTAATTCCCGAAATATTACCTTGTGAGTGATCGGTATGTCTGTAACACCAAATCATGAGGGATCGCTATGTCTGAAGCATTACCCTGTGAGCGGTCGTAGGATTTTAAAATTATTTCACATATTTTTGAAGAGTTAACTTCGCAAAGGATTAGGGTTAGAGCAGAATTTGTCTGTATTCGAATCACCGTCTGCGACGGTTCTGTTCTTCGTTATTAAATCTTACCAGCGAAATCAAGTTCTGCGACAAACTGATTACTAAAATTTCACCGCGTGAGCGATCGACATGTCTGTAACACCAAGTCACGAAAGATGGCTATGTCCGAGACATTATCATGTCAGCGATCGCGGGGTTTGTTATATATTTCACACCTTTTTGAAGTGTTAGTATGTGAACGCGGCTATTGTTGGTATTCGAATCGCCGTCTACGCCGGCTCTGTGGTAAATCGCGACTTAATGCTGCGACTGTGAACAGCAGACTATTTTGTAGGTGCGAAACAGCGGTATGGAAAGTGCGAATAATCCGAACTGAAACTCGGCGTGCTAGTCAGGTTGCGTAGGAATCAACACACAGTATGAAGAGACTTGAGTTAGAATAGAGCAGAGGTCTCAAACTCAAATGTGTTCGCGGGCCAATTTCCTACTTTTTGATGGCTCCGCGGGCCGCAGCACCAATAATATGGGAATTAAATGAATTTCCAAGTAGGCCTTATTTGATGGGACCTTGCAGACTGACATTCCACAAGCATCGTGAAAATATGATATACTATTGGAATTCACGCCTGGCACGAAAAAAAATCACATTTTTAGATATTTGAATAAAATTGTTGCTGCACTTGGCATAGTTCAGGGGTCACCAACACGCGGCCCGCGAGGTCATATTTTGCGGCCCGCCACCTGATTTGGAAAAATTTCGGAAGAACGCTTAGTGAAGCATTTTGAAATGCTGAAATTGATATTGTTGTTGTTATTCAAACTAAGCCATTCTACTGTGCCCAATATCACTATTCCTCACTAGCTGATATACGTCTTCGGCATGATAATATCATTCCATGGATGAAGAATTAGCTGGTATGAATGGGAATATTGCCTTGACGTGCAATGGTCCACGACTGCCGAGACCTAGACCCGTGAAAAACGAGTTCGGGCTCTCCAAAAGACCATGCTTTACGAAGAGATAGTTTTCCAGCAAGTAGACTACCGTGTCCAGCTAACCCCAATATCGATTTTTTAATCCAGGGGTGGCCAATCTGCGACAGTAGAAGGAAAATTATGCGGCTGTCGACACTTAATTCAATTAGGATGTGTTGGCGTCCGTCAATATGCAAACTGTATTTACGAATTGACTCTCGACAAATCTGATGGGAGGTCAAGAAATAACTGCATGCAACAAAGGGGACTAATAAGAATTGACCCAACCAAAAATGCAGCACAGCACTTCCCTAAGTTTTCGAAGACAACCCCTGCATCAGCTCTACCGGTGAATCTGACCACATTGGCCGAAAAAGGATAAATGTTTTATAGTGATATATGAAACTATACTAATATTTATTGACGAAATTCACTCATGAGCCTGCAAAATTTTTTGCGCGTCGCGCGGCTACAGCTCGAATCCGTGTGACTCTTTTTATTATGACGATTTCGGTGCGCACAGTAAGTCGATATGCGTAAATATATTAGTCCGGAGTGTACCGGCGATGGACATGGACAGTCTAACGTGGGTATTTGCCGTTTGGCCCCAGTTAGTTCACCATGACTATGCACCGGAATGCGCCCGCAGGCTATATGAGTAATTGAAATGCGGCCGTGAAAAGGAAATAGGTGGGCCACCCCTGTTTTATCTGCGCTATGCAGAGTGTTGTCAGGTATCGTGCACAGCTCATAGTTCAAAATATATTGAAATTGATGATCTTGATATTTTTTGTTGGATTTGTGTTTGTTCAATAAAATATGATTTCTTCTGTGGTGACTATATGCCCGTCGCCCATGTTAGAGAGCACAGCATTGTAATAACGCAGAGTTATCAGACGTGGTTGTTAAACTGCGTTGCCTACTTTAATCTCGATATTGATGTCATGCGGCCCGCGGCCTCTAGGAATTTTGAAAAGTGGCCCGCGACCCATTTTGAGTTGGCGACCCCTGGCATAGTTTGTCAAAATAATTAGTTGTAGACACCATGCGAAAGTTCAAATGCATCATGACGCCGTAAAGGCTGTCGCGTGATCATTTTGCAGCTAGTGGACATTTGATGTTTCACAATTATAGGTAGAATTTATTAATTTTACAGAGATTGATCTGATATCAGAGCGTTGGAACAGTACAGCCTAATCCGGGTTTTGGGCATAGGCCTACTCCTGATAACTAGGCTATATTAATCATGTCATTACCAAAGTAAAATAGATTCAGCGTTAGATTTACCTTCGAATATTGGAACAGATAAATAACAACTTGAACATAATAAAAGCTGTTCCATAGCAATAGAAATGTGCAATCGCCGAAGAATCCATTGGTGTTACAGCTGGGGAGCGTAGGCTACGACTATTAGTTAATACTCGCCGCATTTAATTGGCAATAATAACATATATAAAGATAC
Organism: Botryllus schlosseri; assembly: GCF_051294905.1. Taxonomy (NCBI): domain Eukaryota; kingdom Metazoa; phylum Chordata; class Ascidiacea; order Stolidobranchia; family Styelidae; genus Botryllus; species Botryllus schlosseri. Next base: position 34,324,181 of record NC_137237.1, on the reverse strand, counting down.
CCAAAGATGACACTGGATGTAACCAACTATACAGCAAAGGGGCAACATAATGCCAATGTCGGTTGCCATACCGACCTGCTTAGATATATAAATAAGATACGCAACGCAAGCTACGACATTTTCATATTTTACTATTTCTCATACCAGTTTCATAGTTTGCTGCGTCCGTGGTTGTACCAAGTCACGGCATTCCGAGACACAAGTCCATCCGATTGTAACGTTTGACGCGACGAGTCCGAGCTCGGGTAATTCTACAAAAGGTCGCGCTCAACTCCAAATCACAATTTTCAGTCACGAATCATTAACGGGTCATGTTTTACCATCATAAACAAGTAATGTCACGTAATAGTTGAACTTCCCCTGCGTAGTAACTTTTGAAATTGGTGTATTAGTGAAGTTTGATGAGTAGTTTCAGGCTTCTGTAGTAGTTTTAGACCGATTTTTAGGTTCAAGGATTAAAAAAAATTGGTAATTCAATATTTTCGAATACTTCGAAATGCGAAATGCCGTCGCGGGCCGCACATAATAGTGTCGGGGGCCGCATGCGGGCCGCGTGTTTGAGACCTCTGGAATAGAGAATGCGGTGGGTCATTTGTCACGACTGAACTACGACGTCTTCATGTAGAACCGTGTGAGCGATCCCTATACCTGTAACGTTATCATGTCACCACGTCTATATCAGCTACGTTACCGTGTCGCCGCACCCATAAGAATAACGATATATTGAAGTCGCAATCACCGCAAACGTTGGGATTAACTCGAATCGGTCATATATAATAATTTGGGATATACACATTAACTAAGGACCAATCACGTGATCAATATACCTGATACATATTCAACACCCCTCGACAGATGCCTGTACCCGAAAGTACGATTCACGACCACACCCATAAGAACACACGGTGAATCACCAGAGATCCCGTCAGAATACATGACAGACAGGTTACGAGCGCGCCCATAGGAAGCAATGACACCGGTTGAACGATACGACAGTCTGAAAGTACGCGGCACCGGTTGAGCGATCCCTATACCGAAAAGGGTTACCGTGCGAGAGATGCCCTATACCAGCCCAGGCACCGGTTGAGCGAAAGGAGGGGGGTCAAAAGGGTCACCGGTTCAACACGAGTTTTCAATACGAGTCACCACCGCACCCATAAGAGCCCATGCAAAAAAAGTACGAATCACGAGCGATCTACTATACCACTCTCGCCTCGCGACAACTGTTTTCTGATTATATCAACGACGTCTCTGACGAGGTCGCGTGGATTCGCCTAATTACTTTTTACTAGTTACAAATTACTGGGGGCGTTTGAGCATTTTATACAGGTGGCCGCCACCTTGTAAATATAGTGACAAGGTGGCGAACGTAACCTCGCAACTCGGCGCCTATGCTGCTGTTTCTGCTAAAATGACGTACGCTGCGATAGCGATGGTAGGCTACTGCTGAAAATGTCATACCACTCACTGCTCTAGCTATCTCACCACTTGGAAGTCAAATCATCTTATGTGTACGCCACGAGAGTTCCGTTCATTTATGATGTCATAAAATCTCGACGCAAAAGCATAATTTTATGCAACACAGATACCAGAGGAAAACGATCGCAGTTCTGTCGTTGTTGAAAATAAGACAAAATAAGGACGCACGTCGAAAACAAGGACATTTCTTAGAAAAAAGGACAGTTGAATTTTCTAAGACCTTGCCTTCAAAATAAGGACAAATCTTAGAAATAAGGACGGTATGGCAACCCTGATTATAAGTGATATTATTGAGATAAAACTGAATCACGCTAGATCAGGGGTCGCCAACTCTAAACGGGTCGCGGGCCACTTTTCAAAGTTCGTTGTGACCATGCAACCATGGCCGTAAACCATGCCGCTCGCCAGTTATCGAAAAAATCAAAAATACATGAAAAATTTACATATGGGCGTGGTCAGTAAGTGGTCACTATGGTCAACTTCAAGATCAATACCGAATCGGACCCCTACCTCCCACTTAATGGCATGAAACAACGTGGTATACTTTCTCATGTCGTATCCAGCCATTTGCAGGCATAATAAACCAGTTTATGACTCATATTCGGTCACGAACTTAACTATGTTCTAGAAAATCACCGAAGCGTGACCAAAATTACCAAACCCCTTCAGAATACTACTAAGAACAAGTTTTGATGTTTGAAACGGTGAAAAATTACACAGAACACTGTACAAGTCGACTTCTGATGTTCTGGCAGAATGCCTGACTAGATTTCCCACTCGGAAAATATCTGGAAATTTTTGGTGATAACCACTTTTTCTGCATGCGTATTTTCGGCCGAGCTCCTTATGTAAGATCGTCGGTGCTCGAAAATTGTCATGCCTCATGCTTTCGAATTAGGTATCATATAAATCAGAAGATTGTTAGCTTTCCCTACAAACAAAAACGAAGCCTATAGGACGTAGATAAATAAAGATAGGGCCAGATGAAGTTGACCGATTCCGTATACGGAATCAGATTTTAAAAGGTTTAAAGCAAACGGCGTTTTAAAACACTTTGTTTAAGCAGTGTTTTAAATAAATGCCTTTTTGGAAACAAAAATTGTTTTCATTTTTTAAACGTTGTCTAATTATGCCATAATTGCGTAAATACGTCCGAAAAATCATGTAGTATAAGCCTACGGACGATTTGCACCCATAATAGTCGACGTATACGATGCGGGGTGGCTGGAATCCTCGAAATTGTTGTCGGTTCAACAGTTTTTGCAGGTATATATAGATCATTGGTACGAAATGGGTGTTCTGATGATGATGACCGCCGAATGTAAAAATGCTGCATAACGATGTAGTCCTGGTTAAATATATTTTTGATCTGTTTATGACAGTGATCGGAAGCCCTTTTTGTCGAAGGAGTCATATTTACCCTGCATTTTTAATTGTCAATGCTAATTCACCGTGACGTCACTATTAAATAGTCGTGACGTCATGGCTAAAAAAGTGGAAAAAAAAGAAAGAAAAAACATGTTTTAAACAAGGCCCTTGTTTTAAACGTGTTTGTTTTAAATTGATTTTGTTTCAGATGCAACACTAGGTTGAATGCAGATCTGGAAGAAAAATACTATATTGAAGGTGACGTGATGTGCTGGGCTCGCATGAATCGAGTTTGCTTCGAGTCAGGAAATATAATGAGTGCAATACTGCGATAATGGTATTGGAACATCTATGGACTTCATGAAAAGGATAAGACTGGGCCTACGATAACCGGCAATAACTGCGATACCAGTCATAAAAGGTACATATTTGATCTTTCCACATCTTTCACGTTGTTATGGTGTCATACCCTGTGATACTCGAGTATTCGACTCGAATCATAATACCCGATTCGGAAACGAATCACTCAGACACTCGATTTTTCCAACCTTAATCGTAATGACGTGCCCTAATCTGGAAAAGTAGACAAAGGACATGAAATATATTTTACACTTATTGATTTGCTATGTGCGTTCCTTCGAGATTTCAAGGTGGAAATGGAGTAGGGTTTCATATGAACAGCAGTTGGACATTGGTCAGTCGACCCTAAGGAACCTTCGAACGCAGTTTTCGATCGGGTCGTTGCTTGTCCTCGCCCAGCCGGAGGCTTAACGGGTATCTAGTTAATATTTCCGACGCGGACATTAGCGCTTCGGCGCGCAGTGCGACAACACAACGGACCCCGGAAACGCTGGTGGAAGTCCCGGAGAGTAGGTATTTGTTCTTGGTAAGGGGCGGGAACCCTTTCCAGCAGTGCTCTGAATGTACAAGTGAAGAAATCCAACATTATATGGATAAACGGCGGGAGTAACTGGTTGCCCTCCGCGTTAATCAGTACCCAAGAAGTCGCTCTTGGTTTCAAAAAGGTTGGTGACCCCTGCACTGCTGTATAACTATGAGGTATTATCTGTAGAGCAAGTATAGAGTCCGGTTTTCACTCTGATCACTATAAATGTAGCAATAGTCTGACGACAGAATATATTGTCCGGTCTAGCCAGGACCGCTTAGGCTTAAGCTCATATTCCCTTGAAAGTCCCCGTCGAAATTGTTAGCAAAGCGATAAAAGATATTGTATCACTTTTCACTACGTAAGCAGATATTATTATTTCAGCATCAAAAAGCTGGTGAAGTAGATTGATTATACACACAAGACTACGTGAGTAAGTAAAATTAGTAGATTAATCTACCCGAGTACTACGGAAAAGTCCTTCTTCAATGATTAACTCTAAATTTCAGTAGGGTTGTTAACATATGCCGAGCATGATATGGGGGTGATGAGTGCTTGGATGCAACTGGTCTAACGGGCTTTTAAAAATGACCTTACCGTTACCTCATATTCGACAAATTTGTGTTCATTTAATTCTCTCTTTTTATGCTCGTAATTGTGGCCTTGACTCTTTATAAGACGCAGGCTAATAGTCGTCGAGTTATATAAATTATATTGCAATGAATGTAGATTGTGCAACATAATGCCATTCATCTCCTTTCTACGCTATAGTATCTAAAATACTTTTAAGTAATCACTATTGGCGCATATTCACTTTCGGAAGTTTATATTTTATGAGACAAAATAAGTACTAATACCTCATATAATTCGATGTTTATGAACTTACGCATAATGTACCTCGATTTGGCCCGTCCATAGCATTTCAGAAGGTGTATTTAATTGCGGCGATTATACATTGGCGTTCTATTCTGAGATATAATATAGATCATCGACAAGAAATATATTTTATGGATCGATGGTATAAATATATCGCAGGAAATACGTCGATGTAAATGTATGAAGTTATGAAGTAGCGTGGCACCGCCGTATCATATCTCGAATGCACTGAAGCAGAATTATAGGCAACTGAAGGGCGAAATGGTGGCTACTAATGTATTTGATATTTCGACATCGCGGATGGCACCAAACGAAACGCTTTATCGGTATGAGTAAGTATTCCATTTACATATGTTTTGATTCGACAGCCACGTCTATAACATTGTATCTCCGTTCATTGGGCTGCGTTTGTGTGAAAGACCTCCTGATGCCGCTGATTATATAAAATGCGGCAGTATGTTTCAGAGATACATCATTGACCAACAGACATGGGGTAATCGCGATTAGTAATCGTAATCGATTACGACGATTACAGCATTTTCAAGTAATCGTAATCGCAATCGATTACATTCGAAAAAAATCCGTAGTAATCGTAATCGTAATCGACTACTTCCCATATCTAATCGATTTCTTTGTGAAAGAACGATTACTTTGTATTTGTACAAGGACTATGACATAAACTGAACATTCGTGAACAAGGAAGATGTATTATACCAGGTTCATGATAACACAAACGTCTGATTTTTAAATGCCATTGCTCATTATTACGTCAGAAGTAGCCTATTGGCTTTGCTAGTAGGGATGGTGTGAACCTCTGAAAGGTTCAGGTTCGTGTGAACGCGAACCTTTTTGAAAGGTTCTGTGTGAACGCGAACGTGAACCTCATGACGTCACGTGACGTCATATTGCTACTTCCAACCCTACATTTCAGTGAAGTGATAGCCTATATTAATGCCCGGGATGCCTAACGATGACTCGAGCCTCATAATGCCACAATGCTGACAAACGTCGCCAAATGTATCAACTGGGACAATCAAATGATATAATAATCCTTCCGTCGCTCTGCCAGCAATTTCGACGAGGACTTACAAGGGGATGTAAGCTTACGCCTTAACGGTCTAGGCCAGACCGGACAATGCATTCGGCGTCTGAGTATTGCTATGTTGATAATGTGCAGGGTGTAAAACGGGTTTATATACTTGCTACCGATATTACCCCATTGACAAGTTATACTGCAGTAGTCAACACCCTAATTGCACGGATTTGGTTTTTATGATACAATAAAGATATGAAGTCAACATTCACCATGGCCCCGTACGCCTGCTATATTTTTTTAAATCAGACAACGATATCAATTCCATTGATTGGTTGAAATCATCATTCACTGTCTACATTTCGCTCTAGATGTTGTGTGATTGCGGGTCAAGCTCACAGCAGAGAGTCGCTAAATATTCACAAACGGAAAGCTGGATATTTCGAGTAAACTTTTGTAACAAAGCAAGTAAAATATTTGAGATTGTCAAGGTGCATGTTCATTTATATTATTATGCTGCCAGCGCCATGCACAGTGGCCCGCAGTTGAAATGCGATAAATTTCAACGAAAGATGTTGTAATGAAGTGAAAATTTAAATAGATTAAAAAGATTCACAGTCCAGAACCTACCAAGGGTCGTTTGTGAACGTGAACCTCTAAATTTCTGAGGTTCACACACAGAACGCGAACGTGAACCTCACGTTCACACCATCCCTATTTGCTAGTCATTGCGTAAGAAGTATCCACAGAAAATAGATATTCGATGTACGTCACGTACATTCGTGCGATTGTAAGAACACCCGCCATGCTGTATATCAGGTTATCAACCCGTTCCACACGTCAGTACCTCGGAGCAGGATAATTAATCACCACTCTACCAAGTAAGTTGTGTATTGATGTTTGGTTATGCAAACGCAGTTTGACCGTTGCTGCTTGGCAAGCAGTAGGCCTATGTACTATACGTACGTACACCGAGCAGAGATTTGAAATTTTGTATTTGTCAAATATAACATTACGGTTTCCACAACGAAGCTATAAAAATCAACAGTTTTTGATATATATCACAACCGAGCCGTTTTTGCCGTTTCTCGTAGCGGCAGCTTGCAGTACATTATCTGTATTAAGTTGAAGGCAGAATTTTATGTTCTCTTCATCTTATTCTCATATGACTCTACTTGAAACATGCGCTAATCGTTATTTCACAATTCTTTACTCAACATTGGGACCTGCCGCCATAGCAACGGGCTTATATATCATGTTAGCGTGGGTTGTAGCTAGAATCAGGACCAAAACAGCTATTCGTCCCCCAATCCAAACGTTAGTCTTTGGCCCCCATAGGGCGATAATTTCAAGTTGAAGACTGAATTTCGTGAATAATATTGGTAATCGCATTACATTATTACTCATTTTATATTAACATTATTCCTCTCTCTCTCTGCCCGATGGTCACTTGGTCAGATTTACCTGTAGAGCTGGGGGCACGTAATTCATAATTATAACGTCTGTTATCTTGTTATAATTACTTTAGTGTATGTTGTTAATTCGTGATTTCCGGTATGTTATATAATCAAAAGATATTGTTGTATCCCTAACGTAGCAGACTAAAACAAAAACTTTCGTGAGACGCACAAACAAATTGTCATGTCTTTAATCCTCTGTGGGTGTCCGGGTGGCATTTGCATTGTGGGCTCGGATTGGAAGAACTGTACGCCCACCCAGCGTGGCTATTGACAATGGACACATAGCAAGGTCTTTCGGCCAAGGTCTTTCTTTAGTAGCACACTTCGTGAAGTCGCGTGTTGGTCGAAATTGCATATGCCTTTTGGTGTGTCTTGGCACGGTATTGACTAGAACCTAAATGCCTCATGCTATCAATTAGGGTTGCATTTGAAACAAAAATAAATTTAAAGCGAGCACGTTTACCACATGCCATTGTTTAAAACATGTTTTTAATTTTTTTCAAGCCTTCACGTCACCAATGTGGATTGACATTGACAATTGAAAATATAGGGTAAATATAGCTCCTTTGGCAAAATATATGTACTATAACTGTTGAAACGACTATTTTGAGGGGTTCCAACCTTTTCATATCGATGTACGTCGGCCAAATCGGGTGGTAATTGTGGAAAGAATTTGAACAATTATGGCATAATTTTACAACTTAAAAAACACAATTTAGTTTTTTTAAAGCCTTTGTTTGAAACACTGCTTAAAACAAGTTCTAAACAATGTGTTTTAAACAACCATTTGTTTTAAATGCATGCCTACTATAATTTATGTATGCTTTTTAGTTGAGGGGGAGACGTATGCATTCCAAAATCAAGCTTATATAGAGAGAATTTTCAAGTTAATTAAATCTTTCGAGAATACTTTATAATTTATGTTGGTTTACGAAATACTCTTGAGTCCCCTCCGAGCTCGCTCCCCACCCTATTGGGAAATTTGGGGTGCGGCAGTCATGGACCTGGCAAGAATGCAATTTGTTGGGTGCGATAAATCGTCCTCTATAAAAATGGGCAATGGGTACATTATGACGTAACAACCAAATGACACATCTTTTTTAAAGAAAGTTTGTTATCTCATTAGGCCTTTTCAGCGCAATCCATATATTGTCTTCCAATATAACTTCTAAAATGCAAAATAAATGTAATCGTGAGTAATCGTGATTACTTTTCCAATGTAATCGTAATCGTAATCGAGTACTTCCTGATTTTGCTGTAATCGTAATCGTAATCGTAATCGCGTCATTCGGAAGTAATCGTAATCGCAATCGATTACATTCATGAAGTAATCACCCCATGTCTGTTGACCAATATCCACTTCACCTCTAGGCGTTCTGGTAAAAAGAGAAATGGGCCGCAAGTTAGTTATTCACACAGCAGGTGAAATAAAACAGTTCCGAACGGTTGTGTATAAGTTACATAGTACTCAAAGAACATAACGCGATTATACGTGGTCGCACTGCTGCATCATTTTTGAATCAGTGGCCACAGCATTTCAACGACGTTGCGTGTAATTCAGTCCATCAAATATTCTTTTTCGATGAGTGTCAATGCGGTAAAACAAATTATTCAGATCTACCACTTTATTCAGTGTGGTAAGTTTGGTTGAGCGTGGCGAATCAATAACTTTAACATGCCGTAACTCAGAATCATATTTGTGGAAACCCGCTTAACGTTGTGATACGGCGGCAATAATTGCAATAAACACCGGTCTATCGAATTTCCTGTCATCGACCTGTACCACACAAGCTCGTAGAAGCAGAATAAATAACGTAGAAGCCCCAGTCTGCTTGGACACAAACGTTTTGTATCCTGAATGTTGAGGCTATCGCATGTATCGAAACTGAGAAGTGGTAATGGTAAACGTTAACTATATGTTGCTATTATAAGAGACTAGTTTGCCAACGGCACAGATGTCGGGCTTAACCGATTAGGTTAAATTTAACACTCTTTAAATAACATGTCATATCATCATAACTCGGTTGCTTGTATAAGTTGCAGGTTATTTGTAACGGCGTGTCACAATATCCATGTTACGTGGGATTACGGGTATATCTTAGTGTGATACGTTATGGGATGTAATATTCGTTATTATAATCTTATTCTCCGATGATCTGATCCCACTTGTAGACTCGTAGCGAAAAGGGTGTGGATTCACTCCCAAAAGGTGGTTCACGACAACAGGACCTAACGCATAATAAAATCGGCGTTATAAATCCTACGTGCATACGTGTACTGTATACCGTCTTACGTCTCTATACGTGCAAGCGTCTTTTGGATTGAAATGTTGTGTTTGATTTATGTCGTGGTGTAAGTATGAGGTAGGTTATGTTTTCATGTAACACAGGTGTATATTCGCACCCACATATCACGGGCGGTAACGGGTGGTAATACACGCCCTTTCCCCATTCATTACGCATTGGCAGGTGCGTAGCTAAAAGAAAAGTTGGTATGGTAACGGCGACAAATTGCCAGCGATAAAATTGTGTGATCAGAGTGTCTTAAATGGTGTGGACACAGCAAGATCGAACGGCTCACTGCGTCTGGGTTACGTCTTACTTCACCTTTGACCAAAGGGAATTTGACGGCAATTTTTGACCGGCTTGCTGAGTGGTAAATTTGTTAAAACGGGTATCAATCGAAAGCTGCCGCTGTGCTGATTACGAAAATATAAATTTTATTCTGCTCATGGCCCTGGAACCGCCCAAAAGTCTTTTAGCCTTTGGCATTTTTACGGAATATGGCATTGTGACGCAACAAAAACGTCTGGAATTACCATGGCGCAGCTCAGGAGCAAGTGGACGGCGAGAGTGATAGTCAAGTCATGACTTGAGTCATCCCAACACTGGCACGCAGTAATTGCAGGCGCAATCAAGTCCATTTGTTATATATCGTATATGTGTGTTTAGAACAGGGGTGGGCAATTATTTTCCCCCGCGGACCAAATGAGAAAACTAAATACGTTGACGGGCCGAGTGAAAAAGTTTAGCTATATTCTCCAGCGCATTTTAATTTTATTTTTAAATTACATTGGTAATGAATGCTTCTCCTTGAATGTGTTGATATTAGGGAATGAGAAAGTGACGGTTAATTGAAAATTATCTAGTTGCTGTCATGATTCGAAACAATGTTAAACATGATACATTTTAGCTCTCTTCAAACCCCTATTCGCGTTCTTCTATTAAGACTCTAAAGTAGTGGTCCACAAACTTTTTAGGCACGTCGTCCTTTGTGATAGTGAACAATTTTGCGCCCGCTTATCATGATATCACAAAATGCAACCAGAATGCTAGTAACCTAAACGGTGGTATTAGAGATTATGGGTGTTGATGAGCTAATTATGAAATATCCAAGTCGGACAATACACAGAGCAACAGCTACAAGGTCTAATATATCGCGCGGAGCGCGAAAAATTTTTCAATAAAATTCGACTTCGCGCCACCCATCTGAGGCTTTCACGTCTCCCAGTTCGAGAACCACTGCACCGAAATGTATATGCAATAGTACAGAGATTACATTTTCTTGGTCGCTGCCATCCGAGCAGTGTGCAGCTTAAATAGCCTTTATGTCGAACGAAGCTTGCAGTTTTTGTGAGCTTCGCCCTCTCTTGACCGAGTGTTTCGTATTTTTGTCATAAGGACGACTTTAATTAAAATTCTTAATTTCGGCATGATATCATGATATGATATCGGCGACATGCTCGGCAAAAACGGAAAGGATGGGTTTACCCCTGACTCTAGTATGCGAATATTTAGTGCTGTAAATTCTAAACCTTCTTTGAATTTCAGTTTACGGCTATCTTTTTTGGCATGCCCGTTAATCTTTTATGTGTGATAGATATGATAAGTCATAGCCAGGGTTGCCATACCGTCCTTATTTCTAAGATTTGTCCTTATTTTGAAGGGTCTCGTCTTAGAAAACGCAACCGTCCTTATTTCTAAGAAATGTCCTTATTTTCGACTTGTGTCCTTATTTTGTCTTATTTTCAACCACTACACCACTGAACTTCGACCGTTTTCATCTGGTATCTGTGTTGCATAATATTCTAAAATTATGCTTTTGCGTCGAGATTTTATGACATCATAACTGAAAGGAACTCTCGTGACGTACGCAGCACAAGATTTGACTTCTAAGTGATGAGATAGCTAGTGCAGTGATTGGTGGTACAGCAGTTTATTATGTACCAGGCTACCGCAACGGACGTCATTTTAGCAGAAAACAGCGGTGCCAGGTTCCTGCTGTTTGGTCTACAGCAGAATAAGCTCAAGCTATGTGGAAGGCAGCATTTATGGCGTAGTGAAAAAAAGACGCAGTGCTGTCGACACATTGGTTAAAAAGTAATAAAGCTATAAATCATTGATAAATTTATCTAAATTATATTGCACTTGCGCATATAGTTTTAGCTACTAGTAAGGCTAAATCTGATTAGTTAAAATGAGCAGGCGTATAAACGTGTCTTGTGACGATTATGAGAGAGAATTCAAAGGTATCTAACGAAACTCGAAGGGCGAGTGTTTCGCACATCACGATATCTGCAATTGTGACGTTAACCTGGAGGCCATAGGAAATACCGCAATTTCAACTCACATTGATAGCCCAACACACAAGAAGTGTGTTACGATGATTCATTTGAGCCAGTCGATGAATAAATTTTCCACAAGTCCATCAGCACCAACGACCACAGACTACAAGGCAGCTGCTGCAGAGGGTAACTGGGTAATGGGTATTCCATACTGTCCAAACCAGCAATCATTCCCACCCCAAAAGCCACCACTGACTATAAGCATTGTTACTGGAGTTCCTGCTCCATACGCTCAAGAAATGATTTTGTCTAGACTTGGTGTACGGCATTTTCAATCTTGTTTGACGCCGCTAATCACAACGAGGTGAAGAAGTTTGGTTTATCACCCTATGGGGGAAGGGGGCAGGACCAACGTTTTATTTTTTGGGGGGGGAGGGGGGCTGACGAACTTGTGTTGCGGCCCTGAGTAAAGGTAAACCTAGACGAGGCCTGAGCTGTCGTGTGATCCACGAAGAACTTTCTAATAATAAGGAGTGGCTGGAGCATGTTGTTTCAGGCGAAAGTATGGAATGTGATATGCAACAGCCCGTATGAATACATAGTGTGTACAAAAAATCATTCTCATGCTAATCTAATATTTCGTCTGTCCTTATTTTTGGGTCCATGTCGATGGCAACCCTGGTCATAGCAATAGTGAGCACTGATCGACTTGTCGTACGAACTAATGATTTGTATACATATCACGTAACAAATTGAAACACATACCACATAATACGTAATGTGGCAATGGCAACAAGGAAGGTTTGAACTAAACTATATGAAAAGAGTGATTACTTGTGACTTTAATTGCTACTCGTACTTTACCACATTGCCTTTATCTTGAATCTGGATTACGCATGCCAGGTATAGGCCTACGTAGGCAGCGTAATCGTGGCATATTAATGAACAGGTTCAAACTAAACGAATTTCCTGTTCATTTGATACAGCCTATGGTTTTCGTCATTCAAAAAGCAAGTTGTATGCTTTGAATTCCAAGAAACCTTTCGCGGGCCGCACAGAATAGCTTTGCGGGGCATTTGTCCCACGGGCCGCACTTTGCCCAGGTCTGGTTTAGGAGGTAGTAAATAAACTGTATCTCTCCATCTCATGCGCATTTCTGACAAACATCAATTAGATATCTATTGTTAAAACGTCATCAGGTAACGATTTTGCTCGCCAAGGACGACTTTGACAGAACGAGTCTATGGAATGTTTACTAAGTTCGTGTCAGCTGTTATTTGTCAAGTTACATTTTCTTTGAATTTCCCCTAGTTTCATTGGATATGGACATTGGACGTACTCTGATTACAGGTACCATAACAAAATCATCGATATGGATTCACACCACTTCCATAACTTCATCTCCTAGGCTCCTGTCCTTGAAGTGGGCTATGAGATAATCGGTGGGTTTCACCGATGATTTCCTAACGGTAGAGATGATGGGTTTGATAGGTAAATATTTTTTAGGCAAACATATTACCACAGGCATATTATATTAAACTGCGATTGTTTACAAATTAATCGATTTCAGAGGTGCATTCTCAGACTGGGAAGCAATAGTATTCGTCGTGGTAACGGCTATTCTAGCTGCATTCGGCATCGTCGCCAATATCATCACGATTCTTGTTATCAACAGCCAAGATACCTTAAAATCGTGAGTACATTTCAAAGAAAATTTGACATATCGTTGCATTATTAACTATTACCCGTCGCGATCCACAGCTGCTATACCAATAGGTTATGGGTTCGAGTCCAACCGAGGTCGACTCCAGAATTCCCACCGAAGTGATGGAGGTTTATCTATGCCCCTCCTCGCCACGTGATCCCCGTAAGCGGTGTCTTACAAAATCCTAGACAGGGCCGTGCTACAAGTCGGTAAATGTGAAATCAAAATAAAGAATATCTACCTGGTGTAAAAATGACCACTGTAGTCGAAACACCAAGAATATCAAACAAACAAACAACCGTCGCGAAATTATGTAGAAAATATTTTTTTCATGTAGTTGTACTGCAGTTTTTGTATAGATTTTCAACATGATCACAAGACCCTCGAAAAGTATTGAACGGTCTTTCTAATCCGTAGTCAATTTTGGTATCGTATTTCATTCTAGAGTCCTTGGTATGATAGCCATACATTAGAGAGGCCAAGCGCTCTTGACATAATATGGCAGCATATCTAACTTGTATGTAGTAAAAACATTTTAGCAGCAGCCGTTTTACTTAAAAAGCCAACGGTTTCGAACTGCAGCTAAAAGATTCTCACGTATAGTATCATTCCACTTCATCCCAATCCATTGATGTCTGCAATGTCGACGTAACGCGAGATCGGTTCCATATCATTTGCTATATTACTGACACGCATTTTTTTCACTGTTGTTGCACTTTCACGGCTTGATCAACGGAAAAAAATTGAATTTTAGATAGCTGCTTGCCGAAATTATGAAGAAACTGCGTCTTACGATACCATGGCGGTTTAATTCAAATAACAATCACGTCCAAAAAGCGTTGATAGCGGTACCGATAACTAACTTCACACATAAATATACCGGACGGAACGCAGTCCGTTGAGCTATTACAATACCGTAAGGCGTACCCCTGCAGTAGGTAGGAGTCACCAACTCAAAACAGGTCGCGAGCCACTTCTTAAATTTAATAGAGGTCGCGGGGTGTATGAATTCAATATCGAGATAAAACAATACTTTTGACATGTCAAAATAAGTCAAATTTGTGAAAATTGTGGCGTCAAAATTGTCAAAATTGTTTATAAAGTAAAACAATTGCAAACTGCATTTCGTTTGTATCGTAGATGTTTGCCCTGTCGATGAACCGTAGTCTATATAAAGGCTATGGATGAACTGATCATTTGACATTTACAGCTTTTAGCCTACTTTATAGGCCTACCGTTGTAGACGGTCCATTATCTGCTCATTGTGAATCATAAACGGTCAAATTAAACAGATAGGTTGACAAGGTGTTATGCTCAACGTACCGCAATATCCTAACTGAAGCAAGACTGCATGGACATTGGTTCGTATATGAAGAAGCGCATGATGAAAGATTGTGATGTAGACAACATTGTTAGAATGAAGCAACACGGTGTGTCACCAGCAGTGTGGGCACAACTTTAGTGTTACCAGCCAACAACTGCTGCTGTTGAACGTTCTTTATCCATTATTGGCAAGCTGATTGGTAAGGACAGACACTTTCTACCCGAGACTGTAGGAAAGTATCTTTCGTTGTTGTATTACAACTAATTTTAATTATTTCCACCATAAGACTAACTGTAACTTCTGGATTTCTTCATAGGTCCAGATTTGTTAACACCAAGTTTTTTTTCATGTAATACGATGTCAGTTTTTAGGCCAAAAAAGTTTTATCAGGACAAACTACTTCGCAAGACAGACGGTTCCAAACAGAAATGAAGATAGGTCGTGCAATTCTAACATTATGTGGTAAAACACTCAAGTTACATACATGAAGTCGAAATATGGTTAAAAATTAAGTTTCTTAAGGTCGAAAAATGTCAAAATTATTATTTTTAAGGTTAAAACCTTCCGTTTTTAGGTCAAAAACATCGCCCTTCTTATCACCTAGTGAGGAATAGTGATGTTGGGCACACGAAAATATAGCTTGTTTTGAACAACAAAAACAATATTTTTAAACTGAAATTATTTCAGCATTTCTAATTGCTTTCTTAAGCGTTCTTCCTAAATCTCATATCAAGTCGCGGGGTGCCAATTATGACTTTGCGGGCCGCGTCTTGGTGAGCCATGACCTACTGTAACTAAGCCACTGTGGCCTAGTGAGACAAATGTCTGCGAATTTCCACTTGTGAGGAATTTAGCCGTTTCTGTCGCAATTGTGCAAAATTCCAAACGGTATATAGCAGTGTTGGGATCAACTCGCTAACTTCGAGTCACATGTCAATTAGAGTCATTGCACATCTGACTGGAGTCAATTCCAGTCACTCGATGGTTGCAGTTGACTCGAGTCAAGTCAAATCAAGTCGACTCAAGTGACAAAGACATGTCGAATATTCGAAGTTCGAGGCATGATTTAAGCCAATACATTTTGCAAGATGATTGAAGTACAGATCGATTTACCATTTATTACAAATCGAGTTACGAATATTAAGTTAATTGCACCCTCAATAGGGCATCGTAGGCTCACTATGCGCCACGTCGATAACTGTGCGCAAAATAGATGATAAAATTTGAAACCTTAAAAAGTTGTAAGAAATGATGTGATGTAATGCACAATCCTCCTACACATTGATACGACACAATTGTTGACTAGTAATATATATGTATCCACTGATACATCAGTCCGATTTAAATTGTGCAAGAGATTCGTTAAGAATACTAGGGTACTGGGCAGAAAGACATTGCTTTCTCAACGTTTGCGGTCAATTCTTTTGTCACTTATCGACGGAGGCTGGTAACCAGACTGCGAAGTCGTTGAAGGATTTCTTGCTCACACAGATCATATCAGCGTGTCGAGAGCATGTACCTTCAGGTACAGCGACTTAGTCGGCAACGATTACTTGACCTGGAATTGAAAGGTCAATTTTGCAAAGTGACTCGAGTCATCAGTAAAAGTTGACTAGAGTCATCCCAACACTGGTATCTAGATATTGAAGGAGGTGCAACACATCGCGATTACAGTTAACAGTTCAATGCTCTGGACTCTATGAGCCGATAGTTTTATCGCATGTTATCCAGAAAAACTCATTTTGAATTCATGATAACCACGAATGTCACCACAAACGCTTCTGGTACGAGTAGCATGAAGTGCAATAAAGCTGTTGCAGAAAATTAACATGCGGTTTTATGTTGCAATAAAAGGCTATTGCCAACCACTACCATTGGGTGCACTCAAAGAATGAAAGAGCTGCGGAGGTTATAACATGCTCTGCGTAAGAATAGAAATCTTCGGTATTCGGGAAATCGACGAACATTTTTTATGATCTCGCGATCTTATCACGAACACGATGAACAAAATCTGTGGGTATTCTGACAAATATATTCGGCAAACCGCAAACACTCAATACCATTCGTGTTCTGTTCATATGACCGTCATTCGGAAGACTTGATTGTTTCGGAAAGACAGATTTCGGCATTATGGCTGCCCGTTATTTCTTTGTAAATAATCGCACATTGCACTTTGAATAATGTAAAGAACGGGAATATTTTGACTTTAACAAATGTAGCGATAAAGTCGTTACATAATTTAGAATGAACAAATAGGAAATCGAATATCTGTGTTCACTGTTCATTACCAGCACTAACGAATAGCATGGCGCCCATTAGGTCATCGTTCGGCAGACCTAACGTTACAGCACAACGTTTTTGTATCTTTTAAAATGCTCGGTTTAGGAAGCGTGCGGCATATGACTCGAGCAAATACCCAGGATCATATAAAATACGACCATAGTTATCTCGATATCAAATTCCCGTTTGTGGAGAAAAATTATGAGCAATGCCACAATCATTGTCTCTTTCTACACATGTCGTCACTATGAATTCTGAGCAGTCCTAACTTTCACCAATAGTGGGTTCGTAGGGGCATTTTAAGGGGGGTAGGGGATTTAGGTTGCGGGGATTGAAGACTCGGAATGAATCAGAAGTTGATAATAACGAATAAAATGTAGGAAGCCACCCCTTTAGATAAATGTCGCACAATTTCAACATACAATATAACTAATAGCGGAAGAAAATATTCCCTTGGTTCTTATAACATGTGTCTTCGGGTATGGGTCGCAGTCCTTCTAACGGGTTCTAGCTAATAAATGCTGGCTTGCTTTCAAGATTATAGGATCATGATATGACATATGGGAAATCTCGCACCGACACACTACTATTCGTTGCAATTTATTCCCAATTTTTTCCAATTTTCGCGTTCCTCTTTATTAACAAATTCCGTTTTGGCTAATTGCAATCCGGTATCTGTCTGGCAGATTTACCTTTTTTTTTTACATTGTATCGCAACCCTGTGATTGATAATTGGATGACAGGAGAATATAAACAGGCCTATAATAATAAACGAACGTACGTGAGAATATCACGACATGACAACATTGCAATCTCTTATTCATACAGCACGGCTTTCAACCGCCTTCTAATAAGCCTCTGCGTCAGCGACATCGTCTCCGCATCGAACAGCATGTTCGTTGTGTATAGGAAGACTCTTGGGCTCAAAGTATTTCAACTTCCGGAGGTTGTTTGCAAGGTATTGGTAGTGTGTGAATCATTGATTGAATTTGGATTTGAATGAAATAGTACAGTGACCAGGTTATTATTTAATTCTTGTCCAAATTTTTCACACTGTTATAATTCCTCTTCTACTGTTTGAAATTGAATCAAATTCAATCAATTCAAATCTTTTTTCTCTTGTAGCAATGCGGCTACTGGTTGGAATTGAACCAAATTAGTTGTGCATAGTTTTTTAGCCAACCTAATAATTTGATCAAGTAGCCAGTGAAATTTGTAGAAACAAATATTTTTGAACACTCCTACTCTCCATTGATTAACCATACCGTACAACGATAACTATAGTGATAAAATTTCCACAGCTGACTCACACCCTTGCTGCAGTGACCGAAATGTGCACATGTCACCATATTTTATGCTGCTGCATCTTCAGACTGGCTGCATTCAAATTTCCCAAAACCATAGCGAAATTTACACCGAACAAAGCACAAGTAAGAATTTATTATTAATGTCATTATGTATTCGTTCAGTAACGAACCGTGATCTTATTCGTAATCATTTAGCTTCTGACCTGGATGCTCTGGATTGAGTGCATTCTTTCGATTGGTGTCGTTCGCATGCTTACCTCAGGGATTGAAACTGACGAAAGTGGAAATACTCGGATATGCTCGAATGGATATAGTGGCTGGTGGGTTGCTATCGAGGCAATGACAGGATGTGATAGGATGTGACACAGGATGTGACACAGGATGTGGCACAGGCCTATACTATAGATGTATTGCTAGGTCCAAACTCTTGAAATATTTACGTGACGTCACGAATGCAATGTTAGATAGCAAACAATATTGTCGTCATAACGCCCAGATCGAGACTATATTGGGGGAATTTGCGCCTTTGCTCCCTAATCACATCGCTAGAACTGCGTCATATTTGCGTATAGGTAGGAATTTTCTTGACTATACGTGGTGTAGGCCAATCTGAAACAATTCCGGGTGTGTTTAGGGAAGAAGTGAAGAGGATCCACATGAAGTATACGGCACCTGTTCTTATACATTTACCGACTGTGGGAATCGTTGTATGCTCAGTCATCATTTGTTATAATATACGGAGGATGAATCAAGTACAAGGTCTGTTTAGTAGCCTATAAGTAGTGTTATGGGAATCGTTTGTTACCGTCCAATCGCAGAAGGCCACGTCGCCTTAATTGCCACGCCTACATTGCCACATCATCCCCCATTGCCGCACCTATATGACGCCCATTGCTACATCGTGTGTATTTATGAGCAAATTTCATTGTTTTGTGAATTTCAATACCGATTTTCCATGTGTATTTAGCAATATGTATTGAATAACTTGAAATGTATCATCACTAATTAATTAATATGAAAAGCGATTTTGAGCGCTGCGACTTGAATATATTAATCCCTACGCTTCTGATGAATGATTTTATGTGATAAGGACCTTGGTAACATTCAGATTCTGCAACGATTGTTTGGATATACATTTTAGCAATACCCCACTAAATTATAAGCGGTTATATTACTCTATTGGTCGGAGATAACTCATCCGTCAATATTTTTAAACTTGATTTTATGAGTACAAGTTTCGGTTTCTGCGGTCTCCACATTTACGACTTATTTTGATTAGACGCAGGTTAGCGATTCTCAAGTTCGGAGCTATGGAAACAAATCAGTCGCATGTGCACGTTCCGAACTCGCAACAGCTTACTGAGCTTAGTAGCATATACGCGAATCCCAAGGCGAAAATAATCGAACGAACTATAGCCGCAGGCGCGCGAAGGGCTGTAATTATACAAACACTTTATCCGCATATACGCGAACCCTAGCGTTATAACGACAGGGACTAATTAGCGCGTTCTGAAGCCGTAAATTTAGTCAACTTCAATCAGATAGCCATGATTTAAAGATGGTAATATCTCTTAATGACTTTAATACTCTGTATTTTAAATTATCCACACCTATGAGTTAATACTTCTTTACTTAACAACTCCAAAGGTTAGCACAGTTTGTGGTATTTCGATTACCTGCTAATAAAATGTTGAAATGTAATGTACTTTTTTTCAGGGGTCTCGATGAATTGTACCAGTTTCATCTATTTCCTACAATGCATTTCGCTGTCCTGAATGACTTATCATCACCGTGAAGAAATAGTAAAAATATACCGAAAATTTGGGAAGTCCTACTATGCGATATTTGAGTTTTTCAATTTACATTTCGAAATTAGCCCAGTTGGATATCAACGAAAACCACGTAAAATTTCACTCCAAACGTTATGGCTTTAACTCGAGCAAATACGTATTCCGAATTTTATGAGTGAAATAACCTTCCTTATGTCAAATCTACATAGGGCAGAATAAATCGAAAAAACAATAAATGCGGAAGCCTAGGCATCGAGATATAGCTCGGCGTCACACCGCGGTCCAATAACGAGAGTGGAATAATATAGAAATCATACCGAACCATTGTAAAAGTGACGTTTCTTAGTTTATGCATATAAAATTTCACATTGTAAAAGTTAATATTCAAGGTCCATTTTTGTTTAATACTGAAACTGTCTTGAATTTGAAACAGGCCTATATCATAAACACTTGAGTAGTTGGTGCATGTAGGCAAAAAAAACCACTTGAGTACTTTGAAGAAATACATGTACTTCTCTGCTCAACATCTCTGAACGATAGAAGTGGAGAAATAGTCTACAAACATAACCAGTTACTCACTTACTTACTTACTTTGAAATCTGTACTTTTACTTGTATTCGAGCGGAATTGCGCGATGTTGAGTACCATCTGACGGCGTTTATCACACTGCTGGAAAATTAAGGTTCAGTACTCGAGTATCAAATTAGATTTACTTGAGTGAACGTGAGGAGTTATAATAAGTGATTCTACTAAAGTTTCCATGTGGCGCGGTGAGGGCCGCAGGATGGAGAAAAGATACTTTAGGAAAAATGGATACGATCGGTGGTACTAACGCCTCGGCTAACAAAGGATATTTCAAACACTTTTAGTAGTACTTAACAGTTTCAGTTTTAAATAAAATTCGGAATATAAACTAATCGAAAAATTCGGTAACCAATTTCGCGTAGGCTATGCATACAAATGAGGAACGTTACATCAACGCGTGTTAACTAGTTGTATTATGAAGCTTGTAATTCATGCAAGTAAGTCGGACAAATTCGTCGCATGAACACGACTCTAATGGACATAACGAAATGAAAATTTTGTAAAGTAGATATTTTTCGGTATGCTAAATTCGGCTACGCGGTGCTAGTCTTCTTGGCCGCATGAAATAGGATGTTTTAGCTTCAACCTCAACGCATTAGCACATCGAATTTAAATATAGGCGATGAATAATATACAGTAGCTCCAATTTTAATGAAAAAATAAAAATAAAAATAAAAAAGCGCGAAAACTGCATTTATCCTGGAACGCACCAAGAAAAACCGTATGAATTTGTAAAGTAGTTAGAAAACTACACTATTCCGCTACACTAAAGACTTTGGCACTCCGGATTTTGTATAGTGTTTACTAATTTTACATTGCGGAGTATTCAGTAAAGTTTAATCCAGTGATTCTCCATCTATTTTCAAACACGATCATCTTATTTGTCTAGGCTTCGAACCCCACACCCAGTACGTTTTATGGGGATTAATATTTTACTCAGCTATACCTTCCAATTCGGTTCCCGACACGATAACTTTCCTCCGTATGATCATTAAGGCTTCTATTTTTGTTGCAGGATGGCTTTGTAGGATTCTTTAAATATCGCTTTCGACTACAATAACGTTTGGAAGGGACTCGTGTTTGTTGGAATCGGACTGACATCTATAGCAATGGCATTATCAAGATAATGGATGTTCGCATGTTTTATCTCATGTAATATTTTAAGAATAAAATTCTTCATCGTTTAATCGCATCCATTTTACTGTAGGATGTTTACAGTTTCAGTATGAATGATGGGTCCTATGGTGCTCGACGAAAGAAGTTGGTCATCTATTCTATATTCCGAAATAATCAAGTTGGCGATTTTTTATCAGCACCTAGCCTCATAGAAACTTTAGTCGAATCACTTATAACTCCTAAGTTTAGTCAAGTAAATCTAATTTGATACTCGAGCACTGAACCTTAATTTTCCAGCAGTATGATAGACACCCTCAGATGGTACTCAACATCGTGCAATTCTGCTCGAATACAAGTACAAATAGAGATTTCAAAGTAAGTAAGTAAGTAACTGGTTATGTTTGTAGACTATAACTCGACTTCTATCGTTCAGAAAGGGAAGGACGTAGTTTATTTTTGTCCTTGATGTTTGAGATGTTGAGCAGAGAAGTACATGTACTTCTTTAAAGTACTCAAGTTGGCTAAAATGCCAAGCTACCATGTAACTAAGGCTACTATTTGTCATAATAACTACTATGAGCGCACAATTAGCTTGTTCAAAATCTCCAAATTCCAGGGATTCACTGATTGAATTGATATATATTGAATTAAAATAATGCTGCATACGAAATTTGGTAGATGTGAACGCATTTTTATCAAAATGTTCAAATTTCACTGACAACCTCTTGAAATTGTTACAGTGTCTAAAACAGAGATCTCAAACACGCGGCTCGCGAACCGCCAATTTAATAAACCGTCGAACAATCAGGGTAGGAGACAAGATTTTTCCGTTCTATATCATGACAATACCAACAAACACCGTGCAAAGTTTCAAGGTTGTCATTCGATGATTAAGGAATTAAGAAAACTACTTCTACTAAACTTCTGGACTTTTATTAAACCTAAACACTGCATCTGATCAAGTATAGATAGAAAAGCAAAGCTAATATAAAATTTCACGAAGTCCCGATTCTGTAACTACTGTGAGTAGGCAAACGTTAGCTGAGTATACTCCGAAAAAACAGGAGTAATTCGTTACTCACCAAATAAATGGATAACATTCAATATGAGCGGCGTTAGGATATCCGTCAAATACTTTCCGTTATTCTATAGAAGTTGCGTTTCTGACTACTTAAAAGTTGCTAGAGCTCATGCTGTTTTATCGTCGTATTGATGTTCGTTTTGAAAAGTAGCATGCTCAATGGTTCATGTTCACATTATTCAGGTAAATTAGGTTTTGCGCAAAGAAAAATAAAATTCACGCAAAAGTCGCTATTGCTCCGTCATGATTTTGATGTTGTTCCATACCGATTTGGGAGGTAGTTCACTTAATTTTGTGAAGTACGCAGAAAACTACTTCTACTAAATTCCTACACTTCTAAACTTCTACACTGAATCTTGTAAAGTATATAGAAAAGGAACACTAACGAATAATTCATGAAGTTCCGATAGGCTATATTTGAGGTAATGATTCCCGTGCGAATGAAAAGTAAGTAGAGAAGCTTAGTATATCAACGATATCGTTGCCAGTCATTGTGTCGATTCGCTGCTTGAAATCCTCCAGATCGATTGATGTTTCGAGGTTTCGTGGTTTCGCTTTGCTGTCATCCGTACGAGCAGAATGTCTGGATTAGGAACAGCTACGCCAGGACCATTGATGCTTTCGATACAGTGCAATATGAATAGCGCTACGTTGATCAATTCAAATTCAACAATGGCTCCCGCGCACGATTATGTAGCCGGATTTTCGTTGAATATTGACGACACCCACAAACCGAAAGATCTCTTTCCCCTTCACATCTATGATAGAGTTATCACTCCAATGACTACGAATAACTTGAGATTCCGTCGAATTAATATCCGAATCAAATAATACCAGAGTATCTTTTCCAGCTTTTAAAACCCGCACTGTCGCGTTCAGCCTATGTCGCAACACCACAATATGTGGCCATACAAAACGATGAATAGTTGCTTTTTGTAGTACCATATCTGCGAGATATTTTCAGTTGGGTGTAATTTCACGCTGCTCACCAATTTACAGCTCACAGTGCAACTGAATTTGCGTCCATTCTAATTCTACATAATTTTTGCATGTCAGGCAATTACATCATCAGTAAAATGCCGGCGGCGACTCATTTAAAGCTTGTTAGTATCTGAGATAATTTGTGCTCAAGCGTAGCATGGAATCGCTAATGATGTTTGTCGTATAATGTAAACTGTATATCATTATAATAAAGATCAATGGGACTACGTCCCGAGTAAAAAAAAGACATTCACGACGTTCCGATACACTATATCCTAATTTTTAAAAATTATTCCTCCTCTTGAGTCGAGACGTAGTTCA
This sequence comes from Botryllus schlosseri, assembly GCF_051294905.1. NCBI lineage: Eukaryota > Metazoa > Chordata > Ascidiacea > Stolidobranchia > Styelidae > Botryllus > Botryllus schlosseri. The sequence continues at coordinate 34,300,025 of NC_137237.1, read as the reverse complement.
GTAAATAATTTTTATGTATTAATCATTACCTATCTTCCGTAAACCAACAAAATACAACTAAGATCCTATTCCATTATTCCCGCACCACACTATGTAGGCGACCAGCCTGATTTGAACACTCTAATTTTTCCAAAGTAAACACTTAAGAAAATTTTATGTGGTTTTTAGATAATGTCCAAGATGTAGGCTCACTTTAAAGGGTAAATCGTAAAACTCAGATATTGCGCAGTGCGAGTTCGCAAATTCTCGAAGTATTTTTGTTATTTTTATTGCGATAAGTCATTCTGCAGTGCGAAAATGCGTCGTAGGATATAGATGAAACTACCAACACTCATCAAGACCGCTGAAATCAGTACATTTCAACATTTAGTAGCAGTAAATTTCTAATAAAGTACAAGAAGTGATGATTTCCGAGTGAGTTAAAAAGTAAGTATTGCAGGTATAGTTTACCTGAAAACCGAATACTCTGAAATAGAAGTAGATGCAGTGTAAATAGTTAATCACTTGATTAAGTATAGTGCAAGCAGCTAAAACCTATACTTGAGTACTACAAAATGCACGAGTACTTCGCTATCGACTCACTCCACGTAATAAGTGACTACGGTTTAAGACTTCTTTTACCGATACTCGTCAGTTTCAGTTTTAGATAGCATTCGGAAACCAAATAATTTCATAAACATAAGCTACTTAAATGAATTTACTCGAATGTACTATGCCGCGCTGATAAGATTAATTATAATATACTTATCATGTTACAGCGATTTTTCTAGCGTAGAAAATCTTTAAAATGTAGTAAGCAGGCCAATATGAAGATATTCGTTGAGCTTAATAAACATAAAAAATACTCTAGACTGCTTTAGCGGTACTTTACAGTTTCAGTTTTAGATACAATTTGTCCCTTTCACCTATAATTACAACTCCTCGCTATCTAAACATGTTTAGAATATATTATTTGCGATGATACGAACCCGTAAAGTACTCAAGTAGCTTTTCGTAGGATATAGATGAAACTGACACCGCTCACCAAGACCACTGGTCCACTGAAAAAAGTACATTGTAGCAGTAAAGTCCTACTAAAGTACAAGAAGTAATGATTTCCGAGTGAGTTAAAAAGTAAGTATTGAAGGTATAGTTTGGTCAAAACCTAAAAACTCTGAAATAGAAGTAGATGCAGTGTAAACAGTTAATCACTTCATTAAGTATAGCGCAAGCAGGCCAAACCTATACTTGAGTACTTCAAAATGTACAAGTACTTCGCTATGTTCTCCCTCCTCGTAAAAACATTCCCGCGCGCTCCTTAACCTAATTCATCCTAACCCTATACCACCTAATACTAAGACACGCGCGCGGGAATGTTTTTTATGCTTATACAACTCAAAGAATACCCATCGGCCTGCTTACTACATTTTAAATATTCTCTCCACTATTGTTTATACAAGAATACATTTCTCTTAGTAAGCAATTTCTCGTGAATTAAGAAGCACATGGACGTGTGTTAACTTCTGTATTAGGTGATAGTATCATTTTCATGTCTGATAATGTTACTTGTCAAGGTGATACAAACGTAAGCTCAAACTACTTTAAAAAATTTAAAGTCTTACCAAATTTTATCTAAAACTGAAACTGTCAAGTACCGATAAAGTACTCTAAAACCTAGTCACTTTTTACGAGCAGGGAGAACATAGCGAAGTACTTGTACATTTTGAAGTACTCAAGTATAGGTTTGGCCTGCTTGCGCTATACTTAATGAAGTGATTAACTATTTACACTGCATCTACTTCTATTTCAGAGTTTTTAGGTTTTGACCAAACTATACCTTCAATACTTACTTTTTACCTCACTCGGAAATCATTACTTCTTGTACTTTAGTAGGACTTTACTGCTACAATGTACTTTTTTCAGTGGACCAGTGGTCTTCGTGAGCGGTGTCAGTTTCATCTATATCCTACGAAAAGCTACTTGAGTACTTTACGGGTTCGTATCATCGCAAATAATATATTCTAAACATGTTTAGATAGCGAGGAGTTGTAATTATAGGTGAAAGGGACAAATTGTATCTAAAACTGAAACTGTAAAGTACCGATAAAGTAGTCTAGAGTATTTTTTATGTTTATTAAGCTCAACGAATATCTTCATATTGGCCTGCTTACTACATTTTAAAGATTTTCTACGCTAGAAAAATCGCTGTAACATGATAAGTATATTATAATTAATCTTATCAGCGCGGCATAGTACATTCGAGTAAATTCATTTAAGTAGCTTATGTTTATGAAATTATTTGGTTTCCGAATGCTATCTAAAACTGAAACTGACGAGTATCGGTAAAAGAAGTCTTAAACCGTAGTCACTTATTACGTGGAGTGAGTCGATAGCGAAGTACTCGTGCATTTTGTAGTACTCAAGTATAGGTTTTATCTGCTTGCACTATACTTAATCAAGTGATTAACTATTTACACTGCATCTACTTCTATTTCAGAGTATTCGGTTTTCAGGTAAACTATACCTGCAATACTTACTTTTTAACTCACTCGGAAATCATCACTTCTTGTACTTTATTAGAAATTTACTGCTACTAAATGTTGAAATGTACTGTTTTCAGCGGTCTTGATGAGTGTTGGTAGTTTCATCTATATCCTACGACGCATTTTCGCACTGCAGAATGACTTATCGCAATAAAAATAACAAAAATACTTCAAGAATTTGCGAACTCGCACTGCGCAATATCTGAGTTTTACGATTTACCCTTTAAAGTGAGCCTACATCTTGGACATTATCTAAAAACCACATAAAATTTTCTTAAGTGTTTACTTTGGAAAAATTAGAGTGTTCAAATCAGGCTGGTCGCCTACATAGTGTGGTGCGGGAATAATGGAATAGGATCTTAGTTGTATTTTGTTGGTTTACGGAAGATAGGTAATGATTAATACATAAAAATTATTTACTTAACTACGTCTCGACTCAAGAGGAGGAATAATTTTTAAAAATTAGGATATAGTGTATCGGAACTTCGTGAATGTCTTTTTTTTACTCGGGACGTAGTCCCATTGATCTTTCTTATAATGATATACAGTTTACATTATACGACAAACATCATTAGCGATTCCATGCTACGCTTGAGCGCCAATTATCTCAGATACTAACAAGCTTTAAATGAGTCGCCGCCGGCATTTTACTGATGATGTAATTGCCTGACATGCAAAAATTATGTAGAATTAGAATGGACGCAAATTCAGTTGCACTGTGAGCTGTAAATTGGTGAGCAGCGTGAAATTACACCCAACTGAAAATATCTCGCAGATATGGTACTACAAAAAGCAACTATTCATCGTTTTGTATGGCCATATATTGTGGTGTTGCGACATAGGCTGAACGCGACAGTGCGGGTTTTAAAAGCTGGAAAAGATACTCTGGTATTATTTGATTCGGATATTAATCCGACGGAATCTCAAGTTATTCGTAGTCATTGGAGTGATAACTCTATCATAGATGTGAAGGGGAAAGAGATCTTTCGGTTTGTGGGTGTCGTCAATATTCAACGAAAATCCGGCTACATAATCGTGCGCGGGAGCCATTGTTGAATTTGAATTGATCAACGTAGCGCTATTCATATTGCACTGTATCGAAAGCATCAATGGTCCTGGCGTAGCTGTTCCTAATCCAGACATTCTGCTCGTACGGATGACAGCAAAGCGAAACCACGAAACCTCGAAACATCAATCGATCTGGAGGATTTCAAGCAGCGAATCGACACAATGACTGGCAACGATATCGTTGATATACTAAGCTTCTCTACTTACTTTTCATTCGCACGGGAATCATTACCTCAACTATAGCCTATCGGAACTTCATGAATTATTCGTTAGTGTTCCTTTTCTATATACTTTACAAGATTCAGTGTAGAAGTTTAGAAGTGTAGGAATTTAGTAGAAGTAGTTTTCTGCGTACTTCACAAAATTAAGTGAACTACCTCCCAAATCGGTATGGAACAACATCAAAATCATGACGGAGCAATAGCGACTTTTGCGTGAATTTTATTTTTCTTTGCGCAAAACCTAATTTACCTGAATAATGTGAACATGAACCATTGAGCATGCTACTTTTCAAAACGAACATCAATACGACGATAAAACAGCATGAGCTCTAGCAACTTTTAAGTAGTCAGAAACGCAACTTCTATAGAATAACGGAAAGTATTTGACGGATATCCTAACGCCGCTCATATTGAATGTTATCCATTTATTTGGTGAGTAACGAATTACTCCTGTTTTTTCGGAGTATACTCAGCTAACGTTTGCCTACTCACAGTAGTTACAGAATCGGGACTTCGTGAAATTTTATATTAGCTTTGCTTTTCTATCTATACTTGATCAGATGCAGTGTTTAGGTTTAATAAAAGTCCAGAAGTTTAGTAGAAGTAGTTTTCTTAATTCCTTAATCATCGAATGACAACCTTGAAACTTTGCACGGTGTTTGTTGGTATTGTCATGATATAGAACGGAAAAATCTTGTCTCCTACCCTGATTGTTCGACGGTTTATTAAATTGGCGGTTCGCGAGCCGCGTGTTTGAGATCTCTGTTTTAGACACTGTAACAATTTCAAGAGGATGTCAGTGAAATTTGAACATTTTGATAAAAATGCGTTCACATCTACCAAATTTCGTATGCAGCATTATTTTAATTCAATATATATCAATTCAATCAGTGAATCCCTGGAATTTGGAGATTTTGAACAAGCTAATTGTGCGCTCATAGTAGTTATTATGACAAATAGTAGCCTTAGTTACATGGTAGCTTGGCATTTTAGCCAACTTGAGTACTTTAAAGAAGTACATGTACTTCTCTGCTCAACATCTCAAACATCAAGGACAAAAATAAACTACGTCCTTTCCTTTCTGAACGATAGAAGTCGAGTTATAGTCTACAAACATAACCAGTTACTTACTTACTTACTTTGAAATCTCTATTTGTACTTGTATTCGAGCAGAATTGCACGATGTTGAGTACCATCTGAGGGTGTCTATCATACTGCTGGAAAATTAAGGTTCAGTGATCGAGTATCAAATTAGATTTACTTGACTAAACTTAGGAGTTATAAGTGATTCGACTAAAGTTTCTATGAGGCTAGGTGCTGATAAAAAATCGCCAACTTGATTATTTCGGAATATAGAATAGATGACCAACTTCTTTCGTCAAGCACCATAGGACCCATCATTCATACTGAAACTGTATACATCCTACAGTAAAATGGATGCGATTAAACGATGAAGAATTTTATTCTTAAAATATTACATGAGATAAAACATGCGAACATCCATTATCTTGATAATGCCATTGCTATAGATGTCAGTCCGATTCCAACAAACACGAGTCCCTTCCAAACGTTATTGTAGTCGAAAGCGATATTTAAAGAATCCTACAAAGCCATCCTGCAACAAAAATAGAAGCCTTAATGATCATACGGAGGAAAGTTATCGTGTCGGGAACCGAATTGGAAGGTATAGCTGAGTAAAATATTAATCCCCATAAAACGTACTGGGTGTGGGGTTCGAAGCCTAGACAAATAAGATGATCGTGTTTGAAAATAGATGGAGAATCACTGGATTAAACTTTACTGAATACTCCGCAATGTAAAATTAGTAAACACTATACAAAATCCGGAGTGCCAAAGTCTTTAGTGTAGCGGAATAGTGTAGTTTTCTAACTACTTTACAAATTCATACGGTTTTTCTTGGTGCGTTCCAGGATAAATGCAGTTTTCGCGCTTTTTTATTTTTATTTTTATTTTTTCATTAAAATTGGAGCTACTGTATATTATTCATCGCCTATATTTAAATTCGATGTGCTTATGCGTTGAGGTTGAAGCTAAAACATCCTATTTCATGCGGCCAAGAAGACTAGCACCGCGTAGCCGAATTTAGCATACCGAAAAATATCTACTTTACAAAATTTTCATTTCGTTATGTCCATTAGAGTCGTGTTCATGCGACGAATTTGTCCGACTTACTTGCATGAATTACAAGCTTCATAATACAACTAGTTAACACGCGTTGATGTAACGTTCCTCATTTGTATGCATAGCCTACGCGAAATTGGTTACCGAATTTTTCGATTAGTTTATATTCCGAATTTTATTTAAAACTGAAACTGTTAAGTACTACTAAAAGTGTTTGAAATATCCTTTGTTAGCCGAGGCGTTAGTACCACCGATCGTATCCATTTTTCCTAAAGTATCTTTTCTCCATCCTGCGGCCCTCACCGCGCCACATGGAAACTTTAGTAGAATCACTTATTATAACTCCTCACGTTCACTCAAGTAAATCTAATTTGATACTCGAGTACTGAACCTTAATTTTCCAGCAGTGTGATAAACGCCGTCAGATGGTACTCAACATCGCGCAATTCCGCTCGAATACAAGTAAAAGTACAGATTTCAAAGTAAGTAAGTAAGTGAGTAACTGGTTATGTTTGTAGACTATTTCTCCACTTCTATCGTTCAGAGATGTTGAGCAGAGAAGTACATGTATTTCTTCAAAGTACTCAAGTGGTTTTTTTTGCCTACATGCACCAACTACTCAAGTGTTTATGATATAGGCCTGTTTCAAATTCAAGACAGTTTCAGTATTAAACTAAAATGGACCTTGAATATTAACTTTTACAATGTGAAATTTTATATGCATAAACTAAGAAACGTCACTTTTACAATGGTTCGGTATGATTTCTATATTATTCCACTCTCGTTATTGGACCGCGGTGTGACGCCGAGCTATATCTCGATGCCTAGGCTTCCGCATTTATTGTTTTTTCGATTTATTCTGCCCTATGTAGATTTGACATAAGGAAGGTTATTTCACTCATAAAATTCGGAATACGTATTTGCTCGAGTTAAAGCCATAACGTTTGGAGTGAAATTTTACGTGGTTTTCGTTGATATCCAACTGGGCTAATTTCGAAATGTAAATTGAAAAACTCAAATATCGCATAGTAGGACTTCCCAAATTTTCGGTATATTTTTACTATTTTTTCACGGTGATGATAAGTCATTCAGGACAGCGAAATGCATTGTAGGAAATAGATGAAACTGGTACAATTCATCGAGACCCCTGAAAAAAAGTACATTACATTTCAACATTTTATTAGCAGGTAATCGAAATACCACAAACTGTGCTAACCTTTGGAGTTGTTAAGTAAAGAAGTATTAACTCATAGGTGTGGATAATTTAAAATTCAGAGTATTAAAGTCATTAGGAGATATTACCATCTTTAAATCATGGCTATCTGATTGAAGTTGACTAAATTTACGGCTTCAGAACGCGCTAATTATTTCCTGTCGTTATAACGCTAGGGTTCGCGTATATGCGGATAAAGTGTTTGTATAATTACAGCCCTTCGCGCGCCTGCGGCTATAGTTCGTTCGATTATTTTCGCCTTGGGATTCGCGTATATGCTACTAAGCTCAGTAAGCTGTTGCGAGTTCGGAACGTGCACATGCGACTGATTTGTTTCCATAGCTCCGAACTTGAGAATCGCTAACCTGCGTCTAATCAAAATAAGTCGTAAATGTGGAGACCGCAGAAACCGAAACTTGTACTCATAAAATCAAGTTTAAAAATATTGACGGATGAGTTATCTCCGACCAATAGAGTAATATAACCGCTTATAATTTAGTGGGGTATTGCTAAAATGTATATCCAAACAATCGTTGCAGAATCTGAATGTTACCAAGGTCCTTATCACATAAAATCATTCATCAGAAGCGTAGGGATTAATATATTCAAGTCGCAGCGCTCAAAATCGCTTTTCATATTAATTAATTAGTGATGATACATTTCAAGTTATTCAATACATATTGCTAAATACACATGGAAAATCGGTATTGAAATTCACAAAACAATGAAATTTGCTCATAAATACACACGATGTAGCAATGGGCGTCATATAGGTGCGGCAATGGGGGATGATGTGGCAATGTAGGCGTGGCAATTAAGGCGACGTGGCCTTCTGTGATTGGACGGTAACAAACGATTCCCATAACACTACTCCTATAGTCCCATTAATGCTCAATTGCTCATATGTTACTTTCACGTTGAGCTATTCTATTCCCGAATATCTCATTTATCGTAGACATAGTAATTGGGTAGTTCCATGCTCCCTCTGTAAATACTGCGATTTTATTATGTATTGTAAATTACCTTTTAAGAAACGTAACAGTGTAATATAGACCTACTATAACTAATTGCGTAAAAATTGGCAGGTCTCGCAATAACAACGGAAAGGCAGAAGAAGCAGAGAGCCGCATTTTGTCAGGTGGCAGTCATCGTGCTGAGTTATCTTGTTGGTTGCAGCATCCCATTGGGTAAGCACACCTTCCCTTTGAACCAGTTTACTCATAAATATATATATATGAAAATGCATGGGACTTCATGTAAACTCTAAAGAAAATAGTAAAGATTTTTTTTTCGAACACCTCTATTTACAGACTCTATGACTTTGCATTTAAATCAAAAATCAATTTAAAACAAGCATGTCTAAAACAAGACCCTTATTTACAACATTTTTTTTGTTTTAGTTTTTTTGAGCAATGATGTCACGAATATTCAGTTGTGACGTCATAGTGGATTAACATTCACAATTGAAAATATAGGGTAAATATAGATCCTTTGACGAAATATCTGCACTACAACTGTTTAACCGACTATTTTGCGGGTTCCAAAAATCCCATATCGATATACCTCGACTATATCCGGTGGTAATTGTCCGTAGGCTCATACAACATGTTTGTTGGAAAGTATTTACACAATTATGCCATGACTTTACAACTTGAAAAAAAAAAAATTTTAAAGGCCTTTGTTTAAAAAGCTGTTTAAAACATGTTTTAATCGATGTGTTTTATAAAACAAGTTGTTTTAAATCCCACCCTCTCTACGACGGTTGTTCCTAAACTTTTTCAACTTGTGACGCACTAGAAAATTGATAAAACTTTTGCGGCACTCTTGGACATTTGGTATTATATGAACAGAACACTGCAGCAAAAACGACGTTACTTTGTATCAGCGTTGGAATCAATTCACTACCTTCGAGTCACGAGTCATTTAGAGTCATTGCACATTTTAACTCGAGTCAAGTCAAGTCAATCGATTTCCAAAGGTTACTCGAGTCAAGTCAAGTCACTCGATTTTTGAAAGTGACTCGAGTCAAGTCACATTTCAATTCAAGTCATTGCAGTTTGCTAGCTGTCTGAAATACAGATTGAGTGGTCATTGATTCCAAACTGATGAACGAATATAGAGTATAATATACACGCAAGAAGGCGTTGTATTGCTCACATATACGTAGAACTGTTAAACTACAAGTAATTGCATAGCCTCAGTTTATAGTTACCAGCCAAAATAAAGAATAGTGAAGCGAATTGATAAGATGCTATAATACATTACTCATTTGCAAATAGATATGAGACAATTCGAGCATGCGCTAATGTTTGAGGACAATACCAACTATATTCGAATTCAATTTCAATGAAACAAGAGGTTTGGTACAGGCAACAGAACAGAGAACAGAAATAGACATTTTGCTATTTTACTACTTCACTACTAGAGTCTATGACAAGCTGTAAGCTTCGATCACTTCGTTTGCGGTCAATTTAGTTATGAGAGAACAACCAAGGTACGGTGAAACGCTCTATCATTGAATGATTGTTCGCTTTCACGGGTTACACCAGCCTTTCGCGAACAATCCGAACATATGCAAGATACAGTGATTTTCATCGGCACCGATTACTTGATGACTTGAAATTGACTCGTGAATTTTGCTCTGAGTCACGAGTCAATCCACATTTCTGATACGCCGAGTCAAGTCAAGTCATTTTAGCAAAGAGACTCGAGTCAAGTCAATTCATACGAAAAAGGTGACTCGAGTATGACTCGAGTCAGGTCATGACCCGAGTCTTCCCAACAGTGCTTTGAGGACAAGCATCCTCGCATTTTGTCATTAATTCCAAGCAGTGTCCCTTGTTTACAACTTTTAAATTAGGTCAAAAAGGAAAGGCGACCTTCACACAGCCTCGACGATGGAAATGTTCACACAATTTTAATTGTTTTTCCACTGATTATATGATAGGATCTGAACGCAGACAGCTAAACTGATCCAATTTCTTTTCTAGAAATAGTTTTCTATCAATGGACTTTTTGGTAAATCAATTAGCAGCTATTCTACTGAAAGATTCCTTGATATAAGACAATGCCATTATTGGTTTCATCGTCACATGTGCTTATTTATCAGCAATTAAGAAAGCTGAAGCTCATTTAAGGCTCCTATTCAGAGACACGTCTTTGTCTCAAACTCAAGTCGCGCTCAACGGAGCAAAGGCCGAGTCCAGCTCGATTCGGGAGTGCTTTTGGTATTCGGTTAGGATTTCGAGCGTTTCTCGGTTTCGAGTCATTACTCAGCAGCTTGATGACTGCTTGCAGACGTCTGCGGTTTTGTTAACTTCCAGCGAACAGGCAATCCGCGGTTTTAGATGTGATATTGGTTGCCTAGTATTTGCCTTCAATTACGTCAACACATTATATTAGAATTATACGCTGGATGTATAGACGAAATAACACCGCTCAACAGCACGACTATTTGACATACTGCCAAAGGAGCCAAAGCAAGTATTTTTCAAGAACGAAACACCAGACTTCATCCTGAAGTCTTCAGGCATAAGCACAGGCTATTATTGGATTACTGGTGATAGGTATTGGTACCGCGTTGTTGACGTTTCCGCCACAGGCAGGGATGGACGGTTTTATCAACTGTATTGTATTGCGTACATCCAGGACCGTAACTGCCGCACAAAAAAAACCCAATGGGGGGGATGCGGGCTCGAAGGGGGCCCAAAATTATTTCGTGAATTAGCATAAATTATAAAGTATTTTTTGAAAATTTATGCAGCTTTTTCAAAATTATTTCGTGCTCCGCGCGATATCAAGTTGTCAAATATCTTGATTATTGGGTACTCTTCACCCAAGAAAAAATACGCAAGATTTATAGAAATGGCCATATCGGCGTAGGCCATTACCGCGCCGCGACGCACCAAGATATAAAGTTTTAGACCAACATGCGACTCCAAAAAATGTGTCAGAATGATCGGCAGCGAGAAAACCTTGGCTGAAAAGAACTGCGCTTATGCTGATACGTATAGGTTTATTGTCCATCGGCGTCTAAATGACCGACGCCGAGTGTTCCTGTCTTAGCAATCTGAACCTCACAAGAGAAATACCATCCCGCAGAGAAATATTATATGCCAGTGAAGAAATACCAATTTGAAATCGTGTGCGTCTTTTAGTTTAGTACATTTATGCTATTATATATATTTTTGATATAGCGGAGGTCACGAAATAACATCATGTAACGAAGTCATACCAACGGGTCCGTCCGCCTGAAGATGTTTAATTAGCCTATTATTTACGGGCCCTACAGTTTCCAAAACACCCCACTCAGCTCTACCGGCAAATCTGATAACGCGAGCAGAGAGGACAAGAAATTGATAGCATATATATGCAATTCCCGATCTTGACAGATTTTATTATGAATTATTGACAATTTTCGCGCCTGGCGCGTGCTCACTAAATAGTACAACTAATTTCGCGGCAAAAGAGAACAACGTGATGGGGGAAGGTCGGGTTATCACCCTATGGGAACCCAAGACCCTAGTTTGTTTGCGGGGCTTGACGAAGTGCTGTTTCGTTCCTGCCAACAGGTATACGCCCGAAGATATTTAATTATTATTGAGTGGTCCTAACTTTTCCAACACACCTCACTCCACTCTACCGGTAAATCTGATTACGTGAGCAGCGAAAGGATAAAAATCGATAGCAATATATATGCAATTCTCGATCATATTGACCGATTCAATCATGAATTATAAGAAAAATTCGCGCTTCGCGCGGTCAGTCGAGACAAGCTCACTCAATAAACGGAAACCCAATATAGATGATAAGTAGCGGTAAAAACGAACTAGCCGAGGGGGCCTGGGGGGCGAAGCCTTCCATAAGTTCGGTTTATCACCCTATGGGGGGGCCAAAGACCAACGTTTGGGGGGGCTGACTAAGTGCTGTTACGGCCTTGCGTACATCCATAAAGCGCCAGGTCATCTACCATCGTGAAATGCATTTGTCCGCATCGCCGATGATTCAGTTTTTGTTTAGGATTGGAAGATCGCTATTATAGACAACAGCTTGTGTGTGGTTTTTCAGTAGCATTCATATTCCATTCGTTTCGACATATCCATATGCTACGTTTTATATAAAATGATGAACATAGCGTTGTGAGGAATTACCCGATTTTGCGAATCCACCGGAAACCTTTCTGATGAAAAATTTCCGCCGATTTGGGGATAGCCTAATACTCAGCCAACGATGAAGCAATACGGCACTAGAACATGATTTTCTTCTTATAACAGTGCTATATATTACAGTTGAAATTGCGAATTCATGCACCAAATATGCCCACAGCGCAATTCCCACAATGTATTTACGGCAAACGGTAAAAATGAGAACGAGTAAGGCCTTGAGTCTGCAAACGGCTTGACTCGGGAAACGCTTGCTCAAACGCTGCATTTCGAGACCGACTTCAACCTCAGATCGTCATTGAATACCATAACCACAAGAGTACAACTCGAAAGAGCACCAAGTTCGACTCCAGTTGAACTCAAACTAGTTCTCTCGCTTCGTTTTCTGAATACCGGGCATGTCAAAAAAAGAAAGTCGAAATTCATAGAAGGTTTAGAGCACTGAATATTTGTTTACTGAAGTATTGGGTAGACCCGTCTTTTTAGTGGTTAGTGCCGAGCAGATTGCCATGTTTAAGGAGTTTAATTCAAGCCGGTCTTGTGACAAAAACCCGAATACATTCACTCGGTCAAGGGAGGACGAATCTCAGAAGAACCGCAAGCTTGACTCAACAAACAGGCTATTTCACCAAGCTGGACAATGCTCGGATGGCTGAGAGTCCAGGGACCAAGACAATAAGCTTTAAAGTATCCCAGACACATTTTAAAGTCCTGATAGAAAAACGCGAATCGGAATTTAAAGAGAGTTCAAAATATATCATATCAGATAACATTGTTTGGAAATATGACGGGCTTAACGGCAAATAAATATTATTTTTTGGTAATTAATCGTCACTTTCTCATTCACTGAGCAGCATTTATTAACAGTGTAAATCTCTTCTATCAATTTACAAATAAAATTCTTAGACTTGAGAGAACAGCTAAAATTTTTGACTCAGCCCGCAAACGTATTTTCTGTTTCTCATTTGGCCCGCGGAAAAAAGTAATTGCCCACCTCAGCTCTACCACTACAGTATCTCGTCTAACTACATATTTATATATGTCCATACAATATAATACAAATACCCAAGATCGGGTTCCGAATAAAACAAAGCTACTTTTACCTTGCAGTTTATCGGTATTTGGCTTCATTTGGCATTTCTCAAACTGTACTATCGTCACGTTCAAAATGGCTCTCCTGGAACATATCGTACACCATATTGAGAGCGACGGAATGTGTCAATCCTCTTTGCTACAACTATGGATCCAGGTTTGTGTGTTTACAAATTTGAATAAAGCTTCAATATCATAAACATATTGAAAAGGTAAACTTCATACATACCAGCTAGAAGGCATCGTACCAAGTCTGGGCTGGGCAAAATCTAGTTGCTGAGTGATTCGATTCCGAGCCCGTTTACACTCCGAGTCGCGTTGAGTAGGCCTATCTCTCATTATGGCGTTGTAACAATATCAACGACTTGGAATGCTCAATTATATACTTTTCTTCTAGCATAAGGAAAGCTATGATAGTTTCTAGGAATGGTGTGAACCTCTGAAAGGTTCGGGTTCGTGTGAACGCGAACCTTTTTCAAAGGTTCTGTGTGAACGCGAACGTGAACCTCATGACGTCACGTGACGTCATTTTGCTAATTGCAACCCTACATTTAAGACTAATGATATTTAATATGTACACGATACCTAGCAACGACTCGGGTCACATAATGCCACAATGCTGAAGTAGGCCTACATACTGACTTTTTGAACGTCGCAAATGTATCAACTGGAGCAATCAAATGATATTATAATCTCATAAAATAAATATCTTCCGTCGCTTTGCCAACAGTTTCAACGAGAACTTGAAAGGGAATATAAGCTTACGCCTTAACGGTCTGGGCCAGACCGGACAATGTATTCGGCGTCGAGTATTGCTACGTTGATATTGGCAGAGTATGCTATGGCGCCATGGGTTTTACGCCATTAACAAGTTATACATCAATAGCCAACACCACAATCGCACGCATTTGGTTTTTATGATACAATAAACACATTAAATCGAGATGGATCCCGTACGCTTGCTAGATTTTTTACATCAGACAACGATATCAATATTCACAAACAGAAAGCTGGATATTTCGAGCAAACTTTTGTAACAAAGCAGGTAAAATATTTGAGATTGTCAAGGTGCATGCTCGTTTAGTATTGATGTTTTATGCTGCCAGCGCCAGGCACAGAGTGGCCCGCAGTTCAAATGCAATAACTTTCAACCAAAGATGTTATAATGACGTGAAAATTGTAATATATGAAAGAGGTTCACAGTGCAGAACCTACCAAGGTTCGTTTGTGAACGTGAACCTCTAAATTCCCGGGGTTCACACACAGAACGCGAACGTGAACCTCACGTTCACACCATCCCTAATAGTTTCATCACATCAATGTTAGTCCGGTTTTTGTCTTTCTGACCCTACCAATAGTAATTCGCGGCCGATTGTGTTTTCACAGAAAAATCGTTCCCTAAGCGTGCAGCAGGCCGTTCCGTACATGTTCGAGATGCTGGGGTACAATTGACCGTGATTCTAGGGCTGGCAGTGAACAAAAAAGGATGTTTAGAAACGGGTTTTCCCACGAATAAAGCAAACGTTTAGGGAGAAACAGCATATAATTACGGTACTCGAAAATGCCGTCCCTCACTAACCGACTCGACACCTTACGAATCATGCTTGGGCCAGCAAATATTACCTGACATATTAAACTATTTCAGTCAATTGTGGGAAGCAACCAAAGCGTACCTGCATAGACGGCCAGACATGGTTTCGGGTGCCTCTGGCGATAGCGCCTCAAGAAAAGATGATGTTCCAAAAGTAGTAGAGCATGAATATATTAGCAACAAGAAACAGAAGATCGGTGCAACACTGCCACCGCAGCTCAACAAGTCGAAGCCGCTGAATGCAACCACCGCACTACCAGTAGGCATAAATGGCGGCATATAGCTTGGAATTGCTTTTAATATGCGTAATAGTGACAGAATACTCGCATCTCAGCATTATGAGTGTACGTCATTACGAAACACTGTAAATACAGCCTGTTTACTATAAAATAATTGATATCATTCTTACAGCATGTGTTTATTATTAATATTATATGTACAGTGTCGCTTTTAGCCCTAGTGTAAAGGCTATGTGCACCACGATACTGATAAGTATTTTGACGGTCCAATGCATTTTCAGACATCTTTTCCATGCTATATCTCTCTTCCACGACACAGTCTCATTTCTCACGCTCCCATGATGCGTCAGCGTCATTCATCAGACCGACTTCTCTTTTGGATCACTATCATTTCCAGGCTTTTCAAGACATTCCAATTGCAGTGTGATAGTCGATGATGAATCCAGAGAAGATAGGTAGAACCAAGTCCGAACCTACTCATGCATGTTTCTGTTTTCCAGACTATAATGTACTAGGACAAGTGTACAAATAGCTGGATTTAATTGTGGAGTAGTTGCTTTGAGGGGTTTTATGTCCATATGTAGTAGGGTCTAATTTGAAAAACAATGTACCATTCTCTCACTAGCCAGTGGAATTCTACTGTCTACTGCAGTTCCAGGAAGTAGACCTATAATTCGATCATTCGGTACGAGATTATGTGGCGGACCTGGTTTTGCTGTACACCTTGTTATTTATGCTATCTGTGGTCACTGGTCATGAACTGTGCACGTGATTTCCTGTAATCATTAGATTCGCTCTTTCAGGTCTGGACGTATTGCTGACCGATCGCGTGACCGCCGGCTTAAGGCCGTTTTATGTTGTGGTGTCGATACGTTGAAGTTTGCGTGTGAAGCTCCATAATAAAACATTACCAATCTGAAGACTGGGCCGTTATAATTGTGAAGGCTACCGAAAACAGAACGGTCAAGTTCTGCTTAATCAAACGAGTATGTTATTCCATGTCAGGTTGATGCGAATCGTGCAATAAGGCCATCTCCAACATAGCAGTGAATGATCGTCTAATATCACGCTAAAAAATCCCGAAATGTCCTCTTTTTCGCATTCAAGAGTTAGTTGAATACTTTCATACGCCATATAGCTATTCATCCGCCGCGCTGCTTTGAACCCGTTCATGAGGGATGATGTAAACGTGTGGTTCATGTTCGCGTTCTGTGTGTGAACCTCAGAACTTTAGAGGTTCACGTTCACAAACGAACCTTGATAGGTTCTGCACCGTGAGCCATTTTGATAAATCACAATTTTCACTTCATTATAACATCTTTAGTTGGAATTTATTGCATTTCAACTGCAGGCCACTATATGCATGGCGCTGGCAGCATCAAAAAATCAACACTAAGCTAGTATTCACTTTGACAACCTCCAAAATTTTACTGGTATTGTTACAAAAGTTTGCTCGAATATTTAGTGAATCTCGGCTGTGAACTTGACCCGCAATCACACAACATCAATAGCGAAATACACTTCCTGCAGAGTCAGCGAATGATGCTTATTCAACCAATCAATGAAATTGATATCCTTGTCTTATGTAAAAAATATCTACCAGGCGTACGAGCAATCTTGATTTCATATGTTTATTGTATCATAAAAACCAAAGCCATGCGATTGGGTGTTGGCTACTGCTGTAACTTGTTAATGAGGTAATATCGGTAGCAAGTATAGAACCCCGTTTTGCACTCTGCTCAATATCAACGTTACAATACTCAGACGCTGAACACATTGTCTGGTCCGGCCCAGACCGTTAAGGCGTAAGCTTATATTCTCTTGCAAGTTCTCGTCGAAATTGTTGGCAAAGCGACGGAAGATATTGATTTTATGGGATTATTTTCTCATTAGATTACCCCAGTTGATACATTTGGCGACGTTCAGAACGTCAATATAGACATCAGCATTGTGACATGATGTGGTCCTAGTCGTCGCTATAGGTATCATGTACAATTGTACATTGATATAGGCTATCACTTCACTGAAATCTATAATTGGAATTAGGAATATCACGTCACATGACGTCATGAGGTTCACTATCGCGTTCACGCGAATCTGAACCTTTCAGAGGTTCACACCATCCTTACCGTTCGCCCACCAAACGCCACGTAATCTCAGCCGCAGCGCGGCATTTGGCGTCTGAACTAGTTATCACTCGTAGTAATTTCAGGTTTCGGTAAGTACGCCACCTCGGCATCCTGTAAGACAGTGGTTCCCAACCTTTTTCGTCTCGTGCCCCCCTTGGCCGATATTTGAGCTGAAATTCCCCCCTATGAAAAAATTGCCCGTGAACAAAAAAGGTGCTTTTTAACGCGCAACCATTTGTTCGCTGAGCAATTACTGGACAATCATATTCAGATATGTCCGAACTATGTCGAATGCGGACCGCAATACACAGTGGTAAAGTACAACTAAATTTTTTTTTTTTTTTACCGGTCGGGTAGCCACTAACGAAACATAAATCACTAAGTCGGCTTGCTATGGCCTCTAGTCGAATCGATGAATTTGACGTTTTTCACATTGGCTCATATATGTTGACTTGAAGACGTTAACAATTTCACCAGCGTCCTTGTGCTGAATTCGGCTTGACTTCTTCCTGCTTAGTAGCAATTTGGTCGGGAGACTGTCGCGGGCCCAACAAAATCGTCTCGCAAGCCTCGCACTTTATCAGGGGATGTATATATCTACGGAAGGCATTTAAACATACACCCAGCTGGAAATCCGCCTAAGAAACATACAATTGTAAAGAATTAGTTTCTATTCATAACAGTTCTACCATAAAAATCTTAAAATCTTGTGAACTCAGCTTGTTTGTTTCGAGGTGTTCATGGTGTGTGTTGACTACTATGGTCATTTACACCAGGCCAATTTCCTCCATTTCTGTATTCCGTATCGGTCGACTTATAACACGGGCCATATCTAGGCTTTTATAAGACACCGCTTACACGGATGAGATGGCAAGGAGGAGCCTAGATAAACCCTCAACACTTAGGTAGGAATTCTGGAGTCGATCTTGGTCGGAATCGAACCCAGAACCCGTTGGTGTTGCGGCTGTGTAGTTTACCACTGCGCTATCTCGCCACACATTGTGAACCCTGTGTGTCTTCCGATACAACGCCAAAGCCAGATTCCCCCCTAAAAATTTCAAAATTCCCCCCGGTTGGGAACCACTGCTGTAAGACAAGGGTCGGCAACCTACGGCCCGCCAAGCGAAATCGTCCGGCCCACGACATAATATTTAGTTTTCACAAGAATGCGGCCCGCCGTTTCACAATGAGTTTCAATCAGCAGTGCAGCACTGCTTGGAAAGAATTCGGCATTGATACGATATAAGTTGCCTAAGCCGTATTAGTCTATTGTGACGCCACAAAACGAAGGCGGTTGAAGTAGGAGATGGAGATTGTCTAGAGTGGACTAGATCAGTGCTTACCAATCGGGTTTATCTCGCAGCCGTAGGTGTACCATACTTTTTGAAGGGTTTTCCGATGGGGTGTGACAATAAAGGTGTCTTTCCTCTGCTTCAAAAACGCTTGGAACATCTCAGACGCAATGACAAAATCTCAAACTTAAACTGTTTAATTACAGATAACTAGCCCCCGTAGCTAGTTATTCATGGTTTAATTCCCCAGAAGGCAATGTGCGTCAATACTACAAACCTGAAGTGTTTTGGCCACAATGATTAAAACTGTAAATACCATTTTGTCTCACAAACTGAATCACCAACATTGTTACGACAGATAACTAGAAGCATAGAATCAATATGGCGATGTAATGTAAATCTGCCATGTTCGCGCATTAAGTCGAGCAGCTATGCTTGCACGAGTCTATGAACTGAGAAATGAAATACAAATATCGCCGACTCATAATCTTGTAATCGAAAATGGGTATCTAATCTTGCTCTCCTGATAGGCTGAACGTCACATCTGAACAAATTGAATTCGCAACTTCGGGGGGGGGGGGGGGACAACTGAATACATGAGATGTTGAGGCGCATTTGAAACAAATCTGCCACTCGGGGAATGTCAACAGTACAGAGTAAATTATGCTCACTTTCCTATACTGGAAAAGAGAAAACCTAATACCAACACTATAGTTGTAACCAGAGGTGGTCAGTAACGAAGTACTTCTACTTTTTCGAAGTACTCAAGTAGTTTTCCTCTACTTCTGGTACTCAATTAAGTAGATCTGATTTTCGCTACTTCTAATTCTACTTCGTAATATTTTGTGATCTACTTACTTACTTCTCGCTATTTTCAGTTTGTCAAGTAGAACTAGTTAAATCCACCAATCCGGAAGATAGCCTAAGGAATTTCGGGGCTGTTTTCACGGAGTATCAACATTTAATTTTCATAAAAGTTGAGTAAAGCCCAAAATTTTCGTCGCGCTTGGCGCGCAGTGGATACGGAGTAACGAGTAGAATTTCACGATTGAATCGGTGAATATAATTTAGGTAGCGTTGGCGTGGTTCCGTTCTCACCGCATTGTCGCCCTTCGTTATATCAAATATTTCATCACAGTATATATGGCTCATCATAACGTTTGAAACTGATGTTTCGCAATCTAGCACTTATACTCATCATATCGTATAATCTAGCATGTCCGTGGCGTGTCCTAATCTCGAAAAGTGTTATAGCATACCACCTTTGAAACTTTCTTGACTAAAGACATGAAATACATGTTCCGCTTTTAGAAGTAGTATTTATATTTCACTTTCAATTACCAGTATCATATGCTTTGAGTTCTAATTAATATCCGTTCTTTTGTCTGGATACCATACATGTTGAAGCATAAAAGCAAGTGTAGTAATGCCTTTAATTTCCGGAAATAACGACACAATATGGCATTTTTAAGGTCCACCATATCTTTTATTGCCGTTTACTAATCGCGCAAAATGTTTACACCGTATCCTATACAACTTCTCCGAATTGCTCTTCGACTAAACTACGGGCGTTATAATACGGGGGAGGGCGCCTTTCCATGATATTTTCTAAAACATACTGTTCGTGAAAACAGAGGATTAGTATCGCCTTTCCAAACCAATACTATCATTTTCATCCCATGATGCGGACGAATGCTTATTCTGTCGAAAATTGGATACCTCCTGGTATGCATCAATATAAATCAAGCTCGGCACCTTTCGTATTGCTCAATTTGTACCTTTTTGACAATCCATGTGAACAAATTAGGATCGTTTTCAAAACTACTTACTTACTTGAGTAGATTTAAAGTCAGTCAATTCTATTTCTACTTGAAGTAGTTTTAGGTTGCTTATGGAAGAAGTACTTCTACTTCTACTTGAGTAGCTTTCTTGACTACTTTGACCACCTCTGGTTGTAACTGTGATACGAAATTTAATTACTGAATATTCACCCGCTTTTCCGACATTCCTTCTATACAAAATAAACTCTGACTATTCAGTACTCCATTTAATGTGGACGCCAATACCATTGTCTGAAAATTTCAAATGGGCCTTTTTGAAATGCGATGCAGTTGGATTTAATGACAAATTTCATACAAAGAGCATATCGCTGCATGACTTTGACAAAGAGTACGTTCTTGAAATTGATCTTTATCCCAGCTTATCAAACGATGCAAAAGACATCGCATCGATTTTTGGTAGCACGTACGCATGTGAGCAATAGTTTTGAACAATGAAATTCACGAATATAGAAAGCCAAGATCACGTATCTCGGACGCCCATTTAGAATGTGGTCTGATTCTTGCTTCATCTGACTGTTACCAGAAGTTGAAAACCTTTCACAAAGCAAGCTGCGTCAATTGCCATATTTATTCTGCGTTGTTGAAGTGTAAATACTTGTGATTTATGATTGGTATGATTGAGATTGCAGCAAGGTAGGATAATATACCGAAGTGAGCGGAAAATATAGAATTAGGAAAAATTCTGGCCCGCAAAAAAGTTGTACACTCGAAATTTGGCCCGTGACTAGCAAAAGGTTGCCGACCCCTGCTGTAAGACTTCACGAGTCAAAATGTGAGTGCGCGATCTCATTTTTCTCGCCTGCGGTGTGTGTGATAGTTTTTAGTACTGGGTCAGTACGTTCAGAGGAACAATAACCTAATTATCTCCGATTTCTCACTATACGGAGGAAGCTACATCGCCGCATTGTCAGTTGGAAACGCTCAGCGTGCATCAATTTACCATTTAGCGATAACGTTGATAACTAGTCTATATTCGAATTCCGAAATAGGATTATCCGATCTTACCTAACCCACTAACATACGTCTCTCGGATAAAGATATTAGCTTAGGCTATTACTTTTCAATTTTTATCACCGACTTTGGCTACCATAATTCGGCATCGCCACTTAACTTTCAAAATACATGAGCTTTCCGCGAACCAGCGGTTTCCAACCATTGATCTAGTTCAGTGGTTCCCAAAGTGGGCGCTCGCGAATGCGAAGGAGCGCTGGGCATCAAATGGGTGATAGTATAATTTGAGAATGTTTTTTTCTAATAAAAAGAGGACAAATTCACAAAAAGAGAACATTTAGGGGTCCTCCGAGGACACTTTCAATTTAGTGAACAAAGAGGACAAATCCTCCTAAACGAGAACGTATGGTAGGTAGGTAGATATTAGAGGAAAACGGGGCTTAGCTATACTCGGCATTCTGCCATAGGACGATATCTGGCGATAATGACTCCTGTACTATGACGTATGGTAACCAGAGATGAGCATGGATTAGGATTAGGATTTGAAAAAAAACAGGATTTGTGAAATTTTGCCGGATTTGGATTGGATTAGGATTAGAGATTTTTTCTGAACGGATTAGGATTTGGATTGGATTTACCTATTTTCTGGGAGATTGGTATGTCGTGTGGCGAATGGCGACAAACTTTATACAGATCAGTTATAAATGTACTTATGGTTACTAGGTTATCTTGAACCAAGGCAACCGTTGGTTGCGAAAGAAAATTTTCCAATCCCTCCCTTGCATAAATTAGCATTTTTTCTGAATTTCCAGTTGGAATCGGATTAGGATTGAACATGGACTTGAATATGAAAAAGTTATGGATTAGGATTTGGATTTGAAGATTCGGATTTGGATTGCATTAGGACATGGAAATTCCAAGTCCCCTCATCTCGGATGGTAACCCCAGTGTCTGCGATTACGGATAAATTTGTTAATCCTGATTTTAGTAATAATTTGTGATCAAGCCTTTTCAGATAGGCTGTTCTCGCCACTATATAAAGCGTGTGTGAACTACCAATTGTTGGTTATTTACGTTGCCGCAAATTTAATTGTAAATCTTACTCACGTTCGTTCCGTATACGACTTTCCTGCGTGAATCTTACTTTTATTCCGTTGTTGTTATATGTTGATGTTGCTGTACTGCGTGCCTGCTATCTTCATCTAGCTGTATGTTGCTGTTGCTACACTATTTTTCAGCTATATATTCATTCGAATCCGAATTGAGCGTGCTATTGTGTTATTAAAGTCATGGAGTACATGTATGAATTACAACGAGTAGCATAGTAAATAACCCATTAGACAGGCTTATGCGCCTATAATCGGCAGTGCAGGATTCAGACTGCCGCGCTGAAACACCTACATCAATGGCTAATTTAGCAGTCGGCAAAATCCCTAGTAATCGTTGTTCATTGTGTGCTGTGAGGTCTACAAAGTATTTGAGCAGCTGTTGCTCACTGCAAGTTGTGATAGCTTTGTAGGAGAAATTGGCTTGCGTGATTCTAATCTCTGTTTCATACGATCGTGGATTATCCACAGTGCTGTCACCGTGGCTTTCGGCAGGGTTGCGAGAAGCAAATATCGTTTCTACTTGACGGGCATATTTTCCAAACTTCATGGGTAGAATATATCCGTTCAGTGGCGGCTCGTGACAATATCGGGTGGTGGGGCAAGGGCTGCAAGCGACTTTTTATCAAGATGACGTCACAATGGCGTTTTCCAACGTAAACAAGTAACTTAATGATGGTACAGTAACATGAATTTCCCGGCAACAGTGATTTTAACGTATGTGCCACGAGAGGTCCGCTGGTGAGCTGTGACTTGAAGTGTGGTAACTGCGTAAACGGCGTACGGAACAAAGATTCAACACGGTTCATGTTCGCATTAGACCTGACTAATTATCTGCAGAAATGGAAATGACTATAACTCGAGAGATAGCGTAAGCCTAATTGGAAAGGTCAACGAATTCGGACAGATACGCAATTGTTATCTCATAGATTGGGCCTGTCCTATTGAATCCAAAACATCATTGTAAAGGACTAAGAATAGCAGCCTCGGAAATTTGGTCTCGGTACAGCATAAGAGATTTTGGCCTTGAAACTGGAGACTGTAACACGACACATACGTTTTTATTACTGTCTTATAGGTCTGCTGCGAAATCGCCTTTGAAAAATATATTACCGAATAAATACGTGGATGAAAGCCCTAAACTTGGTACACTGTTACATGACATTATCGAGAAGTGGCCTCATGGCCCTTTTCGGTATGGTACACTGTCAAAATTAATGCGAACAGAGCAACACCGAATTTTGCGTAAAATTTACTGAGGAATAGGCTGATCAAGTGACGGGGGGGTTGTACGCAAATGGCTTGAAGGCCACAATTTCACGGTGAAATTGACATTGGAGAATATACGATCAAAGTAAATATTTGAATGCAAACTGAGAATGATAGCATCATCTCACTTAACGTTACCGCAGATACACCGGCTTTTGCGTGAAATCCGCAATGTGTTGTAGGCTAAAGTGTCAGATCGGAGCACATCTTTACCATACTCGACCTTGATAACGAAATTACTGCCCTAATCATTGAGTGTCAACCTTGAGACTTGGCACAGCGTTCGATACTAAAATCAAGACATACCGTGCAAAAGCTTATGACGGATCTAGGTAAGGAGCATCGTTAAAATCAATAGAGACCAATACCGGCTTTGCGTATAATCTGTTAGCGATAAATGACGAGTCAGCTCTCACTCGAATTAGGAAACGAAATTACCACTAACACAGTTTAGTGACAAACTTAAAACTTGGTACAGCGTTCGATACTAACATTAAGACTTACCGTGCCAAATGTCATAACCGATCTCAGTATGGAACACCGTCAAAACCAATGGATACCAATACCGGCTTTTGAGTAAAATCTGTTTGCGATACATGACGGATCAGCACACACTCAACTTCGGAAACGGAATTACTACCCTAAACTTTAAGTAGAAACCCTGAAACTTGGGGCAGTGTTAAATACCACCATCACGACATGACATAACAAGTTTCAAGAGTTTTCATGGTGTGAAACCCCATTAAAATCGACCTATACCAGCAAAGGTCGACTAAACGCATATGACGGTAACAGAGTTCAGCTATAGATACGATTGTTACATCAAACCTTAAGGGCACAGAGCTATCGTGCCCCGGTTGCTCGGTAATTTTATGAATAGGAGAGTATAAATCACCGTTTCTTTATTGTGCGCGGTTTTGAGAGAATAGACAGTGAAAGCTTGTTATGAGCGCTACCGGGGCAAGCCCCGGCTAGGCATTCGCAAAGCGAAAACACAGAAGAGAATTCGATTTTCGCATAGACTTCGCTATATATGGGCATTTACAAGCGAAAGGACAAGAAGTATACGATTTTCGCTGTGATTTCGGTTTATATAGATAGGTGTGCGTCTATAAATGGTAAAGAATTGTTATTGAACAGAATTTTAGGTGGGGCAATGCCCCAGTTGCCCTATAGGACGAGCCGCCACTGTATCCGTTGTTAGTAATATGAAAACGCATAAAGGTGGAAATGGCACTGCCTGGATTTAGTGATAAGCCCGTGATATTTCACCGAAATTTTGCGACACGAGAATTGTTCCGAATCTAAAGCTTGCATGGGCTACCAGTCCAGCTCGAATATCCTACTTTGACGGAGAAACATATATCGACCATTTCAGAAAACTGCACGATGATGTGGTGATTTGATTCCAGGATATATCCCTATTACAAATCCCTTGCCGGATAATCAAGCCATTCTGTAAAGTTTCCGAGCATGAAATAATTGTGGAGCTGATTATATTGAAGTGTAGAACAATTTTTAGTTCAAGTGAAAGTTCAATATCTCCAATCAACAACTCTGGATATACAATTAAATCGAATAGTAATACCCCCACTGGGGTAGGGTTGTCTTTTTCGTCGTTGCATTTCCCCGCTGTTATTTAATAGAATGTGCTTTCAGTGCCGTGACTAAGTTTCTGACTCACAGCAAAACCTACGTGCAAGCATGGGACGTGGAGACTGGAGAATTTAGAATGAGATTGTTCATATCAAAACTCAAACCCAATATGACGAGGATGGTGAAAAGAATACACCAACTTCATCCGTGTCATTAATTAAGCTGTAGTAAATGCAGAATAACTTTCGTTTTTATGATTCAGGCGTGGCGAAGGAGGTCGGGGGTCGCTGGCAGTTTATTCGCTGTCCAGGGGGCGGTAGCTCAACAAAATTTGGGAAACACAGAATTCTAGTTCATCACTGAACGCAATGTAGACATTGTTGCGCAGGAAACGACCATCTCAAATCGATACCAGAGATCGATTGCTTAATCATATTACTTATCTCACCAATAACGGGATAGCTGCATCTGTGCAAACATTTAAGAACCACAATAAAATGTCCAGATCCGCAGTTTGGCCATCTCCGCTATAGAACATGTTCTTGTCGGGAACGACGGTAAACTTTCTGATAGCAACGAATGGGTCTTGACTTGACGTGACAATGGTCCACACGCAAACAATGACAGAGCCGCCGTAACCAACGTGTGCCGTTCTCTTACTGATGCTCACTGCTCAGTATTACTGAATCTACTGTTCACTGTGTAGTACTATGAAATGCCCTAATAGTCCCTAAATGAAGTTTGGCTAATTTATTAAAACACTCAAGAAATGCGAAGGTATGCGGTAAAATAAAAGACCACGACAACAAAATTTTCAACTTCAACGTTAATGTGATTATAGAGAAGTCAGTATGCAAGCAGTTGAAAACGAATTATGTCTTCAAAAAGAGCGCCTGGGCCTCACAGCTCATTTTCAGCACTAATGTTCACATGCATTGTTTACTAATTTACTCCAATAGTAAAGCAAGAGTAGTGTTTTACGATGTTGTTTTGACTGTCATTTAAAAGCAAAACGCATTGACGACTCGTGAAATCAGATGAGTCATACAAGTTCCGCCGAGACTTCTATCTAATAGTTACACTACACTAACAAAGGATATCTGAATGTGCTTTGAGGCTCCGTCCCATAAATGCTTCATTCCGAATTTTTGCCAGAATTATGACTTAATGAGTGATTATCGAGGTTGCTCTTCTGAACGAATTTCTTCTTCCCGCTCTGACGAGAAAATGGACATATAGATGCCTTTTGAGGCTATCCTTTCCAGATATTACCTCCTACAAATGCCCACTTTTCTAACTGTACTCTCGACCAATGTTCCCTCTAAGCTGCGCACGTGCGCAAATGCGCAGTGCTGAAACGGTCTCTGCGCACAGAAAATATACGCTGCGCACAACAAATCAGAAATGATGTTTTTTTTATAGTTGTTGCGCACTGTTGTCCAATGGACCACGCAGGCGCGCAGATTCGTGAAAATTAAGATGGAACATTGTCAGGGCCAAATAGTGTTATCACTGAAATCTGAAACCGAGGTACAAGTGCACCCCGCAAATGTAACTATTGCGCTCCGTGAAGAATTGAGAGTTCACAATCACCTGCGCCTCACGGAAAATATTTTTTAGTAGGGCCTCGTACACGTAAGCGATACTGATACCATTTCAATAGCACATTATTTTCTGGGAATGGCGAAATAACATGGTTTAACAAAGTTATAAATAACAATGGGCTAGCTCGAAGTTAATCTGCGAGAAACTAACGAATGATAGTCTTCTCCGTGTGGCATGAACATTGCGTAAGATTTACTCAGGACCGTAACTTCCGCACTCCAAACCCCCCAATTGGAGGGCCGAGCTCGAAGGGGGTCCAAAATTATTTCGAGAATTAACATAAATCATGGTGTATTTTTTGAAATTTTTCAGGATTTTTTTTCGCGCTACGCGCGTTTTATTATTGTAAGATATCTGATTATTGGGTACCCTTTCCCAACATAAATTAGGCATGATTTATAGAAATGGGCAGTTGGGCGTCGGCCATTACCGCACCATGACGCGCCAAAACATATGAAGTTAAAGGCTACGTAACAGGCGAATCCAAGAAGTGCGCCAGAACGATCAGCAGCGAGAAAACCTTGGGCGAAAAAGACTGCCCCGGTGCTGACCGAAAACTTCGATATATACAAATATATGTGTCATTGTCCATGTCCACGGGCGCCTAAATGGCTGGCGCCGAATGTTCCTGTCCTCGCGATCCGAGTCCCATATCGAGGGAACATTATTTTCCAAGAAATACCAATTTGAAATCGTGTACGTCTTTTACTTTAGTACGTTTTGGCGATTTCAATATCTTTTGACATAGCAGATAGGGGGTCACGAAATAGCAGTGTTGGGATCAAGTCACTACCTTCGAGTCACGAGTCATTTCGAGTCATTGTACATTTTGACTCGAGTCAAGTCAAGTCAGTCGATTTTCGAAGGTGACTCGAGTCAAGTCAAGTCAGTCGATTTTTGGAGGTGACTCGAGTCAAGTCGAGTCAAGTCAAGTCACGAGTCAAGTCACAATTCAAGTCAAATTGCCTTTTCGAGGTATGAGGCGTGATTATGTCATTGTATTTTGCTAGCTGTCTGAAATACAGATTGAGTGGTCATTGATTTTGAACCGATGAACGAATATAGAGTTAAATATACACCCAAGTAAGGCGCTGTATCGCTCGCATACAAGTAGAACTAATAAACTACGTAAGTAATTGCACAGCCTCAGTTTATAGTTACCAGCCAAAATAGAGAAACGAATAGATAAGGTACAATACATTACCCTTTTGCATATTGATATGATACAATTCGAGCCTGGGCCAATGGTTGAGGACTATGTAAACTATTTTCGAATTCAATTTCAACAAAACAAGAGGTTCGGTCAAATTAAGAACGCAGAGCAGGAATAGACATTTTGCTATTAAATTACCTTACTATAGTATAGTTTACGACAGCGTAGGCTGTAAGCTTCGATCCCTTCGTTTGCGATCAATATATTTGTGAGAGAACGATGGAGGCTCAGTAAAACGCACGATCTTTGATTGATTGGTCGCTCTCACGGGTTACACCAGAGTTTCGCGAACCATCCGAACATATGCAAGATACAGTGATTTTTATCGACACCGATTACTTGATGACTTGAAATTGACTCGTGAATTTTGCTCCGAGTCACGAGTCAATCCACATTTCTGATACGCCGAGTCAAGTCAAGTCGAGTCATTTTAGCAAAGTGACTCGAGTCAAGTCAAGTCATACGAAAAAGTGACTCGAGTCATCCCAACACTGCGAAATAGCATCATGTAACGAAGTCATTATATCAACGGGTACGCCCGCAGATGTTTTATTATTGTTTAGAGGGCCTATCTATTCCAACACACCTCACTGGATCAGCTCTACCGGTACATCTGATTATGTGAGCAGGGAGAGGATAAAAATTGATAGCAATATATATGCAATTCCCGATCATATTGGCCGATGCAATCATGAATTATAGAAATTTTTTCGCGCTTCGCGCGTTTAGGGACGTTACTACTAGATGGGCACCCAATATACATGATAAGTACCGGAAGAAGCCTAGAGTCGTCGGGGGGTCTGGGGCGCTTCGCCCCCCAGTAGTTACTTTTATCACCCTATTGGTGGGTGGTTGCGCACTGTTGTCCGAGGGCCTGCGCAGTGAGTTGGCGTGTTTGCGCAGACTCTTGAAAAATTAGAGGGAACATTGCTCTCGACCATGACTTGTTAAGTGAGTATCGAGGGTGTGCTTCTGAGTAAATTTCTTTCCACATATTTGACATTGATGATTCTTTTCCCCACTGTGAATATGTGTGTGCTTATTGAGATTTGACTTTTGAGTGAATTCATTTCCACAAATCTCACATTTATAATCTTTTGCACCAATATGAATTTTGCAATGAGTAAGGAGGTTATTCTTTTTTGAGAACTCCTTTCCACATACATCACACTTATGTTCCTTAAGACCGCAATGTATATTCATATGAGTCTTCAAGGCGCATTTATGACGGTATTTCCTACCGCAGATCGCACATTCATGATTTTTATCGTCACTGTGAATTTTCATATGACTTGTAAGGCAAAATTTTCTACCGTATTCTTTTCCACAAATGTAACATTTGTAATTTTTTACATCGTTATGAATATTCAAATGAGTTTTCAGAACTTGACGAGTAGCGAATTGTTTCCCGCAGACGTCACATTGATGATTTTTAACGCCACTATGAAGAGCCAAGTGTTTCTCGAGGTTCTGCTTCGCAGCGAATTCTATTCCACAAATATCACATGTATGATTTTTATCACCAGTATGAATATTCATGTGAGTCTTGAGGTTAATTTTTTGATTAAATTCTTTTCCACAAATCTCACATTGATGATCTTTAACACCGCTATGAATATTTACGTGAGTCTTCAGGTTATTCTTTAGATGAAATTCCTTGCCACAAATGTCACATTTGTGACTTTTATCTGCACTATGACTTTTAATGTGAATCTGGAGGTGTTCTTTCGATGAAAAATCCTTTCCACAAATTTCGCATCCGTGGATTTTCTCCGTATTATGGCTCTTCATATGAGACTTGACATAGTATTTTCTCGCGAATGTTTTTCCACAAACATGGCATTTATGATCTCTTTCCGCGGTGTGAGTTCTCATGTGAGATTTTAGGTAATCCATTCGAGCCATCATCATCCCACAGATATCGCATTTATAATTTTTCACATCAGAATGCATTAGCATATGACTCTTGAGAGAACTATCGATAAGGAATTCTTTCCCACAAATTTCACATTTATGATTTCTGAGTCCACCATGTTCACCCAGATGTAGCATCAGCATTGATTTTCGAGAAAAACCCTTACCACAGACATCGCATTTGTGAGCTTTGACACCAGCATGTACATCCAAATGATTCTTCAAGTTGCACTTGAAAGAAAACCGTATACCGCAAATTTCGCATTTATGGTTTTTCACACCATCATGTACATGATTGATATGCCTCTCCAGGTGGTATTTCCATGAAAAACCTTTCCCACAGATATCACAGTTATAATGTTTGTCTCCAGTATGCAGTACCATATGAGTCTTCAAGTAGGATTTGCAAGAATAGTCTCTCCCGCAAATAGTGCATTTATGTTTCCCAGCACCCGAATGTATAGCCATATGCGTCTTCCAGTAGTGTGCCATAGAAAACTCCTTTCCACAGATATCGCATTTGACTGTAACTCCAGTATGTCTATCCATGTGCCGCTTCAGGTAACTTTTCATGGAGAATGTCTTACCACAAACTTCACATTCATAATTTTCAGCTCCCAAATGAACATTCATATGCATCTTAAAGTCAAATCGCAAAGGAAATTCTTTATCACAAACACCACATTTATAAGTCTTTTGATTTTTTTGGACACCGGCATGTCTATTCCTGTGCAACTTCAAATTGCTTTTTGTAGACAAAGTTTTTCCACATATGTCGCACCAGTGATGAATATTGGTATGAGCCGTGAGGAGACCCTCTTGAGCAAATTCCTTCCCACAAATTGAACAATTATGACTGATACTATCATCATGAAAATGTTGATGATGCGACTCCATGACATTCCTCAATTGACGAAAATGTTTGTCGCAGATCTCAGAGACCGGGAATTCTGGTCTTGGTGAACTTCAAAGTATTGAATATGTATGATAAAAATGCTTGTTGGTATTTGTAACAAAACGATCTGAAATAGCAAGTCAAGGAAGTAAAATTCGCATGGAACATTCCAGGGACTGTAGGTTAGTTGATGTCAAACTCAATAGCAGCAATACTGCACAATTTTATTTGATCTGCCCAGGGGCGATAAGGGGGACGCTGGTCTTATGAGGGGCATATGGTTATAGTAGAATAATAGCTCTATACATATTCCCGAGTTCTCATTGCAAATTAAGATCTGAGAATCTGTAAAATCATGAATTCTTTCGTCGACCTACACGCGAAATATATACCGTAGCTGTTTGCGACATGTCTCCATGCATACAGAGGTTTATCATAATTCAGGCAAAATTGCGCGTACTTTTACATCGCCAATTCGCCGTCACGCTAGCTCAGGTTATTTTCCACAAAATGTTCCAGACGAGGTATTGTATCCTGCAGCGAGCAGCGTGTAGAAGTCGAAGTAAGAGGCACTGTACCACTTTTGAGAGAGAACCCTTAGTACATTAACGATGCTTTGAAGCTTTCGGCCGAAATGATTAACTAGATATGCCTGAATTCGAGAGCTGCAAAATTGAATCCTCATAATATTTCCTCGTCGTATCATAAAGGCTGATTTGGCTTGGAATACTTTCATGTTAAAGTTAATTACTCGTTGCCACGTTGTCAGTTGAATTACTAGCCACAAAAAGCAACAAAACAAAACAAAACCCAATACAATTACCTTCCGGTATTGCCAATCGCGGATTTGAATTCGGTAGGTGTACATCGAGCCCGAACCAGATGGTATGAGCTCGTACCCGATGGCTGTTATAAAAACCTTGAACGCCAGCGAGTCGTAAAGTATATGTCCAGAGGAGTATACTTTGGGTTGCCAAAGCATCATAGCTAACGTTTATTACACGTAATATTTGCCTAATTTCTTGCAGAAAACGCCCATGCCTAACATCTCCG
Source organism: Botryllus schlosseri (assembly GCF_051294905.1). NCBI lineage: Eukaryota > Metazoa > Chordata > Ascidiacea > Stolidobranchia > Styelidae > Botryllus > Botryllus schlosseri. The sequence goes on along the minus strand of NC_137237.1, from coordinate 34,267,911 downwards.
CTCCTACCCTTTGACTAAAGCATCCCAGCCGTATCGTGCGATATTAGAATGACGTATTGCTGATACGATTGGTTTTTCTAGATATTTATGCACCCATATTAAAATCAAGATATCCGATAAAACTAAATCGCGTATAGATAATTTTCAAGTAAAATAGAAACTGATTCAAAACACGATACTTATGGTGATTTACAATATCATTTTTGGACTTGCTTTGTTACAAAAGTTTTCTCGAAATAATCACGCTAACGTGGTTTACATACCGCGTTCAACGGAAGATATTCAGTCATAAGATTTATGTCAAAATCGGGCCTAGTGTATTCTATTTCTGTCGTGTACGACATATTTCCTTCATAACATTGGCCGACAACTATATAAAGTTCGATCTCTGCGTGACTGCTGGAGCGTGATGTGTTTGTGGAAATTTCAATACATTGCAGCTCCATTACGGTGGCGTCCTGAAGCAAACGGCTGCGGCCAAAATTTTAGAGTGCAGTGCCCCTTCAAGTACTTCCTACTGCGAGCGCGGACGACTCATGTGGTTCTCGCGAGCTACCGGTAGCCCGCGGGCACCACTTTGGATACCGCTGCATTATATCAATTACGTTGCTGTAAATAACTGATTTGTTGACTAAGCACAATTCACTGGCTTCCTACATGCGGTGTGTTTCGTTCTTGCTATGACGTTATTGAGGGCAACGCTCACAGCTGAGGTACAAATGATTCACAAACGAAGAGCTGAATATTCCGAGAAAATAATTTTTGAAATTGGAAAGGTGCATACTCGTTTAGTGCTAGGTTCACTAGGTTCGTTTGTGAACGTGAACCTCCAAATTCCAGGGGTTCATACACAGAACGCGAACGTGAATCTCACGTTCAAACCATCCCTGCGTTCAATAACTATTTTGTAGGATGCCATGGCAGTAAATGACGACCAGCTCGTAAGAAAACGTTAGGCTACTGTGATACGACTACTTAACTGCAGTAGGTCGAACAGAAACAGCCTTTCTGGCATATTACCACGCACGTTGAACCTCTTCGAAGAAACCAAATGTCAGACAAATGTTACCATGACATCAAATCCAATTGTGCAATACAAGAATAGAGGGACATGTTTCATGACCAATCCATATTATCGTAGCGACTTTCAACACCCATTGGATATAATACTGAAACACGGTGGACTTAACCTTAAGAAGAGTATAGCGCAATTAGCGAATATCTTTTGCAGGAAATCAAGCGAATATTACAATAATTTCCAATTCAGAGTGGATGCCTCATATTTGAATTTTCTATATGCAATGCCAAGGTATATATCAGTTCGACTCCTTCCTATCTTATAATTGCATCGTGATGTTTTGGTGATTGTAATTGATGAAAAACAAACAAACAAATGCGCGGCCTACTCAACATACAAACAAAAAATCCGTCAGTTATGCGAGCGTTCCTATTAATTATCTTTAGCCAATTGTGCGAAGAAAGGCATAGCCTTGTTTCGATTGCAAGTCCTCTCAAAAGCGTATCAACATAATTGTAGAAATGTATTTTGGGTTTAATTTCAAGAGCAGAATTCCTTGTACACAAAGTTATGTCGTGGGCTGGTAGGCATGTTAACATTGAATGTTCAAACTCTACCTTTCGAAAGACAATATCATCGTCGTTCAATAGCTCACTGGGTACGTAGCTAAACAGGGTCTCCTCATTTGTAAACGACTTCACGGCCTACAATATAGAATTTGGACTAAAAAAATCATGCAATAAAAGACATGCGTGCTAATCACCTGTTAACTTCGTCCTGTTCACCTCCTACTTTGAACAACAACAATAATATTTTGAAGTTGAAATTCCAGAATTTCAAAATTCTTTAATAAACCTTCTTCCGAATTTTCAACTCATCGCTGGCGGCAAAATATGACCACGCGGGTCTCGTGTTGATGACCCCTGTTTTATAGTGAGATTTTATATCACTCCGAAGTCCAAACCATAGCAACCGCATAAGCCCTGATATATATATTGCATTTACTAGGCTAGGCAAAATTGCGGCGCTCAAATTATAAGGGTATCTCTCATTTTTGCCGATTTTCATTCAGTTCAAAATGCACACAGAAAAAAGAATTAGAGAAAAAATAGACAGAATACGCCTTTCTGGTATAAGGCACAGGAAACGGACTGAAAGCCACGATTTTGCGAAAGTCGATAAACTCTGACCGACTCTATCACCCAAATCGACCATAAGGAAAATAACTCTAGAACAGAGGTCTCAAACTCAAATGTGCTCGCGGGCCAATTTCCTAGTTTTGATGATTTCGCGGGCCGCAGCATCAATAATAGGGATAATCAATGGCCTTATTTGATGGAACCTTGCAGACAGGCGTTCCACAAACATCGTGGAGATGTAATTTACTATTGTACTATTCACGCGAGACAAGGAAAAAAACATTTTCAAATATTTGAATAAAATTGTTTTTGTGCCGGACAGATTTTTTTTTTAATATTCGAGTTATAGACATCATGTGAGAGGATGCATCAGGGCATCGTAAAACTGTGGGGTTATAATATTGCAACTAGTGGACCTTTGACGAGCAACAACTTTATGTAGAATATTTTAAAATCTACTGAAGATTGATCTGATATCAGAGCATTTGAGCGGTGTTGTCTAATCCTGGTTTTCAGATAGTCGTGATAAGTATAGGCTATTGTTACTGTCATTGTCAGACTCAAATTAAATAACCATGAGATTTTACCTTCCATATATCAATAACAACTTAAATATAATCATTATTGAGCCATAGTAATAGCATTGCTTATTGACCTTCTTAGCGATCGTACCCCCTGTGCTTCAAATAAGATTTCTCGTAGCCCCAATCCATTTTCAACACAATTTCTGTTGGTACCTAACCTATTAAAATCAGTAAGCCCATTCACAAAATCGCGCGTAGCGCGAACACTATTTTCTAGTTGAATAAATTGGCCAAGAAAATATATGGTTGCCATACTGACCTGATGAGATAGCCATATACCCTACGCAACGCAAGCTACGACTTTTTGATATATTACTATTCCCTATGACAGTTTCATAGATTGTTGCGTCCAGGGCCGTAGCAGCACTACGTCAGGCTCCCAAAAAACGTTAGTCTTGGCCCCCCCATAGGGTGATAAACCGAACTTCTGCCCCCATACCCCCCCCTCACACTGTACGCTGTTTACCGCTACTAAACATCTACATTGGGTTCCGTTTGGGGAGTCAGCTTTTCTCGCCTAAACGCGCCAAGCGCGAGAAATTTCTATAATTCATGACTGAATCGGTCATTATGGACGGGAATTGCATATATATTGCTAGCAAATTTTTCCTCTCTCTGCTCACGTAATCTGATTATCAGTAGAGCAGAGTGAGGTGTGCTTGAAAAGGTGTATGACCCCACAATAATAATCAAACATCTCCGGGTCTATACCCGTTGGCAGGAACGAAACGACACTTCGTCAGTCCACCCCAAAAAGACGGGAATCTTAGGCTCCCATTGGGGGATAAACCGACTCCCCTCACGTTGTTCGCCTTTGCCACGTACCGTTTAGTGAGCCAGCACCAGGCGCGAAAATTTTCAATAATTCATGATAAAATCGGTCAATAAGATCGGGAATTGCATATATATTGCTATCAATTTCTTGTCCTCTCCGCTCACGTGATCAGATTTACCAGTAGAGCTGAGTGAGGTGTCTTGAAACTGTAGAGCCCGTAAATAATAATTATTCATCTTCGGGCCGGCGGACCCGCTGGTATAACTTCGTTACGTGATGTTATTTCGTGACCTCCTGCCTGCTATATCAAAAAATATAGAATCGCCTAAACGTACTAAACTAAAAGATCACACGATTTCAAATTGGTATTTCTTAACTGGCATATAATTTTTCCCTGCGGGATGGTATTTGTCTAGTAAGGTTCAGATTGCCAAGACAGGAACTTTCGGCGCCAGTCATTTAGGCGCCTAAAGACAATTTAACTTATATGTATTTTGTATAGATAAGGAAGCTTTCGGTCAGGATAAGGGCAGTCATTTTCGGCCAAGGTTTTCTCGCTGTCGATCGTTCTGTCTCACCTCTTGGAGTCACATGTTACATGGCCTAAAACTTTATATGTCTTGGTGCATCGCGGCAAGGTAATGGCCAACGGTGATATGCCTATTTCTATAAATCTTGCGTGTTTTTCTTGGGGGAAGAGTACCTAATAATCCACATATCTGGCAATTTGAAATCGCGCGTCGGCGCGAAAATATTTTGAAAAAGTTGCATAATTTTTCAAAAAAGACTATAATTTATGCTAATTCTCGAAATAATATTGGGCCCCCTTCGAGCTCGCCCCCCCCAATTGGGGTTTGGGATGCGGCAGTTACGGCCCTGGTTGCGTCCTTATAGGATTGCCAAGTCACCATTCCGAGTCGCATATCCTCCTCCGATTTCAGCGTTTGACCCAGCTCAAGTCGAGTTATTTTACGACAAGGTCGCACCCCAATCCAAATCACAATTTTCAGTCACGAATCATCAATGCATCACGTTTTATCATCATGAGTTAGAAATGTGACGTAATAACTGATCTTCTACCTCATGGTAGTTGTTAGAAGTGATGTGATAATGATGTTTGTTGAGATCTCAGTAATTTCTATAGTAGTTTTAGCGTGAACTTCAAGTTCCTATACCTAAAAAAAGATATATGGCACTTGATTGTATCGTTGAATACTTATTTTCCAAAATGCCGTCGCGGGCCGCATGCGGCCCGCAGGCCGCGTGTTTGAGACCTCTGCTCTAGAACATGCATAAAGCTGAAGAGGTAAACGATTGAGTATGAGTATGAGTCGAATTAGGCTGAGGACGTGTACCGAGAATAGTGGAGTACGGTCCTAAATCGCGGAACAGTCAAACTATACTGATGAAGGAATCTCAAACATCTAACAGTCAGCAAAGATTTGGGGATGTAGTCAGGAAAATAATTATGATTATTACCGTCTGCTTTATGGTGTGGTTAATAAAAATCGTCTTTCAATACTCGAATCTTGACAATTTATGCTCGATTAAAGTTCTAATCATTTTAGGGTTACCCAGCACACAATCGTAGTGTGGATATAGATGACCACTAAGGGTCTTCAAAAATGACTTTTTTTTCAAATCGTACTGGCTACTTGATAAAATCGTTAGGCTACGTAATTTAAGCCTACACACCAAATTTGGTTCCATTCCAATCAGTAGCCGTATTGCTACAGGAGAAGAAAGTTTCTATTTATTATATAAAAATAGATAACAAAAAATTTGACAATTTTCTGTTCACCCCATGAAAGTGTTAGGTTGTCTATAGAAATCATGTTTACCGAATTTGGATTATGAATAAAATAGTATTTACGGTGACCAATTCTTTATTTATTTATTATAGTATATTAGAGTAAATACTATTTCATTCAAATCCAAATTTTTCGACGGCAATAACTCCGCTTCCACTGGTTGGAATTTTTTGTTATTTATTTTTTTATAATAAATAGAAACTTTTTTATCCTGTAGCAACGCGGCTACCGGCTACTGACTGGAATTGAACCGAATTTGGTGTGTAGGCCTAAATTAGGTAACCTAACAATTTTATCAAGTAGCCAGTACGATTTGAGAAATATTCATTTTTGAAGACCCCTAACGACCACTTCGTGCTTTTCCTCAACTGCCTGATACGAATTAGAACTAGTGAATTGGTATCAAATTATAAGAAGGTATGCACAGGCAGTCATAATTAGGTTGGAATTTGTCCGGATCACAATTGAAATCACGGGATCGGGATTTTCAAGAAGTTTTACTCCTTAAACCGGGATTTCCCGACATTAGCAAAGCATTGGAAAATACACATATAAACTACCGACGCCAAATATGAGAACACCGAGAATGTCATCGTGCTTCGACGGTTTCTGATTTTCATTACCCAGAATGACCTTTCTATTCGAAATTCGCATTCTTCCACAAATCTTTATGAAACAGACCTGAACAATAGCAATCTCTGTCTATCGATGGACCTACTCGTTAACGAGATAACTTGCACGCAATTTAAATGAGCAGCTACAGTATGATATTTTACCGCTAACTGCCGGTCGGCAAATGTAAGCCATGAAGTTTTAGCAGCTAATCAGCAAACTGCTTCATATGATCCACCTGCGGGCAACTTCTCCAGTCGGCAGGCCGGATTGCTGAATCGATACATTATTAGCCTACTTATCCACATATACACGGAATAGATCGTATTCACTTCAAAGCTATTTCTCGCCGATAATGACGAAGACAACGTGGATTTGAGAACAGCATTGTCATACAGGCGCCGCCATATCTGCTTCTCTCTGATCAATTAACACACGGTGTAATCATAATGTCCTATAATTACCGGCTTGCCGAGCGCGAAATTTGATAAAGCGGGTATCAATCGAAAGCCACCGCGGTACTGATTGCGAGATTACAGATTTTATGCTGCTCGTTGCCCTGGAACCCCCCAAAATCAGCCTCGAAAGTTGCAGTATAACGGAGTTTGGTATTGTGACGCCACCTGGCCGTCTGGGAGCAAGTGGGAGCAGCGCAAACCGCAAGCGTATTGGCCATTGTTGCGCAACCGATTGGGCAGTCACACTCTCACTCTCGTGCGCACTTGCTCCCGAGTTGCTCAGACGTCATGGTTGCGTCACAATATCAAAGTACGTTACAATGCAACATTCGAGGCTGATTCTGGGGGGGTCCAGGGCCACGCGCAAAATAAAATTTATATTTACGCAATCAGTACCGCGGTAGCTTTCGATCGATACCAGTTTTATCAAAATTAACGTTCGGCAAGACGGAAAGTGTGGCGTAGACCAATCTCGCTGAGCCGTGAGATACCAATCTCACTGAGCCGTGAGATTTGGTTGTGTCCACATCATATAGGACACTATGGTGCAATCATTAATTAAGATTTCAAGGCGTTTGATAAGCCCGCCGCAAATTTACCAATATATCAATTCATTAGGGTTGAGTACATGGTAAATGCCGATAATGCAAGTCTTCTCGGTTCAACGAACTTACGCGTAACCTCTACTTTCGCAGGCTGCGCAGACACGTATGTAATAACAAACAGTCACTAAAATTTGACGTTTAAACAAGTAGTGGGGAATCTCGGCAGACTGTGGCCGCGGGTCACATTATCATGCAAGACGGGAAACTGTACGCGGGCCGGACAAAATGCCGTCGCGGGCCGTATGTTGCCCGTCCCTGGCTTACATTATCACAAATTTGACTTTCAATTGTTTCGCAAAAAGGCTTTCCGGAAAATGCTGCACAGACTCCGGTCGATAACCATCTAGTGAGGTCGCGGTCTAGGAATATCGAGCGTTGTTAGGTTTTAGCATTAACATGTATTAAACCTTGCAGCCTTATCTCGTTTAGGATTACAACGCAGTACGCATTTTTGATATATTATGTAGATTGAGATATGCAGTTTTGAGGAAATTTGAGTAAAACATAGCGATCGCGGCTGAAGAGGACTGGCGTAGTTCATTGTGAGCTTTCAAGACAATCAGCTGATATAATAACACTGCTGTTTTAGGCTTACCATATTTTGGAAATCTAAAAAGAGGACACTTTTTCAGAAATTTGAGACTTGCAAAACCGGAGAAGAATTCTCAAAAATCGGTGAATTTTTCCCACTTTGTGATCGGTTGACTAAAAAAAAGGTCCACTTTCAAAATACCGTTTTTCTCTCCACATTGCTAGGTGGTTGACTCAAAAAAGGTCAACTTTTCGCTCAGAGCTCTAAGCGTCACTTCTGTGCTAATTTACGGCATATCACTCGCATTTTGCTTTAAATGTGACCTACATTTTCAAAAAAGAGGACAAAATCTCTAAAAATAGGACAAAAAGGCGTCCTCTGGGGACACTTTCAAAAAAGTCAAAAAAGTATGGTAATCCTATCTTATATGTAAGTAAATATATAAGCTATATATAAGCAACTCATTACTGATCAAGCGATGGGGTGCCACGACCTATTTATCCCTTTGATCGGGTGGAAAACATTGGTTCTCCGATTTACGGCTATTCTTTTCCATGAACACCTACAAGCTACACCGATTACGTCGCATCAATCACGTCAGTGACTTACCGGGGATAGCCTAATAGAAGTTATAGCATAAAGGCGGTATTGATTATAATATGCATTGCATACATTTCCCATGATAACTGATTCACTCGATATATCCTAATAATATCAATTCTGCAGCCTTGAACTATACTGGAGTCACTAAACAGTATACCCGCCTGCATCATCGCCACTCTCGATAAGTCACGTCGCGCTAAAACTGAAACGCCCATGGTCAATGGTCACATTGGTCATGGGATCCGACGTCGTGACGAAAGCGTGTGCGCTTTGATATTGGGGAAATAACATGCAACGTTATGGTGCGCGTGCAGTCCGTGCACCATCTAGCGTGCCGGAGTCCAAAGAGAGCATAAGTGTATAAAAATCAATCTGTTTTGCCACTTTTTATCAATTTAATCAGTCACGTGCGGTGAAGTTCGGGGTTGGGGACGTAGATTCTCTTTTAGAATCACTTCGCAAAGATATAAATTCTAAAAGGCTAGCTGATTCAGTTGACGACTTTTTGCTATCACATTAGAACTTTTCGCACGCAGGCTGTGGCAATAAAGGACGTTGTGTCCGATAACCTGCGACGGTAACCTGGAACCCTCCGGCTACGAACATATAGCCACATACTCTTGATCTGACACAACGCTGCGTTCAACAAAATATTGCCTAAGATCAGAGGTGACCACGGCGGTAAACGAATAGTTATGCGGGTGTATTTACACGTAATGCAATTAGCATTGGCGGCCGTCATGCAATTTGAATTAAACCTATCGGTTCCAAAATTTCGGAGAGAGAGAAAGAGAGAGTCTTTATTTTCATCCAACCAAAATGCATGGAGACATTGCAATTCCACTTCAAAAATTCTCTTCGCGCTTCACGCGATCAGCGCAATTCAATTTTTCGATTGTAGTACCTATGAAGTGCGAGTCATATACAGTACCATTGCAAACGTCATACAAAAAGTTGACGCCCCATAAGACAGTACCAATTTGGAATCGCGTGCGTCTCACGACTTGATTTCTGGTACGTTTCGCCGATTCCACTATCTTTTCACCATAACCGACAATCATGATGGGAAGTCGAGTAACAACATATTGCAATGAAGTGATTAATAACAATGGGCACATCCGACAATGCACGATCATTAAAATACGTGCCCTAAATTTCGAATTCATCCCATCTATCAGATCTAACGGTAATTCTAATGAAATAGGGTGAGAAAGATACAAATTTGATAGTGATATGTGCAACTACTCATATTATTGACGATGTTCTTTCGTGAATTTTAATATGTTTTTGCGCTCCGACAACAATCGCGCTATATTTTCATGATATTATTACTCGCTATTTCGGTGCGCATAGTTAGTATATTTCCTCATGCAGTCTCGACACAAACACGGATATATGACTTACAGGTGGTCGAGTACGGCTATCCGCTGGAATGCGACCGACCGATCGTACGCTATTCCGTATCGACCTTCGATATTGATATCTTCTAGCGCCGAAATGTCATGGCCCCAATGCCGCAATGCCAAACTCCATTACAATGCAGACGTCACAGCTCAGTCATAAGATCAATCACTACACGCTTTTGACATCCTACCCACTGCTTCAGTGCTTAATTTTACCTATAAAGTCAGTAATTTGCTCTTTTCATTTTTAAGAGTAAGTTCTATGGAAGTGCGATAGAAACATGTTGTTGCTGCATCTTTTAAGCTCATAACTAGCTTTCTAGTGTAAGAGGTTATCAAGATATGATGAAATTGACTATTTTCGGCACGTTCTGTGAAAATGCACGACCACTAGATGGTGTATGAACCCAAAATTATGATAGAATTTATTTATTTACTATTTGGCACCTCATATCACGGCACTTTTTTGAAATTCAAAAATTTTCATTTTTCACTCCACCCTAATCAGCAAGCTGCCGCTGTCGCGATAATTAAGGCATATCTGATTATAGTCAATCAAGGGGGCACTGAGCCGTGATTTCGTGATTAATAGTCTTCGCGCCGTTCTATGTTCGGTGGCACGCCCATTCTTCAGTAGCTACTTTTAAATGCTCTGCACGAAATCTTAACCACTTTATTGTGAGCTTCTTCCAGGCTTATTGTATTTTTTAAACAATAATCTATAGAATGAGACAATACACCGAAGCATTTTCGAGATTTTTCTTATTTTGGACAACCCTAGCTGTCTAGTCAAACTGATGAACTTATTTTAAATTTTTGGTTAGTCAACTGTCCTCTGCTTCGGATCTTCAAATGTTGTCCAAGGGACGGCGCACCGAATTGATGAGTGCGCGCAGACTCATGAAAAACGGGGAAACATTGATTATGAGTGATATCTTTTTACCGATGAACCATTCTTATTATGGAGAGGTAATGTGTGTCCGAAGTTGACCTCGGTCAGAGTCGAACCCGCAACCTATTGGTGTTGCAGCCGTGGATTATACCACTGCGCTATCTCGCCGCGCGTACTATGCATTCGTTGCAATATATCCCTCAAATCTGCCTTGGCATCCGCTTCAGAGAGTTAGTTAGATCAACGACCCGACGATTATAAGTGTCTTATAGCAGCCTAGAACGAAAGTGGGCCTTGCTGTAAGTCGGCTGCACTTGCACATGAATCATGTGTATGATGAGCGATCTGGTGCAAATGAATATATATGCTAGTTGTCGACAGACCATGAATACCAGAGCTTATGCTTTGCCTTGCCAGTAATGTAAAGGTTGAAAGCAGATAGCTTCAAATATATTTGCGGAATACGCTACAACTGAAATACTGTCCGTAGAATGTCAATCGAGATATCTTTCCTTCCCTGCATCAGTCCTGCAAAACAATTACATTCCAAGTAATTATTCCGGGCTAAAACAAGTATAATGAATTCTTCGCCATAAATTTGTGGTTATTGATTGCAAAAAATCATTTATTCATCTCAGTCAATCAGTCAATCATTAAAAGTTTTGTCAATTCCATAACACCGCAAGATTGCAGTATAATGAAAATATGGATTTCGTGATATTCATCACCATGCACGGTTAATATGAGCAGTTAGGTCAGCATAGGACGGGTTGGGCAATTATTTTCCTCCGTGGGCCAAATGAGAAATAGAAAATACGTTGGCGGGCCGAGTGAAATTTTGTAGCTATATTCTCCAGCGTATTTTAATTTTATTTCTAAATTACATTGTTAATAAATGATGCTCCGAGCGAGATAGTGTAATGGTTGTGCGTCCGGCTTCTCGATCGGTAGGTCGTGGGTTCGATCCCCGGCCGGGTCAGACCAAAGACTCGAAAACTGGTATCCGCGGCTATCCTGCTAGGCGCTCAGCAATCACGGATAGCATGGAGGAGAATAAAACCGGGGGTGCAGACTAGATGACCTTACTATAAAGGCCGTATCGCATCTCCGTCGTCAAAGCATCTCGGTGGTGCAGGCGAAAAAGAATACCATCTCTCTCTCTCTCTCTCTCTCTCTCTCTCTCTCTGCTCAGTGAATGTGTTGATGTTAGGTAATGAGAAAGTGGCGGTTAATTATAAAATATTTATTTGCTGTCATGATTCGAAACAATGTTAAACATGATATCTTTTAACTCTCTTTAAACCACTATCCACGTTCTTCTATTAAGACAATAAAGCAGTGGTTCTCAAACTTTTTTAGGCACGCCCCCTTTATGATAGTGAAAAATCTCGCGCGACCTAATCCTATTATGTTATCTCAGCATATTGAAAAGAGCAACCAGAATGCTACCATCTCCAACGGACGGTTTGAAGGCATGGTAGATTATTGTTGTTCATGAGAGAATTCTGTGATATCAAAGTCGGACAATACACAGGGGATTAACCGTGTTACGAGCTAGGGTAGATCGCGAGCGCGACAAAAAATCATTTAACTTGGTCTTCGCGCCTCCCTTCAGATGCTTTCACGCCCCCCTCCCAAGTTCGAGAACCACCGCACTGGAATGTATTTGGGATAGTACAAAGCTTGTCTTGGTCGCTGCATTCCGAGCAGTGTGCAACTGTGCATGTGCATCTCAATTAGCTTTGATGTTGAGCGAAGGTTGCAGTTATTCGGAGATTCGCCCTTCCTTGACCGAGTGTTTCGTGTTTTCGTTATAATCAAAATCCTTAATCTCTACGACATGCTCCGCAAAAACTAAAAGGACGGGTTTACCCCTAACTCCAGTATACAAATATTTAGTGCTCGAAACCCTGTTTGAATTTCAGCTTTTGGCTTTCTCTTTTCGACATGCCCGTTCATCCTTTATGGGTGATAGATATGATGAGTCATACAGTAATCGCGAGCACTGGCCAGTGACCACTGATCGATTTTACGAATTACGGATTAGGAAACGCCTCACGTAAGAATTTGATACACGTACTGTGTAATGCAGAGGTCTCAAACACGCGGCCCGCGGGCCGCATGCGGCCTGCCAGAGCATTTTGTGCGACCCGCGGCGACATTTTAGATTTTTATTAATTTGACAATATATAAGTGTCACATATCTTTTCAGGTTATAAAGTGAAAATTCCCTCTTGAATTGCTCCGAAAGCCTGAAGGTATTCAGCAAACTTCACTATTGCATCATTTGCAAACGCTACCATATGCAGTGAAAGATTAGCTATTTCGCCACATTTCCCATTCATGATGACAAAACCTGACCCTTAGACGATTCGTGACTGAAATTTGTGAGTTGGGCTTGGACGCGACCTTTCTTAGAATTACCCAGACTCGGAGTGACTCGGAATGCCGTGAATTTGTTAGAATCATGGACCCAACAAACTAATCGCGTATCAGGGGAATATTAATAGATCTGAAGGGGGCAGATTGGTATTTCGCTAATTAAGCAAGTGGTTATGGAAACCATTGTCATTCTGTTGGTTACATCTTTGCAGGGTTGTAATGACTCGAGTCATGACTCGACTCGAGTCAGACTCGAGTCACGATTTTTTTATGACTCGACTTGACTCGAGTCATTTTCTTGAAAGGGGAAAATGACTCGACTCGACTCGAGTCAATATTTGGATTGAATCGACTTGTACTCGAGTCATTACGCATGACTCGACCCAAGTCATTGACTCGGCTTATTTTATATGACTTGAAGATGAAGAAATTTGCGAATCATAATGGCTAGATCAACGCATCCGACGAATTCTGCCGACATCGCTATTTGTCACCACTGCTTTCGTTGCACTTGTCTGATATCAGATATGCCGCCGTAAAAACAACAGAAAATGATACATAGTAGCAATGCATTGTACAAAATCGTCCAGTGATGAAGAGGTAATAGATCCTCCGCAATTAAAGTACTCAAGACTTTTCAATTATACAAGCAAACAATTGGATCAAAGTTCAATTAGAGCCAATGAAATGACTCAGATGGTGAAGAGACTGATAAGCTCATGTGTAGATTTGAAGGCGATGATTCTTTGCATTTTTATGCGACTAGAAAGAATGAGTATTAAATGCTCTTCAGTGTGGTTCAAAAATGCTTGTCAATTCCTGCATCGAGTGCACTAGTGGAGCGTGTATTCAGTAGATGTGGATTCATTGTACGGCCATGCCGCTTTAACATATTTGAGGATCTCCTTTCCACATTAGTATTTTTGAGGTGTAACTCATTGATTTGATCTGCTGTCTGTGAAAACACACGATGCCCCTCGTCCATTTGACGTTTTGTTAGGTATGTGCATTGTGCACGTGAAAAATAATGAATGGCTAATGTTGTGTGATGTTTGTACAATATGGCTGTTCTAAAATAACTTCTTTTTTATTTTACTGGGTGGTTACTTGATAAAATTGTTATGTTGCATAAAAGGAACACTGAATCTGGCTTAATTTGAAAAAAGTGGAATCAATGATGTGAGAGGAGAATATTTTGGATTTGAAAATAAATGGAGTATTTTAGTGAAAAATTCTTTCATATATTATAATTACATAGTAGTAAGCCGACTATTTTTTCATATCCAAAACATTCTACTCTAATAACTTCACTTTTTCTAGTTGGAATTGAGTCAAATTTGCTATGAATCATATTTTTACACAATGTAACAATATCATGAGATAGCCGGTAAAATTCGAAAATCTCTATTTGTAATTAGTCTAAAATTTTCTTTCATAGCATTGCTTTCTAATGGTTGGAATTGAGCCAAATTTGATTTTTTAGGCAATCTAGCAATTTTAAGAAGTAGCCGGAAAATTTGAAAAAATGTTTTTGAACAGCCCCATTGTACAATTATTTCTCCAATGCTGTAACTGCGATGTAGTCTGTAATGCAATTGGGAAAACCTTTAGTATAATCAAAGGGTATCTGTTCTGTTGTCACTGCACAATGCACATAGTTGCATGCACGCTTTTACAGCATGCTGGCCTATTGTAAATACCTCTACATAAACATGCATCTATTGATTCTCTATCAACTAGTATCTTGACGTGAATTTGTTGGTTCTCTATCAGCTATTCGTGAACTATCGTCGATGTGTTCATAATAAAAACTGAATGCTTGTATTGGTGATGTATCAGACTGACAAGAGAGATATTCGATTTTAAGTTCTAAGATTAGTAAAGTTATCTTTAGCATCGGTTAATGAGGCCAGGACCTGTCCGCTATCTGCCTAAATAAACACGTGCCAAGACTCTGATAGGGACAAAATGAGCATGTTTCGCAAACAAGGAATTCGATATTACCCAAGCAGGATTGAAAACATGAGTTGAACATGACTTCAATACTGTGACTTGGACTCGACTCGAGTCATAACACCATGACTCGGACTTGACCCTTTAAACGGTGACTTGGACTCGGACTCGAGTCTGTGATGAATTGAAAATGACTCGACTCGACTCGAGTCAAAACCACAAAAGTATGATTGACTCGTGACTCGGAACCATGTGACTTGGTTACAACCCTGCATCTTTGGTCGCTAAACCATGTTATTAAGGCCACTCAAAAGGTACCGAGTACCGTATGTGGTACGCTCCAATGATGTAACAACAATGGGCCGTTCAGCGTTCCGACATCTCAATAACTAGGACACATTCATTAATATATTTATATTTTTTCTGCTCCTATATTTGAAGATATTTGACCATGAGATTAATGGCCCACTTATCAGAAGTATACCCGAATCTTGGATTGGAGTCACAGCTCAACCTAAAAATGTTTTGATGTCAGATCAGTCTCTATTATCAATCTGTTATTCACAATATTCAATAGTAGCTGCAAAATTATGACCCGATAGCTTTCATGATGGCATCATACATTTGTCCTCCCATATGGTGTCTATATCGTATAATTAATATATATCAAGTACAACAACGATTCTATTCAAATAGTTATAAATGTGATGATTCTTTTCGTGCCAGGCCTGAATTAATACAATAGTAAATCACATTTTGACGATGTGTGTTTACTGTCAGTCTGCTGGATCGGCTCACTCTCAATAGGACGATTCATTCCCGCCAAATAAGGCCTACTTGGAAAGACATAGAATACTCTATAAATGCTGCGGCCCGCGGCGTCGTCAAAACTGTAAAACTGGCCCGCGAGCACATTTGAGTTTGAGACCTCTGGTGTAATGCGTAATGAGACAATGGCAAGAAAAAAATTTGACCTAAACTATATGCAAAGATTGGTTTCTGGCAAATTTTTGCTACTCATTCTTCGCCACATTGACTTTATTTTAAATCTGGATTACGCATGCGAGGTACGTAGGCAGCGTAATCGTGGCATATTATTGAACAGGCTTCAAAGTAAACGAATTTCCTGTTTAGTTGATACGGCCTATGATTTTAGTCCACGCATCACCATTCAAAAAGCAGGTTCAATGTTATGAATTCCAAGTAACCTTTCGCGGGCCGCACAGAATGGCTTCGCGAGCCGCACTTTGCCCAGGCCTGGTATAGGGCCAACGCTCGCTTCTCGTTCGTATTCGTTGTACGAACCGAGGCAGGTTCTGCCCCGTGAACTAACAGAATTCCCTAGAAATAAGTTTGCGTTCGTTATATGATCTTTGTAACTGTCCGAAGAGGATGTTCACTATCACCCAGATTTACCGGGATCGATAGACTTAGATGGGACATATATAATATTACAACGGATACGGGTTGGTGCTGACTGTTGGTGTTGCATTCCTATGAAATTTATGTTATAAGCGTCACTTACATTGAATTTTGCTGCCATAGTAATTACCTTGGAGTATACTCTGTGTGAGGTATTCCAACATGAAGAAATAATGACTCATATCGCCCTATTAGTTTTGAAATTGCATGGAATCATGTTTAACGCGGTCTGCCGTTAGCCTATCTATATGCAATATGTAGGGACATGTGTATCTACATCCACACATCAACTTGCACGACTTGAACTAAAATTATTTTATGACTTGTAAATGAGTCACGATTGGAAAATGCGAGACAACTTGTCTCGTGACGACATTTGCTTCTACTCCAAATGAATGGGGGATCGAAAGTATAGTGACTTGATCCAAACACTGTTTCGCGCCGAAGACGAAGGTTAGCCAAACGTTCGCAACACCCCTATTACATATATACAATTTTAATTAATTTGCCGTCTGCAGTGGAACGCACGGAGTACAGATTTTCCTACGACCTTACCTGATTTGTGGAAATTACCGTCTTTTGCAACGGAGCCATCCCGCAGGGCAGTCGTGATATCTGTAAAACATGATGATATCAAGACCGCATAAACAAAGATGGCCGGAATGGTCCATGTTTAGCAGGCCGAAAGAACGTACAATATAAGATCGTGTCAAATGTGAAGCATATATACAGGATCGTAACTGCCGCACCCCAAGCCAACAATGGGGCCGAGCTCGAAAGGGGCTCAAATTTATTACGTGAATTTACAAAAATCATAGATTTTTAGGGGGGAAATTTACGCAACTTCTAACGTTGTCAAATGTTTTCATTATTGCATACCCTTCCCCCAACAAAAAATACGCATAATTTATAAAAATGGTCACTTCGGCGTCCGCCGTTACCGAGCCACGACGCACCAAGACATATGAAGGCCAAGTAACATGCGACCCCAAGAAGTGTGCCAGAACGATCAGCAGCGAGAAGACCTTGACAGTAAAGGACTGCTCTTGTGCTGACCGAAAAATTCGATGTATATTAGAGTTGCCATACGTCCGTAATTTCCCGGACATGTCCGGAATTTCACTGTTCGAACTTGCGTCCGGAAAGAATTTCTAAAATATGCCTGAATGTCCGGAATTTTGAAGGCTTGACGTAAGCTCATAACTTTTTCGTAAATCAACATATTAACATTATTTTGGGGAATATATATGCTACATGATATTTTCCTCGCGCTGCTATCACATTTATTGATTTTAATATGGGAACTACCACTAAAGTTACCATATTTTGGAATCACGAAAGGAGGGCACATTTTCAAAATTAAAAAAAGTTCAACTTTTTGCTGAGCGACCAAAATACTGTTTTTTCCTTCACTTTATCAGGTGGTTGACTTGAAAAAAAGGTCAACTTCTCACTCAGCTCCAGAAATACCCGCCGGAGCGTCACTTCGGTGCTGATTTACGGCATCTCGGAGGACTTTTGGTCAAATTCCTAACAAAGACGACAAAATCTCAAAAAGGTGGACATTTAGAGGCTTCCTCGGATGACATTTTTATAAACCTGAAAAGGGAGGACGTATGGCATGTAGCAAGCCCCCCCAGAAGGTTCATCGATTACCCTATGGTAGGCCCAACATAGTTGTTTAATTGGGCGGGAAGGGACTGGGAAAATGTGGTTTCGGTCACGCTGACACAATACACAGCCACATACAACTCCTGAGCCGGATCCTGGCCACCTCTGGTTTATAAGCAAAGCTTTGCTAGTGTGACGTCATATTTACAGACAATGTGCTCATAACTCATTTTGAAATCCTCTAGTGGGCGCTAAAGAGTGCCCGGAATTTGGGTCACAGTAATACGGTAATTCTAATATATATACATATATGTTAAATTGTCCATATGTGCCTAAATGGCTGGCGCCGAATCCTCCTGTCCTGGCGATCTGAGCACCGGAAGACAAACGCCAACCCGCAGGGAACATTATTTGCCAGTACAGAAATACCAATATGAAATCTTGTGCGTCTTTTAGTTTAGTACATTTGTGCGATTTCAATATTTTTTGACATAGCACGAACAGTATCATGCAGGGAAGTCATTATACCAACGGGTCCACCCGAAGATGTGTAATTATTATGTTTAGGGGTCATACCTTTTCCAACACACCTCACTTGTCTCTACCGGTAAATCTGATTACGTGAGCAGGGAGAGGATAAAATTGATAGTGATATATATGCAATTCCCGATCGTATTGACCGATTCAATCATGAATTATAGCTCACTCACTACGCAGACACCCAATGTAGATGATAAGTATAGCGGCAAAAAGCGCACAGCGTGGGAGGGGGCTGTCTAGGGTGAACCTCATGACGCCACTTGACGTTATTTCAGTGAAGTGATAGCCTATAACAATGAACACGAAACCTAGCGACGACTCAGTCCACATATTAATGCCGCAATGCTGACGTAGGCCTACATATTGTCGTTTTAAACGTCACCAAATGTATCATCTGGAACAATCGAATCATATAACAATGTTTATTTTTTTAGCTGCCGGCGCCATGCATATAGTGGTCCGAAATGTCATAGTAGGGTATATCTTATACATAACGTTCCTGAGAATATTTTGCGTTATCAGACCTGGTTACAAGGCAAGCAAGAAACAAGTTGTCGACCTGAGAAGAGTTACAATTTGCTGACATATGCCTCGTTATTGATTCCGAGACGAAATCTCTGATAGTATCGATTCAATGCACTTTACCGCCGACCTGCTTAAACAAGAGCACCTGCACCTACTTTGTCTCGTGAGGTGGAGTCGGTTGCAGTAGGGTATCATCTTGTTTCTTGCGGGACGATTCGACTATCGCGTTTGCAAAAAATAGCCCTGTTTTCGACCCAGGTACTGTGTCAGATCCCATATTCAAGTAAATGATGCACAATATAATCGTTAGCATTGTCCGCATAGTTTCTGCGCATTCTCTGCAAAGAATGTTCAATTATCAATATCGATTGTGATCTCAAGTAAAAATATGTGAGCGGATGTCCGCCGATGACATTGTATTTTTTGTCGATAGGGTGATTTTCTTTGTTGACAGAGGTTTCAAACATACGGCCCGTGAAGTAATTCTGAGTATATTCAAAAATGCTTATATTTCCACCATATTTCTAACAAATGCTTTGATTTATAGTAAGAAATACCTGTATCAGATAATTCGGAGAGGGCAAAAAAGACCATAAATAGGTGTACTATCTAAGACAAATCACATTTTCTGTACAAATTTTGGTTACTTGCAAATTAAGTGGACATCATCACCAACGCGTTTGCGTTAAATATATACGCGCCATGTTTGGTGACATATCTATTTGTGAAAGCAATTTCTCAGACATTTTGCGAACTTCATTCAGCGAGTATATACATGTAGAGGGCTGACGAATTCCCAATGTTGCCACTAATCTCAGTGAGTGGCTTCGGAACATCGAGTTTAGGTCAGGAATTTGACATTCGACATAGTTTCAATCGAAACTTATCATCCCTCGTATATTCATTCGAAAATGTCTACGCATCTAGCTCGTTAATGTCATTTAGTAGCCTACTACCGAATTCTGTAAACTTGAACTCATCGATTTTAATCTATCGGCAGCGAATACACAGGAAATGGATGATCCACATATACAGAACTTCAAAAAAGAGTAACCGGCCGGCTACATAAACGGCTAAGTTGCACACAGTAGCCTAATGTGGCAATGTTCTTACGGCGCCTTATATATTTTCTTATGTAGCTTAGCTGTTACGATTATCTCCTGTAATTACACGACAATCTAAGACATTGTAATTGACATGAGAATAAATCGAATCCTCTTCTACGGTAAAAAAATAAAATCATATGATTGAAAGCTCGTTTACGCTTCTCTTCACCCACCTTGGCGGACTAAATCCCATCGTTCGTAACCCTTCGCGAGGCGTACCAGTACTAGGAACGAAGAATTTAAATGTCCTTCGATCCGTATCCCTCCCTCTCTCTCTCTCTCTCTCTCTCTGTGCCGCCATATAGGATGGAGTCCGGAACGAAATTTGTGTCAACGCTAGGTCTCTCGCAGATCGGCGTTCGAAGCATACCTTAGCGTCTCACTCTTGCATTCATCCGATGACCGTGTTGGCGAATCAATATATGAATATTCTCATCGCATAATGTTTTTCGCCACGATATTTGTTTTCCCATTTGATATGGCTGGATTTAAATTGGACTAAATTGCGGTCGATAAACACAATTAGACGACGATGCTGTATATCACGGTGTAAAATGTTATTTACTTGATCTTCGAAGATGAAATAAATTATCGAAAGTTTTACCGAGGTAGGAAGAAAGCAGTTCCACTGCATAATATTTACGGCATACGGTGAACAGCTTACCGAGGTTTGCGGTGACGTTCATTGCTGCACTCAAATCTTGTTGTGCTTGCAAGTTTTTATCAATGGATTAATTAAATACCTGTTGCTTTAGAATCCTGTGAACTTTCAACATTCCCATGGACCTTCTGAAGTCTAGTAACAGTCCCGCTTGTTAGCATTTAGGAAGGTGGTTCTTAACCTTGTCTCCAGCGCCCCCCTAGGGGCGATATGAATTTTGAAGGGGGCGGAAACACTCAGGGGGCGAAATGGGGGGCGCTGGGCACAGGGGGTGGTATGGGGGGCGCTGAAGAAAAATAGCCTCGCAGTAGATCAGACCTGGGCAAAGTGTGGCCCGCGGACCAAATGCGGCCCGCGAAGCTATTCTGTGCGGCCCGCGAAAGGTGGCTTGGAATTCAAAACATACAACTTTCTTTTTGAATGACTAAAACCATAGGCTGTATCAAATGAACAGGAAATTCGTTTACTTTGAAGCATGTTCATCAATATGACACGATTACATTGCCTACGTACCTCGCATGCGTAATCCTGATTCAAAATAAAGGCAATGTGGCAAAGTATGAGTAGCAATTGAAGTCACAAGAAATCTCTCTTTCCATATAGTTTAGTTCAGACTTTCCTTTTCACATTATGCGTTACACGGTATATGTTTCAAATTGTTACGTGATACGTTTGCAAGTCCCTACTTCGTAAAACAAGTCAATCAGTGCTCGCAATTCTATATGACTCGTCATATCTATCACCCATAAAGGATTAACGGGCATGCCAAAATAAAAATAAAGCAGAAAACTGAATTCAAAGAAGGTTTAGATTTAGAATTTAGAGCACTAAATATTTGTATACTGGAGTCAGGGGTAAACCCGTCCTTTCAGTTTTTGCCAAGCATGTTGGTGAGATTAAGTATTTTAAGTTGGTCTTATGACAAAAACACGAAACACTCGGTCAAGGGAGGGCAAAGTTCTGAATAACTGCAAGCTTCGCTCAACATAAAGGCTATTTAAGCTGCACACTGCTCGGAAGGAAGTGAACAAGAAAATAAGCTTTGTACTATTGCATTTATACATTTCGGTGCAGTGGTTCTCAAACTGGGGGCGTGAAAGCATCAGATAGAGGGCGCGAAGCCGAAGTTTATTAAAAACATTTTCGCGCTCCGCGCGATATACCTCCAGCTTATAGTTATTGCTCTGTGTATTGTCCGACTTGGATATTTCAGAATTCTCTCATCAACAGCCATAATTCCATGCCATCAAACTATCCGCTGGGATTGCTAGCATTCAGGTTGCACTTTTTAATATTTTGTGATATCATGAAAAGAGTGGGTGCGAAATTGTTCACTATCATAAAGAGGAGCATGCCTAAAAAAGTTTGAGAACCACTGTTTTAAAGTCTTAATAGATGAACGTAGTTAGGGGTTTAAAAAGATTTAAAAATGTATCATGTTTAACATTGTTTCGAATCATGACGGCAAATAGATATTTTTTAGGTAACCGTCAATTTCTCATTACATAATATCAATCAACACATTCAATGAGCAGCATTTATCAATAATGTAATATAGAAATGAAATTAAAATACACTGGAGAATATAGCTAAAAATTTTCACTCGGCCCGCCAACCTATTTTCTACTTCTCGTTTGGCCCGCGGAGGAAAATAATTGCCCACCCCTGCAGTAGATGGTGTACTACGGACATATGATTATATAGTAGAACAACAGTTTTATATATCGCTGAGTTCTCATGGCAAAACTATAGACAAAATCTGTCAAAAACGACGTTTTTCGTTGCGCTCATCGCGAAATATTCACCGATCATGTTTCGATGAATGCAGTCGTTTATTTGGATAAATCTGTCGTGGCGCACCAGACCGATAAGGTGACAAGCGCCCCAATGTCCCATTTTCAAAACTAATAATAATAATAATAAATGTAAAATCAATTTAGCGTAGCTTTGGATTCCCAATTCCACGTTATAACACTCCCGTCACGCTAGCTACTCGACACCTTCCTTTTTTTTCTTCATTATATCGCATTTTTGTGGTGTTTTGAAATGATGAGAATATTAATAAAATGATACTGAAACTGATAGCTCGCGTTATTTTCCACAAAACTATTTGAACTAAGTATTTTATCCTGCAGATCACTGCCTGTCGAAATCGAAAAGGCACCGTAGGCTACGGTACAACTTTTGAGTGTGATGCTCTTTGTACATTAAAGATATTTTGAAGCTTTCTGGCCGAAATAGGTAACTAAATATACTTGTATTTGAGAGCTACAAAATTAAATCGTCAGAATATTTCTTCATCGTATCACAAAGAATGATACTGCTTAGTGTTGTTATACCCTCATTCTTGTTAAAGTTAAGAGCTTGGTGCTGGACTAAATTTAATGTGAGCAAATCTCTATAACATTCTTAGTTGATTTAGTAGTCACACAAAGCATTAAACCAAAACATGACGTATTACAATTAACTTCCCCGTATTGCCAATCGCAGGGGAGAATTGGGGATGTGTACATCGATCTCGAACCAAATGCTATAAGCCCGTTGGTTTTACCCGATGGTTGTTATAACAACCTGGACTTGATCCTGAAAATAGCACATACAATTCTACCGTTACTTAGTCGATTGGTCTAATAGTGAAGTCCTAACGCGAAAACGGAGTTCGACCACTTACCCATTGTTTTTACTACAGTCCTTAAAATAGGGGGGGGCGCGAGACTCGGGCAATTTTTGAAAGGGGGCGGTGGAGAAAAAAAGAGTTGAGAACCACTGATTCAGGATGATGATAAAATATGTCGCCAGTACGAAATGTATTCTTAGCAAAACATCATACAATACAATAGCATCCAATCCAACCCTATTTATATAGTATACTATATGTCCTGTTCCCTCGAGGAGCATATGTGTTATATTTTATTTCTAATTCATAATGTCCGATGGTGCGAGATGCTACTGAATATAGCGGGGAATCGGTATCTTTTGACATTGAAAAGAATGTGCAAGTGTGCAGTATGCGCCAGTGGAATAGGAAGCATTTCTATCTCATCTCAAGCTTTCATAGCAGGCTTGTACGACGAGCAGATTGCTTTCTTATAGTCGGTAGGCTACAGGGCAGTTCTTCTTCAATCACCAATCAATAATAACAACTCATATAATAGATTTGATCTGTAACAGAATGTTGCCGACCCGTATATTGCAAGATGGCTTATTCACTTTGCAAGCGCAACTATACTAGCATAAACAGCATAATTCCATCCCATGCATGGTCAAGGTTAAGACTTTGTTGAAGCAATTGCTGATCTGCAATTTCAATTGCACAGGTGAATCGTGCCCGGACTTTTGTCAATTGACATCACGTCCTAATCTAATCTCACTGCTAATTTCAAATCAATTAAAATCGCAAATCCGCCAAATACAGACAAAATATTCACATCCTGCTTTGAAAGTCGATGTCGACGACGTGCTCATCTCTTCTGGTGCACAAACATGTCAAATGTTTGATTCCCATATTAGAATTATGAAATCAAACTGGCGCCCACACCCAGTACGCCGTCTTCTATAACATAAAAAATATCCTACTTATCCCATCTTCCTGATTGAGCCTAATTCGCAATGTAGTTTTCGTCTTTTCGTCGGATTATCCGGATTAAGAAGTCACCCAAGTTGACGAAATGATACTTTCGTAATCCGTGTGAAGTACCTGAAGCACGATCGGTTTATGTTTAATGCATCATGTATCACCAGAATGCTCTCCAAAGTGGTGTGGACACGGGCGTGACTGCAGAAACGGATCGACGACTCAACGTAATCCGTTTCGATTGTGACGACTTTTGAAATGCGGGATAACGATTACCATTACACGGAATCTCTGACCATGCACTCGGACACGGTTGCGAATACATTAGAAAGTAACCACTCATATTCACGATTCCATTGTGATTTGTTCCTCGAACTTCAGAAAAGTATGCTGCAAACTCTAGCAAATTGAAGGGTTGTTTTAATGAGATGCGCACGCCATATACAAAATTATGGAGAAATATGCAAGTCGAATTGACTCAAATAGTAATAATAAATCCGTGGTTAGTTATGTCCGGTGTATAATAGACGATTAACGAAAGCGGCGGAACAGGTAACGGCAAACGCGAGACATTTCTATTTATTTTGATCGTCTTACTATACGCACCAACATCGAAAAGTAATACTATGGAAAGTCAGTGTGCATGCGTAGTCTACTCGCGACTCCAACATTTTTACTACTGTGAACAATTTTGTGCATATACTATTGATGCTTTCATGCATAAATATATTAAATTTCCACCCCCTTTCTCGGGGAGGTGATGTCTTTGAGAATGTAAGGCACGCAATCATATAATATATATCTTCAACCGTGTTCATGCTCAACATAAGGAATAGAGTCCGACTAATATCGGATTTTAGTCTACACTGATAAAACAGTTAACCAGTAACTTCTCCGATAATCCAGATATATTCAGCCCATATTCTAATGATACGGGTTATCTAGCTTGAGGCGCGTTTCCAAAACTTCAATGGATATATTTTAAACGCTTTACAGTCATTGATATGCTTGGACATGAAATCAACCATAGAGGCTGCATCTGGACTCCTGTAGGTTATCAGAAATAGATCAATATTCATATTCTAGCAGTTGAAGATTATAGTACTGCGACTCCACCATGTTGTAACGTCATGGAAATTTATGATATTTGTTACCACTAATGACCGATGCAGATTTTACTTTCAAAGTGTCACATTACTGGCAAATCGATATTAATTGCTCGGGCATACTTGAACAACTGGATAATTCTAGTTTTCCAAGTAGAGTTATTAGAGCAAAATGCTGGTAACCTAATTATAATCTAATTTGTGAAATGTTTCTTTGCTCTAATTCTAATCCTAATAATCTAATTTGTGAAATGTTTCTATAGTCTATTTTTAATTCTATTCTAATTTCTGGATATCCCGAAAATGCTACAAGAGAACGGGAAATTACGCAACAAGCCAAGCTCGGTGTACAGACTTTTGCCATTCACATGCCTATGAGATGCTTGGATATGAACTGAATTTGATTAAATTTCCAAGTTTTCCTGAATTCACTAGTTCTGATATGGAAAAAAACTGTTTAGCTATAACTCTAGTTCTAGTCTAATTAGGAAAAAACTGTGTAGCTCTGATACAGAGGTCTCAAACTCAAATGTGCTCGCTGATGACGCCGCGGGCCGCAGCATCAATAGTAGGGGTATTCAAGGCATCCAGGTAGGTCTTATTTGACGGCACCTTGCAGACAGGCATTTCACAAACATCGCGAAAATGTAATTTGTTATTATACTATTCCCGCTTGGCACAAAAAATCACAATTTCAAATATTTGGATGAATTAATTTTTGAGGAGGGCATAATTTGTTAAAATAATGAGGTATAGACATCATGCGAGAGTACGCATGATAACATCGTAAAAACTGTCGGGTTATAATGCTGCAGCTTGTGGAACTTTGACGTGCCACAATGTTGTGTAGAATGTTTTACTATTTACTAAAGATTGATCTGATATCAGAGCATGTGAACGGTGTTGCCTAATCCGGGTTTCTGATATAGTCGTGATAAGCAGTGTTGGGATGACTCGAGCCACATTTTTCGTATGACTTGACTCGAGTCAATTTGCTCTGAAATGTGGATTGACTCGTGACTCGGAGCAAAATTCACAAGTCAATTTCAAGTCATCAAATAATCTGTGTCGATAAAAATCACTGTATCTTGTATATGTTCGGATTGTTCGCAAAACGCTGGTGTAACCCGTGAGAGCGACCAATCATTTATTGAACGTGTGTTTGACTGAGCCTCCATTGCTCTCTCACAAATAAATTGACAACAAGCGAAGTGACCGAAGCTTACAGCTTACGTTGTCGTAAACTAGTATTAAAGTAATTTAGTAGCAGAATATATATTTCTGTTCTCTGTTCTTACCTTAACCAAACCTCTTGTTTTATTGAAATTGAATTCGAATACAATTTATATACTCCCCAGCAATTGGCGCAGGCTCGAATTGTATCATATCAATATGTAAATGGGTGATGTATTAGTTCTCAGCAATTAGTTTCTCTATTCTCAATTCTCTATTTTGGCTGGTAACTATAAACTGAGGCTATGCAATTACTTAGGTAGTTTGGCAGTTCTACGTATATGTGAGCTATGCAGCGCCTTCTTGCATGTACATTTAACTCTATATTCGTTCATCGTTTCTGATCCAATGACCACTCAATCTGTATTTCATACAGCTAGCAAAATGCAATGACGTAATCATGCCTCATACTTCGAAAAGGCAACTTAACTTGAATTGTGACTTTACTCGTGACTTTACTTGACTTGACTCGACCTGACTCGAGTCACCTCCAAAAATCTAGTGACTCGACTTGACTCGAGTCACTTTCGAAAATCGAATGACTTTACTCGAGTCAAAATGTGCAATGAATCGAAATGATTCGTGACTCGAAGGTAATGACTTGATCCCAACACTGGTGATAAGTTTTGCATTGTTTGTTTGTTTGCATTGTTTGTTTGTTATCCCTTGTGCTTTCAATAAGATTTCCCGTGCCCCTGTCAATTTTCAATACAATTTCTGATAGTATCCATATAAAGATCAGAAAGACGTAGCGCGAAGAATATTTTTCAGTTGAATAAATAGGCCCAAAAAATATTCCACAGCATATAGGCCTATTTCCACAATGCACCTCGTACCCCTGATGAGGTGATTCGTACCACAAAGGGGCCACGGACCACTGGTTATGAACCCATGGAATAAAAATGTCCAATCGCCGAAGAATC
The DNA here is from genome assembly GCF_051294905.1 of Botryllus schlosseri. NCBI lineage: Eukaryota > Metazoa > Chordata > Ascidiacea > Stolidobranchia > Styelidae > Botryllus > Botryllus schlosseri. The sequence goes on along the minus strand of NC_137237.1, from coordinate 34,240,443 downwards.
CGCCACCTTACTCGCCACAGATAAGAACATGGATAAAGACGACAAACAATACTTAGGATTTATCCAAATATACGTCACGGGGGCCACATAATGCCAATGGTTTCCACACTGACCTGATTACTTAAATATATATCCCACGCAACGCAAGCTACGGCCTTTTGATTTATTACTATATTCCCATGACAGTTTCATAGATTGTATCGTCCGTAGGATTACCAAGTTACTATTGCGAGACGCAACTCCTTCTCTGATTTCAACGTTTCACCCGACTCAACTCGAGTCATTTTTAATTTATCACCCAGTTCTTTCAAAATCGAGTAATTTGACGAAATATCGCACCAAACAAAATCACAATTTTCAGTCACGAATCATCAACGAGTCATGTCTTATCATCATGAACTAGAAATGTGACGTGATAGCGTAATAGTGATGTGATAGTGAAGTTTGTTGGGATTTCAGGTTTTTGAAGTAGTTTGACAGTGAACTTCAAGTTCTTAAATCTAAAAAAGATATATGACACTTGAATATATTGTTGAATACTTGTAATTCAAAAATGCCTTCGCGGGCCGCACGAAATAGTCTCGCGGGTCGAGTGTGTGAGACCTATGCTCTAATAGAATTCGAATCTAGTTTGGAAAAGCTGAGCTCTACTTAAGACTATTCGTGATGTGCTCGCGGGTTATCATCGGGCGTTCCCGTTGTTTTTACTACATTTCTTAAAGCATGATATTATTTCGTGACCTCCCGTAAAGATTGTCACTACACCAAAGATATCAGCCCAGCTGTACTCAGAACTTAGTGAGTACGTCTAAATTGTCGGAGTATTCGATTAGGTGTTGTCTACCTGAACTTAACATTGTGGTAAGATTTTATCACTGCTTTCACTTCTACTAAACCAGTGGTTCTGAAACCTTTTTAGTCACGCCCCCGTGATGATAGTGGAAAATTTCGCCCCCTTTACAACATATTAAGAAAACTATTAAAAACAGCAGCAAGAACGTTTGTAATCCAAGCGCATATTGTGATGGCATTTGAGGTCATGACTGTTGAGAGACCTCTCAATTATGAAATTAGGACTATACACAGAGCATTAATTACACTGGTCTACACGATTTTTGCGCCAGGACTTCTATGGGTCAGCTATGCCAAATTTGGGGGCGCTGAATACGAATCTGGCGTTATTTTTGCTCTCTCACATCACGTTTTTTGGGATATTATATATGTTGAATATTTCTACTATTTCGAGGTACTCAAATAGATTTGGGCTACTTGCAATGCTTACTGAAGGGGTAACGTTTAACAACTACTTCAACATCTACCTGAACAGTATTCTGGGTGAATTATAATTACATTTGCAATTTGGTTTTTGGTTAGTAGAAAGTAGTCCAGGGATAATATTGCACCACAATCATGAGTTAAATTGTCATAAGAAACGCGTGAAATAGCCTCTTAATCACGGTACCTGAATATATTTTTCAACGATTCTACCCATCGGTGGTGTCATCGTAGTCATTTTGCGTTAGCTACAACGATGCATCTTGCGATTTCGTATATGTACGGACCTTTCATTTCGTCTTCCACTTAAAATAGTTTTCAGATGTCTTGAAAATTATTACTTCTACTTGTAATTGAGTATAAGTGTAAGGCGCTACTTGTGCTACTTGAGTAGCAACGCCGATCACTTCGACCAACCCTAGTCCATCGTAAAATATTACGGCAAATCAGAAACCACCAAAAATGTAAGCCGTTTATATTTAGAACTGGCGTTTAATCATGTAAAACACTATGAAAAATAGTCGAAACCATATAAAAACATTACTAAAAATTAACCAATGCTCATCTCAGGCTCTCTTCCAGCATAAAACACATGGTGTTTGGTGTAGGCCACAACAACAACAATGCATAAATATTTCTATTGTGAAGTAACACGCACTTCGGGTTTCGTGTTGAGCTGTTAGTAAGCAGTCTCCATGCATCTGGTGGTCTATAATAGACCATGCAAAAGAAGCCCTTTATACCATGGCAATAAACCAAAAGATAAAAGCGTTCGGAAACAACTTTCCTCGATTCCGATATATTTAAACTGGAGAAGAAGAATTAGCATGATAAGTACAGGCGTGGATTAATGATCATGAATTCTTTCAAGTTACCATGATAAGCACTTTTTTCATTGGAAAAGCAGACATCCTGTTTCCTCTAATGTTCCAAAACAAGCTTAAAGGGCCTCATATTTAGGTCATGTACTGGATTGAACAATTCTCTTCTACATAATATACCAACAATACAATGTTTCTTGTTTGCAAACTTTTGCGTTTTACGAAAGAGCAGTATGCTGTCACACAATGCATTGACCGATGAAGTCTGCAGGACAAATGTTTAAAGATAGATAACGTAGGTAACGAAATTAGGTGCGGAGCTAATAATCACAATCTTTAAACGAAGAGTGGTATATACAGATAATAGCTGCTACCGATCATCCACGTATAAATTTATTGGTCGAAAAGAGGGCCTGATCGAAAGAAGATAGAGAACCACTGGATTCAAGTTCACCGAAAACTCAGTTATATGTTTTACAACAGTCCAGGTTTCATCATTATAGATTATTTCAATAACAATATTTGATTTGTTGCAGTTGTACGCTCACCGTAATGTCACTAACGAAAGTCGAAAATTGAATAATTTATGAAAATGAGAAAATACATACCGAAAAAAGTTGACGTGATAGAGAAATTCTGAGCACAGAATCGGATTCAGCAGCCCAATATTAGCCTAAATCAATCATTAAAATTTTTGGAGCAAATAATTTTTAATTTGTAGATCAGTGTAATTTTATGAGTCGAAAAGAGCCTCTGATTGAACGAAGATAGAGGATCACTGGATTGAAGTTCATCGAAAACTTACTCATTCTGTACTACAACCACCCAGGTTTTATGATAGATTATTTCAATAACAATATTTGATCAGTTGCTGTTGTATGCTAACCGTGGTGCCACTAACGGAATTCGAAATTTGATTACTTTACGAAAATGGGAAAAAATCATACGGAAAAAATATATCGTGATAAAGAAATTCTGAGCACAGAATCGGATTCAGCAACCTTAAAATAGCCCGAATCAATCATTAAAATTTTTGGCGCCCAACTTTTTTCGAAATTTGTAGTCCGGTGTTATCAGCTGGAGGTAAATCGCGCGGAGCGAGTAAAATTTTCAGTGGAATAATTTGTCAATAATAATCATGTGCGATGATAGTACGTAGCATATACATATTTTAGCAATTTTTGTGTGTAATACATTTTATTCCTGACCTAGGCTTGGCTCAAGCGTATCTGGACATGAGCTAAATCAAAAACCAACGGCGCCGTTCTAAGCCACTTCGATTTAAATCCTCATTCCTAACGCATATTAGACATGGCATATGGCAAGGCCTTATAAGGAAATATTTGATTTCTTTATGATGTTGTTTCTTACTATGTGATCTGCACATATATGATTGACAGACAGTGAGACAGATTCTAAAAGCATCAGCTAATACCGACACGCATTCATAAGTTACTCCTAATTCTGAGACATATTTTGATCAGTGCAAGGTCCGGTATCAATCATCATCGGCGTATGGATGGCGCGACGCAGCTATGACATTTAAAATCGTTGTATAATTCAGATTATTACCGTTGTTTAAACTTGCAAGTTTCGACACATATTAAATTAATTCCGAAGTCCAGAAATTTCATTTCTCTCGGGAGGCTTCGCCCCCTCGCTTCAGATGTTCCCCCTCTCCCAGTTTGAGAGCCACTGTACTAAACAGTTGGGCAAAACCTTTTAACTTTTCATAATTTTTACTTGGTAAAGTAGAAGATAGTTTTGGGATATTTCGGGCGTCACGGTCGTGAGTGAAATAGACTGGGCGAAATAGCACAAATTTGCGATGACATTAATCACTTTACGACAGTGGTGAAGATGCAGCTTGCGATTTCAAAAATACCCCCCTCTAACGGCTACTAAAAGTATGCACCGTTTCGAATGAATCTATATTTTGAAACTATATACCTACATAAGCACTTTTCAAGGCGTCATTTTCTGCTAACACTTGATATAGGTTTGGTGGTGATGCATGGCCCCTTAGGCCACCCCTGGCTACTGGTGCGAGCGGATAGACAAATTATATGGTCTGAATCCGATCCTATTTCTTCGGTTGTCTCGTCCGGCTCCGGTGCGACTCAGTGGGCGGATTCTTGAAATGACCGTGATCCCGTCTGAAAAAATCCGATATTAATCGTCCGCGAGTACTTATTTCTAGTACACCAATAAAAAAGTAATACCGTGCGGGTCCAGGTCATATATTGAATTTTGACACAACAAAAAATATGACAATTGCTAGTTGCAACGGTCACGCTCATCAATAGCCTCAATAGCGATTCTGGCCATATAAAAAAGTATGCACCGGCTCCGAGCCGACTCCGACCAAAAATGGAACAAACGGGCCGTATATCCGGTTCTGCTGCGGTTCCTGCCCCGCTCTACTTGCTACACCACTGGCCATCTGCCCAAGCATTGCGAATTGACAGTAAAACTGTTTAGGATAAAGAATGAAGATGCTTTGGGCATACATGATGCGATTGCATCCCTACTTAAATTTGTAATTTGTAATTTCTGGCTGATATGAAAATACTTCTAATGCAAATCATACAAAACATATGTGTTGATAGTCATGGGTGGCCAAATATGAAACGTACCGAAAGGTACATAGCTTACGCATATATTCTCACACGCTACCGCTTGAGATTGCACACACAGTTAGATATTGCTTTGCGGTGTGATGAACGTCTCTCCTAGCATACGAATACATCAATAAAATGTAATGATATTCTCTAGACTACTAGACAGAAAAGCTAATCTCATTCAGATTAACAAAAGTCACAAAACAAAGTAGAGCGAACAGTCGCGCGTATCTGATTTACTGTACGGTACTGATACAAAGAGCTACGCTGCGATCTAGATTGCCGAATCACTTAATTTTTCTACGCCAGCATTCATGGTTTACTTGGGAGGCCCCAGCGTTTCAGTGTCGCGGGAGTGTTATTTAGTAAGATGGCTGTAATAATATATAGTTTTATTGCACTAGATAACGGAACGTAGGGTTATTTCGGAAAAAACTCAAGGATCACGCTACAGTAAAGGCTTGTAGCAATTGTTGGAACCCTCTGATCGTTGATTCATCCGCGCCGCATTTTTATAACCTTGAAGTATGATGTGTGAATAAAATTTCGTTGTCGGTATATATAATATTCATAAAACTTCAAGCCATTAATCGAAGCTATCATTGAAACTCTATAGCAGTGGTTCTCAAACCGGAGAGACACGCCCCATGGAGAGGGGTGAAAGCATCTGAAGGGGGCACGAAGCTGCGGTCAAATGAAACTTTTTTCGCGCTCCGTTCGATTTACCTCCAATCCATAGTTATTGCTCTGTGCATAGTCCTAATTTCATATTTGAGAATTCTCTCATCAGCAGTCATAACCTTCCGTGCCAGCAAACTATCCGTGTGGATTGCTAGCATTCTGGTTGCATTTTGCGATACGACGATGAATGGGGGCGCGAAAGTGTTCACTATCATAAAGGTACCGTGTCTGAAAAAGTTTGAGAACTACTGCACTAGGAATCGTAAACAGATCGGCGGATTATGATTATAAGATTATCTTCTTATTGACTTCGAGGCGTACATGCATCAACTGTCAAACTGATGAGAATCAATTGACCGTTGTCATCTTGTTCAACAACAATAGGAAGAAGTATTTATGTCATCATTTGCATCACCATAATGTCCTCACACTGGTGTGAATCAACATTGCACTTTTTTTTCAATGATATAAAATAGCATGTGTATTTCCGCCACCCTTTTCGCGGTAACTTTCGATTGATACCATTTCTGTTAATGTTATGCAGTCAGGCAGTCATCCTGCAGATTGTCATCAGCTGTCCTTTGGGCCTTTGGCGATGTTGAAATACAAGATCATAAAGCCGTATTAATTACTTGTGTCTATCAGAGATTAGCAGATTTAGTACTATCAGATCTAAGTCCTTCTTCGGACCTTGAGATTCACATTGATATCGAAATCCAGAATAAATTCCCGAATCCAAGTTCATATTGGTTGAGGATTGATTTATTTTCAAAAAAGACACATGAGAATAGTAAAAATTTGAAAATGTAATGCCCATGATCATCGCTCACATCCAATGCAATATAACGCAAATCATTCCGTCTCTACCCCATAATATCAAGGTTACCCTGACATAATCACCACTGCATCTTCTCCCATTTCCAATTTATGTCATCTGATCTCGTACAAATTGATGGCTTTATGCCCTTACCCATGATGTAGCTTCGTTTGGTCTTTCATGTCATCGCACAAAGTACATTGTAGTAATTATACATTCGCGTGCTTGCTGTACTGGGATATAACATCGACTATAACTTTATCTAATCGAGAGATGGCATAATTGTAAGGAACAAGGGGGAGATATATGTACCTGAGTAACGTAGCTTACCACTGTGTGTTATCCCGAATGCGCCTAAGCATAACTAGGCAATTAAATACCGAAATGGTATCTACATACTCTTTCAATATTACGACATCGCGGATGGCATCAAACGGATCTCTATATCGATATGAGTAAGTATTTTGTTTCTCTTGCCACGCACTCCCAATATCCCCGCTATGCAACGTGCATCTAGTCCAGGAGTGACTAGTTTTGTTGGTATTCACGGCCGCATTTCGATTAGGCCTACTTATATAGCCTGCGGCTGCATTCCAGCGCACAGTCGTAATGAAGTAACTGGACGCCAAATAGCCATGCTAAACTGTACAAGTGTACATATTCAAGTCCGGTGAACTGCGGACTAGTCAGTTTATCCATATCGTCTGACTAATTCGGGGCATGGTATGGTATGGAATGGAACAGTAATTTTCCATACTCCATACCCGACCAATCGTTCCATACCATACTTGGACAATCTCTCATAAATTTGAGAGTCAATTCGTATATTCAATTTGCATGTTGACAGCTGCCTATACATACTAATTGAATTATGTGTCAACGGTAGCTTAATTTTCCTTCCATGGCCGCAGTTGGGCCACCCTTGATCTATGCCATAATGCTGCCCACCGATATATTGAAGGCATATGGTGCCACTCAATCGCCAAGTTAATCATCGATATAGGTTCACACTATATGTATATCGTAATCCCCGCCCCCGCCACCGAACAGCTTTAAACAAGGCAACTACTGCGTACCATGGTTTGAGAATCACTGTCTTACGCGAATACTGCAAATGCTTGGTACATTTTAGGAACAATATCCTACTTATACCTCTATTTGGCACGGTGCGAATATCTTTTTACTGATGGCACTTCATACGATTTACGCTGCTGTCGATGTAGAAATGGGGAGATCCCACGAGCTGCCTGCTTCGTCCCGTGATACAACAATTGCAGTCAGCAAGGTCGTGCTGCAGTCAGCAAGGTACTATATAGCCAAAATAACAATTTGGGAGATGCCAAATTCCTCGCATTGCAGTGTAGTCTCGGATACATTGTGAAAAATTAAACGAAAGTGAAGCCCAAGTCGAAAAATTCAAATTGCTTTTGCCCATCTGGTTACAGCATATTCTTTCTTGTCTGCCCCGCGGCCTCTGTCACCAATTATTACAAGTCACAATGCGCAACTACATTGTGATGGATATATTCGATGGTAGCAACATGAATTAATGTAGCATTAGCATACCAACAATCAATCGATCAATCAATCAGGTTTATTAATATTTTCATCGTTTCAAAACATCACAAGACTGCGATACAATGAAAAGATAGGAAGGTGTCGAAACAACTTGGAGTAGCCGTTAATATCAGACACGCACCTTAGCCTAGGCGAAGTAAATAAGAGGCATGCACACTGAATGAAAAGTAATGCAGAGAATATAATACGCAAGCGACAAAATGAGGTGGCATGTGGCGGAGGGCTAGGTCGATGTTCGGTCGTGGTCCGGTAATCCCGGAGACTGGCTATAGTATTCATGCAACGACGTAGCAACTTTAAACTGGATTATAATAGTAACATAATTCCGTACTATATATTAGTACATTGGTCAAAATCCGTAACGTAAATTTCGGGTAAATCCAGTCGTAACGTACCGCATTCATCGTACCAATTCCCTGGTATGTAGCAAATACAGCCTAGCGCTGCCATACGTCCGGATTTCACCGGACTTGTCCGGAATTTCACTATAAAAACTGCGTCCGTAAGCAAATTTGAAAATATGCATAAATGTCCGGAATTTTGAAGGTTGGGGCTCAAAATTGTTTCGTAAAGCAACATTAACAGTATCATTTTAAGCAGATATATACTAGTTGAACTTTTTCTTTGCGCTGCGCGCCAATTAGTGGACGGATTATTGTATTTAATATATGGAACATCGCTCTCGCAAAAAATGCAATCAGAAATAGATAAAAATAACCGTCATTTACAGAAATAAGTCAAATTGTAATCGCATTTATAAGCTAACGGTATATTCCAGTGATTCTGAACCTGGGCCACGGAACATTTTTAAGACAGAAATTAGGTCGTGGCCATAAAATCTTGGAAACCATCGGATGTGCAACCTGCTGGTGCATTTTATATTAATATATGGTTTATGGAAAAACCAATATTATTGACAAAATTCATTCGAAAAATTTACTAACCGGATGCATTAGCCCCCGAGAGTTTGCATCGATTACCCTAAGGTGTGCCCAAGATCAGTGTTATTTTAAGAGAAAGGCGGCCGGCCGAGTAAATGTTGTTTCGGACCTAGTTACAACACACAACCAAATACCCGCACCGGCCTGATGGCTGTCAAACACACGGTCTACCATTTTATCCGGTCCTAGCAATCGCCAGAGCTCGCATTAGAGATGGACTAATTCAAGACCTATGTTCCACTCCACTCCCGTATACAGTCCATGCAGGCATAGCTTTGCTAGTGTGACGTCATATTGACAAACAATGTGTTCATAACCCGCTAGTAGGCGCGAAAGAGTATCCGGAATTGAAGACACAAAATATGGTAACCCTAGTACAGCCAAATCGCCAGATTTTCCATTTATCACTTAAGACACTTGCAATGTCACTGTATAGGGGTGGATTATTTATAAATGTTGCATGCTAAACATCTCACCAAGTATATTAGCGTTTACAAATTCATCGTTTTCAGAGGTGCATTTACAGACTGGGAAGCAATCATCTTCGTCGTGCTGACAGCGATTCTGGCTGTATTTGGCCTCGTTGCCAATACTACCACTATTCTTGTTATCAGCAGCAGCGATACATTGAAAGCGTAAGTAGATTTAAGGGGAATATATATAGGTATGCAGTATTTATCGCAGTCAGAAATTATTTTTATATATATCCTTCTTTTTCATCCATTCTACTAGCCGCTGGATCCATTTTAACATGATCCCTAGGCAGGGTTGTAATGACTCGAGTCATGACTCGACTCGAGTCAGACTCGAGTCACGATTTTCTGATGACTCGACTTTACTCGAGTCATTTTCTCAAATTACTGAAATGACTCGACTCGAATCAATCTGTGTGTTGACTCGACTTAGACTCGAGTCATTGCGCATGACTCGAACCAAGTCATATGACTCGAGACTCAGACGGACAAGACCGACATTTCATTGTAATTTCGAAGAACAAGTAAAGCAACCACCCTATTGGGATTTCGTCTATCGGTACGGGTATTTGAAAATGCGACCGAAAACTATTAAAAGTGAGGAAAATGAGTATTTTATAAATGCAAACCATTCGATATCACCAAGCAGAGTTATAAAAGTGGGTTTAACAAGACTTTAACTGGAAACTGAGTAGTCAACACAATGACTTGGACTCGGACTCGAGTCATAACACCATGACTCGGACTCGAACTTCTGTTCGATGACTTGGACTCGGACTTGACTCGGTGGTGAATTGAAAATGACTCGACTTGACTCGAGTCAAAACTATAAAAGTGAGATTGACTTGTGACTCGGAGCTATGACTTGGTTACAACCCTGTCCCTAGGTGATCGGCATCGAATCTACTTGGTCGTGGTTTCAATCCCCGACCGGGTCACGCCAAAGACTTGATCAAAAATATGATGTCCATGCGTTCCTAGCTATATAGGCGCTCATCACCACGAGATTTGTGGAATGAAAAACTATAGTGCTGACTCGATAACACTCGATAACTTCGAATCTCAACCGTCCAAGCGTATTGATGTTGCGGATGAAAATGAACTACCTTCATACCCTTTTCTATATTTTATTATCAACTTTTTAAGAATGACTGCATGCACGCAAAGCACACATGGCTAGAAATCATACTGGATTTAACAGACCATATCGCGGTATTCTGCGCATCTTATCGAGCGTCCGCAAATCTGCCTCGCTATATTGCCCAACTGAGAGACCAATTTTAGCGGGTTATATCAAATGTCTCCCGATCAGAGATGGGCGGATTCCCAAATTTCGGGATCCGAATCTATCCGGATCCGGCTGGCAATGTGAGATTCGGGGTCCGGCTGTTGAAGGTCCAGCTTGGAATCCGAAAAAATCCTGCCATAACAATGCTAATTAATCATATTGCAGCAAAAAATCCGGCCAAAATCCGAACATCACCGCAAATTCAAAATCCGGATCCAGTCCGGCCAGGTAAAAATTCAATGAAATCCTGCTCCGGCTCCGGCTCCTGAAATGGACTGTGGCCATCTCTGCTCCCGATTACTGCATCGCATATTGACATATGGATTTCAGTTACATAGGCTGACTGCTGCTGGCACACGTCTCATCGTTGTAGTCGCTTCCCTTCTTTTTATTAAATTGTATGTATCCTTTTTCATTTTATAAGTCTCATTTTAACCATTCCTGTCTTTCGCCTCTTGTTCTTCGAAGAATGCAACTGGTAGGCGTCACTTAATTTGTCATTGTATCGCAACCTTGGTATGATTAATGATAAATTAGCCAAAAGTATTGAACCAACCAACGGAAGCTTTAGTTTGGTGCGAGATAACCACATGACATTCTCTGTTTCATACAGTATGGCTTTCAACCGCCTCTTATTGAGCCTCTGCGCCAGTGATATCGTCTCGGCCATGAACAGCATGTTTGTTGTCTACCGGAAGACTTTCGGCCTGAAAGTGTTTCAACTCCCATCGTTTATTTGCAAGGTATTGTCAATTATAAGTCACCGGTTTCCCTGCGATTTTGACATCCATTTGGTGATAATTTTGGAACAATGGTAACTTTGAGTAGACTATGCAATATTGTAATTGTATACCTGCACCCAAACTGTTGGGCAGATTCGAGTATATATCTGATTGATTTCATTCTTCTCGTACAAATATTTTATTTATTTACGATGTAATATAATATCCCTTGATATTCTCATATTCAGGTCGAGACGATCGAGATTATCCGATAATCCGATTTGTGCGAATAATTATCGAGACGACCGATTTCGAATCGTAGGTCGAGGTCGTTCACAATTCCATTTGTGTGCCTTGGAATCAACTTTTATCAAAATACACCAACCAAAACTCTGTCAACAAAAGGAGTTCGTGTATCACCTAAAAATAGTACATTGAACGCTCTCTCATTCGAAATTTCATGCTGGTGACGTCATATTTTGTGATACGATTGTTGATATACAATGTTCTTTCCAATTCTCTACTAGTTGCTGACGATTACCCCTGACGAGTGTCAGCCGAAAATATTCGGGTTCATTTCAATATGAATATACTATTTAATTGTATATTGAAGTTCTGTACCTCCAAGAAGCTCTTCTCCTATTCAGTATTTTCAGCCCTACCTGCCCTTCTAGAAAGGTACACTTTTTAAGATTTGCTACAAGTCTGCATTGTTGGCGCTGAAATTCAACATTATTAAAACTCGCAGTGGTTCGACGATACCTATGGCGATGCATTTTTCCACAGTTAACTCACTCCCTTGCCGCAGTGACCGAAATCTGTACATGCCACCATATTCTGTGTTGCTGCATCGTCAGACTTGCCTTATTCAAATTCCCGAAAGCTGTGTCGAACTTCACAGCGTCCAAAGCTCAGGTAAAAACTTTGATATTCTATACTCTCGCGGTGTTTGGTAAATGCTTATACATCTATTCAAAATCGCAGGTTCTTGCATGGATACTCTGGATTGAGTCTATTCTTTCGATTGGTGTTGTTCGCATGCTTACGTCAGGGCTTCTAGATGACAAAAGTGGAAACACTCAAATATGCTCAAATGCATATGGGGACTGGTATGTTATAGTGCGGAGCATGGACCGGAACCGGATTGGATATCCGGCCGGATTTTTTCAATTTTGGCCGGACCGGATCGGAGCTGGATCAATACTTTTTCTGACACGGTCAGAGCCGGATCAGTACTTTTTTGATAAGGCTAAAATCTGTATGGATAAGCATGACGTTTGTAACTAAATAACTACCAACCAACCAACCACACGCAAGTAACCGCCGAGCCATTGCGAAAACAAACGAGCCATATTTATAAATTGACGGAACCACAGTACCGTGTTAGGCTGGATTTCCGGCCGGACTTTTTTTTTATTTTGGGCCGGAGTCGGATTGGAGCCGGATCAGTACTTCTTCCTGAAACGGCCGGAGCCGGACCAGAGAATTGAAATACCGGATCGGAGCCGGACCAGAGAATTTGTCGAACCGCTCCGCACTGGTATGTTGATATCTTACCGATGCTGAATTAGTCAACAGCCTATGAAATTATGATTTGAAGTTCAAAGCATGCTCTTATTTTAATTAGTCAACCCACACTGGTCAGTGGTCATTAATAGGTTCGTACCCTTGCAGTCAGACCATCTGCAGCAGGGTATAGCAAGAGGAGAGACATTACAACGGAACACCCATATTTGCTATATACTGAGAATATTATATGAAAGAGAAATTTGTTTGATGGAATAATATGCAGAATCCCCTCCAATACGTAACACTCGTACTACAATATAGATATGATCGATTCATTGAGACTCAATTTCAACCCCCTCCTATTGAATGACATTATCCCTGAGCAGAGGCGTAGCCGGGAATAAACTCTTGGGAATGGGAGGTAAAAATTATGAAATAAACACTTGGCATCGCACATATTCAATGTTTTGTAGTGAAAACGAATGGAGTCGTAACACGCCAATCGAAACTTTGGGGGTGAATTCACGCTTTTCGCCCCCTGACTATTGCCCCCAGCCGCATGTGCGAGACCTGAATCGTATTGTCAATTGGGTTGGATCTTAAACCATCCCTGATATATTTAGGGAAGGAGTTAAGAGGGTGCACATGAAGTATACGGCACCCGTTCTTGTACATATACCGACTGTGGGAATCGTTGTATGCTCGATCATCATTTGTTACAATATACGGAAGATGAACCAAGTACAAGGTAGGGTTTGGTAGCACAATTATCGGCAATACGGTACCTTCACAGTCGTTATTGAAAACCTTTTTTATTTTCCGTATCTTACGGGTTACCATAGGTCCTCCTTTGGGAGGATTTTCCCACCTTTTTCCGGTTTTTGAAAATGTCTTCCGAGGACGCCCAAATGTTCTCCTTTTTGAGATTTCGCCTCTTTTTGAGTCTTTTGGTCGAATTTACTGTCAAATGCCCTTTTTTTAGGCAACCGACCACGAAGTGAGAAAAATTTACCATTTTCTTAAGATTTTTCTCCGGAATTCTGGGTTTGAAAATTTTGAAAAAGTGTCCTCCTTTCCCGATTCCAAAATATGGTAACCCTACGTATCTGGTCGTTTGCAGCTGCATGGTTATTGCGCACATTACATTCACTTCGCCAAGTCATTTAGTTATTGCGAAATGCTGTTTAGGTGGTTCTACCTTTATATACGTTGCGTCTGAAGCGTTCCCAACCCAATAAGTGTGTAGGGTAAAGCAAATGAAAACTAGGTCAACGTAAAAGTCGATCAGTCATCACTTACCACTGACTCTTTTATTCCTATTTTGTTATGAAAACCTGTGAGCGAGATATGTTGGATTGACGTCTTACACAGGGTTACCATACGTCCTCTAGGGTTGTTCAGAATTGACCGACTTTTAAAAAGTCATGGTTTTCAGTCCGTTTCGCATGCCTTATGCCTTAAAAATATAATCAAGCTACTTTTTTCTGTTACTCACCCTTGCATCTGTGTCCATGGTGAGCTGGAAGAATATCGGCTTAAAATATGGAATTCCCCTGAAATTTGAGTGTCGCGATTTTACTTAGCCTATACTAAAATGCCATATATGTCAGGGTTTAGGCAACTGTTGTGGTTTGAGGTGATGCAAAATCTCACTGTATATATTTGTCAGTTCAGGAGAACCATTTTCATATTGCACACTGCCTTGGAAATCCTCAAACTTACCCAAAACTTATGATCATTTTGCACGATTCATCTTGTAAAAGAATATAACTGTAAATGCAACATACAATTGCACAGCGTCATTGTAAATAGATTATTATTCAATGACACGTAATATCATAACGGAAAACGGATAACGAAACGACACTACATATCAAAGAAATGGATTAATTTGACAAAATTCCAAGACCAATCAGGTCCATGAATAGGTCAATATTTCGAATTTTTGAAATCTTTGTCGGAGATCTTCCACGGCTTGTAAGAGACTGGCTTGTGTTTTCTGTCGTCAGGTATGAACATAGCGTGGTCGGTATTAAATTTCATCATACGAGCTGCTGTACCGTTAAGTTCTTGACCACGATTCACGAATTCCTGAGCACTCATGCAACGCGGATCACCATGCCGTTCTGGCACTGGAAGACTCGACATGATGGTGTTCTACACAGCTATATCATCAATATTACCACAATTCAGTCCCAATCAAATACACAATTACAAACATAAGAAAAATATCTGTCATTGAATAGGTTCACAAGAGCTTTCAGAGTCACAAATGCTGATGAATGATTATATGAATAATGTGCATTTGGTGCGAATTCAAAATCCCTGCTAGGAGGGGTGTCAGCTGCCTGTGAATAAGATAGATGTGCTCTGGCTATAAGTTCACATCCGCTACTTCATGCTGCTGCAGGCCGTCTTCTAGGTATGTTCAGTCTTTTTCTAGTTGTCTGATTTTAACTTTCAACAATTCATCTTTGCCGCGAATCGTTTCTGATCTGGGATCTCCCTAATAATGGTCGAAGGTTATGTCTTATCGTTCTTTGATCGTCCCAAATGAGGATTTTGCACAGAGGTGGTCAAAGTAATCAAGAAGGCTACTCAAGTAGAAGTAGAAGTAGCGACGCAAAAATCTACTCAAGTACGAGTAGAAGTACTCTTTTTAGAAGCAACCTAAAACTATTTAAATTAGAAGTAGAATTTCCTGGCTTAAAATCTACTCAAGTAAGTAAGTAGTTCGGAAAACGGTCATAATACGTTCGCATGGAGCTGCAAATTCAGCTATACGGAAGGTGCAGAGAGCTTGGTTAATATTGCTGCATCACATAAGATATCAATATTCAAGAGCATAAGCATTCGTCCGCATCATGGGGTGCAAAGGATATCGCTATGGACACTAATCTTTGTTTACCCGAACACACCGTTTTAGGAAACGTCACGGTGCGGCGCCCTCACCCATATTATGAGGCTTATAGTTTAGTCTAAGAGCAATACCGAAAAGCTGTATCGGTGCGAGATTAGTATACTTCAATAGAAAATATAACGGATCGTAAAAAGGCCATACCATAGTGTAACTTTATTTTTGGAAAATAAAGGCTTGCTTTTAAACTTCAACATGTAACTTCTCCAGATCCAGACAAAGGAACTGAAATTAATGATACTGCAAACTAAATAAGAAATACAAGCACCATTTCTGAACAGCGAAAAATGTATTACATGTCTCTTGTCCAGATCGCTTCAACAGTGGTTTGCTAAAACAGGTTTCATGATCAAAAAGTCAGGGTCCACTTTTCCAGATTAGGACACGCCATATGCTGGACTGCTCGATTACGATATGATAGGCAAAGGCTTGATTGTGAAACTACTAATTTCAAACATTATGATGGGGCATATTTACTATGATGAACTATTTCATATGGACGACAATGCGGCGTGAGTAAAGGGAGCCACGCTACCGCTACCTAAGTTATAGCCTATTCACGAACACTGTCCTGAAAACATATACTTGTCACTCCATATCTTCTTTGCACGAAGCGCGATGAAAATTCTGGGCTTTAGATAACTTTTATGAAAATCAAATGTCAGTACTCAATGAAAACAACCCCGAAATTCCTCAGTCTCTCGTTCAAATCGGAGGATGGTACTACTTCTACTTGACAAACTGAAAACAGCGTAAAGTAAGTAAGCAGATCACAAAATATTACGAAGTAGCAGTAGAAGTAGCGGAAATTAGATTAATTTGAGTAAGTACCACAAGTAGTGTAAAACTACTTGAGTACTTCGACAAAGTAGAGGTACTTCGTTACTGACCACCTCTGATTTTGCATCAATTTTCGAAATAGCTTTATGGTTTCCTTTCATATATCTCATATCTTACGCAGTGCAGCTTCGAAGTCACATTGTGATGTTGCCACATATCCTTGGTCTGGGACAGTTGAAGCCAACAGACCTTTTGCAGATGATAAGGAAATTTTAAGGCATAGCATTTCACCATGATCGGGCTCACATATTAGGAGCGATTGATGCCAATGATGACGAATTGTTAGTTAAAATCGGGAAAAAAGATTAAGACTGAACTGCTAGAGGTGCTCCGAGCAGCAAGTGGCCAACTAAACATACAGAGAACTCTTTTATATCTGCACAAGCAGCTGATTTTGGAGATGCACGATATTTATCTGATCATCCATCTAAATTTACTACTCTGAAAGCCACTGTAAGCCAAATCTATGCCAGGTTTTGATCGTTGATTTGCTTGAGACGTCTTCTTCGTTCACATTGATGGTATGGTGGTAAAGCATCATTGGACAAGTATTCCAGTTTCCGAATGGCATAGGTATCCGCATTTCATGAGTGCTCGGGAATTCGGTAATAACAGTCAAGTACTTAAAGATCCAGCAGAATGTATGATAAAATTAAATACAGACCACGCGATGTACAGTGAACATATCTGACGACAGAAAACAGCAAGCCCGTCTCTTACAAGTCTTGGAAGATCTCCGGCAAAGATTTTAAAATTTCGAAAAATCAACCCATCAATCTTATTGGTATTGGAGAAGTTTTTCAAATTAATACATTTATTTGTTGTTTGTTTGTTTGTTTTGGGGTATTCATGGTGTTTGTCGACAACTATGGTCATTAACACCAGGCCGATATTCTTCTTATTTTCCGTAACTGCCGACTTATACCACGGCCCACCTCTAGGCTTTTGTAAGACACCGCTGACGCGTATGAGGAGCCTAGGTAAACCTCAACCACTTAGGTATCAGAATTCGGAAGTCGACCTCGGTCGGACTCGAATCCGCACCCATCGGTGTTGCAGCCGCGGATTATACAACTGCGCCACATTTATTTGTTGTGTTGTTTCGCTTCGTTATCCATTTCCTCGTTATGTTCTTACGTTTCATTAAATAATAAGATATTTACGATGTCGCTGGGCGATTGGATGGTGCATTTACAGTTGTATCATTTTACATGGAGAATCGTGCCAAATTTTGCTCAGTTTTAGGTAGGTTTGAGGATTTCAAAGACAGTGTGCAATACGAAAAGTGTGTCCTGAACTCGGGAAAATATCTACAGTGAAGTTTTGCATCTCCCCAAACCACAACAGCCCCTAAAACCCTGACATATATGGCATTTTAGTAGGCCTAATAAAATCGTGGCACTCAAATTTTAGGGGAATCTCCCATTTTCAGCCGATATTCTTCCAGCTCAATATGCACACAGATGCAAGGGATGAGTTACAGATAAAAAGTAGCTGGAATATGTTTTTAGGGCATAGGGCATGGGAACGGACTGAAATCGTGACTTTTAAAAGTCGGTCAATTCTGAATATCCCTAACGTCCTCTTTGAAGAGATTTGTTCTCTTTTTTGACACTTTTGCACTATTTTTTGAGAATCTGTCCTCTTTTTTGAAAATCTCGGTAAATCTATGTTAAAATTAAACTGAGATATAGGAAATCAGTAATGAAGTAACGGTCCGGCGTGTATTTCGGGGGCTGAGTCAAAAAGTGTTTTTATATTCTTATTCAATGAAAGTGTCTATTTCTGGGGCCGAGCCAGAAAGATAACCTTTTTTTAGTCAACCAACAACAAACTTTTAGCAATTTTTACGGATTTTACTCCGGTCTTACAGCTATATCAAACCTCGAATTCTTTATGCAATATATATACGGTTGGTCTATGCTGGTACGTGTTCGCATGAAAAGGAATACATATTGCCATGGCTTTTATTCACCCGTTAGGATTTAACCACCGGAATTGTCTGAACACTGGGGCTGTCCTAAATTTGGAAAATTACAAAAACGCTGGGTCGGTGAAACTCATTTCGGAGATTATCTAAGAAAACATCAATGAGCCTATAACTGGAGCTCAGGGAAAAGTATGATTACGCATATAGCGTGCTGCGTTTGAACTTAGCAGTCGGCGAGTGGGCAAGAAATCGATGAAGTGTGTGAGTAATCACGAACCAAGAATCCTGATTCCTTAGATAGCCTACTGAACTGAAAGATTGACAGACTATAATTTTTTGATCATTACCGGTAATGATAGTTTTCTGTGCTGTGTTAAGCCGCTCCTCTTGCTTACACTGCAGGTATGTTAAATTGCCATTCTTAATGCTAGCAGAAGCCCTGTTATTTCCCATCTGCAGAATCTTAAGAATGGGCATAAGAGTGTTTTATTGCACAGTTGCTACTGGCCAATTCGGATTTAAGGTATGGGTACCTGCGTGCAGCATGCGACCTGTGTGTCGTCCATTTGCCACTGAAAATGAATTAAACACGCGAATTTATCATCCATGATAAACATCTCAACAGACACAAACCCAACTCATGGATAAGATTCTTGAAAATACGCCTGCCTTGACCATCATTAACTATACTACGCGCTCAAAACTGACAGAAACTTAGTATATCTTGGAGTGTCCTGGGATGGAAATATTATGCACCTAACCGGCCTGCTACAGCAGTGCAGCAGATTGACGGATTCGCAATGCCTGAAGTACAATGGGTGCTAATCAGATAATGGCTTGCGCTGTACCAGTAGCTTGGCCTGCGTCCACTGCTGTCCTGGTAGTGAATTCTCGATCCACTGATACACTCAATACAGTTTATTCGGATACATCATTGTCGTAGGTAGCGTTAAAGGGTCTCATATCTTAAAACCCTGAAAACCTGTTTATATACTCAGGATTCATCATGCAATAATGAGAGAATATCGAAGAACGAATTAAGTGGCCGTGATATGGGGATTAGTAGGCCGATCACGTGGTAAACTGTCACTATGAAAGTGTTATATTTCCTTCGTTTCAGATAGGTCTATGTTGCGTTAAGGGGGGAAAGGGTCCGGCACGGCAGGAAGTACATTGTACAACCTGAAACTAAAATATTAACGGCCTCAAGCGATACTAGAAATATACCGTTATGTCATAATTTCAAATACAGTTGCACTCTTTTTTGTGTATTATACGAATTAAAAAAATATATATTATTTCCATTCTTCCGAAGGTGGGTACCCATATTAAGATCCAGAAATTTATGACACGAAATCAAGCTAGGCACGAAAACAAGTTGAATAAATCTGCTCAAAAAATACATACCTTATGTTAGTATACGAAGTGATTATGAGGTCCCAACAAGCTTGTAACTTTCCTAACGCCCTCCTATGTCTGACAGGTCTAGTTGTGACAACAAAAAGAGTGAAGAAGCATCGGGCGGCATTCCGCCAGGTGGCAGTCATCGCTTTGTGTTATCTGGTTGGTTGCACCGTCCCACTTGGTGAGTGCGCACGGCACATTTTATCTGGACTGTTTCCGTAATTTATTTATAAGCGATTTAGTTCCTTCAGATATCTTACCAGGAGAAATTATGAAGCAAATAGAGAGATTTTGGATTGACCCAAGATCGCTTTTTGTTCTTTGCTATATCTATAATATCACAAAGATGTACATATAGTTATGGTATCAGCTTGATGGAAAGATTCACAGTTCATGGCTTGTATCGATCTACCATACGCATTACGCACATTCGTTTACCGTATAACAAATCTCACGAATCTCAATGTCACGACCGGAAACGCAAACAGTGACCTTATTTGCAAGAAAAGTACCTATCGCATTTGTAAGACGCCAGGTACGCAGTTTTTCACCCTTATCCAATCCACCCGATCTTGTGTCGAGCCGTCTTGGTAAGTTTGTCATTGCTATAAAAAAAAATAGCCGTTTGACTCAAAGTGACTTCATTGAGTTGTAACTCAGTTGACTAGGATTCACTAGGAAGACAGATCAGTCGTTGTAAGAATATAGTCTTACTCTTAGCTACTTTTATCTAACAGTATATCGGTATTTGGCCTCATTCGGCATCGCTAAAACTCTACTATCGGCACGTGCAAAATGGCTCTCCTGGAACATATCATACACCCTATTGAGAGCAACAGAATGTGCTAACCCTCTCTGCTACAACTACGGATCCAGGTGTGTGTCTCCGATATAGCCTACAATTCGCCAATTAAAATAAAGTTTTATGAATAGAACGTTATGGAAAAGGCTTGCATAGCTCATGTAGTAGGGTTACCATACGTCCTCTTTTAGGGGGATTTGACCTCTCTTTTGACTTTTTTGAAAGTGTCTTCGGAGGTCGCCCAAATGTCCTCTTTTTGAGATTTTGTCCTCTTTTTTGAGAATTTTGGTTAAATATAGGGCAAAATTCGACTGTAACGCTTCGGCGGCTATATTTTGGGAGCTGAGCCGGAAGGTTGACCTTTTGTTAGCCAACGACCTGATGATGTGAAAGAAAAACTCAATTTTTCGGGATTTGAGCGAAAAAGTTGACCTTTTTTGTCAACCGTCCACGACGTGGGGAAAATTTACCATTTTTCAGGATTTTCCTCCGGTTTTGCAAGTTGTAGAATTTTGAAAAAGTGTCCTCGTTTCAAATTTCCAAAATATGGTAACCCTACGATATAGGAAATGTGGTCATTTAGGGTTGGGTAAAATCCAATATATCAGTGAATCAATTACGAGTCGAATAGACGCTGCCTTGAATATTCGAGGACTACTCATTATGGGGCCATAACAGGATGAATCGACTTTGTCGCGCGCGCAGCTTAGAAAGAACATTAAGTTTGTCACTATACCCGACTCGAAGCATTGCGAACGGTACTTACGCGTGATGTTAATAATCAATACATTGAACTATTTCAGTCAATTGTGGCACGCTACCAAAGCGTACCTGAGTACACGCCAAGACTCGGTTTCTAGTACATCTGGCGTTTCCGCCAAAAGAAAAGATGAAGTCCCAAAAGAAGCGGAGCGGGATGTTATCGACAAAAAGACGCAGCAGATCGGAGATCCACTACCATTGCATCCCAGCACGTCGAAGCCGCTAAACGCTACCATCACACTGCCAGTACATAGCTTGGAATAGCTTCAGTGATTTTGTCTAACATGTGGTAGACTGAGAGTATACTCATAGAGAATGCTACATTGAATGTTGACATACGTACTCTTTTAAGTGGATTTGTCCTCTTTTTTGACTTTTTTGAAAGCGATCTAAGAGGACGTCCTTTTGTCCTCATTCTTTGAGATTTTGTTCTCTTTTTTGAGAATATTGGTCAAATTTACGGTCAAATTCGACTGAGATGCCGGAAATCAGCACCGAAGTACGCTTCGGCGGGTATTTCGGGAGCTGAGCCGGAAAGTTGACCTTTTCTTTTTAGTCGACCGACCACGAAGTGGGAAAAGTTTACCATTTTTTCAGGATTTTCCTCCGGTTTTGCAAGTCTGAAAATTGTGAAAAAGTGTCCTCTTTTCAGATTTCCAAAATATGGTAACCCTAGGTATATCCGACTACAATCTTACTTAGGTGAGTTTTATATGGCTCGTCTGCGCTATAGCATATTGTATTTGTAGCATATATTCGATTCTGTTATGCAAAATGAGTACATGAGTGAATCGAGTAAAGCAGGGGTGTCAAACTCAATTTGCGTCGCCGGTGGGATACAAACTTTCCTGTCGCTCGCTGGCCACACCACCCAAATGGTTCCATAATGTTACCTCGAAGTCCATGCCCGCAATTTCCACCTGAATGATTATTATCAAACATTTTATTATAATATGGAGCATATACGGGTTCGATTCTAGCTACACCGTTATTCTTAAACGACGAAATTGGGAAAATACGATGATTTACCGGTTGAATACAGTTAAATACCACTACAACAGTGGCTGAAATGGCGATATAGGTATAGGCACGTCACGAAATCCTCACTTTGTTTTAGTAGGGTTACCATATTTTTGGAATCTGAATAGAGAACACTTTCTAAAAAATTTTCAACTTTCAGGCTCAACTCTCGGAAGACCCGCCGTACCGTTATTTGAGCACTGATTATATGTATATCAGTTGAATTTTGACAAACATTTAACCAAGATCGTTGACAAAGACGACAAATTCTCCGAAAAGATGACACTTTCAAAAATGTCAAAAAAAGGAGAAATCCGCTTAAAAGAGGGCGTATGGTAACCCTAGTTTTAGTCGTAATCTGCCGTTACCGTTGCGTATGCGTTGTGAGGAATCCACGAAATATTAACCGCAGACGCGGACGTTGGCTATCATGCAATCGCGATACGGGTTTCTCTGAAAGCCTGGATCTTTTGAATCAGAAGTTATTCAGCACTGCGATCACGGATATTTGATTATTACTTTTGTGCGACTACATTATATTCTTCATACACTGCACATAACGGTTTTTGCACTGACGTTTTCGCACTATTTCTCGGTAATTTGTCCATAAAACTATGAATTGAGTGTGCAATTTTTGTGTTCTCGGAATTGGGTATCAATGTCGTAGACTTGTTTCTAAGGGTGCATAGAGTTAAACCACAAGACCACTGTCGGATGGTTATAATGTGGTCTATGAACAATGAACATGCTTAACATTTGCTGCCATGAGTGATTATTTGATGGAAGTATTTTTTACTAAAACATTTGTTAGAAATGTGCTGTATAATCAAAGGATTTTTCAATCTACTCAGAATGGCTTTGCGGACCGGTGAACTCGTCTGACCGGCTGTATGTTAGACACCCTTGGGGTAGAGAATTCGAGCATTCCTTGATGTCATATATATGAGTAAGGCGCTCTTGAAGAGTTCAAAATGTGTACATTTTTATAGAGAATATGTATAGTGTGTAATGACAGTTACAATCAGGACTCAAAAATTGCTTCCAATTCTACTTATGCCATAGGGGTCTGTGTTAAATTGAGATCAATCATTACACGGAATTCTCGTTTGCATCGACGTGAGCTTTTTCTTAGATGTTTTAAAAGTTACGATAAGGTTATCGAGCTTTCCAGACTCGAAAATATCGACTCTCACAACTCAACCCAGTTATTCGATTCGCATTCGAGAAGCCAACTCGAATCTTTGTCTCCGGGAGAGGACGGTTGTTCTACACATTGCAGTTTTAAAGTGCTCACGACATTCAGCTGCGTGAACAATTAATGGCCTGATGTCGAATTGACATGTCGTAAACGTCACAAAACTATTTGATGCACCATAATTTTGTGTGCTATGCTGACCGCGGCGTCATAGCGCTTTATACAACACTGCCGTTGAATATTTGATGCACCCGTATGACCCAAAAATCTTGACGCATGTTGGTTCTTCAGCTACTTGCTATAGCCTGCTCGGCGCTAATGACATCACTGCGTTAAACGAAAGAATCGTTCTGAACGACTCCGAGATTGATTACAGTATACTACGCTTTATAGACTTCTGCGCTCGGGAAGCCAGCCCAAGTATTGCTGTCTTCAGGGCTGTAATGACTCGAGTCATGATTTTCTGATGACTCAACCTGATTCGGGTCATTTTTTGCAAATGCGTAAAATGACGCGACTCGAGTCAATTGGTGTATTGACTTGACTTGTACTCGAGTCATTGTGCATGACTCGATCCAAGTATATGACTCGGGACTAGGACGGCCAAGACAAACATTTCATTGTAAATTCGAAGAATAGTCAAGTCACCACATTATTGGTATTTCGTCTATTCTGATACTTGGAAAATAGGGCAAGAAACTCTTAGGACCGAAGAAAAATTACTATATTATGGATGCGAGTCATTCTATATCACTCGAACAGAGTTGAAAAAGTGGGTTGACCCAGGTTGAACCAGTCACAACACTACGACTATAGGACTTGATCCTCTACTCCAGGGGTCGCCAACTCAAAACGGGTCGCGGGCCACTTTTCAAATTTCGTAGAGGCCGCGAGCCGCATGAATTCGATATCGATGAAAAATAGGCAACAACGTTCTAAAACTCTACGCCAGTACAACGGTGAGCTACCTAACATAGGCGATGGGCATATTGACCACAGAAGAAATAATATTTTATTAAAGGAATACAAATACAACAAAAATCAATATCATCAATATTATTTTATTTTGAACTGTGAGCTGTGCACGATACCTGGAAACGATTTTCAGCGACTAAGGAATCGATATTGGGACTAGCGAGATACGTGACTAGCTGAAAGACCATCTCGACGTAAAGCTTGATCTTGTGGGGAAGGGAAGCCCTAAGCCAGTGGTTCTCAAACTTTTTTAGACACGTACCCCTTTATGATACTGAAAAATCGTCATATCACGAAATGCAACCAGAATGCTAGCAATCCCAGCGGCTAGTTTGATGGCATGGAAGGTTATGACTGTTGATGACAGAGTTCTGAAATACGAAATTTGGACTATACACAGAGCATTAACTATGAATTAAAGGTAATTCGCGCGGAGAGAGCGAAAAAAATTTCAGTTGAGTGCATCCCAGCCTCCCCATCAGATGCTTTCGAGCCCCCACAAGGAGCGCGAGCTCCCCAGTTTGGTAACCACTGCCTTAAGCCGTTTTCTAAGCGTCTCGGTCTTGGCAGTGTTTGGGCCATTGCAAATCAAGACAATATGCCCATTGCCCATTCATATCAGCTGATTCTCCCTCGATGGAATGTTGTAGCGATCACCACAGCCGTTTTAGTTAGTGACGATCAATCAATCAATCAGGTTTATTAATATTTTCATCGTTTCAAAACATCACAAGACTGCGATACAATGAAAAGATAGGAAGGTGTCGAAACAACTTGGAGTAGCCATTAAGATCAGACACCCACCTTAGCCTAGGCGAAGTAAATAAGAGGCATGCACATGCACACTGAATGAAAAGTAATGCAGAGAATATAAGAGGCAAGCGACAAAATTAGGTGGCATGGGGCGAGGTCGATGTTAGGTCGTAGTCCGGTAATCCTGAAGACTGGCTAGTATTGAATAGTAATATTAGGCACAAGAGAACAACAACAGCAATATGTTGACACTGTAGTCAATTTCAGCATTTCAAATTGGATTTCTTAGCTTTCTTCCGAAATCTCAAATCAGATCGCGGGCCGCAGAATAAGACTTGGCGGGCCGCATGCGGCCCGCGGGCTGCGTGTTGGTGACCCCTGCTCTACTCCATGGTTTTGTAACACGCGGCCCGCAGACCCTTATTTTGCAGCTCACAACATCTTCTATTATGAAAGCAATTACTACTGATATGGTATTGCTACATATTAATTTAGCTACTTAGCTCTCTCATCGTACCGTCTCTGTTTTGTTTATTGATGACTCATTCTGGTTTCTTGATATGCTCGATTGGAAATTGGTACTGTTTTGATAATAATAACGCTGGGCAACAATTTTGAACGAAAAATTTGTTGACTTTGATTTAGCACTTGATTTGGGCTAATTTCGGTATTGCTGATTTCAAAAATGCCGCTGGTTTTTGCTTTGCGACATATGCCCAAAATATGCAAATTTTCACGAACTTAGCCATAGTACTTTTCCATACCATACAGAAATCCACACTTTCATCATATAATAAGTTATATAGCCAATGGATCAGTTGAATTATTAGGTAAAAAGGTACTGGTACTGATCAATCATTCGAGGATATTTCATACACATATTTGATGCGAACTGCAGGATATGACAAGAAAAATAAACATTATATTTACTATCATCTATAGCCCCAATGCCCCATTCAGCTTATCCAGTGTAACTTGAAACTCCCACAAGCTCGATAATTTGGATCAAGATGAAAATCTTAGGAATGGCAGGCCTAATGATGAAGATTTTGAAATCGAAGATGATTCAGAACGTAGAGTAGTCCATCAACACAAGGTAAATGATCTGGCGTGGGCTTCGCGACATGGAAGAGAAATATTCGGAACTTTTAGCATCCTTGCGAATTGAGAAAAGATTACATGGCAAGTAAGTAAAGATGTCTCAATATAGATCAGGGGTCACCAACCTTTTCACAACCTAGAGTTAATTCTTGGGTACTGATGAAGCGACGCACTACTATTTACATAAGTTTACCCAAACACGCTTGCAACCTTCATAGCTACTGCGACTACACCAGTGTACTTTCCCGTATCAACAAGGCACCAAAACCTTTGAGGCAGACGTCATTTTGCAGTGTTTTAATTTCAGTCTCTTTAAGGATCTAGACATGACAGATTTCAATGTACATGACATCAGCAACGATTACAGAAAGTTAGAAACATGGTACTAAACTGCGTTGAGTGTAAGAGAAACAAGCTGTGTCAACAGATGCAATATGTTAGAGTTACAATACTTCCTCTCTTAAGAGGATTTGTCCTCTTTTTTGACCTTTTTGAAAGTGTCCTCGCAGGACGCCCAAATGTCCTCTTTTTTGAGATTTTGTCCGCTTTTTTGATAATTCTGGTTACATATAGGGCAAAATGCGACTGAGAAACAGTAAATCAGCAAGTAACGCTCCGGCGGCTATTTCGGGAGCTGAGCCGCAAAGCTGACATTTTTTTAGTCAACCCACCACAAAGTGGGAAAATTTACCATTTTTTCAGGATTTTCCTCCGGTATTGCAAGTGTCCTATTTTCAGATTTCCAAAATATGGTAACCCTATAATATGTATTGGGCATACAGATATTTAAAATCTGCTAGTACTTTACGGCTATCTGCTTCCGAACAGTAATGTTGTTTACTACTTTGGCATTGTCCTTGACGTCGAGCTATAGGCCTACCTTAACGGAACCTCCCGCCATTTCAAGAAGACCGTGGATGGCATTCTATCATGTCGCCTGTATAGGCAGTGCGCCGTATCCTACGTCTTCGATATCTTGTGATTCTATTAAATGTTGGTATTGGTGTATTAGAATATCACAAATTGTGATTGAGGATATTTGACACCATCATTTTATATGTAGCCCGCGTGACTGTTTTAAAAATAGTTCGAATAGCATCATTTACCAATATCCGTCAGATTATTACGAGTAAGCTGATGTATTTAGCTATTCTTTTTTTAATCACACGAACATGCGGTAACTTACAAATGACAATATATATATTATATTATATATATATATTGGTAAATGATGCTATTCGAACTATTTTTAAAACAGTCACGCGGGCTACTCATCTGGTCCTCGCGGGCTATCTGGGGCCCGCGGACACCGCGTTGGTGACCCCTGCAATAGATCATGAGAAACGGCGTTTTCATCGTAGGGCTACTTTCGGTAGATTTGTAAATTGCCGTGATACTGGCATTGGCATGATGCTGTTATCATGAATTGCTGGAGGACATAGGTATCCCGATTTACAACTCGCGTGAATGAAAGATGTCTATTGGTAACTCAAAAAGGATCCCAAAGTTTGACATTCTCCTATATGGCAACGTCTTAGGTGCAGTAAGAATTGCACACTCAGTTAGTCTTCGTGAATAATACAGAAACATTGAGAATAAGACAGAAGCATTGAATCATTGCAGTATCACAGGCACGATTGGGATTGGATCAAATGTATCGCCTTTGAAATAGTGTGCTTCTTAGTGGTCAGACAATAAGAATGCACATGTAACCCTGATACACATGTGCCACTGCCGTATGTTTATGTCGGACAGCGCACATTCTAAAAGCTAAAATATCTAAATAATTTCCCGGAAAACCTTGGCATAGTCAGCGATGGGCAAGGAGAAGGCATCCCCCAATATATGAATATGATGCGGTGAGATACCAGAGTAGATTGGAGCTTCACTGTTAGAAAAATCCGTAAATAGACACCTTTTCGAGCAGTAAACGAATTTACACACGTAACCGTAAGGTACTGTTATCAACGGCGTATTTAATTACGGACATGAGATCGTAACTCGATTCCCCGAATCTATCCGTAAATTACTTTATTTGTCACACGTATTGTTGGGCATTTCTTGTGGCCGATGAAGAAAGAATTTGATAAAATTGTAATTCCATAAACAGTAGGGTTACACAAAAGCGTAGAGTACTACGATTTGGCCAGTACGATTTTAGCACGGCGTGTCAGAGACTGCTGACAATCAGTATATTGAAAAAGGGCATTTAATAGACTTCAATATCGCAACAATCAATTGGTTCATGTTGAGATAATTTCAGTAGACCAGCCGTTCCAATACCAAGTAGGCTTGACAAAAGAATGTATTGTGGTGCATCGATTTTAAGGCTTATCGTCATTTTTATATTTAATATTAACAGGGGCTATCCAGGCGGGAAGCCGGCGATAGTCCTTTTGTTCGATATCCCGAGTGATTAGCGAGGAAGATTGAGGTTACGAATTATCAGACTGGAAACAGTGGTAAAGTGGCAGCGATCAATATAATCAATGGGCGTATCCGCAATCAGGACTATAAGTGGCCCATCCTGTTTGAAGATCACTATATGTTTGCGCATTATTCCAAGCTTACTGGTAGGGGTGATGGAAAGGAACACATCATTCGCATGATGGATAGTAGCTGGTGCTACTATTACAAAACCATCAAGCAAAATAAAAGTGGCTGCAGCATTTTTATAGACCTCCGCAAAGCTTTCGATACAGTTAACCACAGAATCTTAAGATACAAGCTAGAACACTATGGAATCAGGGGTATTGCAGCAACTCTACTTGGAAGTTACCTGGCAAACCGCAAACAATTCGTTAAACTGGGGACATTAAGAACGACTACCAGAGATATAACTTGTGGAGTGCCACAAGGCTCAGTCCTTGGACCGACTTTTTTCCTCGTTTATATTAACGACATTGTTAATGCATCTTTATTCCGCACAACCCTATTTGCTGATGATACTCACCTCTTCATAACCTCCAACACTGTCGATGATTTGCATGCATCCGTGAATAGGGAACTCCCGAAAGTGTCGAGATGACTGCAAGCAAACAAACTAAGTTTGAATGCAGATAAGAACGAGATGCTCCTTTCAAATAATGCCAATCATAATAGTTTCACTGTGAACATCAATCATAAACAAATCTCCATATGTGACTCTGCAAAATGTCTCGGCGTCACCATTGATGCCAAAATGTCTTGGAAGCAGCATATTGAATGCACAATATCACAACTAGCTCGGTGTGTGGGAATAATGACCCGTCTGCAATCTTTTGTTTCCAGATCGATACTACCAACCATCATTTCTCTCTTTTCCACTCTCACCTGCAATATGGAATCGTAGTATGGGGGAATGCATGCACAACATTTTTGTGCAGAACTCGAACCCTGCAAAACCGTGCGATACGGCTGATCTCATCTGTACCTTCACGTACCAAACTATCGCCTTACTACCGTAAGCACCGAATTTTGCAAGTTGACGAACTAGATCGCTTCGAAGTATCAAAAGTCATTCACAAATATTTTTCCAATAGTTTGCCTCCTGTGTTTGATGACTTTTTCATGCCTGCTAAAAATGTCCACTCCTATTACCCGAGATCCTTGTCTAAAGGAAATATCTACTAACCCCCACCCAATAGCAACCTTACAAGGAGATCTATCGACTACTCGGGGCCTATCATCTGGAATGCATTACTACCACATATCCGTGAATCGCCTTATAATAGATTCAAAAAAGCCCTAATACTTGATCACCTCTTGTCGTTACACTAACACTGTTGCCCTATCTCGCCCAGACATTGCTTCATTGATCATTTCCTACCATCGTTTAATTTTTCTTCTATTTTTTTTAACTATCGTAACATTTTTTACAGCCAGACTGTTTAGAGTCAAGCGTACCTGTTCAGACTAGATGAACTTCACGGTCTTATCGATCATTCCTATCTAATACCGAATACTGTGCATGCATATTTTCTGTACCACCACCACCGCCATGTGTTATGTATTTTGGTTGGTTGAAAATAAAGACTCTCTGTCTCTCTCTAACCCTAACCCTAACCAATCCATATATACAACCCTAACCTACCCCTAACCCGTTATTTAACCCACATGCTCATGTGTCGCATGCCAAATTATCGCATGCCGAAGTGTCGCATGCTATAATGTCGCATGCTCAGTGCTCACATGTCCACGGATCAACCAGCTTGTGTCGGCCATTGCCAGATATCCGGAATGTTTGACAGTAATAAGCGCCGGGAATGAGGCAGAAGCTTGGCTGGAATGGAAAAAGAAATTCGTGATTCGCGGCAGGTCATGCTGAATCTACTGGAGTCCAGAAAGTTGGACTATTACTGAATATAATAGGCGAAGGAGAGGAGGTATTCGACGAACTCGTGTTTACTGAAGGATTCGCAGCATCAGACGGCGTGGAAGCAGTTGAAGCAGCAGACCCAAATGACCTTGATACCGTCTTGAAGACGTTTGATGAAAGTTTCAAGATTCGTGATGGCAGGTTTGAAGCACAACTTCATTTCTTCCATTTCTTACAACGCAAGGAGGGCGAATCATTTGCATCGTGGGTACATACAGTCAAAAAGGCCGCACGAAAATGCCAATTTCCTCCAGCAGTATATGACACAACGGTTCCGAATAAACTTATAGTGGGGTGCGTAGATCCGTGGTTCTTAACCTTTTTTTCCTCCAGCGCCCCCTTTCAAAAATTATCGGACTCTAGCGCCCCCCCCCATATTGTTGGGACTGTAATAAAGACAATGGGTAAGAGGGAGGGTCGTAACAGTACTTCATCAGTCCCCCTAAAAATTATTGTCTTGCACACCCCTAGCGTGATAAACCAAACGTGATTTTGATGGTCAGTAAAGTTTGTGTGGCCCTGTCGCCCTATGCGTCAAAATTTTCTATAATGCATGAAAGAATGGGTGGTAATTGCATATATATGTCGCTAAAACTTTTTATCCTCTCAGCCCACGTAATCAGATTTACCAGCAGCGCCGAGTGAGCTGTTGTCTTGGAAAATGAAGGCCACGTAATTAATAATTATACATATTCGGGCGTGCTCGTTGGTATAATTACTTCGTTACATGTTGTTATTTTGTTACCTCTTGTCCGCTATATAGTCGAAAGATATTGAAACGTATTAAACTTAAGTAAGCACACGATTCAAAATTATTATTTCTTCACTGGCAAATATTTTTTCTCTGACGGATGTTATTTGTCCTGAGGGGTGCAGATTGCGACGACATGATAATTCGGCACGGGTGATTTAAGCACCTATGAAAGATTAGACTTATATACATCGAAGTTTACGGTCAACATAAGGGCAATCCTCTTCGACTAAGGTTTTCTCGCTGACGATCTTTTGGCACACTTCTCGGAGTCTCAAATTGGCCGGAACTTCATATGTCTTCGTGCATCGTGGCGTGGTAATGGCCAATGCCAAAATGTCTATTTCTATTTTGTATAATAGCTTATGCCTATTTTTAGTGGAGGAGTCGTCAAAACATGATGTGTAATTTATGTTCGTTCATCGAAATAACTTAGGGCACCCTTCGAGCTCATCCTATACTCGACTACAATAAACCATATTTTTATCGTATGTAGCGTATTCAGGTTCAAATCAAGGTTGTTATAACAACAATCGGTACGGTCCCATACCCTGTGGTTCGAATCATCCCGAATTCACATCTGCGATTGGCAATACAGGGCAATTGATGGTAGAACTAGAATTGAGTACCAGTCGAACTATTGATTTGCAAAGCAGAACAGAAACATGATTCACATCAGCATTTCTTATAGTATTTTCCTTGCAGCCCGCCATTTCAAGACTATTCTTGTTCGGGCGCCCTCTTATTTTTATTGTGTACTTTAAAGGTGTTGAGCAGGGTTTCCCAAACCCCAAAACCCAAACGTGTGACGCGTACCCTAGGGCCTCGAACCCTAAATGCACGCAACCAAAAGTAATATTGCAAACTTCATTTAAAGCTGCCTTTTTGATATTATATATTTAATCGTCGTTATATTGACGTTTTTGCTAGGCGAAGCTTGCAAAGTCCGGTTAAGGACATATGGTATCCCTATGCTAAAGAGCACAACCGTGATTGTGAATGTCATGTATCCTTTGAAAGAAAAGCGACTCTGACGATTGTTATAGCTCAGAGAAGGGAAACTATCTGCCGAGTGCGCTCAATAATTACAAAGCTATAAAGTTAGTTTAAACGTCATTACGAAACCAAACACCAAAACTTTACCACGAGTTACCGAACAAATACAGACTTACAGAGTAATAAGATTACCATGCTGAAATATTCCTTAAATGCTCATCAGCACTTGAAGGAACTGCTCCGCACTGATTTGACATCATATCAGCCTGATTTCAAACACCTTGCAGCCAAGGTGCAGACTTGGAGAACTAGATAATTAGAGCTGCCTATGATTTCATTAAGTTAGAGCAAAATGCCAGTAATCTAATTCTAGTCTAATTTTTGAAATGTTACTTTGCTCCAATTCTAATTATACTTTAATTTGTGAAATGTTCATGTTTGCTCTAATTCTTATTATAATCTAATTTGTTAAATATATATATACTCTAATTTATCGTTTTCCGGAAAATGCTTCCTTATCCGTGGCATTTTGCAATCTCGCGCTAGAAAATCCAGTGCCAATAAGCCGCCAGTGCGTTACACTGTACAGCAGTGGTTCCCAAACGGTGGGGAATTCCCCACTGGTGGGGAACTCAATGGTTTCTGGTGGGGAATAGACGAGGTTGTTTAAAATTATCTCCATGACAGTCTACATATTCACGGAGATCCATATGCAATTATCGTTACCAGTTAACTGCCCTGGAATGTATGTTTCTAAAATTATATCGCGCGGTGCTCACAAAACCTCATTTTTAACTCTGGATTTCCAATCATGGCGTTACAAAAACATCCAGCACGACTAGTTTGACGTGAAAGAACGCTTTCTCGAAATTTTGAGCGTTACTTGTATCGGTTAACAATACGTTTTACGTTGCAGTTATACGCGATTGTCTTGGCGTACTGGTGTGGTTGTGTGTCTTGTGTAGTCAAACCAGCAAATAGCTGCTCTGTGATGACAAAAGTGTTGGGTAGTAGGGAACAGGACCGTAACTGCCGCACCCCAAACCCCCCAATTGGGGGTGTGAGCTCGAAGGGGCCCAAAATGATTTCGTGAAGTAACATAAATTATAGAGTATTTTTATGGAAATTTGTGTCACTTATTCAAATTATTTTTTACCTGTGGCGCGCGATTTACTATTGCCTAATATTTTGATTATTGGGTACCCTTCTCCAACGAAAATACGTAGAATTTATAGAAATGGAGATTTCGGCGTCGGCTATTACTGCGCCACGACGCACCAAGTCATATGAAATTATAGGCCATGTAACATGCGACTCCGAGAAGTGTGCCAGAACAATCAGCAGCGAGAAGACCTTGGCCAAGAAGGAATGCCCTTGTGGTGACCGAAAACTTCAATATATATACAATATACAATACATACATGTTTAATAGTCCAGAGGCGGCTAAATGGCTGGCGCCTAATTTTCATGTCCGGGCGATCTGAACCCCACAGGACAAATGCCATCCCGCAGGGAAAAAATATTTGACAGTAAAGCAATACCAATTTGAAATCGTGTGGGCCTTTTAGTTTTGGCGATTTCCATATCTTTCGACATAGCAGATGATAGGAGGTCAAGAAATAGCATCATGTAACGAAGTCAATATATCAACGGGTCTGCCCGAAGATTTTTAATTCATATTTAGGGGTCCTACCTTTTCCAACACACCTCATTCAGCTCTGCCGGTAAGGGGATAAAAGTTAATAGCAAAATATATGAAATTCCCGATCATACTGACCGATTCAAACATGAATTATATAAATTTTTCGCGCTTCGCGCGTTTACGGTCCTGGTGGGGAATGACGGCTCGGAATAAACCTGAAGTGGCGAATGAAGACAAAAAGGTTGGGAACCACTGCTGTACAGTGTAATAGCAGGTATTGTGATGAATAATAAAGCCATACAACCTTATAGTCTCAATCACCAGCAGAACAGCAGCACAGAAAAGGAGATAGTTAATACAGGCTTGTTCACTTTCATACCCTTAAGTACATCACGAAAAAGAATATGATGATTGCTTCAAATCTAACCAAAGGAAATAAATTAGATGAGGACGTGGAATGATATTTCGCTGCAGAGCGTGATAGCATGGACTGTGATGTTTTAAGTTGCTGAAAAAGAGAGAATCGATTTTCTCATCTCAAAACTGATTTTCGAAAACTCGTACGCGGACGCCAACTCAAAAAGGGTCGCGGGCCACTTTTCAAATTTCGTAGAGGCCACAGGCCGCAGGAATGCAATATCGAGACAAAATAGGCCACACAGTTTAGTACCACGTTTTTAAAACTTGACCTTATTACAACACCGCGCTCACTAACATGGGTGATGGGTATAGTTACCACAAAAGAAGTAATGTTTTATTAAAGAATTACAAATGTAATAAGAAATATCATGATCATCAACTTCATTTTATTTTGAACTATGAGCTGCGCATGATACCTGACAACGCTTTTCAGCGACTAACGAATCGATATTACGGCTAGTCAGACATGTTACTAGCTGAAAGAATATCTCATCTTAAAGATAGATCTCGTGGGGAAGCCCTAAGCTGTTTTTTATGCGTCCTGGTCATGGTAGTGTCTGGGCCACTATTCAGATCGTGACCGCGAAATATGACCTCCCGAGCCGCGTGTTTGTGACGCCTGGTATTGTGCAATACAAGCCAAGCTTTGTGTAGAGACGTTAACCATTCTCATGTTTGTGGGAATGTGCTGTCATTTGATATGAGCCGAGAGCTTGATGTTTGCTGTATTTATTTATTTCTCATTCACAATTTCATTCAGTTTCCAAGATTTTGCGAATTCAATAATTCTGATTCTAATCTATGTAGCTCTAATTTAAATTCTAATCTAATTTTGAAAGCTGAAATTTTTCTGGTTGTCCAAGTCTGCCTAGATGGAGACGCACCGTATCACCAGACTATAGTAAACTTCATTCGGCAGCCTACATTCCATTTCGACGGATAAATTCGTATTTTCGAATTTTTGTGTCATGGTTTATTTACAACTAAAATTTATGATATGAAGCTCACGCATAAAGCAGGTCTGCCTACCCCTGATTTTATTGTAATAGTGTCGCTTAATTGCGCAGTCTGAATTTAACGAAGTTTGCTAAAAATTCTCCTTAACTTGTCCGAAGCTGTAGGCTACTTTCAGGTATTTTCGGACAACACCTTCACCATTGTGACATAGACCATTAACTCTCTATTAGGGCATGCAGAAAATTCCTTACAAACTTCTGAATCAAATTAAAACTTGTACTTTTATAATAATTGACAATTTCTCGCGATTTGAAATTGAGATATAAAATTCTTATATATGAGCTTTCTATTCCAGCCGTCTGGAAGTTATGCGCATCTAGACGCCGTCGGGATAAAGTCGGTCAGTTCCTTGGTCTTGACACGTGCAATCAAATTGCAATTATAGGCTTGGGAAAACCTATCTGACTGGGTATGGTAATCCCCGTTATATTAGTAGTATCCGACTACGCAACAGGAATTGGATTAGGTATGTAAAACTTGTCATGCCTGGCTAAGTATAAGACATTTTTAGGGACCTGTGGGAGAAAATTAATATCCATCGCGTCCTGTAGACTCTTGCATCGATACACGAGCTATAGGCTCAGTTAGCCATTTGCAGCAGCAGACCTACCTCCATGTCGATGACTATATATATATTTTGAGGTAATAGTTTCTCGGTGCGATTCCATCCATCAGTCATAGCTTGGTCAGCTTCGTCTACTGCAGTACACAGCCTAATGTAAATAAGGTAACTCGACGATTGCGTCCCTGTATAACTTTTCAATCACGCGAGCGTTGTGCAGCATTTCGCCGCAAAAATCATTGAGCTGTTTCCCAATAAAGCTTTAAATGTCGTGATTCACAATGATATCAGAGCAAGGTCAAGAGCAATTAGATCTGGAATTAACGGTGTGATGTAAGGATAAAATAAGCTCAGTTGGATTGATCCTACAAATTGGATGTGTGAAATCCTGACTAGCACCAGGCCCTGTAAATATTTTGTTTGAAGAGGCTTTATATTGCAACTTTTTGCAACTTTTTCTATTTTTTCATACGACTTTTTACTGCAACTTTTATCGAATGATGCGCTAAACGTGAAGGCGTGATTTCAAAAACATATACTATAAGGCTAATTCTAGTACGGTTCCCACTTTCATTTGCTCAACAAAGAGCTGTGATGGATTAGCTGCATGTAATGTCATATGTCGCAATGGCTCGCAAGCTAGAAGTTATAAAACCACAGCCAAACACGGCAGTGCCTCAACTATCTATAAATAGATTGCTTGATTGATTCATCGTCGTTTAAATTTGATATACTTCCCCCTTTTGACGCATGAGTAGGCTTGACCAAAATAATTACATTTCACTGGGTCATCTTTTCAAACTATCGATTTTGTTAGAGTCGCCATTACTGAGTTTTGCTGCAATGCCTTCAGTCAACTTGCAGACTAGGGGATTGGGGTGTGGTGTTTGACTTTTTTTAATCGGTTATCGCGTAGCTGTTTGACTTTTTGCGGAAAAATATTTCCGCATTGCGTTATGTGCTGCGTACCGGCAAAACATGTAATTTTCGGCAGTGTCATCAGGCCGTCGGAGAAATGGGAAAGTACCAAATCTGCAAGCTCTCCAGGAGCTGACAGCGAAATGCTGTCATGTTTCAAACTTAAAGAACATAAAAATGAATGTATGTATATTTCTAAAAAATCGCACATCTTGGGTGCAAAAAATTCAAAAATTATACATTCATGAACAGCGGTAGTTGAATACAAATTTTATTAAAGGTTTTCACAATTTTCGGTTGCGATCCCGACGACAGGTGAGGTCTTCCCTGACCGCACGTCACTGCTAGGTAAACCATCAGATTGAATCCCTGGGCAACAAGGACGAGATGGTCACCATTTATCAGCAATTAACCTGCGAATCGCAGAGGCAGGCGTCTTCGTCTCTCCAGATAACCAGAATACCCAGTATAATTTGCGACAAGTTCTATGTGTATCATCAAAATCACATCAAAAATTGTCATTGAAATAATCGCTATTTTATTCTTTTGTCGCTTCGCCATCGGTCAACGAAGGCCATCCGGGTACATGGTTATGATAGCTGCAGAAAGAAGTAAAAGAAAATAAATATAAGATTTTCATTACCATTCTCGTTGGGATGAAAAATTGAGGTTTGGCATAAATAAAATCACATTTTTCACGTGATTTCAGAGTATCATTTGTACAGCTATTACAATTTTAACTATTTTTATCAAAATACGCCAACCTCGTTTCAGTGGTTTGTGCTAACATAAGGAGTTCGTGTAACATCTAGAAATATTACATTAAGCTTAAGCCAGTGGTTCTCAACCGGGGGTCCACGAAACCTTCCAATTTGCAGAATGGTTGATAATGTAATTTGTATTTTTTTTTTTAATTTGAGAAATCGTGAAACAGTTTCGCCTCATAACTGCTAAAACTTGAAAACTCACAATAATAGAATGGCCGTCTGAGAGAATAATATTCTGCTGTGCAAGCTCCTTTTAATTGCGAAATTGCCAATAGCCTACTGATACAAACATATTACTGTTTGTAGATGTTTTCTTGTCGGGGTCTTGGACAAAAATGTCTTTGTGACGGTCCAAAGTCCGTGAAGACAAAAAGGCTGAGAACCACAGGCTTAAGCGATCTCTTCGCCTCGATTTTTCAAAATTCCATGCCGGTGAAGTCATATTTGGTGATACGACTGTTGATATTCAATGTTCTTTCCAATTCTTCACTATTTGCTAACGATTATCCCTGACGATTGTCAGCCGAAAATATTCCGGTTTATTTCCATATGAATATGCCATTCAATTTTAACCACATTGGGATCGCCAATAAGTCGAGATGTACTTCTCCGGAGGATTCCAACTCGATGCATTCTATGAAGGGGGCGGGGGGGTTGTGCTCTTATAGAAGACCATGCTCCTAAATGTGAAAAATGTAAATGAAGTACCCGAATGACTAAATTATGGGAGAATTGCCGTTGAATATAATCTCGAAACGTTCGAATTACGTTATGCGAAAAAATTCTGCAAATGAGTGCCGCGCAAATGTGGCTTCGGGTTTATTTGCTTACCTTGACTCTCTGCCAGCCATGCGATCTTCATTACTTTCGGATATTTCCGATGGTAGTTTATTCTTTATCGCAGCAGACCACTTCGCAGGGACAACTCCACCACTATGTGCACCTGTAATAACTTGGAATTTGTCGTTTCCAGTTGATGTCGAAATTATCATTTACAAACCGTCAGCACGATATCTGTCACTTTTTTCAGTATCGGATGAAGATGTCCCGTTGGTCAAAAGCGTAGCAATGGTGATGAACACTAGCAGTTTGACTACCATATTTACTGGCCTTGTAGCGATTATGTTACCAAATCGTATGCACACTGATTGTTTTATCCGCCAAAGTGAATATCTTTTATACTTATTTGCTCTGGTATGTATAAACCTACATACGGCATGTCATGCCCTATTTCACCGTCACAAATTTACACCTTTCGTATCATTGATTTACATGGCTCAATTAAGGTCAACTCGCCAACGTGCGAGTATAGGTGAAGCGAGGTACTCAGGTCAAACAGGAAGTTCGTATTGCTATACCATTCGCTCGCACGAAGCTGGCATCAGCTTTCCTTTTCTCTGAGGTGTAGTCAGAACAACGGAATATATACAATGCGCCATTTTTATTGCAGTGAAGAATGCAGGGCTGTAACTGCCACAAATGTGTAATTATTATTGATGTGCCCTAAATATTTTAATGTACCACTCAATCAGAGCCATCGGTAAATCCAATCACGGGGGATGAGAGTGGATCGAAAATTAATATATGGAAATACTAACGAACCGAACCGAAGAAACCAGCAACAAATCCCTTGTGACGGGACTAAGTATGGATACGCGCCATCAATAGCGCTGCTGTTTACCCGCAATGCGATTGCATCTCCAACCGACCACTATCGCTCTTACTGAGGCAACAAGCGCATTGCTCATTGCCGCACCGCTGATTGAGCATTATTGTTCATGCGCGACGGAGACATCCGCCCTCGTCGTTGCTTCACGGCTGAGGCATTGTTTTTTCTTTGGCGAGTCGTCCGTCACAATACCAAATTTGTCTAAATGCGAATTCGAGGCGTATTTCAGGGTTTCATGGACAGTGAGTAGCATTAGTAGGCAAAATGCCAAATACGTCGGGATTTTATTGGATTAGGTCATGTCTTGAAAGAGTCTGCCGATTAGGATTCTGTTGATACTCCTAAACTCTTTATTCCAATCAAAGTTAAAATATGGAATGCCTGGCCGAGAACGTGGCGTAACAGAGATATTTACGTAATTTGAATTAGTGAACTTATTCGTGTAGCACAGTTTATGTTTCAGACCGTATGGACATGTTGTTTTCTTGCAAAGAACTTTTACAGCAAGCAACCTATAATATTGCCTGTGAGATAACAGACATGAATGGAGATGCAGGATCGTGGACTGTGACAGGAAGATCACACTATCATTGTTGTGTTCTGAAATGCAACAACGGCTCAAGAAAGATCATGAATCTATCCTTTCACCGGAAGAAATGGGTATAAAAAATTAGACGTGAAGTCGGGCCGAATTTTAAAGTGAGTAAATTACTAGAAGTGTTTCAGTCAGATTATACTCTCTCCTGTTCTTTTGTGATAACGCAGGGTTGTAACCAAGGCACAAGGCTCCGAGTCACAAGTCAATCTCCATTTAATAGTTTTGACTCGAGTCAAGTTGAGTCATTTTCAATTCACCACCGAGTTAAGTCCAAGTCATAGAGCAGAAGGTCGAGTCCAAGTCATAGTATTATGACTCGAGTCCGAGTTCAAGTCATTATTTTGACTGTTCAGCTTCCAGTTGAAGTCTCGTTAAACCCACTTTTCAACTCTGTTTAGTGATATCTAATGGTTCGCATTTATAATATACTAATTTTCCTCACATTTAGCAATTGACTCTAGTCGAGTTGAATAATTTCCGTATTTTCAGAAAATGACTCGAGTCAAGTCGAGTCATAAGAAAATCGTGACTCGGGTCTGAGTCGACTCGAGTCATTACAACCCTGTGATATCATTGCTATTGACTTTTTTCTAGATAACTGGAAATACACGTGTTTGAAGGGAATATTTTAATGACGAGGATTTTGTCTTGCAGAAGTCACTATTTGAAAATTGGAGCAGTTCCTGGGATATTCAAGTGGATGAAGTCGCGACCATCAAGAAGGGTGTTGCACAGGCATCAGAGGTGAGATCAATGTAAACTGACATGATATGATGCTACAAATTTACTTTCAATTCTTAACAATGACTGGTACATTTCGCGAACTCGGCACATATATCAATTGGGTGGAAGGAAGAGTCCAATCACTACATGATATGCCTTTTCAGCAATATGTAGAGTGCATTGCAGCCAAAAATACAACTTGCACAACTGAGTGAAAAATATCCAAGGTGTGCTTGGCCATTCTAGAATCGCGTAAAAGTATGTCTGGTTATTATGATTAGTGCAGCAAAATCCAGAGCTCAATCCCAAGCTGCTGTATCACTTGAACTGTGACAAACATCATGACCGAACATTGTTAGTGATATTAGTGTGTGGCAAGCTGACAGACCTTTTATCCAATTCGGCTCATTTGTGATTCGGGTGATTGTTTACGTTGAATTTTTTTCTGCACTTGATTATGCCATCAACACTAATTATTTAGTAAAAGGTACTCTATTACTTGAAAAACGTAGATGTACCTGAATAACTGCCATTTTTAGTTGATCGTAAATATACCGTATATGAATGTTTTCATTTCTGTCGGCATGTTATTAATGCATCTAACTGTATTTGTAGTGGACAGCATACTCCAGAAAAAATTCCTGGTCAAAGTAGCAACAATCGGTTCTATACCAATACCGAGAAAACCATTACCGAGAACGGACATTACCGAGAACGCTATTACCGAGAATGGACATTACAGAGAATGGACACCACAGAGAATGGACATTACAGAGAATGGACACCACAGAGAATGGACATTACCGAGAATTGACACCACAGAGAATGGACATTACCGAGAATTGACACCACAGAGAATGGACATTACCGAGAATTGACACCACAGAGAATGGACAGAACCGAGAATTGACACCACAGAGAATGGACATTACAGAGAATTGACACCACAGAGAATGGACAGAACCGAGAATTGACACCACAGAGAATTGACATTACCGAGAATTGACACCACCGAGAATGGACATTACCGAGAATGGACACCACAGAGAATGGACATTACCGAGAATTGACACAACAGAGAATGGACATTACCGAGAATGGACACCACCGAGAATGGACATTGCCGAGAATGGACACCACCGAGAATGGTCATTACCGAGAATATGGACAATACCGAGAATGGACATTATCGAGAATGGACATTACCGAGAATTGCCAATGTCGAGAATCAATTTTACTGAGACGGACGTTGTCGGTAAAATTATACCTGCGAATTGACACCGAATGTGGCATAGCCGTGATGCACATACACGCGATCTGTACCTACATATGCATGACATGCCTGCATGAGTGCATGCATGAATTGTACACGTGAACTTGTAGTCCTAAAGCATGTGATCATCAATCAATGGGGTTGGTTTTAAAGCGGTTTTACAATATCAGCTGATTGTCTACAACGTTTCCGATTCGTGTACCAACGGTGACATACGAATTAGCCTACTCCGCTTCACTGATACGGAAATCTGTAGCATCCAGTTGTCATGCATATCTCAAAAGAGTATAATATGGTTGAAATCGAGAAGTCATCAACTCTCACAGAGCTCGCAAAGGGAGTAACAAATATGGTGGCAAATCATGGTCGCTACATTGTTCATTTGCGGCATGGGCATACTCATTTTCAGTAGACGGTTAGTCATTCTATAGATTGGTCAACATATATGTTTAGGCTGACGCGATAATTCATATGTTTAGGCTGACGCGATAATTCGGGAATAGAGTGTATCAAGTAGACAAGAATTAATATTGGTAGCAGATGATTACTATGGAAAAAGTGCGTGTTTAATCAGTAGTGACCGTCACGAAAATCTGGCTCGCGATTTATTGTAAGAGAACGTGTCTCGTGGTGATTCTGGGCGCAAACACAATTTAATGTAGGGCGTAGATAATAAAGTTGGGTTGATTAAAAATTCTATTATCGCGTTCATCAGGATTGAACAGCACAAGATAAAGAAACTTCGTTGATCGCTGCGTATACAATTAACCGAGGTACATTTTTCATCTAAAGCAGTTAGCAAACCTAGACAAACGGTACACTGCGTAATATTCCTACGCAGAAATATATTCGATTATGACCGTGACGATTGTGATTCCTAGGTAATGGCTTCGCTCAACAATCGGACAATCAACGAATTATGCACTTACCTTTGTAATGCAATATATCATATCTATATTCAATGATACCGTACTAACCGTACCGCTGTACCGTACTAATTGGACCCGAATTTCATTTCGCGATGATGATAATTCTAGCTGTTACAATCGCAGAATATTTTATCAGTAGGCTGCCGTTTTACTCAGCAACCTGACAACTGACAGCCAACCATTACGCTATCTTGCAGATAGTCACGCTATATTTCCTTGTCGCTTCTTTCCTACTGTTTTAAAGCTTCTACGGCTAGCAAAAATAAGAGACTGAGAAGTTCTGAATTTACTGTAAGCCCAGAAACTCTAGTTCCAACATTATGAGCAATCATGTTCCAGGTTATTTGCATTTTATTACTTGTCTGTGGCATGCTAAAATGAAACATCCAGAGGATAAATAGGTACAGCGGTGATCACCAACACAGACTTGGCGTTTCTTCATCAGAAAGGATGCTAAATATGTGGTGATAGCTATTATCTATTTATTCACTTAGATCAGTGGTTCCCAACCTTTTTCGGTGGCAGGGCCAAATTTCGAATTTCAGAGTACGGTCGGGGCCGCACGAATACCAGGGCATTGAAAGAAACCCAAAATAGTCACCA
Organism: Botryllus schlosseri; assembly: GCF_051294905.1. Classification (NCBI taxonomy): domain Eukaryota; kingdom Metazoa; phylum Chordata; class Ascidiacea; order Stolidobranchia; family Styelidae; genus Botryllus; species Botryllus schlosseri. Next base: position 34,196,793 of record NC_137237.1, on the reverse strand, counting down.
AAATATCAAAATTGGCATTTTCCGATCATTTGCTTGACGCCATTGGCCATTGTGTTGCCGCGCTCCCGTTGTTCAGAACAATCAACCTTTGCTAGCTATTTCGGAGTAGTTTTATTGCCCAGGCGAGATTTCAATTCGTATTTCTGGAATCAGTGCAACACTTGCTTTCGATAAACAGCGACATATCAAATCATTCGGACGCTTGGGTCGCGAGCTACAGGACTACCAATTATGCTGCTTTTTGCCGGCTAAGCAGTACCCATCTCGGCGTATTCAATCGTGAGTCACTTGTTGCACATCTATCCGTGAATTAGTTATCAATACCCAGGGCCGTAACAGCACTTCGTCAGGCCCATAAAACGTTGCTCTTGCCCCCCCCCCCATAGGGTGATAAACCGAGCTTCGAAGCCCCTCAGGCTAGATGGCTGATTACCGCTATCTATCATCTAAATCGTGTTTCCGTTTTAGGCAGCTGCTCTCGACTAATCTCGCGTAGCGCGAAATTTTTTTATAATTCATGATTGAATCGGTCAATATAATCGTGAATTGCATATATATTGGTATCAATTTTTATCCTCTCTCTGCTGACGTAATCAGATTGACCGGTTGAGCCGAGTGAGTTGTGTTTGAAAAGGTAGAACCACTCAATAATAATTGAACATCTTCAGGAGTATACCCGTTAGCAGGAACGAAACAATACTTCGTCAGCCCCCCAAAAACACTTAGGTCTTGAGCTCCCATAGGGTGATAAACCGACCCCCGTCCCTTTGTTCGCTTCTGCCACGAAATCAGGATCATCGTTTAGTGAGCCAGCGTGGAGCGCGAAAATTTTCGATAATGAAAAATAAAATAGGTCAGTAAGCTCGGGAATTGCATATATATTGCTATCAATTACTTGTCCTCTCTGCTCACGTAATCAGATTTACCGGTAGAGCTGAGTGAGGTGTCTTGCAAACTGTAGGGCCCGTAAATAATAATTAAACATATTCGGACTGGCGGACCCGTTGGTACGACTTCGTTACATGATGTTATTTTATTTCGTGACCACCAGCCTGCTATATCAAAAAATATAGAATCGCCCAAACGTATTAAACTAAAAGATGCACACGATTTCAAATTGGTAGTTCTTCACTGGCATATAATTCTTCCCTGCGGGATGGTAGCCTATTTGTCTCTTGAGGTTCAGATTGCCAAGACAGGAACATTCGGCCCCAGTCATTTAGGCGCCTATGGTCAATTATACCTATATGTATTTTGTATATACATAACGAAGTTTCCGGTCAGCGTAAGGGTAGTCCTTTTCGGCCCAAGTTTTCTCGCTGTCGATCGTTCTGGCACACTTCTTGGAGTCGCATGTTACATGGCCTAAAACTGTATATGCCTTCGTGCGTCGTCGCGTGGTAATGGCCAACGCCGATATGACCACTTCTATAAATCTTGCGTATTTTATCTTGGTGGAAGAGTAGCAGTGGTCTGGAACCTATATGGCTCGCGAGCCATATATGGCTCTTTTGGGTATAAGATATGGCTCTTTGCCAAATATCTATTTTTTTACTGAATTGATCAATATTGCGGCGACTTGTTGGTAAATTTTCATCATGGATAGAATTATTATTCTCGTGGCAGTATAAACATGTCTTTGAGAGGTAAAGACAATGTCGCCTTAAGATTTAGGAGCTCAGACCCACTCTTTTTAAAATCATCATATTTAAGTTTCTGTCACGCCGGCGGCCAATATCACTCCCGAATTCTATGTACCCAACTCGAAATCTTGAACAGGGATTTCTAGAACTTCTAGATATCCCTGATCCTAAATTGTGCGATACGTTGATTAATCAAAGAGCATAGCAAACATAGCGACGCCAATTTCAAAACGCAGTTTTCAAATACGCATCGTTCAAAAATCATAAGACTGCGATAAAATGAAAAGATAGGAAGGTATCATGTTATTTTCATGTTATTTTCGAACCATAAATACTTGTTTTTACAGAGAAAATATGGCGCACACGAGAAATCCCATGTAGTGAGTTCGAATTAGTGCTGCCATAACGTCACGAATTTTCAATTGTGACGTAACAACTGATTAGCATGTATGGCTCTTTGGGAGTTGAGATGGAAAAAATAGGGCTAATATAGCTCTTCGAACAAAAAGGTTCCTGACCACTGATCTATACCTGTATCTATAGGAACTGCTCGTTTAACTGGAAAGTTGGGCACATTGCATTGAAACAGCAGTGACGTAATCCTAGCAGTCTACTCACAACTTTCCTGCAATCCTAATTGAAAACTTCAGACTCCAAGCCAAGCAAGAGTATTTTATAAATATATATTTTTTTTCTCAAATCGATTCCTCAATATTTTTGTGCGGGCCGCAAGAAGGCTAGCTTGGGGCCGCATGCGGCCCTCGGGGCCGCGGTTGGGAATCACTGACTTAGATTGTATGCCACTCTAGGCAGAAAATCTGTAGTCATGTCGGTTGACCACGCTTCATCACAAAGCCGCTTCAATTTGTCGCTAATGTCGACGTATTTTTTCTTTCTTTTAGGCGTTGCCTGGCCTGTGGAAGTTTGTAACAGCTGCACTCGATTTTGCATGACATCCATCCTTCAAATATATATGTATATTCAAGTTGAAACCAAGTACACATATACATCTTCCATTGTTTATACTCACTTTATACACTCTAAAAATTTCCAAATGGTTACGTGACATCCTCCAACTAGAACGCGGAAGCCGCGATGCCATCCTTCAACAGAATTGTTGGTTCGGTGCATGCCATCGATGGTACGTTGTCGCACATTCCAAATGCTGGGTGGGAACAGCGGCCGCCTATTACTGCCTTGTTGATCATTCGTGATACCTAAGGCAGAAACAATAATGAGTTAAATAGTAAATACTTCATATATTCGCGAAGCAAATCGGTACTATCAATGTTTGATATAATGTGATAATGAAAAGACGTTAGTCATGGACAATTCGCAAAAGTGTCATCAATCTTCAGAGGTGAATCAAAAGGGGGAGAGGTGTGCTTTTTTGCAATCAGGCAATGTTTTAAATTGTAGTAGATTAATCGGGTTAAATCTATGTACGTACAAATGCCAGTTCGCGTTTACGTCTCTACACGCATAAACGTATGCCAGTTAAGTTATATATTAAAATATAGAGTTAGATGGATTATTTTATTCAATTCAGTAGGCTGATATGTGAATAATGACTTGGTCACAAAGCGGCGAAAGCGAATCGCAAACAAATTTCGGCGCCGCTATTGATGACTTAATATGGGAATCGATTAGTGTTGTTGGTATATAAATGCATCGCAGGCATAGCAGTGGTTCCCAACCTTTTTCGGTGGCAGGGCCAAATTTAGAATTTCAGGAAACGGCCGGGGCCGCACGAATACCAAGGAAATGAAAGGAACCCAAAATATCACCAAAATGTGAAAATTGGCATTGTTCCGATCATTCACTTGGCGCCATTGGCCATTGTGTTGCCGCGCTCCCGTTGTTCAGAACAATCAACCTTTGCTGGCTATTTCGGAGTAGTTTTATTGCCCTGGAGAGATTTCAAATCGTATTTTTGGAATCAGTGCGACAATTGCTTCCAATAAACTATGACATAACAAATTATTCGGACGCTTGGGTCGCGAGCTATAGGACTACCAATTATGCTGCTTTTTGCCAGCTAAGCAGTACGCATCTCGGCGTATTGAATTGTGAGGCACTTGTTGCACATCTATCCGCAAATTAGTTATCAATACCTAGGGCCGTAACAGCACTTCGTCAGCCCCCCAATAAAAACCTTCTCTTGCCCCCCCCCCCCCAATAGCGTGATAAACAGAACTTGGAGGCCCCCAGACCCCTCACGCTAGATGGCTGTTTACCGCTATTTATCATCTAAATCGGGTGTCAGTTATAGGCAGCTACTATCGACTAATCGCGCGAAGCGCGAAAAATTTTTGTATTTCATGATTGAATCGGTCAATATAATCGGGAATTGCGTATATATTGATATCAATTTTTATCCTCTCTCTGCTCACGTAATCAGATTGACCGGTTGAGCCGAGTGAGCTCTGTTGGAAAAGGTAGGACCACTCAATAATAAATAAGCATCTTCGGGCGCCTACCCGTTGGCAGGAACGAAACAGCACTTCGTCAGGCCCCCCAAAACACTTAGGTCTTGAGCTCCCATAGGTTGATAAACCGAACCCCCGTGCCGTTGTTCGCTTCTGCCACGAAATCAGGATCCCCGTTTAATGAGCCACCGTGGAGCGCGAAAATTTTCGATAATTCAAAATAAAATAGGTCAATAAGATCGGGAATTGCATATATATTGCTACTATTGCTTATCATCTCTGCTCGCGTAATCAGATTTACCGGTAGAGCTGAGTGAGGTGTCTTGGAAACTGTAGGGTCCGTAAATAATAATTAACATATTTGGACGGGCGGACCCGTTGGTACGACTTCGTTACATGATAATAATTGTTATTTCGTGACCTCCAGTCTGCTATATCAAGAAATATAGAATCGCCCAAACATACTAAACTAAAAGATGCACTCGATTTCAAATTGGTAGTTCTTCACTGGCATATAATTCTTCCCTGCGGGATGGTAGCCTATTTGTTTCGTGACGTTCAGATTGCCAAGACAAGAACATTCGGCGCTAGTCATTCAGGCGCCTATGGTCAATTATACCTATATGTATTTTGAATATACATGACGAAGTTTTCGGTCAGCGTAAGGGCAGTCCTTTACGGCCAAGGTTTTCTCACTGCCGATCGTTCTGGCACACTTCTTGGAGTCGCATGTTACATGGCCTAAACTTTATATGTCTTCGCGCGTCGTGGCGCGGTAATGGCCAACGCCGATATGCCAACTTCTATAAATCTTGCGTACTTTATCTTGGTCGAAGAGTAACCCAATAATTAGGGTACTTGGGAACTTGAAATCACGCGCAGCGCGAAAAATCTTTGAAAAAGTTGCATAAAATTTCATAAAATATTCTATAATTTATACTTATTCAATAAATAATTTTAGGTCCCATTCGAGCTCGCTCCCCCAATGGAGGGGAGGGGGGCTTTGGGTGCGGCAGTTACGGTCCTGTCAATACCTATCTCTATACCTATAACTATGTACTGCCCGTTCAACTGGAAAATTAGGGCACTTTGCATTGAAACAGCAGTGTCGTAATCTTAGCAGTCTACTCACAACTATCCTGCAATCCTAATTGAAAACTCCAGACTCCAAGGCAAACAAGAGTAGATTATAAAAGTAATTTTTTTCATAAATCGATTTCTCAATATTTTGTGGGGGCCGCAAGAAGGCTAGCTGGGGGCCGCATGCGGCCCGCAGGGCCGCGGTTGGGAATCACTGATCTAGTCTGACGGGTGGTGATTATAAAGATTTAGGTGGTTAAGATAGAACAACAAGGTCGTGAAGATACAATAATAACAATATGAACATCGTTAGAGTAGTCTTCGATTCTACCCCATAGTTTTAGACATCTCAACACACCAAAAATGCTATACTATCTTACACTGATTCAAACCTGATGACGGAATACAAAATAATCCAGATCAGCAAGAATTTCAATGTGGCCAATCCAATCCGCAACAGTGAAAAAGATTGCATCTGTTAATATAGCCTACCTATATATGTGTCCCTGAAATAATTAGCCAAGTCTTCGGCAAAACTTGGCCAGCCTGAGTTGGAAGAAGTCAATATTTCGAAGCAATGTTTGACGTCGCACTCGGGCACAAAAGCAAGGGCCGTCAAGCACTTCACCTGAAAGTAATCATCCCGTTTTACACTTAGCGTTGACGCCGTAGCTAAAATGAACGCTTACCTGAGCGGAGAAACCGGAATTAGATTGATACTCAGTTTTCAAACCTAATTCCTGGACCTTTCTCTGCACATTTTGGCTCAAACGAAATAGGCAGCCCGTGATTTTAATGTTCGGAAATACTTCCGAGAATGCTCGAATCGCTGAGGATTCAAAGTCGTGCATAAGTGTTGTCGGATTCAAGTCTGGCCTCTTTGTTTTAGCACCTGTTGATATAGGAATAGGCTAATTAGTTACGCATAGTCGAATATGCAGACTCACTGCTCATGCAGGTGTAGCGCTCTACACATGTTTGTAAACCCATCGAAACGACGTCTATGATTTACCTACAGTAACTCTTTGTACATGGATACGTCTTTATGGTTCAAGAGAGCGTAAACTCCAGGGACAGTTTCATGATCTTTTGTAAAATGGATGGTGTACATCTGATGGAAGAGATTTGGCACAGTTTTAAATGTGCCGTCGGCGTGCCATTCTGTGTATCTGGTGAATAATCGAGAATAAGGCAGAAGAAAAACAACCCTTTTAAAAATGCTTAGTATGAAATTAACAGCAGTGCGACAATACATTAGATTAGCTAACGGTTGTTTCTATATCAGTACATTACATAGAAAGACATCACCAAACCTAAATATTAACGATAACGGCACTCCACTATAGAAATATATACATTGGCCTACGCTGCTCAGACATGTGCAACGTATCGAATTAATAAAAAAGCGAGATATGTCCTTACCTTGTCATGTTTTCTAGTAATGTATCATTAGAAAAGACGATAAATCTCCTGTTACTGGCTGATCGCCCACTGTCATACAGAACCAGATTTTCCCCTCCGGATGTTTCCAAGGTACCAATCTCCAGTTCTTGTAATTACTTTGGTAGAGAGGGCTGAAAGCAATGTAATTGAAATATATTTCATTTTAACAAATAGCTAATATTATTTCTATACTTTACCGCTTGATTATTTCTGTATCTAACACGACGTATGGCTCGTTTTACGGCTTCTTTCCTCCCCATCGCAATTGCCCCTGAGGGACTTAATTGTGCGGATGCCATTGCAGAGGCATATATTTTCGATGGTGCTTCGTTGCTTACGGAACCTTGGATTTTCATTCTAAATAGAGACTGTTATTTGATCCCAAAGAAAATGCCATTCTTGGTAAGCACTATAATAAACTTGCAACATACGTTAGCGTCATCGCAAGTAAACATATCGAAAGACCAGCTTCAAACGTAATGAAACTTGACGTCATCATAGCACAATTCGAGGACTGCATTCAAAAATAGACTTGAAGGTTTGTTGCCATGTGTGGGTAACAAACTATATTTATTGAATCATTTGACTTTACCACCGTTTATCAGGATTTTTCCTTTTTCATATATTTAATTCCAGCGTCTAGTTTTGTGAATAACATTCAACCATTTCAAATTCAAATGCAACCCCCGAAAACGATTGATCACTACTCTTTATGCATTCGGTTCACAAACGGTATTGCGCTATTCACGAACGAGCCGAAATAGCAAACGGGAAACTCAATATTATTAGTGAATTTGTTGGAACGTGTTTCGCGGTCTCGAAAAATTGTCTCGCGGACCCCAGTTTGAGAACCACTGGTCTGGCTAGACGTGAATACATTTCCCATAAAACGATATTGAAATAACATCATACCTTTGAACCATTTCTTTTGCCTCTACTATGCCAAACGTAGCACAGTGATTGTGTTCTTGAGATTGCTTCAGAACGATTGGTGGCTCTGATCCTTCAAGGACTTTCAATGAACACCGACATTTTTTTCTGTCATAATGCGTGCATATCCAGTACGAAGTACCATTCGAAACTTTCATTCTCCTAAATACGAACTCGCCAACAGCGATTAACTTATTTCCTCGGGTCGAAGTAATGTATTTTGCTAATACATTAGGTCCTGATTGTTCTGCCATTCGTCGTCCACCTTCCTTAGCTGACCAACACCTGTCATGACTTTTAGTCGTAAAGCATGTGATTGACCGATACGGTTGGTTTTAAAACAGCTGATTGTCTCGAACACTCCACATTAGTGTGATGATGATACCGCAACTACGGCATAACATTGAATAATTTCGCTTCACTGGCGCACAAATCTGTAACAACCTGCTGTGATTCTAATCTTAAAAGAGCATAATATGATTAAGAGCCACTAAAGAAACTATGGTTCGATAAGGAATTCCATCGCTTCACTGGCATGGATACCTCTAATAACCCATCAACCTGCTGTGATTCGTATCTCAATTCGTTTTATCTGCTTGATAGCGAAAAGGCAAACTATGACACAATAGTTTTCTTCAAAGGAACGGATATCTGTAATACTAGCGGAACTCATCGAGCTGCTGTGATTGGTATGAAGCAAGAAGGCATCAATTCTTTCAAATCTCGAAAAGGGGATAAACAAGTATCTAGGCAGATCATGGCCTACATTTTCGGTTGATGCAGCTTAGTCATTTTCAGCAAACGGTTGGCTTTAGGCTACTAGTAATGTCCTCTCAATAATGTTTACTTTGCTCGACTTAGAAAGCCTTATAAGGCTATTCTGCACCTTCCCCTTCCAGCAGCATATTGTTATTATTAATTGTTAATTGTTCAGAAGGAAACAATGCGACGCTTATCACCTTATCGGTGGCAGAAAGTAGTACGAGACATTTTACAGTAAACGGGTTAGATTACCACATTTCTGTCCTGTCTCATATGCACAATGCCTATAATGCACGCATGTTTTGCATATGCACATTGCACATTGCACAAACACAAATCGTATGTGCATCACTCTCTAATTTTTCACGAGGCTGCGCGCACTCCCCAACTCACTGCGCGGTCCCTTGGACAACAGCGCGTAACAACTATAAATAACATTGATCCCAACGTCGTGATATTAGGTATTTTCTGGTTCAGCTTTCACGACATTCTTCATATTCGGAAATATACATTCTCGGTAATGGCCATTCTCGGTGGTGTCCATTCTCTGTAATGTCCATTCCCGGTATTGTCCATAATCTCGGTAATGACCATTCTCTGTGGTGTCCATTCTCGATAATGTACATTCTCTGTAATGTCAATATTCTCGGTAATGTCCATTCTCGGTATTGTCAATATTCTCGGTAATGTCCATTCTCTGTGGTGTCAATTCTTGGTTCTGTCCATTCTCTGTGGTGTCAATTCTCGGTTCTGTCCATTCTCTGTGGTGTCAATTCTCGGTAATGTCCATTCTCTGTGGTGTCAATTCTCGGTAATGTCCATTCTCTGTGGTGTCCATTCTCTGTAATGTCCATTCTCGGTAATAGCGTTCTCGGTAATGTTCGTTCTCGGTAATGGTTTTCTCGGTATTGGTATAGAACCCTAAAGCAAAGGGAATAATTCGGGATTTAAGTAACGAGCTAGAGAAGCTGATTTTGTGCACGATTCAAAGCATCCGATGACATATGTTTCTGTGTTACTCTGGATTTTCAAGTTATGGATTTGTTTTGAAGTTTTTTGATATAGTCTCATCAACAGCTGCAACTGTTCCAATTTTATCAGCTGTTAAAAATGATCTCAGAAGTGGTATATTGAAGAATTTCAAGGCAAAGTCATAAACTCTGCCATTGCAAGACGAACTCTTTTTATTTCTTTGTCGGATTCACCAAGGCTTTGGAGTGAAAGACCTTGGTGTTCGATTCAACTTGCCCACTGCATCTGTTAGAAGATTATCGATAACTTACGCAAATTGTTCATATTTTACTCTTGGGAAATTCGCAATTTGGGTGAATAGAGAGAAAATCAGAGAACATATGCCTGATCCTTCAGATGAGGAAATTATGGTAGCAAACATGATAATAATTGACTGCTGTGAATAACAAGTGCAGATACCACCATGCTTGTTTCTTCAGAGTGAGCATTTTTATTACTATAAGAACTATGTAACTTGTAAATGCTTGATTGGTATCGCACCACATGGCCATAGTGGCTACATACACACAGGTCAAGTCTGCTTTATATCGCTAACCCATTCATTTTTTATCTGCTCAATAAACAAACAAATAACATTCAATAGTTCTGTTGGGTATTGTATATTGACAAATTATCAGATATATTGGCAATTTATTTGCTATGAGCTAGCCGGTTATATGCACAAAGCTATCCGGGACACAACTGGGAGTTAGCTAGCGGCTTGGTGGATGTGTCCACCGTGGAGAACAAGTCTAAACCCAGTTTAAATGACAGATCTCCGGGTCTCCATGACGCTTTCATATCCCGCAAATGAGCAAGGTGTCCATGACAGTTCTAGCTTTCTCATCAGATTTCGAAATATCCTTGTCGATGGTCCGTGGCGTTGTGGCTGGTCGATGAGGCACATCTGCACCTGGAACATAAAATACTGCAGCAGTATATGGTGCACTTGACAATCATGGGACTGGGGCAGTGCAACTGGAAACATTGCAATGGTAGCAATTTGTAGTCATATTGTAAAGCTTCGTATTTGTTTATTACTAAACAATTTGTTGACAAGTTATTTGATTTTAGTTTCCAGCACAATTTTTTGTTTTGACAATATGCAATATCAAGCATTGACCCCAACAACACTGTGCTGATACTGACATGCTCAAACTCAGTGGCGACCCTACGAACGGGGGGGGGGGGCTGGGCGAGACTTACCGGGGGCCCCCTATAAGTATCTATCCGTAACTTCTGGACCCCCCTTTCGCAGCGGGTATTATTATCTATCTTTCGTCACCGCAAAGGTTTGCCCAGGTGCTGGATTCGGCCATGTCTATTTTGCATGTCTGCAAGGATAGACTACATCAAAACTAAGTAATTCTACCGCATGCTGAGACGTGATGATTATCGGGATACGGGACTATTCTAACAAATGCAGTGATTTGATGACGATTGGCACATATGTACGGAATCATATTCTTGCTTGACACGGATTTCCATGTTTATTCGTCATTATCCTTGGGGGGGCCTTCGACCAGGGGGGGCGGACGTCCGCCCACCTCGCCCACCCCAAAACTCATCAGGATCACAGATGATACTTGCAAAGTCACGAAGTCTAATTCTCAAAGCCAGTTAGGAGCCTATAATTTGAGTGCTTGAATAAATCTACCAAGGACCTCTGCTAGTATAAATTACAACATGCCTCTAAAATCTCGTATGTAAGATTCAGCGGATAATTTATAGCCTTTACTATTTTCGTTACCTCTTGATTCACTAGCAATTCTGTCTACGTCGGCAAAACTGAACTCTGGTAGACCCGTCAACAACTCAGAATATACAAGATCCATACATTGCTGTGTAAGACTATACAAGCTCCATACATTGCTGTGTAAATTGTTACTGTTACTATAGTGACATCAGAAGACAACGTCGGCAACAGTTGAATTAAAGCAAAAATACAGTCACACGCTAAGGCTTCTCAAACAGCTATAATGAAGAAGTAGGGTCTGGATTTCGCTAGCAATGACATGAAATCAGGCGATAGTAGTGTTGCAATAACCAACAACTCGTGCATTCGCAGTACCGAGTCGCCATAGAGGAAAAACAACGGCAATATTTCTGCACACAATGGTAGCCTGATGGAGGAACAATTACGACCGCCATCGCTCCATAGGGGCGCTAAAGCGGTGAGAATCATACATTGGTTCACATCTTTCATAATTTGACCATGTATGATAAAAGAAGGCTCATGAGCTATAGAGCAATTCAACATTTTGGCCTGTGTCAAAGTCTTGTTAAAGTGCCATATGCACACCGCGTAATCCCGTTTCCCAATGGCGCACTTATATTAAGTTGGTAACAATAGATGCGAAATGGAGGTCTGCCTCCAGAAGCTGCGATTACATACTTGTAGCCCCCCCCCCCTCCGGAAGCCTCGCCAAGAGCCCCTCCAATCGCAGGGCCACCACTGGTCCGCACCACGTTTTTTCTCCTTCATGCTATCCGTGGATGCTGAGCGCACTTTGTTTTGTTCCGCACACTCTTGGCCGATTTAAACGGAGAAACGGGTATGTCTGTATTAAGCGGAAAATTAATTGTTCGTTTTATGGTAATGTGCAAGTAGAGGCATGTAGCGTATTAAAATAGTTTATAATTCCGTCATGCAATTAAATAGTATATTCATATTGAAATGAACCCGAATATTTTCGGCTGACACTCGTCAGGGGTAATCGTCAGCAACTAGTAGAGAATTGGAAAGAACATTGTATATCAACAATCGTATCACAAAATTCCGTAATAAATGAATTGCAGATGATATACATTGCAGTGATAATTGGCACTGCTCGCAAAGAACGCACACGACTTATAGTTTCAGATTAGTTGTATTGTACAGTTGTACTACACGTACTACATTGGACAGACAGAATATAGATATTAACTATCAATTGAGAAATATATTTGACCGTGTATTTACCTGCTTGTCAGTTTATTTCGTTTCCGTGGTCGTTAATTTTAATGTGAAAGGTATTTTATTTGCAAATTATATCACCATCATTTGCACGTAGCTATTTCAATGAAGTCGACTTATTTCCAGCTAATCCGTCTCATATCTTTTTTTTCGTTAACTGACGATGTTAAAATCCAAACTCTACCATAGGCCCTTGTCAAGATGTAAACGGGTAGAAAAAGCATCCCTGCGCCTTCGGGCATGCCTTGAACACGATTTTTCGTCATGTTGGAGTGACGAAATTTGCCACCGTAAATACTGTTATTTAAAAAATGGCCAAAATTTCAATTTGTAAGAACTCGGCATCTGCTGGTTGGAATTGAGTCAAATTTGGTGTGCATCGTTTTTTTTTTGGGCAACCTGACAATTTAATCAGGTAGCAAGAAAGATTTGGAAGAATTTGTTTTTGTTTTCAACAGCCCTACCTATACACTTGCATAGTCACGATTGGATGACGACAATCGAGATTGTTTGATACGATCAGACCAGCTCATAATCGATCACACAATTGAATTTTAACGGAGTGTTGCATATCTAATATGCACACAACAGCTTATATGATTTACAATGGTGGATTTGGGGCGAAGAGCAATGTCCGCTAAACTACGCATTTATGAAGTTTCAATTGGCTTTGCAATGGTTGCTGGCCTGCAGTACAATCTTACTGCCTTACAGTGAAGCATTGGAGTGAAGGGCGCACTGGGAACTGGGATCGATTAGTGTAGTGGTTTACGAAGCTCTCTGCATTGTGACACTGCTGATTTACGTACCAATTATTAGTATTTTGGGGAAGAAAGCGTGCTTACATTTAGGCCAAGTTCCTTCGTTGTTATTTACTCTAGCGTTGCTATAGGCTACCCTCGATTTTGGACTGTAACGCCCGCAGGCATGCTGCTGGGTGTCGGCGGGGGCCTAATAATGCCCGCACTCGGAGTCATAATCTCATCAATATCGCAGTCGACGCAGCCAAGTGACAAACAAGTCGGTACTGAAGCGGCTGTCGGAATATTCGTCGCCATTCTGGGGCTGGGTCAAGCTATCTTCAGCCTTGTGCCTGACTTGTTCTTAAAAAGGGAAATCACTGATGACTTCACCAATTTCTCAGACTCGACTCGTGACTTGACAAAACGCGCAGCAAACGATTGCCCGTCTGATTACGCGTTTGCGACTGATTCTAGTAGACAATTGGTACCGACGTTAATTTCTATACGTATGTACCTGTGCTTATGTTGCGGAGTTCAAGTACTGGGTATATATTGGTTCAATGGTATGCCGTGTCAAGCGAAAATAGAAATTTGGGGTATCTCACGGAATTGATGGTAGATTGTAAAAATTAATTTTAACGTTTGATTCGTCACGCGGTTTCAAAGCCAGGTTTGCTGACCATTCCAGCCCTATTGCAGCAAGGCTTCATTGCTGGTTTCATTTGGTCGGACATGTCACGCGCTTATGGCTCGTGTGTGCTCGGTGTTGATCATTTAGATAAGGTTTTGTTCGTCACGTATATACTTCATTCCTTGTCTGTTCATCGGTAACCGCACTCGGAAATTACACACCGATGCCATTTCTACTGATACTGAGTTTGGTGGTGGAAGCATCTGGATATTCAGTGGCTGCCATTTGGCAACCGTCAATTAGGTCGCACAATATGTCCACGGACCGTTCTGGCTATCCTGATGGGTGCGACGCACGCTTTACGTAGAGTGACTGTGTAGGCCTATATGATTTCCGGTACCTATTTTATTGATCACAATTCAGCTTACGTCGTGCAAACTTTTGGTTTGGCCTGTGGTACAATGATCGTTTATATCTTGACAGATCTTGCATGCGTATCGATCCAGCTGCACATGCTATCCGGGTTAACAGTGGTGTCAAGTGGCTTCACTTTTTGGGCGCATTACAGCACCCGCCAATAGTCAACAATTGCCTTCATTTCAACAGCCCTGTCGACAGCTTGAGGTCAAGTTTCACATACCGTTTTGTTGTGCAGTCAATAAGCATTGATTTTCTCGATTTGGGATAACCATGTAGGCTACATTTCGGAAAAGAGCGACAGTTTCATATTAAAATTACCGCCATAAAACGAAAAACTATTTACTGACGCTTAGTGGACAAAGACCTTCGGTGCAAATATTCGATAACCTTCTCGAGTGACTGACGGGTAGAACCATTTTATTGGGTAGGCCTACCTTAGCACGCATCCCGAAACGTTGATGACCACAAGTCAAATATACTTAATACCAGTTCATTCCCACCTGATCCACATCAGCTCGTCGCAGTAATGGCTACGAATACGCCAAGTTATTTTGAAGAGCTATATCGTCTTGGGAAAGCCCAAAGCCCAAATGCGTATGTAGTGTAGACTATCGCTAGTTTACGTTACTCACATAAACATCGATTTTCATTAGTTATCGACTGTGAAAATTGCTCCTGTCCCGGGTGGCTCGGCTCTGAAGACTATGTCATATCGAGCCTCCCGTCTACCTTGCATGTCGCATTTCACTGTTACATTTTTTGTAGTGTTATGTTGATATGTAATGTATACGAATAAAGATTCTCTCTCTCTCTCTCTCTCGATATTTCAACGGCTAGATGCGTGCAACGAAGTGAATAATTATGAATTAGTCGAGCATAACCTGAAATTGCTTCGCGGGCGTACCGCGGTGACTCAATTATAATTACACAAGCAAGGGTCGTGTTATTGAAGATCCGGATCCAATCCAGTTAGGATTCCTGATCAAATGGGAATTCTGTTTTCGATTGTGCTGTCTGAACACGGATCCGAAGCATTCCGCTTGAGGGTGAGTAATGAACATCGATATGGCCACTGACCTTGAAATTAATTTTCATTTATACTTCGCCAATTCATTGTAGTTTGCTACAACGTTATGGTGGAAAGTAGCTGCCGGGCGAGTTCAAGCTCATTCAAGGCATTTAACTAAACCAGGGATTCGCACAATTTGTTACTCGCTTACCATTTACCATTTTGTATAGCGTCCGCACTATGCATTCCACGTCAGACTGACTAAAATATGGATCTGAAGCTCGAAGACAGTGAGAGGCCACTCTCTTTTCAGTTTGGGGGATGCGCGTTCCGCCGGCCTACGCAGCACACAGATTAGTATTATATTCTATCCGCCGGTACCGCAGCTATACCGGTCAGTCCTCGGTGAGCAATGCTTGGGTTGAACTCTTCAGGAAATTCAAAATTATTCCACGAAGTGATCCTTATTTTCCAGGCAAACCAGTGATTACAATTAATAATTATTATAATCGTGAACCCTAAGATGTTTCGTGACTAGTCGACTGCGAATAGAGATTTAATTACCTAAGTGTTGGAGGTTTATCCAGGCTCATCCTCGCCATCTTATCCGCGTAAGCGGTGTCTTATGAAAAGCCTGGAAGTGGGCAGTGCTACAAGTCGGCAGCTACGGAATAAAAATGAAGAAAATTGGCGTGGTGTAAATGTACAAAGTAGTCGACAAACACAATGAATACCTCAAACAAACAAACAGATTTAATGACCGTCTTCGTCTTCGTGTGATCGCCTTGGCATGTATACCGACAGGGATGTAAACTCATTGGCAATAAGTTCTGATATTGTCACCATTATTGATTTCAGAAGCGATGGTGAGCTGTTGTCGGTATAGAGGCGTAAGCAGTGTATAATCGTCCTTATAGACTACCAGATCCCATACATAGGGAGTTGTCACGTTCAACAAGTCATTCGCTAACATTTTTTCCCATCAGAAACCAAAAATCTCGATGATTGTATTGACCCGTCTCTGGATCATATTTAGTATATTATTGTATGTCGCTAGTATTCCTGTTTTATGCTTATCTGATTATCTCCGATTAGCTATGTATATCTAGAAGGAAGTATAATCGACGTACCGAAGCGACATAATGTTATGAGCTCGAATTGTGATTTTTGTTTTCTTATGAAGGGGTTGCGTTATTATCATTTCAATAATGTGTAATTATATGTATTTGCAGTTGATATTATACAGTCTCTGCCTCAAAACACTACATGTACTAGTGTCTTACAATCTCCTGCAAGTATTGAGCACGCATGTAAATCCACCGAGCTTTCTTTAATATCGCAAAACAGTCTGTTAGCGGTATTAATACATAGGCCTATGTATATATACAATAGCACTGGCGTCGCCAGGACTGGGAGAATGGGGCCGTGCTCCCAATAATTTTTGAACATTTTTCAAAACTTAATATAGGTTTATTATTATTGACCATATGTATCCGACTTGAAATTTTTCATCGCGCTTTGCGCGATATATGGTTTCAGTGGTATGTTAATTATAGCGTGCCCGCCTCTTGATAAATCAAAAAATCAAAAAATAGGCCTGAATAAAGAAACGCACGATATTCAGAATTGAATCTAATTATATGCGTGTGCTGCCAGCGGTTGCGGGACTATTAGGTATCAGCTTTACGGCGCTAAAAAGACACACCAAGGCAGGTATGTCTTAGCCAACACGAAGTGCGATCCCAGAAATATCGCCGGCGTTAGAACCTTGTCCTAAGATCGCGCGGGATGGCTCATTAATTGCAATCTGAGTCCCACGGCACAAATGCTAAGAAGCAGAGGAATAAATTTTGCGCGCTGTGAATAAATGCAAATTGGGAACCGTGCGTATCTTACCAATTTTTTATTGAGTTGTGGTACGCGTGAGATAACTTTTGAGTGGCGACAACATTTTCCGGAAGTCGCGACAAAACAGCATGCTTTAACTAAGTAAGTAATTACTAGTGGCCCGCCCGATGCTCACCGTTCGAAAACTCATGGATAGTCTTAACGTGTGGTGTGAACATATTAGCTCAAGATAAATAATAAAGATTACCACGGCCCGTAAGAGGGTTGCAACTTTAAAACTGTCATTCCGTAAAATTAATCTTCACCATCAGCAGCGAAAAATTCGGACAATTGAATTAATCCTTTTCTTCATCATGTAGCCTATAATCAGAGGTGGTCAGTAACGATGCACTTCTACTTTTTGGAAGTACTGAAGTAGTTTTCCTCTACTTCTGCTACTTACTCAAGTAGATATGATTTTCTCTACTTCTATTACTACTTCGTAATATTTTGTGATCTACTTACTTACTTTTCGCTATTTTCAGTTTGTCAAGTAGAAGTAGTTTAACCCCCCAATACGAAAGATAGCCTGAGGAATTTCGGGGCTGGTTTCACGGAGGGCCACCATTTAATATTAAAAAAGTAAAGTAAAGCCCAGAAATATTATTGCGCTTCGCGCACAGTATATGGAATGCCAAATATATGAATATAATTTAGGTACCAGATTGCTTATGGTTCCGCTCATACTGCATCGTCACCCATATCAAATATTTCATCACAGTAAATATGGCGTTTGAAACCACCGTTTCGCAATTTAGCAATTACCTATCGTTATCTAGCAGCCCATGACGTGTCCTGTTAATCTGGAAATTCTGGCTGTTTGGAACGCTACGCCTTTTTTAGCAGATTACCTACCTTTGAAGCTTTATGAACAAAAGACATGAAATATATTTTCCGCTTTTTAGAAGTGTTTGAAGTATTTGTATTTCAATTGCAGTTCCGAGTATGATACTCAGAGTATCATACTTTGAGTTCTAATTACTTTCAGTTCTTTTGTCTGCAGAATATACATGTTGAAGCATAAAAGCAAGTGTAGTAATGCCTCTATTTTCCGAAAATAAAGCTACACTAAATATAAATTTTACGATCCACAATATTTGTATACTAATTTGCATACAATATTTGTATACCAATCTCGCAAAATGTTGAAACCGTATCCGATGCAACTTCTACGTATTGCTCTTCGCCTAAACTTGGGGCCTTATAACATGATGTAGGGCGCCATGCCATGATATTCTCTAAAATGGTGTCTCTTAGTAAACAAGGTTAATATCGCATTTTCATATCATTACTATCATTTGCATCCCATGATGCTAAAGAATGCTTCTTCTGTCGCAAATTGATACCTCCTGGGATGCATCAATACGAATCAATCTATCTGCATCTTCCGCATAGCTCAATTTGCAGCATTTGACAGTCCGTGCGAACGAATTGAGACTGTTTTCAAAACCACTTACTTACTTGAGTAAATTTAACGTCAGTCAATTCTAGCTTTCCTTCAAGTAGTTTTAGGTGGCTTATGGAAGAAGTACTTCTACTCGTACTTGAGTAGATTTTTTCGTCGCTACTTCTACTTCTACTTGAGTAGCTTTCTTGACTACTTTGACCACCTCTGCCTATAACATATTTCACGTTTGTAGTATTGCTTTGTACATGTCAGATAAACTATGTAGATCTGGCAATAAGTATAATCGTCGTATCGATACGACATAATATGAGTGTTCACTCTTGGCATTTCAAGCATGTGTGGATCAGTGATGAGCATCGGACGGACTCGGATAGGGTTCCGGCCTGATTTCGCACAATTTTGAGACAGTCTGATGGGATTCGCATTCTATTGCATATTTTGTTTCGGATATTTGTGGATAGTTGTAACTTCTGCTTCGGATATTTTCGAATAGTTCTTACCAGACGTGATTTGTCATTTGAACTGAACAACCAAACACGGACAGTAAACACGTTCTGATAAGACTGGTAGTACTCTAAAGTTGTTCTGTAAATGGTCCAAGCACATACAAATCAGCAAACCCTAACCTTAGCCTTTGTGAAGACTACGCCCTAATCGTATCTCGGCTCAGTCGTGCAATCAGGATTCTTCGGAAAAGTTATTCGATTCGGACTTTTCGTATTCTGGACGACATTGTTCGGATTCGAATGGATTTTTGGATGAGATTGTTCGGATTCGGACTGATAGTTCCTCAGATACGCGAGCTGTCAGACGGATTCGGATTCTCAGAAATTACTATCCGCTCATCACTGGTGTGGATATCGGGATTGGAATCGATATTACTGTTTCTGGCGTAACGATCAAGCTGGGCTAAGTAACGGAGGTTCGAACCCTCTTGCAAATATTGAGCAAGCACACACGTAACACGTAAGCCTGCGCAACACTCTTTAATATCACACAGCAGTCAATTATCAGTATGCAGTAGACACAAATGAGCGTTGAATAATTACTTCGCTATCTTTTCAGATAACGCATAAGACTCGCACCAAATCCATAATCAGGTTTCTCCGTATCGAAATAATTATGAAATGCAATAAATACTTATACACAATCACCGACACGACTTAATTATAGAAAATAATGGATTTTGCCCGTATGCCGATTATTCACAGCAAATTTTCGTCCCCTCCATGGATTGGTCAATGAGTTCTGCAAAATAAATGTGTATTTTTTGATAATTATCGTAGGCAAACATAAATTTGCCTAATGTATGCTTAACGAAAAGGTGCCAAATCAAGGACTCAACACCTAGAAGTGGTTCCCAAGATGCTTTTAAGGAGACCCATTTACAACAAATCGAACAAGGTTCAGAAAAGTTTATCATCAGCGACGGGATAGTAAACGCATAACCGGCTCCTTCTGTTGATTTAAAGCCGTCAAGTGTATATTTCAATGACTTCGTTATAGCGTTCGAATATGAAGTCCAGGACTATGGGTTTATGCGACAGAGGTGCGATGCCTTTTTTAATGATATTTGTCAGGTCTAGATCAACGTTTTGTGATTGCATCAACCATGTCGTGAAATCTGGATGCGATTTTCTTTCCAGTACGAGGTTATTGGGAGACGTGGCATTCCTGGTCATGTTGGGGGTATTGAATTTTGGGTTCATGATGCTGTATATCTCATGCCACGTGCCTTCGAGAACTTCTATTGGTGGGGGTTCGTGGGCCTAGTAGCGTCTGAGGTGGAAGCGGTAGTTAAGGCTAAGCTGTTTGTGACGTAGGTAAAGAGGAAGTTCTTCACATGATGCTTCCAATGCATAATATGGGAGTGCTGCGCATTACTCCGTAGTAGAGGCGGATATTTTACCTGTGTGGGCAGATTCACTTCTGGACGCAATTGCGCCATCCTGGTGGACAGTTGTGGTACCTAAAAAACAAGGGAAAGATATTGCTGAGAAATAATGCTGTTAAAATCTAAATCGTATACATGTTAACTAGGACAGTTATATTTTGACGTGGCTGAAAAGTCAAAATTTTGTAAAAATTGTAGTGTTAGGTCAAAATATTGTCAAAATTGTTAACAAAGTCAAATTTATTTTGCAAACTTAATTTCGTTGGTGTTATAGAGGTTGCATTGTCGGTGGACATATCCTTTGACATTTTACACCTCGTAGCCTACTTTACATGCTTGCTGTTGTAGATGGCCTATTGTCAACTCCTTGTGAATCATTACCCATCGAATGAAACAAAGAAGTTGACACTGGCGTGATGATCAACACAAATAAAGGTTCCCGGGACCCCATGAACCTTTCTTATCGACGCAAATCGAATGCCAGGGACGGACAGTGTTTCGCATAACGTGAGTGACTGCTCAGAAGCGACACTTGCCTTGTCTCACCGGGGACTTTCATATTCTTTATTCCACCTTTGTCACCATTATTCTTTTTAGGTTTAATTTTACTGCTGCTATTGCCTTTGGCATGTCCAGGCGGTAGTTTTTCATCTTTTTTGTTCGAAGGTAATGTACTGTTTTGTGGGTCGTTGCCGTCGACAGACGGTGATCCAGAATCTTCAGCGCCTTTCGTTCCCGGTACTTCACTCGATTCCGCGTTATGAAGCAATAGCCAAACAAGAGTCATTAAAAGTACACGCATCGTTTCCGCAATACGAGTCACCAAGAAAATTGGGTTTTATCTATTATGAACGAGAACATTAGTACATCTACAACTGGCCCAACTAGTGATCAACGTTTCCGCTACTTTCGATTAGAATAGAGTATCAATCGAACTGATTTGCAAAGCAGAACACAAACATGATCAGTGTGTCGTATACTCTTTTACATGCACCCCCCCCCCCTACCCCCAGTCAGTCAGTACAGTCAAATTTGACCTGTGTGTGCCCGGTCGGGTAGCCGCTGACGAAAAATAAATCAACAAGTCCGCTTGCTATGGACTTGAGTTGAATCGATGAATTTGGTACGGTATGTTTTTCCCGTTAGCTCATATGTTGGTTTAAAAAGTTAAACAATTTCACTAGCGGCCTTGTGCTGAATTCGGCTCGACGTTTTCCTGCCTAGTAACAATTTGGTCGAGAGGCTGTCGCTGACACAACGAAATCGCCTCGTGAGCCTCGACTTTATCAGGGGGTGTAATATCTACGGAAGGCTTTTAAATATACACCTAGCTTGAAATCCGCCAAAGAAACATACAATTGCAAAGAACTAATTTCTACTTAACAGTTCTACACCATAAAATTCTGAAAACCTTGCGAACCCAGTGCATCTTCCAATACAATGCCATAGCCAGATTTCCCCTAAGAAATTTAAACCAGATTCCCCCCTAAAAATTTCAAAATTCCCCCAAGGGGGGAATTCCCCCCCCCCCCCTCACTTGGGAACCACTGCCCTAGGACTATTCTTGTTTGGGCGCCCCGTTATTTTAATGTTGTACTAAAGACAATGGTGTTGAACAAGGTTTTCCAAACCGTGTTACGCGTCCCCTAGGGCCCCAAACTCTAAATCTAATTACAACAAATGCACGCAACTCAAATGTAATATTTAAAACTTTATTTAACGCTGCCCTTTAAAATCAGATATTTATAAGGCATACATCATTCTATAGAAGTTTCTGCTAACGAAGCTCGCGAAGTCCGGCTAAGGACATATGGTATCCCTAAGTTGAACAGCACAAACTTGATTGTAAATGTCCAGTATCCTTTAAAAGAAATGCGACTTTAATGATTGCTATAGCTCAGGGATGGGCAAACTGCGGCTCACCAGACGCTTGCGGATGTTAGGCTTCGATTACGTCTCTTCATTGATTGTACAATGTATACAATGTACATGCTCATGCGTTTCGCCATTTTGTTAGAGAGATTTAACCTGATTATCAAATTTATGCATTCTATCACGTATTAACGATATCTGTAGGGTTTTCGTGTCGTCTTTCCTTATAGTTTATGTAACACATGTAAAATTGAGAGAACGGTGGGACTATACAGGGTTAGAAAGTTGCAATTGAACGCTCAAATCGACTCCACATGAACGTTTCACCCGCACCAATGGTGCATGGTCGTGGTCATGTTCATGAATCAATGATAAATCATTGTGTTCAACCATAGTGTCCTATATGGTGTCGACACAAGCAAATCGCACGGTTCAATGAAATTGTATCACGTCACAGTTTCCATTTGGCTACAGGCAATTTGACGGTGATTTTTGACCGGCTTGCCGAGCATTAAATTTGATGAATCGGATATCAATCGAAAGCTGACTCTGCACTGATTACGAAAATATAAATTTTATTCCGCTCGCGGCCCTGGAACCCCCACCATCAGCCCCCAATTATTCATTGTCGAGTAGATTGGCAGTGTGACGCAACAATGCGGTCTGGCGAAACGAGAGACTAGCTCAAGAGCAAGGATGCGGCCGAGCGGCGAGAGTGGGATCAGCTGACGTCGCGGCAATAGCGATGTGCAAACGCGCCACAAAGAAACGCTGCGCTTTTGATACTTTTTCTATGCGTTTCGGTACAAGCGAGCACACACCAGCCTTTCCTTGACTTGTAAGGGTAGAACTGGGTCCACAGAATGTATTAGGGCCCTACCAATTTTCGCGCAATATCCTTCAGCTGATAAAGATATGTAGGCTACGTCTAAGTAATCTACATTGGATATGTCAGATTATTATGATATCGGTTGCCTTAGCCCGCTTGTTGCGTAGGGCTCCAGAGACACGTCGCGCTGTTGATGGCGGGTGTAGATACTTTCTATAGTCGCTTTTATGGTTAAGTGTGAGCAAGGAGCATTGAGCATGAGCATACATTACAAGCTTTTATTTGATCCGTATGGGTGGGACTTGGTCCGCGAATGCAGCAGGTAAAATGTTGATTGTTGAATAAAGTTTAACAGCAGGAGTGTCGAATTAAACTGGAATCGCTGTCCGGATTCAATCCGTTACTAGAAAGCTTGCGGGCCATACCTGCCAAATGATTCCAAAATGTTAGCACCAAATTCATACCTTTGTTTTTCATTGGAATATATCTGATATCACTATAAACGTTGACGTTGGAATTTGGTTTAGCATTTTTCAATCACCAAATAGTTTTTTTGAATGCCGGGGATATTTTGCGTCAAAAGTAATACAGTGGTATCACAGATATTTGAATTATACTCATTCTGTAGTCTGTATATATATTCCTAATGTAACTTACCTAAAACGGATTTGCAGTATTTTTTTCGCATCTGTGAATAACTGAATGTCCATTGTCCATTCGGCCCAACAGAGTTTGCACTTTTTCGCCTTCTCGGAATTTGGCAAGGTCACCGACGTGGTGCTTATGGGGACTAGAGTGAAAACTCAACACTGTAGTTGTATTACTACAATATGATATATTTACATTATCTAAATTTGCTGTCTTGAGTGAATCTTATTACTTGAAAGTATATTTTTCTTACTAGAAATATCTCTAACAGCTGAAGGATTGCGCGAAAATTGGTAGGGACCAAATACATTCTGTGGACCCAGTTCACCATTACAAGTCAAGGAAAGGCTGGTGTGTGCTCGCTTTTAGCGAAGCGCGTAGAAAAAGTATCAACAGCGCCACGCATCTCTGGAGCAGACTTGGACAACTAGAAAATTTTCAGCTTTTCTGAATTAGATTAGAATTAGAATTAGAGCTCCATAGTTTTTTTCAAATTAGACTAGAATTAGAATTAGAGTTACACAGTTTTTCCAAATTAGATTAGAATTAGAATTAGAGCTCCACAGCTTTTTCCAAATTAGATTAGAATTAGAATTAGAGCTACTAAGTTTTTTCCAAATTAGATTAGAATTAGAATTAGAGCTACTTAGTTCGCAAAAAATTGGAAATTGAATGAAATTGTATATGGGAAATGAACACAGCAAAATCCAGTTCATATCAAATCACAGTGCGTGGTGCAAAAGGCCGTCACGCGATAAGCGCCACATATTTTTGTTCAATAAACAACAACAACAACATCAGTGCATTCCCATTAACTTCTGTACACCAATACAATATTACTTCTTCATAATAACCATGGACATCGCCCATGTTAGTCAGAACGGCGATGTACTAACGTAAAGTTTTAAAAACTAGAATTTTGTTCGCAGACTACAAGCTACTCTAGCAGGCTATTATTCGTCATAATATCTACTATGACTGCACGGTGTAAGTAAGGCGATGGCGGCTTGGCACTGGATTTCCCTGCGCAATAGTGCAATATGCCTCGGACAAAGAGGCATTTTCATTAAAACAATAATTAGATTAGAACTAGAATTAGAGAATAGGGACATTTCACAAATTAGATTAGAATTAGAATTAGAGCAGAAGAACATTTCACAAATTAGATTAGAATTAGAATTAGAGCATGGAAACATTTCACAAATTAGATTAGAATTAGATTACTGGCATTTCGCTCTAATTTAGTGAAATTAGACAACTAGAATTATCTAGTTGTCCAAGTCTGCTCTGGAGCCTTACGCAACAAGCGGGCTAAGGCAATCGATATCATAATAATCTGACATATCCAATGTAGACTACATATCTCTATCAGCTGAAGGATATTGCGCGAAAATTGGTAGGGCCCTAATACATTCCGTGGACCCAGTTCTACCCTTACAAGTCAAGGAAAGGCTGGTGTGTGCTCGCTTGTACCGGAACGCATAGAAAAAGTATCAACAGCGCAGCGTTTCTCTGTGGCGCGGTTGCACATTGCTATTGCCGCGACGTCAGCTGATCCCACTCTCGCCGCTCGGCCGCATCCTTGCTCTTGAGCTAGTCTCTCGTTTCGCCAGACATCATTGTTGCGTCACACTGCCAATCTACTAGACAATGAATAATTTGGGGCAGATTGTGGGGGTTCCAGGGCCATGAGTGGAATGAAATTTATATTTTCGCAAGCAGTACAGCGTCAGCTTTCGATTGATACCCGCTTCATCAAATTTAATGCTCGGCAAGTCGGGCAAAAATCACCGTCAAATTGCCTGTAGCCAAATGGAAACTGTGACGTGATACAATTTCATTGAACCGTGCGATTTGCTTGTGTCGACACCATATAGGACACTATGGTTCAACGGTTAACCACGGCAGCGCAGTTCACATCATTTCTGGGCTAAAGATGGTGAATACGGATCTTCTATTTTCATTGTAAAGGGTAGCAATAACTGCAGAGTTTGACCAAGAAAATGTCGTTGAGCGATAATTGCAAAAATAAAAGAAAGTATGAACAGGAATATAAACCTTGCAAAACAGAATGAGAGGAAGAGTTTGCATTCAGTGATAATGAAGGTATAAGCCAATGTGTCTTATCTATCAAAATCCGCCTAAGAATTACAAAACTAGTAACTTGAAACGAAGACGGATTTACGAAGTACTGTGATTACCGAGCTGAAATCTACCTTAAATGCTTATTATAACTTGAAGGAATTGCTCCGCACTGATTCAACATCATATCAGCCTGATTTCAAACACCTTGCAGCCCAGATGGAGACGCACCATATCATCACACTATAGTAAACTTCATTCGATACCCCACATTTCTGTATGACGAAATGAATTCGTATTTTTGAATTTTTTTTGTTGTGGTTGTGGCTTTCTTAAAATTAAGATTTTTTTATGAGGTTCGCACATGAAGCAGGTCTGTCCACCCCTCCTATAGATTTTATTATACTGCGAAGTGTCGCTTGATTGCGTTGTCGGAAATTAACGAAGTTTGTTAAAAAATCTCCGTAACTTGTTCGAAGTAGTAGGCTACTTTCAAACAGTTTCGCACAACACTTGTATCATTATGACCAGCGCTGAAACAGCACTTCGTCAGCCCCCCCCCCAAAATGTTGGTCTTAGGCCCTCCACACCCCCTACCCCCGCCGTGACATACGTTTTCCGCGCTACATGTAGGCGATATTTGTTGGGGGGTTTGGGGTGCGGCGGTTATGGTCCTGATTGTGACGTACGACCAAAGTAGACAATGAGCTCCCTATTACGACACTATGCAGAAATACCCTGAATCAATTTAAAATTTGAAGTCGTACTTCTTTAATAATGCACAACTTCTCGCGTTTTGGAACTGGTATATAATATTATTGTTCATTTGGCGGACCGGCAGGAAGCTGCCACGGACAGGCGGTTGGGAACCATTGCTCCTAGACTAGAAATATAAGAGTCGTTTTATTCCAGCCGCCAGCAAGTTATGCGCATCTAGACACCGTCGGAATGATCTCGTTCAGTTCCTTGGGCTAGGCACGTGCAATATTATTGCAATTATATGCTTGGGAAAACCTGCCTGCCTGTTTTGGACGTTGGTAATCAGCCCGTTATACTAGAGCAGTGTTTGCCAAACTTTTTCTGCACATCGACCACCTCCACAGCAAACCAGGTATCGAACAGTCCCTAGCCCCTTCCTGCTCCCCCCCCCCAAAAAAAAAGGTATTTGGCTCATTGCACAGTCACTGCATTGTCGCATAGATTTTTCGCGTTGATCTGTCCCTTTTTGTACGAATTTCCGGACAGACACAGTCAGTGAAAACAATCGTACAATAAGTGTCACTGAATAATTAGTTAGTCTATTCGTTGTTTGATTGATTGTTTGGTCAGTTAGAACACTCAATCCTCCTTCACAATGAACATATGCGGAGAGCGTGCGTGACGATTTTCGATTGAATCCACCTTGTACGACCGTGAACGACGTGATCATAAATTCATAAATCTTACATTGGCGCACAGAGAGAGCTCTAATTCAAGGACTCACCCAAACAGTTACTCATAGGTCAAACAGCCTACGTTTACTCTCAGCGCCCCCGACCGCCCAAATTGTAGCTATCAACCCCATTCGAGGTCGTAAACGTCACCCAGCCGGACGCTGGCGACCACTTTATGAACCACTTATCCGACTACAAAACGGAAATTGGACTCGTTATGTAAAGCTAAACACAACACAGGCCTGCGAATCTCAAGACAAGTGAGGGAAAATATACCCAGTGCGCCCTCTAATAGAATCTGCATCGGTACCGATGTTCCCTCTAATTTTTCACGAGTCTGCGCGCACTCACCAACTCACTGCGCGGTCCCTTAGAAAACAGTGCATAACGACTAGAAAAAGGTCATCATTTCGGAATTTTTGTGCGCAGCTTAAATTTTATGTGCGCAGAGACCGTGTCGGCAGTCCGAAATTGCGAACGTGCGCAGCTTAGAGGGAACATTGATCGGTACACGAGCCATGTTCAGTTATTTGCAGAAGCTGACCTAACTCCATGACGATGATTTTATTTCCGAGGTTATATAGTTTCTCAGTGCAATTTCATCGATTAATCATAGGCTTGGTCAGCTTAGTCTGCTGCAGTACATAATGTAAAGAAGTTCACTGGGCGTTTGCGTCCCTTTATATCCTTTCTATCTTGCGAACATTTTGCAGCATTCATCGCAAATAAGTTGAGCTGTATCACAAAGCTTTAAATGGCGTGCTTCACAATGATATCAGAGCAGGATCAAGAGCGATTATGGATCTTAAATTAACAGTGTGATGTAGGCATTAAGTAAGCTGAGATGGATTGATCTTACAAACTGAATGTGTGAAATCCTGACTGACAGCATGCCCTGCAAATATCCCGCCGCACCCACTATCTGCCAGAAATGACGCCATTTGTACAATGTGCCGAGGAAATGGGTATGGAATGGACATATTATAGTTGCACGCACATAATGACTCCAGAAGTACTGAAGATTAGGAATCAGTTTTATCGAAGGCAATATATGCTTGCTGGTATTAGCCCTATTATTACTTAAAAGTTTCTATCACCAAACCCATTTGATCCCTTGCATCTACAATCGACATTTTGCTTCGTAGTTTTAACCATCACTTTTTTGAGGTCAATAAAATTTAAGTTCTGTTTGTTGATCTAATGAATAGAGAAGGTTTGATGTGCTGTACCGGATGCATATCAATTTTTTGCAATGTTTTAAGAAGTCATTATCGTCATTGCTATAATTTGATGTAGCCTACTCCTACAGCACTTGAATGGGATTTTAGATAATTTTTGCTGTCATATTATCAACTGAAATTTGCTGTTTGAATGCTCCTATTTCTAAGGATAAATTTTCATATATTTATATATCGTAAATCAGGTGTGGCAAACTCAAATTGCGTCGCGGGCCGGATTCAAACCTTCAAATCGCTTGCCGGCCGGACCAATCAACTGATTCAAAAATTGTTACCTCATGTCATTGCTTTTCACTCGAATACTTCAATATTTGATAAAGATAATAGTAGCCTATATCACATTGTGTCATGAATCACAGTTTTTTTTTTACTATGTCATGGATCACAGGTTATTTTTACTGTAGCAAGTAGCAACACCTATATTCGCGAATTATGAAATTGACCAAAATCCGATGACTAGCCGGCTGAATACAGTTATGAATGGCTAAAATAGTGGCGCTAATTACAATATAAGATGGTATATTTCTATGCTCCCTATTCTTTCAGGTGTTAGCCCTGCCCATGCATTGTGAGGACCACAAGAGATTTAACCGCAAACGCGGACGTTCGAATTTGTTTCATTTTTCTAAATCGCGATTCTGGTTTATCTGGAGTCAGGGAACATTTTGAGTCAGAAGTAACATAGCAGTAACGACACGGATATCTAAAATGTATTTTTGTATATAAGTAATATATTATCCATGTAAACTGCAAAAAAACGATTCCGCATTGGCGATTTCGCTTCTGCGAATAACTGCATTTCGGTCCGTTTTTCCATAAAAGTCTGATGTCAGTCTGCTCGTTTTTGCCTTCTCGAAATCGAGTATCAAAGTCACCGAATTGTTCCAAGTGGTAAGTCTAGAGTGAAACCACAAACCTGCAGTCGGGGTGGTTAAAATGTAACCTTGAACAATTACCATTGTCGGCATTCGCTGCCTTTTGAGATTATTTAAATGGAAGTATTTCCTTAAATAAGATCTCAACATTAGTTAAAAATGTGCTGGAAAACATAAGCAGTTTTCAATCTAATCAGAATTGCTTCGTGGGCCGGATGAAATCGTCTGGCGGCCCGCGGGCCGTTTGTTTGACACCCCTGTCGTAAATAGGCCTACATCTTTACGATATGCCCCATTTCAGCTTCATCGTCACGGGGATTGTATTACGGTGGACGGAACCTTAATATTACATTTCTGGAAAGGGAGATGAGCTAAAAAAAAGGTTAAGAGCCGTTGTTATATATAACAAAACTTACTTCAGATGATGGTGTCGAATTTTTATGCCATTGAAGATTTAGACATCTTAGGATGTAGCAACACGAATCCAGTTCTCTGCACAGTTCTCATAGGTCAATTTGCGGCCTGTGACAGCCCATGAGATAGTATTTATGATTACCTTTCGAAATTCCTTGAGAATGTTTGAATACATGCACTGAATTCTTGACTGCTTTGACTATCTCTGTCGATAACCGATAGCGCATTGTTTCAATGTTCTGCGCTTGTTGGATTGATAACGAACAATTGGCAAGGTGTATAAATTTCTATCTCAAGTTTTATTGAGTCACTGCGTAGTCATTGAACGCAAGAAAAAAAAATTCCAAACTTCATGGAAATTACAAGGGGGTCCTGCTGTTTTGGCGATTGGTAATTAATATTACTTGATCTTCGAAATCAGTGTAATAATGGCATTTGATTAAAACAATGAATTATAAATTCAGCGCTCTTGACGAGTATTTGCGCAAACACAGATTAGGCTTGTTTCGTCTGTGCACCACGTCTCTCTTCTCTCAGTATTTGTGAACAATAAATATGTAAATCGCATCATCTTGCGTGTAAACATGTTCAGGATTAGTCATTCATTAACATCGGTAGAATAATACCAATCCCTCATTGAAAGTTTTCACAATTTTCTTTTGCGGTCATGACAACAGGTGAGACGTCCTTCGAACGCACGTCACTATGCTATAGGTAAACCATCATTGAATCTCTGGACACGAAGGACGTGAGAGTCACCTTATTCCCGCAATTAACCTGCGACGCCCCGGATAACCGAAATAGCCAGTCAAATTTGCGACAATATACTTTGTTCCATGTGTAGCATCAAAATTACATCAAATATTATCGTTGGACTTGGAACAATCGCTATTTTTTTAATCCTTTGTCGCTTCGTCATAGGTTAACTAAGGCCATCCGGGTACATCGGGATGATAGCTGCAAGTAGAAGAAAATAAATATAGGAACTTCATAACCATTCTAGTTGTGATGACAAAATGAGGGTGTGGCATAAATCGAATTACATTTTCCGCATAATTTCAGAGTATCATCTGTGGAGCTAATTTTACCCATTTGTATCAAAATATACCAACCTAGTTTGTGCCAATAGAAGAAGTTCGAGTACGCTACCATGTAAATATTACATTGTCGTTAAGCGATCTCTTCGCCTCAATTATTCTTTTTATGCTGGTGACGTCAGATTTGGTTATGCGATTGCTGTTATACAATGTTATTTCCAATTCTCTATTATTTGCTGACGAGTATCCCTGACGAGTGTCAGTCGAAATATGCGGGTGTATTTCAATATGAATCTACTATTCAATTTTAACCACAATGGGATCGCCGATAATTGGAGATGTATTTCTCCGGAGAATGAAAACTCGGTACATTTTATGAAGGGGGGATGTTCCTGCTTTTATAGAAGGCCATGCTCTTAAAATGAAGGGAAAAAAGGAAATTAAGTATCCGACTGACTAAATAATGGGAGAATAACTGTTGAATAAGATCTCGAGACCTTCGAGTTACGTTATGCGAAAATATTCTGCAAATGAGTTGCGCAGAAATGTCGCTTCGGGTAGGGCCTATATTTGCTTACCGTGTCTCTCTGCCAGCCATGCGGTCTTCATGACGGTAAGATATTTCCGATTGCAGTTTATTCTTTGCCGCAGCAGACCACTTCACAGGGGTAATTTCACCACCATGTGCACCTGGAATTACTTGCAATTTGTCGTTTTCAGTTGATGTCGAACTTATCATTTACAAACCGTCAGAACGATATCTGTTACTTTCTTCAGTATCGGACGAACATGTCCCGTTGGTCAAAAGGGTGGCAATGGTGATGAACACCATCAGTTTGACTCGCATATTTCCTGGCCTTGTAGCGATTGTGATACCAAATTGTTTGCACACTGATTGTTTTGTCCACCAAAGTGAATAACTTTTATACTTATTTGCTCTTGTATATATAGACCTACTTAGAGTACGTCATGCCCTAGATGACACTCACAAATTTACATCTTTCGGATCATTGGTTAACATGGCTCAATTAAGGTCAACTCGCCAAGGTGCGAGTAGGTGTAGCGATGTACTCGGGTCAAACCGGTGATTCGTATTGCTATACCATTCGTTCTCATGAATTTTTATTTCCAAATGATTGTTATGACAACGAAATATTGCTTCAAATCTGTGCATCACACCAGATGAATCGAAATGTCGCGATTAAATGCAATTTCGTCAGTACCGGTTAACATCTATCAATCCTTTAAACCAGGGGTGTCAAATTCAAATTGCGTCGCGGGCCAGATACGAGCCTTCAAATCACTCGCGGGCCGCACCAGTCAACTAATTCGAAAATGTTACCTGATTCTCTATTTTTTCACTTTGTTATCAAGTATATAGACATAATAGTATTTTACGTTGTACCACGGATCATAGGGGTTTTATTCTAACAAGCAGCAACATTTTATTCGCGGACCATGAAATTGGCAAAAATACCATGATTGGCCGGTTGAATACGGATATAAACCGCCAAAACACTGGCGCTAACGACGATATAAGTTGGCATATATCTATGCTTCGTCTCCTTTAGTCGTAATCTGGAGTCAGCCCTGCGCAAGATGGGTGAGGAATACAAGAGATTGAACAGTAAACGCAGACGTTGGAATTTGGTTCATAATAAATCTTAAATCTCGATTCGGATTTGACTGGAGGCTGGGCAGTGGCACCTTTTAAGCCGAAAGTGTCACCGCAGTGCAACCACAGATATTTGGATTATATGGTTGTATAAATCAATATATTTTTACATATAAACTGCATATAGCGGCTTCGCATTGGCGTTTTCGCTTCTGTGAATAACTGTGTTTTGGGTATAATTTTCCATAAAACTCTGAACTTAGTAGACTTATTGCCTTCTCGAAATCGGGTTACGATGACACCGACTTCTTCCTAATGGCAACTGGAGTAAAACAACGACACTGCAGCCGGCTGGTACTAAGATGGGCTATGGATCAGACATGGGGTGATTACTTTATGAATGTAATCGATTGCGATTACGATTACTTCAGTGTCACGCGATTACGATTACGATTACGATTACATTGGAAAAGTAATCACGATTACTCACGATTACATTTATCTTGCTTCTTAGAACTAATCTTAGAAGATATTGGTAGACAATATAATGATTGCGATGAAAAGTCGTAATGAGATAACTTTATTTATAGATAATACATCATAATACGTCATAATATAACGAATGTCCAACTTTATAGGGGACGATTTATCGCATCCACCCATTCGCTTTCTTGCCAGGTCCGTAACTACCGTACCCCAAACTCCCCAATCGGGTGGGGAGCATGGTTGTAGTGACTGGAGTCGCGATTTTGGTTACTCGCGACTCTACTCGAGTCATTTTTTCAAAGGCGTAAAACGATTCGACTCGAGTCAATTTTTGCATTGACACGACTTGTACTCGAGTCATTGTCCATGACTCGAACCAAGTCATGCTACTCGAGACTCGGGCACTCAAGACAGACATTTCATTGCAACTTCGAAGAATAGTTCTGGTAACACAATATTGGTTTTTCGTCTATCAGTTCTGATACTCGGAAAATATAGTCACAAAGTGTTAAGGCTGAGGAAAATTACTATATTATGAATGCGAGTCTTCTATATCACTCCAGCAGAGTTAAAAAAGTGGGTTGAACCGAATTGAACTGAAAACTGAACAGTGAACATATAGAAAATGACTCGACTTGACTCAAGTCAAAACTAAAAAAGTGAGACTGACTGGTGACTCGGAACATTGTAACTTGGTTGCAACCCCGGTGGGGAGTGAGAGATTTTCGAGAAATTTAATCAACTTGAAAATGTTCTTCGAGCGTCGCAATTTAATGTCTCTTAATTGCTTGATTTTCAA
Source organism: Botryllus schlosseri (assembly GCF_051294905.1). Lineage (NCBI taxonomy): Eukaryota > Metazoa > Chordata > Ascidiacea > Stolidobranchia > Styelidae > Botryllus > Botryllus schlosseri. The sequence continues at coordinate 34,163,219 of NC_137237.1, read as the reverse complement.
ATTCAAACGTCACTCCCTCAAGAATAAAAGCATGGCTAAGTTACAGGAATAGGCATTTTGGCGCCACATATATCTCCTTGTTCACTAATGTTCAGTTTATGTCATAGTCATTGTGCTTTCCATTAGCTTCATTAGCTTTTCATTAGCTTAATTAGCTTCATTAGCTTTTCATTAGCTTGCATGTACAAAATAAAGGCACTCATATAAAGTAATCGTTCATGAACAAATAAATCGATTAGATATGTGAAGTAGTCGATTACGACTACGATTACTTCGGTATTTTTTCAAATGTAATCGATTGCGATTACGATTACTTGAAAATGCTGTAATCGTCGTAATCGATTACGATTACTAATCGTAACTATCAATTGAGAAATATATTTGACCGTGTATTTACCTGCTTGTCAGTTTATTTCGTTTCCGTGGTCGTTAATTTTAATGTGAAAGGTATTTTATTTGCAAATTATATCACCATCATTTGCACGTAGCTATTTCAATGAAGTCGACTTATTTCCAGCTAATCCGTCTCATATCTTTTTTTTCGTTAACTGACGATGTTAAAATCCAAACTCTACCATAGGCCCTTGTCAAGATGTAAACGGGTAGAAAAAGCATCCCTGCGCCTTCGGGCATGCCTTGAACACGATTTTTCGTCATGTTGGAGTGACGAAATTTGCCACCGTAAATACTGTTATTTAAAAAATGGCCAAAATTTCAATTTGTAAGAACTCGGCATCTGCTGGTTGGAATTGAGTCAAATTTGGTGTGCATCGTTTTTTTTTTGGTAACCTGACAATTTAATCAGGTAGCAAGAAAGATTTGGAAGAATTTTTTTTTGTTTTCAACAGCCCTACCTATACACTTGCATAGTCACGATTGGATGACGACAATCGAGATTGTTTGATACGATCAGACCAGCTCATAATCGATCACACAATTGAATTTTAACGGAGTGTTGCATATCTAATATGCACACAACAGCTTATATGATTTACAATGGTGGATTTGGGGCGAAGAGCAATGTCCGCTAAACTACGCATTTATGAAGTTTCAATTGGCTTTGCAATGGTTGCTGGCCTGCAGTACAATCTTACTGCCTTACAGTGAAGCATTGGAGTGAAGGGCGCACTGGGAACTGGGATCGATTAGTGTAGTGGTTTACGAAGCTCTCTGCATTGTGACACTGCTGATTTACGTACCAATTATTAGTATTTTGGGGAAGAAAGCGTGCTTACATTTAGGCCAAGTTCCTTCGTTGTTATTTACTCTAGCGTTGCTATAGGCTACCCTCGATTTTGGACTGTAACGCCCGCAGGCATGCTGCTGGGTGTCGGCGGGGGCCTAATAATGCCCGCACTCGGAGTCATAATCTCATCAATATCGCAGTCGACGCAGCCAAGTGACAAACAAGTCGGTACTGAAGCGGCTGTCGGAATATTCGTCGCCATTCTGGGGCTGGGTCAAGCTATCTTCAGCCTTGTGCCTGACTTGTTCTTAAAAAGGGAAATCACTGATGACTTCACCAATTTCTCAGACTCGACTCGTGACTTGACAAAACGCGCAGCAAACGATTGCCCGTCTGATTACGCGTTTGCGACTGATTCTAGTAGACAATTGGTACCGACGTTAATTTCTATACGTATGTACCTGTGCTTATGTTGCGGAGTTCAAGTACTGGGTATATATTGGTTCAATGGTATGCCGTGTCAAGCGAAAATAGAAATTTGGGGTATCTCACGGAATTGATGGTAGATTGTAAAAATTAATTTTAACGTTTGATTCGTCACGTGGTTTCAAAGCCAGGTTTGCTGACCATTCCAGCCCTATTGCAGCAAGGCTTCATTGCTGGTTTCATTTGGTCGGACATGTCACGCGCTTATGGCTCGTGTGTGCTCGGTGTTGATCATTTAGATAAGGTTTTGTTCGTCACGTATATACTTCATTCCTTGTCTGTTCATCGGTAACCGCACTCGGAAATTACACACCGATGCCATTTCTACTGATACTGAGTTTGGTGGTGGAAGCATCTGGATATTCAGTGGCTGCCATTTGGCAACCGTCAATTAGGTCGCACAATATGTCCACGGACCGTTCTGGCTATCCTGATGGGTGCGACGCACGCTTTACGTAGAGTGACTGTGTAGGCCTATATGATTTCCGGTACCTATTTTATTGATCACAATTCAGCTTACGTCGTGCAAACTTTTGGTTTGGCCTGTGGTACAATGATCGTTTATATCTTGACAGATCTTGCATGCGTATCGATCCAGCTGCACATGCTATCCGGGTTAACAGTGGTGTCAAGTGGCTTCACTTTTTGGGCGCATTACAGCACCCGCCAATAGTCAACAATTGCCTTCATTTCAACAGCCCTGTCGACAGCTTGAGGTCAAGTTTCACATACCGTTTTGTTGTGCAGTCAATAAGCATTGATTTTCTCGATTTGGGATAACCATGTAGGCTACATTTCGGAAAAGAGCGACAGTTTCATATTAAAATTACCGCCATAAAACGAAAAACTATTTACTGACGCTTAGTGGACAAAGACCTTCGGTGCAAATATTCGATAACCTTCTCGAGTGACTGACGGGTAGAACCATTTTATTGGGTAGGCCTACCTTAGCACGCATCCCGAAACGTTGATGACCACAAGTCAAATATACTTAATACCAGTTCATTCCCACCTGATCCACATCAGCTCGTCGCAGTAATGGCTACGAATACGCCAAGTTATTTTGAAGAGCTATATCGTCTTGGGAAAGCCCAAAGCCCAAATGCGTATGTAGTGTAGACTATCGCTAGTTTACGTTACTCACATAAACATCGATTTTCATTAGTTATCGACTGTGAAAATTGCTCCTGTCCTGGGTGGCTCGGCTCTGAAGACTATGTCATATCGAGCCTCCCGTCTACCTTGCATGTCGCATTTCACTGTTACATTTTTTGTAGTGTTATGTTGATATGTAATGTATACGAATAAAGATTCTCTCTCTCTCTCTCTCTCTCTCGATATTTCAACGGCTAGATGCGTGCAACGAAGTGAATAATTATGAATTAGTCGAGCATAACCTGAAATTGCTTCGCGGGCGTACCGCGGTGACTCAATTATAATTACACAAGCAAGGGTCGTGTTATTGAAGATCCGGATCCAATCCAGTTAGGATTCCTGATCAAATGGGAATTCTGTTTTCGATTGTGCTGTCTGAACACGGATCCGAAGCATTCCGCTTGAGGGTGAGTAATGAACATCGATATGGCCACTGACCTTGAAATTAATTTTCATTTATACTTCGCCAATTCATTGTAGTTTGCTACAACGTTATGGTGGAAAGTAGCTGCCGGGCGAGTTCAAGCTCATTCAAGGCATTTAACTAAACCAGGGATTCGCACAATTTGTTACTCGCTTACCATTTACCATTTTGTATAGCGTCCGCACTATGCATTCCACGTCAGACTGACTAAAATATGGATCTGAAGCTCGAAGACAGTGAGAGGCCACTCTCTTTTCAGTTTGGGGGATGCGCGTTCCGCAGGCCTACGCAGCACACAGATTAGTATTATATTCTATCCGCCGGTACCGCAGCTATACCGGTCAGTCCTCGGTGAGCAATGCTTGGGTTGAACTCTTCAGGAAATTCAAAATTATTCCACGAAGTGATCCTTATTTTCCAGGCAAACCAGTGATTACAATTAATAATTATTATAATCGTGAACCCTAAGATGTTTCGTGACTAGTCGACTGCGAATAGAGATTTAATTACCTAAGTGTTGGAGGTTTATCCAGGCTCATCCTCGCCATCTTATCCGCGTAAGCGGTGTCTTATGAAAAGCCTGGAAGTGGGCAGTGCTACAAGTCGGCAGCTACGGAATAAAAATGAAGAAAATTGGCGTGGTGTAAATGTACAAAGTAGTCGACAAACACAATGAATACCTCAAACAAACAAACAGATTTAATGACCGTCTTCGTCTTCGTGTGATCGCCTTGGCATGTATACCGACAGGGATGTAAACTCATTGGCAATAAGTTCTGATATTGTCACCATTATTGATTTCAGAAGCGATGGTGAGCTGTTGTCGGTATAGAGGCGTAAGCAGTGTATAATCGTCCTTATAGACTACCAGATCCCATACATAGGGAGTTGTCACGTTCAACAAGTCATTCGCTAACATTTTTTCCCATCAGAAACCAAAAATCTCGATGATTGTATTGACCCGTCTCTGGATCATATTTAGTATATTATTGTATGTCGCTAGTATTCCTGTTTTATGCTTATCTGATTATCTCCGATTAGCTATGTATATCTAGAAGGAAGTATAATCGACGTACCGAAGCGACATAATGTTATGAGCTCGAATTGTGATTTTTGTTTTCTTATGAAGGGGTTGCGTTATTATCATTTCAATAATGTGTAATTATATGTATTTGCAGTTGATATTATACAGTTTCTGCCTCAAAACACTACATGTACTAGTGTCTTACAATCTCCTGCAAGTATTGAGCACGCATGTAAATCCACCGAGCTTTCTTTAATATCGCAAAACAGTCTGTTAGCGGTATTAATACATAGGCCTATGTATATATACAATAGCACTGGCGTCGCCAGGACTGGGAGAATGGGGCCGTGCTCCCAATAATTTTTGAACATTTTTCAAAACTTAATATAGGTTTATTATTATTGACCATATGTATCCGACTTGAAATTTTTCATCGCGCTTTGCGCGATATATGGTTTCAGTGGTATGTTAATTATAGCGTGCCCGCCTCTTGATAAATCAAAAAATCAAAAAATAGGCCTGAATAAAGAAACGCACGATATTCAGAATTGAATCTAATTATATGCGTGTGCTGCCAGCGGTTGCGGGACTATTAGGTATCAGCTTTACGGCGCTAAAAAGACACACCAAGGCAGATATGTCTTAGCCAACACGAAGTGCGATCCCAGAAATATCGCCGGCGTTAGAACCTTGTCCTAAGATCGCGCGGGATGGCTCATTAATTGCAATCTGAGTCCCACGGTACAAATGCTAAGAAGCAGAGGAATAAATTTTGCGCGCTGTGAATAAATGCAAATTGGGAACCGTGCGTATCTTACCAATTTTTTATTGAGTTGTGGTACGCGTGAGATAACTTTTGAGTGGCGACAACATTTTCCGGAAGTCGCGACAAAACAGCATGCTTTAACTAAGTAAGTAATTACTAGTGGCCCGCCCGATGCTCACCGTTCGAAAACTCATGGATAGTCTTAACGTGTGGTGTGAACATATTAGCTCAAGATAAATAATAAAGATTACCACGGCCCGTAAGAGGGTTGCAACTTTAAAACTGTCATTCCGTAAAATTAATCTTCACCATCAGCAGCGAAAAATTCGGACAATTGAATTAATCCTTTTCTTCATCATGTAGCCTATAATCAGAGGTGGTCAGTAACGATGCACTTCTACTTTTTGGAAGTACTGAAGTAGTTTTCCTCTACTTCTGCTACTTACTCAAGTAGATATGATTTTCTCTACTTCTATTACTACTTCGTAATATTTTGTGATCTACTTACTTACTTTTCGCTATTTTCAGTTTGTCAAGTAGAAGTAGTTTAACCCCCCAATACGAAAGATAGCCTGAGGAATTTCGGGGCTGGTTTCACGGAGGGCCACCATTTAATATTAAAAAAGTAAAGTAAAGCCCAGAAATATTATTGCGCTTCGCGCACAGTATATGGAATGCCAAATATATGAATATAATTTAGGTACCAGATTGCTTATGGTTCCGCTCATACTGCATCGTCACCCATATCAAATATTTCATCACAGTAAATATGGCGTTTGAAACCACCGTTTCGCAATTTAGCAATTACCTATCGTTATCTAGCAGCCCATGACGTGTCCTGTTAATCTGGAAATTCTGGCTGTTTGGAACGCTACGCCTTTTTTAGCAGATTACCTACCTTTGAAGCTTTATGAACAAAAGACATGAAATATATTTTCCGCTTTTTAGAAGTGTTTGAAGTATTTGTATTTCAATTGCAGTTCCGAGTATGATACTCAGAGTATCATACTTTGTGTTCTAATTACTTTCAGTTCTTTTGTCTGCAGAATATACATGTTGAAGCATAAAAGCAAGTGTAGTAATGCCTCTATTTTCCGAAAATAAAGCTACACTAAATATAAATTTTACGATCCACAATATTTGTATACTAATTTGCATACAATATTTGTATACCAATCTCGCAAAATGTTGAAACCGTATCCGATGCAACTTCTACGTATTGCTCTTCGCCTAAACTTGGGGCCTTATAACATGATGTAGGGCGCCATGCCATGATATTCTCTAAAATGGTGTCTCTTAGTAAACAAGGTTAATATCGCATTTTCATATCATTACTATCATTTGCATCCCATGATGCTAAAGAATGCTTCTTCTGTCGCAAATTGATACCTCCTGGGATGCATCAATACGAATCAATCTCTCTGCATCTTCCGCATAGCTCAATTTGCAGCATTTGACAGTCCGTGCGAACGAATTGAGACTGTTTTCAAAACCACTTACTTACTTGAGTAAATTTAACGTCAGTCAATTCTAGCTTTCCTTCAAGTAGTTTTAGGTGGCTTATGGAAGAAGTACTTCTACTCGTACTTGAGTAGATTTTTTCGTCGCTACTTCTACTTCTACTTGAGTAGCTTTCTTGACTACTTTGACCACCTCTGCCTATAACATATTTCACGTTTGTAGTATTGCTTTGTACATGTCAGATAAACTATGTAGATCTGGCAATAAGTATAATCGTCGTATCGATACGACATAATAAGAGTGTTCACTCTTGGCATTTCAAGCATGTGTGGATCAGTGATGAGCATCGGACGGACTCGGATAGGGTTCCGGCCTGATTTCGCACAATTTTGAGACAGTCTGATGGGATTCGCATTCTATTGCATATTTTGTTTCGGATATTTGTGGATAGTTGTAACTTCTGCTTCGGATATTTTCGAATAGTTCTTACCAGACGTGATTTGTCATTTGAACTGAACAACCAAACACGGACAGTAAACACGTTCTGATAAGACTGGTAGTACTCTAAAGTTGTTCTGTAAATGGTCCAAGCACATACAAATCAGCAAACCCTAACCTTAGCCTTTGTGAAGACTACGCCCTAATCGTATCTCGGCTCAGTCGTGCAATCAGGATTCTTCGGAAAAGTTATTCGATTCGGACTTTTCGTATTCTGGACGACATTGTTCGGATTCGAATGGATTTTTGGATGAGATTGTTCGGATTCGGACTGATAGTTCCTCAGATACGCGAGCTGTCAGACGGATTCGGATTCTCAGAAATTACTATCCGCTCATCACTGGTGTGGATATCGGGATTGGAATCGATATTACTGTTTCTGGCGTAACGATCAAGCTGGGCTAAGTAACGGAGGTTCGAACCCTCTTGCAAATATTGAGCAAGCACACACGTAACACGTAAGCCTGCGCAACACTCTTTAATATCACACAGCAGTCAATTATCAGTATGCAGTAGACACAAATGAGCGTTGAATAATTACTTCGCTATCTTTTCAGATAACGCATAAGACTCGCACCAAATCCATAATCAGGTTTCTCCGTATCGAAATAATTATGAAATGCAATAAATACTTATACACAATCACCGACACGACTTAATTATAGAAAATAATGGATTTTGCCCGTATGCCGATTATTCACAGCAAATTTTCGTCCCCTCCATGGATTGGTCATCAATGAGTTCTGCAAAATAAATGTGTATTTTTTGATAATTATCGTAGGCAAACATAAATTTGCCTAATGTATGCTTAACGAAAAGGTGCCAAATCAAGGACTCAACACCTAGAAGTGGTTCCCAAGATGCTTTTAAGGAGACCCATTTACAACAAATCGAACAAGGTTCAGAAAAGTTTATCATCAGCGACGGGATAGTAAACGCATAACCGGCTCCTTCTGTTGATTTAAAGCCGTCAAGTGTATATTTCAATGACTTCGTTATAGCGTTCGAATATGAAGTCCAGGACTATGGGTTTATGCGACAGAGGTGTGATGCCTTTTTTAATGATATTTGTCAGGTCTAGATCAACGTTTTGTGATTGCATCAACCATGTCGTGAAATCTGGATGCGATTTTCTTTCCAGTACGAGGTTATTGGGAGACGTGGCATTCCTGGTCATGTTGGGGGTATTGAATTTTGGGTTCATGATGCTGTATATCTCATGCCACGTGCCTTCGAGAACTTCTATTGGTGGGGGTTCGTGGGCCTAGTAGCGTCTGAGGTGGAAGCGGTAGTTAAGGCTAAGCTGTTTGTGACGTAGGTAAAGAGGAAGTTCTTCACATGATGCTTCCAATGCATAATATGGGAGTGCTGCGCATTACTCCGTAGTAGAGGCGGATATTTTACCTGTGTGGGCAGATTCACTTCTGGACGCAATTGCGCCATCCTGGTGGACAGTTGTGGTACCTAAAAAACAAGGGAAAGATATTGCTGAGAAAAAATGCTGTTAAAATCTAAATCGTATACATGTTAACTAGGACAGTTATATTTTGACGTGGCTGAAAAGTCAAAATTTTGTAAAAATTGTAGTGTTAGGTCAAAATATTGTCAAAATTGTTAACAAAGTCAAATTTATTTTGCAAACTTAATTTCGTTGGTGTTATAGAGGTTGCATTGTCGGTGGACATATCCTTTGACATTTTACACCTCGTAGCCTACTTTACATGCTTGCTGTTGTAGATGGCCTATTGTCAACTCCTTGTGAATCATTACCCATCGAATGAAACAAAGAAGTTGACACTGGCGTGATGATCAACACAAATAAAGGTTCCCGGGACCCCATGAACCTTTCTTATCGACGCAAATCGAATGCCAGGGACGGACAGTGTTTCGCATAACGTGAGTGACTGCTCAGAAGCGACACTTGCCTTGTCTCACCGGGGACTTTCATATTCTTTATTCCACCTTTGTCACCATTATTCTTTTTAGGTTTAATTTTACTGCTGCTATTGCCTTTGGCATGTCCAGGCGGTAGTTTTTCATCTTTTTTGTTCGAAGGTAATGTACTGTTTTGTGGGTCGTTGCCGTCGACAGACGGTGATCCAGAATCTTCAGCGCCTTTCGTTCCCGGTACTTCACTCGATTCCGCGTTATGAAGCAATAGCCAAACAAGAGTCATTAAAAGTACACGCATCGTTTCCGCAATACGAGTCACCAAGAAAATTGGGTTTTATCTATTATGAACGAGAACATTAGTACATCTACAACTGGCCCAACTAGTGATCAACGTTTCCGCTACTTTCGATTAGAATAGAGTATCAATCGAACTGATTTGCAAAGCAGAACACAAACATGATCAGTGTGTCGTATACTCTTTTACATGCACCCCCCCCCCCCCCCCTACCCACAGTCAGTCAGTACAGTCAAATTTGACCTGTGTGTGCCCGGTCGGGTAGCCGCTGACGAAAAATAAATCAACAAGTCCGCTTGCTATGGACTTGAGTTGAATCGATGAATTTGGTACGGTATGTTTTTCCCGTTAGCTCATATGTTGGTTTAAAAAGTTAAACAATTTCACTAGCGGCCTTGTGCTGAATTCGGCTCGACGTTTTCCTGCCTAGTAACAATTTGGTCGAGAGGCTGTCGCTGACACAACGAAATCGCCTCGTGAGCCTCGACTTTATCAGGGGGTGTAATATCTACGGAAGGCTTTTAAATTTACACCTAGCTTGAAATCCGCCAAAGAAACATACAATTGCAAAGAACTAATTTCTACTTAACAGTTCTACACCATAAAATTCTGAAAACCTTGCGAACCCAGTGCATCTTCCAATACAATGCCATAGCCAGATTTCCCCTAAGAAATTTAAACCAGATTCCCCCCTAAAAATTTCAAAATTCCCCCAAGGGGGGAATTCCCCCCCCCCCTCACTTGGGAACCACTGCCCTAGGACTATTCTTGTTTGGGCGCCCCGTTATTTTAATGTTGTACTAAAGACAATGGTGTTGAACAAGGTTTTCCAAACCGTGTTACGCGTCCCCTAGGGCCCCAAACTCTAAATCTAATTACAACAAATGCACGCAACTCAAATGTAATATTTAAAACTTTATTTAACGCTGCCCTTTAAAATCAGATATTTATAAGGCATACATCATTCTATAGAAGTTTCTGCTAACGAAGCTCGCGAAGTCCGGCTAAGGACATATGGTATCCCTAAGTTGAACAGCACAAACTTGATTGTAAATGTCCAGTATCCTTTAAAAGAAATGCGACTTTAATGATTGCTATAGCTCAGGGATGGGCAAACTGCGGCTCACCAGACGCTTGCGGATGTTAGGCTTCGATTACGTCTCTTCATTGATTGTACAATGTATACAATGTACATGCTCATGCGTTTCGCCATTTTGTTAGAGAGATTTAACCTGATTATCAAATTTATGCATTCTATCACGTATTAACGATATCTGTAGGGTTTTCGTGTCGTCTTTCCTTATAGTTTATGTAACACATGTAAAATTGAGAGAACGGTGGGACTATACAGGGTTAGAAAGTTGCAATTGAACGCTCAAATCGACTCCACATGAACGTTTCACCCGCACCAATGGTGCATGGTCGTGGTCATGTTCATGAATCAATGATAAATCATTGTGTTCAACCATAGTGTCCTATATGGTGTCGACACAAGCAAATCGCACGGTTCAATGAAATTGTATCACGTCACAGTTTCCATTTGGCTACAGGCAATTTGACGGTGATTTTTGACCGGCTTGCCGAGCATTAAATTTGATGAATCGGATATCAATCGAAAGCTGACTCTGCACTGATTACGAAAATATAAATTTTATTCCGCTCGCGGCCCTGGAACCCCCACCATCAGCCCCCAATTATTCATTGTCGAGTAGATTGGCAGTGTGACGCAACAATGCGGTCTGGCGAAACGAGAGACTAGCTCAAGAGCAAGGATGCGGCCGAGCGGCGAGAGTGGGATCAGCTGACGTCGCGGCAATAGCGATGTGCAAACGCGCCACAAAGAAACGCTGCGCTTTTGATACTTTTTCTATGCGTTTCGGTACAAGCGAGCACACACCAGCCTTTCCTTGACTTGTAAGGGTAGAACTGGGTCCACAGAATGTATTAGGGCCCTACCAATTTTCGCGCAATATCCTTCAGCTGATAAAGATATGTAGGCTACGTCTAAGTAATCTACATTGGATATGTCAGATTATTATGATATCGGTTGCCTTAGCCCGCTTGTTGCGTAGGGCTCCAGAGACACGTCGCGCTGTTGATGGCGGGTGTAGATACTTTCTATAGTCGCTTTTATGGTTAAGTGTGAGCAAGGAGCATTGAGCATGAGCATACATTACAAGCTTTTATTTGATCCGTATGGGTAGGACTTGGTCCGCGAATGCAGCAGGTAAAATGTTGATTGTTGAATAAAGTTTAACAGCAGGAGTGTCGAATTAAACTGGAATCGCTGTCCGGATTCAATCTGTTACTAGAAAGCTTGCGGGTCATACCTGCCAAATGATTCCAAAATGTTAGCACCAAATTCATACCTTTGTTTTTCATTGGAATATATCTGATATCACTATAAACGTTGACGTTGGAATTTGGTTTAGCATTTTTCAATCACCAAATAGTTTTTTTGAATGCCGGGGATATTTTGCGTCAAAAGTAATACAGTGGTATCACAGATATTTGAATTATACTCATTCTGTAGTCTGTATATATATTCCTAATGTAACTTACCTAAAACGGATTTACAGTATTTTTTTCGCATCTGTGAATAACTGAATGTCCATTGTCCATTCGGCCCAACAGAGTTTGCACTTTTTCGCCTTCTCGGAATTTGGCAAGGTCACCGACGTGGTGCTTATGGGGACTAGAGTGAAAACTCAACACTGTAGTTGTATTACTACAATATGATATATTTACATTATCTAAATTTGCTGTCTTGAGTGAATCTTATTACTTGAAAGTATATTTTTCTTACTAGAAATATCTCTAACAGCTGAAGGATTGCGCGAAAATTGGTAGGGACCAAATACATTCTGTGGACCCAGTTCACCATTACAAGTCAAGGAAAGGCTGGTGTGTGCTCGCTTTTAGCGAAGCGCGTAGAAAAAGTATCAACAGCGCCACGCATCTCTGGAGCAGACTTGGACAACTAGAAAATTTTCAGCTTTTCTGAATTAGATTAGAATTAGAATTAGAGCTCCATAGTTTTTTTCAAATTAGACTAGAATTAGAATTAGAGTTACACAGTTTTTCCAAATTAGATTAGAATTAGAATTAGAGCTCCACAGCTTTTTCCAAATTAGATTAGAATTAGAATTAGAGCTACTAAGTTTTTTCCAAATTAGATTAGAATTAGAATTAGAGCTACTTAGTTCGCAAAAAATTGGAAATTGAATGAAATTGTATATGGGAAATGAACACAGCAAAATCCAGTTCATATCAAATCACAGTGCGTGGTGCAAAAGGCCGTCACGCGATAAGCGCCACATATTTTTGTTCAATAAACAACAACAACAACATCAGTGCATTCCCATTAACTTCTGTACACCAATACAATATTACTTCTTCATAATAACCATGGACATCGCCCATGTTAGTCAGAACGGCGATGTACTAACGTAAAGTTTTAAAAACTAGAATTTTGTTCGCAGACTACAAGCTACTCTAGCAGGCTATTATTCGTCATAATATCTACTATGACTGCACGGTGTAAGTAAGGCGATGGCGGCTTGGCACTGGATTTCCCTGCGCAATAGTGCAATATGCCTCGGACAAAGAGGCATTTTCATTAAAACAATAATTAGATTAGAACTAGAATTAGAGAATAGGGACATTTCACAAATTAGATTAGAATTAGAATTAGAGCATAAGAACATTTCACAAATTAGATTAGAATTAGAATTAGAGCATGGAAACATTTCACAAATTAGATTAGAATTAGATTACTGGCATTTCGCTCTAATTTAGTGAAATTAGACAACTAGAATTATCTAGTTGTCCAAGTCTGCTCTGGAGCCTTACGCAACAAGCGGGCTAAGGCAATCGATATCATAATAATCTGACATATCCAATGTAGACTACATATCTCTATCAGCTGAAGGATATTGCGCGAAAATTGGTAGGGCCCTAATACATTCCGTGGACCCAGTTCTACCCTTACAAGTCAAGGAAAGGCTGGTGTGTGCTCGCTTGTACCGGAACGCATAGAAAAAGTATCAACAGCGCAGCGTTTCTCTGTGGCGCGGTTGCACATTGCTATTGCCGCGACGTCAGCTGATCCCACTCTCGCCGCTCGGCCGCATCCTTGCTCTTGAGCTAGTCTCTCGTTTCGCCAGACATCATTGTTGCGTCACACTGCCAATCTACTAGACAATGAATAATTTGGGGCAGATTGTGGGGGTTCCAGGGCCATGAGTGGAATGAAATTTATATTTTCGCAAGCAGTACAGCGTCAGCTTTCGATTGATACCCGCTTCATCAAATTTAATGCTCGGCAAGTCGGGCAAAAATCACCGTCAAATTGCCTGTAGCCAAATGGAAACTGTGACGTGATACAATTTCATTGAACCGTGCGATTTGCTTGTGTCGACACCATATAGGACACTATGGTTCAACGGTTAACCACGGCAGCGCAGTTCACATCATTTCTGGGCTAAAGATGGTGAATACGGATCTTCTATTTTCATTGTAAAGGGTAGCAATAACTGCAGAGTTTGACCAAGAAAATGTCGTTGAGCGATAATTGCAAAAATAAAAGAAAGTATGAACAGGAATATAAACCTTGCAAAACAGAATGAGAGGAAGAGTTTGCATTCAGTGATAATGAAGGTATAAGCCAATGTGTCTTATCTATCAAAATCCGCCTGAGAATTACAAAACTAGTAGCCTAACTTGAAACGAAGACGGATTTACGAAGTACTGTGATTACCGAGCTGAAATCTACCTTAAATGCTTATTATAACTTGAAGGAATTGCTCCGCACTGATTCAACATCATATCAGCCTGATTTCAAACACCTTGCAGCCCAGATGGAGACGCACCATATCATCACACTATAGTAAACTTCATTCGATACCCCACATTTCTGTATGACGAAATGAATTCGTATTTTTGAATTTTTTTTGTTGTGGTTGTGGCTTTCTTAAAATTAAGATTTTTTTATGAGGTTCGCACATGAAGCAGGTCTGTCCACCCCTCCTATAGATTTTATTATACTGCGAAGTGTCGCTTGATTGCGCTGTCGGAAATTAACGAAGTTTGTTAAAAAATCTCCGTAACTTGTTCGAAGTAGTAGGCTACTTTCAAACAGTTTCGCACAACACTTGTATCATTATGACCAGCGCTGAAACAGCACTTCGTCAGCCACCCCCAAAATGTTGGTCTTAGGCCCTCCACACCCCCTACCCCCGCCGTGACATACGTTTTCCGCGCTACATGTAGGCGATATTTGTTGGGGGGTTTGGGGTGCGGCGGTTATGGTCCTGATTGTGACGTACGACCAAAGTAGACAATGAGCTCCCTATTACGACACTATGCAGAAATACCCTGAATCAATTTAAAATTTGAAGTCGTACTTCTTTAATAATGCACAACTTCTCGCGTTTTGGAACTGGTATATAATATTATTGTTCATTTGGCGGACCGGCAGGAAGCTGCCACGGACAGGCGGTTGGGAACCATTGCTCCTAGACTAGAAATATAAGAGTCGTTTTATTCCAGCCGCCAGCAAGTTATGCGCATCTAGACACCGTCGGAATGATCTCGTTCAGTTCCTTGGGCTAGGCACGTGCAATATTATTGCAATTATATGCTTGGGAAAACCTGCCTGCCTGTTTTGGACGTTGGTAATCAGCCCGTTATACTAGAGCAGTGTTTGCCAAACTTTTTCTGCACATCGACCACCTCCACAGCAAACCAGGTATCGAACAGTCCCTAGCCCCTTCCTGCTCCCCCCCCCCCCCCCCCAAAAAAAAAAAGGTATTTGGCTCATTGCACAGTCACTGCATTGTCGCATAGATTTTTCGCGTTGATCTGTCCCTTTTTGTACGAATTTCCGGACAGACACAGTCAGTGAAAACAATCGTACAATAAGTGTCACTGAATAATTAGTCTATTCGTTGTTTGATTGATTGTTTGGTCAGTTAGAACACTCAATCCTCCTTCACAATGAACATATGCGGAGAGCGTGCGTGACGATTTTCGATTGAATCCACCTTGTACGACCGTGAACGACGTGATCATAAATTCATAAATCTTACATTGGCGCACAGAGAGAGCTCTAATTCAAGGACTCACCCAAACAGTTACTCATAGGTCAAACAGCCTACGTTTACTCTCAGCGCCCCCGACCGCCCAAATTGTAGCTATCAACCCCATTCGAGGTCGTAAACGTCACCCAGCCGGACGCTGGCGACCACTTTATGAACCACTTATCCGACTACAAAACGGAAATTGGACTCGTTATGTAAAGCTAAACACAACACAGGCCTGCGAATCTCAAGACAAGTGAGGGAAAATATACCCAGTGCGCCCTCTAATAGAATCTGCATCGGTACCGATGTTCCCTCTAATTTTTCACGAGTCTGCGCGCACTCACTAACTCACTGCGCGGTCCCTTAGAAAACAGTGCATAACGACTAGAAAAAGGTCATCATTTCGGAATTTTTGTGCGCAGCTTAAATTTTATGTGCGCAGAGACCGTGTCGGCAGTCCGAAATTGCGAACGTGCGCAGCTTAGAGGGAACATTGATCGGTACACGAGCCATGTTCAGTTATTTGCAGCAGCTGACCTAACTCCATGACGATGATTTTATTTCCGAGGTTATATAGTTTCTCAGTGCAATTTCATCGATTAATCATAGGCTTGGTCAGCTTAGTCTGCTGCAGTACATAATGTAAAGAAGTTCACTGGGCGTTTGCGTCCCTTTATATCCTTTCTATCATGCGAACATTTTGCAGCATTCATCGCAAATAAGTTGAGCTGTATCACAAAGCTTTAAATGGCGTGCTTCACAATGATATCAGAGCAGGATCAAGAGCGATTATGGATCTTAAATTAACAGTGTGATGTAGGCATTAAGTAAGCTGAGATGGATTGATCTTACAAACTGAATGTGTGAAATCCTGACTGACAGCATGCCCTGCACAGAGATGGAAGCGGGCCGGGTGAGCCGGACCCGAACCCGGCCCGAACCCGACAAGTTCAGCCCGAACCCGGCCTGAACCCCTCGGTCGAGTTTTCAGCCCGTTTCGGCCCGAAACCAAGTTCAAATAGCAATTTTCAACTGTTGCGAGCAAATAAGCTGATATACGATTCAAATTTCGAGCTTTTCAACGCTTTCAATGCTCTCACTTTGTTTTCTTTTGATAGCAATCTTGCACATGGCAAGAGAACTTAATATATCTGAATGAGAATACGCTGAAAACAGCCCCACTGTTAACTTAGTTCCACCATGCTTTTTGCAAAATGTGAACTGTATTAAATGGTTCAATATTAAACTAAATTAAAGAAATAAAGGAATGAAATTGGCCAAGATGAGAAAAAATAGTCTGTTCAAAATACAAGTCAAATGTCATCCATACAAAGGGCGTTGCATTCACACGTTATACGAAGAATTGATTATTTCAATAGCCTCAACAGTTACTGGAGACAGTCGGGTTCGTCTCTGCGACAAGGTCAGACCGCACGAAGAAAAATCTCTTTCGGATTGCGCACTTGAGCACTGGGCTGCAAACATCTTTCTAGCCACCCAGGAGAGCGTTGGAAAGTCCCGTTCATGGTTTCTCCAGAAGTTCAGCGGATTGGGGTGCGATGATGCATTTTGGTATTCCTTGTACCGTTGAAGTTCCTGAAGTAAGTTTCGCTTGATACTGTCAGACGAAGCGAAGCTTGGAGCAGAATGTCTGTCAAGACCGTCGCGAAATTGGGAGAATGGATCATCAAGTTCGATTGGTCGCATTTCTCTTGCTTCTGATCGAACATAGTCTTGATTTCCTGGGCTATTGTCGGCAACCTTTTCCATGTGTTCAATTACCCATTTATCAATGTCCGAGAGCAATCTTATCTTGAATGAGACCTCTTCATTACTAATAAGTGGCAGAAATTCAAATCGTTTGAAATTTGGATCGAGAAAGGTAGCTAGCCAGTGATGGGCCTTCAGCGAAGATTTAAAATATACTGTGTCCAAAAGTTGTCTAAGTTCTGTCTTCATGGCCTTGATAACGGGATGGTCATTCTGGCAAGGTTTTGCAAGTTCAAACGCCTTATAATACGCTAGCACGGCGTAGCCTATCGTTGGTTTGGAATTAAATTGCATAACATCAAATATATCGCCGAATGGTTTCATGAATTGTAAAATTTCCGCGTTCATTCTTCGATTAACAGATGCTATGAGCTGCATGCGGTCTCTGTGTGGTTCTGAAAGAATGCGCACCAAAGCTTCATAACTTTCGTTGATGGAATATGCTCTATCAATATAGCCTTGCCATCTCCGAGTTGACGAGCCTTTTTTCAACGACACGGGCAGTTGTTCCTGCACACCGGAGGCTTGATTACAATACTTTACCAGAGAAGATGCATTGTTATCGTAATCGAGCAATTCTGACTGTGAAGTGCATACCCGTGACCACATGGTTGAGAAGCAAGTGTGTAGCCTATGTGCCATACAGTCAAGGCGTGCGGACGTTTCCAACATTCCTACTCGAAAGGCAGCGACAACATTTGCACCGTGGTCGGTAGTTGCCGTAATGTTTGAAGCATCAATAGCATATTCAGCCAATATAGTCTGTATAACCCGTGAAATATTTTCAGCAGTGTGACGTTCAGTCCCAAAATGACGTACCGCCAAAACTTGATGTTTCAGTTCATAGGACTTATCAATCCAGAAGACGTGTACGTCTAGGTATGACGTATGCTTGTATTCGTCCGTCCACAAGTCCAACGTTACTGCGACGGCTTCGGCTAACTGTGGTTCAACTAAAACCTCTGTTGTCCTTTCCCTTATTACTGCAGCTTTTTCCTTGCAATATAACGATATAGTTTTACGTCCATATATCACGTCTGATACATTAAAACGTCCATGCGTCGCGGACATGTTCACAAATTGCTGTAATAGCTTGATCAGGCCGTCATTTTCAACTGATTGAAAGGCATGATAGCCACGAACGCAAAACTCCAATTCAGCAGTTTTTATGTCCAGCTTTTCAGATTCGCTTAGTCTAAGCGTTTTATTTGCAAACTGTAACATTAGCTGCTGCTTCTTTTTCCCATGAGACCCAGGCTTGCAATGTTCGGAATGGCGCTTGATATGGGACGACCCTGTTTTTTGGCAATCGTATTTTAATACTAGTTTGCAAACACCGCATGAAACTATTCCGGTCAAAATTTCCGGTGTGACACCAATTACAGCATTAGTAAGCTGACAACGCCGTGCTACGACTTTCATTGTCCTCCAAAACTCTGATCGACCTGGAGCAGGAGAAAACGTAAATCGTTCTGGATGTCTTTGCAATTCTTTTGATAATTCATGTGTCGTCTGCATTATTTACTGTTAGTGTAGCCTACTATATAACAATACTACCGCTGTCACATAGCCTAATACAATATAAGTTAGTTTCCGTATAGACCTAAAGCAATTCACCATGGACGACAAAATCACTATGGCGCATCTAAAAGCTTTCTTTAATAAATATTAACACCGCCGTAACACATCTATCGATCAATTCTGCTGTGCCACAACGGAAGCCGTCGTCTCATCACTTGCTTCTAGCTGTTCAGTTCAGCATGCCACATCGAAATTATAACTAAATTGGTAGTAATCCAGGCTCCAGCATGGTAATCCATCCATCCGTAAGTCATGTTTTCGTCACAATGTGGCCTGAACAATGATCAATGTCTGGCGTATTTGGGACACTTGTTTACTATTTAGCTGACATTGTTTCATTATTCAATCATAGTCTTCGGGCCGTCTTATAATGAAGTTTATCTGGGTTCGTACTGCGTATAAAATTTATTCACAGATATTGCCATACTTACGTGATATGGTATTGGTGTGTCTTATATGTAGTTGTGCCACTTTCGAACAAAATTGCAAATCAAATTTGTAAATGAAGTCAATGCTTTTCGTAGTGACTATTCGGCCCGATTCAATCCCGATAATTTTTATAAGTTTGGGCCCGAACCCGGCCCGAGCCCGGCCCGAACCCGGCCCGAACCCGAAAAGCCCGGCCCGACTTCCATCTCTGGCCCTGCAAATATCCCGCCGCACCCACTATCTGCCAGAAATGACGCCATTTGTACAATGTGCCGAGGAAATGGGTATGGAATGGACATATTATAGTTGCACGCACATAATGACTCCAGAAGTACTGAAGATTAGGAATCAGTTTTATCGAAGGCAATATATGCTTGCTGGTATTAGCCCTATTATTACTTAAAAGTTTCTATCACCAAACCCATTTGATCCCTTGCATCTACAATCGACATTTTGCTTCGTAGTTTTAACCATCACTTTTTTGAGGTCAATAAAATTTAAGTTCTGTTTGTTGATCTAATGAATAGAGAAGGTTTGATGTGCTGTACCGGATGCATATCAATTTTTTGCAATGTTTTAAGAAGTCATTATCGTCATTGCTATAATTTGATGTAGCCTACTCCTACAGCACTTGAATGGGATTTTAGATAATTTTTGCTGTCATATTATCAACTGAAATTTGCTGTTTGAATGCTCCTATTTCTAAGGATAAATTTTCATATATTTATATATCGTAAATCAGGTGTGGCAAACTCAAATTGCGTCGCGGGCCGGATTCAAACCTTCAAATCGCTTGCCGGCCGGACCAATCAACTGATTCAAAAATTGTTACCTCATGTCATTGCTTTTCACTCGAATACTTCAATATTTGATAAAGATAATAGTAGCCTATATCACATTGTGTCATGAATCACAGTTTTTTTTTTACTATGTCATGGATCACAGGTTATTTTTACTGTAGCAAGTAGCAACACCTATATTCGCGAATTATGAAATTGACCAAAATCCGATGACTAGCCGGCTGAATACAGTTATGAATGGCTAAAATAGTGGCGCTAATTACAATATAAGATGGTATATTTCTATGCTCCCTATTCTTTCAGGTGTTAGCCCTGCCCATGCATTGTGAGGACCACAAGAGATTTAACCGCAAACGCGGACGTTCGAATTTGTTTCATTTTTCTAAATCGCGATTCTGGTTTATCTGGAGTCAGGGAACATTTTGAGTCAGAAGTAACATAGCAGTAACGACACGGATATCTAAAATGTATTTTTGTATATAAGTAATATATTATCCATGTAAACTGCAAAAAAACGATTCCGCATTGGCGATTTCGCTTCTGCGAATAACTGCATTTCGGTCCGTTTTTCCATAAAAGTCTGATGTCAGTCTGCTCGTTTTTGCCTTCTCGAAATCGAGTATCAAAGTCACCGAATTGTTCCAAGTGGTAAGTCTAGAGTGAAACCACAAACCTGCAGTCGGGGTGGTTAAAATGTAACCTTGAACAATTACCATTGTCGGCATTCGCTGCCTTTTGAGATTATTTAAATGGAAGTATTTCCTTAAATAAGATCTCAACATTAGTTAAAAATGTGCTGGAAAACATAAGCAGTTTTCAATCTAATCAGAATTGCTTCGTGGGCCGGATGAAATCGTCTGGCGGCCCGCGGGCCGTTTGTTTGACACCCCTGTCGTAAATAGGCCTATATCTTTACGATATGCCCCATTTCAGCTTCATCGTCACGGGGATTGTATTACGGTGGACGGAACCTTAATATTACATTTCTGGAAAGGGAGATGAGCTAAAAAAAAGGTTAAGAGCCGTTGTCATATATAACAAAACTTACTTCAGATGATGGTGTCGAATTTTTATGCCATTGAAGATTTAGACATCTTAGGATGTAGCAACACGAATCCAGTTCTCTGCACAGTTCTCATAGGTCAATTTGCGGCCTGTGACAGCCCATGAGATAGTATTTATGATTACCTTTCGAAATTCCTTGAGAATGTTTGAATACATGCACTGAATTCTTGACTGCTTTGACTATCTCTGTCGATAACCGATAGCGCATTGTTTCAATGTTCTGCGCTTGTTGGATTGATAACGAACAATTGGCAAGGTGTATAAATTTCTATCTCAAGTTTTATTGAGTCACTGCGTAGTCATTGAACGCAAGAAAAAAAAATTCCAAACTTCATGGAAATTACAAGGGGGTCCTGCTGTTTTGGCGATTGGTAATTAATATTACTTGATCTTCGAAATCAGTGTAATAATGGCATTTGATTAAAACAATGAATTATAAATTCAGCGCTCTTGACGAGTATTTGCGCAAACACAGATTAGGCTTGTTTCGTCTGTGCACCACGTCTCTCTTCTCTCAGTATTTGTGAACAATAAATATGTAAATCGCATCATCTTGCGTGTAAACATGTTCAGGATTAGTCATTCATTAACATCGGTAGAATAATACCAATCCCTCATTGAAAGTTTTCACAATTTTCTTTTGCGGTCATGACAACAGGTGAGACGTCCTTCGAACGCACGTCACTATGCTATAGGTAAACCATCATTGAATCTCTGGACACGAAGGACGTGAGAGTCACCTTATTCCCGCAATTAACCTGCGACGCCCCGGATAACCGAAATAGCCAGTCAAATTTGCGACAATATACTTTGTTCCATGTGTAGCATCAAAATTACATCAAATATTATCGTTGGACTTGGAACAATCGCTATTTTTTTAATCCTTTGTCGCTTCGTCATAGGTTAACTAAGGCCATCCGGGTACATCGGGATGATAGCTGCAAGTAGAAGAAAATAAATATAGG
Source organism: Botryllus schlosseri (assembly GCF_051294905.1). Taxonomy (NCBI): domain Eukaryota; kingdom Metazoa; phylum Chordata; class Ascidiacea; order Stolidobranchia; family Styelidae; genus Botryllus; species Botryllus schlosseri. Next base: position 34,141,338 of record NC_137237.1, on the reverse strand, counting down.
AACTTCATAACCATTCTAGTTGTGATGACAAAATGAGGGTGTGGCATAAATCGAATTACATTTTCCGCATAATTTCAGAGTATCATCTGTGGAGCTAATTTTACCCATTTGTATCAAAATATACCAACCTAGTTTGTGCCAATAGAAGAAGTTCGAGTACGCTACCATGTAAATATTACATTGTCGTTAAGCGATCTCTTCGCCTCAATTATTCTTTTTATGCTGGTGACGTCAGATTTGGTTATGCGATTGCTGTTATACAATGTTATTTCCAATTCTCTATTATTTGCTGACGAGTATCCCTGACGAGTGTCAGTCGAAATATGCGGGTGTATTTCAATATGAATCTACTATTCAATTTTAACCACAATGGGATCGCCGATAATTGGAGATGTATTTCTCCGGAGAATGAAAACTCGGTACATTTTATGAAGGGGGGATGTTCCTGCTTTTATAGAAGGCCATGCTCTTAAAATGAAGGGAAAAAAGGAAATTAAGTATCCGACTGACTAAATAATGGGAGAATAACTGTTGAATAAGATCTCGAGACCTTCGAGTTACGTTATGCGAAAATATTCTGCAAATGAGTTGCGCAGAAATGTCGCTTCGGGTAGGGCCTATATTTGCTTACCGTGTCTCTCTGCCAGCCATGCGGTCTTCATGACGGTAAGATATTTCCGATTGCAGTTTATTCTTTGCCGCAGCAGACCACTTCACAGGGGTAATTTCACCACCATGTGCACCTGGAATTACTTGCAATTTGTCGTTTTCAGTTGATGTCGAACTTATCATTTACAAACCGTCAGAACGATATCTGTTACTTTCTTCAGTATCGGACGAACATGTCCCGTTGGTCAAAAGGGTGGCAATGGTGATGAACACCATCAGTTTGACTCGCATATTTCCTGGCCTTGTAGCGATTGTGATACCAAATTGTTTGCACACTGATTGTTTTGTCCACCAAAGTGAATAACTTTTATACTTATTTGCTCTTGTATATATAGACCTACTTAGAGTACGTCATGCCCTAGATGACACTCACAAATTTACATCTTTCGGATCATTGGTTAACATGGCTCAATTAAGGTCAACTCGCCAAGGTGCGAGTAGGTGTAGCGATGTACTCGGGTCAAACCGGTGATTCGTATTGCTATACCATTCGTTCTCATGAATTTTTATTTCCAAATGATTGTTATGACAACGAAATATTGCTTCAAATCTGTGCATCACACCAGATGAATCGAAATGTCGCGATTAAATGCAATTTCGTCAGTACCGGTTAACATCTATCAATCCTTTAAACCAGGGGTGTCAAATTCAAATTGCGTCGCGGGCCAGATACGAGCCTTCAAATCACTCGCGGGCCGCACCAGTCAACTAATTCGAAAATGTTACCTGATTCTCTATTTTTTCACTTTGTTATCAAGTATATAGACATAATAGTATTTTACGTTGTACCACGGATCATAGGGGTTTTATTCTAACAAGCAGCAACATTTTATTCGCGGACCATGAAATTGGCAAAAATACCATGATTGGCCGGTTGAATACGGATATAAACCGCCAAAACACTGGCGCTAACGACGATATAAGTTGGCATATATCTATGCTTCGTCTCCTTTAGTCGTAATCTGGAGTCAGCCCTGCGCAAGATGGGTGAGGAATACAAGAGATTGAACAGTAAACGCAGACGTTGGAATTTGGTTCATAATAAATCTTAAATCTCTATTCGGATTTGACTGGAGGCTGGGCAGTGGCACCTTTTAAGCCGAAAGTGTCACCGCAGTGCAACCACAGATATTTGGATTATATGGTTGTATAAATCAATATATTTTTACATATAAACTGCATATAGCGGCTTCGCATTGGCGTTTTCGCTTCTGTGAATAACTGTGTTTTGGGTATAATTTTCCATAAAACTCTGAACTTAGTAGACTTATTGCCTTCTCGAAATCGGGTTACGATGACACCGACTTCTTCCTAATGGCAACTGGAGTAAAACAACGACACTGCAGCCGGCTGGTACTAAGATGGGCTATGGATCAGACATGGGGTGATTACTTTATGAATGTAATCGATTGCGATTACGATTACTTCAGTGTCACGCGATTACGATTACGATTACGATTACATTGGAAAAGTAATCACGATTACTCACGATTACATTTATCTTGCTTCTTAGAACTAATCTTAGAAGATATTGGTAGACAATATAATGATTGCGATGAAAAGTCGTAATGAGATAACTTTATTTATAGATAATACATCATAATACGTCATAATATAACGAATGTCCAACTTTATAGGGGACGATTTATCGCATCCACCCATTCGCTTTCTTGCCAGGTCCGTAACTACCGTACCCCAAACTCCCCAATCGGGTGGGGAGCATGGTTGTAGTGACTGGAGTCGCGATTTTGGTTACTCGCGACTCTACTCGAGTCATTTTTTCAAAGGCGTAAAACGATTCGACTCGAGTCAATTTTTGCATTGACACGACTTGTACTCGAGTCATTGTCCATGACTCGAACCAAGTCATGCTACTCGAGACTCGGGCACTCAAGACAGACATTTCATTGCAACTTCGAAGAATAGTTCTGGTAACACAATATTGATTTTTCGTCTATCAGTTCTGATACTCGGAAAATATAGTCACAAAGTGTTAAGGCTGAGGAAAATTACTATATTATGAATGCGAGTCTTCTATATCACTCCAGCAGAGTTAAAAAAGTGGGTTGAACCGAATTGAACTGAAAACTGAACAGTGAACATATAGAAAATGACTCGACTTGACTCAAGTCAAAACTAAAAAAGTGAGACTGACTGGTGACTCGGAACATTGTAACTTGGTTGCAACCCCGGTGGGGAGTGAGAGATTTTCGAGAAATTTAATCAACTTGAAAATGTTCTTCGAGCGTCGCAATTTAATGTCTCTTAATTGCTTGATTTTCAAATTCAAACGTCACTCCCTCAAGAATAAAAGCATGGCTAAGTTACAGGAATAGGCATTTTGGCGCCACATATATCTCCTTGTTCACTAATGTTCAGTTTATGTCATAGTCATTGTGCTTTCCATTAGCTTCATTAGCTTTTCATTAGCTTAATTAGCTTCATTAGCTTTTCATTAGCTTGCATGTACAAAATAAAGGCACTCATATAAAGTAATCGTTCATGAACAAATAAATCGATTAGATATGTGAAGTAGTCGATTACGACTACGATTACTTCGGTATTTTTTCAAATGTAATCGATTGCGATTACGATTACTTGAAAATGCTGTAATCGTCGTAATCGATTACGATTACTAATCGTAACTATCAATTGAGAAATATATTTGACCGTGTATTTACCTGCTTGTCAGTTTATTTCGTTTCCGTGGTCGTTAATTTTAATGTGAAAGGTATTTTATTTGCAAATTATATCACCATCATTTGCACGTAGCTATTTCAATGAAGTCGACTTATTTCCAGCTAATCCGTCTCATATCTTTTTTTTCGTTAACTGACGATGTTAAAATCCAAACTCTACCATAGGCCCTTGTCAAGATGTAAACGGGTAGAAAAAGCATCCCTGCGCCTTCGGGCATGCCTTGAACACGATTTTTCGTCATGTTGGAGTGACGAAATTTGCCACCGTAAATACTGTTATTTAAAAAATGGCCAAAATTTCAATTTGTAAGAACTCGGCATCTGCTGGTTGGAATTGAGTCAAATTTGGTGTGCATCGTTTTTTTTTTGGTAACCTGACAATTTAATCAGGTAGCAAGAAAGATTTGGAAGAATTTTTTTTTGTTTTCAACAGCCCTACCTATACACTTGCATAGTCACGATTGGATGACGACAATCGAGATTGTTTGATACGATCAGACCAGCTCATAATCGATCACACAATTGAATTTTAACGGAGTGTTGCATATCTAATATGCACACAACAGCTTATATGATTTACAATGGTGGATTTGGGGCGAAGAGCAATGTCCGCTAAACTACGCATTTATGAAGTTTCAATTGGCTTTGCAATGGTTGCTGGCCTGCAGTACAATCTTACTGCCTTACAGTGAAGCATTGGAGTGAAGGGCGCACTGGGAACTGGGATCGATTAGTGTAGTGGTTTACGAAGCTCTCTGCATTGTGACACTGCTGATTTACGTACCAATTATTAGTATTTTGGGGAAGAAAGCGTGCTTACATTTAGGCCAAGTTCCTTCGTTGTTATTTACTCTAGCGTTGCTATAGGCTACCCTCGATTTTGGACTGTAACGCCCGCAGGCATGCTGCTGGGTGTCGGCGGGGGCCTAATAATGCCCGCACTCGGAGTCATAATCTCATCAATATCGCAGTCGACGCAGCCAAGTGACAAACAAGTCGGTACTGAAGCGGCTGTCGGAATATTCGTCGCCATTCTGGGGCTGGGTCAAGCTATCTTCAGCCTTGTGCCTGACTTGTTCTTAAAAAGGGAAATCACTGATGACTTCACCAATTTCTCAGACTCGACTCGTGACTTGACAAAACGCGCAGCAAACGATTGCCCGTCTGATTACGCGTTTGCGACTGATTCTAGTAGACAATTGGTACCGACGTTAATTTCTATACGTATGTACCTGTGCTTATGTTGCGGAGTTCAAGTACTGGGTATATATTGGTTCAATGGTATGCCGTGTCAAGCGAAAATAGAAATTTGGGGTATCTCACGGAATTGATGGTAGATTGTAAAAATTAATTTTAACGTTTGATTCGTCACGTGGTTTCAAAGCCAGGTTTGCTGACCATTCCAGCCCTATTGCAGCAAGGCTTCATTGCTGGTTTCATTTGGTCGGACATGTCACGCGCTTATGGCTCGTGTGTGCTCGGTGTTGATCATTTAGATAAGGTTTTGTTCGTCACGTATATACTTCATTCCTTGTCTGTTCATCGGTAACCGCACTCGGAAATTACACACCGATGCCATTTCTACTGATACTGAGTTTGGTGGTGGAAGCATCTGGATATTCAGTGGCTGCCATTTGGCAACCGTCAATTAGGTCGCACAATATGTCCACGGACCGTTCTGGCTATCCTGATGGGTGCGACGCACGCTTTACGTAGAGTGACTGTGTAGGCCTATATGATTTCCGGTACCTATTTTATTGATCACAATTCAGCTTACGTCGTGCAAACTTTTGGTTTGGCCTGTGGTACAATGATCGTTTATATCTTGACAGATCTTGCATGCGTATCGATCCAGCTGCACATGCTATCCGGGTTAACAGTGGTGTCAAGTGGCTTCACTTTTTGGGCGCATTACAGCACCCGCCAATAGTCAACAATTGCCTTCATTTCAACAGCCCTGTCGACAGCTTGAGGTCAAGTTTCACATACCGTTTTGTTGTGCAGTCAATAAGCATTGATTTTCTCGATTTGGGATAACCATGTAGGCTACATTTCGGAAAAGAGCGACAGTTTCATATTAAAATTACCGCCATAAAACGAAAAACTATTTACTGACGCTTAGTGGACAAAGACCTTCGGTGCAAATATTCGATAACCTTCTCGAGTGACTGACGGGTAGAACCATTTTATTGGGTAGGCCTACCTTAGCACGCATCCCGAAACGTTGATGACCACAAGTCAAATATACTTAATACCAGTTCATTCCCACCTGATCCACATCAGCTCGTCGCAGTAATGGCTACGAATACGCCAAGTTATTTTGAAGAGCTATATCGTCTTGGGAAAGCCCAAAGCCCAAATGCGTATGTAGTGTAGACTATCGCTAGTTTACGTTACTCACATAAACATCGATTTTCATTAGTTATCGACTGTGAAAATTGCTCCTGTCCTGGGTGGCTCGGCTCTGAAGACTATGTCATATCGAGCCTCCCGTCTACCTTGCATGTCGCATTTCACTGTTACATTTTTTGTAGTGTTATGTTGATATGTAATGTATACGAATAAAGATTCTCTCTCTCTCTCTCTCTCTCTCGATATTTCAACGGCTAGATGCGTGCAACGAAGTGAATAATTATGAATTAGTCGAGCATAACCTGAAATTGCTTCGCGGGCGTACCGCGGTGACTCAATTATAATTACACAAGCAAGGGTCGTGTTATTGAAGATCCGGATCCAATCCAGTTAGGATTCCTGATCAAATGGGAATTCTGTTTTCGATTGTGCTGTCTGAACACGGATCCGAAGCATTCCGCTTGAGGGTGAGTAATGAACATCGATATGGCCACTGACCTTGAAATTAATTTTCATTTATACTTCGCCAATTCATTGTAGTTTGCTACAACGTTATGGTGGAAAGTAGCTGCCGGGCGAGTTCAAGCTCATTCAAGGCATTTAACTAAACCAGGGATTCGCACAATTTGTTACTCGCTTACCATTTACCATTTTGTATAGCGTCCGCACTATGCATTCCACGTCAGACTGACTAAAATATGGATCTGAAGCTCGAAGACAGTGAGAGGCCACTCTCTTTTCAGTTTGGGGGATGCGCGTTCCGCAGGCCTACGCAGCACACAGATTAGTATTATATTCTATCCGCCGGTACCGCAGCTATACCGGTCAGTCCTCGGTGAGCAATGCTTGGGTTGAACTCTTCAGGAAATTCAAAATTATTCCACGAAGTGATCCTTATTTTCCAGGCAAACCAGTGATTACAATTAATAATTATTATAATCGTGAACCCTAAGATGTTTCGTGACTAGTCGACTGCGAATAGAGATTTAATTACCTAAGTGTTGGAGGTTTATCCAGGCTCATCCTCGCCATCTTATCCGCGTAAGCGGTGTCTTATGAAAAGCCTGGAAGTGGGCAGTGCTACAAGTCGGCAGCTACGGAATAAAAATGAAGAAAATTGGCGTGGTGTAAATGTACAAAGTAGTCGACAAACACAATGAATACCTCAAACAAACAAACAGATTTAATGACCGTCTTCGTCTTCGTGTGATCGCCTTGGCATGTATACCGACAGGGATGTAAACTCATTGGCAATAAGTTCTGATATTGTCACCATTATTGATTTCAGAAGCGATGGTGAGCTGTTGTCGGTATAGAGGCGTAAGCAGTGTATAATCGTCCTTATAGACTACCAGATCCCATACATAGGGAGTTGTCACGTTCAACAAGTCATTCGCTAACATTTTTTCCCATCAGAAACCAAAAATCTCGATGATTGTATTGACCCGTCTCTGGATCATATTTAGTATATTATTGTATGTCGCTAGTATTCCTGTTTTATGCTTATCTGATTATCTCCGATTAGCTATGTATATCTAGAAGGAAGTATAATCGACGTACCGAAGCGACATAATGTTATGAGCTCGAATTGTGATTTTTGTTTTCTTATGAAGGGGTTGCGTTATTATCATTTCAATAATGTGTAATTATATGTATTTGCAGTTGATATTATACAGTTTCTGCCTCAAAACACTACATGTACTAGTGTCTTACAATCTCCTGCAAGTATTGAGCACGCATGTAAATCCACCGAGCTTTCTTTAATATCGCAAAACAGTCTGTTAGCGGTATTAATACATAGGCCTATGTATATATACAATAGCACTGGCGTCGCCAGGACTGGGAGAATGGGGCCGTGCTCCCAATAATTTTTGAACATTTTTCAAAACTTAATATAGGTTTATTATTATTGACCATATGTATCCGACTTGAAATTTTTCATCGCGCTTTGCGCGATATATGGTTTCAGTGGTATGTTAATTATAGCGTGCCCGCCTCTTGATAAATCAAAAAATCAAAAAATAGGCCTGAATAAAGAAACGCACGATATTCAGAATTGAATCTAATTATATGCGTGTGCTGCCAGCGGTTGCGGGACTATTAGGTATCAGCTTTACGGCGCTAAAAAGACACACCAAGGCAGATATGTCTTAGCCAACACGAAGTGCGATCCCAGAAATATCGCCGGCGTTAGAACCTTGTCCTAAGATCGCGCGGGATGGCTCATTAATTGCAATCTGAGTCCCACGGTACAAATGCTAAGAAGCAGAGGAATAAATTTTGCGCGCTGTGAATAAATGCAAATTGGGAACCGTGCGTATCTTACCAATTTTTTATTGAGTTGTGGTACGCGTGAGATAACTTTTGAGTGGCGACAACATTTTCCGGAAGTCGCGACAAAACAGCATGCTTTAACTAAGTAAGTAATTACTAGTGGCCCGCCCGATGCTCACCGTTCGAAAACTCATGGATAGTCTTAACGTGTGGTGTGAACATATTAGCTCAAGATAAATAATAAAGATTACCACGGCCCGTAAGAGGGTTGCAACTTTAAAACTGTCATTCCGTAAAATTAATCTTCACCATCAGCAGCGAAAAATTCGGACAATTGAATTAATCCTTTTCTTCATCATGTAGCCTATAATCAGAGGTGGTCAGTAACGATGCACTTCTACTTTTTGGAAGTACTGAAGTAGTTTTCCTCTACTTCTGCTACTTACTCAAGTAGATATGATTTTCTCTACTTCTATTACTACTTCGTAATATTTTGTGATCTACTTACTTACTTTTCGCTATTTTCAGTTTGTCAAGTAGAAGTAGTTTAACCCCCCAATACGAAAGATAGCCTGAGGAATTTCGGGGCTGGTTTCACGGAGGGCCACCATTTAATATTAAAAAAGTAAAGTAAAGCCCAGAAATATTATTGCGCTTCGCGCACAGTATATGGAATGCCAAATATATGAATATAATTTAGGTACCAGATTGCTTATGGTTCCGCTCATACTGCATCGTCACCCATATCAAATATTTCATCACAGTAAATATGGCGTTTGAAACCACCGTTTCGCAATTTAGCAATTACCTATCGTTATCTAGCAGCCCATGACGTGTCTTGTTAATCTGGAAATTCTGGCTGTTTGGAACGCTACGCCTTTTTTAGCAGATTACCTACCTTTGAAGCTTTATGAACAAAAGACATGAAATATATTTTCCGCTTTTTAGAAGTGTTTGAAGTATTTGTATTTCAATTGCAGTTCCGAGTATGATACTCAGAGTATCATACTTTGAGTTCTAATTACTTTCAGTTCTTTTGTCTGCAGAATATACATGTTGAAGCATAAAAGCAAGTGTAGTAATGCCTCTATTTTCCGAAAATAAAGCTACACTAAATATAAATTTTACGATCCACAATATTTGTATACTAATTTGCATACAATATTTGTATACCAATCTCGCAAAATGTTGAAACCGTATCCGATGCAACTTCTACGTATTGCTCTTCGCCTAAACTTGGGGCCTTATAACATGATGTAGGGCGCCATGCCATGATATTCTCTAAAATGGTGTCTCTTAGTAAACAAGGTTAATATCGCATTTTCATATCATTACTATCATTTGCATCCCATGATGCTAAAGAATGCTTCTTCTGTCGCAAATTGATACCTCCTGGGATGCATCAATACGAATCAATCTCTCTGCATCTTCCGCATAGCTCAATTTGCAGCATTTGACAGTCCGTGCGAACGAATTGAGACTGTTTTCAAAACCACTTACTTACTTGAGTAAATTTAACGTCAGTCAATTCTAGCTTTCCTTCAAGTAGTTTTAGGTGGCTTATGGAAGAAGTACTTCTACTCGTACTTGAGTAGATTTTTTCGTCGCTACTTCTACTTCTACTTGAGTAGCTTTCTTGACTACTTTGACCACCTCTGCCTATAACATATTTCACGTTTGTAGTATTGCTTTGTACATGTCAGATAAACTATGTAGATCTGGCAATAAGTATAATCGTCGTATCGATACGACATAATATGAGTGTTCACTCTTGGCATTTCAAGCATGTGTGGATCAGTGATGAGCATCGGACGGACTCGGATAGGGTTCCGGCCTGATTTCGCACAATTTTGAGACAGTCTGATGGGATTCGCATTCTATTGCATATTTTGTTTCGGATATTTGTGGATAGTTGTAACTTCTGCTTCGGATATTTTCGAATAGTTCTTACCAGACGTGATTTGTCATTTGAACTGAACAACCAAACACGGACAGTAAACACGTTCTGATAAGACTGGTAGTACTCTAAAGTTGTTCTGTAAATGGTCCAAGCACATACAAATCAGCAAACCCTAACCTTAGCCTTTGTGAAGACTACGCCCTAATCGTATCTCGGCTCAGTCGTGCAATCAGGATTCTTCGGAAAAGTTATTCGATTCGGACTTTTCGTATTCTGGACGACATTGTTCGGATTCGAATGGATTTTTGGATGAGATTGTTCGGATTCGGACTGATAGTTCCTCAGATACGCGAGCTGTCAGACGGATTCGGATTCTCAGAAATTACTATCCGCTCATCACTGGTGTGGATATCGGGATTGGAATCGATATTACTGTTTCTGGCGTAACGATCAAGCTGGGCTAAGTAACGGAGGTTCGAACCCTCTTGCAAATATTGAGCAAGCACACACGTAACACGTAAGCCTGCGCAACACTCTTTAATATCACACAGCAGTCAATTATCAGTATGCAGTAGACACAAATGAGCGTTGAATAATTACTTCGCTATCTTTTCAGATAACGCATAAGACTCGCACCAAATCCATAATCAGGTTTCTCCGTATCGAAATAATTATGAAATGCAATAAATACTTATACACAATCACCGACACGACTTAATTATAGAAAATAATGGATTTTGCCCGTATGCCGATTATTCACAGCAAATTTTCGTCCCCTCCATGGATTGGTCAATGAGTTCTGCAAAATAAATGTGTATTTTTTGATAATTATCGTAGGCAAACATAAATTTGCCTAATGTATGCTTAACGAAAAGGTGCCAAATCAAGGACTCAACACCTAGAAGTGGTTCCCAAGATGCTTTTAAGGAGACCCATTTACAACAAATCGAACAAGGTTCAGAAAAGTTTATCATCAGCGACGGGATAGTAAACGCATAACCGGCTCCTTCTGTTGATTTAAAGCCGTCAAGTGTATATTTCAATGACTTCGTTATAGCGTTCGAATATGAAGTCCAGGACTATGGGTTTATGCGACAGAGGTGCGATGCCTTTTTTAATGATATTTGTCAGGTCTAGATCAACGTTTTGTGATTGCATCAACCATGTCGTGAAATCTGGATGCGATTTTCTTTCCAGTACGAGGTTATTGGGAGACGTGGCATTCCTGGTCATGTTGGGGGTATTGAATTTTGGGTTCATGATGCTGTATATCTCATGCCACGTGCCTTCGAGAACTTCTATTGGTGGGGGTTCGTGGGCCTAGTAGCGTCTGAGGTGGAAGCGGTAGTTAAGGCTAAGCTGTTTGTGACGTAGGTAAAGAGGAAGTTCTTCACATGATGCTTCCAATGCATAATATGGGAGTGCTGCGCATTACTCCGTAGTAGAGGCGGATATTTTACCTGTGTGGGCAGATTCACTTCTGGACGCAATTGCGCCATCCTGGTGGACAGTTGTGGTACCTAAAAAACAAGGGAAAGATATTGCTGAGAAATAATGCTGTTAAAATCTAAATCGTATACATGTTAACTAGGACAGTTATATTTTGACGTGGCTGAAAAGTCAAAATTTTGTAAAAATTGTAGTGTTAGGTCAAAATATTGTCAAAATTGTTAACAAAGTCAAATTTATTTTGCAAACTTAATTTCGTTGGTGTTATAGAGGTTGCATTGACGGTGGACATATCCTTTGACATTTTACACCTCGTAGCCTACTTTACATGCTTGCTGTTGTAGATGGCCTATTGTCAACTCCTTGTGAATCATTACCCATCGAATGAAACAAAGAAGTTGACACTGGCGTGATGATCAACACAAATAAAGGTTCCCGGGACCCCATGAACCTTTCTTATCGACGCAAATCGAATGCCAGGGACGGACAGTGTTTCGCATAACGTGAGTGACTGCTCAGAAGCGACACTTGCCTTGTCTCACCGGGGACTTTCATATTCTTTATTCCACCTTTGTCACCATTATTCTTTTTAGGTTTAATTTTACTGCTGCTATTGCCTTTGGCATGTCCAGGCGGTAGTTTTTCATCTTTTTTGTTCGAAGGTAATGTACTGTTTTGTGGGTCGTTGCCGTCGACAGACGGTGATCCAGAATCTTCAGCGCCTTTCGTTCCCGGTACTTCACTCGATTCCGCGTTATGAAGCAATAGCCAAACAAGAGTCATTAAAAGTACACGCATCGTTTCCGCAATACGAGTCACCAAGAAAATTGGGTTTTATCTATTATGAACGAGAACATTAGTACATCTACAACTGGCCCAACTAGTGATCAACGTTTCCGCTACTTTCGATTAGAATAGAGTATCAATCGAACTGATTTGCAAAGCAGAACACAAACATGATCAGTGTGTCGTATACTCTTTTACATGCACCCCCCCCCCCCTACCCCCAGTCAGTCAGTACAGTCAAATTTGACCTGTGTGTGCCCGGTCGGGTAGCCGCTGACGAAAAATAAATCAACAAGTCCGCTTGCTATGGACTTGAGTTGAATCGATGAATTTGGTACGGTATGTTTTTCCCGTTAGCTCATATGTTGGTTTAAAAAGTTAAACAATTTCACTAGCGGCCTTGTGCTGAATTCGGCTCGACGTTTTCCTGCCTAGTAACAATTTGGTCGAGAGGCTGTCGCTGACACAACGAAATCGCCTCGTGAGCCTCGACTTTATCAGGGGGTGTAATATCTACGGAAGGCTTTTAAATATACACCTAGCTTGAAATCCGCCAAAGAAACATACAATTGCAAAGAACTAATTTCTACTTAACAGTTCTACACCATAAAATTCTGAAAACCTTGCGAACCCAGTGCATCTTCCAATACAATGCCATAGCCAGATTTCCCCTAAGAAATTTAAACCAGATTCCCCCCTAAAAATTTCAAAATTCCCCCAAGGGGGGAATTCCCCCCCCCCCCTCACTTGGGAACCACTGCCCTAGGACTATTCTTGTTTGGGCGCCCCGTTATTTTAATGTTGTACTAAAGACAATGGTGTTGAACAAGGTTTTCCAAACCGTGTTACGCGTCCCCTAGGGCCCCAAACTCTAAATCTAATTACAACAAATGCACGCAACTCAAATGTAATATTTAAAACTTTATTTAACGCTGCCCTTTAAAATCAGATATTTATAAGGCATACATCATTCTATAGAAGTTTCTGCTAACGAAGCTCGCGAAGTCCGGCTAAGGACATATGGTATCCCTAAGTTGAACAGCACAAACTTGATTGTAAATGTCCAGTATCCTTTAAAAGAAATGCGACTTTAATGATTGCTATAGCTCAGGGATGGGCAAACTGCGGCTCACCAGACGCTTGCGGATGTTAGGCTTCGATTACGTCTCTTCATTGATTGTACAATGTATACAATGTACATGCTCATGCGTTTCGCCATTTTGTTAGAGAGATTTAACCTGATTATCAAATTTATGCATTCTATCACGTATTAACGATATCTGTAGGGTTTTCGTGTCGTCTTTCCTTATAGTTTATGTAACACATGTAAAATTGAGAGAACGGTGGGACTATACAGGGTTAGAAAGTTGCAATTGAACGCTCAAATCGACTCCACATGAACGTTTCACCCGCACCAATGGTGCATGGTCGTGGTCATGTTCATGAATCAATGATAAATCATTGTGTTCAACCATAGTGTCCTATATGGTGTCGACACAAGCAAATCGCACGGTTCAATGAAATTGTATCACGTCACAGTTTCCATTTGGCTACAGGCAATTTGACGGTGATTTTTGACCGGCTTGCCGAGCATTAAATTTGATGAATCGGATATCAATCGAAAGCTGACTCTGCACTGATTACGAAAATATAAATTTTATTCCGCTCGCGGCCCTGGAACCCCCACCATCAGCCCCCAATTATTCATTGTCGAGTAGATTGGCAGTGTGACGCAACAATGCGGTCTGGCGAAACGAGAGACTAGCTCAAGAGCAAGGATGCGGCCGAGCGGCGAGAGTGGGATCAGCTGACGTCGCGGCAATAGCGATGTGCAAACGCGCCACAAAGAAACGCTGCGCTTTTGATACTTTTTCTATGCGTTTCGGTACAAGCGAGCACACACCAGCCTTTCCTTGACTTGTAAGGGTAGAACTGGGTCCACAGAATGTATTAGGGCCCTACCAATTTTCGCGCAATATCCTTCAGCTGATAAAGATATGTAGGCTACGTCTAAGTAATCTACATTGGATATGTCAGATTATTATTATATCGGTTGCCTTAGCCCGCTTGTTGCGTAGGGCTCCAGAGACACGTCGCGCTGTTGATGGCGGGTGTAGATACTTTCTATAGTCGCTTTTATGGTTAAGTGTGAGCAAGGAGCATTGAGCATGAGCATACATTACAAGCTTTTATTTGATCCGTATGGGTGGGACTTGGTCCGCGAATGCAGCAGGTAAAATGTTGATTGTTGAATAAAGTTTAACAGCAGGAGTGTCGAATTAAACTGGAATCGCTGTCCGGATTCAATCCGTTACTAGAAAGCTTGCGGGCCATACCTGCCAAATGATTCCAAAATGTTAGCACCAAATTCATACCTTTGTTTTTCATTGGAATATATCTGATATCACTATAAACGTTGACGTTGGAATTTGGTTTAGCATTTTTCAATCACCAAATAGTTTTTTTGAATGCCGGGGATATTTTGCGTCAAAAGTAATACAGTGGTATCACAGATATTTGAATTATACTCATTCTGTAGTCTGTATATATATTCCTAATGTAACTTACCTAAAACGGATTTGCAGTATTTTTTTCGCATCTGTGAATAACTGAATGTCCATTGTCCATTCGGCCCAACAGAGTTTGCACTTTTTCGCCTTCTCGGAATTTGGCAAGGTCACCGACGTGGTGCTTATGGGGACTAGAGTGAAAACTCAACACTGTAGTTGTATTACTACAATATGATATATTTACATTATCTAAATTTGCTGTCTTGAGTGAATCTTATTACTTGAAAGTATATTTTTCTTACTAGAAATATCTCTAACAGCTGAAGGATTGCGCGAAAATTGGTAGGGACCAAATACATTCTGTGGACCCAGTTCACCATTACAAGTCAAGGAAAGGCTGGTGTGTGCTCGCTTTTAGCGAAGCGCGTAGAAAAAGTATCAACAGCGCCACGCATCTCTGGAGCAGACTTGGACAACTAGAAAATTTTCAGCTTTTCTGAATTAGATTAGAATTAGAATTAGAGCTCCATAGTTTTTTTCAAATTAGACTAGAATTAGAATTAGAGTTACACAGTTTTTCCAAATTAGATTAGAATTAGAATTAGAGCTCCACAGCTTTTTCCAAATTAGATTAGAATTAGAATTAGAGCTACTAAGTTTTTTCCAAATTAGATTAGAATTAGAATTAGAGCTACTTAGTTCGCAAAAAATTGGAAATTGAATGAAATTGTATATGGGAAATGAACACAGCAAAATCCAGTTCATATCAAATCACAGTGCGTGGTGCAAAAGGCCGTCACGCGATAAGCGCCACATATTTTTGTTCAATAAACAACAACAACAACATCAGTGCATTCCCATTAACTTCTGTACACCAATACAATATTACTTCTTCATAATAACCATGGACATCGCCCATGTTAGTAAGAACGGCGATGTACTAACGTAAAGTTTTAAAAACTAGAATTTTGTTCGCAGACTACAAGCTACTCTAGCAGGCTATTATTCGTCATAATATCTACTATGACTGCACGGTGTAAGTAAGGCGATGGCGGCTTGGCACTGGATTTCCCTGCGCAATAGTGCAATATGCCTCGGACAAAGAGGCATTTTCATTAAAACAATAATTAGATTAGAACTAGAATTAGAGAATAGGGACATTTCACAAATTAGATTAGAATTAGAATTAGAGCAGAAGAACATTTCACAAATTAGATTAGAATTAGAATTAGAGCATGGAAACATTTCACAAATTAGATTAGAATTAGATTACTGGCATTTCGCTCTAATTTAGTGAAATTAGACAACTAGAATTATCTAGTTGTCCAAGTCTGCTCTGGAGCCTTACGCAACAAGCGGGCTAAGGCAATCGATATCATAATAATCTGACATATCCAATGTAGACTACATATCTCTATCAGCTGAAGGATATTGCGCGAAAATTGGTAGGGCCCTAATACATTCCGTGGACCCAGTTCTACCCTTACAAGTCAAGGAAAGGCTGGTGTGTGCTCGCTTGTACCGGAACGCATAGAAAAAGTATCAACAGCGCAGCGTTTCTCTGTGGCGCGGTTGCACATTGCTATTGCCGCGACGTCAGCTGATCCCACTCTCGCCGCTCGGCCGCATCCTTGCTCTTGAGCTAGTCTCTCGTTTCGCCAGACATCATTGTTGCGTCACACTGCCAATCTACTAGACAATGAATAATTTGGGGCAGATTGTGGGGGTTCCAGGGCCATGAGTGGAATGAAATTTATATTTTCGCAAGCAGTACAGCGTCAGCTTTCGATTGATACCCGCTTCATCAAATTTAATGCTCGGCAAGTCGGGCAAAAATCACCGTCAAATTGCCTGTAGCCAAATGGAAACTGTGACGTGATACAATTTCATTGAACCGTGCGATTTGCTTGTGTCGACACCATATAGGACACTATGGTTCAACGGTTAACCACGGCAGCGCAGTTCACATCATTTCTGGGCTAAAGATGGTGAATACGGATCTTCTATTTTCATTGTAAAGGGTAGCAATAACTGCAGAGTTTGACCAAGAAAATGTCGTTGAGCGATAATTGCAAAAATAAAAGAAAGTATGAACAGGAATATAAACCTTGCAAAACAGAATGAGAGGAAGAGTTTGCATTCAGTGATAATGAAGGTATAAGCCAATGTGTCTTATCTATCAAAATCCGCCTAAGAATTACAAAACTAGTAACTTGAAACGAAGACGGATTTACGAAGTACTGTGATTACCGAGCTGAAATCTACCTTAAATGCTTATTATAACTTGAAGGAATTGCTCCGCACTGATTCAACATCATATCAGCCTGATTTCAAACACCTTGCAGCCCAGATGGAGACGCACCATATCATCACACTATAGTAAACTTCATTCGATACCCCACATTTCTGTATGACGAAATGAATTCGTATTTTTGAATTTTTTTTGTTGTGGTTGTGGCTTTCTTAAAATTAAGATTTTTTTATGAGGTTCGCACATGAAGCAGGTCTGTCCACCCCTCCTATAGATTTTATTATACTGCGAAGTGTCGCTTGATTGCGTTGTCGGAAATTAACGAAGTTTGTTAAAAAATCTCCGTAACTTGTTCGAAGTAGTAGGCTACTTTCAAACAGTTTCGCACAACACTTGTATCATTATGACCAGCGCTGAAACAGCACTTCGTCAGCCCCCCCCCCCAAAATGTTGGTCTTAGGCCCTCCACACCCCCTACCCCCGCCGTGACATACGTTTTCCGCGCTACATGTAGGCGATATTTGTTGGGGGGTTTGGGGTGCGGCGGTTATGGTCCTGATTGTGACGTACGACCAAAGTAGACAATGAGCTCCCTATTACGACACTATGCAGAAATACCCTGAATCAATTTAAAATTTGAAGTCGTACTTCTTTAATAATGCACAACTTCTCGCGTTTTGGAACTGGTATATAATATTATTGTTCATTTGGCGGACCGGCAGGAAGCTGCCACGGACAGGCGGTTGGGAACCATTGCTCCTAGACTAGAAATATAAGAGTCGTTTTATTCCAGCCGCCAGCAAGTTATGCGCATCTAGACACCGTCGGAATGATCTCGTTCAGTTCCTTGGGCTAGGCACGTGCAATATTATTGCAATTATATGCTTGGGAAAACCTGCCTGCCTGTTTTGGACGTTGGTAATCAGCCCGTTATACTAGAGCAGTGTTTGCCAAACTTTTTCTGCACATCGACCACCTCCACAGCAAACCAGGTATCGAACAGTCCCTAGCCCCTTCCTGCTCCCCCCCCCCCCCCCAAAAAAAAAGGTATTTGGCTCATTGCACAGTCACTGCATTGTCGCATAGATTTTTCGCGTTGATCTGTCCCTTTTTGTACGAATTTCCGGACAGACACAGTCAGTGAAAACAATCGTACAATAAGTGTCACTGAATAATTAGTCTATTCGTTGTTTGATTGATTGTTTGGTCAGTTAGAACACTCAATCCTCCTTCACAATGAACATATGCGGAGAGCGTGCGTGACGATTTTCGATTGAATCCACCTTGTACGACCGTGAACGACGTGATCATAAATTCATAAATCTTACATTGGCGCACAGAGAGAGCTCTAATTCAAGGACTCACCCAAACAGTTACTCATAGGTCAAACAGCCTACGTTTACTCTCAGCGCCCCCGACCGCCCAAATTGTAGCTATCAACCCCATTCGAGGTCGTAAACGTCACCCAGCCGGACGCTGGCGACCACTTTATGAACCACTTATCCGACTACAAAACGGAAATTGGACTCGTTATGTAAAGCTAAACACAACACAGGCCTGCGAATCTCAAGACAAGTGAGGGAAAATATACCCAGTGCGCCCTCTAATAGAATCTGCATCGGTACCGATGTTCCCTCTAATTTTTCACGAGTCTGCGCGCACTCACCAACTCACTGCGCGGTCCCTTAGAAAACAGTGCATAACGACTAGAAAAAGGTCATCATTTCGGAATTTTTGTGCGCAGCTTAAATTTTATGTGCGCAGAGACCGTGTCGGCAGTCCGAAATTGCGAACGTGCGCAGCTTAGAGGGAACATTGATCGGTACACGAGCCATGTTCAGTTATTTGCAGCAGCTGACCTAACTCCATGACGATGATTTTATTTCCGAGGTTATATAGTTTCTCAGTGCAATTTCATCGATTAATCATAGGCTTGGTCAGCTTAGTCTGCTGCAGTACATAATGTAAAGAAGTTCACTGGGCGTTTGCGTCCCTTTATATCCTTTCTATCATGCGAACATTTTGCAGCATTCATCGCAAATAAGTTGAGCTGTATCACAAAGCTTTAAATGGCGTGCTTCACAATGATATCAGAGCAGGATCAAGAGCGATTATGGATCTTAAATTAACAGTGTGATGTAGGCATTAAGTAAGCTGAGATGGATTGATCTTACAAACTGAATGTGTGAAATCCTGACTGACAGCATGCCCTGCAAATATCCCGCCGCACCCACTATCTGCCAGAAATGACGCCATTTGTACAATGTGCCGAGGAAATGGGTATGGAATGGACATATTATAGTTGCACGCACATAATGACTCCAGAAGTACTGAAGATTAGGAATCAGTTTTATCGAAGGCAATATATGCTTGCTGGTATTAGCCCTATTATTACTTAAAAGTTTCTATCACCAAACCCATTTGATCCCTTGCATCTACAATCGACATTTTGCTTCGTAGTTTTAACCATCACTTTTTTGAGGTCAATAAAATTTAAGTTCTGTTTGTTGATCTAATGAATAGAGAAGGTTTGATGTGCTGTACCGGATGCATATCAATTTTTTGCAATGTTTTAAGAAGTCATTATCGTCATTGCTATAATTTGATGTAGCCTACTCCTACAGCACTTGAATGGGATTTTAGATAATTTTTGCTGTCATATTATCAACTGAAATTTGCTGTTTGAATGCTCCTATTTCTAAGGATAAATTTTCATATATTTATATATCGTAAATCAGGTGTGGCAAACTCAAATTGCGTCGCGGGCCGGATTCAAACCTTCAAATCGCTTGCCGGCCGGACCAATCAACTGATTCAAAAATTGTTACCTCATGTCATTGCTTTTCACTCGAATACTTCAATATTTGATAAAGATAATAGTAGCCTATATCACATTGTGTCATGAATCACAGTTTTTTTTTTACTATGTCATGGATCACAGGTTATTTTTACTGTAGCAAGTAGCAACACCTATATTCGCGAATTATGAAATTGACCAAAATCCGATGACTAGCCGGCTGAATACAGTTATGAATGGCTAAAATAGTGGCGCTAATTACAATATAAGATGGTATATTTCTATGCTCCCTATTCTTTCAGGTGTTAGCCCTGCCCATGCATTGTGAGGACCACAAGAGATTTAACCGCAAACGCGGACGTTCGAATTTGTTTCATTTTTCTAAATCGCGATTCTGGTTTATCTGGAGTCAGGGAACATTTTGAGTCAGAAGTAACATAGCAGTAACGACACGGATATCTAAAATGTATTTTTGTATATAAGTAATATATTATCCATGTAAACTGCAAAAAAACGATTCCGCATTGGCGATTTCGCTTCTGCGAATAACTGCATTTCGGTCCGTTTTTCCATAAAAGTCTGATGTCAGTCTGCTCGTTTTTGCCTTCTCGAAATCGAGTATCAAAGTCACCGAATTGTTCCAAGTGGTAAGTCTAGAGTGAAACCACAAACCTGCAGTCGGGGTGGTTAAAATGTAACCTTGAACAATTACCATTGTCGGCATTCGCTGCCTTTTGAGATTATTTAAATGGAAGTATTTCCTTAAATAAGATCTCAACATTAGTTAAAAATGTGCTGGAAAACATAAGCAGTTTTCAATCTAATCAGAATTGCTTCGTGGGCCGGATGAAATCGTCTGGCGGCCCGCGGGCCGTTTGTTTGACACCCCTGTCGTAAATAGGCCTACATCTTTACGATATGCCCCATTTCAGCTTCATCGTCACGGGGATTGTATTACGGTGGACGGAACCTTAATATTACATTTCTGGAAAGGGAGATGAGCTAAAAAAAGGTTAAGAGCCGTTGTTATATATAACAAAACTTACTTCAGATGATGGTGTCGAATTTTTATGCCATTGAAGATTTAGACATCTTAGGATGTAGCAACACGAATCCAGTTCTCTGCACAGTTCTCATAGGTCAATTTGCGGCCTGTGACAGCCCATGAGATAGTATTTATGATTACCTTTCGAAATTCCTTGAGAATGTTTGAATACATGCACTGAATTCTTGACTGCTTTGACTATCTCTGTCGATAACCGATAGCGCATTGTTTCAATGTTCTGCGCTTGTTGGATTGATAACGAACAATTGGCAAGGTGTATAAATTTCTATCTCAAGTTTTATTGAGTCACTGCGTAGTCATTGAACGCAAGAAAAAAAAATTCCAAACTTCATGGAAATTACAAGGGGGTCCTGCTGTTTTGGCGATTGGTAATTAATATTACTTGATCTTCGAAATCAGTGTAATAATGGCATTTGATTAAAACAATGAATTATAAATTCAGCGCTCTTGACGAGTATTTGCGCAAACACAGATTAGGCTTGTTTCGTCTGTGCACCACGTCTCTCTTCTCTCAGTATTTGTGAACAATAAATATGTAAATCGCATCATCTTGCGTGTAAACATGTTCAGGATTAGTCATTCATTAACATCGGTAGAATAATACCAATCCCTCATTGAAAGTTTTCACAATTTTCTTTTGCGGTCATGACAACAGGTGAGACGTCCTTCGAACGCACGTCACTATGCTATAGGTAAACCATCATTGAATCTCTGGACACGAAGGACGTGAGAGTCACCTTATTCCCGCAATTAACCTGCGACGCCCCGGATAACCGAAATAGCCAGTCAAATTTGCGACAATATACTTTGTTCCATGTGTAGCATCAAAATTACATCAAATATTATCGTTGGACTTGGAACAATCGCTATTTTTTTAATCCTTTGTCGCTTCGTCATAGGTTAACTAAGGCCATCCGGGTACATCGGGATGATAGCTGCAAGTAGAAGAAAATAAATATAGGAACTTCATAACCATTCTAGTTGTGATGACAAAATGAGGGTGTGGCATAAATCGAATTACATTTTCCGCATAATTTCAGAGTATCATCTGTGGAGCTAATTTTACCCATTTGTATCAAAATATACCAACCTAGTTTGTGCCAATAGAAGAAGTTCGAGTACGCTACCATGTAAATATTACATTGTCGTTAAGCGATCTCTTCGCCTCAATTATTCTTTTTATGCTGGTGACGTCAGATTTGGTTATGCGATTGCTGTTATACAATGTTATTTCCAATTCTCTATTATTTGCTGACGAGTATCCCTGACGAGTGTCAGTCGAAATATGCGGGTGTATTTCAATATGAATCTACTATTCAATTTTAACCACAATGGGATCGCCGATAATTGGAGATGTATTTCTCCGGAGAATGAAAACTCGGTACATTTTATGAAGGGGGGATGTTCCTGCTTTTATAGAAGGCCATGCTCTTAAAATGAAGGGAAAAAAGGAAATTAAGTATCCGACTGACTAAATAATGGGAGAATAACTGTTGAATAAGATCTCGAGACCTTCGAGTTACGTTATGCGAAAATATTCTGCAAATGAGTTGCGCAGAAATGTCGCTTCGGGTAGGGCCTATATTTGCTTACCGTGTCTCTCTGCCAGCCATGCGGTCTTCATGACGGTAAGATATTTCCGATTGCAGTTTATTCTTTGCCGCAGCAGACCACTTCACAGGGGTAATTTCACCACCATGTGCACCTGGAATTACTTGCAATTTGTCGTTTTCAGTTGATGTCGAACTTATCATTTACAAACCGTCAGAACGATATCTGTTACTTTCTTCAGTATCGGACGAACATGTCCCGTTGGTCAAAAGGGTGGCAATGGTGATGAACACCATCAGTTTGACTCGCATATTTCCTGGCCTTGTAGCGATTGTGATACCAAATTGTTTGCACACTGATTGTTTTGTCCACCAAAGTGAATAACTTTTATACTTATTTGCTCTTGTATATATAGACCTACTTAGAGTACGTCATGCCCTAGATGACACTCACAAATTTACATCTTTCGGATCATTGGTTAACATGGCTCAATTAAGGTCAACTCGCCAAGGTGCGAGTAGGTGTAGCGATGTACTCGGGTCAAACCGGTGATTCGTATTGCTATACCATTCGTTCTCATGAATTTTTATTTCCAAATGATTGTTATGACAACGAAATATTGCTTCAAATCTGTGCATCACACCAGATGAATCGAAATGTCGCGATTAAATGCAATTTCGTCAGTACCGGTTAACATCTATCAATCCTTTAAACCAGGGGTGTCAAATTCAAATTGCGTCGCGGGCCAGATACGAGCCTTCAAATCACTCGCGGGCCGCACCAGTCAACTAATTCGAAAATGTTACCTGATTCTCTATTTTTTCACTTTGTTATCAAGTATATAGACATAATAGTATTTTACGTTGTACCACGGATCATAGGGGTTTTATTCTAACAAGCAGCAACATTTTATTCGCGGACCATGAAATTGGCAAAAATACCATGATTGGCCGGTTGAATACGGATATAAACCGCCAAAACACTGGCGCTAACGATGATATAAGTTGGCATATATCTATGCTTCGTCTCCTTTAGTCGTAATCTGGAGTCAGCCCTGCGCAAGATGGGTGAGGAATACAAGAGATTGAACAGTAAACGCAGACGTTGGAATTTGGTTCATAATAAATCTTAAATCTCGATTCGGATTTGACTGGAGGCTGGGCAGTGGCACCTTTTAAGCCGAAAGTGTCACCGCAGTGCAACCACAGATATTTGGATTATATGGTTGTATAAATCAATATATTTTTACATATAAACTGCATATAGCGGCTTCGCATTGGCGTTTTCGCTTCTGTGAATAACTGTGTTTTGGGTATAATTTTCCATAAAACTCTGAACTTAGTAGACTTATTGCCTTCTCGAAATCGGGTTACGATGACACCGACTTCTTCCTAATGGCAACTGGAGTAAAACAACGACACTGCAGCCGGCTGGTACTAAGATGGGCTATGGATCAGACATGGGGTGATTACTTTATGAATGTAATCGATTGCGATTACGATTACTTCAGTGTCACGCGATTACGATTACGATTACGATTACATTGGAAAAGTAATCACGATTACTCACGATTACATTTATCTTGCTTCTTAGAACTAATCTTAGAAGATATTGGTAGACAATATAATGATTGCGATGAAAAGTCGTAATGAGATAACTTTATTTATAGATAATACATCATAATACGTCATAATATAACGAATGTCCAACTTTATAGGGGACGATTTATCGCATCCACCCATTCGCTTTCTTGCCAGGTCCGTAACTACCGTACCCCAAACTCCCCAATCGGGTGGGGAGCATGGTTGTAGTGACTGGAGTCGCGATTTTGGTTACTCGCGACTCTACTCGAGTCATTTTTTCAAAGGCGTAAAACGATTCGACTCGAGTCAATTTTTGCATTGACACGACTTGTACTCGAGTCATTGTCCATGACTCGAACCAAGTCATGCTACTCGAGACTCGGGCACTCAAGACAGACATTTCATTGCAACTTCGAAGAATAGTTCTGGTAACACAATATTGATTTTTCGTCTATCAGTTCTGATACTCGGAAAATATAGTCACAAAGTGTTAAGGCTGAGGAAAATTACTATATTATGAATGCGAGTCTTCTATATCACTCCAGCAGAGTTAAAAAAGTGGGTTGAACCGAATTGAACTGAAAACTGAACAGTGAACATATAGAAAATGACTCGACTTGACTCAAGTCAAAACTAAAAAAGTGAGACTGACTGGTGACTCGGAACATTGTAACTTGGTTGCAACCCCGGTGGGGAGTGAGAGATTTTCGAGAAATTTAATCAACTTGAAAATGTTCTTCGAGCGTCGCAATTTAATGTCTCTTAATTGCTTGATTTTCAAATTCAAACGTCACTCCCTCAAGAATAAAAGCATGGCTAAGTTACAGGAATAGGCATTTTGGCGCCACATATATCTCCTTGTTCACTAATGTTCAGTTTATGTCATAGTCATTGTGCTTTCCATTAGCTTCATTAGCTTTTCATTAGCTTAATTAGCTTCATTAGCTTTTCATTAGCTTGCATGTACAAAATAAAGGCACTCATATAAAGTAATCGTTCATGAACAAATAAATCGATTAGATATGTGAAGTAGTCGATTACGACTACGATTACTTCGGTATTTTTTCAAATGTAATCGATTGCGATTACGATTACTTGAAAATGCTGTAATCGTCGTAATCGATTACGATTACTAATCGTAACTATCAATTGAGAAATATATTTGACCGTGTATTTACCTGCTTGTCAGTTTATTTCGTTTCCGTGGTCGTTAATTTTAATGTGAAAGGGATTTTATTTGCAAATTATATCACCATCATTTGCACGTAGCTATTTCAATGAAGTCGACTTATTTCCAGCTAATCCGTCTCATATCTTTTTTTTCGTTAACTGACGATGTTAAAATCCAAACTCTACCATAGGCCCTTGTCAAGATGTAAACGGGTAGAAAAAGCATCCCTGCGCCTTCGGGCATGCCTTGAACACGATTTTTCGTCATGTTGGAGTGACGAAATTTGCCACCGTAAATACTGTTATTTAAAAAATGGCCAAAATTTCAATTTGTAAGAACTCGGCATCTGCTGGTTGGAATTGAGTCAAATTTGGTGTGCATCGTTTTTTTTTGGTAACCTGACAATTTAATCAGGTAGCAAGAAAGATTTGGAAGAATTTTTTTTTGTTTTCAACAGCCCTACCTATACACTTGCATAGTCACGATTGGATGACGACAATCGAGATTGTTTGATACGATCAGACCAGCTCATAATCGATCACACAATTGAATTTTAACGGAGTGTTGCATATCTAATATGCACACAACAGCTTATATGATTTACAATGGTGGATTTGGGGCGAAGAGCAATGTCCGCTAAACTACGCATTTATGAAGTTTCAATTGGCTTTGCAATGGTTGCTGGCCTGCAGTACAATCTTACTGCCTTACAGTGAAGCATTGGAGTGAAGGGCGCACTGGGAACTGGGATCGATTAGTGTAGTGGTTTACGAAGCTCTCTGCATTGTGACACTGCTGATTTACGTACCAATTATTAGTATTTTGGGGAAGAAAGCGTGCTTACATTTAGGCCAAGTTCCTTCGTTGTTATTTACTCTAGCGTTGCTATAGGCTACCCTCGATTTTGGACTGTAACGCCCGCAGGCATGCTGCTGGGTGTCGGCGGGGGCCTAATAATGCCCGCACTCGGAGTCATAATCTCATCAATATCGCAGTCGACGCAGCCAAGTGACAAACAAGTCGGTACTGAAGCGGCTGTCGGAATATTCGTCGCCATTCTGGGGCTGGGTCAAGCTATCTTCAGCCTTGTGCCTGACTTGTTCTTAAAAAGGGAAATCACTGATGACTTCACCAATTTCTCAGACTCGACTCGTGACTTGACAAAACGCGCAGCAAACGATTGCCCGTCTGATTACGCGTTTGCGACTGATTCTAGTAGACAATTGGTACCGACGTTAATTTCTATACGTATGTACCTGTGCTTATGTTGCGGAGTTCAAGTACTGGGTATATATTGGTTCAATGGTATGCCGTGTCAAGCGAAAATAGAAATTTGGGGTATCTCACGGAATTGATGGTAGATTGTAAAAATTAATTTTAACGTTTGATTCGTCACGTGGTTTCAAAGCCAGGTTTGCTGACCATTCCAGCCCTATTGCAGCAAGGCTTCATTGCTGGTTTCATTTGGTCGGACATGTCACGCGCTTATGGCTCGTGTGTGCTCGGTGTTGATCATTTAGATAAGGTTTTGTTCGTCACGTATATACTTCATTCCTTGTCTGTTCATCGGTAACCGCACTCGGAAATTACACACCGATGCCATTTCTACTGATACTGAGTTTGGTGGTGGAAGCATCTGGATATTCAGTGGCTGCCATTTGGCAACCGTCAATTAGGTCGCACAATATGTCCACGGACCGTTCTGGCTATCCTGATGGGTGCGACGCACGCTCTACGTAGAGTGACTGTGTAGGCCTATATGATTTCCGGTACCTATTTTATTGATCACAATTCAGCTTACGTCGTGCAAACTTTTGGTTTGGCCTGTGGTACAATGATCGTTTATATCTTGACAGATCTTGCATGCGTATCGATCCAGCTGCACATGCTATCCGGGTTAACAGTGGTGTCAAGTGGCTTCACTTTTTGGGCGCATTACAGCACCCGCCAATAGTCAACAATTGCCTTCATTTCAACAGCCCTGTCGACAGCTTGAGGTCAAGTTTCACATACCGTTTTGTTGTGCAGTCAATAAGCATTGATTTTCTCGATTTGGGATAACCATGTAGGCTACATTTCGGAAAAGAGCGACAGTTTCATATTAAAATTACCGCCATAAAACGAAAAACTATTTACTGACGCTTAGTGGACAAAGACCTTCGGTGCAAATATTCGATAACCTTCTCGAGTGACTGACGGGTAGAACCATTTTATTGGGTAGGCCTACCTTAGCACGCATCCCGAAACGTTGATGACCACAAGTCAAATATACTTAATACCAGTTCATTCCCACCTGATCCACATCAGCTCGTCGCAGTAATGGCTACGAATACGCCAAGTTATTTTGAAGAGCTATATCGTCTTGGGAAAGCCCAAAGCCCAAATGCGTATGTAGTGTAGACTATCGCTAGTTTACGTTACTCACATAAACATCGATTTTCATTAGTTATCGACTGTGAAAATTGCTCCTGTCCTGGGTGGCTCGGCTCTGAAGACTATGTCATATCGAGCCTCCCGTCTACCTTGCATGTCGCATTTCACTGTTACATTTTTTGTAGTGTTATGTTGATATGTAATGTATACGAATAAAGATTCTCTCTCTCTCTCTCTCTCTCTCGATATTTCAACGGCTAGATGCGTGCAACGAAGTGAATAATTATGAATTAGTCGAGCATAACCTGAAATTGCTTCGCGGGCGTACCGCGGTGACTCAATTATAATTACACAAGCAAGGGTCGTGTTATTGAAGATCCGGATCCAATCCAGTTAGGATTCCTGATCAAATGGGAATTCTGTTTTCGATTGTGCTGTCTGAACACGGATCCGAAGCATTCCGCTTGAGGGTGAGTAATGAACATCGATATGGCCACTGACCTTGAAATTAATTTTCATTTATACTTCGCCAATTCATTGTAGTTTGCTACAACGTTATGGTGGAAAGTAGCTGCCGGGCGAGTTCAAGCTCATTCAAGGCATTTAACTAAACCAGGGATTCGCACAATTTGTTACTCGCTTACCATTTACCATTTTGTATAGCGTCCGCACTATGCATTCCACGTCAGACTGACTAAAATATGGATCTGAAGCTCGAAGACAGTGAGAGGCCACTCTCTTTTCAGTTTGGGGGATGCGCGTTCCGCAGGCCTACGCAGCACACAGATTAGTATTATATTCTATCCGCCGGTACCGCAGCTATACCGGTCAGTCCTCGGTGAGCAATGCTTGGGTTGAACTCTTCAGGAAATTCAAAATTATTCCACGAAGTGATCCTTATTTTCCAGGCAAACCAGTGATTACAATTAATAATTATTATAATCGTGAACCCTAAGATGTTTCGTGACTAGTCGACTGCGAATAGAGATTTAATTACCTAAGTGTTGGAGGTTTATCCAGGCTCATCCTCGCCATCTTATCCGCGTAAGCGGTGTCTTATGAAAAGCCTGGAAGTGGGCAGTGCTACAAGTCGGCAGCTACGGAATAAAAATGAAGAAAATTGGCGTGGTGTAAATGTACAAAGTAGTCGACAAACACAATGAATACCTCAAACAAACAAACAGATTTAATGACCGTCTTCGTCTTCGTGTGATCGCCTTGGCATGTATACCGACAGGGATGTAAACTCATTGGCAATAAGTTCTGATATTGTCACCATTATTGATTTCAGAAGCGATGGTGAGCTGTTGTCGGTATAGAGGCGTAAGCAGTGTATAATCGTCCTTATAGACTACCAGATCCCATACATAGGGAGTTGTCACGTTCAACAAGTCATTCGCTAACATTTTTTCCCATCAGAAACCAAAAATCTCGATGATTGTATTGACCCGTCTCTGGATCATATTTAGTATATTATTGTATGTCGCTAGTATTCCTGTTTTATGCTTATCTGATTATCTCCGATTAGCTATGTATATCTAGAAGGAAGTATAATCGACGTACCGAAGCGACATAATGTTATGAGCTCGAATTGTGATTTTTGTTTTCTTATGAAGGGGTTGCGTTATTATCATTTCAATAATGTGTAATTATATGTATTTGCAGTTGATATTATACAGTTTCTGCCTCAAAACACTACATGTACTAGTGTCTTACAATCTCCTGCAAGTATTGAGCACGCATGTAAATCCACCGAGCTTTCTTTAATATCGCAAAACAGTCTGTTAGCGGTATTAATACATAGGCCTATGTATATATACAATAGCACTGGCGTCGCCAGGACTGGGAGAATGGGGCCGTGCTCCCAATAATTTTTGAACATTTTTCAAAACTTAATATAGGTTTATTATTATTGACCATATGTATCCGACTTGAAATTTTTCATCGCGCTTTGCGCGATATATGGTTTCAGTGGTATGTTAATTATAGCGTGCCCGCCTCTTGATAAATCAAAAAATCAAAAAATAGGCCTGAATAAAGAAACGCACGATATTCAGAATTGAATCTAATTATATGCGTGTGCTGCCAGCGGTTGCGGGACTATTAGGTATCAGCTTTACGGCGCTAAAAAGACACACCAAGGCAGATATGTCTTAGCCAACACGAAGTGCGATCCCAGAAATATCGCCGGCGTTAGAACCTTGTCCTAAGATCGCGCGGGATGGCTCATTAATTGCAATCTGAGTCCCACGGTACAAATGCTAAGAAGCAGAGGAATAAATTTTGCGCGCTGTGAATAAATGCAAATTGGGAACCGTGCGTATCTTACCAATTTTTTA
Organism: Botryllus schlosseri; assembly: GCF_051294905.1. Lineage (NCBI taxonomy): Eukaryota > Metazoa > Chordata > Ascidiacea > Stolidobranchia > Styelidae > Botryllus > Botryllus schlosseri. The sequence goes on along the minus strand of NC_137237.1, from coordinate 34,111,568 downwards.
TTGAGTTGTGGTACGCGTGAGATAACTTTTGAGTGGCGACAACATTTTCCGGAAGTCGCGACAAAACAGCATGCTTTAACTAAGTAAGTAATTACTAGTGGCCCGCCCGATGCTCACCGTTCGAAAACTCATGGATAGTCTTAACGTGTGGTGTGAACATATTAGCTCAAGATAAATAATAAAGATTACCACGGCCCGTAAGAGGGTTGCAACTTTAAAACTGTCATTCCGTAAAATTAATCTTCACCATCAGCAGCGAAAAATTCGGACAATTGAATTAATCCTTTTCTTCATCATGTAGCCTATAATCAGAGGTGGTCAGTAACGATGCACTTCTACTTTTTGGAAGTACTGAAGTAGTTTTCCTCTACTTCTGCTACTTACTCAAGTAGATATGATTTTCTCTACTTCTATTACTACTTCGTAATATTTTGTGATCTACTTACTTACTTTTCGCTATTTTCAGTTTGTCAAGTAGAAGTAGTTTAACCCCCCAATACGAAAGATAGCCTGAGGAATTTCGGGGCTGGTTTCACGGAGGGCCACCATTTAATATTAAAAAAGTAAAGTAAAGCCCAGAAATATTATTGCGCTTCGCGCACAGTATATGGAATGCCAAATATATGAATATAATTTAGGTACCAGATTGCTTATGGTTCCGCTCATACTGCATCGTCACCCATATCAAATATTTCATCACAGTAAATATGGCGTTTGAAACCACCGTTTCGCAATTTAGCAATTACCTATCGTTATCTAGCAGCCCATGACGTGTCTTGTTAATCTGGAAATTCTGGCTGTTTGGAACGCTACGCCTTTTTTAGCAGATTACCTACCTTTGAAGCTTTATGAACAAAAGACATGAAATATATTTTCCGCTTTTTAGAAGTGTTTGAAGTATTTGTATTTCAATTGCAGTTCCGAGTATGATACTCAGAGTATCATACTTTGAGTTCTAATTACTTTCAGTTCTTTTGTCTGCAGAATATACATGTTGAAGCATAAAAGCAAGTGTAGTAATGCCTCTATTTTCCGAAAATAAAGCTACACTAAATATAAATTTTACGATCCACAATATTTGTATACTAATTTGCATACAATATTTGTATACCAATCTCGCAAAATGTTGAAACCGTATCCGATGCAACTTCTACGTATTGCTCTTCGCCTAAACTTGGGGCCTTATAACATGATGTAGGGCGCCATGCCATGATATTCTCTAAAATGGTGTCTCTTAGTAAACAAGGTTAATATCGCATTTTCATATCATTACTATCATTTGCATCCCATGATGCTAAAGAATGCTTCTTCTGTCGCAAATTGATACCTCCTGGGATGCATCAATACGAATCAATCTCTCTGCATCTTCCGCATAGCTCAATTTGCAGCATTTGACAGTCCGTGCGAACGAATTGAGACTGTTTTCAAAACCACTTACTTACTTGAGTAAATTTAACGTCAGTCAATTCTAGCTTTCCTTCAAGTAGTTTTAGGTGGCTTATGGAAGAAGTACTTCTACTCGTACTTGAGTAGATTTTTTCGTCGCTACTTCTACTTCTACTTGAGTAGCTTTCTTGACTACTTTGACCACCTCTGCCTATAACATATTTCACGTTTGTAGTATTGCTTTGTACATGTCAGATAAACTATGTAGATCTGGCAATAAGTATAATCGTCGTATCGATACGACATAATATGAGTGTTCACTCTTGGCATTTCAAGCATGTGTGGATCAGTGATGAGCATCGGACGGACTCGGATAGGGTTCCGGCCTGATTTCGCACAATTTTGAGACAGTCTGATGGGATTCGCATTCTATTGCATATTTTGTTTCGGATATTTGTGGATAGTTGTAACTTCTGCTTCGGATATTTTCGAATAGTTCTTACCAGACGTGATTTGTCATTTGAACTGAACAACCAAACACGGACAGTAAACACGTTCTGATAAGACTGGTAGTACTCTAAAGTTGTTCTGTAAATGGTCCAAGCACATACAAATCAGCAAACCCTAACCTTAGCCTTTGTGAAGACTACGCCCTAATCGTATCTCGGCTCAGTCGTGCAATCAGGATTCTTCGGAAAAGTTATTCGATTCGGACTTTTCGTATTCTGGACGACATTGTTCGGATTCGAATGGATTTTTGGATGAGATTGTTCGGATTCGGACTGATAGTTCCTCAGATACGCGAGCTGTCAGACGGATTCGGATTCTCAGAAATTACTATCCGCTCATCACTGGTGTGGATATCGGGATTGGAATCGATATTACTGTTTCTGGCGTAACGATCAAGCTGGGCTAAGTAACGGAGGTTCGAACCCTCTTGCAAATATTGAGCAAGCACACACGTAACACGTAAGCCTGCGCAACACTCTTTAATATCACACAGCAGTCAATTATCAGTATGCAGTAGACACAAATGAGCGTTGAATAATTACTTCGCTATCTTTTCAGATAACGCATAAGACTCGCACCAAATCCATAATCAGGTTTCTCCGTATCGAAATAATTATGAAATGCAATAAATACTTATACACAATCACCGACACGACTTAATTATAGAAAATAATGGATTTTGCCCGTATGCCGATTATTCACAGCAAATTTTCGTCCCCTCCATGGATTGGTCAATGAGTTCTGCAAAATAAATGTGTATTTTTTGATAATTATCGTAGGCAAACATAAATTTGCCTAATGTATGCTTAACGAAAAGGTGCCAAATCAAGGACTCAACACCTAGAAGTGGTTCCCAAGATGCTTTTAAGGAGACCCATTTACAACAAATCGAACAAGGTTCAGAAAAGTTTATCATCAGCGACGGGATAGTAAACGCATAACCGGCTCCTTCTGTTGATTTAAAGCCGTCAAGTGTATATTTCAATGACTTCGTTATAGCGTTCGAATATGAAGTCCAGGACTATGGGTTTATGCGACAGAGGTGCGATGCCTTTTTTAATGATATTTGTCAGGTCTAGATCAACGTTTTGTGATTGCATCAACCATGTCGTGAAATCTGGATGCGATTTTCTTTCCAGTACGAGGTTATTGGGAGACGTGGCATTCCTGGTCATGTTGGGGGTATTGAATTTTGGGTTCATGATGCTGTATATCTCATGCCACGTGCCTTCGAGAACTTCTATTGGTGGGGGTTCGTGGGCCTAGTAGCGTCTGAGGTGGAAGCGGTAGTTAAGGCTAAGCTGTTTGTGACGTAGGTAAAGAGGAAGTTCTTCACATGATGCTTCCAATGCATAATATGGGAGTGCTGCGCATTACTCCGTAGTAGAGGCGGATATTTTACCTGTGTGGGCAGATTCACTTCTGGACGCAATTGCGCCATCCTGGTGGACAGTTGTGGTACCTAAAAAACAAGGGAAAGATATTGCTGAGAAATAATGCTGTTAAAATCTAAATCGTATACATGTTAACTAGGACAGTTATATTTTGACGTGGCTGAAAAGTCAAAATTTTGTAAAAATTGTAGTGTTAGGTCAAAATATTGTCAAAATTGTTAACAAAGTCAAATTTATTTTGCAAACTTAATTTCGTTGGTGTTATAGAGGTTGCATTGACGGTGGACATATCCTTTGACATTTTACACCTCGTAGCCTACTTTACATGCTTGCTGTTGTAGATGGCCTATTGTCAACTCCTTGTGAATCATTACCCATCGAATGAAACAAAGAAGTTGACACTGGCGTGATGATCAACACAAATAAAGGTTCCCGGGACCCCATTAACCTTTCTTATCGACGCAAATCGAATGCCAGGGACGGACAGTGTTTCGCATAACGTGAGTGACTGCTCAGAAGCGACACTTGCCTTGTCTCACCGGGGACTTTCATATTCTTTATTCCACCTTTGTCACCATTATTCTTTTTAGGTTTAATTTTACTGCTGCTATTGCCTTTGGCATGTCCAGGCGGTAGTTTTTCATCTTTTTTGTTCGAAGGTAATGTACTGTTTTGTGGGTCGTTGCCGTCGACAGACGGTGATCCAGAATCTTCAGCGCCTTTCGTTCCCGGTACTTCACTCGATTCCGCGTTATGAAGCAATAGCCAAACAAGAGTCATTAAAAGTACACGCATCGTTTCCGCAATACGAGTCACCAAGAAAATTGGGTTTTATCTATTATGAACGAGAACATTAGTACATCTACAACTGGCCCAACTAGTGATCAACGTTTCCGCTACTTTCGATTAGAATAGAGTATCAATCGAACTGATTTGCAAAGCAGAACACAAACATGATCAGTGTGTCGTATACTCTTTTACATGCACCCCCCCCCCCCTACCCCCAGTCAGTCAGTACAGTCAAATTTGACCTGTGTGTGCCCGGTCGGGTAGCCGCTGACGAAAAATAAATCAACAAGTCCGCTTGCTATGGACTTGAGTTGAATCGATGAATTTGGTACGGTATGTTTTTCCCGTTAGCTCATATGTTGGTTTAAAAAGTTAAACAATTTCACTAGCGGCCTTGTGCTGAATTCGGCTCGACGTTTTCCTGCCTAGTAACAATTTGGTCGAGAGGCTGTCGCTGACACAACGAAATCGCCTCGTGAGCCTCGACTTTATCAGGGGGTGTAATATCTACGGAAGGCTTTTAAATATACACCTAGCTTGAAATCCGCCAAAGAAACATACAATTGCAAAGAACTAATTTCTACTTAACAGTTCTACACCATAAAATTCTGAAAACCTTGCGAACCCAGTGCATCTTCCAATACAATGCCATAGCCAGATTTCCCCTAAGAAATTTAAACCAGATTCCCCCCTAAAAATTTCAAAATTCCCCCAAGGGGGGAATTCCCCCCCCCCCCCCTCACTTGGGAACCACTGCCCTAGGACTATTCTTGTTTGGGCGCCCCGTTATTTTAATGTTGTACTAAAGACAATGGTGTTGAACAAGGTTTTCCAAACCGTGTTACGCGTCCCCTAGGGCCCCAAACTCTAAATCTAATTACAACAAATGCACGCAACTCAAATGTAATATTTAAAACTTTATTTAACGCTGCCCTTTAAAATCAGATATTTATAAGGCATACATCATTCTATAGAAGTTTCTGCTAACGAAGCTCGCGAAGTCCGGCTAAGGACATATGGTATCCCTAAGTTGAACAGCACAAACTTGATTGTAAATGTCCAGTATCCTTTAAAAGAAATGCGACTTTAATGATTGCTATAGCTCAGGGATGGGCAAACTGCGGCTCACCAGACGCTTGCGGATGTTAGGCTTCGATTACGTCTCTTCATTGATTGTACAATGTATACAATGTACATGCTCATGCGTTTCGCCATTTTGTTAGAGAGATTTAACCTGATTATCAAATTTATGCATTCTATCACGTATTAACGATATCTGTAGGGTTTTCGTGTCGTCTTTCCTTATAGTTTATGTAACACATGTAAAATTGAGAGAACGGTGGGACTATACAGGGTTAGAAAGTTGCAATTGAACGCTCAAATCGACTCCACATGAACGTTTCACCCGCACCAATGGTGCATGGTCGTGGTCATGTTCATGAATCAATGATAAATCATTGTGTTCAACCATAGTGTCCTATATGGTGTCGACACAAGCAAATCGCACGGTTCAATGAAATTGTATCACGTCACAGTTTCCATTTGGCTACAGGCAATTTGACGGTGATTTTTGACCGGCTTGCCGAGCATTAAATTTGATGAATCGGATATCAATCGAAAGCTGACTCTGCACTGATTACGAAAATATAAATTTTATTCCGCTCGCGGCCCTGGAACCCCCACCATCAGCCCCCAATTATTCATTGTCGAGTAGATTGGCAGTGTGACGCAACAATGCGGTCTGGCGAAACGAGAGACTAGCTCAAGAGCAAGGATGCGGCCGAGCGGCGAGAGTGGGATCAGCTGACGTCGCGGCAATAGCGATGTGCAAACGCGCCACAAAGAAACGCTGCGCTTTTGATACTTTTTCTATGCGTTTCGGTACAAGCGAGCACACACCAGCCTTTCCTTGACTTGTAAGGGTAGAACTGGGTCCACAGAATGTATTAGGGCCCTACCAATTTTCGCGCAATATCCTTCAGCTGATAAAGATATGTAGGCTACGTCTAAGTAATCTACATTGGATATGTCAGATTATTATTATATCGGTTGCCTTAGCCCGCTTGTTGCGTAGGGCTCCAGAGACACGTCGCGCTGTTGATGGCGGGTGTAGATACTTTCTATAGTCGCTTTTATGGTTAAGTGTGAGCAAGGAGCATTGAGCATGAGCATACATTACAAGCTTTTATTTGATCCGTATGGGTGGGACTTGGTCCGCGAATGCAGCAGGTAAAATGTTGATTGTTGAATAAAGTTTAACAGCAGGAGTGTCGAATTAAACTGGAATCGCTGTCCGGATTCAATCCGTTACTAGAAAGCTTGCGGGCCATACCTGCCAAATGATTCCAAAATGTTAGCACCAAATTCATACCTTTGTTTTTCATTGGAATATATCTGATATCACTATAAACGTTGACGTTGGAATTTGGTTTAGCATTTTTCAATCACCAAATAGTTTTTTTGAATGCCGGGGATATTTTGCGTCAAAAGTAATACAGTGGTATCACAGATATTTGAATTATACTCATTCTGTAGTCTGTATATATATTCCTAATGTAACTTACCTAAAACGGATTTGCAGTATTTTTTTCGCATCTGTGAATAACTGAATGTCCATTGTCCATTCGGCCCAACAGAGTTTGCACTTTTTCGCCTTCTCGGAATTTGGCAAGGTCACCGACGTGGTGCTTATGGGGACTAGAGTGAAAACTCAACACTGTAGTTGTATTACTACAATATGATATATTTACATTATCTAAATTTGCTGTCTTGAGTGAATCTTATTACTTGAAAGTATATTTTTCTTACTAGAAATATCTCTAACAGCTGAAGGATTGCGCGAAAATTGGTAGGGACCAAATACATTCTGTGGACCCAGTTCACCATTACAAGTCAAGGAAAGGCTGGTGTGTGCTCGCTTTTAGCGAAGCGCGTAGAAAAAGTATCAACAGCGCCACGCATCTCTGGAGCAGACTTGGACAACTAGAAAATTTTCAGCTTTTCTGAATTAGATTAGAATTAGAATTAGAGCTCCATAGTTTTTTTCAAATTAGACTAGAATTAGAATTAGAGTTACACAGTTTTTCCAAATTAGATTAGAATTAGAATTAGAGCTCCACAGCTTTTTCCAAATTAGATTAGAATTAGAATTAGAGCTACTAAGTTTTTTCCAAATTAGATTAGAATTAGAATTAGAGCTACTTAGTTCGCAAAAAATTGGAAATTGAATGAAATTGTATATGGGAAATGAACACAGCAAAATCCAGTTCATATCAAATCACAGTGCGTGGTGCAAAAGGCCGTCACGCGATAAGCGCCACATATTTTTGTTCAATAAACAACAACAACAACATCAGTGCATTCCCATTAACTTCTGTACACCAATACAATATTACTTCTTCATAATAACCATGGACATCGCCCATGTTAGTCAGAACGGCGATGTACTAACGTAAAGTTTTAAAAACTAGAATTTTGTTCGCAGACTACAAGCTACTCTAGCAGGCTATTATTCGTCATAATATCTACTATGACTGCACGGTGTAAGTAAGGCGATGGCGGCTTGGCACTGGATTTCCCTGCGCAATAGTGCAATATGCCTCGGACAAAGAGGCATTTTCATTAAAACAATAATTAGATTAGAACTAGAATTAGAGAATAGGGACATTTCACAAATTAGATTAGAATTAGAATTAGAGCAGAAGAACATTTCACAAATTAGATTAGAATTAGAATTAGAGCATGGAAACATTTCACAAATTAGATTAGAATTAGATTACTGGCATTTCGCTCTAATTTAGTGAAATTAGACAACTAGAATTATCTAGTTGTCCAAGTCTGCTCTGGAGCCTTACGCAACAAGCGGGCTAAGGCAATCGATATCATAATAATCTGACATATCCAATGTAGACTACATATCTCTATCAGCTGAAGGATATTGCGCGAAAATTGGTAGGGCCCTAATACATTCCGTGGACCCAGTTCTACCTTTACAAGTCAAGGAAAGGCTGGTGTGTGCTCGCTTGTACCGGAACGCATAGAAAAAGTATCAACAGCGCAGCGTTTCTCTGTGGCGCGGTTGCACATTGCTATTGCCGCGACGTCAGCTGATCCCACTCTCGCCGCTCGGCCGCATCCTTGCTCTTGAGCTAGTCTCTCGTTTCGCCAGACATCATTGTTGCGTCACACTGCCAATCTACTAGACAATGAATAATTTGGGGCAGATTGTGGGGGTTCCAGGGCCATGAGTGGAATGAAATTTATATTTTCGCAAGCAGTACAGCGTCAGCTTTCGATTGATACCCGCTTCATCAAATTTAATGCTCGGCAAGTCGGGCAAAAATCACCGTCAAATTGCCTGTAGCCAAATGGAAACTGTGACGTGATACAATTTCATTGAACCGTGCGATTTGCTTGTGTCGATACCATATAGGACACTATGGTTCAACGGTTAACCACGGCAGCGCAGTTCACATCATTTCTGGGCTAAAGATGGTGAATACGGATCTTCTATTTTCATTGTAAAGGGTAGCAATAACTGCAGAGTTTGACCAAGAAAATGTCGTTGAGCGATAATTGCAAAAATAAAAGAAAGTATGAACAGGAATATAAACCTTGCAAAACAGAATGAGAGGAAGAGTTTGCATTCAGTGATAATGAAGGTATAAGCCAATGTGTCTTATCTATCAAAATCCGCCTAAGAATTACAAAACTAGTAACTTGAAACGAAGACGGATTTACGAAGTACTGTGATTACCGAGCTGAAATCTACCTTAAATGCTTATTATAACTTGAAGGAATTGCTCCGCACTGATTCAACATCATATCAGCCTGATTTCAAACACCTTGCAGCCCAGATGGAGACGCACCATATCATCACACTATAGTAAACTTCATTCGATACCCCACATTTCTGTATGACGAAATGAATTCGTATTTTTGAATTTTTTTTGTTGTGGTTGTGGCTTTCTTAAAATTAAGATTTTTTTATGAGGTTCGCACATGAAGCAGGTCTGTCCACCCCTCCTATAGATTTTATTATACTGCGAAGTGTCGCTTGATTGCGTTGTCGGAAATTAACGAAGTTTGTTAAAAAATCTCCGTAACTTGTTCGAAGTAGTAGGCTACTTTCAAACAGTTTCGCACAACACTTGTATCATTATGACCAGCGCTGAAACAGCACTTCGTCAGCCCCCCCCCCCCAAAATGTTGGTCTTAGGCCCTCCACACCCCCTACCCCCGCCGTGACATACGTTTTCCGCGCTACATGTAGGCGATATTTGTTGGGGGGTTTGGGGTGCGGCGGTTATGGTCCTGATTGTGACGTACGACCAAAGTAGACAATGAGCTCCCTATTACGACACTATGCAGAAATACCCTGAATCAATTTAAAATTTGAAGTCGTACTTCTTTAATAATGCACAACTTCTCGCGTTTTGGAACTGGTATATAATATTATTGTTCATTTGGCGGACCGGCAGGAAGCTGCCACGGACAGGCGGTTGGGAACCATTGCTCCTAGACTAGAAATATAAGAGTCGTTTTATTCCAGCCGCCAGCAAGTTATGCGCATCTAGACACCGTCGGAATGATCTCGTTCAGTTCCTTGGGCTAGGCACGTGCAATATTATTGCAATTATATGCTTGGGAAAACCTGCCTGCCTGTTTTGGACGTTGGTAATCAGCCCGTTATACTAGAGCAGTGTTTGCCAAACTTTTTCTGCACATCGACCACCTCCACAGCAAACCAGGTCTCGAACAGTCCCTAGCCCCTTCCTGCTCCCCCCCCCCCCAAAAAAAGGTATTTGGCTCATTGCACAGTCACTGCATTGTCGCATAGATTTTTCGCGTTGATCTGTCCCTTTTTGTACGAATTTCCGGACAGACACAGTCAGTGAAAACAATCGTACAATAAGTGTCACTGAATAATTAGTCTATTCGTTGTTTGATTGATTGTTTGGTCAGTTAGAACACTCAATCCTCCTTCACAATGAACATATGCGGAGAGCGTGCGTGACGATTTTCGATTGAATCCACCTTGTACGACCGTGAACGACGTGATCATAAATTCATAAATCTTACATTGGCGCACAGAGAGAGCTCTAATTCAAGGACTCACCCAAACAGTTACTCATAGGTCAAACAGCCTACGTTTACTCTCAGCGCCCCCGACCGCCCAAATTGTAGCTATCAACCCCATTCGAGGTCGTAAACGTCACCCAGCCGGACGCTGGCGACCACTTTATGAACCACTTATCCGACTACAAAACGGAAATTGGACTCGTTATGTAAAGCTAAACACAACACAGGCCTGCGAATCTCAAGACAAGTGAGGGAAAATATACCCAGTGCGCCCTCTAATAGAATCTGCATCGGTACCGATGTTCCCTCTAATTTTTCACGAGTCTGCGCGCACTCACCAACTCACTGCGCGGTCCCTTAGAAAACAGTGCATAACGACTAGAAAAAGGTCATCATTTCGGAATTTTTGTGCGCAGCTTAAATTTTATGTGCGCAGAGACCGTGTCGGCAGTCCGAAATTGCGAACGTGCGCAGCTTAGAGGGAACATTGATCGGTACACGAGCCATGTTCAGTTATTTGCAGAAGCTGACCTAACTCCATGACGATGATTTTATTTCCGAGGTTATATAGTTTCTCAGTGCAATTTCATCGATTAATCATAGGCTTGGTCAGCTTAGTCTGCTGCAGTACATAATGTAAAGAAGTTCACTGGGCGTTTGCGTCCCTTTATATCCTTTCTATCATGCGAACATTTTGCAGCATTCATCGCAAATAAGTTGAGCTGTATCACAAAGCTTTAAATGGCGTGCTTCACAATGATATCAGAGCAGGATCAAGAGCGATTATGGATCTTAAATTAACAGTGTGATGTAGGCATTAAGTAAGCTGAGATGGATTGATCTTACAAACTGAATGTGTGAAATCCTGACTGACAGCATGCCCTGCAAATATCCCGCCGCACCCACTATCTGCCAGAAATGACGCCATTTGTACAATGTGCCGAGGAAATGGGTATGGAATGGACATATTATAGTTGCACGCACATAATGACTCCAGAAGTACTGAAGATTAGGAATCAGTTTTATCGAAGGCAATATATGCTTGCTGGTATTAGCCCTATTATTACTTAAAAGTTTCTATCACCAAACCCATTTGATCCCTTGCATCTACAATCGACATTTTGCTTCGTAGTTTTAACCATCACTTTTTTGAGGTCAATAAAATTTAAGTTCTGTTTGTTGATCTAATGAATAGAGAAGGTTTGATGTGCTGTACCGGATGCATATCAATTTTTTGCAATGTTTTAAGAAGTCATTATCGTCATTGCTATAATTTGATGTAGCCTACTCCTACAGCACTTGAATGGGATTTTAGATAATTTTTGCTGTCATATTATCAACTGAAATTTGCTGTTTGAATGCTCCTATTTCTAAGGATAAATTTTCATATATTTATATATCGTAAATCAGGTGTGGCAAACTCAAATTGCGTCGCGGGCCGGATTCAAACCTTCAAATCGCTTGCCGGCCGGACCAATCAACTGATTCAAAAATTGTTACCTCATGTCATTGCTTTTCACTCGAATACTTCAATATTTGATAAAGATAATAGTAGCCTATATCACATTGTGTCATGAATCACAGTTTTTTTTTTACTATGTCATGGATCACAGGTTATTTTTACTGTAGCAAGTAGCAACACCTATATTCGCGAATTATGAAATTGACCAAAATCCGATGACTAGCCGGCTGAATACAGTTATGAATGGCTAAAATAGTGGCGCTAATTACAATATAAGATGGTATATTTCTATGCTCCCTATTCTTTCAGGTGTTAGCCCTGCCCATGCATTGTGAGGACCACAAGAGATTTAACCGCAAACGCGGACGTTCGAATTTGTTTCATTTTTCTAAATCGCGATTCTGGTTTATCTGGAGTCAGGGAACATTTTGAGTCAGAAGTAACATAGCAGTAACGACACGGATATCTAAAATGTATTTTTGTATATAAGTAATATATTATCCATGTAAACTGCAAAAAAACGATTCCGCATTGGCGATTTCGCTTCTGCGAATAACTGCATTTCGGTCCGTTTTTCCATAAAAGTCTGATGTCAGTCTGCTCGTTTTTGCCTTCTCGAAATCGAGTATCAAAGTCACCGAATTGTTCCAAGTGGTAAGTCTAGAGTGAAACCACAAACCTGCAGTCGGGGTGGTTAAAATGTAACCTTGAACAATTACCATTGTCGGCATTCGCTGCCTTTTGAGATTATTTAAATGGAAGTATTTCCTTAAATAAGATCTCAACATTAGTTAAAAATGTGCTGGAAAACATAAGCAGTTTTCAATCTAATCAGAATTGCTTCGTGGGCCGGATGAAATCGTCTGGCGGCCCGCGGGCCGTTTGTTTGACACCCCTGTCGTAAATAGGCCTACATCTTTACGATATGCCCCATTTCAGCTTCATCGTCACGGGGATTGTATTACGGTGGACGGAACCTTAATATTACATTTCTGGAAAGGGAGATGAGCTAAAAAAAAGGTTAAGAGCCGTTGTTATATATAACAAAACTTACTTCAGATGATGGTGTCGAATTTTTATGCCATTGAAGATTTAGACATCTTAGGATGTAGCAACACGAATCCAGTTCTCTGCACAGTTCTCATAGGTCAATTTGCGGCCTGTGACAGCCCATGAGATAGTATTTATGATTACCTTTCGAAATTCCTTGAGAATGTTTGAATACATGCACTGAATTCTTGACTGCTTTGACTATCTCTGTCGATAACCGATAGCGCATTGTTTCAATGTTCTGCGCTTGTTGGATTGATAACGAACAATTGGCAAGGTGTATAAATTTCTATCTCAAGTTTTATTGAGTCACTGCGTAGTCATTGAACGCAAGAAAAAAAAATTCCAAACTTCATGGAAATTACAAGGGGGTCCTGCTGTTTTGGCGATTGGTAATTAATATTACTTGATCTTCGAAATCAGTGTAATAATGGCATTTGATTAAAACAATGAATTATAAATTCAGCGCTCTTGACGAGTATTTGCGCAAACACAGATTAGGCTTGTTTCGTCTGTGCACCACGTCTCTCTTCTCTCAGTATTTGTGAACAATAAATATGTAAATCGCATCATCTTGCGTGTAAACATGTTCAGGATTAGTCATTCATTAACATCGGTAGAATAATACCAATCCCTCATTGAAAGTTTTCACAATTTTCTTTTGCGGTCATGACAACAGGTGAGACGTCCTTCGAACGCACGTCACTATGCTATAGGTAAACCATCATTGAATCTCTGGACACGAAGGACGTGAGAGTCACCTTATTCCCGCAATTAACCTGCGACGCCCCGGATAACCGAAATAGCCAGTCAAATTTGCGACAATATACTTTGTTCCATGTGTAGCATCAAAATTACATCAAATATTATCGTTGGACTTGGAACAATCGCTATTTTTTTAATCCTTTGTCGCTTCGTCATAGGTTAACTAAGGCCATCCGGGTACATCGGGATGATAGCTGCAAGTAGAAGAAAATAAATATAGGAACTTCATAACCATTCTAGTTGTGATGACAAAATGAGGGTGTGGCATAAATCGAATTACATTTTCCGCATAATTTCAGAGTATCATCTGTGGAGCTAATTTTACCCATTTGTATCAAAATATACCAACCTAGTTTGTGCCAATAGAAGAAGTTCGAGTACGCTACCATGTAAATATTACATTGTCGTTAAGCGATCTCTTCGCCTCAATTATTCTTTTTATGCTGGTGACGTCAGATTTGGTTATGCGATTGCTGTTATACAATGTTATTTCCAATTCTCTATTATTTGCTGACGAGTATCCCTGACGAGTGTCAGTCGAAATATGCGGGTGTATTTCAATATGAATCTACTATTCAATTTTAACCACAATGGGATCGCCGATAATTGGAGATGTATTTCTCCGGAGAATGAAAACTCGGTACATTTTATGAAGGGGGGATGTTCCTGCTTTTAAAGAAGGCCATGCTCTTAAAATGAAGGGAAAAAAGGAAATTAAGTATCCGACTGACTAAATAATGGGAGAATAACTGTTGAATAAGATCTCGAGACCTTCGAGTTACGTTATGCGAAAATATTCTGCAAATGAGTTGCGCAGAAATGTCGCTTCGGGTAGGGCCTATATTTGCTTACCGTGTCTCTCTGCCAGCCATGCGGTCTTCATGACGGTAAGATATTTCCGATTGCAGTTTATTCTTTGCCGCAGCAGACCACTTCACAGGGGTAATTTCACCACCATGTGCACCTGGAATTACTTGCAATTTGTCGTTTTCAGTTGATGTCGAACTTATCATTTACAAACCGTCAGAACGATATCTGTTACTTTCTTCAGTATCGGACGAACATGTCCCGTTGGTCAAAAGGGTGGCAATGGTGATGAACACCATCAGTTTGACTCGCATATTTCCTGGCCTTGTAGCGATTGTGATACCAAATTGTTTGCACACTGATTGTTTTGTCCACCAAAGTGAATAACTTTTATACTTATTTGCTCTTGTATATATAGACCTACTTAGAGTACGTCATGCCCTAGATGACACTCACAAATTTACATCTTTCGGATCATTGGTTAACATGGCTCAATTAAGGTCAACTCGCCAAGGTGCGAGTAGGTGTAGCGATGTACTCGGGTCAAACCGGTGATTCGTATTGCTATACCATTCGTTCTCATGAATTTTTATTTCCAAATGATTGTTATGACAACGAAATATTGCTTCAAATATGTGCATCACACCAGATGAATCGAAATGTCGCGATTAAATGCAATTTCGTCAGTACCGGTTAACATCTATCAATCCTTTAAACCAGGGGTGTCAAATTCAAATTGCGTCGCGGGCCAGATACGAGCCTTCAAATCACTCGCGGGCCGCACCAGTCAACTAATTCGAAAATGTTACCTGATTCTCTATTTTTTCACTTTGTTATCAAGTATATAGACATAATAGTATTTTACGTTGTACCACGGATCATAGGGGTTTTATTCTAACAAGCAGCAACATTTTATTCGCGGACCATGAAATTGGCAAAAATACCATGATTGGCCGGTTGAATACGGATATAAACCGCCAAAACACTGGCGCTAACGATGATATAAGTTGGCATATATCTATGCTTCGTCTCCTTTAGTCGTAATCTGGAGTCAGCCCTGCGCAAGATGGGTGAGGAATACAAGAGATTGAACAGTAAACGCAGACGTTGGAATTTGGTTCATAATAAATCTTAAATCTCGATTCGGATTTGACTGGAGGCTGGGCAGTGGCACCTTTTAAGCCGAAAGTGTCACCGCAGTGCAACCACAGATATTTGGATTATATGGTTGTATAAATCAATATATTTTTACATATAAACTGCATATAGCGGCTTCGCATTGGCGTTTTCGCTTCTGTGAATAACTGTGTTTTGGGTATAATTTTCCATAAAACTCTGAACTTAGTAGACTTATTGCCTTCTCGAAATCGGGTTACGATGACACCGACTTCTTCCTAATGGCAACTGGAGTAAAACAACGACACTGCAGCCGGCTGGTACTAAGATGGGCTATGGATCAGACATGGGGTGATTACTTTATGAATGTAATCGATTGCGATTACGATTACTTCAGTGTCACGCGATTACGATTACGATTACGATTACATTGGAAAAGTAATCACGATTACTCACGATTACATTTATCTTGCTTCTTAGAACTAATCTTAGAAGATATTGGTAGACAATATAATGATTGCGATGAAAAGTCGTAATGAGATAACTTTATTTATAGATAATACATCATAATACGTCATAATATAACGAATGTCCAACTTTATAGGGGACGATTTATCGCATCCACCCATTCGCTTTCTTGCCAGGTCCGTAACTACCGTACCCCAAACTCCCCAATCGGGTGGGGAGCATGGTTGTAGTGACTGGAGTCGCGATTTTGGTTACTCGCGACTCTACTCGAGTCATTTTTTCAAAGGCGTAAAACGATTCGACTCGAGTCAATTTTTGCATTGACACGACTTGTACTCGAGTCATTGTCCATGACTCGAACCAAGTCATGCTACTCGAGACTCGGGCACTCAAGACAGACATTTCATTGCAACTTCGAAGAATAGTTCTGGTAACACAATATTGATTTTTCGTCTATCAGTTCTGATACTCGGAAAATATAGTCACAAAGTGTTAAGGCTGAGGAAAATTACTATATTATGAATGCGAGTCTTCTATATCACTCCAGCAGAGTTAAAAAAGTGGGTTGAACCGAATTGAACTGAAAACTGAACAGTGAACATATAGAAAATGACTCGACTTGACTCAAGTCAAAACTAAAAAAGTGAGACTGACTGGTGACTCGGAACATTGTAACTTGGTTGCAACCCCGGTGGGGAGTGAGAGATTTTCGAGAAATTTAATCAACTTGAAAATGTTCTTCGAGCGTCGCAATTTAATGTCTCTTAATTGCTTGATTTTCAAATTCAAACGTCACTCCCTCAAGAATAAAAGCATGGCTAAGTTACAGGAATAGGCATTTTGGCGCCACATATATCTCCTTGTTCACTAATGTTCAGTTTATGTCATAGTCATTGTGCTTTCCATTAGCTTCATTAGCTTTTCATTAGCTTAATTAGCTTCATTAGCTTTTCATTAGCTTGCATGTACAAAATAAAGGCACTCATATAAAGTAATCGTTCATGAACAAATAAATCGATTAGATATGTGAAGTAGTCGATTACGACTACGATTACTTCGGTATTTTTTCAAATGTAATCGATTGCGATTACGATTACTTGAAAATGCTGTAATCGTCGTAATCGATTACGATTACTAATCGTAACTATCAATTGAGAAATATATTTGACCGTGTATTTACCTGCTTGTCAGTTTATTTCGTTTCCGTGGTCGTTAATTTTAATGTGAAAGGGATTTTATTTGCAAATTATATCACCATCATTTGCACGTAGCTATTTCAATGAAGTCGACTTATTTCCAGCTAATCCGTCTCATATCTTTTTTTTCGTTAACTGACGATGTTAAAATCCAAACTCTACCATAGGCCCTTGTCAAGATGTAAACGGGTAGAAAAAGCATCCCTGCGCCTTCGGGCATGCCTTGAACACGATTTTTCGTCATGTTGGAGTGACGAAATTTGCCACCGTAAATACTGTTATTTAAAAAATGGCCAAAATTTCAATTTGTAAGAACTCGGCATCTGCTGGTTGGAATTGAGTCAAATTTGGTGTGCATCGTTTTTTTTTTGGTAACCTGACAATTTAATCAGGTAGCAAGAAAGATTTGGAAGAATTTTTTTTTGTTTTCAACAGCCCTACCTATACACTTGCATAGTCACGATTGGATGACGACAATCGAGATTGTTTGATACGATCAGACCAGCTCATAATCGATCACACAATTGAATTTTAACGGAGTGTTGCATATCTAATATGCACACAACAGCTTATATGATTTACAATGGTGGATTTGGGGCGAAGAGCAATGTCCGCTAAACTACGCATTTATGAAGTTTCAATTGGCTTTGCAATGGTTGCTGGCCTGCAGTACAATCTTACTGCCTTACAGTGAAGCATTGGAGTGAAGGGCGCACTGGGAACTGGGATCGATTAGTGTAGTGGTTTACGAAGCTCTCTGCATTGTGACACTGCTGATTTACGTACCAATTATTAGTATTTTGGGGAAGAAAGCGTGCTTACATTTAGGCCAAGTTCCTTCGTTGTTATTTACTCTAGCGTTGCTATAGGCTACCCTCGATTTTGGACTGTAACGCCCGCAGGCATGCTGCTGGGTGTCGGCGGGGGCCTAATAATGCCCGCACTCGGAGTCATAATCTCATCAATATCGCAGTCGACGCAGCCAAGTGACAAACAAGTCGGTACTGAAGCGGCTGTCGGAATATTCGTCGCCATTCTGGGGCTGGGTCAAGCTATCTTCAGCCTTGTGCCTGACTTGTTCTTAAAAAGGGAAATCACTGATGACTTCACCAATTTCTCAGACTCGACTCGTGACTTGACAAAACGCGCAGCAAACGATTGCCCGTCTGATTACGCGTTTGCGACTGATTCTAGTAGACAATTGGTACCGACGTTAATTTCTATACGTATGTACCTGTGCTTATGTTGCGGAGTTCAAGTACTGGGTATATATTGGTTCAATGGTATGCCGTGTCAAGCGAAAATAGAAATTTGGGGTATCTCACGGAATTGATGGTAGATTGTAAAAATTAATTTTAACGTTTGATTCGTCACGTGGTTTCAAAGCCAGGTTTGCTGACCATTCCAGCCCTATTGCAGCAAGGCTTCATTGCTGGTTTCATTTGGTCGGACATGTCACGCGCTTATGGCTCGTGTGTGCTCGGTGTTGATCATTTAGATAAGGTTTTGTTCGTCACGTATATACTTCATTCCTTGTCTGTTCATCGGTAACCGCACTCGGAAATTACACACCGATGCCATTTCTACTGATACTGAGTTTGGTGGTGGAAGCATCTGGATATTCAGTGGCTGCCATTTGGCAACCGTCAATTAGGTCGCACAATATGTCCACGGACCGTTCTGGCTATCCTGATGGGTGCGACGCACGCTTTACGTAGAGTGACTGTGTAGGCCTATATGATTTCCGGTACCTATTTTATTGATCACAATTCAGCTTACGTCGTGCAAACTTTTGGTTTGGCCTGTGGTACAATGATCGTTTATATCTTGACAGATCTTGCATGCGTATCGATCCAGCTGCACATGCTATCCGGGTTAACAGTGGTGTCAAGTGGCTTCACTTTTTGGGCGCATTACAGCACCCGCCAATAGTCAACAATTGCCTTCATTTCAACAGCCCTGTCGACAGCTTGAGGTCAAGTTTCACATACCGTTTTGTTGTGCAGTCAATAAGCATTGATTTTCTCGATTTGGGATAACCATGTAGGCTACATTTCGGAAAAGAGCGACAGTTTCATATTAAAATTACCGCCATAAAACGAAAAACTATTTACTGACGCTTAGTGGACAAAGACCTTCGGTGCAAATATTCGATAACCTTCTCGAGTGACTGACGGGTAGAACCATTTTATTGGGTAGGCCTACCTTAGCACGCATCCCGAAACGTTGATGACCACAAGTCAAATATACTTAATACCAGTTCATTCCCACCTGATCCACATCAGCTCGTCGCAGTAATGGCTACGAATACGCCAAGTTATTTTGAAGAGCTATATCGTCTTGGGAAAGCCCAAAGCCCAAATGCGTATGTAGTGTAGACTATCGCTAGTTTACGTTACTCACATAAACATCGATTTTCATTAGTTATCGACTGTGAAAATTGCTCCTGTCCTGGGTGGCTCGGCTCTGAAGACTATGTCATATCGAGCCTCCCGTCTACCTTGCATGTCGCATTTCACTGTTACATTTTTTGTAGTGTTATGTTGATATGTAATGTATACGAATAAAGATTCTCTCTCTCTCTCTCTCTCTCTCGATATTTCAACGGCTAGATGCGTGCAACGAAGTGAATAATTATGAATTAGTCGAGCATAACCTGAAATTGCTTCGCGGGCGTACCGCGGTGACTCAATTATAATTACACAAGCAAGGGTCGTGTTATTGAAGATCCGGATCCAATCCAGTTAGGATTCCTGATCAAATGGGAATTCTGTTTTCGATTGTGCTGTCTGAACACGGATCCGAAGCATTCCGCTTGAGGGTGAGTAATGAACATCGATATGGCCACTGACCTTGAAATTAATTTTCATTTATACTTCGCCAATTCATTGTAGTTTGCTACAACGTTATGGTGGAAAGTAGCTGCCGGGCGAGTTCAAGCTCATTCAAGGCATTTAACTAAACCAGGGATTCGCACAATTTGTTACTCGCTTACCATTTACCATTTTGTATAGCGTCCGCACTATGCATTCCACGTCAGACTGACTAAAATATGGATCTGAAGCTCGAAGACAGTGAGAGGCCACTCTCTTTTCAGTTTGGGGGATGCGCGTTCCGCAGGCCTACGCAGCACACAGATTAGTATTATATTCTATCCGCCGGTACCGCAGCTATACCGGTCAGTCCTCGGTGAGCAATGCTTGGGTTGAACTCTTCAGGAAATTCAAAATTATTCCACGAAGTGATCCTTATTTTCCAGGCAAACCAGTGATTACAATTAATAATTATTATAATCGTGAACCCTAAGATGTTTCGTGACTAGTCGACTGCGAATAGAGATTTAATTACCTAAGTGTTGGAGGTTTATCCAGGCTCATCCTCGCCATCTTATCCGCGTAAGCGGTGTCTTATGAAAAGCCTGGAAGTGGGCAGTGCTACAAGTCGGCAGCTACGGAATAAAAATGAAGAAAATTGGCGTGGTGTAAATGTACAAAGTAGTCGACAAACACAATGAATACCTCAAACAAACAAACAGATTTAATGACCGTCTTCGTCTTCGTGTGATCGCCTTGGCATGTATACCGACAGGGATGTAAACTCATTGGCAATAAGTTCTGATATTGTCACCATTATTGATTTCAGAAGCGATGGTGAGCTGTTGTCGGTATAGAGGCGTAAGCAGTGTATAATCGTCCTTATAGACTACCAGATCCCATACATAGGGAGTTGTCACGTTCAACAAGTCATTCGCTAACATTTTTTCCCATCAGAAACCAAAAATCTCGATGATTGTATTGACCCGTCTCTGGATCATATTTAGTATATTATTGTATGTCGCTAGTATTCCTGTTTTATGCTTATCTGATTATCTCCGATTAGCTATGTATATCTAGAAGGAAGTATAATCGACGTACCGAAGCGACATAATGTTATGAGCTCGAATTGTGATTTTTGTTTTCTTATGAAGGGGTTGCGTTATTATCATTTCAATAATGTGTAATTATATGTATTTGCAGTTGATATTATACAGTTTCTGCCTCAAAACACTACATGTACTAGTGTCTTACAATCTCCTGCAAGTATTGAGCACGCATGTAAATCCACCGAGCTTTCTTTAATATCGCAAAACAGTCTGTTAGCGGTATTAATACATAGGCCTATGTATATATACAATAGCACTGGCGTCGCCAGGACTGGGAGAATGGGGCCGTGCTCCCAATAATTTTTGAACATTTTTCAAAACTTAATATAGGTTTATTATTATTGACCATATGTATCCGACTTGAAATTTTTCATCGCGCTTTGCGCGATATATGGTTTCAGTGGTATGTTAATTATAGCGTGCCCGCCTCTTGATAAATCAAAAAATCAAAAAATAGGCCTGAATAAAGAAACGCACGATATTCAGAATTGAATCTAATTATATGCGTGTGCTGCCAGCGGTTGCGGGACTATTAGGTATCAGCTTTACGGCGCTAAAAAGACACACCAAGGCAGATATGTCTTAGCCAACACGAAGTGCGATCCCAGAAATATCGCCGGCGTTAGAACCTTGTCCTAAGATCGCGCGGGATGGCTCATTAATTGCAATCTGAGTCCCACGGTACAAATGCTAAGAAGCAGAGGAATAAATTTTGCGCGCTGTGAATAAATGCAAATTGGGAACCGTGCGTATCTTACCAATTTTTTATTGAGTTGTGGTACGCGTGAGATAACTTTTGAGTGGCGACAACATTTTCCGGAAGTCGCGACAAAACAGCATGCTTTAACTAAGTAAGTAATTACTAGTGGCCCGCCCGATGCTCACCGTTCGAAAACTCATGGATAGTCTTAACGTGTGGTGTGAACATATTAGCTCAAGATAAATAATAAAGATTACCACGGCCCGTAAGAGGGTTGCAACTTTAAAACTGTCATTCCGTAAAATTAATCTTCACCATCAGCAGCGAAAAATTCGGACAATTGAATTAATCCTTTTCTTCATCATGTAGCCTATAATCAGAGGTGGTCAGTAACGATGCACTTCTACTTTTTGGAAGTACTGAAGTAGTTTTCCTCTACTTCTGCTACTTACTCAAGTAGATATGATTTTCTCTACTTCTATTACTACTTCGTAATATTTTGTGATCTACTTACTTACTTTTCGCTATTTTCAGTTTGTCAAGTAGAAGTAGTTTAACCCCCCAATACGAAAGATAGCCTGAGGAATTTCGGGGCTGGTTTCACGGAGGGCCACCATTTAATATTAAAAAAGTAAAGTAAAGCCCAGAAATATTATTGCGCTTCGCGCACAGTATATGGAATGCCAAATATATGAATATAATTTAGGTACCAGATTGCTTATGGTTCCGCTCATACTGCATCGTCACCCATATCAAATATTTCATCACAGTAAATATGGCGTTTGAAACCACCGTTTCGCAATTTAGCAATTACCTATCGTTATCTAGCAGCCCATGACGTGTCTTGTTAATCTGGAAATTCTGGCTGTTTGGAACGCTACGCCTTTTTTAGCAGATTACCTACCTTTGAAGCTTTATGAACAAAAGACATGAAATATATTTTCCGCTTTTTAGAAGTGTTTGAAGTATTTGTATTTCAATTGCAGTTCCGAGTATGATACTCAGAGTATCATACTTTGAGTTCTAATTACTTTCAGTTCTTTTGTCTGCAGAATATACATGTTGAAGCATAAAAGCAAGTGTAGTAATGCCTCTATTTTCCGAAAATAAAGCTACACTAAATATAAATTTTACGATCCACAATATTTGTATACTAATTTGCATACAATATTTGTATACCAATCTCGCAAAATGTTGAAACCGTATCCGATGCAACTTCTACGTATTGCTCTTCGCCTAAACTTGGGGCCTTATAACATGATGTAGGGCGCCATGCCATGATATTCTCTAAAATGGTGTCTCTTAGTAAACAAGGTTAATATCGCATTTTCATATCATTACTATCATTTGCATCCCATGATGCTAAAGAATGCTTCTTCTGTCGCAAATTGATACCTCCTGGGATGCATCAATACGAATCAATCTCTCTGCATCTTCCGCATAGCTCAATTTGCAGCATTTGACAGTCCGTGCGAACGAATTGAGACTGTTTTCAAAACCACTTACTTACTTGAGTAAATTTAACGTCAGTCAATTCTAGCTTTCCTTCAAGTAGTTTTAGGTGGCTTATGGAAGAAGTACTTCTACTCGTACTTGAGTAGATTTTTTCGTCGCTACTTCTACTTCTACTTGAGTAGCTTTCTTGACTACTTTGACCACCTCTGCATATAACATATTTCACGTTTGTAGTATTGCTTTGTACATGTCAGATAAACTATGTAGATCTGGCAATAAGTATAATCGTCGTATCGATACGACATAATATGAGTGTTCACTCTTGGCATTTCAAGCATGTGTGGATCAGTGATGAGCATCGGACGGACTCGGATAGGGTTCCGGCCTGATTTCGCACAATTTTGAGACAGTCTGATGGGATTCGCATTCTATTGCATATTTTGTTTCGGATATTTGTGGATAGTTGTAACTTCTGCTTCGGATATTTTCGAATAGTTCTTACCAGACGTGATTTGTCATTTGAACTGAACAACCAAACACGGACAGTAAACACGTTCTGATAAGACTGGTAGTACTCTAAAGTTGTTCTGTAAATGGTCCAAGCACATACAAATCAGCAAACCCTAACCTTAGCCTTTGTGAAGACTACGCCCTAATCGTATCTCGGCTCAGTCGTGCAATCAGGATTCTTCGGAAAAGTTATTCGATTCGGACTTTTCGTATTCTGGACGACATTGTTCGGATTCGAATGGATTTTTGGATGAGATTGTTCGGATTCGGACTGATAGTTCCTCAGATACGCGAGCTGTCAGACGGATTCGGATTCTCAGAAATTACTATCCGCTCATCACTGGTGTGGATATCGGGATTGGAATCGATATTACTGTTTCTGGCGTAACGATCAAGCTGGGCTAAGTAACGGAGGTTCGAACCCTCTTGCAAATATTGAGCAAGCACACACGTAACACGTAAGCCTGCGCAACACTCTTTAATATCACACAGCAGTCAATTATCAGTATGCAGTAGACACAAATGAGCGTTGAATAATTACTTCGCTATCTTTTCAGATAACGCATAAGACTCGCACCAAATCCATAATCAGGTTTCTCCGTATCGAAATAATTATGAAATGCAATAAATACTTATACACAATCACCGACACGACTTAATTATAGAAAATAATGGATTTTGCCCGTATGCCGATTATTCACAGCAAATTTTCGTCCCCTCCATGGATTGGTCAATGAGTTCTGCAAAATAAATGTGTATTTTTTGATAATTATCGTAGGCAAACATAAATTTGCCTAATGTATGCTTAACGAAAAGGTGCCAAATCAAGGACTCAACACCTAGAAGTGGTTCCCAAGATGCTTTTAAGGAGACCCATTTACAACAAATCGAACAAGGTTCAGAAAAGTTTATCATCAGCGACGGGATAGTAAACGCATAACCGGCTCCTTCTGTTGATTTAAAGCCGTCAAGTGTATATTTCAATGACTTCGTTATAGCGTTCGAATATGAAGTCCAGGACTATGGGTTTATGCGACAGAGGTGCGATGCCTTTTTTAATGATATTTGTCAGGTCTAGATCAACGTTTTGTGATTGCATCAACCATGTCGTGAAATCTGGATGCGATTTTCTTTCCAGTACGAGGTTATTGGGAGACGTGGCATTCCTGGTCATGTTGGGGGTATTGAATTTTGGGTTCATGATGCTGTATATCTCATGCCACGTGCCTTCGAGAACTTCTATTGGTGGGGGTTCGTGGGCCTAGTAGCGTCTGAGGTGGAAGCGGTAGTTAAGGCTAAGCTGTTTGTGACGTAGGTAAAGAGGAAGTTCTTCACATGATGCTTCCAATGCATAATATGGGAGTGCTGCGCATTACTCCGTAGTAGAGGCGGATATTTTACCTGTGTGGGCAGATTCACTTCTGGACGCAATTGCGCCATCCTGGTGGACAGTTGTGGTACCTAAAAAACAAGGGAAAGATATTGCTGAGAAATAATGCTGTTAAAATCTAAATCGTATACATGTTAACTAGGACAGTTATATTTTGACGTGGCTGAAAAGTCAAAATTTTGTAAAAATTGTAGTGTTAGGTCAAAATATTGTCAAAATTGTTAACAAAGTCAAATTTATTTTGCAAACTTAATTTCGTTGGTGTTATAGAGGTTGCATTGACGGTGGACATATCCTTTGACATTTTACACCTCGTAGCCTACTTTACATGCTTGCTGTTGTAGATGGCCTATTGTCAACTCCTTGTGAATCATTACCCATCGAATGAAACAAAGAAGTTGACACTGGCGTGATGATCAACACAAATAAAGGTTCCCGGGACCCCATGAACCTTTCTTATCGACGCAAATCGAATGCCAGGGACGGACAGTGTTTCGCATAACGTGAGTGACTGCTCAGAAGCGACACTTGCCTTGTCTCACCGGGGACTTTCATATTCTTTATTCCACCTTTGTCACCATTATTCTTTTTAGGTTTAATTTTACTGCTGCTATTGCCTTTGGCATGTCCAGGCGGTAGTTTTTCATCTTTTTTGTTCGAAGGTAATGTACTGTTTTGTGGGTCGTTGCCGTCGACAGACGGTGATCCAGAATCTTCAGCGCCTTTCGTTCCCGGTACTTCACTCGATTCCGCGTTATGAAGCAATAGCCAAACAAGAGTCATTAAAAGTACACGCATCGTTTCCGCAATACGAGTCACCAAGAAAATTGGGTTTTATCTATTATGAACGAGAACATTAGTACATCTACAACTGGCCCAACTAGTGATCAACGTTTCCGCTACTTTCGATTAGAATAGAGTATCAATCGAACTGATTTGCAAAGCAGAACACAAACATGATCAGTGTGTCGTATACTCTTTTACATGCACCCCCCCCCCCCCCTACCCCCAGTCAGTCAGTACAGTCAAATTTGACCTGTGTGTGCCCGGTCGGGTAGCCGCTGACGAAAAATAAATCAACAAGTCCGCTTGCTATGGACTTGAGTTGAATCGATGAATTTGGTACGGTATGTTTTTCCCGTTAGCTCATATGTTGGTTTAAAAAGTTAAACAATTTCACTAGCGGCCTTGTGCTGAATTCGGCTCGACGTTTTCCTGCCTAGTAACAATTTGGTCGAGAGGCTGTCGCTGACACAACGAAATCGCCTCGTGAGCCTCGACTTTATCAGGGGGTGTAATATCTACGGAAGGCTTTTAAATATACACCTAGCTTGAAATCCGCCAAAGAAACATACAATTGCAAAGAACTAATTTCTACTTAACAGTTCTACACCATAAAATTCTGAAAACCTTGCGAACCCAGTGCATCTTCCAATACAATGCCATAGCCAGATTTCCCCTAAGAAATTTAAACCAGATTCCCCCCTAAAAATTTCAAAATTCCCCCAAGGGGGGAATTCCCCCCCCCCCCCCCCCTCACTTGGGAACCACTGCCCTAGGACTATTCTTGTTTGGGCGCCCCGTTATTTTAATGTTGTACTAAAGACAATGGTGTTGAACAAGGTTTTCCAAACCGTGTTACGCGTCCCCTAGGGCCCCAAACTCTAAATCTAATTACAACAAATGCACGCAACTCAAATGTAATATTTAAAACTTTATTTAACGCTGCCCTTTAAAATCAGATATTTATAAGGCATACATCATTCTATAGAAGTTTCTGCTAACGAAGCTCGCGAAGTCCGGCTAAGGACATATGGTATCCCTAAGTTGAACAGCACAAACTTGATTGTAAATGTCCAGTATCCTTTAAAAGAAATGCGACTTTAATGATTGCTATAGCTCAGGGATGGGCAAACTGCGGCTCACCAGACGCTTGCGGATGTTAGGCTTCGATTACGTCTCTTCATTGATTGTACAATGTATACAATGTACATGCTCATGCGTTTCGCCATTTTGTTAGAGAGATTTAACCTGATTATCAAATTTATGCATTCTATCACGTATTAACGATATCTGTAGGGTTTTCGTGTCGTCTTTCCTTATAGTTTATGTAACACATGTAAAATTGAGAGAACGGTGGGACTATACAGGGTTAGAAAGTTGCAATTGAACGCTCAAATCGACTCCACATGAACGTTTCACCCGCACCAATGGTGCATGGTCGTGGTCATGTTCATGAATCAATGATAAATCATTGTGTTCAACCATAGTGTCCTATATGGTGTCGACACAAGCAAATCGCACGGTTCAATGAAATTGTATCACGTCACAGTTTCCATTTGGCTACAGGCAATTTGACGGTGATTTTTGACCGGCTTGCCGAGCATTAAATTTGATGAATCGGATATCAATCGAAAGCTGACTCTGCACTGATTACGAAAATATAAATTTTATTCCGCTCGCGGCCCTGGAACCCCCACCATCAGCCCCCAATTATTCATTGTCGAGTAGATTGGCAGTGTGACGCAACAATGCGGTCTGGCGAAACGAGAGACTAGCTCAAGAGCAAGGATGCGGCCGAGCGGCGAGAGTGGGATCAGCTGACGTCGCGGCAATAGCGATGTGCAAACGCGCCACAAAGAAACGCTGCGCTTTTGATACTTTTTCTATGCGTTTCGGTACAAGCGAGCACACACCAGCCTTTCCTTGACTTGTAAGGGTAGAACTGGGTCCACAGAATGTATTAGGGCCCTACCAATTTTCGCGCAATATCCTTCAGCTGATAAAGATATGTAGGCTACGTCTAAGTAATCTACATTGGATATGTCAGATTATTATGATATCGGTTGCCTTAGCCCGCTTGTTGCGTAGGGCTCCAGAGACACGTCGCGCTGTTGATGGCGGGTGTAGATACTTTCTATAGTCGCTTTTATGGTTAAGTGTGAGCAAGGAGCATTGAGCATGAGCATACATTACAAGCTTTTATTTGATCCGTATGGGTGGGACTTGGTCCGCGAATGCAGCAGGTAAAATGTTGATTGTTGAATAAAGTTTAACAGCAGGAGTGTCGAATTAAACTGGAATCGCTGTCCGGATTCAATCCGTTACTAGAAAGCTTGCGGGCCATACCTGCCAAATGATTCCAAAATGTTAGCACCAAATTCATACCTTTGTTTTTCATTGGAATATATCTGATATCACTATAAACGTTGACGTTGGAATTTGGTTTAGCATTTTTCAATCACCAAATAGTTTTTTTGAATGCCGGGGATATTTTGCGTCAAAAGTAATACAGTGGTATCACAGATATTTGAATTATACTCATTCTGTAGTCTGTATATATATTCCTAATGTAACTTACCTAAAACGGATTTGCAGTATTTTTTTCGCATCTGTGAATAACTGAATGTCCATTGTCCATTCGGCCCAACAGAGTTTGCACTTTTTCGCCTTCTCGGAATTTGGCAAGGTCACCGACGTGGTGCTTATGGGGACTAGAGTGAAAACTCAACACTGTAGTTGTATTACTACAATATGATATATTTACATTATCTAAATTTGCTGTCTTGAGTGAATCTTATTACTTGAAAGTATATTTTTCTTACTAGAAATATCTCTAACAGCTGAAGGATTGCGCGAAAATTGGTAGGGACCAAATACATTCTGTGGACCCAGTTCACCATTACAAGTCAAGGAAAGGCTGGTGTGTGCTCGCTTTTAGCGAAGCGCGTAGAAAAAGTATCAACAGCGCCACGCATCTCTGGAGCAGACTTGGACAACTAGAAAATTTTCAGCTTTTCTGAATTAGATTAGAATTAGAATTAGAGCTCCATAGTTTTTTTCAAATTAGACTAGAATTAGAATTAGAGTTACACAGTTTTTCCAAATTAGATTAGAATTAGAATTAGAGCTCCACAGCTTTTTCCAAATTAGATTAGAATTAGAATTAGAGCTACTAAGTTTTTTCCAAATTAGATTAGAATTAGAATTAGAGCTACTTAGTTCGCAAAAAATTGGAAATTGAATGAAATTGTATATGGGAAATGAACACAGCAAAATCCAGTTCATATCAAATCACAGTGCGTGGTGCAAAAGGCCGTCACGCGATAAGCGCCACATATTTTTGTTCAATAAACAACAACAACAACATCAGTGCATTCCCATTAACTTCTGTACACCAATACAATATTACTTCTTCATAATAACCATGGACATCGCCCATGTTAGTCAGAACGGCGATGTACTAACGTAAAGTTTTAAAAACTAGAATTTTGTTCGCAGACTACAAGCTACTCTAGCAGGCTATTATTCGTCATAATATCTACTATGACTGCACGGTGTAAGTAAGGCGATGGCGGCTTGGCACTGGATTTCCCTGCGCAATAGTGCAATATGCCTCGGACAAAGAGGCATTTTCATTAAAACAATAATTAGATTAGAACTAGAATTAGAGAATAGGGACATTTCACAAATTAGATTAGAATTAGAATTAGAGCAGAAGAACATTTCACAAATTAGATTAGAATTAGAATTAGAGCATGGAAACATTTCACAAATTAGATTAGAATTAGATTACTGGCATTTCGCTCTAATTTAGTGAAATTAGACAACTAGAATTATCTAGTTGTCCAAGTCTGCTCTGGAGCCTTACGCAACAAGCGGGCTAAGGCAATCGATATCATAATAATCTGACATATCCAATGTAGACTACATATCTCTATCAGCTGAAGGATATTGCGCGAAAATTGGTAGGGCCCTAATACATTCCGTGGACCCAGTTCTACCTTTACAAGTCAAGGAAAGGCTGGTGTGTGCTCGCTTGTACCGGAACGCATAGAAAAAGTATCAACAGCGCAGCGTTTCTCTGTGGCGCGGTTGCACATTGCTATTGCCGCGACGTCAGCTGATCCCACTCTCGCCGCTCGGCCGCATCCTTGCTCTTGAGCTAGTCTCTCGTTTCGCCAGACATCATTGTTGCGTCACACTGCCAATCTACTAGACAATGAATAATTTGGGGCAGATTGTGGGGGTTCCAGGGCCATGAGTGGAATGAAATTTATATTTTCGCAAGCAGTACAGCGTCAGCTTTCGATTGATACCCGCTTCATCAAATTTAATGCTCGGCAAGTCGGGCAAAAATCACCGTCAAATTGCCTGTAGCCAAATGGAAACTGTGACGTGATACAATTTCATTGAACCGTGCGATTTGCTTGTGTCGATACCATATAGGACACTATGGTTCAACGGTTAACCACGGCAGCGCAGTTCACATCATTTCTGGGCTAAAGATGGTGAATACGGATCTTCTATTTTCATTGTAAAGGGTAGCAATAACTGCAGAGTTTGACCAAGAAAATGTCGTTGAGCGATAATTGCAAAAATAAAAGAAAGTATGAACAGGAATATAAACCTTGCAAAACAGAATGAGAGGAAGAGTTTGCATTCAGTGATAATGAAGGTATAAGCCAATGTGTCTTATCTATCAAAATCCGCCTAAGAATTACAAAACTAGTAACTTGAAACGAAGACGGATTTACGAAGTACTGTGATTACCGAGCTGAAATCTACCTTAAATGCTTATTATAACTTGAAGGAATTGCTCCGCACTGATTCAACATCATATCAGCCTGATTTCAAACACCTTGCAGCCCAGATGGAGACGCACCATATCATCACACTATAGTAAACTTCATTCGATACCCCACATTTCTGTATGACGAAATGAATTCGTATTTTTGAATTTTTTTTGTTGTGGTTGTGGCTTTCTTAAAATTAAGATTTTTTTATGAGGTTCGCACATGAAGCAGGTCTGTCCACCCCTCCTATAGATTTTATTATACTGCGAAGTGTCGCTTGATTGCGTTGTCGGAAATTAACGAAGTTTGTTAAAAAATCTCCGTAACTTGTTCGAAGTAGTAGGCTACTTTCAAACAGTTTCGCACAACACTTGTATCATTATGACCAGCGCTGAAACAGCACTTCGTCAGCCCCCCCCCCCCAAAATGTTGGTCTTAGGCCCTCCACACCCCCTACCCCCGCCGTGACATACGTTTTCCGCGCTACATGTAGGCGATATTTGTTGGGGGGTTTGGGGTGCGGCGGTTATGGTCCTGATTGTGACGTACGACCAAAGTAGACAATGAGCTCCCTATTACGACACTATGCAGAAATACCCTGAATCAATTTAAAATTTGAAGTCGTACTTCTTTAATAATGCACAACTTCTCGCGTTTTGGAACTGGTATATAATATTATTGTTCATTTGGCGGACCGGCAGGAAGCTGCCACGGACAGGCGGTTGGGAACCATTGCTCCTAGACTAGAAATATAAGAGTCGTTTTATTCCAGCCGCCAGCAAGTTATGCGCATCTAGACACCGTCGGAATGATCTCGTTCAGTTCCTTGGGCTAGGCACGTGCAATATTATTGCAATTATATGCTTGGGAAAACCTGCCTGCCTGTTTTGGACGTTGGTAATCAGCCCGTTATACTAGAGCAGTGTTTGCCAAACTTTTTCTGCACATCGACCACCTCCACAGCAAACCAGGTATCGAACAGTCCCTAGCCCCTTCCTGCTCCCCCCCCCCCAAAAAAAGGTATTTGGCTCATTGCACAGTCACTGCATTGTCGCATAGATTTTTCGCGTTGATCTGTCCCTTTTTGTACGAATTTCCGGACAGACACAGTCAGTGAAAACAATCGTACAATAAGTGTCACTGAATAATTAGTCTATTCGTTGTTTGATTGATTGTTTGGTCAGTTAGAACACTCAATCCTCCTTCACAATGAACATATGCGGAGAGCGTGCGTGACGATTTTCGATTGAATCCACCTTGTACGACCGTGAACGACGTGATCATAAATTCATAAATCTTACATTGGCGCACAGAGAGAGCTCTAATTCAAGGACTCACCCAAACAGTTACTCATAGGTCAAACAGCCTACGTTTACTCTCAGCGCCCCCGACCGCCCAAATTGTAGCTATCAACCCCATTCGAGGTCGTAAACGTCACCCAGCCGGACGCTGGCGACCACTTTATGAACCACTTATCCGACTACAAAACGGAAATTGGACTCGTTATGTAAAGCTAAACACAACACAGGCCTGCGAATCTCAAGACAAGTGAGGGAAAATATACCCAGTGCGCCCTCTAATAGAATCTGCATCGGTACCGATGTTCCCTCTAATTTTTCACGAGTCTGCGCGCACTCACCAACTCACTGCGCGGTCCCTTAGAAAACAGTGCATAACGACTAGAAAAAGGTCATCATTTCGGAATTTTTGTGCGCAGCTTAAATTTTATGTGCGCAGAGACCGTGTCGGCAGTCCGAAATTGCGAACGTGCGCAGCTTAGAGGGAACATTGATCGGTACACGAGCCATGTTCAGTTATTTGCAGAAGCTGACCTAACTCCATGACGATGATTTTATTTCCGAGGTTATATAGTTTCTCAGTGCAATTTCATCGATTAATCATAGGCTTGGTCAGCTTAGTCTGCTGCAGTACATAATGTAAAGAAGTTCACTGGGCGTTTGCGTCCCTTTATATCCTTTCTATCATGCGAACATTTTGCAGCATTCATCGCAAATAAGTTGAGCTGTATCACAAAGCTTTAAATGGCGTGCTTCACAATGATATCAGAGCAGGATCAAGAGCGATTATGGATCTTAAATTAACAGTGTGATGTAGGCATTAAGTAAGCTGAGATGGATTGATCTTACAAACTGAATGTGTGAAATCCTGACTGACAGCATGCCCTGCAAATATCCCGCCGCACCCACTATCTGCCAGAAATGACGCCATTTGTACAATGTGCCGAGGAAATGGGTATGGAATGGACATATTATAGTTGCACGCACATAATGACTCCAGAAGTACTGAAGATTAGGAATCAGTTTTATCGAAGGCAATATATGCTTGCTGGTATTAGCCCTATTATTACTTAAAAGTTTCTATCACCAAACCCATTTGATCCCTTGCATCTACAATCGACATTTTGCTTCGTAGTTTTAACCATCACTTTTTTGAGGTCAATAAAATTTAAGTTCTGTTTGTTGATCTAATGAATAGAGAAGGTTTGATGTGCTGTACCGGATGCATATCAATTTTTTGCAATGTTTTAAGAAGTCATTATCGTCATTGCTATAATTTGATGTAGCCTACTCCTACAGCACTTGAATGGGATTTTAGATAATTTTTGCTGTCATATTATCAACTGAAATTTGCTGTTTGAATGCTCCTATTTCTAAGGATAAATTTTCATATATTTATATATCGTAAATCAGGTGTGGCAAACTCAAATTGCGTCGCGGGCCGGATTCAAACCTTCAAATCGCTTGCCGGCCGGACCAATCAACTGATTCAAAAATTGTTACCTCATGTCATTGCTTTTCACTCGAATACTTCAATATTTGATAAAGATAATAGTAGCCTATATCACATTGTGTCATGAATCACAGTTTTTTTTTTACTATGTCATGGATCACAGGTTATTTTTACTGTAGCAAGTAGCAACACCTATATTCGCGAATTATGAAATTGACCAAAATCCGATGACTAGCCGGCTGAATACAGTTATGAATGGCTAAAATAGTGGCGCTAATTACAATATAAGATGGTATATTTCTATGCTCCCTATTCTTTCAGGTGTTAGCCCTGCCCATGCATTGTGAGGACCACAAGAGATTTAACCGCAAACGCGGACGTTCGAATTTGTTTCATTTTTCTAAATCGCGATTCTGGTTTATCTGGAGTCAGGGAACATTTTGAGTCAGAAGTAACATAGCAGTAACGACACGGATATCTAAAATGTATTTTTGTATATAAGTAATATATTATCCATGTAAACTGCAAAAAAACGATTCCGCATTGGCGATTTCGCTTCTGCGAATAACTGCATTTCGGTCCGTTTTTCCATAAAAGTCTGATGTCAGTCTGCTCGTTTTTGCCTTCTCGAAATCGAGTATCAAAGTCACCGAATTGTTCCAAGTGGTAAGTCTAGAGTGAAACCACAAACCTGCAGTCGGGGTGGTTAAAATGTAACCTTGAACAATTACCATTGTCGGCATTCGCTGCCTTTTGAGATTATTTAAATGGAAGTATTTCCTTAAATAAGATCTCAACATTAGTTAAAAATGTGCTGGAAAACATAAGCAGTTTTCAATCTAATCAGAATTGCTTCGTGGGCCGGATGAAATCGTCTGGCGGCCCGCGGGCCGTTTGTTTGACACCCCTGTCGTAAATAGGCCTACATCTTTACGATATGCCCCATTTCAGCTTCATCGTCACGGGGATTGTATTACGGTGGACGGAACCTTAATATTACATTTCTGGAAAGGGAGATGAGCTAAAAAAAAAGGTTAAGAGCCGTTGTTATATATAACAAAACTTACTTCAGATGATGGTGTCGAATTTTTATGCCATTGAAGATTTAGACATCTTAGGATGTAGCAACACGAATCCAGTTCTCTGCACAGTTCTCATAGGTCAATTTGCGGCCTGTGACAGCCCATGAGATAGTATTTATGATTACCTTTCGAAATTCCTTGAGAATGTTTGAATACATGCACTGAATTCTTGACTGCTTTGACTATCTCTGTCGATAACCGATAGCGCATTGTTTCAATGTTCTGCGCTTGTTGGATTGATAACGAACAATTGGCAAGGTGTATAAATTTCTATCTCAAGTTTTATTGAGTCACTGCGTAGTCATTGAACGCAAGAAAATAAAATTCCAAACTTCATGGAAATTACAAGGGGGTCCTGCTGTTTTGGCGATTGGTAATTAATATTACTTGATCTTCGAAATCAGTGTAATAATGGCATTTGATTAAAACAATGAATTATAAATTCAGCGCTCTTGACGAGTATTTGCGCAAACACAGATTAGGCTTGTTTCGTCTGTGCACCACGTCTCTCTTCTCTCAGTATTTGTGAACAATAAATATGTAAATCGCATCATCTTGCGTGTAAACATGTTCAGGATTAGTCATTCATTAACATCGGTAGAATAATACCAATCCCTCATTGAAAGTTTTCACAATTTTCTTTTGCGGTCATGACAACAGGTGAGACGTCCTTCGAACGCACGTCACTATGCTATAGGTAAACCATCATTGAATCTCTGGACACGAAGGACGTGAGAGTCACCTTATTCCCGCAATTAACCTGCGACGCCCCGGATAACCGAAATAGCCAGTCAAATTTGCGACAATATACTTTGTTCCATGTGTAGCATCAAAATTACATCAAATATTATCGTTGGACTTGGAACAATCGCTATTTTTTTAATCCTTTGTCGCTTCGTCATAGGTTAACTAAGGCCATCCGGGTACATCGGGATGATAGCTGCAAGTAGAAGAAAATAAATATAGGAACTTCATAACCATTCTAGTTGTGATGACAAAATGAGGGTGTGGCATAAATCGAATTACATTTTCCGCATAATTTCAGAGTATCATCTGTGGAGCTAATTTTACCCATTTGTATCAAAATATACCAACCTAGTTTGTGCCAATAGAAGAAGTTCGAGTACGCTACCATGTAAATATTACATTGTCGTTAAGCGATCTCTTCGCCTCAATTATTCTTTTTATGCTGGTGACGTCAGATTTGGTTATGCGATTGCTGTTATACAATGTTATTTCCAATTCTCTATTATTTGCTGACGAGTATCCCTGACGAGTGTCAGTCGAAATATGCGAGTGTATTTCAATATGAATCTACTATTCAATTTTAACCACAATGGGATCGCCGATAATTGGAGATGTATTTCTCCGGAGAATGAAAACTCGGTACATTTTATGAAGGGGGGATGTTCCTGCTTTTATAGAAGGCCATGCTCTTAAAATGAAGGGAAAAAAGGAAATTAAGTATCCGACTGACTAAATAATGGGAGAATAACTGTTGAATAAGATCTCGAGACCTTCGAGTTACGTTATGCGAAAATATTCTGCAAGTGAGTTGCGCAGAAATGTCGCTTCGGGTAGGGCCTATATTTGCTTACCGTGTCTCTCTGCCAGCCATGCGGTCTTCATGACGGTAAGATATTTCCGATTGCAGTTTATTCTTTGCCGCAGCAGACCACTTCACAGGGGTAATTTCACCACCATGTGCACCTGGAATTACTTGCAATTTGTCGTTTTCAGTTGATGTCGAACTTATCATTTACAAACCGTCAGAACGATATCTGTTACTTTCTTCAGTATCGGACGAACATGTCCCGTTGGTCAAAAGGGTGGCAATGGTGATGAACACCATCAGTTTGACTCGCATATTTCCTGGCCTTGTAGCGATTGTGATACCAAATTGTTTGCACACTGATTGTTTTGTCCACCAAAGTGAATGACTTTTATACTTATTTGCTCTTGTATATATAGACCTACTTAGAGTACGTCATGCCCTAGATGACACTCACAAATTTACATCTTTCGGATCATTGGTTAACATGGCTCAATTAAGGTCAACTCGCCAAGGTGCGAGTAGGTGTAGCGATGTACTCGGGTCAAACCGGTGATTCGTATTGCTATACCATTCGTTCTCAAGAATTTTTATTTCCAAATGATTGTTATGACAACGAAATATTGCTTCAAATCTGTGCATCACACCAGATGAATCGAAATGTCGCGATTAAATGCAATTTCGTCAGTACCGGTTAACATCTATCAATCCTTTAAACCAGGGGTGTCAAATTCAAATAGCGTCGCGGCCCAGATACGAGCCTTCAAATCACTCGCGGGCCGCACCAGTCAACTAATTCGAAAATGTTACCTGATTCTCTATTTTTTCACTTTGTTATCAAGTATATAGACATAATAGTATTTTACGTTGTACCACGGATCATAGGGGTTTTATTCTAACAAGCAGCAACATTTTATTCGCGGACCATGAAATTGGCAAAAATACCATGATTGGCCGGTTGAATACGGATATAAACCGCCAAAACACTGGCGCTAACGACGATATAAGTTGGCATATATCTATGCTTCGTCTCCTTTAGTCGTAATCTGGAGTCAGCCCTGCGCAAGATGGGTGAGGAATACAAGAGATTGAACAGTAAACGCAGACGTTGGAATTTGGTTCATAATAAATCTTAAATCTCGATTCGGATTTGACTGGAGGCTGGGCAGTGGCACCTTTTAAGCCGAAAGTGTCACCGCAGTGCAACCACAGATATTTGGATTATATGGTTGTATAAATCAATATATTTTTACATATAAACTGCATATAGCGGCTTCGCATTGGCGTTTTCGCTTCTGTGAATAACTGTGTTTTGGGTATAATTTTCCATAAAACTCTGAACTTAGTAGACTTATTGCCTTCTCGAAATCGGGTTACGATGACACCGACTTCTTCCTAATGGCAACTGGAGTAAAACAACGACACTGCAGCCGGCTGGTACTAAGATGGGCTATGGATCAGACATGGGGTGATTACTTTATGAATGTAATCGATTGCGATTACGATTACTTCAGTGTCACGCGATTACGATTACGATTACGATTACATTGGAAAAGTAATCACGATTACTCACGATTACATTTATCTTGCTTCTTAGAACTAATCTTAGAAGATATTGGTAGACAATATAATGATTGCGATGAAAAGTCGTAATGAGATAACTTTATTTATAGATAATACATCATAATACGTCATAATATAACGAATGTCCAACTTTATAGGGGACGATTTATCGCATCCACCCATTCGCTTTCTTGCCAGGTCCGTAACTACCGTACCCCAAACTCCCCAATCGGGTGGGGAGCATGGTTGTAGTGACTGGAGTCGCGATTTTGGTTACTCGCGACTCTACTCGAGTCATTTTTTTAAAGGCGTAAAACGATTCGACTCGAGTCAATTTTTGCATTGACACGACTTGTACTCGAGTCATTGTCCATGACTCGAACCAAGTCATGCTACTCGAGACTCGGGCACTCAAGACAGACATTTCATTGCAACTTCGAAGAATAGTTCTGGTAACACAATATTGATTTTTCGTCTATCAGTTCTGATACTCGGAAAATATAGTCACAAAGTGTTAAGGCTGAGGAAAATTACTATATTATGAATGCGAGTCTTCTATATCACTCCAGCAGAGTTAAAAAAGTGGGTTGAACCGAATTGAACTGAAAACTGAACAGTGAACATATAGAAAATGACTCGACTTGACTCAAGTCAAAACTAAAAAAGTGAGACTGACTGGTGACTCGGAACATTGTAACTTGGTTGCAACCCCGGTGGGGAGTGAGAGATTTTCGAGAAATTTAATCAACTTGAAAATGTTCTTCGAGCGTCGCAATTTAATGTCTCTTAATTGCTTGATTTTCAAATTCAAACGTCACTCCCTCAAGAATAAAAGCATGGCTAAGTTACAGGAATAGGCATTTTGGCGCCACATATATCTCCTTGTTCACTAATGTTCAGTTTATGTCATAGTCATTGTGCTTTCCATTAGCTTCATTAGCTTTTCATTAGCTTAATTAGCTTCATTAGCTTTTCATTAGCTTGCATGTACAAAATAAAGGCACTCATATAAAGTAATCGTTCATGAACAAATAAATCGATTAGATATGTGAAGTAGTCGATTACGACTACGATTACTTCGGTATTTTTTCAAATGTAATCGATTGCGATTACGATTACTTGAAAATGCTGTAATCGTCGTAATCGATTACGATTACTAATCGTAACTATCAATTGAGAAATATATTTGACCGTGTATTTACCTGCTTGTCAGTTTATTTCGTTTCCGTGGTCGTTAATTTTAATGTGAAAGGTATTTTATTTGCAAATTATATCACCATCATTTGCACGTAGCTATTTCAATGAAGTCGACTTATTTCCAGCTAATCCGTCTCATATCTTTTTTTTCGTTAACTGACGATGTTAAAATCCAAACTCTACCATAGGCCCTTGTCAAGATGTAAACGGGTAGAAAAAGCATCCCTGCGCCTTCGGGCATGCCTTGAACACGATTTTTCGTCATGTTGGAGTGACGAAATTTGCCACCGTAAATACTGTTATTTAAAAAATGGCCAAAATTTCAATTTGTAAGAACTCGGCATCTGCTGGTTGGAATTGAGTCAAATTTGGTGTGCATCGTTTTTTTTGGGTAACCTGACAATTTAATCAGGTAGCAAGAAAGATTTGGAAGAATTTTTTTTTTGTTTTCAACAGCCCTACCTATACACTTGCATAGTCACGATTGGATGACGACAATCGAGATTGTTTGATACGATCAGACCAGCTCATAATCGATCACACAATTGAATTTTAACGGAGTGTTGCATATCTAATATGCACACAACAGCTTATATGATTTACAATGGTGGATTTGGGGCGAAGAGCAGTGTCCGCTAAACTACGCATTTATGAAGTTTCAATTGGCTTTGCAATGGTTGCTGGCCTGCAGTACAATCATACTGCCTTACAGTGAAGCATTGGAGTGAAGGGCGCACTGGGAACTGGGATCGATTAGTGTAGTGGTTTACGAAGCTCTCTGCATTGTGACACTGGTGATTTACGTACCAATGATTAGTATTTTGGGGAAGAAAGCGTGCTTACATTTAGGCCAAGTTCCTTCGTTGTTATTTACTCTAGCGTTGCTATAGGCTACCCTCGATTTTGGACTGTAACGCCCGCAGGCATGCTGCTGGGTGTCGGCGGGGGCCTAATAATGCCCGCACTCGGAGTCATAATCTCATCAATATCGCAGTCGACGCAGCCAAGTGACAAACAAGTCGGTACTGAAGCGGCTGTCGGAATATTCGTCGCCATTCTGGGGCTGGGTCAAGCTATCTTCAGCCTTGTGCCTGACTTGTTCTTAAAAAGGGAAATCACTGATGACTTCACCAATTTCTCAGACTCGACTCGTGACTTGACAAAACGCGCAGCAAACGATTGCCCGTCTGATTACGCGTTTGCGACTGATTCTAGTAGACAATTGGTACCGACGTTAATTTCTATACGTATGTACCTGTGCTTATGTTGCGGAGTTCAAGTACTGGGTATATATTGGTTCAATGGTATGCCGTGTCAAGCGAAAATAGAAATTTGGGGTATCTCACGGAATTGATGGTAGATTGTAAAAATTAATTTTAACGTTTGATTCGTCACGTGGTTTCAAAGCCAGGTTTGCTGACCATTCCAGCCCTATTGCAGCAAGGCTTCATTGCTGGTTTCATTTGGTCGGACATGTCACGCGCTTATGGCTCGTGTGTGCTCGGTGTTGATCATTTAGATAAGGTTTTGTTCGTCACGTATATACTTCATTCCTTGTCTGTTCATCGGTAACCGCACTCGGAAATTACACACCGATGCCATTT
The DNA here is from genome assembly GCF_051294905.1 of Botryllus schlosseri. Taxonomy (NCBI): domain Eukaryota; kingdom Metazoa; phylum Chordata; class Ascidiacea; order Stolidobranchia; family Styelidae; genus Botryllus; species Botryllus schlosseri. Next base: position 34,071,242 of record NC_137237.1, on the reverse strand, counting down.
CTACTGATACTGAGTTTGGTGGTGGAAGCATCTGGATATTCAGTGGCTGCCATTTGGCAACCGTCAATTAGGTCGCACAATATGTCCACGGACCGTTCTGGCTATCCTGATGGGTGCGACGCACGCTTTACGTAGAGTGACTGTGTAGGCCTATATGATTTCCGGTACCTATTTTATTGATCACAATTCAGCTTACGTCGTGCAAACTTTTGGTTTGGCCTGTGGTACAATGATCGTTTATATCTTGACAGATCTTGCATGCGTATCGATCCAGCTGCACATGCTATCCGGGTTAACAGTGGTGTCAAGTGGCTTCACTTTTTGGGCGCATTACAGCACCCGCCAATAGTCAACAATTGCCTTCATTTCAACAGCCCTGTCGACAGCTTGAGGTCAAGTTCCACATACCGTTTTGTTGTGCAGTCAATAAGCATTGATTTTCTCGATTTGGGATAACCATGTAGGCTACATTTCGGAAAAGAGCGACAGTTTCATATTAAAATTACCGCCATAAAACGAAAAACTATTTACTGACGCTTAGTGGACAAAGACCTTCGGTGCAAATATTCGATAACCTTCTCGAGTGACTGACGGGTAGAACCATTTTATTGGGTAGGCCTACCTTAGCACGCATCCCGAAACGTTGATGACCACAAGTCAAATATACTTAATACCAGTTCATTCCCACCTGATCCACATCAGCTCGTCGCAGTAATGGCTACGAATACGCCAAGTTATTTTGAAGAGCTATATCGTCTTGGGAAAGCCCAAAGCCCAAATGCGTATGTAGTGTAGACTATCGCTAGTTTACGTTACTCACATAAACATCGATTTTCATTAGTTATCGACTGTGAAAATTGCTCCTGTCCCGGGTGGCTCGGCTCTGAAGACTATGTCATATCGAGCCTCCCGTCTACCTTGCATGTCGCATTTCACTGTTACATTTTTTGTAGTGTTATGTAGCTCATTCAAGGCATTTAACTAAACCAGGGATTCGCACAATTTGTTACTCGCTTACCATTTACCATTTTGTATAGCGTCCGCACTATGCATTCCACGTCAGACTGACTAAAATATGGATCTGAAGCTCGAAGACAGTGAGAGGCCACTCTCTTTTCAGTTTGGGGGATGCGCGTTCCGCAGGCCTACGCAGCACACAGATTAGTATTATATTCTATCCGCCGGTACCGCAGCTATACCGGTCAGTCCTCGGTGAGCAATGCTTGGGTTGAACTCTTCAGGAAATTCAAAATTATTCCACGAAGTGATCCTTATTTTCCAGGCAAACCAGTGATTACAATTAATAATTATTATAATCGTGAACCCTAAGATGTTTCGTGACTAGTCGACTGCGAATAGAGATTAAATTACCTAAGTGTTGGAGGTTTATCCAGGCTCATCCTCGCCATCTTATCCGCGTAAGCGGTGTCTTATGAAAAGCCTGGAAGTGGGCAGTGCTACAAGTCGGCAGCTACGGAATAAAAATGAAGAAAATTGGCGTGGTGTAAATGTACAAAGTAGTCGACAAACACAATGAATACCTCAAACAAACAAACAGATTTAATGACCGTCTTCGTCTTCGTGTGATCGCCTTGGCATGTATACCGACAGGGATGTAAACTCATTGGCAATAAGTTCTGATATTGTCACCATTATTGATTTCAGAAGCGATGGTGAGCTGTTGTCGGTATAGAGGCGTAAGCAGTGTATAATCGTCCTTATAGACTACCAGATCCCATACATAGGGAGTTGTCACGTTCAACAAGTCATTCGCTAACATTTTTTCCCATCAGAAACCAAAAATCTCGATGATTGTATTGACCCGTCTCTGGATCATATTTAGTATATTATTGTATGTCGCTAGTATTCCTGTTTTATGCTTATCTGATTATCTCCGATTAGCTATGTATATCTAGAAGGAAGTATAATCGACGTACCGAAGCGACATAATGTTATGAGCTCGAATTGTGATTTTTGTTTTCTTATGAAGGGGTTGCGTTATTATCATTTCAATAATGTGTAATTATATGTATTTGCAGTTGATATTATACAGTTTCTGCCTCAAAACACTACATGTACTAGTGTCTTACAATCTCCTGCAAGTATTGAGCACGCATGTAAATCCACCGAGCTTTCTTTAATATCGCAAAACAGTCTGTTAGCGGTATTAATACATAGGCCTATGTATATATACAATAGCACTGGCGTCGCCAGGACTGGGAGAATGGGGCCGTGCTCCCAATAATTTTTGAACATTTTTCAAAACTTAATATAGGTTTATTATTATTGACCATATGTATCCGACTTGAAATTTTTCATCGCGCTTTGCGCGATATATGGTTTCAGTGGTATGTTAATTATAGCGTGCCCGCCTCTTGATAAATCAAAAAATCAAAAAATAGGCCTGAATAAAGAAACGCACGATATTCAGAATTGAATCTAATTATATGCGTGTGCTGCCAGCGGTTGCGGGACTATTAGGTATCAGCTTTACGGCGCTAAAAAGACACACCAAGGCAGGTATGTCTTAGCCAACACGAAGTGCGATCCCAGAAATATCGCCGGCGTTAGAACCTTGTCCTAAGATCGCGCGGGATGGCTCATTAATTGCAATCTGAGTCCCACGGTACAAATGCTAAGAAGCAGAGGAATAAATTTTGCGCGCTGTGAATAAATGCAAATTGGGAACCGTGCGTATCTTACCAATTTTTTATTGAGTTGTGGTACGCGTGAGATAACTTTTGAGTGGCGACAACATTTTCCGGAAGTCGCGACAAAACAGCATGCTTTAACTAAGTAAGTAATTACTAGTGGCCCGCCCGATGCTCACCGTTCGAAAACTCATGGATAGTCTTAACGTGTGGTGTGAACATATTAGCTCAAGATAAATAATAAAGATTACCACGGCCCGTAAGAGGGTTGCAACTTTAAAACTGTCATTCCGTAAAATTAATCTTCACCATCGGCAGCGAAAAATTCGGACAATTGAATTAATCCTTTTCTTCATCATGTAGCCTATAATCAGAGGTGGTCAGTAACGATGCACTTCTACTTTTTGGAAGTACTGAAGTAGTTTTCCTCTACTTCTGCTACTTACTCAAGTAGATATGATTTTCTCTACTTCTATTACTACTTCGTAATATTTTGTGATCTACTTACTTACTTTTCGCTATTTTCAGTTTGTCAAGTAGAAGTAGTTTAACCCCCCAATACGAAAGATAGCCTGAGGAATTTCGGGGCTGGTTTCACGGAGGGCCACCATTTAATATTAAAAAAGTAAAGTAAAGCCCAGAAATATTATTGCGCTTCGCGCACAGTATATGGAATGCCAAATATATGAATATAATTTAGGTACCAGATTGCTTATGGTTCCGCTCATACTGCATCGTCACCCATATCAAATATTTCATCACAGTAAATATGGCGTTTGAAACCACCGTTTCGCAATTTAGCAATTACCTATCGTTATCTAGCAGCCCATGACGTGTCCTGTTAATCTGGAAATTCTGGCTGTTTGGAACGCTACGCCTTTTTTAGCAGATTACCTACCTTTGAAGCTTTATGAACAAAAGACATGAAATATATTTTCCGCTTTTTAGAAGTGTTTGAAGTATTTGTATTTCAATTGCAGTTCCGAGTATGATACTCAGAGTATCATACTTTGAGTTCTAATTACTTTCAGTTCTTTTGTCTGCAGAATATACATGTTGAAGCATAAAAGCAAGTGTAGTAATGCCTCTATTTTCCGAAAATAAAGCTACACTAAATATAAATTTTACGATCCACAATATTTGTATACTAATTTGCATACAATATTTGTATACCAATCTCGCAAAATGTTGAAACCGTATCCGATGCAACTTCTACGTATTGCTCTTCGCCTAAACTTGGGGCCTTATAACATGATGTAGGGCGCCATGCCATGATATTCTCTAAAATGGTGTCTCTTAGTAAACAAGGTTAATATCGCATTTTCATATCATTACTATCATTTGCATCCCATGATGCTAAAGAATGCTTCTTCTGTCGCAAATTGATACCTCCTGGGATGCATCAATACGAATCAATCTCTCTGCATCTTCCGCATAGCTCAATTTGCAGCATTTGACAGTCCGTGCGAACGAATTGAGACTGTTTTCAAAACCACTTACTTACTTGAGTAAATTTAACGTCAGTCAATTCTAGCTTTCCTTCAAGTAGTTTTAGGTGGCTTATGGAAGAAGTACTTCTACTCGTACTTGAGTAGATTTTTTCGTCGCTACTTCTACTTCTACTTGAGTAGCTTTCTTGACTACTTTGACCACCTCTGCCTATAACATATTTCACGTTTGTAGTATTGCTTTGTACATGTCAGATAAACTATGTAGATCTGGCAATAAGTATAATCGTCGTATCGATACGACATAATATGAGTGTTCACTCTTGGCATTTCAAGCATGTGTGGATCAGTGATGAGCATCGGACGGACTCGGATAGGGTTCCGGCCTGATTTCGCACAATTTTGAGACAGTCTGATGGGATTCGCATTCTATTGCATATTTTGTTTCGGATATTTGTGGATAGTTGTAACTTCTGCTTCGGATATTTTCGAATAGTTCTTACCAGACGTGATTTGTCATTTGAACTGAACAACCAAACACGGACAGTAAACACGTTCTGATAAGACTGGTAGTACTCTAAAGTTGTTCTGTAAATGGTCCAAGCACATACAAATCAGCAAACCCTAACCTTAGCCTTTGTGAAGACTACGCCCTAATCGTATCTCGGCTCAGTCGTGCAATCAGGATTCTTCGGAAAAGTTATTCGATTCGGACTTTTCGTATTCTGGACGACATTGATCGGATTCGAATGGATTTTTGGATGAGATTGTTCGGATTCGGACTGATAGTTCCTCAGATACGCGAGCTGTCAGACGGATTCGGATTCTCAGAAATTACTATCCGCTCATCACTGGTGTGGATATCGGGATTGGAATCGATATTACTGTTTCTGGCGTAACGATCAAGCTGGGCTAAGTAACGGAGGTTCGAACCCTCTTGCAAATATTGAGCAAGCACACACGTAACACGTAAGCCTGCGCAACACTCTTTAATATCACACAGCAGTCAATTATCAGTATGCAGTAGACACAAATGAGCGTTGAATAATTACTTCGCTATCTTTTCAGATAACGCATAAGACTCGCACCAAATCCATAATCAGGTTTCTCCGTATCGAAATAATTATGAAATGCAATAAATACTTATACACAATCACCGACACGACTTAATTATAGAAAATAATGGATTTTGCCCGTATGCCGATTATTCACAGCAAATTTTCGTCCCCTCCATGGATTGGTCAATGAGTTCTGCAAAATAAATGTGTATTTTTTGATAATTATCGTAGGCAAACATAAATTTGCCTAATGTATGCTTAACGAAAAGGTGCCAAATCAAGGACTCAACACCTAGAAGTGGTTCCCAAGATGCTTTTAAGGAGACCCATTTACAACAAATCGAACAAGGTTCAGAAAAGTTTATCATCAGCGACGGGATAGTAAACGCATAACCGGCTCCTTCTGTTGATTTAAAGCCGTCAAGTGTATATTTCAATGACTTCGTTATAGCGTTCGAATATGAAGTCCAGGACTATGGGTTTATGCGACAGAGGTGCGATGCCTTTTTTAATGATAATTGTCAGGTCTAGATCAACGTTTTGTGATTGCATCAAACATGTCGTGAAATCTGGATGCGATTTTCTTTCCAGTACGAGGTTATTGGGAGACGTGGCATTCCTGGTCATGTTGGGGGTATTGAATTTTGGGTTCATGATGCTGTATATCTCATGCCACGTGCCTTCGAGAACTTCTATTGGTGGGGGTTCGTGGGCCTAGTAGCGTCTGAGGTGGAAGCGGTAGTTAAGGCTAAGCTGTTTGTGACGTAGGTAAAGAGGAAGTTCTTCACATGATGCTTCCAATGCATAATATGGGAGTGCTGCGCATTACTCCGTAGTAGAGGCGGATATTTTACCTGTGTGGGCAGATTCACTTCTGGACGCAATTGCGCCATCCTGGTGGACAGTTGTGGTACCTAAAAAACAAGGGAAAGATATTGCTGAGAAATAATGCTGTTAAAATCTAAATCGTATACATGTTAACTAGGACAGTTATATTTTGACGTGGCTGAAAAGTCAAAATTTTGTAAAAATTGTAGTGTTAGGTCAAAATATTGTCAAAATTGTTAACAAAGTCAAATTTATTTTGCAAACTTAATTTCGTTGGTGTTATAGAGGTTGCATTGTCGGTGGACATATCCTTTGACATTTTACACCTCGTAGCCTACTTTACATGCTTGCTGTTGTAGATGGCCTATTGTCAACTCCTTGTGAATCATTACCCATCGAATGAAACAAAGAAGTTGACACTGGCGTGATGATCAACACAAATAAAGGTTCCCGGGACCCCATGAACCTTTCTTATCGACGCAAATCGAATGCCAGGGACGGACAGTGTTTCGCATAACGTGAGTGACTGCTCAGAAGCGACACTTGCCTTGTCTCACCGGGGACTTTCATATTCTTTATTCCACCTTTGTCACCATTATTCTTTTTAGGTTTAATTTTACTGCTGCTATTGCCTTTGGCATGTCCAGGCGGTAGTTTTTCATCTTTTTTGTTCGAAGGTAATGTACTGTTTTGTGGGTCGTTGCCGTCGACAGACGGTGATCCAGAATCTTCAGCGCCTTTCGTTCCCGGTACTTCACTCGATTCCGCGTTATGAAGCAATAGCCAAACAAGAGTCATTAAAAGTACACGCATCGTTTCCGCAATACGAGTCACCAAGAAAATTGGGTTTTATCTATTATGAACGAGAACATTAGTACATCTACAACTGGCCCAACTAGTGATCAACGTTTCCGCTACTTTCGATTAGAATAGAGTATCAATCGAACTGATTTGCAAAGCAGAACACAAACATGATCAGTGTGTCGTATACTCTTTTACATGCACCCCCCCCCCCCCCTACCCCCAGTCAGTCAGTACAGTCAAATTTGACCTGTGTGTGCCCGGTCGGGTAGCCGCTGACGAAAAATAAATCAACAAGTCCGCTTGCTATGGACTTGAGTTGAATCGATGAATTTGGTACGGTATGTTTTTCCCGTTAGCTCATATGTTGGTTTAAAAAGTTAAACAATTTCACTAGCGGCCTTGTGCTGAATTCGGCTCGACGTTTTCCTGCCTAGTAACAATTTGGTCGAGAGGCTGTCGCTGACACAACGAAATCGCCTCGTGAGCCTCGACTTTATCAGGGGGTGTAATATCTACGGAAGGCTTTTAAATATACACCTAGCTTGAAATCCGCCAAAGAAACATACAATTGCAAAGAACTAATTTCTACTTAACAGTTCTACACCATAAAATTCTGAAAACCTTGCGAACCCAGTGCATCTTCCAATACAATGCCATAGTCAGATTTCCCCTAAGAAATTTAAACCAGATTCCCCCCTAAAAATTTCAAAATTCCCCCAAGGGGGGAATTCCCCCCCCCCTCACTTGGGAACCACTGCCCTAGGACTATTCTTGTTTGGGCGCCCCGTTATTTTAATGTTGTACTAAAGACAATGGTGTTGAACAAGGTTTTCCAAACCGTGTTACGCGTCCCCTAGGGCCCCAAACTCTAAATCTAATTACAACAAATGCACGCAACTCAAATGTAATATTTAAAACTTTATTTAACGCTGCCCTTTAAAATCAGATATTTATAAGGCATACATCATTCTATAGAAGTTTCTGCTAACGAAGCTCGCGAAGTCCGGCTAAGGACATATGGTATCCCTAAGTTGAACAGCACAAACTTGATTGTAAATGTCCAGTATCCTTTAAAAGAAATGCGACTTTAATGATTGCTATAGCTCAGGGATGGGCAAACTGCGGCTCACCAGACGCTTGCGGATGTTAGGCTTCGATTACGTCTCTTCATTGATTGTACAATGTATACAATGTACTTGCTCATGCGTTTCGCCATTTTGTTAGAGAGATTTAACCTGATTATCAAATTTATGCATTCTATCACGTATTAACGACATCTGTAGGGTTTTCGTGTCGTCTTTCCTTATAGTTTATGTAACACATGTAAAATTGAGAGAACGGTGGGACTATACAGGGTTAGAAAGTTGCAATTGAACGCTCAAATCGACTCCACATGAACGTTTCACCCGCACCAATGGTGCATGGTCGTGGTCATGTTCATGAATCAATGATAAATCATTGTGTTCAACCATAGTGTCCTATATGGTGTCGACACAAGCAAATCGCACGGTTCAATGAAATTGTATCACGTCACAGTTTCCATTTGGCTACAGGCAATTTGACGGTGATTTTTGACCGGCTTGCCGAGCATTAAATTTGATGAATCGGATATCAATCGAAAGCTGACTCTGCACTGATTACGAAAATATAAATTTTATTCCGCTCGCGGCCCTGGAACCCCCACCATCAGCCCCCAATTATTCATTGTCGAGTAGATTGGCAGTGTGACGCAACAATGCGGTCTGGCGAAACGAGAGACTAGCTCAAGAGCAAGGATGCGGCCGAGCGGCGAGAGTGGGATCAGCTGACGTCGCGGCAATAGCGATGTGCAAACGCGCCACAAAGAAACGCTGCGCTTTTGATACTTTTTCTATGCGTTTCGGTACAAGCGAGCACACACCAGCCTTTCCTTGACTTGTAAGGGTAGAACTGGGTCCACAGAATGTATTAGGGCCCTACCAATTTTCGCGCAATATCCTTCAGCTGATAAAGATATGTAGGCTACGTCTAAGTAGTCTACATTGGATATGTCAGATTATTATGATATCGGTTGCCTTAGCCCGCTTGTTGCGTAGGGCTCCAGAGACACGTCGCGCTGTTGATGGCGGGTGTAGATACTTTCTATAGTCGCTTTTATGGTTAAGTGTGAGCAAGGAGCATTGAGCATGAGCATACATTACAAGCTTTTATTTGATCCGTATGGGTAGGACTTGGTCCGCGAATGCAGCAGGTAAAATGTTGATTGTTGAATAAAGTTTAACAGCAGGAGTGTCGAATTAAACTGGAATCGCTGTCCGGATTCAATCCGTTACTAGAAAGCTTGCGGGCCATACCTGCCAAATGATTCCAAAATGTTAGCACCAAATTCATACCTTTGTTTTTCATTGGAATATATCTGATATCACTATAAACGTTGACGTTGGAATTTGGATTAGCATTTTTCAATCACCAAATAGTTTTTTTGAATGCCGGGGATATTTTGCGTCAAAAGTAATACAGTGGTATCACAGATATTTGAATTATACTCATTCTGTAGTCTGTATATATATTCCTAATGTAACTTACCTAAAACGGATTTGCAGTATTTTTTTCGCATCTGTGAATAACTGAATGTCCATTGTCCATTCGGCCCAACAGAGTTTGCACTTTTTCGCCTTCTCGGAATTTGGCAAGGTCACCGACGTGGTGCTTATGGGGACTAGAGTGAAAACTCAACACTGTAGTTGTATTACTACAATATGATATATTTACATTATCTAAATTTGCTGTCTTGAGTGAATCTTATTACTTGAAAGTATATTTTTCTTACTAGAAATATCTCTAACAGCTGAAGGATTGCGCGAAAATTGGTAGGGACCAAATACATTCTGTGGACCCAGTTGACCATTACAAGTCAAGGAAAGGCTGGTGTGTGCTCGCTTTTAGCGAAGCGCGTAGAAAAAGTATCAACAGCGCCACGCATCTCTGGAGCAGACTTGGACAACTAGAAAATTTTCAGCTTTTCTGAATTAGATTAGAATTAGAATTAGAGCTCCATAGTTTTTTTCAAATTAGACTAGAATTAGAATTAGAGTTACACAGTTTTTCCAAATTAGATTAGAATTAGAATTAGAGCTCCACAGCTTTTTCCAAATTAGATTAGAATTAGAATTAGAGCTACTAAGTTTTTTCCAAATTAGATTAGAATTAGAATTAGAGCTACTTAGTTCGCAAAAAATTGGAAATTGAATGAAATTGTATATGGGAAATGAACACAGCAAAATCCAGTTCATATCAAATCACAGTGCGTGGTGCAAAAGGCCGTCACGCGATAAGCGCCACATATTTTTGTTCAATAAACAACAACAACAACATCAGTGCATTCCCATTAACTTCTGTACACCAATACAATATTACTTCTTCATAATAACCATGGACATCGCCCATGTTAGTCAGAACGGCGATGTACTAACGTAAAGTTTTAAAAACTAGAATTTTGTTCGCAGACTACAAGCTACTCTAGCAGGCTATTATTCGTCATAATATCTACTATGACTGCACGGTGTAAGTAAGGCGATGGCGGCTTGGCACTGGATTTCCCTGCGCAAAAGTGCAATATGCCTCGGACAAAGAAGCATTTTCATTAAAACAATAATTAGATTAGAGCTAGAATTAGAGAATAGGGACATTTCACAAATTAGATTAGAATTAGAATTAGAGCATAAGAACATTTCACAAATTAGATTAGAATTAGAATTAGAGCATGGAAACATTTCACAAATTAGATTAGAATTAGATTACTGGCATTTCGCCCTAATTTAGTGAAATTAGACAACTAGAATTATCTAGTTGTCCAAGTCTGCTCTGGAGCCTTACGCAACAAGCGGGCTAAGGCAATCGATATCATAATAATCTGACATATCCAATGTAGACTACATATCTCTATCAGCTGAAGGATATTGCGCGAAAATTGGTAGGGCCCTAATACATTCCGTGGACCCAGTTCTACCCTTACAAGTCAAGGAAAGGCTGGTGTGTGCTCGCTTGTACCGGAACGCATAGAAAAAGTATCAACAGCGCAGCGTTTCTCTGTGGCGCGGTTGCACATTGCTATTGCCGCGACGTCAGCTGATCCCACTCTCGCCGCTCGGCCGCATCCTTGCTCTTGAGCTAGTCTCTCGTTTCGCCAGACATCATTGTTGCGTCACACTGCCAATCTACTAGACAATGAATAATTTGGGGCAGATTGTGGGGGTTCCAGGGCCATGAGTGGAATGAAATTTATATTTTCGCAAGCAGTACAGCGTCAGCTTTCGATTGATACCCGCTTCATCAAATTTAATGCTCGGCAAGTCGGGCAAAAATCACCGTCAAATTGCCTGTAGCCAAATGGAAACTGTGACGTGATACAATTTCATTGAACCGTGCGATTTGCTTGTGTCGACACCATATAGGACACTATGGCTCAACGGTTAACCACGGCAGCGCAGTTCACATCATTTCTGGGCTAAAGATGGTGAATACGGATCTTCTATTTTCATTGTAAAGGGTAGCAATAACTGCAGAGTTTGACCAAGAAAATGTCGTTGAGCGATAATTGCAAAAATAAAAGAAAGTATGAACAGGAATATAAACCTTGCAAAACAGAATGAGAGGAAGAGTTTGCATTCAGTGATAATGAAGGTATAAGCCAATGTGTCTTATCTATCAAAATCCGCCTAAGAATTACAAAACTAGTAACTTGAAACGAAGACGGATTTACGAAGTACTGTGATTACCGAGCTGAAATCTACCTTAAATGCTTATTATAACTTGAAGGAATTGCTCCGCACTGATTCAACATCATATCAGCCTGATTTCAAACACCTTGCAGCCCAGATGGAGACGCACCATATCATCACACTATAGTAAACTTCATTCGATACCCCACATTTCTGTATGACGAAATGAATTCGTATTTTTGAATTTTTTTTGTTGTGGTTGTGGCTTTCTTAAAATTAAGATTTTTTTATGAGGTTCGCACATGAAGCAGGTCTGTCCACCCCTCCTATAGATTTTATTATACTGCGAAGTGTCGCTTGATTGCGCTGTCGGAAATTAACGAAGTTTGTTAAAAAATCTCCGTAACTTGTTCGAAGTAGTAGGCTACTTTCAAACAGTTTCGCACAACACTTGCATCATTATGACCAGCGCTGAAACAGCACTTCGTCAGCCACCCCCAAAATGTTGGTCTTAGGCCCTCCACACCCCCTACCCCCGCCGTGACATACGTTTTCCGCGCTACATGTAGGCGATATTTGTTGGGGGGTTTGGGGTGCGGCGGTTATGGTCCTGATTGTGACGTACGACCAAAGTAGACAATGAGCTCCCTATTACGACACTATGCAGAAATACCCTGAATCAATTTAAAATTTGAAGTCGTACTTCTTTAATAATGCACAACTTCTCGCGTTTTGGAACTGGTATATAATATTATTGTTCATTTGGCGGACCGGCAGGAAGCTGCCACGGACAGGCGGTTGGGAACCATTGCTCCTAGACTAGAAATATAAGAGTCGTTTTATTCCAGCCGCCAGCAAGTTATGCGCATCTAGACACCGTCGGAATGATCTCGTTCAGTTCCTTGGGCTAGGCACGTGCAATATTATTGCAATTATATGCTTGGGAAAACCTGCCTGCCTGTTTTGGACGTTGGTAATCAGCCCGTTATACTAGAGCAGTGTTTGCCAAACTTTTTCTGCACATCGACCACCTCCACAGCAAACCAGGTATCGAACAGTCCCTAGCCCCTTCCTGCTCCCCCCCCCAAAAAAAAGGTATTTGGCTCATTGCACAGTCACTGCATTGTCGCATAGATTTTTCGCGTTGATCTGTCCCTTTTTGTACGAATTTCCGGACAGACACAGTCAGTGAAAACAATCGTACAATAAGTGTCACTACAATAATTAGTCTATTCGTTGTTTGATTGATTGTTTGGTCAGTTAGAACACTCAATCCTCCTTCACAATGAACATATGCGGAGAGCGTGCGTGACGATTTTCGATTGAATCCACCTTGTACGACCGTGAACGACGTGATCATGAATTCATAAATCTTACATTGGCGCACAGAGAGAGCTCTAATTCAAGGACTCACCCAAACAGTTACTCATAGGTCAAACAGCCTACGTTTACTCTCAGCGCCCCCGACCGCCCAAATTGTAGCTATCAACCCCATTCGAGGTCGTAAACGTCACCCAGCCGGACGCTGGCGACCACTTTATGAACCACTTATCCGACTACAAAACGGAAATTGGACTCGTTATGTCACAACACAGGCCTGCGAATCTCAAGACAAGTGAGGGAAAATATACCCAGTGCGCCCTCTAATAGAATCTGCATCGGTACCGATGTTCCCTCTAATTTTTCACGAGTCTGCGCGCACTCACCAACTCACTGCGCGGTCCCTTAGAAAACAGTGCATAACGACTAGAAAAAGGTCATCATTTCGGAATTTTTGTGCGCAGCTTAAATTTTATGTGCGCAGAGACCGTGTCGGCAGTCCGAAATTGCGAACGTGCGCAGCTTAGAGGGAACATTGATCGGTACACGAGCCATGTTCAGTTATTTGCAGCAGCTGACCTAACTCCATGACGATGATTTTATTTCCGAGGTTATATAGTTTCTCAGTGCAATTTCATCGATTAATCATAGGCTTGGTCAGCTTAGTCTGCTGCAGTACATAATGTAAAGAAGTTCACTGGGCGTTTGCGTCCCTTTATATCCTTTCTATCATGCGAACATTTTGCAGCATTCATCGCAAATAAGTTGAGCTGTATCACAAAGCTTTAAATGGCGTGCTTCACAATGATATCAGAGCAGGATCAAGAGCGATTATGGATCTTAAATTAACAGTGTGATGTAGGCATTAAGTAAGCTGAGATGGATTGATCTTACAAACTGAATGTGTGAAATCCTGACTGACAGCATGCCCTGCAAATATCCCGCCGCACCCACTATCTGCCAGAAATGACGCCATTTGTACAATGTGCCGAGGAAATGGGTATGGAATGGACATATTATAGTTGCACGCACATAATGACTCCAGAAGTACTGAAGATTAGGAATCAGTTTTATCGAAGGCAATATATGCTTGCTGGTATTAGCCCTATTATTACTTAAAAGTTTCTATCACCAAACCCATTTGATCCCTTGCATCTACAATCGACATTTTGCTTCGTAGTTTTAACCATCACTTTTTTGAGGTCAATAAAATTTAAGTTCTGTTTGTTGATCTAATGAATAGAGAAGGTTTGATGTGCTGTACCGGATGCATATCAATTTTTTGCAATGTTTTAAGAAGTCATTATCGTCATTGCTATAATTTGATGTAGCCTACTCCTACAGCACTTGAATGGGATTTTAGATAATTTTTGCTGTCATATTATCAACTGAAATTTGCTGTTTGAATGCTCCTATTTCTAAGGATAAATTTTCATATATTTATATATCGTAAATCAGGTGTGGCAAACTCAAAATGCGTCGCGGGCCGGATTCAAACCTTCAAATCGCTTGCCGGCCGGACCAATCAACTGATTCAAAAATTGTTACCTCATGTCATTGCTTTTCACTCGAATACTTCAATATTTGATAAAGATAATAGTAGCCTATATCACATTGTGTCATGAATCACAGTTTTTTTTTTACTATGTCATGGATCACAGGTTTTTTTTACTGTAGCAAGTAGCAACACCTATATTCGCGAATTATGAAATTGACCAAAATCCGATGACTAGCCGGCTGAATACAGTTATGAATGGCTAAAATAGTGGCGCTAATTACAATATAAGATGGTATATTTCAATGCTCCCTATTCTTTCAGGTGTTAGCCCTGCCCATGCATTGTGAGGACCACAAGAGATTTAACCGCAAACGCGGACGTTCGAATTTGTTTCATTTTTTCTAAATCGCGATTCTGGTTTATCTGGAGTCAGGGAACATTTTGAGTCAGAAGTAACATAGCAGTAACGACACGGATATCTAAAATGTATTTTTGTATATAAGTAATATATTATCCATGTAAACTGCAAAAAAACGATTCCGCATTGGCGATTTCGCTTCTGCGAATAACTGCATTTCGGTCCGTTTTTCCATAAAAGTCTGATGTCAGTCTGCTCGTTTTTGCCTTCTCGAAATCGAGTATCAAAGTCACCGAATTGTTCCAAGTGGTAAGTCTAGAGTGAAACCACAAACCTGCAGTCGGGGTGGTTAAAATGTAACCTTGAACAATTACCATTGTCGGCATTCGCTGCCTTTTGGGATTATTTAAATGGAAGTATTTCCTTAAATAAGATCTCAACATTAGTTAAAAATGTGCTGGAAAACATAAGCAGTTTTCAATCTAATCAGAATTGCTTCGTGGGCCGGATGAAATCGTCTGGCGGCCCGCGGGCCGTTTGTTTGACACCCCTGTCGTAAATAGGCCTACATCTTTACGATATGCCCCATTTCAGCTTCATCGTCACGGGGATTGTATTACGGTGGACGGAACCTTAATATTACATTTCTGGAAAGGGAGATGAGCTAAAAAAAAAGGTTAAGAGCCGTTGTTATATATAACAAAACTTACTTCAGATGATGGTGTCGAATTTTTATGCCATTGAAGATTTAGACATCTTAGGATGTAGCAACACGAATCCAGTTCTCTGCACAGTTCTCATAGGTCAATTTGCGGCCTGTGACAGCCCATGAGATAGTATTTATGATTACCTTTCGAAATTCCTTGAGAATGTTTGAATACATGCACTGAATTCTTGACTGCTTTGACTATCTCTGTCGATAACCGATAGCGCATTGTTTCAATGTTCTGCGCTTGTTGGATTGATAACGAACAATTGGCAAGGTGTATAAATTTCTATCTCAAGTTTTATTGAGTCACTGCGTAGTCATTGAACGCAAGAAAAAAAAATTCCAAACTTCATGGAAATTACAAGGGGGTCCTGCTGTTTTGGCGATTGGTAATTAATATTACTTGATCTTCGAAATCAGTGTAATAATGGCATTTGATTAAAACAATGAATTATAAATTCAGCGCTCTTGACGAGTATTTGCGCAAACACAGATTAGGCTTGTTTCGTCTGTGCACCACGTCTCTCTTCTCTCAGTATTTGTGAACAATAAATATGTAAATCGCATCATCTTGCGTGTAAACATGTTCAGGATTAGTCATTCATTAACATCGGTAGAATAATACCAATCCCTCATTGAAAGTTTTCACAATTTTCTTTTGCGGTCATGACAACAGGTGAGACGTCCTTCGAACGCACGTCACTATGCTATAGGTAAACCATCATTGAATCTCTGGACACGAAGGACGTGAGAGTCACCTTATTCCCGCAATTAACCTGCGACGCCCCGGATAACCGAAATAGCCAGTCAAATTTGCGACAATATACTTTGTTCCATGTGTAGCATCAAAATTACATCAAATATTATCGTTGGACTTGGAACAATCGCTATTTTTTTAATCCTTTGTCGCTTCGTCATAGGTTAACTAAGGCCATCCGGGTACATCGGGATGATAGCTGCAAGTAGAAGAAAATAAATATAGGAACTTCATAACCATTCTAGTTGTGATGACAAAATGAGGGTGTGGCATAAATCGAATTACATTTTCCGCATAATTTCAGAGTATCATCTGTGGAGCTAATTTTACCCATTTGTATCAAAATATACCAACCTAGTTTGTGCCAATAGAAGAAGTTCGAGTACGCTACCATGTAAATATTACATTGTCGTTAAGCGATCTCTTCGCCTCAATTATTCTTTTTATGCTGGTGACGTCAGATTTGGTTATGCGATTGCTGTTATACAATGTTATTTCCAATTCTCTATTATTTGCTGACGAGTATCCCTGACGAGTGTCAGTCGAAATATGCGGGTGTATTTCAATATGAATCTACTATTCAATTTTAACCACAATGGGATCGCCGATAATTGGAGATCTATTTCTCCGGAGAATGAAAACTCGGTACATTTTATGAAGGGGGGATGTTCCTGCTTTTATAGAAGGCCATGCTCTTAAAATGAAGGGAAAAAATGAAATTAAGTATCCGACTGACTAAATAATGGGAGAATAACTGTTGAATAAGATCTCGAGACCTTCGAGTTACGTTATGCGAAAATATTCTGCAAATGAGTTGCGCAGAAATGTCGCTTCGGGTAGGGCCTATATTTGCTTACCGTGTCTCTCTGCCAGCCATGCGGTCTTCATGACGGTAAGATATTTCCGATTGCAGTTTATTCTTTGCCGCAGCAGACCACTTCACAGGGGTAATTTCACCACCATGTGCACCTGGAATTACTTGCAATTTGTCGTTTTCAGTTGATGTCGAACTTATCATTTACAAACCGTCAGAACGATATCTGTTACTTTCTTCAGTATCGGACGAACATGTCCCGTTGGTCAAAAGGGTGGCAATGGTGATGAACACCATCAGTTTGACTCGCATATTTCCTGGCCTTGTAGCGATTGTGATACCAAATTGTTTGCACACTGATTGTTTTGTCCACCAAAGTAAATAACTTTTATACTTATTTGCTCTTGTATATATAGACCTACTTAGAGTACGTCATGCCCTAGATGACACTCACAAATTTACATCTTTCGGATCATTGGTTAACATGGCTCAATTAAGGTCAACTCGCCAAGGTGCGAGTAGGTGTAGCGATGTACTCGGGTCAAACCGGTGATTCGTATTGCTATACCATTCGTTCTCAAGAATTTTTATTTCCAAATGATTGTTATGACAACGAAATATTGCTTCAAATCTGTGCATCACACCAGATGAATCGAAATGTCGCGATTAAATGCAATTTCGTCAGTACCGGTTAACATCTATCAATCCTTTAAACCAGGGGTGTCAAATTCAAATTGCGTCGCGGGCCAGATACGAGCCTTCAAATCACTCGCGGGCCGCACCAGTCAACTAATTCGAAAATGTTACCTGATTCTCTATTTTTTCACTTTGTTATCAAGTATATAGACATAATAGTATTTTACGTTGTACCACGGATCATAGGGGTTTTATTCTAACAAGCAGCAACATTTTATTCGCGGACCATGAAATTGGCAAAAATACCATGATTGGCCGGTTGAATACGGATATAAACCGCCAAAACACTGGCGCTAACGACGATATAAGTTGGCATATATCTATGCTTCGTCTCCTTTAGTCGTAATCTGGAGTCAGCCCTGCGCAAGATGGGTGAGGAATACAAGAGATTGAACAGTAAACGCAGACGTTGGAATTTGGTTCATAATAAATCTTAAATCTCGATTCGGATTTGACTGGAGGCTGGGCAGTGGCACCTTTTAAGCCGAAAGTGTCACCGCAGTGCAACCACAGATATTTGGATTATATGGTTGTATAAATCAATATATTTTTACATATAAACTGCATATAGCGGCTTCGCATTGGCGTTTTCGCTTCTGTGAATAACTGTGTTTTGGGTATAATTTTCCATAAAACTCTGAACTTAGTAGACTTATTGCCTTCTCGAAATCGGGTTACGATGACACCGACTTCTTCCTAATGGCAACTGGAGTAAAACAACGACACTGCAGCCGGCTGGTACTAAGATGGGCTATGGATCAGACATGGGGTGATTACTTTATGAATGTAATCGATTGCGATTACGATTACTTCAGTGTCACGCGATTACGATTACGATTACGATTACATTGGAAAAGTAATCACGATTACTCACGATTACATTTATCTTGCTTCTTAGAACTAATCTTAGAAGATATTGGTAGACAATATAATGATTGCGATGAAAAGTCGTAATGAGATAACTTTATTTATAGATAATACATCATAATACGTCATAATATAACGAATGTCCAACTTTATAGGGGACGATTTATCGCATCCACCCATTCGCTTTCTTGCCAGGTCCGTAACTACCGTACCCCAAACTCCCCAATCGGGTGGGGAGCATGGTTGTAGTGACTGGAGTCGCGATTTTGGTTACTCGCGACTCTACTCGAGTCATTTTTTCAAAGGCGTAAAACGATTCGACTCGAGTCAATTTTTGCATTGACACGACTTGTACTCGAGTCATTGTCCATGACTCGAACCAAGTCATGCTACTCGAGACTCGGGCACTCAAGACAGACATTTCATTGCAACTTCGAAGAATAGTTCTGGTAACACAATATTGATTTTTCGTCTATCAGTTCTGATACTCGGAAAATATAGTCACAAAGTGTTAAGGCTGAGGAAAATTACTATATTATGAATGCGAGTCTTCTATATCACTCCAGCAGAGTTAAAAAAGTGGGTTGAACCGAATTGAACTGAAAACTGAACAGTGAACATATAGAAAATGACTCGACTTGACTCAAGTCAAAACTAAAAAAGTGAGACTGACTGGTGACTCGGAACATTGTAACTTGGTTGCAACCCCGGTGGGGAGTGAGAGATTTTCGAGAAATTTAATCAACTTGAAAATGTTCTTCGAGCGTCGCAATTTAATGTCTCTTAATTTCTTGATTTTCAAATTCAAACGTCACTCCCTCAAGAATAAAAGCATGGCTAAGTTACAGGAATAGGCATTTTGGCGCCACATATATCTCCTTGTTCACTAATGTTCAGTTTATGTCATAGTCATTGTGCTTTCCATTAGCTTCATTAGCTTTTCATTAGCTTAATTAGATATGTGAAGTAGTCGATTACGACTACGATTACTTCGGTATTTTTTCAAATGTAATCGATTGCGATTACGATTACTTGAAAATGCTGTAATCGTCGTAATCGATTACGATTACTAATCGCGATTACCCCATGTCTGCTATGGATATGCTCGACATTTGCTTTCTTGGGGGAATTATTTAATGCAGTGGTTCTTGACCTTTTCTCTTCCAGCGCCCCCTTTCAAAAATTATCGTGCTCCAGCGCCCCCCCCCCCACCTCGTATTGTAAGGAATGTAATTAAGACAATGGGTGAGAGGGAGGGCCGTTACAGCACTTCGTCAGCACCCCTAAAAAATGATTGTCTTGAGGACCCATAGCGTGATAAACCAAACTCATGAGGGCTTCGCCCCCAAGAACCCCGTCGCGTGATTTCGATGATCAGCAAAGTTTATGGGCCTGGTCGCCCTAGGAGCCAATATTTTCTATAATGC
Organism: Botryllus schlosseri; assembly: GCF_051294905.1. Classification (NCBI taxonomy): domain Eukaryota; kingdom Metazoa; phylum Chordata; class Ascidiacea; order Stolidobranchia; family Styelidae; genus Botryllus; species Botryllus schlosseri. The sequence goes on along the minus strand of NC_137237.1, from coordinate 34,051,307 downwards.
ATGAATGAAATAGGTTGTAATTGCAAATATATGTCACTATAAACTTTTTATTCTCTCCGCCCACGTAATCAGTAGCGCAGAGTGAGCTGTTGTATTGGAAAATGAAGGCGACGTAATTAATAATTGATCGTATTGGGGCGTGACCGTTGGTACAATTAAATTGTTACATGTTATATTGTTACCTCCTGTCCGCTATATAGTGTAAACATATTGAAACGCGTAAACGTATTAAACTAAAGTAAGCACACTATTCAAAATTGGTATTTTGTCACTGGCAAATAATTTTCTCTGATGAATGTTATTTGTCTTGTGGGCAGCAGATTGCGACGACCCAATAATTCGCCACGCGCGATTCAAGTACCCATGGACAATTAGACTTATACACATCGCCGTTTACGCTCAGCATAAGGGCTCTGCGGCTAAGGTTTTCTCGTTGACGATCTTTTTAACACACTTCTCGAAGTCCCATATTCACCGGAACTTCATGTCTTCGTGCATCGTGGCGATGGTAATGGCCGCCGCCGAAATGCCTATTTTTATTTTCTATAATTATGCGTATTATTCCGTGGGGGAGTCGTCAAAACATGATGTTTAATTTATGTTCACTCACCGAAATAATTTAGGGCACCCTTCAAGCTAACCGATGAGCGGTTTGGGTTGCAGCAGTTTCGGTCTTGGTAAGAGGTCCAAGTTCAGTCGGTCTTTTTGGAACTTTGGTATTGAAAATGCTCGTGTGAGGTTGTAAATCACAACACGAGATAGTATCATCCTTTCTGATACGATGAAGAAATATTCTGACGATTTAATTTTGTAGCTTTCGAATACATGTATATTTAGTTATTCATTTCGTGCACAAAGCTTCAAAACTTATTTTATGTACAAGGGGCTCTCACTCTCAATCAAACGTGATATACAGTGCCTCATTCTGCGGGATATAATACCTAATTCGAAACATTTTGTTGGAAATAACCCTAGCTAGCGTGACGGAAGTGTTTTAAATAACGAGAAATTGGCGATCTAAAAGTACGCGCAATTCGTTTTATATGAATTATAATAACCCACCACATTTAGGAAAACAGATGTAGCAAACATAGTCGCGTATCGCGACCAAAAATGTCGGGAATTGACATGTTTTGTGGAATGTTATTTGTTCTGAATACTCATGTCCTACTACAAAATCATCTTCGGCGAAGCCATTTTTCTTCAGCGCCCCCTTATCGCCCCCTGTGCCCAGCGCCCCCCCCCCATATCGCCCCCTGAGCGTTTCCACCCCCTTTAAAATCGCCGTTAAGAACCACTGAATTAATGGAAGTATCTCCTACATAAAATCTTAACATTTGTTACAAATGTGCTGCAAAGTATAAGCATGTTTCAATTTACTTAGAATTGCTCCGCGGGCCGGATGAAATCGTCTGGCGGGCCGTTTGTTTGACACCCCTGCTTTAAACGGACTGTATTTCTCACTGGTAAATATATCTAAGCGGAGGGCATCAGCTTTACCTTTCTCTGAGGTGGCCCGTAAAACGCAGTGGTTCCCAACCTTTTTCGACCCATCGCCCCCTTTTCAAGCTCAACACCGAACATCGGCCATCCAAATTTTGTGTACCGAAAAATGGGCATACAAACTGTAAACACCGGCTGGTTGACTAAAAACAAAAGGTCAACTTTTCGGCTCGATGTCGAATTTTACACTTTTGTATACTAAATTTCCGGGGGTTGACTAAAAAATGGTCAGTCGTTATGACGCGTCATCGTCCCACTGATTTTAATATAAGCCTCCCAAAAAAATATGCAAAATTTATACAATAGACTTCGTTTGTATTCGTGAGAATACAATTTTTTTCCAAAGTTGTATAGGTATGCCATAATTGTGTAAAAACTTTACAAAAACATGTTGTATATGAGCCTACGGTAGGGTTGCCATACGTCCGGAATTTCCCGGACATGTCCGGAATTTCACTGTTGAAACTAGCGTCCGGGAGGAATTTCTATAATATGCCAAATGTCCGGAATTTTGACGTAGGCTCATAATTTATTCGTGAATCAGCATAAAAACAATATGTTTTGGGAATATTTATGCTGATGCATGATATTTTTCTTCGCGCTGCGCGCGATTTATTATCTTATTTATTGATTTCAATATGGAGACTACCACCCTCGCGAAAACTGCCATAAAATATAAAAATATTCATTTACTGGAATAAGCCTAATTGCAATCGCAATTATAGGAGAACATTATATTCCTAGAGATCGTTAAGGCCGTGTAAATGCTTTATTCAAAGATGGTGGTTCAAAACGGGGGGACGCTTGCCTTTATTCTGGGATTTGCGAATATGTTGAACGTAATCAGCTTCCACAATAGCCCATGAGTCAGTCTGGGCAATGGTGCTGACTTATTTTAGTAATCAGCTCGTCTAATTTTGATCCGTGCTACGGCACATTTTCAAATTGGAGGTGGAGTCGCGACCATAAAAGGTTGGAAACCACTGAATGTGGGGTGTTTATAAAGCTCCGTGGTGCGCACCGGCATAAGGCTGATAAACAATCTTATCGGTAGGACATGAACGTGACTTAACGATATGCAATTACGCTCCCTGTATTATCGAACTCATCATACTTCATGACCAGCTCTACCGCTAACTCTGATCATGTGGGCGGAGAGTAGTAGTAATATATTGAACGATCAATATTATACACAGAATTCATTCAAATAATTTAACGACCAGATGCATATAGAAACCATATTCATACAGCAAGACCCCCACCCATAAGTTGCATCGATAACCTTATAATGTGGGCTCAAAATCATTGTTTATTTGGGCGGGAAGGGGCAGAAAACATGTGGTTTCGGTCCCGGTTACACAACACACAGCCACATACTCCTGAACCGGATCGTGACCATACCTCTGGTGTATGAGCAAATCTTTGCTAGTGTGACGTCATAACTCATTTTTAAATCCACTAGTGGGCGCTAAAGAGTGTCCGGAATTTGGGTTGCTGAAATATGGTAAGCCAATTACGGTCGACGATTACGACCCGATATAGTCGACGTATACAATATGGGATCGTTGGAACCCTCGAAACAGTCGGTTCAACAGCTATAGTACGTAGATATAGCAGTGTTGGGATGACTCGAGTCATGACTTGACTCGAGTCAGACTCGAGTCAACTTTTTCGTATGACTTGACTTGACTCGAGTCACTTTGGAAAAATGACTTGACTTGACTTGACTCGAAGCTTCAAGAATGCGCATTGACTCGTGACTCGGAGCGAAATTTACGAGTCAATTTCAAGTCATCAAGTAAACGGTGTCGAATAAATCACTGTATCTTGTGTATGTTCGGATTGTTCGAGATACGCCGGTGTCACTTGTGAGTGTAACCAGTCATTCACTGATCGTACGATACACTGATCCTCGATTGTTAGATCACAAATAAATAGACCGCAAACTAAACAATCACAGCTTACGTTGTCGTAGTAGTAGTTGTAGTAGAAGATTACTCTAAATAACAATGTGTCTCTGTTTCTTAGTCGGATCAATGCTTACGTTGCGCAGTGCTCACCTTTACCAACCTTTATGTATGATTTAAATCAAACAAATATAGTTTGTGCGTTTATTCACTCACGGATACGTAGATGTAGATTAGGTCCTATATTTTGGCTGATAATAACTGACTGTAGCATGTGACTGTACAGTTACTCACGTATTTTATTAACAGTTCTACGTGTGCGCGAGTGATACAACGTCTTTTCGCATGTATATTTAACTAGATATTCGTTATTTGATTCAAGATAAATGATCATCATTGATCAATTAATCTGTCTTTCACACAGCTAGCAAAGTGTAATGACTTTGAATCATCACTCATACATCGAAAATTCTATTTGACTTGAATTGTGACTTGACTTGACTCGAGTCACCTTTGAAAATCGATTGACTTGACTTGACTCGAGTCAAAATCTGCAATGACTCGAGATGACTCGTGACTCGAAGGTAGTGACTTGATCCCAACATTGAGATATAGAACATTGGTACGGAATGAATGTTCTGATGATGCCCACCGACCGTAAAAATGCTGCAAGACGATGTAATCCTGGTTAAAGATATTTTTGGTCCGTATGTTACAGGGGTTGGAAGCCTATTTCGTTAAAGGAGCCATATATTTATCCTATATTTTCAATTGTCAATATCAATCCACTATGACGTCACAATTGAATATGCGTGACGTCATGCCTTAGGAAAAAAACATTAAAAACATGTTTTAAACAAGGGCCTTGTTTTAAACATGTCTGCTTTAAATTGATTTTTGTTTCAAACACAACCCTAACTCCAAGTCGCTTCGGCACCGTCCTTTTTTTCATTACATCGCAATGTAATTGTAATTTGATGAAAATTTTGCCTAATTACAATTTCAATTACATTGACAATCTCACAACATAAAATAATTAGCCTGTTCACATCGGTATTCTATGCGTGCCTCATTAACTAGATAATTCAGCCATGCTAAACTGTTTCCCATACTTCAGTAGAAACAGAAAACGCAGCGAATTACAATATAGGCTAAACCAGTGGTTCTCACACTTGGGGGCGTGCCCCCATTGTCAGGCGTGAAAGCATTTGAAAGGGGGCGCCAAGCTCGGGTAAATTATAGATAACTAACCTACGGATAGATACGCAACACCCGTTGTTACGCTTACTTGCCCGGAGGTAATTACTGCTCAGCAATCTGAACGCAACATAATAGACACTTACGTGACCTTTGACACGAACCAATCAGGTTGCAGCAGGATGTAAACAAAGAACAAGGCCGGGCAAGCTTACTATGAGCTCTTATGGAAAAAGGTTGAAAAATGAAGGATTTAAGCAAAATTACGTTGAATTGGGGATGACTGGTCTTAATGAATAGTAATAAATAGCGTAAAGCTAGTATGTAGTTGCAGCTTTAGTCTAGGATGAACATGAATGGTGGCAAGTACGTATCAGCGTGCTGTGTCCAAATGCATGGGTTTTTGACAACTTTTCGGACTAAGCGACGATTGTTGTATACTATACTATAGTAGGGTTACCATGTTTTTGTAAAGCAAATTCCGGACACTCTTTAGCGCCCACTAGCGGATTTTAAAATGAGGTGTAACTCATTGACCGTCAATATGACGTCACACTAGCAAAGCATTGCCCATTGACTGTATACACGATACGGGAATGGAGTGGAACATAGGTCATGAATTGGGTCACCTTTAATATGAGCTCTGGTGATTGCTACTTGCTAGGGTCTGCAATAGATTCCTCCACGGGCGGGATGAAATCATCTGGTGGGCCGTGTCTGGTAGGCTTACCATATTTTGGAAATCTAAAAAGAGGACACTTTTTCATAAATTTCCAACTTTCAAAATCGGAGTAGAATTCTCAAAAACCGGTTAATTTTTCCCACTTTGTGACTGGTTAACTAAAAAAAGAAAAAAATAAAGGTCATCTTTTCCGCTCAGATCTCAAAATAACGTTTTTTACTCCACATCGCCAGATGGATGACTATAAAAAAAAAAAAAAAAAAAGGTCATCTTTTCGCTCAGAGCTAAAATCACCGTTTTTCACCCGTCGGAGCTTCACGTCCGTGCTAATATGTGGCATATCACTCGCAATTTGCTCTAAATCTGCTCTAAATCCTAAAAAAGAGGACAAAATCTCAAAAAAGAGGACAAAAGGGCGTCCTCCGAGGACACTTTCAAAAAAGTCAAAAAAGAGGACAAATCCTCTTAAAAGAGGACGTATGGTAAGCCTAGTGTCTGGCCTGTCAGGATTGTGTTTGACAGCCCTGCTATACTGATAGGTCGGTGGGCTATCTGTATATGTGTTTTAATCAGGTTCGAAAAAACCTTTTTTTCTCCCCCCTTCCGCCCAAAAAGGCACTGATCTTGAGCCCACCATAGGGTAGTCGATGTAACTTGGGCACTTATACTATATACATTTGGCTGTTAAATTTTATGTGTGAATTCTGTCAATAATATTAATTCTTCCATATATTAGGCTACTAAAAAATGCACCAGCAGGTTGCACATCCGGTGATTTCCAACCTTTATGGTCGCGACCTCTTTTCCCACTTGAAAATGTTTCGTGGCAAAGGTCAAAACTTGATGAGCTGATTACCAAAAAAATCACCTTGCCCAAACTTACTCACGGCCTAGGGAGCTGATTGCGTCCAACATAATCGCGATCCCAAGAAAAAGGCGAACGACCCCAAGATTTGGAAGCACTGTCTGTGATTGAAGCTTCCAATCGGCCTATAACCAACTCTAGGAATATTCCGTTAGCTTATAATTGCGATTACACTCAAACTTATTTCAGTATATGATGGTTATTTATATTACTTTTGATTGCATTTTTGGAGAGGGTGGTGCCTGGTGTCCATATACTAATATTATAGATAACTAACCTACCGATAGACACGCAACACCCGTCGTCACGCTTGCTTGCCCGGAGGAAACTACTGCTCAGCAATCTGAACGCAGCATAATTGCTAATCCCATAGTTGATGACCTCAGCGCTCAAATTGAATAAAGTTGATCTTATTTGAAAGCTACTGTCGCACTGATTTCGAAAATATACATTAAAATCTGATCAGGGCAGCGGAACCCACTCAAAATTCACCTCAAAGTCTGAAAATCTGCATTGTTGTAAACAATCGCAACCATGCAACATGCAAGGCCCATTGTTATGGTCATTGTGCTGCGTCTCTGCCATTGTTAGCAACAATGCCGATTTTCAGACTTTGTAAGCTATTTCGAGCTGGTTCCATTGCCTTAATGAACTTTTAATGTATATTTTCAGAATCAACGCGACAGTAGCTTTCAAATAAGATCAACTCTATTTAATTTGAGCGCTCAGGTAGTCAGCTATGGGATTAGCAATTATGCTGCGTCCAGATTGCTGAGCACTAATTTCCTCCGGGCAAGAGAGCGTGACGACGACTGTTGCGTATCTATCCGTAGGTTAGTTATCTATAGTAATATCATCATACGTTGCGTTAACTCGCGCGCGGCGCGAAGAACAATTTTGAATAGCATAAATCTGCTTGAAAATAATATTGTTTATGTTGATTTACAAAAAACTTTTGAGCTTGCTTCAAGCCTTCAAAATTCCGGACATTTAGGCATATTTTTGAAATTCCTCCCGGACGCAGATTTTTCTGTGAAATTCCGGACATGTCCGGAAAATTCCGGACGTATGGCAACCCTATACTATAGGATTGTGGCAATGCATACTTTGACGATTTCATAAGGCCTGGTTACATGTTCGACTCGACTTGGCGTTCAAGTCGTCTCCAGTGACGTCACGTCTCATCTCCAAGCTGACTCGTTAAAGGGCCCTGTTTACATGATCCTTCAGGAAGCTGTATCGTGGACGACCCGGTGTCGTTTTACCCCTTACAAATATATATTCTTAGTAAGATTGGTGGGCAAAGGTACAACGACAATGTGTGTTTGGTCGTACTCTGAAACGTTTCTTATCCTCGAAATTAACGAGGATGATGAGATACTCATAATATCGATATTTGTAGAGGAAAATAATCTTGTTCATATCATGATTGTAGAGGAAAACAACAAGTATAAGTTATCAGCTAGCTTTTTCGGCGTCAACGAAGATGGGCCGTGGAGTATAGGCGGGAGTAACGACTGTTTTGATATGTCAGGCATCACTTGTCGATGCAATTAAAATAAGGTCATTAACACTCAAGTGACCCACTTGCAAACCCCATGCAGCCTCTAGTTGTTCGGCCGCTCCTCTGTAACAGACTAACCCATGTATGCCGGTGACTTAAGAGTCAGTCACGATACAGGAACTACTGCAGAGATTTTATTGAAGCATCTTGTCGGCATGATATACCGAATAGGAAGTTACCAATACCAAGAATGTCTATAAAAACTGTCATAAAGAGCAATATAGAGCACTACTACTAAATTGCTACCCACCAATTAAACTTTGAGAAGTGCCAATTTCAGCACCCTCACAAACACATAGGCTACCATGAATACAATATCAAAACGGCAAGCTGAAAATCGTGAACACCCGCACGACCGCATCATAAGTAGTTAGTATGATCGGTCGTGACCTGGCAGGGGTTCTTATGGGCCCGCTGGTGAGGTGCCGCGAAACTCGTTTTGGTGATGGCACCCTTTTGACCCCCCCTTCCGCTGGTGAGGTGCCATGTGTTCTTATGGGATCTCTGGTGATGGTACCCTTTCAGGTATAGGCTTCGTCGTTGATGTGTCGTGAAAACTCGTGTTGGTGATGGCACCCTTTCAGACCCCCTGTCGCTCGTGATGTGCCATTGTTTTTTACGGGATCTCTGGTGATGTGCCATTGGTTCTTATGGGATCTCTGGTGAGGTGCCATGTGTTCTTATGGGTGCGGTCGTGATTCGCACTTTCAGCCATCTCTCGACCGGTACCTCGAAACTCGTCTTGAACCGGTAACCATTTTCGGTATAGGGATCACTCAACCGGTGCCTCGAAACTCGTCTTGAACCGGTGACCATCTCCGGTATAGGGATCGCTCAACCGGTGTCGTAGTGGTAATTCGTACTTTCGGGTATATGCATCTCTCGCACGGTGTTGAATATGTATCAAGTAAATAGTCACGTGATTGGCTCTTAGTTAATGTGTACATCCCAAATTATTATATATGACCGATTCGAGTTAATCCCAACGTTTACGGTGAATGTGACTTTAATATATCGTTATTCTTATGGGCGCGGCGATGATTCGTACTTTCGTTGATAGAATGCTAGCGGCATGTCGTACTTTCACCAAAAAGGGTGTGAAATAGTTTGCTAAATCTAGGAATCAGTCGCTTGGTAATTAGTTTACCACGGAGCCGGCGTAGACGGCGATTCCAATACCAATACCAAAAATAGCCGCGTTCACATATTAACACTCCAAATAGGTGTGAAATAGTTTGCAAACCCTGCGTTCGCTGACAAGATAATGTCTCAGACATACGCGACTTGATGTTACAGGCATATCGATCGCTCACGCGGTGAAATTTTCGTAAGCAGTTTGTCACAGAACTTGATTTCAGCCGTAAAGATTTAATAAGTAACGAATAACAGACCGCCAGTGTCGGTAACTTGAATAGCGACAAATTGTCACTTATTTCCGCTCTAACCCTAATCCTTTGTGAAGTGAACGCTTATTCAAATAGGTGTGAAATAATTTTAAAATCCTACGACACTCACAGGGTAATGCTTCAGACAAAGCGATCCCTCATACCCGCTCACAAGGTAATATTTCCGTAATTAGTTTGTCACAGAGTCGTCGCAGACGGTGATTCGTAAACCAACAATTTGACACTTTCTGGTATGGTCGCTATATATGTTTTTGACACTTTGGAACGTGGTTGACTTTAGTTGTATGATAAGAATCATGCGAATATTCAAGTAATGTATCAATTGACTGAAATGAAACTTACTACACAGCTCAAGTTGATTCGTGTCTGAATGTGTTAATTCGGTACAATTCTAATTAATTTGAGAAATCTTTTTAACGTGATCTTTTGATTCGACCGTAACCTGAATATTACTGACACCGACTTTCAGTCACATTGAATTATTCACACATTCCACGCCGCTGTTTTAACAGTTATAGAATCAATACCAACTATCTCTAACCCGATAATATTCCATCATTTTGGTAATTTACCAACTTTAAATCCATTCGCGGATGTACTAAAGGTAAATCCAAATAATCCAAAATGAAATATTTGGACTTTGACATAGTCTGAATTGAAATAGATTGACAAACATGACTACCAACTTCCCCGCAGTCCCATTTCGATATTATATGCACATTGATTTGAAACAAGTAATGAAACATTGCAACTCTATTCGCAATCCCGCTTTCCGTTTGTCAAAGAGATATTTTAACATCTTACCATACTCAAAAGAATTCTTCACAACATTAACAATTGTTGAAAATCTAGTTTTCACTTACTTGATTATATCACTACAACTCACAAATTTTAATTCGTCCTGGCTGTATTCGTATGATCGGTCGTTTTTATTCGATTGTAAAGGTCGTTACTATTCTGAAGACAAAGTATTTACTAATCGGTACATATACGATTTGACTTGGACATATTATATTTTGAGTATACGAGATTTGAATGTCCGAACAATAACTGAGAATTAATTTATCACAATTAAATCCGTATATTACAGCGTAAAAGATATTGGGGTGTCAGCAACTCTGTACGGTCGTAGTTACAACCACATTAACTAATCTACCCAGGCAACTCGTCATGATCATTCCTGAAATCAACACAAACACGACCACTGACTTGAGTTAACCGCGAAACAGCATCAAGTTTTAAATCCGCTTGCAGCTGACGGATTATTCGAATGCATCGATGGAGAATATTATTGAACTCGTCGGTATTGTTACTTCAACAAATTACACCGACTGCGAAAGTTAATATCGAATGATAAGACTTGATCACATATTTGTTGATCACAGACATGACAAAAAAACATTACCGAGATTTTATAAACTAGTCATATTACTCTACACATCTATCAATATCAAAATGCGAGTCATCCAATTTTTCTACTAAAGTAACATTGCACTTTCGGATTCGGATTCGGTATAGTCATACAAATTGTATTAATCCAACATCAAAACAAAAGGAATTTTTTTTTAGTTTATTTAAATCAAATCATTCGTCTTCGACTTGTGCTTTTCTAGATTGCGCGCAACAATTCGTTACGAATGAGCTGTAACCAAAGTTAAGAATTCTTTGTGTCCACAGATATAGAAGATGAATATAGCTAACACCAATCACGAATCGACGTTTCAGAGTATTTCACGGATGTAATAAACTTGTTAGTGTCGCCTATCTAAAAGTATGCATGCGTTCGATTTCCATACCGACTGTTGCGATGTTTAGGATTCGCTTACAATGACCAAGAGTGAGGATTTAACATCAATGTCGTTACTGGAGGTATTCACAACAGAGAATCGAAACATTACACAGTGTGAAAATATATCTTTGATATCAAAGCACTATCCCAAGTACACGATTAATACTCAACTCCGTTCACACTTTCTATAGAACGTGCTAAATGTAAAATATCACGAGGTTGCACTCTAAGACTTTGATCATTACAAAAGTAAATTGAATATGTTTGCTCGACGCATTCAATTCAACTAGAAATGTCTAGTGCACAACAATCGTAATATTAAGGAAGTACTTGCTACACTGTAATTCACTAAACGTGTTTTGCATTGTTGTTCATTTGTAGCATTGATTGAAATTGTTTTTTGAACCCTCAAATAATAATTCCCGACATGAAACCAAACCGCTGAAAGTCGTTACCAACACAAAGAAACACTTTGTACGATGTTTGCCAAATGTACCCTATGGTTAGGTGTACTAGAATTATTTGTGTAACACATACACCGACAATGTAATCGAAAATTTTTCCGTTGTCATTCGCTAAAGTAAATGTCATCACAATACTCTGTCACTAAAGATCTTACTTGTATCTGATTGAATCACCGATAATTAACTCGCTAAATCAAACCATAAGGAAATTTCACTCACTCATCAGATATGAAACAGCGTCGCTTAATCGGTGTAGATCGTTTTTCTAAATGCAAATCATACCTGACCAACAGAAAAACAATTTTCACTCACCTTGTAATGAAACCAAGTGTAGTGGACCTTCGTTCAATATTTTGTTTGTGTCAAATACTTTGCAATAAACACACTGGAGTGGTCGAGCTTTACATCAGCAGACTGTAATCTGTAAATCAAGCTTACATCCGACTTGTAACTGTATCGTTTACCTAACCGAGTTGTATGCACTGTTTGATATTTTTTGTTATTTGGTAATTGCTGAATATACTACTTCGAAATACTCCCTTGAACGTAATTTCCATCATCGTATTAATCGAAGTACATTTATGTCGAATTCGTAACAGCCGACTATGACATGATAAATTTTTGACAAGTTATGCTTGGAAGATTGGTTGTATATCACGAAAAATAATTACCGCTCATATTCATACTGTTATCCATTGTTCGGTATTTTCAAACGAGTAAAATTTATTACTTGAGTTACTCCGCTTAATGCAAATGTAAACACAACCGTCTTTCAACATCGCAAAGACATCGATACGAAGTATACAATCAAACGCAACAAGTTTTACTTTTGTAGGTTGTGTATGGTTATCCTGCATAACTCATTTCTTACCAAAGCCATATGAAATATATTCATGTTACACGAAAATATTCACTCATGCAACGAACCTGTACAATGATTGGTGGTGCTTTCAAACTGTTTCGATACCTCAAGAACTTTATTGTCTGAATGGTTGTTCATGTATCATAATAATCAAGTAATTCAACACAGAACTAGTATTAACAGAAACACCAAAGTTGTTTACACAAAAGTTTGTATGTGTACAGTATACGAATACCATGTGTAAGTCCAGCACAATTGTGGTATCCATACGAGTTTAGTTAACACAATTTACGACACCGAGGTCGCGTCATCTTTCGTAAGACAACAAACCAAGGCTTCAGGATATGTCCATGTCATAGCAATGAATCAGCTACTCCAACAACAGAGTGCATATGTTTTCTAGTTACGGTGCTTACATCTTACACACAAATCAATCTACTTTGCTAACGAAAAGTGGTGAGTCATCATATGGTTATCCTCACTAGTAAAACATACTATCATACAAAATGGTCGTTATAGTTTGCACACCAACGGTACATCGTACAAGTAACAAGTCTCGAGCATCCAGTTATTCAAAAAACGTGAAAGTATTTCTACACCAAGTCGTTATGTTGACGAAAGCGTATATTGTAATACCATGATCGATTTGCATTCGTTGGTCACAAACTGTCACTACTCTAAATAATTATTTTTCACTCAAACACAAAAGAATACTTGTCGCCAATCGTTTTCATCAAGTACGAGTTCAAGAAACTTACTACGACATGAATTTTTATTTTTATGTAGTGTAAATAGGTAATAATTAATTCAAGTAACACTATATCAACATCATCGAGTTGTGCTAATAGATTTACATGCGGTCTTGTGGTTTTCATCGGGACATACAGCACGAACTAACTGTAGACTCCTCTCTGTTGTACAGCTACTCGGTAATCGAAATGCATTAACATGTAAACAACGATCTTGTTTCGTCACACCAAAAATATGTTCACTGTCGCGATACTCCGCACAAGACGTGCATAGCCTTTGCACACTCGTAATAGTATACCAACGTCAAGCGATAACCTTTAACAAGACCAACGACACTGAACCCACGACGTTTACCTATGTAAAATTACCACTTTCACTTGCCAGTCCATCGTTTACCTGACTAAACATATTATTTTCCTTTGGAGATCTGACGTTTACCCAGAGTAAGAAACCATTTTCACTTGTAAATATATTTTTTCCTTGGCTAACAAACCTTTTTTCACTTGGAAATATATTTTTTCCTTGGCTAACAAACCTTTTTTCACTTGGAAATATATTTTTTCTCTGGTTAACAAACCTTTTTCACTTGGAAATATATTTTTTCTCTGGCTAACAAACCTTTTTCACTTGGAAATATATTTTTCCCAGGGTAACAAACCTTTTTTTCCCTGAGCAACAAACCATTCTCACTTGGTGGTCCGTCGTTTAGCCGAGTAAAAATATCATTTTCCTTTGGAGATCCGGCGTTTACCCAGTGAAACAATACATTTTCACTTGGAAAAATACTTTTACCTAGAGTAACTAATCATTTTCTCCTGGGTAACAATCCCTTTTCGTCTGGAAACTATCATTTAACTGAGTACCAATACCGTTTTCACTTGGAAATACATTTTTTCCCTGGGTAACAATACCATTTTCGTTTTGAAAACTGACAACCACACCGGTCAATTTGATATTTTTGTATATTGTTACAACAAACAGTGACGGAAATATACACAGACAACCGGTTTCAGAGTATACCCCATCGGTCGTATCACATCAATATCATCGGTTAACCACATACAATATGCTCTTGTACACCGAAATGCATGTTTTGGAAAATTGGACAATAGGCCTCGATAGCTCTGTGATGTCCGGGTTCGTGCTTTGGATTTTCCAGAGTCAAAATGTCTGAATAAAACACCTCCTCGACTTTGGTACACGGATATGGTCGGAAAACGGTTGGATTTATGTCACCCATCGCGATAACAATTCCTGGTCGAGTTTTCCTCTGGCATGTTTGCTATATTGTGTCTTTATTGGTCAATGTATGTCTCGACATTCAGTTTGAAATCGGAAATGATAAAGTATGTAACCGGATCCGGATATCAACTCTGAATCGATAAACCAATGAACAATATTCAAAGTAAACATGTCACACCCTGTGTTTCCACGAAAAAATACCATCCAGACATACATCACGCTTGTTTGCCCACACCAGTATACGCGCAAATGGAGGTGTGTGACATTGCATGCAATGTGTTGGTATACAAACATCGATCCACAGACATTATCATAGCTGGTAGTTTTGATGTAGATCGAATGTCACCCGATAACAATACCAATAAGCCACATTGCAATGACTCTGAGTCCGCGCTATTACATCGATATTTCGATACCGTTCACTGATTTACTCGATGGTGTTATCGCGTTGTAACATTACAAGATAGTCATGACCCTATCTCCAGACAGACCACCCAGATCAATTGGATACATCGATCAATATCCAGCGTGTTGTCGAGAACCGAAGTTTTCTGCTGAGGCTACAGCGTTTGACCAATGTGAACTATCGAAGTACGGTGCTCGAAATGATTGCGATCAGTCTTTCACTAAATCACGATGCATGGATGTCGCTACTCCCACATAACGACTCCAGATAAATATCGCGAACAGTGATTCTGCAAATCTCGGACTGATACTGTGATCCAATAAGGTGTGTTTCTGTGAAGACTGCAATCGTACACCACAAATAGAACACTACCTCGTGATTTCACACAATCATAAAACACGCCATCTTGAGGGTCCCATTCGTCCAGCCACATTTCGAAACGGTCATCACCGCAAGGGATCGAGGTTTCGCTCGTCATATCGGTAACATTTTGAAACGACATCGTCACAAGGCTATTGACGTCGATTCTGTTGGTCATATCGAAGATCATGTCAATCCGTTTCACAATCCGTCGTTTTTCAAGTCCCAGCACCATAGTGTTACGACACAGACAAGAAGCGTCGGTGGAAATGATAAAACACGGAAGGCACACTTTGGTGTTATTTGATATGGATTTTACACCAGACGAACCTCACATTCGAGTGATGCATTTGAATGGTGATTGTATTATTGATGTCCAGGGAAAAGAAATGTATCGATTTATTGGATTTGTACTTATCAGACAAAAACCTGGTTATATGATTGTACACGGTTTGCATATTTGACTGTGATCGCAATATTGGTATGTACTGTACAGTTCACTTTCACCGCCGTGCGAATAACCCATGTTACGGTTCCATGTTTGTGTGTCTGTATGTCATGCTTCAGATTACCTCAGAGTCATTGCAATGTGGCTTATTGGTATTGTTATCGGGTGACATTCGATCTACATCAAAACTACCAGCTATGATAATGTCTGTGGATCGATGTTTGTATACCAACACATTGCATGCAATGTCACACACCTCCATTTGCGCGTATACTGGTGTGGGCAAACAAGCGCGATGTATGTCTGGATGGTATTTTTTCGTGGA
Organism: Botryllus schlosseri; assembly: GCF_051294905.1. Lineage (NCBI taxonomy): Eukaryota > Metazoa > Chordata > Ascidiacea > Stolidobranchia > Styelidae > Botryllus > Botryllus schlosseri. The sequence continues at coordinate 34,035,537 of NC_137237.1, read as the reverse complement.
AACACAGGGTGTGACATGTTTACTTTGAATATTGTTCATTGGTTTATCGATTCAGAGTTGATATCCGGATCCGGTTACATACTTTATCATTTCCGATTTCAAACTGAATGTCGAGACATACATTGACCAATAAAGACACAATATAGCAAACATGCCAGAGGAAAACTCGACCAGGAATTGTTATCGCGATGGGTGACATAAATCCAACCGTTTTCCGACCATATCCGTGTACCAAAGTCGAGGAGGTGTTTTATTCAGACATTTTGACTCTGGAAAATCCAAAGCACGAACCCGGACATCACAGAGCTATCGAGGCCTATTGTCCAATTTTCCAAAACATGCATTTCGGTGTACAAGGACATATTGTATGTGGTTAGCCGATGATATTGATGTGATACGACCGATGGGGTATACTCTGAAACCGGTTGTCTGTGTATATTTCCGTCACTGTTTGTTGTAACAATATACAAAAATATCAAATTGACCGGTGTGGTTGTCAGTTTTCAAAACGAAAATGGTATTGTTACCCAGGGAAAAAATGTATTTCCAAGTGAAAACGGTATTGGTACTCAGTTAAATGATAGTTTCCAGACGAAAAGGGATTGTTACCCAGGAGAAAATGATTAGTTACTCTAGGTAAAAGTATTTTTCCAAGTGAAAATGTATTGTTACACTGGGTAAACGCCGGATCTCCAAAGGAAAATGATATTTTTACTCGGCTAAACGACGAACCACCAAGTCAGAATGGTTTGTTGCTCAGGGAAAAAAAGGTTTGTTACCCAGGGAAAAATATATTTCCAAGTGAAAAAGGTTTGTTAGCCAGAGAAAAAATATATTTCCAAGTGAAAAAGGTTTGTTAACCAGAGAAAAAATATATTTCCAAGTGAAAAAAGGTTTGTTAGCCAAGGAAAAAATATATTTCCAAGTGAAAAAAGGTTTGTTAGCCAAGGAAAAAATATATTTACAAGTGAAAATGGTTTCTTACTCTGGGTAAACGTCAGATCTCCAAAGGAAAATAATATGTTTAGTCAGGTAAACGATGGACTGGCAAGTGAAAGTGGTAATTTTACATAGGTAAACGTCGTGGGTTCAGTGTCGTTGGTCTTGTTAAAGGTTATCGCTTGACGTTGGTATACTATTACGAGTGTGCAAAGGCTATGCACGTCTTGTGCGGAGTATCGCGACAGTGAACATATTTTTGGTGTGACGAAACAAGATCGTTGTTTACATGTTAATGCATTTCGATTACCGAGTAGCTGTACAACAGAGAGGAGTCTACAGTTAGTTCGTGCTGTATGTCCCGATGAAAACCACAAGACATGTAAATCTATTAGCACAACTCGATGATGTTGATATAGTGTTACTTGAATTAATTATTACCTATTTACACTACATAAAAATAAAAATTCATGTCGTAGTAAGTTTCTTGAACTCGTACTTGATGAAAACGATTGGCGACAAGTATGCTTTTGTGTTTGAGTGAAAAATAATTATTTAGAGTAGTGACAGTTTGTGACCAACGAATGCAAATCGATCATGGTATTACAATATACGCTTTCGTCAACATAACGACTTGGTGTAGAAATACTTTCACGTTTTTTGAATAACTGGATGCTCGAGACTTGTTACTTGTACCATGTACCGTTGGTGTGCAAACTATAACGACCATTTTGTATGATAGTATGTTTTACTAGTGAGGATAACCATAGGCTTACCATACGTCCTCTTTTAAGAGGATTTGTCCTCTTTTTTGACTTTTTTGAAAGTGTCCTCGGAGGACGCCCTTTTGTCCTCTTTTTTGAGATTTTGTCCTCTTTTTTGAAAATTTAGGTCATATTTAGAGGAAATCGCGAGTGATATGCCGCAAATTAGCGCAGAAGTGAAGCTCCGGCGGGTATTTCGGAGCGAAAAGGGGTGAATTCAGCTATGAGCGAAAAAAAGACCTTTTTTTTTTTTTTTTTAGTCATCCACCTGGCAATGTGGAGTGAAAAACGTGTTTTTGAGCTCTGAGCGGAAGTGATGACTTTTTTTTTTTTTTTTTTTTTTTAGTCATCCACCTGGCAATGTGGAGTGAAAAACGTGTTTTTGAGCTCTGAGCGGAAGTGATGACCTTTTTTATTTTTTTTTTTTAGTCATCCGATCATGAAGCGGGTAAAATTTACCTGTTTTTTAGAATTCTTCTCCAGTTTTGCTTGTCTGAAATTTCTGAAAAAGTGTCCTCTTTTTTCCTTTCCGAAATATGGTACGCCTAGATAACCATATGATGACTCACCACTTTTCGTTAGCAAAGTAGATTGATTTGTGTGTAAGATGTAAGCACCGTAACTAGAAAACATATGCACTCTGTTGTTGGAGTAGCTGATTCATTGCTATGACATGGACATATCCTGAAGCCTTGGTTTGTTGTCTTACGAAAGATGACGCGACCTCGGTGTCGTAAATTGTGTTAACTAAACTCGTATGGATACCACAATTGTGCTGGACTTACACATGGTATTCGTATACTGTACACATACAAACTTTTGTGTAAACAACTTTGGTGTTTCTGTTAATACTAGTTCTGTGTTGAATTACTTGATTATTATGATACATGAACAACCATTCAGACAATAAAGTTCTTGAGGTATCGAAACAGTTTGAAAGCACCACCAATCATTGTACAGGTTCGTAGCATGAGTGAATATTTTCGTGTAACATGAATATATTTCATATGGCTTTGGTAAGAAATGAGTTATGCAGGATAACCATACACAACCTACAAAAGTAAAACTTGTTGCGTTTGATTGTATACTTCGTATCGATGTCTTTGCGATGTTGAAAGACGGTTGTGTTTACATTTGCATTAAGCGGAGTAACTCAAGTAATAAATTTTACTCGTTTGAAAATACCGAACAATGGATAACAGTATGAATATGAGCGGTAATTATTTTTCGTGATATACAACCAATCTTCCAAGCATAACTTGTCAAAAATTTATCATGTCATAGTCGGCTGTTACGAATTCGACATAAATGTACTTCGATTATTACGATGATGGAAATTACGTTCAAGGGAGTATTTCGAAGTAGTATATTCAGCAATTACCAAATAACAAAAAATATCAAACAGTGCATACAACTCGGTTAGGTAAACGATACAGTTACAAGTCGGATGTAAGCTTGATTTACAGATTACAGTCTGCTGATGTAAAGCTCGACCACTCCAGTGTGTTTATTGCAAAGTATTTGACACAAACAAAATATTGAACGAAGGTCCACTACACTTGGTTTCATTACAAGGTGAGTGAAAATTGTTTTTCTGTTGGTCAGGTATGATTTGCATTTAGAAAAACGATCTACACCGATTAAGCGACGCTGTTTCATATCTGATGAGTGAGTGAAATTTCCTTATGGTTTGATTTAGCGAGTTAATTATCGGTGATTCAATCAGATACAAGTAAGATCTTTAGTGACAGAGTATTGTGATGACATTTACTTTAGCGAATGACAACGGAAAAATTTTCGATTACATTGTCGGTGTATGTGTTACACAAATAATTCTAGTACACCTAACCATAGGGTACATTTGGCAAACATCGTACAAAGTGTTTCTTTGTGTTGGTAACGACTTTCAGCGGTTTGGTTTCATGTCGGGAATTATTATTTGAGGGTTCAAAAAACAATTTCAATCAATGCTACAAATGAACAACAATGCAAAACACGTTTAGTGAATTACAGTGTAGCAAGTACTTCCTTAATATTACGATTGTTGTGCACTAGACATTTCTAGTTGAATTGAATGCGTCGAGCAAACATATTCAATTTACTTTTGTAATGATCAAAGTCTTAGAGTGCAACCTCGTGATATTTTACATTTAGCACGTTCTATAAAAAGTGTGAACGGAGTTGAGTATTAATCGTGTACTTGGGATAGTGCTTTGATATCAAAGATATATTTTCACACTGTGTAATGTTTCGATTCTCTGTTGTGAATACCTCCAGTAACGACATTGATGTTAAATCCTCACTCTTGGTCATTGTAAGCGAATCCTAAACATCGCAACAGTCGGTATGGAAATCGAACGCATGCATACTTTTAGATAGGCGACACTAACAAGTTTATTACATCCGTGAAATACTCTGAAACGTCGATTCGTGATTGGTGTTAGCTATATTCATCTTCTATATCTGTGGACACAAAGAATTCTTAACTTTGGTTACAGCTCATTCGTAACGAATTGTTGCGCGCAATCTAGAAAAGCACAAGTCGAAGACGAATGATTTGATTTCAATAAACTAAAAAAAAATTCCTTTTGTTTTGATGTTGGATTTAATACAATTTGTATGACTATACCGAATCCGAATCCGAAAGTGCAATGTTACTTTAGTAGAAAAATTGGATGACTCGCATTTTGATATTGATAGATGTGTAGAGTAATATGACTAGTTTATAAAATCTCGGTAATGTTTTTTTGTCATGTCTGTGATCAACAAATATGTGATCAAGTCTTATCATTCGATATTAACTTTCGCAGTCGGTGTAATTTGTTGAAGTAACAATACCGACGAGTTCAATAATATTCTCCATCGATGCATTCGAATAATCCGTCAGCTGCAAGCGGATTTAAAACTTGATGCTGTTTCGCGGTTAACTCAAGTCAGTGGTCGTGTTTGTGTTGATTTCAGGAATGATCATGACGAGTTGCCTGGGTAGATTAGTTAATGTGGTTGTAACTACGACCGTACAGAGTTGCTGACACCCCAATATCTTTTACGCTGTAATATACGGATTTAATTGTGATAAATTAATTCTCAGTTATTGTTCGGACATTCAAATCTCGTATACTCAAAATATAATATGTCCAAGTCAAATCGTATATGTACCGATTAGTAAATACTTTGTCTTCAGAATAGTAACGACCTTTACAATCGAATAAAAACGACCGATCATACGAATACAGCCAGGATGAATTAAAATTTGTGAGTTGTAGTGATATAATCAAGTAAGTGAAAACTAGATTTTTAACAATTGTTAATGTTGTGAAGAATTCTTTTGAGTATGGTAAGATGTTAAAATATCTCTTTGACAAACGGAAAGCGGGATTGCGAATAGAGTTGCAATGTTTCATTACTTGTTTCAAATCAATGTGCATATAATATCGAAATGGGACTGCGGGGAAGTTGGTAGTCATGTTTGTCAATCTATTTCAATTCAGACTATGTCAAAGTCCAAATATTTCATTTTGGATTATTTGGATTTACCTTTAGTACATCCGCGAATGGATTTAAAGTTGGTAAATTACCAAAATGATGGAATATTATCGGGTTAGAGATAGTTGGTATTGATTCTATAACTGTTAAAACAGCGGCGTGGAATGTGTGAATAATTCAATGTGACTGAAAGTCGGTGTCAGTAATATTCAGGTTACGGTCGAATCAAAAGATCACGTTAAAAAGATTTCTCAAATTAATTAGAATTGTACCGAATTAACACATTCAGACACGAATCAACTTGAGCTGTGTAGTAAGTTTCATTTCAGTCAATTGATACATTACTTGAATATTCGCATGATTCTTATCATACAACTAAAGTCAACCACGTTCCAAAGTGTCAAAAACATATATAGCGACCATACCAGAAAGTGTCAAATTGTTGGTTTACGAATCACCGTCTGCGACGACTCTGTGACAAACTAATTACGGAAATATTACCTTGTGAGCGGGTATGAGGGATCGCTTTGTCTGAAGCATTACCCTGTGAGTGTCGTAGGATTTTAAAATTATTTCACACCTATTTGAATAAGCGTTCACTTCACAAAGGATTAGGGTTAGAGCGGAAATAAGTGACAATTTGTCGCTATTCAAGTTACCGACACTGGCGGTCTGTTATTCGTTACTTATTAAATCTTTACGGCTGAAATCAAGTTCTGTGACAAACTGCTTACGAAAATTTCACCGCGTGAGCGATCGATATGCCTGTAACATCAAGTCGCGTATGTCTGAGACATTATCTTGTCAGCGAACGCAGGGTTTGCAAACTATTTCACACCTATTTGGAGTGTTAATATGTGAACGCGGCTATTTTTGGTATTGGTATTGGAATCGCCGTCTACGCCGGCTCCGTGGTAAACTAATTACCAAGCGACTGATTCCTAGATTTAGCAAACTATTTCACACCCTTTTTGGTGAAAGTACGACATGCCGCTAGCATTCTATCAACGAAAGTACGAATCATCGCCGCGCCCATAAGAATAACGATATATTAAAGTCACATTCACCGTAAACGTTGGGATTAACTCGAATCGGTCATATATAATAATTTGGGATGTACACATTAACTAAGAGCCAATCACGTGACTATTTACTTGATACATATTCAACACCGTGCGAGAGATGCATATACCCGAAAGTACGAATTACCACTACGACACCGGTTGAGCGATCCCTATACCGGAGATGGTCACCGGTTCAAGACGAGTTTCGAGGCACCGGTTGAGTGATCCCTATACCGAAAATGGTTACCGGTTCAAGACGAGTTTCGAGGTACCGGTCGAGAGATGGCTGAAAGTGCGAATCACGACCGCACCCATAAGAACACATGGCACCTCACCAGAGATCCCATAAGAACCAATGGCACATCACCAGAGATCCCGTAAAAAACAATGGCACATCACGAGCGACAGGGGGTCTGAAAGGGTGCCATCACCAACACGAGTTTTCACGACACATCAACGACGAAGCCTATACCTGAAAGGGTACCATCACCAGAGATCCCATAAGAACACATGGCACCTCACCAGCGGAAGGGGGGGTCAAAAGGGTGCCATCACCAACACGAGTTTCGCGGCACCTCACCAGCGGGCCCATAAGAACCCCTGCCAGGTCACGACCGATCATACTAACTACTATCATATCAGCAGAACACTATAACCCAGAACTAAAAACAAAGCAATAATCCTAACACCGCTGCGCTTCATCATCACCAGGAGAGTCACAAATCTCCATATCATCCACACGGGAGAGACACCAGCTCCATCCCATCACATGCGCGCTCACATCAGTTTATCCAGTGGAACAGTAGGCCTATGTACGAAATGCAGCAATCGTCCATGTATTCCCGTATCGATATATCACACTGCAGGGCCGCTTCTTCCATCAGTTCACTATGCATGTCGTAGTCGAATTGTAGTACCGGTACAATCCATATCTCTTCCGAACTGTAGTCTGAGAAGTTGAAATACAGATGCAACGTTTTACCTTGTTAGCCATTTTATGTAGCTGATGACAGCAACTAGGCTACTACAGATCGAAGCCAAATATCAAATATAAAACTGCCCTAAAAGAGCACGGTTGCTACTCCGGTACTGGTGTACTACATATAAACAAGCGAGCACTTACAAAGTAACCCCACTTTTCCTTACCATGTTTGCCCAATTTCTCAACATCGAATGAAAAACATGAATTACGATGCCAAGAGCCCGCGCGGCAAAATACAGCGCCGTCGAACGAAAATCGCCGGACGCCGATGACCAAATACTCAAGCCGATCGTAAACCACATTACACAACAGCTTGACGCTCGAGTCGACTTGAAGCAGTTTGTTTTTCTCTTTTCATCGAATACGAGAGAGTCGGATCGACGAGTCAGCTTCGAAGCTGACTTAAACCGTCATGTAAATGGGCCTACAGGCTCCAGGTCTCGAGCCAAATTTTCAAGCATATCTCATGTTCAGAAATATATGCTATAAAATACAGCTGCTGCCACACATCACAATTTTGGTGTATTGATTATGAAACTTGAAAGCTATGGAGATTCTATCGAATTTCTGGATTTGAGTGGAACAGCATCTTCTTCTAACACCGCGGAGAAAGCTACGAAGTATTTCATGGAGCGCTACGTACACGACTTAGGGAAAAAGATTGAGGAGACAATCCACTCTTTGTGGAAGCAATATTCTAGTGAACAGCCAATGTTATCACAACTTGCAGAAAAGTGAGATGTAACACTCAATTGAAATACACGTTCTCAGAAAATCCATTATTGATTCGTCATGCACTTGTAAGACAGGGTAAGTAAGGAATAAGACATTTTTTCAGAGACTCCTGCAATAGATATTGTAACCATGATTTATTTTCACATTAGGTTCTGATATATGCTCTCATGCATATGCATTGATTAAGACAATCCAGCACCTGAAGCTACAAGGACTACATTGACAAGCAATCTTTCGACCGTACTCGCAACCGATCAACTCCTGCCTCAAGGTAGATTTTGGTGTATCTGGTGTCTTCAGTTTTATAACATTCCACCAAACACAAATAATCCAGGAGAATTGTTCATTCAACAAATTGGGCATCTAAATGAGCTTCAATGCACACCACTGGAATATAGTATGAATACACATGCACTGTTGGTACACATTGACCATGGCACCGCGCAATTACGATCCGTAGCATGCTATTAGGCATTACGATATTCACAATGGAACTGAATTTGCACAATTACCGAATATGTTGCGTCATTCATTTTTAATTTTCAATCTTGAATTAGAGTAAGCAATTATTCCATATTTGGTTAGTTGATACACAATGCTGCATAGTATGACACCAGACAAAATTTTATACTCCTTGATTCTTCCGATCAGCTGTTCAATATGAATACGTTGTCTCGCCATCTTGTTGCGGAACAGTCTGGCTCAGGCATTAGACGGTGTGCCAAATCATGTGCAGGAATATTTAAATCTAGATTCAATTTCTTGATTTCAGACTTAATGGTGAATCCCATTTCTGCCATGATAGCATTTCCTAGTTCACCATAGCTGAACTCCATCATTTTCTCACATTTCTTGTCGAACCCACATATTTCACTAATATTTTGATCTGAAATGGTCCCTGTGAACAGTTCCTGCACAAAAGTAAGTGCACCACAATCCATCAATCCTTTCAAAGTTGTATGTGATTTATTGACAGTCAATAATCATTCTAGTTTTGAGAAATCATGAATGAATGCAAATGGTGCATTTTTTAGAACCACATATCTACATGGCCAAATCGAAATTTAATGAGCAGTTACATACGGTTGACCCAATGGTTTTAATACCATGCTTACAGCAATACTATAAATTTGACGTCAGTAGGATAAGTCGGGCAATTCAGAAAGAATTTGATGTATTCTAGTATAACATTTCAGCTTCTCCGCATCTTTTGACATTGTGATGCTCCTCTGAGAATTGAACTTCACTAGCAATAATTGTCCATCAATTTGTAATTTTCCTGGACGAGTTTCCTGTTTTGTGCTTTTACTTCTTCCAGAAATTTGATTTTCTAGCGTTTTATCCATCGACTTCCTCTTTCTGCAGCTTCATAAAAGATATCCATCAAACCTGCACAAAATATACAATATGTTTATGTTTATTTTACAGAGCAACACTGCTGTGCAGGCACCTATCAAGGCGAACTCGTTCGACTCGTGCAACGAATCACCTCTACCAATTTCAACTATTCATCTCATTATTGAATATATTGCTCTCAACAATTTCAATCCATTACACACCATCAAGCAACAAAACTGGAGTGGAATAAAACGAGACACACACCCAGTCGATTGTGGCATCAAGTGTGACTGCATTTCAGATTGGACAATCTGAATTATGTCACGATTCAATATTTTTGGTACAATAATAGATATGTCATTTTATTAATAAAATGAGAATTCAGATGACTACAAGGTAGTCCACATGCCTTTATCCAGATTTTACATTCTTCCATGCATGTTATTGGCTCTGGGAAAGGTACAAGCGCACACCCGGTCTGGGTAGCCATCTCAAAGTTACACAAGGCTATTAGCACAGTGTTTATCCGGCATTTGTCCTGATTGATTCAATACATGAGCTAGGACAATAAATGACGATTTTAACTGGGAACGGATCGTGTTGCCTAACATACATCATATTAATATGATCATTGAATATGCAGACAAGTGTCCAGTGTAACAAATTTGCTAGATAATGATGCAGACTGTAGACTGTACTATATACGATTCCATAAATAGAACGCATATAACGCCAAGCCCACATAATGAATACCCCATGCCCCATATATCCTGACTCAAGATTAATCTAATACATGCTATTCGATACGACAATCCTATAGTATACGACTGTAAAGACTAAGGATAATACAGCAATAGTTGCTTCATCCGAAAAGTTGTCAGAAATCCATTCATTTGGACATACCATGCTGATAAGTGCTTGCCACCACTGCAAATACATACTAACTCTACGTTATTACCAATCACCAAAGCCAGCTATTCCCAATTCAATGTAATTTTGCTAAAAACCTTCATTTTTCAACTCTTTTCCATAAGCGCTCATAGTAAGCTTGCCCGCATGCCCGGCCTTGTTCTTTGTTTACATCCTGCTGCAACCTGATTGGTTCGTGTCAAAGGTCACGTAAGTGTCTATTGCTGATCCCGCAGCTGACGACCCGCGCACTTAAATTCAATAAAGTTGATCTTATTTGAAAGCTACTGTCGCACTGATTCCGAAAATATACATTAAAATCTAATCAGGGCAAGGGAACACCCTTGAAATACACCTTAAAGTCTGAAAATCGGCATTGTTCTGAACAATCGCAACCACGAAAGGGCCAGTGTTATGGCCATTGTGCTGCGTCACTGCGATTGTTTAGAACAATGCCGATTTTCCGACTTTGAGGTGTATTTCAAGGGAGTTCTATTGCCCTCATTGGATTTTAATGTATATTTTCGGAATCAGTGCAACTGTAGCTTTCAATTAAGATCAACTTTATTGAATTTAAGCGCGCGGGTCGTCAGCTATGGGATTAGCAATTATGTTGCGTTCAGATTGCTGAGCAGTAATTACCTCTGGGCAAGCAAGCGTAACGACGGGTTTTGCGTATCTATCTGTAAGTTAGTTATCTATAGGTAAATTGAAGAATTTTAATGCGCTTGGCGCGATTTACCTCAATTTCATAGTTACTGCTCTTTGTATAGTCCGAATTTCATATTGGAGAATTCTCTCATCAACAGTCATAACCTCCTCCATACTATCAAACTATCTGTAAGGATTGCCAGCATTCTGGTTTCATTGTGTGATATGAAGATAAGGGAGGCACGAAATATTTCACTGTCATAAGGGGGGCGTGTCTAAAAAAGTTTGAGAACCAGTGGGCTAAACTAAATCTTAATATTTCAAAAAGGGATAAACAGCCAATAAACTCTTGTGAAATGTGTGATGAGCCATTTCCTACATCACGGTCATTGTTTTTTTTTTTAATCTCTGACCAGTACTGAGGCTTGCTGCCACAATTGCAAAAAAACAAATCCAAGTTTTCAACCAAGGCTTCATCAAACTTGCTCACGCATTTTTAGAGTTGTTATCCCAATCTTGGGCGAATTTACTGGGGGCAGTAACTGTACGCACCCTTATGTTCATCAAATGCAATCAGTGGCGGCTCGTGACAATATCGGGTGGTGGGGCAAGGGCCGCAAGCGACTTGTTATCAATATGACGTCACAGTAGCGTTTTTCAACGTTCATGATGGCCACATGAATTTCCCGTAAACAATGATTTTTAACGTAGGTGCCGCGAGAGGTTTGCCGGTGGCGTGACTTGAAGTGCGGTAACAAATGTTTTATTCATTGTTTTTTATTCAAATGATTATTTTACAAAATGTACGCGAACTAAGAATCGTTCCCATGCCACGAATCAATCATCAGGTTATCCTTAGTAGCATGCGTTATGATTTCGTGGTAGAGATTACGCAAGCGCCGAGTAAGACTATACCAAAAATACACAGACCAACTACCTACAAAGAGCATTCGCATGACACCTTGTGGTGTTTTAATCGTTACATGCTCAGCAATTCTGTAAAGTGCTGCAGCGCCTCCGACCCGATTTGTATATGGATTCTCGTCCCGAAAGCGAGTCAAATCGATTTGCCCTCGTCCGAAAGTGTTTGGTACACGATCCTGATGCGTTACGACCAGGGGATAGGCAATCAAAGCGGTGGCACCCATAAACGTAAAACATTATAAAAAGCCAGCTGTTATCCATGGAAGATTAATTACGAGTCTGCCTGCCATCATTCAAGCAGGAATCAAAGCATTGTGTTAAATTGAAATGCGAGCACATATCGCATTAAACAATTTCAAGAATAAATTATTTCATCTTGATGAATTTTTCACTTTTTTTCCATAGCCATAACAAAATATATCGGTAAATTAACTGTCAGTGTGCCTCGAGTAATAAGGATGAAAACCACTCACTTTTCCTTAGCCATAGACATGGTTGACTTACCTGGGCTCACTTGATTGAAATTATTCGGAAAGAACATGATGTGTACAGTCGTCCGCCCACCAGCATTAATTTATGTCTTGTATAAGTATTGTGCGCGACGTGATTTCTTATTAGCAAAATGTTCAATAACGAGTTTATTGAAATCTGGAATTCCCAGAACCACGTCGTTGTGAATCGAGAGAACAGCCAACGCATTAAGCCAGGGCCGGCCAACCCGTGGCCCGCGGGCCAAATGTGGCCCGCGAGAAGGTTTTGAGTGGCCCGCGAGGTAATTTCCGAAATTTCTAATATCATCAAAAATGGATTGCACAGATTGTGAACTTGCAAGGCGAACCAAAAATTTGATTAGTCTGGCCGCAAGACTTAAGATGTGATGGCTAAAATATCAGTTCCGACGCATTGACAGATCCATCAGCCATTCACATATTGGTATATCTTCGTACACTACAATAAAGCAGAATGATTTGCGATAGATTTATCAAAGGTGAAAATTTTCTACAAGCTTGGTGCAACATGTTGTCACATGATTTCTTGTTTTTAATATTATTGCCCTTTTGTGAAAATGGAAGAATATCTTATGTATCAGATTGAGTCTAACTATATTCGCGATTACGAGTTCAACATATAGCCTATGCGACATTGCGTTTGCGCTCGCAGTAAGACCGTCGACTATGAAACGTATAGACACGAAATGATTGACGCATGTTGGTCGCAGCTTTCGATATCGATATGTCCATGCGCCGAATAGCCCAGTCTTCGCAAACTGAGCCCAGCGATATACAACAGGCTCGCAATATAGTCAAGTGAAAATATTATTGACCTATGAACTTCAAAAAATTTTCGCGCTTCGCGCGGCTAGTGGCCCGCGCAATAGTTCGTCAATCGAATGTGGCCCTTTGGCTGAAAAGGTTGGCCAGCCCTGCATTAAGCCTATCTTGGCCAATCCTGTTTCTGAGAAAGATCTTGATACGTTTCAATGTGCTTAAACTGCGCTCGGATTCCGCGGATGAAATCGGGGTGGTCAAAATGATATTCAGAAAGCTAGTTACTGTAGCAAAGTTGATCGAAAGCGAATTTTCAACTAGGAATTTTGAAAGTTCACTAGTGGTTTTAATTTCCGAAAAGGATGTGTTAGAATACAAACAAGTCAACTCGCTCTCCAACCGAGCAATGTCGATCATCGGGTAATAACGAGGCACGCTGCGCAGTAGTCCAGAAGGAAAATGAATTTTGTAGGCAGGGAAATTTCTCGGATTTAACAGGGCGAAAGTAACCAACTGGTCACTATTCAGACGATGTTGGATTTGGGACATCAGTATATCGCAACATTCGTAAGCCGCAACAAGCAGGTTTTGCACACTTATCCCACGACGCTTTACCTCTAATTTTTGCTCTAAAGGCAGCTGGCTAAACGGCGTACGGAGCAAAGATTCAACACGATTCATGTTCGCACTTGACCTGACTACTTATCTGCAGAAATGGAAATGACTATAAATCGAGAGATTGCGTATGCCTAACTGGAAAGGTCAACGAGTTCGGACACATACGCAATTGTTATCTCATAGATTGGACAAGGAAATGTCATATTGAATCCAAAACATCATTCTGAAGAACTACGGATAGCAGCCTCGGAAATTCGGTCCCGGTACAGCTTGGGAGATTCTGGCCTTGAGGCTGGAGACTGTCACACGACACATACGGCTTACGGTCTATAGTGTCTATATGTCTGCTGCAAAATCGCCTTCGGAAAATATATTACCGAATAAATACGTGGATGAAAGCCGAAAACTTGGTACACTGTTACATGAAATCATCGAGAAGTATAGCCTCATGACCGTTTTCGGTATGGTACACTGTCAAAATTAATACGAACAGATCAACGCCGAATTTTGCGTAATATTTACTGAGGAATCGGCTGATCAAGCGATCAGCTGTTAGCCGCCATCGAAAACGAAACAGCTATCGCGCTTGACAGGGGTTGTAATTGTGAGCAAATGGCCAGAAGGCCACCATTCCACGGTGAAATTGACATTGGAGAATATAAAATAAAACTAAATATTTGAATGCAAACCGAGGATGTTAGTAAACTGTTTCATGATATCATCATCTCATCACCTATCTCAGTATGGAACACAGATACACCGGCTTTTGCGTGAAATCCGCAATGCGTTAGGTAGGCTAAGTGTCAGATCAGCGCACATCTCTACCATACTCGAACTTAATAACGAAATTGCTGCCCTAATCATTGAGTGTCAACCTTGAGACTTGGCACAGCGTTCGATACTAAAATCAAGACATAGGCTACCATGTAAAAGTTCATGACGGATCTAGCTAAGGAGCATCGTTAAAATCAATGGAGACCAATACCGGCTTTGCGTGAAATATGTTTGCGATACATGACCGATCAGCACACACTCGACTTTGGAAACGGAATTACTACCCTAAACTTTGAGTAGAAACCCTGAAACTTAGGACAGTGTTAAATACCACCATCACGACATGACATACCAAGTTTCAATAATTATCATGGTGTGAAACACCATCAAAATCGACCTGTACCAGCAACGGTCGACTCAACGCATATCACGGTATCCGAGTTCAGATATAGATACGATTGTTACATCACACCTTAGGGGCGAGCAAGCATATTTGCCCCGGTTGCTCGGCCATTTTACGAATAGGAGAGAGTAAAGCAACGTTTCTTAATTGTGCGCAGCTTTGAGAGAATAGATAGTGAAAGCTTGTTATGAGCGCTACCGGGGCAAGCCCCGGCTAGGCATTCACAAAGCGAAAACACAGAAGAGAATTCGATTTGCGCGGAGACTTCGCTATGTATGGGCATTTGCAAGCGAAAGCACAAGAACGCGGGTTTCGCTGTGATCTCGATATATATTGAGCGCTGTGCGTCTATAAATGGTTAAATTGTTATTGAAC
Source organism: Botryllus schlosseri (assembly GCF_051294905.1). NCBI lineage: Eukaryota > Metazoa > Chordata > Ascidiacea > Stolidobranchia > Styelidae > Botryllus > Botryllus schlosseri. Next base: position 34,020,307 of record NC_137237.1, on the reverse strand, counting down.
AGAATTTTAGGTGGGGCAATGCCCCAGTTGCCCTATAGGACGAGCCGCCACTGAATGCAATCTATATAACAGTTCTTGAGCAAGTGAAAATGTAAATGGGAACCAAAATTTTGTAATTCGTAGTTATCAGGAGCTTCTTTTCTTTTGCATTTATTTTAATTTTACACACCTTGTCATTATCATACTTATCGCTGATGACTTACCAATTAGCCTACATTTCATTTGCCTTACTCAGCTTTGTGTATTCGTTTGATTACATTTCGCTGCCGTTCTTGTAGGCTATATTCACTCAAACTTTTGGTCGCTTGAAAAAAATTCAGTGTTTGTAGTTTTCAGTACTCATGATTAGGAATAGTTCGAATACGTTCGAGTTGTTTTTGATTAAAGGGTATTCTACGTATCATGAATGAAATGACTAGCTTGAGGTTGTTGCAAAATTACGTTGCTACGGTTGCCAAAGGGCATCTCTACCGATTTAATTACATGTTTAACAGTAAATGCAATTGTATTTAATTACATGTTCAACAGTAATTGTAATTGTAATTGTAATTTGATATTTTAGGCATTGAGTAACTTTAATTGTAATGTAATTGAACCATGCAAGGAAGTAATTGTAATTGTAATTAAACTGAATTTATGTAATTGATCAAACTCTGATCGGTATGCCTACCGCAGATGCTTTTGAGTGATATCCAGGACCGAAACAGCACTTCGTTAGCCCCCCCTAAAAAACGTTGGTCGTGGCCCCCAAAGGGCTATATTCACAACCCCAGGCGCCAGTCATTTACGCGCCTATGGACAATTAGATCTATATGTATAATGTAGATATATCGAAGTTTTCGGTCAGTGTGAAGCCAGTCTTTTTCGGCAAATAAGGTTTTCTCGCTGCCGGAATTTTCAATTAATGTTTCGTTGCTGAGCATTTTGGCCGAATAAAGCGGATGTCCGGATAGCCAGATGTCCGAATCAATCGAGGTTTTCCATATTCGCATGGATTTTTATATGAGATTCTTCGGATTCGGACGGATAGTTCCTCAGACACTCAAGTGATCAGACGGATTCGGATTTTCGGAATCAATATCTTCGGAACTGGTGCACTATACACCAACATTACCCGTTCATGGTAATCACCTTATTGACTCAATCTTTTCACACGTCAACCTTTTTCTTTTATTGCTCTCTCGAATTGATATTTCATTACTCAACAGATTTCTAGTTGCGAGGTTTCAGTTTTTTCCGTTTACGCCCATTACGTAAAATAATTCACTTGATACCTATTATAAACGATGCACTGCCATTCATTTATGCTTCGTTACATAGCTATCTTACCATGACTCACAGTTTTTTCCTTTAACGCCCATTACGTGAAACACGGAGTGCTTGGGACTCATCATAAACGATGCGCCAAAGGATTTGTTTTATACGCATGATACCTATCACCATTTTTCTTAACGATTTACCAAAATTATAACGTTACACTTCATTACTTCCCTATAACAATCTATGAAAATCCCGTATTTACATCTAAATCTTAAACACCCATTCTTACCTTCAGATTTAGTCATTCTCCGTTGTGTTCCGTATTACTCTTATCGCCATCTATTGACTTGTTCCGTTTCGTCTCCTCGTGTTCCTCATACGACTTAAGGTTCTACGTCGACGACACCTTATACAACCTACCCATAACACAATCACCAGAGCTATCAACCCGGTTACCATCATTATCACAGCAACCGGTTTCAGTGCAGGTATCAGTTTCGCACCTTCCATAATCATCCTATCGATCAAGTTTAATCCACTTACCTTATATCCACCTTCCATCATCACCAGTTCGTGCAGCCATCGAGTATAGTTGTGGTCAACGAAATCTGTGGTTGTCTTCCCCACGGTGGTTCTTGATATTCGGGAATACTCAGGAGCGGGTGTTCCCAAACTTCGGGTTTTCTGCCCGGGCTGCGGCGATGTGTTAGCCATCGTTGACTCAAAGGTAATATTCATTAGTTCGACACTCTTCGAGGACGAGTCGTCTTTGTCGTCTCCTGTTGAATACAAAACAGTTGTTTCGGTACTTACCTTGCGGTTGTGGTCTGGGTTTTGGTAGTCCGTTCCGATGTCGGTCCTGCCGTCTTCCGTGGAGTTCTGCAGAGCCTTCGCAGTGGTGACCGGATGCACTCGCGTCGTTGTTGGTGTTTCACCAATGATTTTCTTCATTCCGTAGGTTTGGTTTCACGCGCGAAGAGTTTGCAACTGTTGCTTCCCATAAGTCGCATCAGTTGGTTTGACAGTTTTATACTCCCCCTTTTTGTTAGCCATCGATTTCGATCGTCTTCCTTGCACCAGCCTCGCTTTCATCCGCCATTGTTTTGTTAGGGGAGGCAGATGTTTCAGCGCTGTAGTGCTTGGATCATAGTCTTTCGCCGCTGGAGTTACCCACGTCGGACTGTAGTAAGCGATCATGTACACTTCTTGGGATGGGGGTTTACCTCTGACGTCCGTCTTGCTACTATCGAAAGCGACACGCCTTGTCTTGTAGTCTTTCATTTATTTTCTCATGAACAACAAGAATAGCCAATTTTCATTCGGCAAAACCTTGTTCAATAATACCAAAATAAGGTATTATATCTATTGCTTCCTTTAGTGCCTTCGCCTGACCCTCCCGCGTCGGGTTATAAGGGCCAGAAACGAAAGGCTTAGTCGATGGGTCCTTACGTCCGATGTCGCATTGGTATTTCATGGATTGGGGGGCGCTGAGTTGGCCCCGCAGGCTATCAAGTTCGGAAGCAAATGGATCATAAACGGCTGTCAAGACTCCTTCAGGAATGGCGATTTTTTCTAGGCCAGTCAAAAGTCAGGAGGTTTGTATGACAGTTTCGCCAGTGCTACCGATTGTGCACAGAGACTTTCGAGTTCCGTCTTCACGCTGGGACTGGTGTCTTGTTGTAAGGTTACATAGTAATTGGGCCAGTTATTGGCCCAATGCGAATCTCGTTATGAACGGGGTTTTGGTGTTGGTGGAGAGAAGGGCGAGGTTCTTCGTTGTCAGCGGGGATTCCCAACCTATTCAATCTGACCTCTGATCTCGGCGTGTGCCCACGCCTACCGTCACGCCGGCGGATTCAGTCGCCGCCGGGGGCCCGTTTCTGGGGAGACGTGCATCTTAAAATCCCCAGACTCCTTGCCGGTCATGACCGGACATGTGTCCGGTTAGCCGGTAACAGCTGCTTTGTTTGGGAAATTACTCATAACTGTGGCTGTCGTCATGCATCTATGGGCCGAATTGTTACAGTTATTCGGACAAGTGCATCCACGAGAGCTTTCAGGACCAGTTTTCTCGTGCAGGTCCTTATTTACGTCAGCCGGGATTCCGCGCTCGACGTCTTCATTATTGGTGCCGTCAGGGATTCCTGACTCGACACATCTTTAGTTAGTGCCAGCAGTGCTAACTGACCCGACACTTTCTCGACTAGTGCCAGCAGGGGCTACCTGACCCAACACTAGGGATTTCCCATATTTTTTTGACCTTTTGGGAAAGAAGGTAAGACAGTTGCCGTCGTAAGATCGGCGTATTTATGATTGGTGCCAGCAGGGATTCCTAACTCGACACATTTCGCGCCAGTGGTGATTACCATCTCGACACTTGCGCCAGCGGCAACGGCCTGCGGCGACACAGACAACGTGCCGGCTCGACGCTTATCTGGTTTGCAGCTTCCATCAACCCATCATCGGTTACAGTGTCGCGAAGACTGCTTCCGACTTTGGTTCCGTCCCGTTGATCACACGAGATCCCGTCATGAAGCGTTACTAAAGACAACCCTTCGTTTGCATTAGGCGGAGATTCAAATTCAGTCGCTATGTTTGGTAATTGTTGTACATGATCAATCCATTTTAGACCTACAATATTGAGAGGTCTCCTTCCTCGATCGCAAATGGAGCCGATAGTCCGTCGAAATTGATTATTACTAAGGAGTCAACGTGGGAGGAGTCACCTATATCACGTAGTTTCATGTCTATAGGTTGTCGCTCCTCCCAGCTTGGCGGGTATTAGGTTTCTACGACGTTTTTCAATTTGAGGACGCTTCCCGTGTCGGCGCAGAAAACCCCAGTTGTGATCCTTCGATGATCTTTTCTTTTCATAGATTGGCGTTCGCAGATAGTAAGGAGGTAATCGATGTGTTCGTCTTCAGACTCTCCCCCGTCCACTGAAATTGCCAAGAAATGACGCTGAGCCCCAGAAGACCAGTTGGTGCCTCCATTTGATTATAGTGTAGCTTCATGGCGCTTGCCATGCAAGTGTTCCACACTTGGTTCGATTTACTTCACAGAGCTCAACCCCATCTCCTGGCTTTTCCACATTTTTCCACACCCCTTATACAACCCGGTTTTGTCGACGTTGATTGAAGCATTGGTTGTAGATTGATCGAACGAAGCAGTGACCTTGGAAGGTCCAGCGGCTCAAACTATTCATACAATAGACAAGCCCCTTGGCTTAACACAACCAACATACTCCAATAATTATCATGCAGGCAGCAATGAAGTATCTATGCCAAACTCGGTTAAGTTAGCACACGGAACATACTTCAATCACAACACGAGTCAAGATTTAACCTATTCATATTCATGCACGATTAATAACAGTTCAATACTCTAAGGTGTGTTTACACCATAAATGTGACGGTATTTCCTGCCGACAATATACATGCATATAATATACAAGAAATATGCCAATCGATGCCACAAAAAAACAATACCACACAGAGTTCAAGTTGACCAATTTGCCGACCACCTTGTTTATAAGAGTTCCCCAATCTTCCAGATGCAGATATCAAACCGCAATTAGTCCAGGAACCGACCCCTTGTTTGAGTCGTTACTACTTAGGGTCATCAAATAGCCTACTTGCGTGCTGTCGATTCGGAGATCGGGCATTCCAAGTCCAACAGAACGCGGGGTTTGTTGAGGGTTCGTTGTAACGATATTCCGAATGCAATACCTCTATGTTCTTGGCTCTTTCCATTTTAGCCCATCGGCTTTATGGAGCGATTCCAGCAAATTTAATCGAGCTTCTTCATTTATGTATACATTGCAATTTCGGTTAGCAGTCGCTCCCATTTCATCGCACTGCTTTATTTCTGTATACTTTGCAACTGCGGCAAGCAGCCGACCCAATCAATAGCATGTCAAGATTTTTTAGAGGGACATCGGAACATCACCCCTCAATCTCAAAATACGTCAAACCCTTCCACAATGCCTCCGTCAATGTCCGGTTTTCTGGATATAGTCTGCTACTGGATGCTTCGTTTGGGGCTCTGTTTCAGACTGGCGGATTTACTTGGCATAGAGTCACAAGTTCGCCGAAGCTAGCGGACGCACCGATGTCGTCTTTATATGCAATAATTGGATACTACAACTGAGTGTACAATTCATGTGGACATCATACATGGCATAGATATGCATACATATATCAGTCATACTTCGGCTCACTGTAAAAGCTCGCATACATGAAAAAATGGTGGCGCCATTTTTGGTTAAGCAAACTGATGGTATAGCTAACACTTAACATGCATACGACACAGTCCCAGATAAGCACAAAATGATACCATCTCACTTATAATAGTCATATGTGAACCAATATCCTAATTGTAATCATGCTATATTCCTTAATTTCCAGTATTGGTGTGCTTAAGCTTTTTTATTCATTCGTATATATCGTGCTTCATAGGCAATAGACTAGGCTTATCGCGAATTTCGAACTCACATATGCTCCAATGCCTTACCCCGAGAGGTCTTTAAATACCCATGTTTCTATTGTCCTATGGTCCATTACACATCAAATTTTCAAACTTTTGTCCCGTTGGGGTGAAGGGTCCTGACACTAGTATAGGGGCGGGGTCAGTTATGACGCTTTATTAATACCTACAGTTGTAGTACTCGCTGTTAAATTACTGCAGTAACAACCAACTATTCTCATATTAAATGTTCATAACTTATACCTATATCTAAGACATGTTAGCGTCATCTTAAAGCAATATGATGGTAGATGTCAAAGATTAGGTAAATGCAGTACTTGAACAATATAAGAAAGATAGGCGTCACGTTGCAATAATACGTCATAGTAAACCCTCACATGAAAATACCCTTTTGCAGATTGATTTTTGCCAATACAGTAAACTTTCATAGTTCGTACGCGTAATGATTGCAATGCGACAAAATGGCGTTCGTCAGGCGCATTCACTTCGTAAAGTGAATACGCGGACAAAGCGGGTTTTAGGCTAGTGTCATATTCCATCATCGACACATCAGTTTCGAAAAACGAATGTGTGGATAAGTTCAACCATGGGTTACTTTTCTAAGGTCTTTATATTAGCAGTACTGGCCTGAAGTATTCCTAATGTTATAGGCCTAGTAATTCCGGTTGTATAATATTTCTGTATTAATCCTAGTTAGTGACCAAGGTATCGATGTTTATTAATCACAATAGTAGCCCTAAACTTTTGGAATATTAATCGATCTTCTCCAAGGTCTAGCACCAAAGGTATCGAATTAGCAATTTGAAATCCGCTGATATTGTTGTTTGCGATTTGTGATGTTTGCGATAGATAGCCGGCAACTATACTGGCGCTTCAGCGCTAGGTCGTAAAATCAACACAAGGCCCCGATATACATCACAACACAAAACGGACACAGTAGCCAACGAACTGGCTCGCTGCTCCGTGACCATTTACAGCGTCTCCACATGGGCATTGATGTCCTGATCAGAATGGTATTGAGTGTATTGACCTTGCCGAAATAGTAGCGCTTGTGACGTTCAGATATAGGTAAATATATTTTCATTTCGAGTCATACCCAGACAACTTTAGAAAATTTTCAGCTTTTCCGAATTTGGTGAGATTTAGAGCTACACAGCTTTTCCAAATTATGTTAAAATTAGAATTAGAGCTACGCAGCTTTTTCAAATTATGTTAAAATTAGAATTAGAGCTACGCAGCTTTTTCAAATTATGTTAAAATTAGAATTAGAGCTACGCAGCTTTTTCAAATTATGTTAAAATTAGAATTAGAGCTACGCAGCTTTTTCAAATTATGTTAAAATTAGAATTAGAGCTACGCAGCTTTTTCAAATTATGTTAAAATTAGAATTAGAGCTACGCAGCTTTTTCCAAATTAGATTAGAATTATATTACTGGCATTTCGCTCTAATTCCGTGAGATTAGACGACTAGAATTATTTAGTTGTCCAAGCCTGGTTCGAGTCGCCTGCTTGCAGTACCAATAATAAATCCAATTTGACTTTGTCCTTGTTATTACTTAATGCGACAAGTGGGTATATTTCTGAAGCTATTCTTGAGTTAGTGCGTTTCATCTTACGTCAGCGAGGTAAATTGTCCTCAAAAACACTAAACAAGAATGCTCTAAAATGCTGACAAAACCATGGAATATCTAGGTACAAAGGCACCCGCCTTATTGTCGGCATAAATATGCACAGCGAACGGCACATATTTATTGACGCACTGCGATACCACACATTTACAACGCCGCAACATACCCTACGGAAACTTTATCGCTGCTAGTGATTATTTTTCATCCTCACTAATTCTTGGTCCTAGTTCGGCCCATGTAAGCTTACACGAAATAATAGAGTGTTTTTCGGCAAATTCAAATCTTGACTGGAGTCAGGCTCACTTTCAACTAGACACTTTCATCGCGCCAAATCTGTCGCAGCCAATTACTACACGCGGCAGGATAGTTAGTACGACTGCCCTGGATCGCAGTTTCGTGGTGTTTTGAAATGATGAAAATATTATTAAAACTGATTGACTAAACGCGGCATAAGCACTCGTCATTTCCTGCTTTTATATCTCTAGACATTAGTATCTCTGGACTTTAATTAAACTATACTAACTGTCCTACTCAAATTTTCGCGTAAATGAATTACATACTTTTCGTATTGATTATTCGAGCGGGTTTCCGCAGACATGGATCAATACCATCAAGCATGATCCGTTTTGAATACTATCGATAAAATGTGTTAATATGGTGTAGCCTTCTTTGTTTCATCCATGGCAACTAGGACTATATACCGCGCATGTCTGAGAACAAACGGCAATATTTGCAAAGGATTTCATATGTCATCACCCATTCGAATTACAACAGAATATGACTGATATCCAGAGGTGGTCAGTCACGAAGTACATCTACTTTTTGGAAGTACTCAAGTAGTTTTCCTCTACTTCTAGTACTTATTCAGGTAGATCTGATTTTCTCTACTTCTACTTCTAGTAGTTTTAGGTGGCTTATTGAAGAAGTACTTCTACTTGTACTTGAGTAGATTTTTCCGTCGCTACTCCTACTTCTACTTGAGTAGCTTTCTTGACTACTTTGACCACCTCTGCTGATATCATCCACAAGTCAGTTTTTCTTTTCTTTAGCAATTGTCATACAATTCGGACCCTCTCTGTCTTTCAGCGTTCCCTTTCTTTGAATTCAAATCGACTAGCACTTTTTATACAGTTGCACTGTGTTCCAGAATAGCTATAACCATAAACTCTTGTGACCTCAGAACAGTGTGGAGATCAAACCACTACCTTCGAGTCACGAGTCACCTTGAGACATTACACATTTCGACCCGAGCCCAGCCAAGTACCGTCAAGTCATCATTCAAGTCAAATTGAATTTTCGAAGTATGCATGATTGCATGATGATGCAAAGTCACTACACTTTGCCAACTGGGTGTAGGACAAATTAATTGGTCATTTATCTTGAATCAAATACTGAATAAACTTAAATTTACATACGCTCTGATCTTCGATGACGTAACCTCAGTGCAACAATGCCAGCCTCGTCCGTGCGTAGATGCGGTCTGTCTATAAGCTTCAATTCCTCCGCTTCGTGTTGGAGTCCGAATTGGACTGGATAGATGGTGATTCGAGGCTGCTTATATGCATTTCTGTTTCAAAAACAAACAAGGTCTTCCCTGCCAAGAGCTGGCTATAAGTTTCGGGCCCAGTTCGTGATGAGTTATTTTCTTTTTAATCTTTTTATGAATCACAGTTCGTGCTCCAGCCGCGGCCATTAACTAATTGTTTTCGGCTCTATCAGCTACCAAAATGGCACAGCTTCGTGTGCGAGTTAATCTCCCTCATCATTATAAATGACCCATTATAACGACTTCGTGCACGAGCAGAAATGACTAAGTGTCACGATTCGGCCTCGGCTCCTTATTTGGATAGAAACATCGGTCGCCCTTTTTGATTTTGTGCCAACCCAATACATTGCAGTACCTCGCTCGCTGCAATCACCTTTCCCCCACTCAGAGAAATACATTACCTTTGGGTTGTCAGTCCTTTTACAAGCTTACTCAGCAACCCACACACAACAACGTCTAACAACAAGAATTCTTCAATTCGGGTTTTCATGCGAAGCCTAGCTTGAACTCCGGGATCCTAGTATTTTTAGGCGTCAGAGGCATACCCTGTACGACCTTAGCTTGGCTGGCCCATAATTGGTCGAAGCGACGACCTAGCGCATCACAAATAGCCCCCCTTTTTTATTAAAAGGGCGACTTTTGTTCATATATTTCTTTAGGTCGCCAGCGGGCGCTGTTGTTTCATTATGCGCACACGAAATTCATTCGAGGTTCTCCTAAACTGGATTATAGCATAGAGAGTACCGCACGAATAATTTGTATCTTCTTTGTACGGGCGAAACCAGAATACATATATTCTTGCGCGCTGTGTCAAATACATGCGACATCATATGCCAACGATTGTTAACACACGGCGTTGATCACCCGAATTTAGTGCGAGTTTAGAATCCCGGACTATTGTTGATTTTCCTGAGGTGAATTTATTGAAATTCAACGTCGAGTTAACTTTATGTTTTCTTTCACCGAATAGTTGCAAAATTGCGGAGTTTTAAAAGGGTCAAAATACAACTACAGGTCACATTACTTTGGTATAGATATAGTATCACGTCAGATATATCTTCGCTTGTATATTTATATCGGCCGCACGAGATACGTAGCTGGGTGTTTACCTTAGATGGATTGTTCTCGAGTTTCATGATCAAAAGGTGGTAGGCTCACGCGGGTTTTCACTACGCGGCCATCCATATGGTAATCATGTTGCATCACCAACCAGCAAGCCAGTGTCGAAAACGTCCGTTCAGCAAAACTACTTGAACTAATTCAGAACTCGCACCGCCGCGAATCTCGCGCCTCATCAGCACCTGACAGCACAACCCAACGCCAAGCACCGCATAATGCACTTCTGCACAGTATTAATTACAGAGCAAACGCTTACCATACTGACCAATCGATCCAGTGTTCAAGGCAGACCGGAATTAACATCAATCATGTGGTGTATACGGGAGGGCACAGATTATATTGCGCGGATGATCAGGCTATTACTGTATCTCCCTTATAAAAATGAAATCATAATTCACATTTTCCTACGCGCTTTGTTAAACAACCTTGACAACGTACGCTCACAATAGCCAGCACACGGCGTTTTCACCTGCGTGAATGAAGATTCAAATCGAGTGCTAATCTAGAATCTCGTACAATTGTCGTTTTTTTCTCACGCGATTTTATCGAACTCATTTCTACAGCAATTCCAAAATTCATGTATTCCCGTATGTATTGAGACAAAACGCAACTCCAGGTCAGATTACCTCGGTAAATTAAAAGTCGCCCGAACGCCATCATGTGAACTTTGCTGTAACGATAGTTCGTCGCATCCCATTCAAGTTACCATATGGCCTCTATTATGAAATTTGATCCCTGATATCTTCCTGAATTTGCCTCGCCCGTTAAGCATTTAGACGTTAGTTTGAAATATGTGTTTGCCGTGAATTACTAACAGGCGAGTTCAAACTTTGCTTTAATCAAAATGGCCGACGACTTATTCCAACCGTCATTTTTGTTTGTTTCCGCCAAGTATTATTGGTACACGTATTCTAAATTAATACCCTCAAGTTCAGATTACTCTACACTACATTTACACCATTTTCTTTACACTTATACGTCAAATCTTATTGGTATTAAATGCACTTGTTCCATATGAGATCAAGTGTACTTCCATAAAATTCATGCTTCGTCATATTCAGAGTTTTTACTCTTCTTTGTCTCATATTCTCTCGAATTACATTCAGTGTTCCCCGTGTAAAGTAGGTATTTACTGCATCTGAACCATATCTTCTGCTCATCACTGCTACCACTACATCAGTATGTAGGACACTTTACTTTTACCTTCTATTCGAAAAGTCGACCCAAATGCATTCGAGATGGATTGAACGCGACAATGATCAATGTAAGTAGCGCAGTGGCGAACCGGAGTGACGGACTCCGGATCCGGAAAAAGTATTTTTTTTTACCTATTACCTACTGGTAGATTTATTTGTGAGAGACCAATGGAGGCTCAGTAAAACGCACGATAATTGAATGATTGGTCGCTCTCACGGGCTACACCAGCGTTTCGCGAACAATCTGACCATGTGCAAGAGACATCGATTTTTATCGACACCGATTACTTGATGACTTGAAATTGACTCGTTGATTTTGCTCCGAGTCACGAGTCAATCCACATTTCTGATACGCCGAGTCAAGTCAAGTCAAGTCATTTTAGCTAAGTGACTCGAGTCAAGTCAAGTCATACGAAAAAGGTGACTCGAGTCTGACTCGAGTCAAGTCATGACTCGAGTCATCCCAACACTGGCATGCACATGTTTTCTGTATGATCATTCCTGCTGTCCATTTGTTCTGTATTTCTGTTGTATGAAAATAAAGACGCACAGTCTCTCTCAGTTGGTATTCCAATCATTACTGCGCAGCAACATCAAGTATGAGTACTCGTAGTACAGCAGAGGTGACAATTACGTCTTAGCTGTACAAGTTCACGTACAATTGGTTAGGTCAACGACGCTTGCATGAGTTCAGAAATAGGTGGAGGCGGCAAGAATTTCAGCGAATCGTTCGTGTTCTGACTGCATCCGGTTATTTATCGATAGCACTTTGGAACTCTTCGTATGGCGCAAACATTCCCTCGGAGCTCCAATTATGATCATACAAATCAGTATCCTACTTGTTCTTACTTCATTAAGCGTAGGTGAACATATCTTGTAAAGGTAAAGGTGGGCGTCAAGTTCTGGTACTTTCACGACAGCAATTTGCAATTATTAGTATGGCGTAAACTTTCCCTCGGAGCTATAATTATGAGCATACAAATCAGTAACAGTAACCATTCAAATCAGTAACCAGAAACGCGAATAAATAATGTACAAAACCGAAGCCTGTCATAAACGCATACAGTCTCCATAGTAACGGGCCTACGTCACACGGTGCCGGACGAATAGCCTGAGAAAATTATTCGTCCGGTACCGGACGAGTAGCCACCAGAGATGAGCATGGATTAGGATTAGGTTTTGAAAAAACAGGATTTGTGAAATTTTGTCGGATTTGGATTGGATTTGGATTAGACATTTTTTTCAGAACGGATTAGGATTTGGATTGGATTTATCTATTTTCTGGGAGATTGAAATGTCGTGTGGCGAATGGCGACAAACTTTATTCAGATCAGTTAATAATGTACTTATGGTTACTAGGTTATCTTGAATGAAGTGAATCGTTGGTTGTAAAAGAAAATTTTCGAATCCTTCCATTGCACAAATTAGTTTTTTTTCTGAATTTCCAGTTAGAATCGGATTAGGATTGGACATGGACTTGAATATGAAAACGTTATGGATTAGAATTTGGATTTGGATTTGAAGGTTCGGATTTGGATTGGATTAGGACATAGAAATTTCAAATCCGCTCATCTCTGGTAGCCACTGCCTATTTTATTACCTATTACCTACTGGTACACTAGACGAAATGCGATTGCTGCAAATTTTTTCATAAAATCAGAGCCCAAATTATATTTTTAAAGAAAATATTTGCTTCACTTCATCATCATCATCATTGGTTTATTAGCAATTTTATCAGTTCAATACACCACAAAAATGAGATACAATGAAAAGACAGGAAGATGTCGAAGCGACAAGGAGTAGTCTATGGAATCTGACACCCACCTTGGCCTAGCCGATGTAAAGAGGAGGCATGCACACTGAATGAAAGTAAAGAAGATAGTATAGAAGAAGAATGCGACAAGAAATAGGGCGGCATGTCATGGGAAGCGAGATCGATAGGTCAGTCGTGGTCCGGTAATCTTGAGGATAGACTGTATAGAATCAGTGGCTGCAAGCCATAAAAAGCGGAGTTGAGGGAAAGTTTATGTGTATAATTATAGAGATTGCAGTACCTTAGTATCATTAGCTACATACAAAACTTCATATCCGCATCTGAAAATTAATTCGAAATCGCTCTTCGATTATGGCTCACCACCACCGACGCTACACCCACAACCAAGCTGAAGGACTCGAAAAATGCTAACCCGCATCGCTTATAAACCGTGAATTAACTAGAGCTGCGATAGCCCGATACTACTACTTCTCAAGGTAGGGACCACTGTGATGCTAATAGTAGTGTTAGGGTGAGGCTTATTAGGAAGCGAGTATTACTGTACCAGCGTCACAGGAAATAGTAAATTTTGACCTGTCTGTAAAACTTAAGAGGGGGAAAATGTCGCAAGACAACACTACAAAAAAAAAATAAGACAAATTTGGTCTCAATGTCTCAAATCGATTTTTTACAAAAAAAAAGTCTTAAAGACCAATAAGTCTTAAAGACCAATTAGTCTTACCAAGTACTTTATGTCTCAAAAGTAAGCCAGAAATTGATCGAAAATAGTAGCAGTGCCTCGGGGGCATCCTTTTCAGTGTTAGGGGTCTGAGCGGAGGAGGGGAAGGATGAGAGAGACCAGAAATTGCAGTGTTGAGATGATCCTGTACTAAGTTTACAAGGTATTCACTAGATATAGTTATCAAGGTACATGCCACTTACTACTCACATGTACTATTCAGATCAATATATATATGGTTGTCTGAGTCGAAAATAGCATTTATGGTGAGTGGGTGGTAAAATGAGACCAAATCATCCTCATTTCTTAAATTTGAGACCAAATTTGTCTAATTTTGAGACCAATTTGTCTAATTTTTTTTTGTAGTGAATCAATCAATCAGACAAAGACGTGCAGACCACAGACTACAGGGACCAGTGGTTCTTAATCTCGGGTGCTGGCGCTACATCTCCGAGCCCTAGGCGGCGCTGAAAGAAAGACTTAATAACAGTTGCTCCTCGATATGATATTATATAACTGACTCTGACTCTCCATCTCATAAGCGTTTCGAACAACAGGTATTGTGATCTTGCAGTGCAGCGCACTAGGCCTACACTGTCTGTATGGAATCGGTGTCCTGTGCTCAGCTCACACAATTTTTCATGTTTTCATTATTTTTTGTTGAATGAGAGCACTTCAACTTGGAGGATCATCGCTGCTTACCGTACCTGTTATATTTAGGCAAAACGTACCGAGATTCCAGTAGAGTAGGGACACTGTATAAAACTTACTTATATCTGTGTCTGTCCAAATCTTGAAATGTGGCCCTTTAAATTTCTGAAAGTGAGGCTACTAGTGAACCGACTTTCTGGTTTTCTGGCCAAAATGATAAACCGATATTTGTTATTTATAAAATGAAAGTGTTGGGCTTATGAATAATATATTTCCTCATCGTGTCATCGTTAAGTTGAATAATTTTTCGATTTGGTTAACCGTTGTCTATCAACCTCACATGCTCGTTTTATAATATCACTATTTTGTGGGAGTACATGTATCGATGTATGTTGAACTCCTGGGTGCAGTATTCCATATATATTCCAACATTACTCTGACTGTGTGTCATATTTATTGGTCATTCAGAACGATCTTACAGACCAATCAATATATTTAATGTCGGTTAATGTTGTTACAAATTCTCACACATTTAAATAGGTTTTTTTACAAAACACTTCGATTAGAGTCTTAGTGTTCATTATGGTAGTTGGATAATTGGAGTGTTTTTGATCAAATACCGCTAATAAAAGTAATCTTCATGTTCACTTTGAAGAATTCTGTCAATAGTAAATAGACATTCCTCACCAGAGCATTTCGTGATGTAGACAGTTGATACCAGTTACATCTAAAATCGCTGACCATAGGTATCCTGCGCTCTATTAAAATAGAAATATTTAAACTTCATCGTATGTTTTGACTACATGGTCGGGCTGCCAACGATGAGAAAATGTTACAAAGACACGTCTTTCAAACATGATGTTCTGTGAGTCTGATATAGTGGTGGCTTCTGTTGCTGTTGCAATCGATACCGGTAATCCCGTATATATAATTTGGAATGCTAGTGACTAGGGAGTATAGTATGACACAGAAATGGCATATAAATTTGTTCTGTCGTATATTAGAAAGGAAATACACGCAATTAGGCATTTTAACAACTGGACATATGTCCAGTCTCACGGGACTGGAATCAATGTCGGTCAAATCCGAGTTCTTATTGCAAGCTATATACAAAGATATTGATTTTTGACTGCCTATTACTAGAGAAAGGATGTATGCTGTTGATGCGCTCGTTATTATACTGTAGTCAGATGTGGGCAGCACTGGTGCTCATTTCGTGTTCAAAATACTAGGCCAATCACGCCAATGTATGGTAGGTTTAGAGTTAACATGGTTAAGGTTAGGGCTAGGGTCAGCATGTGTTGGTATTAGAGTTAGCTTGGGCTCGTGGTTACGCAAGGTTAGCTGTAGTTAGGGTTATTGAAACGACCCTATAGCTGACGTGCTTAACTAAGCTAAACCTGTAACCATGCATAACTATAGTTCAGCTATCCATCACTAACGACTTCATTTTCCTCGCTCTTCCTTTTTATGACACTACCTTCTATTATTTTAGATCATTGAAAATGCCCTTTATTTATATGTTCTATCTAGGCCAGGGGTGGGCAACTTCTCCGGATAGCAGGTCTGATATGGGAAATGGCGGGCCGGATTACAGAATTGATACATATACAGCTATACAAGGAATTAATCGTATTTAATTTAAAATGAATATATGTGCCGGTACTTAATGCAGCCTACTTCAATAGCTGTTGAAGTCAATCAGACATTTGTGGTTCATCTAAGATGTCAACAAGTTGATGTTGTTGCTTTTATAGGACACTGCTCACACGGATGAAATGTCAGCAAGTTCTTTGAAATCTGGCTGCATGTCGGATGTAGAAACCATTGGTAAAGACTGCACGTGATTATCAGTTAGATTGGAACGTATTTTTGTCTTTTCAATTCTCATGGTAGAAAATGCTTGCTCTCAAATTCATGTAGAGACCAATGTTCCCTCAAAGCTGCACACGTGCGCAAATGCGCAGTGCCGAGACGGTCTCTGCGCACAGAAAATCTAAGTTGCGCACAAAAAATCCGAATTGATGACCTTTTCCTTTAGTTGTTACGCACTGTTGTCCAAGAATCTGCGCAGTGAGTTGGTGAGTGTGCGCAGACTCGTTATAAATTAGAGGGAACATTGGTAGAGATCCGAACCGAACAAAGTTTCATTCATGACCATCTTTCTCAGGTTTGCCAATGCTTTCAGACTAAAATTTCCCTTTCAGGGTAGAAACACTCTGTGGGCTGCTCAAATTCCTGTCGCGGGCCGTATGTTGCCCGCCCCTGAGCTAGGCCAACAAACATGTTTCATTGGACGACTAATTCAAGTCACTTTGGCGCCATTTTATCCTTCGACTTCATCGCAATCTTGTGGTGTTTTGGAAAGATGAAATTATCAATTAACAAACTGAACTTATTCCTAACCAAACAATCGATCTACTAAAAATTTGTCTTGTCTAGTCGAGTATCAATTGTAAGGATTCGTAATGCAACTATTTGCCTTTATGCCAAGAGTCTTTGCACTTTATGTTAGAGATGTAATTTCCAGTTATGTGCAACGTTCGTAGCTTTGTAGGGCCTACGCCATATTTTGGATGCTGTCCTCGATAAATCCAGGTTTCAAGGATTATACTGTGGGAAACACAGAGCGAAACTATAATTCTCCATGATATTGCGATTCTTAGTGCAAAGAGTTGTATAACTGTATAATTTCAGTACAGGAAGAAACGACTCTCACTTCGCTTCACTACCCAACACGAATTATCACAATTGAATAGTAGGCCTATATTCATTTTGAAATAAACCCGAATGTTCTTGACCGACACTCGTCAGGGGTAATCGTCAGCAAGTAGTAGAGAATTGGAAAAAGCATTGTATACGGTATCGACAATCGTGTCACCAAATACGACATCACCGGGATGAAATTTGGAATACTCGGGGCGAAGAGAGAGCTTCATGTATTATTTTGCTGCAATATTTTTAGATGGTACACGAGCTCCTGCAGGCACACATTTGGTTGGCATATTTTGATAAAGGTCGTCTTGAAGGAACCCAAATGAAAATATACTATTCAATTGTATAGTGTAGTTCCACACCTCCAAGAAGCTCTTCAAATTACAACAATTACCGTAATAAACAATTTGATGAGTGTATTTGAATCATAGTGCCCTGCCTTGATCACGACCATAGTTTACATATGACATCAATCTCATACCCGCATCCTATTTCACAGATATTGCACCATATTTTCTATTTATCTTGGCGATAGAAAATGACAATCAAAATCGAGGGGCAAATCAACGAACCGTTGCTCGGCGGCGCGCGGATCGCGAACAATACTCCCCAACGGTTCGAGAGACCGAAATCCAATGATGACATTCTAATAGAGAACAAAAACCCGATAAATGAGTTTGTCAGCTCATCCGTTGGAAACCGTGCCAAATTGGATCGTATTAAAGAGACACCGCAGCCGTCCAAAACCACACCCAATCAAATCCCAGACCGCGAAGAGGCTGGCTTCACGGGCCTGTCGAACATCGGCAACACCTGCTTTATGAACTGTATCTTACAATCGCTGGCTAACCTGAAAGAGTTACGCGACTACTTCCTGACCTGTCGGTTTCGGAAGGATTTAAATTACGCCAACAGGCTGGGCACCGGGGGCGTTCTGGCTGATAAATATCACACAACGCTAAAACGCATCTGGTCCCAGTCATCCGGAACTTACCCGCCTTACGAGTTGAAGGCTGTCGTTTCAAAGCGCGCGTCTCAATTCTCCGGCTTCATGCAGCACGACGCTCAAGAGTTTCTGGCCTTTTTTCTGGATTTATTGCACGAA
Organism: Botryllus schlosseri; assembly: GCF_051294905.1. Lineage (NCBI taxonomy): Eukaryota > Metazoa > Chordata > Ascidiacea > Stolidobranchia > Styelidae > Botryllus > Botryllus schlosseri. The sequence goes on along the minus strand of NC_137237.1, from coordinate 34,002,110 downwards.
GACCTGAATCGAGTCGTCGACAAGCCACTTTTCGAGACGCCTGATCTCAGTAATTTTCCGGACAAGGCCATCGCGGAAGAACTATGGAAGTTGCACAAGTCGCGTAACGATTCTTATATAGTCGATTTATTTCACGGTATGCTAAAATCGAGACTGACTTGTCCGCAGTGCGATAAACGATCGACCACTTTCGATCCATTCGTGTTTTTGTCCGTACCCATTCCGCAAGGGAAAATGAGAATCGGTGTTACGTTTTGCGGTGAGGAGATCGGACCCGCTACGTTTGACGTGCTGGTTTCGGGTACAGAAACGGCGTCGCACCTACTGGCGGCAGCAAGCGTCAAATATAACGTTCCGTTTGAGAGTTTGAAATTGCTCAACATCACTTCGTCTTACGAGTGCGAGGAAATGACAAAAACATCATCTCTTACATACTGTCGCTACGCTACTCTCATCGTGCTACAAAAAGAACGCATGTCAGGCGACGTAGATACACGTACGGTCGTGGTTTTGCAACGCCAAAACACGAGTGACGTATGCCGGAATTGCGACAAAACCGCGAAAGAACATAACGTAAAAATAATGAGGTGTACAAAATGCAAGAACGTGGGGTATTGCAGTCGCGAGTGCCAGGGCGCGGATTGGTCGAAGCATAAAACGACGTGCCTGCCGAACTTCGTAGGCGTGCCGTTTGTGGTGCAAGTTCCGGAAAACGTGTCGGTCGACTCGTTTTTACATAAAGTCAACAAGTGGCTTGATTTTTCAGTCGAAATTTCGCGTAAAAGTTCACAGGACGCCGAATCTTTATCGAAAGTATCGTGCATCCACAAAGAAGATGACTTTAAAATGTACAAATGTTGCGAAACGACCAAGGAACATCCTTTGAAGAAAGACGGCGCCCTCGATTTCGGAAACGCTTCTCGGGTCGTACTCGAATGGGGGACAGACTTCGTGGTCTGTCCAAAAGCCACTGTAAATTCGAAGACATCTACCGGACTGGACATCACAGACTGTTTGAGGTTGTTCACAGAGCCGGAAGTGCTGGCGGCAGAAGAAGCGTGGCACTGCCCGCAATGCAAAGAAAGCAGAAAAGCCACCAAAGAACTGTCTCTGTGGAAGTTGCCGGAAGTGTTGATAATCCAACTGAAAAGATTTTCGCTTCAAAACCGGCTGTGGCGACGCAAGGTGGACGACTTGGTCAATTTCCCGATCGAGGGGCTGGACTTGCGTCCGTTTTGCGTTAACGCAGAAGATCCAGATCCGATCTACGACCTTTTCGCGGTGGCCAACCATCATGGTGCTCTGCACGGGGGCCACTACACTTCGTTCGTAACACTCAGCGATGGTTCCGGGCCCGGATGGAGATTTTGTGACGATAGTAACGTTACAAGAGTCAAGTCATTGGACCGGTTGGTGACCAAATCGTCATACGTATTATTTTATCGAAGGCGAAACGCTGATGCGTCGGTAAAACACAGTGATTCCACAGATGGTATCCCCGATAAGGTACAGAACGTGGCCAGCAAACCGTGTAATAATTTGAATGGACTTAATCCTGAAGCTTCCGATGTAAAAGTACCCAGAGAGGACGAGACAGAGGTGGCGTGTTGCTCAAACTACATCAATTCCAGTCCAAACGCAGATTCCTACACCGATATGGATGTGTTGGATTGAATACTTTCTGTAAAGTCACTTGGTATTTATTAAGGATTTTATTATTTGCTGTATTGTGGTCTGACTTGGTGTACTTGTTTGATCGGCTGACGAATTTCTTTGTTTTTATATGAAATGTTTTCATCACGCGAATAAAACTCGTAATGTCTCGAAATGTTTTGGTGGGGATCTAGAAATCCACGTGTTTGAAGGGGAATGTTTTCTTCTGGAGTAACCTTCAAAGTAGAGCTTAGTTTTAATATCAGAGCAGGCGGTTTAGTAGAAGGCTGGTACCAGGATTTGCATTACCACTGCTGAATTTTAGGCAGGGGCGGTCGATAACTTCCGCTTTACGAGGGTGCTGAAGTGGCTATGTAGTACTTAAGTAGTTATATTTTTGACTACTACATTTTGGCCAAAACTGCATACATTTTGCACTTTGGATTCTGTGTGCAAAGATCGGTTTTAGGATGTGTTCGCAATGCTGATATGAGTGAAATTGTCAAAACTACATGCAATATAGCATGTGTGTGTAACGCAATTAGCCAATTTACGTTAGACGCATCATGCAATCCCGGAGGCAACCTTTGACCATCTAGATTTTTCTACTGCAATGTATACTAGTGCAATACAGGTAGGTATATTTCTTGGAGCATTTTTGCTAACTACAAATCTCAAGTTTCTAGCAGTTTTGAGACGACTCTAATCGTGACATGACCCGAGTCTACTTATTAAAAGACTTGACTTGAGTATAGGCTAACTTTGCAAAAATAATTTGACGTTTCAAGAGTGCGGATCTACTTAATTTCAAGTAGCCTACTCGCTGTCAACCAAGTTGCTGTCCCTCAAAAGTAGTGGTCGAAGTAATCGCCGTCGGTGCTAAAGTAGAAGTAACACCGTAATTTTCTACTGAAGTAGAAGTTCAGTTCATATCAACGTTTATCGACTCGAAGAACTGATAACGTGTCTGTTATCACGATAACTACCGTATCTAGCCCGTCTACTAGTTGTTTGTTTTTGTTATTATTACGTCATACAGACAAAATAGTTCTTACATTTCGAATTTGATTCACCCCATCACTAACGTTCGCTACTGATGAGAGTTAGTCGAAAAGCTTTTAGCGAATAAATTAACAATATGAAGTTATTGTTTCGCGTTATTCTGAAGTTCTGTACCACAAATCACTTGTTATCACGATAAAGGACACAACAGAGTAAGATTCAGAACAAGCTCATTATAACGCAATAATGTAGAATGTGTAAACAACATGAATGGAAACTAAAGAATAGCAACAATGCAGCGTATATAGCAGGTGTTGGGTCGCCACCCAGACCCCAGTGTTGGGCCGACTCGAGTCAGACTCCAGTCAACTTTTTCAGATGCCTCTACGATCAATCAATCAGGTTTATTAATATTTTCATCGTTTCAAAACATCACAAGACTGCGATACAATGAAAAGATAGGAAGGTGTCGAAACAACTTGGAGTAGCCATTAAGATCAGACACCCACCTTAGCCTAGGCGAAGTAAATAAGAGGCATGCACACTGAATGAAAAGTATGTAGAGAACATAAGACGATAAGACGATACAATAGGTGTCGACGAAATAGCTGTACCTGTAGGAATGTACGTAGCCTACATGTTCTCGCCACGCTGACACGATCTGTGTGAGCAACCAGCGGTCATTTAACGATTGTGCAGCTGGTTTTACTCAGTTTCCTTCAGCACAAGTCACAAATAAATTGACCGCAAACGAAGTGATTATAGAGCTTACGTTGTCGTAGACTATAAGTATTCTATAGCGGTGTCTTTTTGTTCAGTGCTACTCTCGACGAACCTCGTGCATGATTTAAATCAGACTGATATATTTGTTGATACATTCATATTAGGCCCAGGGTGGTGACGATAAGCGCCTGCTAGCCGGGCGGCCCGAGTTCTATTCCGCGTCGGAGGTTTATCAGGGCTCCTCCTTCCTCGCGTCGCTGTTTTTATGGCGAGAGAAAAGGCCTAGAAAAGACCCGATGAATGAACGCACTCACAGAGAATGGAAAGCACCGCGGAATAGATATCAACATCGAAAAGAACTGTGACATCGGGCACTAGGCCGAGGTGGATCATCGATTTGAGACCATGAGCTGAGCACGGCAAGAGTCAAATAGTGTTCGATAATAACGGCGCTTTTTTGTACTATCCTATTACTTTTCTTTCAGTGTGCATGCCTATCCACTGCACATCGCCTAGACCAGCAGTGGTTATCAACCTTTTGTCTTCGCGGACCCCTTTGCACCGTTACGGATCACCGCGGACCCCATCAAGTTTTATTTCAAATTTAGCTCAATTATTACGCATTCGTCATCTCGCTTATGCAAATATTAACGGTCGGCTAAACAGCAGCAAATTGACTTTTCTTAAAAGTAGCATCATACAACATACTAAAAATGGGGCATAAATACGCAGTCGTGTCTTAAAAATTTGATATAAACGATTGCTGAAAATCCATTTTTACAAAGATATATGGAGGCAAATGTAATATTCAAGCGTAATGCTTCCGAAGACACCTTAGGGTATGATCACCATATGGCACAAAAATTGAAGAACAGTCAGACAGTCATTTATCTCCAGCAGCTAATCTTGAAGTTATTCCAGACTAGCGGTTTTGTAAATCACACGAGAAAATGGATTCCGTGGCGAGGTTTCAATCCTATTGCATGGGGCATAATATTAGTAAAAGAAAAATTCAGGAATTTCAATTTCGAACGACTGCACGTTCACTGATTTGCTAAGACTGAGAACTTCAAATCCAAAATGTTTTGCAAACATTTAGAAGTCACCCTGATTGACCTTACTGCTCTAACTTTTTTAAAAAAAATTTCCACACACCCCGACTACACATCCCCAAAGGGCAATATGTCTGTATCAGTAGGCAATTGGGAATTTTGCAATTAAAATGTGTTTGCACAGTAGGATGTTTCATCTCAGACGGCGATGCTGTTGATGGGAGTCCAGAAGTTTTAGCAATTAGGAAGCAAAACTACCTCGTGATTTCTCTATTTAATATATATATAAATTACGTCATTATTCATTAGGCAAATTTGCAGGTTTCGCGGACTCCCTGAAAATGCTTTGCGGACCCCGAGGGGTCGGCGCGGACTCTCGGTTGAAAACCAGTGATCTAGGCCAAGGTAGACCTAGGTGTCTGATTCCAAAGACTACTCCAAGTCGTTTCGACACCTTCCTATCATTTCCTTGTATCGCAATTTTTGTGGTGTATTGAACTGATAAAAATTGCTAATAAACCGAACAATATGATCTTCCAAGGCCAAGGCCTAATCACACCAAATTTCACCGACCACGCCGATTAGACGAGGTATACAAGCATTGGGTGAGTAGTTTTCCAATTCTTAAGATGTGGCACGAATCGTGACGTAGCACTAATTCAAATTCTCAAAAAGCGATATAATATTGCAATTGTCGCGGATTAGAGTGTATACTAAACCAGGGCTCTTCAACCGGGTCAGCCTAGGTCAGACCAGGGCAAACAATAACGTCCCGGCGCAGATCTGGGCAATTCTGAGCGACCCGCGAGAACATAAAACCTACTTTTGAATCTTGCTCCGTGGATTAAAACCATATGCTTTGAAAACTGAACAGGAAATTCTTTTACTTTGAAGCCTGTTCATTAACATGCCGCGATTACGCGCACCTCGCATGCGTAATCCAGATTCAAATAAAGTCAATATAGCAAAGTATGCTCTAACAATTAAAGTCACAAGAAAGTCACTCTTTCCGTATAGTTTAATTCATTCAAGCATTCTTTGTTGCTATTGTCACATTACACGTTACACAGTCTGTGCTTCAAATTGTTTCGTGATACCTTTCTAAATCCCTAATCCGTAAAACAAATCAATCAGTGCCCGTGATTACTATGAGTCATCATCAGGATAAATAACAGACACGCGAAAAAAAATAAGGCCGAAGCGGAGTTTCAAAGAAATGTTGATGACACCTTCGCCATATTTGAGAATGAATACCAGTGTGATTTGTTTCTGAGCAAATTGAATGGTCTGCACCCGTCACTGAAATTCACCATAGAAAAAGAGGGTAATAAATAATAATTCATTAGCGCATGTGGTGTATACAACCAAACCACTTCTGCCAAACTTCCGAAAGGATGAACTTCCTGCTTTAAATGCAACTAACGTCGTCTACGAATTTAAGTGCCACTGTGATAGTAGGTATGTGGGACGTACATCACAAAGATTGTTTGAACGGATAACGCAACACATTCCCAAATTGATTCGCTCAAAAACTTGCGCAAATGACCGTACGGAGTTCGCACGACAATGCAAATTAGCCCCAAAAACCGACTGTAATGACGATTACCAAGCATACGCTTCGGCAATTGGCCAACATTTAAGTTAGAACCCTTCTTGTGCTCAAAACTATAATGACCAAATGTTTACTGTCATTGCGCGAGGAAGATCCTTGTTTCATTTGAAAGCCTTACAATCAACAATCATCCAATTGACCAAGCCTATTTTTTGTAGACAAAAAGATTTTCTGTATAACTTACAAATTTCCCATTAGTGCGTTCCAATTCGTGTTTGTTATTGTTTAGTTTCAAATTGCTATGTTACTATAGCAGTGGCGGCTCGTCCTATAGGGCAACTGGGGCATTGCCCCACCTAAAATTCTGTTCAATAACAATTCTTTACCATTTATAGACGCACAGCAATCTATATATACCGAAATCACAGCGAAAATCGAATTCTCTCCTATGTTTTCGCTTTACGAATGCCTAGCCGGGGCATGCCCCGGTAGCGCTCATAATAAGCTTTCACTATCTATTCTCTCAAAGCCGCGCACAATAAAGAAATGGTGATTTACTCTCTCCTATTCATCAAATTACCGAGCAAGTGGGGCAACATAGGTCTGTTGCCCTTAAGGTGTGATGTAACAATCGTATCTATATCTGAACTCGGTTACCGTCATATGCGTTTAGTCGACGTTTGCTGGTATAGGTCGATTTTGATGGTATTTCACACTATGATAATTCTTGAAACTTGGTATGTCATGTCGTGATGGTGGTATTTAACACTGCCCCAAGTTTCAGGGTTTTTACTTAAAGTTTAGGGTAGTAATTCCGTTTCCGAAGTTGAGGTTGTGCTGATTCGTCATATATCGCAAACAGATTTTACTCAATAGCCGGTATTGGTATCCATTGATTTTGACGATGTTCCATACCGAGATCGGTCATGACATTTGGTACGGTAAGTCCTAATGTTAGTATCGAACGCTGTACCAAGTTTTAAGTTTGTCACTGAACTATGTTAGTGGTAATTTCGTTTCCTAAGTCGAGTGAGAGCTGACTCGTCATTTATCGCAAACAGATTTTACGCAAAGCCGGTATTGGTCTCTATTGATTTTAACGATGCTCCTTACCTGGATCCGCCATGAGCTTTTGTACGGTATGTCTTGATTTTAGTATCGAACGCTGTGCCAAGTCTCAAGGTTGGCACCCAATGATTAGGGCAGCAATTTCGTTATCAAGGCCGAGTATGGTAGAGATGTGCGCTGATCTGACACTTAGCCTACCTAACGCATTGCGGATTTCACGCAAAAGCCGGTGTATCTGTGTTAACGTTAACTGTGTTTAATACTGAGATAGGTGATGAGTAGGGCGGGTTTTTTTTTACCTAAAAAAAGGAAAATTTTGACCTAAAAATCAAAATTTTGACTTTTTTTGGCCCAAATAAACTGAATTTTGACCAAATTTTGACCTAACGTATGCAAATTAGGTGTTTTCCCACATTTCCCACAAAATTGTTCCACTTATCTTCATTTCTGGTTGGAACTGGCTGTCCTAACGAAGTAGTTTGGCCTGAAAAAATGTTTTTGGCTCAGAAACAGGCAACTTTTTACATGAAAAAACCAATATTTTAACGGAATCTGGCCCTATGAAGAATTCCAGTGGTTACAATATGTATTATGGAAGAAATAATTAAGACTTTTTGTAGTGCAACAAGAGATAGGCCACTTTCCTATATTCTTTGGTAGAAAATGCATGTCCTTACTAAGAAACTTGCCAAGGACGTCCGACACCGTGTTGCTTCATTCTGACAGTGTTGTCAACATCACAATTTTTCATCAAGCGCTTCTTAACATGAGAATGATGCAATGCCCAAGAAGTCTTTAGTTAGGATATTGCGGTACGTTGACCATAACACCGTGTCTACCTATTTGTTTTATTTGACGATTTATGATTCACAATGAGCAGACAATTAGCTGTTTACAACGGTAGGCCTATAAAATAGGCTACAAACTGTAAAATATCAAATAATAAGTTCACCGACAGTACAAAATCTACGATAAAAACGAAATACAGACGTCAAAAAATTTTTGACTTTTTGAAAAATTTTGACAAATTTTGACCTAACGCTACAATTTTGACAAAATTTTGACAAATTTTGACTTGTCAAAAAACAACCGCCCTAGTGATGAGATGATGGTATCATGAAACAGTTTACTAACATTCTCGGTTTGCATTCAAATATATACTTTTATTTTATGTTCTCCAATGTCAATTTCACCGTGAAATTGCGGCCTTCAGGCCATTTGCTTACAATTACAACCCCCTGTCAAGCGCGATAGCTGTTTCGTTTTCGATGGCGGCTAACAGCTGATCACTTGATCAGCCTGTTCCTCAGTAAATTTTACGCAAAATTCGGTGTTGGTCTGTTCGTATTAATTTTGACAGTGTACCATACCGAAAATGGCCATGAGGCTACTTCTCGATGATGTCATGTACACTTGTACAGTGTCATGTAAGTTTACGGCTTTTATCCACGCCCAGCAAACACAGTACAGACCAAAGATGTAGAAAAGCCGAGCCGATATAGTAGATATTAGATCTCGGCAGGTCGTAGAAAGGGGGATTTTGTGTCGACTCAATTCAACGTCTTTTCCATGTCCTTCAATAATGTAAATATTATGCAGATGCTACAGCCTTTAAACATGGTGAGTAGAATGTAGATCCTACGTTAGAAGAAGATCCTCCTGATATAATAACCTGTTTTCTATCACTATGGGCTTAACCTGATCACGGCTGCGTACACACACCACATTATTTACTACATATTAATCACATTTGTGATAATTTAATTTCAAACGAATTGGCAATAATGCCATTGTAAAAAATAAAACGAACAAACGAACGAATGTCTTTAGAAAGAAAGTGAAAACAGTCCTTATCATCAGGTTTCATCTTCTGATGAGCCAGTTAAATAACCAGCATGCGGCCTTTTTTCTCAACACCCTGCAGAAATAAAATGAAAATGATGATTAATAGCTAAGACATTCGTACTGCGAAAATGGCAGAGGTAGCGACTAACGAATGACTCCTACATTTTTTTCGCCCATACTTACTAAAATGGATTCGATTCTGAACTATTTCCACTCAAGTTTTCAAGTTTTATTATTATATTTTTTAATATTATATGACTAGAGAACTGACTTCAATCGTCACTTCTACTTGATTATCAAGATCAACGATGACTACTTCAGCACTCTTTGAAAACAGCCACTAACACAAAAAGAATTCTTGACTAAAATTTCTTCACATTCTGTCCAAAATGATCAATTCAACAATCCAAATGAATCAGTTATTTGGCAGCTAGTTGGAGAGATATATACTCAAGTCTAGAAAGTGGAATGATACTCTGCCTGGAAAGCTGAAGACCTAACAATATTGTGTACAGAGAACAAAACATTTGAGTGGCGGCACTGGTATAGACATTAATAAATTATTAGAATTGACAGCAAGATAACCAGCAAGACATTAAAATGAGAATTAGTGCAGTTTCTTAGGCTGTAGTGATACTCAGCCAGTAATTGACCTAGCAGAGAGCAAAACGTTGTAAATAAAGCGAGCGAAACCTCCGACAAATGATACGACAAAACATTAGAATCGACAGTCTCACTAGAAGCAGAATAACAATCATGAGGGGTTAGAGAACAGAAGCCCGGGAAGTGACCATCAGAAATTACTGCATACTGGCCGAACAAATCCATGACCACTAACAAATGGTCTTTCAATAGGCAATATTGATACCAAATGACACCACCCCTATTTCATAGCAACATTAAGCAAATACAGCGCTGGAGTCAACCTTATATAAGCCCTAACCAAACGCCCATTAGTTTTCCCACCTACTACTTCGCGGATGGAAATACGCATTAAAGCGAACGGACGCGACTTGTCACACTCTTGCTATTTCTGCTCCTTTTTTCTCTTCGTTCCTCTTCTCTGTCGCTTCCGCTTGAGGAGAGAAACAGTCGGCCGCGTTTACGGATCGTGAATTCCCGGTGGGTGATTCTTCCTCGAATGGTCAGCACCTTGAAAATTGAGAACAATGTGGTTGCAAAATGCATGACAATTTGAAAGTTACATCATTCTAATTATTCCAGTTATGGCCGTGAATCGTTACAAGTGCGGTAACCATAAGAATTATTACTATACTTCAACTACAAATACAATACATTGTATAAAATGATTACCAATTCTTTTACGTTGATCGAGTCCCAAATAGATGAAATATGTCAAAGAATTTGCTAAATTTTTGTATAATTTGACAGATTCCGAAATCTTCTCAAAGTGCACCTTTCAAAAATTTGATATCAAGACTCCCAACATTTTACAATTCGAAGTTGGATGGCTTTACCAATACAAGCAAACAGTTTGTATCGCAATTGACAATTATGTAGAGAACGCTGCGAGACATATGAGTAGGCCTACCCTAAAACGTTTCTCTCACATGGACATTAGGGCTCTTAAAATATGACTTATTTTCTCAAATCGTTCTGGCTACTTGATAATATTGTTAGGTTACCTAATTTAAGCCTAAACACAAAATTTGGTTCAATTCCAGCCAGTAACCGCTTTGCTACAGGAGAAGAAAGTTTCTATTTATTATATAAAAATAAATAGGTAATAAAAATTTGAAAATTTTCTGTTCACCCCATGAAAGTGTTAGGCTGTCTATAGAAACGATGTTCACCAAATTTGGTTCAATTCCAACCAGTGGAAGCGGAGATATTGCCGTCGAAAAATTTGGATTTGAATAAAATAGTATTTACGGTGACCGATTCTTTGTTTACTTATTTAAATTGTGCTCACCGTAAGTACTATTTTATTAAAATCCAAATTTTTCGACAGCAGTAACTCCGCTTCCACTGGTTGGAATTGAACCAAATTTGGTGAGCATCGTTTCTATAGACAGCCTAACACTTTCATGGGGTTAACAGAAAATCTTCAAATTTTTTATTATTCATTTTTATATAATAAATAGGAACTTTCTTCTCTTGTAGCAAAGCGGATACTGGCTGGATTTGAACCATATTTTGTTTGTAGGATTAAATTAGGTAACCTAACAATTTTATCAAGTAGCCAGTACGATTTGAGAAAAAAAGTCATTTTTGAAGAGCCCTACTGTTCATGACCGTCCACGTTTAGAGTTGCATCTCAAAGATGCTAAAATAAGCCTAAATATAATCCAAGCAATACGATCGTCCACTTTGACTGACTGAATTTCTAAAAACACCTTAATAGCTTCCACATCTTACGTTTATATATACTGTCTGCTATCGGCACAACAAAGTAGGCCTATTTAAAAATACCAAAACATTCAACATACCACATCTCTTGCAAAGGCTTTTGCTTTCATTCAATTTTCCATCAAACTTCTTTAAATCCTCCTTTGTGGTGAGTTGCTTTGGAATTCTTCTAGGATCAATTCCGATATTGTTTTATCATATACAATCTATGGCGGAATAAAAGTTTCGGATAAGTTCTAAAACGAACACAATTTTCCACACAAAAGTCAATTGCCACACGAAATGCCAAATGCTACGGTCTCATTTTACAAGGTATGGCGAGGAAACGTAGTGGTACGTTCCATTATAGCTAAACACCAATGAATTGCGGGTTCGAGCGTGACACGTCGACTCCATAATTCCTACCGAAGTGTTGGCCGTTTATCTAGGCTCCTCCTCGCCATCTGATTCGCCTAGCCATGTCTTAAAAAGCCTAGGAGTGGGCCGTGCTGTAAGTGGGCAGATGGTTGCCGATGCACCCGGCACTTGGTGAATTCGGCCGCACAAACTCGGCACTTGGTGAATTCGGCCCTCGGGAAATTTTGAAATGAAGTGTATTTACAGCTATTAATATGAATTATCAAACTAATAATAGTATTATCAAGTGATTCGTCAATCTTGTAAGGAGGTCAGGGCATCCGTAGATCGCGCAGTCACGGCGTGATTAGATCACGGATTGCGTAGCCACGGGAAATAACACAGCGCTCATATACCGACCACGCGCGGTCTGCTTGGAATCGATGGCGTGAGTCACGGGCCTGTGTCGTGTAAGTTTTGAGAAGATGGATCTTGGCGTTGTATGTGAGATCAAAACTGTGGAACATCAAGCGGCGCTTCTTCGTTTATCGATCACGACAAGCCAGTGTTCCTCATCAACAAATGTTTCGCATGATCACGTCAAAATAAATTATTTTTTGCCTTTGGAGAGACGATTCCACTCTGGGATTAGGGTGTCTAGATAACACGGTTGAAGGATCCCAAGATTACGAGATCTACCACGAGCCACGACACGTTTAAATTTCCTTTTTGATACTGTTCATTCATACTAAATGCATTTATAATGCGAAGGTGTTCTAGTGCCAATTCCTCCAAGGGCCGAGTTCACCAAGTGAAGAGCGTCGCGTTATTTCCCGCAATTACGCAATCTGTGATCTAATCACGCCGTGACTGTGTGATCTACGCATGCCCTGACCGCCGTACAACATTGACAACCACTCAAAGTGCCAAGTTCACCGGCAAACATTCCAGTAACCAATCATGGTGACCGGTACCGCTACGAGATCTACCACGGCCGAATTCACCAAGTGCCGAGTTTGTGCGGCCGAATTCACCAAGTGCCGAGTTCACTGGTAATCGGGCAGATACGGAATAATAATAATAAGAACCGGCCTTGTGTAAAATGACCAGTGTAGTCGAACCACCACCATGAACACCACAAACAAACAAATAAACATCTAACAAGGAAAAGAAATTACCTTTGCAGCCTTTGACAAACACAGTTACCATTGAAACCAGCAATTAAGGTCTTATTCGAAAGCAGAATAACAACTGTTTTAGTGGACATATCAAATCAAATGTTGGAAAGTTCATGTAAAATAGCCCAAAATATTATCTTACTGTGACCATATTCCATCAATATGGTCTGGCTAGCCAAATTCTCTGGCCAACATAATCAAGCTGCGTTTGGTTTCAACGATTAATAATCTTGTCACTGGATTCGAGGTATAATTGCACTCAAATATCAAATTTTGCTCCATTAATCAACATCAAGTTGAAAATTTCCATTCTTGCACCAACTTTTATAAAATCATGAATCAGTGTTCTACAGGAATGTATCTATATGACTTATATACCTAGAAAATTCAAGCATAAATATTATGATATACCGTAGGTATAGGTACCGGTAATTCAGATGTTTGAAGCGAATTATAGTGGTCTAATTTCACTAAATTAGAGCGAAATGCCAGCAATATAATTGTAATCTAATTCGGAAAAACGGTTTAGCTCTAATTCTAACCTGGAAAAGCTGAAACTTTTCTATAGTTGTCTACACCTGTTTTGCAGAAAGTCAAACAGCTCTAGGCGTCATATACTACAGGCAATTCGAAATACCCCATAAGCTATATGCTACTGCATATATACCTTTAACCCGCTACCTCAGTCAGTCACAATTCCTATATATTTACGGCATTTACCATACAGAAAGAGCGAACTATGCCTGGCTGCGACCTGTTGCGCTTCAAATCTTTGTATGGCGCGATGACGTAAAATTTGAATCGCCGAAATATTCTAGAAGTCACGCATCGATAATCATATTCCTAAACGTACAACATATCACTTATTTAGTTATTCTCTGAATAAAACTATTAACCATACTCGTTGACCATGCGAGATTACCGAAAGAGCGAATATATATATAATGAAGATCATATATATCAGAGGAAAACAAAACTATTCGACCTTAGAGCAACAACACGAATATACAACACCGGTGACATCCTCACGCAATAAAACGAAGAGAGAACATTGTTTTCTAATGGATAGAACGAAGCTACCGCATGAGATCGAACAAAACCGGATAGAATTCATCGTGATTGAATGTACCGACAAAGTCATCCTTTCTACGTATTTTAGTCGTACCCGCGAGAGATAGAAAATTTGCATTATTAGGTTAACTACCGGATATAACGAAGCCTAATGCATGAGATGGAACAACACCGAGTATGAATTTATTCTGATTGAATATAACCACAAGACCATCCTACTACTTATTTTAGACATTCCCTCGACACTTAGAAAATCAGAACCTAATCGAGATGATCCCGGATGATCCTTTTACGGTTTTGTGTTTGCTGGGCGTATTTATTCGGTAATATATTTTCCAAAGGCGATTTCGCAGCAGACATATAGACAGTAAGCCGTATGTGTCGTGTTACAGTCTCCAGTTTCAAGGCCAAAATCTCCTATGGTGTACCCAGACCGAATTTCCGAGGCTGCTATCCTTAATAGTTCTTCAGAATGATGTTTTGGATTCAATATGACAGGCCCAATCTATGAGATAACAATTGCGTATGTGTCCGAACTCGTTGACCTTTCCAGTTAGGCTTACGCATTCTCTCGAGTTATAGTCATTTCCATTTCTGCAGATAATTAGTCAGGTCAAGTGCGAACATGAACCGTGTTGAATCTTTGTTCCGTACGCCGTTTACGCAGTTCCCACACTTCAAGTCACAACTCACCGGCAGACTTCTCGCGGCAAAATCACTGTTGTCGGGAAATTCATGTTACCGTACCATCATTAAGTTACTTGTTTAAGTTGGAAAACGCCATTGTGACGTCATCTTGATAAAAAGTCGCTTGCAGCCCTTGCCCCACCAACCGATATTGTCACGAGCCGCCACTGTACTATAGTACCGTACCGTACACTTCAAAGTTTGTTATACGGCCGTAAACCAAACTTTACGCTGATTGGTCGAGAGACAATAATGGCAATAGAAACGGCGCAGCAACGGAGGACGCTGCATTTACCTAAGCCTAGTTGGCACTGCGATGTATTCCTATAGCCGTGTGGACTGTATAAAAAACGACAAGATTACAGTTAAATGTTTATTTCTTCATCAATAATGGAATTAGGAAAGGAAATACAATATTTAGTAACATATACTCAAATAGAATGTCGCGAAATACTGCTGTGTTTATAAATGTAGTGCAACTAATGGCAATGAACTGAGGAAGAACAGATCTTTCCACTAATATCCTTCCAACGCAAAGGAAAGGAAGGCTTGGGAATGCAGAGCAAGAAGGCGGGACTTCAAGCCTACTTCGACAAGCTTCATTTGCTCCTACCACTTCCACGCCGTGTCATTAACTGTCTTTCCTCCGATGTTGTGGATGCTGCACATACAAATCCTGTCATTGATGATCCGGATCTAGAATCCTCATCGTGTAGCCTTGAAATGGAATCTTCAAAGCCATCACCTAAATCTTAGAGTTGGAAGCCAACAAAGTTTTAGTCATATACGGATTATAGCTACCATGCCAACAGGACATCGCCAGAACAGAGAGAATGTACAGAATTGGGTAAATACAGGGCTCTTCGACTCACAAGTAGCAATTTTGGTAGGGTTTAGGACTGCTTTGAGGGGAACAAGACAGCAGGTACTCCATATTCGTCATCTATTTTCAAATCACTTCAAGGACAGTGCTGTATGAACACTAGGGTTATGACTAGAAAAAAAATTCAAAATTTTGTGTGTCCTGTAGTCACAAACCATGAACTTTTGTGTCCTGATTTCAAAATTAACAAAAGTTAAGACTGGTTAAACAAAAACTTCCCGCACAAAAATTTTCCAGTTTTCACTGTATGAAGGATAGGCAATTTTTGTAGATACAGACTATATAATATATATACCGACTTATTTGAATTTAACTGACACAATTCCAATTGCGAAGATTTAAAATAGTATATTGGTAAATTGTGATGGCCCAGATTGAATTTATCCGATCGTTTTCTTGCTTACATACTGAATTAAATAATTATTAAATAATTATTAATTTCGATTTTAGATGTAGACTATATATATCGTATAATTGCAATTTGTCTGACACAAATCTAACTACTGTTCGAAAAGGCGAAAGTAGAACAACTCAAGCTATTTTCAGCGGTCTAGAAAACCGATTCGAGGAATATGATGAAAATTTGAAAATGCCATATCATATGTGACTCAGTATCTGGTGATACTGGGTGGCGGAATGTCGTTGTGTAACTGCAAATTGCAATGATGAGCAAGGGTTTTTATAAATCACACTACATTGGTTGCCAACATAATAATATCGATTCTTAAAGCATATGTCAGAGTTTTTCAATCCAACATCCTCAACAAATCTAACTCTCAGCTACAAATTTAGCTTACACTTAACTGGTGTCCAGATGTAGCCTTTCTAGTTTATTTCATGTTCAAGTATAACAATGGCTGTAAAGATGTTCAAATAAATGCTCTGAAGCTTTGAAAATGTGCTTATGTATATCCAGCTTTTTTTAAATATCGGCTGAATGTATTGGGGTTCTCGGCCATAGTGTGAGATATCGGTATCGACCAAGAAATTCAATATGGGTCGGGCTCTAGAGTATACCAAAGTTTATTTGCTGCTATCTTTGCGCTCGAATGTCCTGCAGCGATAACGTGCCTAAAAATCCCATTGCAAGTCGGATATGTCAGTTGTAGATGTCCCTGGCACTAACATAATCACAGAAAGGGAAGTCAATTTGATGGATGAACTGTACCAGGAGTGCAAAAGGACATATATATGAAGATTAAATTTGTAGCAAAGAACACCTTTGGATTGTAAATTTTTTCTATGTTTGGACCAGTGTCAAAAATTGAAGTTAATTTGTGCGGGACATTTTTTTCGATTTGAACAAAATGATTATATTTTTTATTAATTTCTACCAAAATGTTCATTAATTCCTGCTACAGGCAAAAAAAATTTTTCTGGTCATAACCCTAATGAACACTGAACATGGATTCAATATTGTGGCGGTTAGCACGAAGCATGATCTTGTTCTTTTTCCATGTGGATGTATCGGTGCTTCACCTGATAGAGTGATTCTACCTGAGCAGACCGCATGGGCAGTAGGTGTGCTTGAGGTAAAGTGCCCCTGGAAATATCGTAACAACAGTCGATGAGCTCATGAAATTCGATCTTGAACAGATATCAATTTTTTACTGCTGCTGGGTAATTACAAGTAAATCACACTTATTGGCATCAAATTCAGGCCCAAATGTATGCCACAAATATTGCCTGTGCACATTTTGTTGTTTGGACTACAAAGGATATGCGGATTTGCAGAGTATCAAGAGACCCTGACTGGAAACAAAACATTCCAAAAGTCTTCGAGTTGAATAAATATTTTACTGCAATGGATGTTGTATTGAAAGCTATCATTAGCATTCCTTGATGTTTTTGTTGAAAAGACGGGTGCTAATTTTGTTACATCGGTTTACCGTAAGCCTATTCAGTGGGCAATACATTTCGTGGGAGTCTTTCTGTCCAGTCAAACGTAAAGTCAATTTGATAAGAACTCTGGTGCACGGGGCTCTGATGATTTGTAGTAGCGTCAAACTTGATTCTGAATTGGAGTACATTCGGTCAATCTTTCAGTCTAATGGTTATCCTGATCATACCATTAAAATGACCATGGATCGTAAAGTCAAAGATTTCAGAAAAGTTAAACATTGTTTTTCACAAGTAGAACCGCAGATAATCTTCATGACGAAATCTCTGATGCGTGCAACGCAAGAGGATGTGCTACCTGCGAAAAATCAACGCAATATAATATATGAATACACGTGCCGATGTGATAGTCGGTATGTAGGTCGCACGTCTCAGCGCTTGCAGCAAAGAATTCGCCAGCAAGTTTCCACGGCAAATTAGAATAACTATAATGTTTCTCCAACTCCATCATCGGAGTCTAGTGACACGCTGCGTGATTAATGATCAAGTTACTGCTTGTAATTCGGCTATCGGACAGCATCTCTTATCCCATCCAGAACGTGCTGATCATTGCAATGACAGTCAGTTTTCTATAGTTGCTCGTGGCCGGTCTCTTTTTCATTTGAAGGTCCTGGAATCCACGATCATAAAGCTGCGAAAGCCGATTCTCTGTCGCCAGAAGGAACACGCCTCTACACTCTTGGATTATTACATTAATGTGGTGTGTTGTTGCTCTCGGTTATTTATAACCGAATATGTAGGCTACTCGTTAACGTTTGTTTTGTATCGTTACTAGGCCTACCGTATCTTACCAGTGTACTAGTTGTTTGTTTTCGTTATTATTACGTCATACGGACAAAATAGTTCCTATATTTCAAATTTGATTCACCCTATCACTATAGAAATTAAACATGGAACGGCAACGACTGATTTTGCAGCTTCGTTTCGCTTCGCTGAGGCTGGAGTGGAAAATTGTTTTGCGTAAGCGACTGTAGGATTTCTGGCAATCCAAAAGCTATCTTCCCGAGCGCAGAAATTACTGAATCCGGTCTTGATCGAAAGCTACTGTTGCACCGTTTCCGAAAATATAAATTAAAATATTGATCAGGCACTGATCCACCTAGAATCTGTCCTCCAAGTCTGAAATATCGGCATTCAGAACAATCGGGTAACCGCAACACAATGGCCATAACAATGATCCGTTGCGACTCTCTGATTGTTCGAACAATGCCGATATTTCAAACTTGGAGGACGGATTCTAGGTGGATCAGTGCCTGATCATTATTTTAATTTATATTTTCGGAATCGGTGCAACAATAGCTTTCGATCAAAACCAGATTCAATAATTTCTGCGTTCGGAAAGATAGCTTTTGGATTGCCAGAAATCCTACTGTCGCTTACGCAAAACAATTCTCCACTCCAGCCTCGGCGAAGCGGAACGAAGCTGCAAAATCGGTCGTTGCCGTTCCATGTTTAATTTCTATACTATCACTGACGTTCGCTACTGATGAGCAGGGCATGGTATGGTATGGTATGGTATGGAAGGGGAATCTTCCATACTCCATGCCCGCCGAATCGTTCCATACCATACTTAACAATTTTCCATACCATAGCAACATTCTTCCATACCATATTTGATACTTTTTCGATACTTTCGCATCTTGCCCAAGCTCTGATACCCAAGCTCTGCTCACTATTTTTGATATGTGGAAATGTTGCGGCGTTTTTATTCGAATTATCTTAGATAAAATTATCTATTTAAAGAGCCCTGATAAAACCATTGATATCCCCAGTTACTTTATATCACATGTGGTCAGCCTAATCACAACAGAATCTCATGACATGTAAATCTAGTGTGGTTACGCACTGCCTGCAGTAACATCATTTACAAAATTACATAAACCAAAGGTATTTTGAAATTAGAAGATTGGTTTCCAACCTTTTTTTCTTTATCCCTTCAACCTGAAATCTATATTTCCACCCTTTAAAATTGTTTCCTCCAATAAAATTAGGTAAGAATTGTTTTATAAAGACTTCATTGGTGAATATTAAGACCCCCAGAATCGGGCGGCACGCAATGAAATTAATGAGCAGTGAACTGGTAACCGTAAATGCAATGTTGCGCCTCCGTCAAATGTATGTGTAAGCCGACAGAAAAATGGGAAAATTTTGAAATATTTCTAAATGTAGCGAGGTAGCATCAATTTACAGGTGTAAATGCCAAATAATGCATTGGCCGGATGAACTGTCTGCTGTTGAAGAACTAATGTTTATGGTAGATATAAGCCGCCATCAGCTACACTTTCGCACGCTACAGTGTGTAGCAGTGTTGGGATCAAGTCACCACCTTCGAGTCACGAGTCATCTCGAGTCATTGCAAATTTTGACTCGAGTCAAGTCAAGTCAATCGATTTTCAAAGGTGACTCGAGTCAAGTCAAGTCACTCGTTTTTTTAAGGTGACTCGAGTCAAGTCGAGTCAAGTCAAGTCAAGTCAAGTCACGAGTCAAGTCACAATTCAAGTCAAATTGAATTTTCGAAGTATGAGTGATGATTCAAAGTCATTTCATTTTGCTAGCTGTGTGAAAGACAGATTAATTAATCATTTATCCTGATCAAATAACGAATATCTAGTTAAATATACATGCAAAAAGACGGTGTATCCGTCATGCACACGTAGAACTGCTAATAAAGTATATGTGAGTAACTGTACAGCTACATACTATACAGTCAGTTCTTATCAGCCAAAATATAGGACCTAATACGAAGCTTCGAGAAGTTGAAACAAATTGATATGGTACAATAGCCTACACTACCCATCTACACATCCGTGAGAATATAAACGCACACAATACATTCGTTCGATTTAAATCATACAAGAGGATTGGTAAATCTGAGCAATGGGCAACGTAAGCATTGAGCAGTCTAAGAAACAGAGACACATTGCTATTTAGATTAATTTTCTAATTTGCTGTTAATTTATTTGTGATCTACCAATGGAGGAACCTTGTAATGTACAATCAGTGAATGACTGGTTGCTCTCACAAGTGACACCGGCGCATCTCGAACAATCCGAACATACACAAGATACAGTGATTTATTCGACACCGCTTACTTAATGACTTGAAATTGACTCGTAAATTTTTCTCCCAGTCACGTGTCAATGCACATTTTTGAAGCTCCGAGTCAAGTCAAGTCATTTTTCCAAAGTGACTCGAGTCAAGTCAAGTCATACGAAAAAGTTGACTCGAGTCTGACTCGAGTCATCCCAACAGTGGTGTGTAGTAGTGTTGGAGGCCGGCATATCGTAACGTCGCTCCGAGACAAGCTACATATTTTTGAATTACAATGATGCTTATTCAAATAGATATTGCGTGATGATCATCCTACCAAAGCGCAGAAAATTATTTCCTGTTCAACAAATATTCATGTAACTTCTACGTTCTCAGAGTCTACGGATTTAAAACTCCCTTGGTAGTTTACGGACCAGAGGTTGCCATAAGCGAAATACAGGTTGTAACGCGACAGCGGTCGAATATCATTCATTCTATGATATTTTGATTGGAATAATTATCCTTAATATCATATTCCTTCTCATTCGCGTTGCGCAACTTTGTTGTCTTCAAATAGATGTCGATGACCGGGGTGTGTGTGTCATGAATCGCAATTTGAGATATGAACGAGCATAGACACTAGACAGTGATCGATTTTCTGAGCTATGCAATCAATTTGTCAAATCGAAAGTAGGATAATTATCATGGTTCTGACAAAACTGTCAAAGTATGGAAAAAGTATGGAAGTATATGTAAAAGACATTCCATACCATACTTGGGAAAGTTCCTTACCATACCATACTTGCACATTTCCATATTCCATACCGAAATTCCGTTCCATACCATACCATACCATACTTCCATACCATACCATACCTTACCATGACCCTGCTGATGAGAGTCAGTCGAAAAGTTTTTCGCGAATTAATTAACAATATGAAGTTATTGTTTCGCGTCCGACAATTATCAACGAAAAACTCAAATAACTCTGCTTCTACTAGTCGGAATTGAGTCAAATTTGTTTTGCATCGTCTTTGAAGACAGCTCAACAATTTCACGGGGTTGACAGAAAAATTTGAATTTTATTTTTAAATTTTCCCTAATAAATCAAAATTTTTAATTGGATCTGCGGAGTCTTATACTTGTTAGAATTGAACCAAATTTGGCGTGCAGCGTTTTTTATGGTAACCTGGCGACCATTTAATCAAGGAATTACTGGAATCCTGAAAAGAAAGTTATTTTTGAACAGCACTATTGATCAGCGTAAGCGCCGCTTGTCTAAATCAGTGGTTCTCAACCTCCGGTCCGCGACGACTTTCCAGCCGGTCCGCGAGGTATTTTGCAATTTTATAACTAATTTTGCGCGGTTTAGCGCCACTAAATGTCTTCAAAGTCTTGATTATTAGGCGTCCTTCCACCCAAGAAATACTCATGAATTATTGAAATAGGCATTTCGGCGTCCAGTCATACCCCATCACGACGCACCATCACATAATGAAGTTTCGGCTAACATAGAAATCCGCTAAGACTCTGTGTGAACGCGAACGTGAGCCGGTGACGGTGACCTCATATTGCAAATTCCAACCTTACATATTTCAATGTACAGCGACAACTGAGGCCACATTATGCCACAATGCTGAAGTACATGCTGACTTTTTAGTCACCAAATATATTAACTGGAGCAATCAAATGCTATAATATTCCCATAAAATCAATCTTCAATCACTTTGCCAATAATTTCGACGAGGTCTTGCAAGGGAATACAAGCTTACGCCTTAACGATATGTGCCAGACTAGACAATGTATTCGGCGTCTGACTATTGATATATTGATATTGAGCTGAGTGTAAAACGGGTTTGTATACTTGCTTCCGACATTACCCCATCAACACGTTATGCAGTGGCCAGCACCCCAATCGCACGGATTTGGTTTTTATGATACAATAAACATATAAAATCAAGATGGATACCCAACGCTTGTTAGATTTTTTGCAGTAGCAGCGATGTATTCTTTATATAAATTTTATTGATTGGTGGAATGAAGAATAATTCGCTATCCACCTACAGCGTATTTCGCTCTTGATGTTGTGCAATTGCGGGTCAAGCTCAAAGTAGAGAGTCACTAATATCCACAAACGGAAAGCTGGATATTTCGAGCAAACTATTGTAACAAAGCAAGTAAAATATTTAAAATTAGCCAGTTGCATGCTCGATTAGTGTTGATTTTTTATATTACCAGCGTCATGCATAGTGGCCCTAAGTTGAAAAGCAAAGAATTTCAACCAATGACGTTAAAGATGTGAAAAATTGTAATATATGAAAAAGGTTCACAGTGTAGAACCTACGAAGGTTCGTTTGTGAACGTGAACCTCTAAATTTTTGAGGTGGACACACAGACCGCGAACGTTAATCTTACGTTCACACCATCCCTAATTCATGGTATATCCACAGTAACCTACAACTGATGGTAGTGGGCAATGAGCAAGGTAGCACAAGGTGCTTGGTTTGACTCCGAAACGCTTGTTCTCTCGATATTGTCGAAGAGAATATTGATATTCGAGTTAGCGTGGTCGGTTAAATCCATGACCTTCGGTGCGAAAGACTGTAAACGACTCTCGGCGTTAGCAGGTTTATCTTGGTAAGGCAATTTTACCTCGACTCAACAGACTTACCACGGTAAAATCTGATAGATGCCATCATGAACATAATTAATTACGATCAAAATCCTCAAAATGTCACTCTCTAGCACCATGTACTTGCATAAAACAGTTGCATACGGCACGCTTTGAGTTGATTTCCATTTTTGAAAGTCCACCGGTCCGCCGAATATTTTTTGAAATTTTACCGGTCCGCGAGGTGAAAAAGGTTGAGGACCACTGGTCTAAATCATATGAAATACAGTATGGTAGCGGCCTACGTATAATTTGGTGGATTATTACCTCGTTTCAATTAGGAATCTTGCCACAATCAATCACAGGTGTTAGTATGGAGTTAGCCAGTTCGAATGGCAACTATCACGGAGAGTTTGTGCTAACAGAATAAGAGTGAATCACAGCATTACCATGATTTCAATCAGCGCGTCGGGATGATGATACATTGGAGATGTCTTACCATAGATATGAACAGGAAAATGACTACAGAACTATAACATCTAGTTTGATGCATCGGTGAATGAGCCTCATTAAGATGAAACCGCGAGTCCGTTGCCAAGTAATTTCCTAACACAACTACACTTTTCAGGAAGCTGAGAAACACCGCAGAGATATTTCGTCCGATTTGCTATGGGGATTCTGCAGAAAAAGTATACGGAAAATCCTGCCTGCGCATGTCGTTATTACCATCCGATCAAGATTCACATCCGGTAGTTTCAAAGGATTTCAATTTGAAATGCTTCATTCTTCATTGTGAATCAATAGTTTTATTGAAAATAATAAATGCAACACAACTAATCCATCAACACTGCTACTGTATCAGGGCGAGAAATATATCGGGTCTCGTGTCCAGCAATAACATCGTCCCGGCTAACTTTGACGATGCCGCTACTCAAATAAACTCCGCCATTCCTGGTCTTATTTTAATGAGTGCATCAAATTCTTCATTGCGGTAATCTAGAGCAGGCAGCAAAATATCACGAAGTGTTATAACACGGCCAGATTGAAGGCAGTATTCCAGGCATTGCATTCTTAAGTATCATTAAATAAAGGATTGACTACTAACTGCATCCTACAATAATGCGTATGGCTTGTGAATATGGTGAAATCTGATGAAGGTTGTTTTGATCAGTTAACACCGTACTTAACTTTTCGACTGTTATGGTGTTACGACACACTGAAAACTAATGTATTTTTACGACAACGCAACTGCTACCTTCAACACGTAAAGACGTGCTTCCTGCACTTCAACTAAGTGACGTAGTGTACGAATTTATGGGCCATTTTGATTGTGGTTGCGTAGGAAGAACATCAAAGCGCTTGCAGGAACGCATAAACCAGCATGTCCCTAGATTTATCAGAACACGTGCATCACGCTTGGTGAAAAGCTCGCCCTTATGACTCATCCACTTAAGCATGCCGCAGCCTTGAGCATCTGCTGGATAATCCCGCCTGTGCAAAAAAATTATCGAGACGACAGATGTCGTGTCATCGGGAGGGGCCGCTCACACTTTCATCTGTGTGCCTTGGAGTCGACCTTTATCAAACTACATCAGCCCAAGCTTTGTCAACAAAAGGAGTTCGTGAACCATCTTAAAATAGTACATTGAACGCTCTCTTATTTGAGATCTCATTTCATGCTGGGACGTCATATTTCTAGATACGATTGTTGATATACGATGTTCTTTCAAATTCTCTACTAGTTGCTGACGATTACCCCTGACGAGTCTCAGCCGAAAATATTCGGGTTCACTTCAATATGAATATACTATTTCATTGTATATTGAAGTTCTGTTCCTCCAAGAAGCTTTATGATGAAAATATTGATAAAATGCGTAGTAAGAATATAATTCGTGCAGCAGCTTGATGAAACTTTTCCTCATATATTTCATCATGATATTAATTTGTTTCATTCTTACCATAGCATGTTTTGATTTTATGGCTGTGGCGCAGTAGCCCAACCTCGGGCGCCAATGCATTTTGGAAGATTTCGGTATAGCTAAACATCCCAGAAAATCTAAACGGAAATGGCTGAATTCGGATAACATTTGTAATTTTAGATTGACAACTGGAACTTGCAGTGCTGTACTTGGAAACACGGATTCGTGAATGTGTTAGATAGATTTGTCCTCTATGTGTGCAGTAAGCTACAGATAATTCATACCATCGGCCTCATAATGAGTTGTCCAAAGTAATCTAAATTGCGAAAAGTTGAAAATGAATTCTGTGCTATCAATAAAGAACCGGCTGAACAGTAGTTCTGTTCCGGAGTCAAGATAACGCAATGTATATGTGACTTGCCATATAATAAAATCGTTGCTGTAATTTCAAACACCACTTGAAACCGAATATCCTAATTATAGGCACACTTTATCAAATTATAAGGTGCAAAATAGATCAACCGAATTAATGTGTTTGAGACAACTGTAATAATGTTGATGTAGTCTTCGGAAAAAGAGTTTAACTCAGTGACCTAAACCATTTGCTGAAGCGTATTTAAAGGTAACATGGTTATGGCGCTGTCAGCATTGTGTGTTCTGAAGCAAATCAGCAAATCTATGAGCCGATCGCTGATCACAAATTCAAATTTTTATCCTGTTGTAAAAGTCGGCACAACCGACTTCCATCCCTAATTTTGACAAATTGATTATTGGGGATGGCCAGCCTATACAATATCATTAAACTTTTCTGACGCGTGTGCGTTATCATCAAATCAATATTTGGTTTGTTTCAAATATATGTTATGTAATCAAATAAGAAAATGTGTGTTGACTTAATATCCCGTGACTCTGGAGCGGCCCGCGAATGGATTCATATGTTGAATGCGGCCCTTGAGCTAAAAAGTTTGCCCACCTCTGCTCTAACCACTTTATTTGCGGTCAATCTATTTGTGACTTACCGACAGAGGCTCGGTAAAACCATATGTGCGCAATCGTTGACTGACTGGATACTCGCACAGATCGTATCAGCGTGTCGAGAACATGTACGGTCCGTACAGGTACAGCCATTTAGTCGACACCGATTACTTAATGACATGTAATTGACTCGAAAATACTGCTTCGAGTAGTCACAAGTGGATCGTTATTTTTGAGACGCCGAGTGATAAGGTTGTGGGATGATCATGACATTCGGAAAAGCGTTATTTCCAGTAACGTTCGTAGCTTTGTGCTATATGTTTCGTATGCTGCGTATGTTTCAAGGCTTCCACCAGTGGAAAACCGTGTCGAAACTATAGTTCTCGTTGATAAATTAACTTTCAGTGGCGAGGAGCGTATAATTTCAGTACTCGAAAAAATCGTCTTTTACTACTCGGCTCGAATCATTAAAATTACTACTCGATTCAGATGCGAGTTCTCGATTCATTGTGCCAAGCCCCACTCATAAGTGATCCGCTCTTGAAAACCTTCGACGAATCGTGATATGTAGGGGAGATGTGGTACCGATGAGACACTGGGACCGAAAATACTTGAAAAATTCTCTGTGATAATCCCATGATTACAGTACGCGACTTTGTCTACAATGGCATGCTGACAGAATCTTTCCTTACATGCAAAAAACTTCGACCTGCGTGATTTATGGGGTCGGTGACAAATAATTTACGTTTTAGGGGGTTCTAAGTAAATTTGGATCAACATATACATTTTTCTATATCACCTTCCAGACTAACAAACTCGCAATAATTTGTGATGTGAATTATAGGGCTTGTATCAGGGTATATAATGGCACATATTTTTTGAATCAATACCATCCTCCAGTGGACTATTTTCAATTCAATTACAATATTTTTAGGGTGGCAGACCTATGGTACCACAGCCAAATCAAGCAAAATAGTTGGACCAACTAATCACTTAACAACAGAAACACGCCTACATATATGGAGGCTGTAAATCATAGTTACCTGGGGTGTTTTATCACTATTACGAGGTATTTGAAAGTCAAAATGTCGATTTTCCGGTGATATGTATGTGGCAATAATTTTGTAAGTTTCGGCGGAAATCAAAACGTGATTGTATCCCAACATTTGAGTTGATATAATCTATTTTTTCCCGTAGGTGGCGACGAAACATTCTTCATTGGCATGCTGTACCTTAGATTATAGTAAACAACACAACACAACAAGTTGAAACATTTGAGTTTTGGGCGTATGTCTCTTAGGTATCAGGGTCGTGCGCCATTGAACCCACCGGGTGGGGACCGATGATACGTTCAAGCAACAAATTTTAAACGTTTATAAATATTTTTTGAAAAAAGGTATATCAATGTAAATGTCCGCGATAGTTAGAGCTTGCATCAAAGTGCTGAGACAGCAAAAGATCCGCTATTCTCGGCTGAAGATTTGAGGGCCAGAGATCATTTTGCAATTTTTGATCCATCGGTACCACATCTCCCCCAAACCATTTTAGAAACATATGAACAACCCTAATGAACTGTGTCATATGTCTACAGCAGGGGTCGGCAACCTTTTGCTAGTCGCGGGCCAAATTTCGGGAGTACAACTTTTTGGCGGGCCGGAATTTTTCTTAGTACTATATTTTACGCTCACTTCGGTATATTATCCTACATTGCTGCAATCTCAATCATACCAATCAGAAGACACATGTATTTACACTTCATCAACACAGAATAATTGTGACAATTGACGCAGCTTGCCTGGTGAAAGGTTTTCAACTTCTGGTAACAAGTCAGATGAAACAAGAATCAGACCCTATTCAAAATGGACGTCCGAAATACGTGATCTTAGCTTGCTCTTCGTGAATTTCATTGTTCAAAACTATTGTTCACATGCGTACGTGCTTCCAAAAATCGATGCAATTTCTTTTGCATTGCTGGTAAAGCTGGGATAAAGACCAATTTCAAGAACGTACTCTTCGTCAAAGCCATGCAGCGATATGCTCTTTGTATGAAATTTGTCATTCAATTCAACTGCATCGCATTTCAGAAAGGCCCATTTGAAATTTTCAGGCAATGGTATTGGCGTCCACATTAAACAGAGTACTGAATAGTCAGAATTCATTTTGTAGAGAAGGAATGTCGGAAAAGCGGGTGAATATTCAGTAGTTAAATTTCGTATCACAGTTACAAATGTAGTGTTGGTACTAGGCTTTCTCTCCTCCAGTATAGGAAAGTGAGCATAATTTTCTTTGTACTGTTGACATTTCCAGAGTCACAGATTTGTTTTGAATGCGCCTCAACATCTCATGTATTTAGTTGTCTTCCCCCTGAAGTTGCAAATTCAACTTGTTCAGATGTGACATTAAGTGTACCAGGAAAGCAAGATGAGATACCCATTTTCGATTACAAGATTATGAGTCGGCGATATTTGGAAAGCTGCTATTTCATTTCTCAGTTCATACACTCGTGTAAGCATAGCTGCTCGACTTAATGAGTGAACATGACAGATATAGACCTACATGACATCGCCACATTCATTCTCTGCTTCTAGTAATATCTGGCGTAACTGATTCAGTTAATGAGACAAAAATTATATTAACAGTTTTCACCATTGTGGCCAAAACACTATTCAGGTTTTTTGTCTTGGCACACAATGCCTTCTGGAAAATTAAACTATAGACAGGCTAACTAACATACGGAGGCTAGTTATCTATAATTGAACAGTTTGAGATTCCGTCATTGCGTCTGAGATGTTCCAAGCGTTTTTGAAGCAAAGGAAGAACACCTTTATTGTCACACCCCGTTAGAGTGGTCAACCCTTTAAAGTATGGAACACCTTCGGTTGCGAGATACACCCGATTGATAAGCACTGATCCAGTCTAGTCTATCTCCATCTCCTACTTCAACCACCTTCGTTGCATGGCGTAACAATAGACTAATACGATGTAGGCTACTATTATATCGTAGGCTTACCATATTTTGCAAATCAAAAAAAGAGGACACTTTTTCATAAATTTCCAACTTTCAAAATCGGAGTAGAATTCTCAAAAACCGGTTAATTTTTCCCACTTTGTGACTGGTTAACTAAAAAAAAAAAAAAAAAAAGGTCATCTCTTAATACCGTTTTTCTCCCCACATTGCCAGGTGGATGACTAAAAAAAAAAAAAAAAAAGGTCATTATTTTGCTCAGAGCTAAAATCACCGTTTTTCACCCGTCGGAGCTTCACGTCTGTGCTAATATGTGGCATATCACTCGCAATTTGCTCTAAATCTGCTCTAAATCTCAAAAAAGAGGACAAAAGGGCGTCCTCCGAGAACACTTTCAAAAAAGTCAAAAAAGAGGACAAATCCTCTTAAAAGAGGACGTATGGTAAGCCTATTATATCGTAGCAATGCCGCACTTTTTCATGCAGCGCTGCACTGCAGATTGAAACTCATTATGAAACGGCGGGCCGGACGATTTCGCTTGGCGGGCCGTAGGTTGCCGACCCTTGGTCTACAGGCTACATATCCGCATAGCTTTTGATATAAATTTTAGCTGATTTTTAAAGTCCGTTGCAAAATACTTTTGCTACAAATATACACCCGATTGAACTTATAGTAAGGGAAACTTATGACAATCTGTGAACTATATTGTTACCAAACAATTTCTTTACC
Organism: Botryllus schlosseri; assembly: GCF_051294905.1. Lineage (NCBI taxonomy): Eukaryota > Metazoa > Chordata > Ascidiacea > Stolidobranchia > Styelidae > Botryllus > Botryllus schlosseri. Next base: position 33,972,562 of record NC_137237.1, on the reverse strand, counting down.
AATATGTTTGTTAAGGTGTGTAATAACATGTGTTAAAATGTTGAAGTTTAACTCTTATGGGAAACCCCCCCAAAAAGCTGTTAAATTTGACGAATTAAAAACAAAATTAAAAAAGATTAAAAAATCTTTATCGCCCATAAGTAACTTAGGACGTGTTTAATAATGGTTTTCCATGATTCTCAATTAATTGTTAGCACTTATAATTCACTACAGGCTCTGCTTTGTGAAAAACGCCACACCCACTTTTATATTCATGCACAAAATCGCCTTTATTTCGCATAGCTATGTTCACTGAAGAGGTAGCCTATTTCACATGCACAATATCAGACATTTCAACAGGCATTGCCTATGCCTTCTTCGGACTCAACATCATCGTAAATGTAATTATTGCATTATAGCAGAGGTCTCAAACTCAAATGTACTCGCGGGCCAATTTCCTAGTTTTTGAGGACGCCGCGGGCCGCAGCATAAAGGATTGGAATATTCAATGCAGAATTTGAAAATAGGCCTTATTTGACGGGACCTTGCCGACAAGCATTCCGCAAACATCGTGAAAATGTAATTTACTATTGTACTATTCACGCTTGACACGAAAAAATCACATAATTTCTAATGTTTGAATAAATTGGTTTTGTGCCTGGCATAGTTTGTTAGAATAATGAGTTACAGACATCATGCAAGAGGGTGCATCATGAGTCGTAAAACTGTCGGGTTATAATATTGCAGCTAGTGGACCTTTTACGTGCCACAAATCTTATGTAGAATATTTTAAAATCTACTGAAGATTGATCTGATATCAGAGCATTTGAGCAGTGTAGCCTAATCCGGGTCTTGATATAATCGTGATAAGTAGGCTATTGTTACTGCCATTGCCAAAGTCAAATTAAATCAGCGTTGGATTTTGCCTTCGATTAATAATGGAACATATCAATAACAAATCTAAATATAGTCATTATTGACCATAGTAATAGCATTCTTTCTTAACGTTTTTAGCGATCGCACACGTTGTGCTTCTAATAAGATTTCTAGCTCCTGTCCATTTTCAATACAATATTCCAAGTCACCGTTCCGAGTCGCAAGTCTTCTGATTTTAATGTTTGACCCAACTCGAGTGGGGAAGCGGGTGGCGCAGTTGGTAAAACACTGCGGTCACGACACCAACGGTTGCTGGTTCGAGTCTCGGCTCTGCCATGTTTCTATGTGTCGGAGGTTTATCTGGGCGTCTCGCTGTAAATACAGCGCCTTCAAAAGCCCGGAGGAAGAGAGAGCCGAACTCTTAAAAGATGGCAGCTAAAGATCACGTTGAAGGAGAAAAAGCAAAAAAGACATCTGACATTACTAAAATTCATGTACTGGGCGCAAATGACTATAATCGCGATCAGCGCCAAATGATGTGGTAATAAAAATACAAACAAACTCAACTCGAGTGATTTTTATTTATCCTCCCGTCAATCCGAAATTGAGTAATTTTGCGAAAGGGCGGACCAAACCAAATCACAATTTTAGTCACGAATCATCATCGGGTCATGTTTTATCATCATGAACTAGAAATGTGACGTAATAGCTGATCTTCTACCGCATGGTAGTGATGTGATAGTGAAGTTTGTTGAGATTTCAGTGATTTTTGTAGTAGTTCTAGGGTTAACTTCAAGTTGTTATATCTAAAAAAGATATACGTCACTTAAATATACTGTCATAGTGTCATATCCTTGAAATTCCAAAATGTCGTCGCGGGCCGCACAAAATGCTCTCGCGGGCCGCGTGTTTGAGACCTCTGCATTATAGGGTCTTTACATACTCCACAGGCTGAAATGCACGTGACCTCATTCTTCTTGCAGCTGTATATTCGGTTGTTGCAATCTTTATGACAACTATAGCTTCTGAACGGCAATAGCTCATCAGGCTCATATCTATGCACGCCTATTGTCCATCCGTAATCGCTGGGGTTCGGATACAAGTTCTGTAAAAGAATCAAATCTCGGGTCTGCAGGTACTCGCGGAGTGAACGTTATGAAGCTGCACCCTCTGTTAGAGGTAGTGTCTCTGGTTTTATCACTCCTGTCGGTGTCTTCCTTGAGAACATGTTGTATGTTTTGGTGAACTGCTGTAACCATCAAAGACCACAATGACATTCTGAAAGCAACGGCCCAGATACTGCACGAAGCTTGGGTAATTGTTGGCAATTCCCTGTCATGTCTGACGTTGACCCCACTTCACCATGTACAGAAGCCATCCACCATCAATTATGAGGGTCCAGCATGGTTGATTAGTCGAATCAAGTGGTTCAGTTAAGGCCTACAAGGTTGTATTCGAACATTTTGCCTTGGTAGCCTTGTTCATCTTCTGATTTGTTGCTGAACATAGGGACAGCGGGAAAGGAGTGAACTTATACTGTAAGCTTGTCGCAACATCCATATCCCGCTGGGTGAAAATGATCAGTCGGTTGAACAACTTCAATGAGTCAATGTGAATGTTTTGCTGGTAAAAAACATTTTCTTTGTGATGACAGGGCTTTTACCCAGGGTTGTAACCAACTCATAAGGCCCCGAGTCACAAGTCAATCTCAATTTTATAGTTTTGACTCGAGTCAAGTCGATTCATTTTCAATTCACCACCGAGTCAAGTCCGAGTCCAAGTCAGCGAGCAGAGGGTTGACTCCGAGTCATGGTAATATGGCTCGAGTCCGAATCCAAGTCATTGTGTTGATACTGCTCAGTTTCCAGTTAAAGCCATGTTAAATCCCCTTTTTTATAACTCTGTTTGGTGATATCGAATGGTTCGCATTTCTAATATACTATTTTTCCTCACTTTCAGCAGTTTCTCGTCGCATTTTCAAGTACAAGTACTATTAGACGAAATCCCAATAGTTTGGTTACTTTACTATTCTTCGAAATTACCATTAAATGTTGGTCTTGGCCGTCTGAGTCTCGAGTCATATGACTTGTTTGAAGTCATGCGCGTCACTGACTTTTCATCCAGGTTGATCTGCATGGCCAATGGCCATCCTAAATTCAGCTGCTCCATCAGTATTTCGACTACGTCATCAACCGTATACTTGTGAATCCAGTTGAGAAATACATGAGCAACTTCTTTTATCCATCGTTGACGAATGGCTTCATTTCTTCAAACCATTTTAGGACAACTTCAATGGCCCCTGCATCTCGCTTCATCTGTGTATTGGTAAGCTCTCTGTGAACGAGTACATGTCTACTGACGTCCTCCTCCATTCGCCGGTTGACATCTGACAGATGACTGAGAGTGGGCACCCAACATCTGTGGCCAGAAAAGCTGTTGCGCATTCTTCCTCTGCGGGTTCACCAACGTGGTTCCCGTGGCCGCAAGACGTTCTAATGCAGTGGTTCTCAAACTGGGGGTGGGGGGTCGTGGAAGCATCTGAGGGGAGGCGCGAAGCCACCTGAGAGAAATGATTTTCTTGAACTCGGAATGAGTTTAATTTGTGCTGAAACCTCCAGTTTCAACATCGGAAATAATCCTAATTAGGCATTTCGATTTGAAATGTCATAATTCCGCCGTACCATCCACACACTGATGCTAGATTTTGAGTGATACCGAATCTTGCACTAATCAGAAGATGTCCCTGAATGAAGTGTAACTGGTAAATGCATGTAGCTGCCATTGGTTTTTGATTTAGGTTGTGGTCAGGTCCGTTTGAGCTATGATCAAGTGGGGTAATAGAAGGGGTTAGGCAACAAAATCGCTAAAATATCTATGTGCTGCATGTTATCATTGCACATGGTTATGTTTAATAAATTATTCAACTGCAACTACATATTTGAGAAGTGTCTCAACAGCCATAATACCTCCCGTGCCACCAGACAATGCATTTGGGTTGCAAACATTGGTTGCTCTTTTTAACACTTTTCGATATGACGATAAGAGGGGGGCGAAATCTTTTATCAAGGGGCGTGCCGAAAAAAGTTTGAGAACCGCTGATGATGGCCTGCAGGTGTGAGGCATCTTGGTAACAATGCAGGACAGATTCCCATTGTGGTCTGCGTGTCACTCGGTTCTGATAAAGACATTGGGCATATCTACCATGTATTGGCACTCCACCCAGAGTGCAGGTGTTCTTCCTCTTTTTGCAAATCGATTGAACGTTTCTTCAAACCTTCGCTCAAATCCTCGCAATACTGGGTCACAGTGTCTGGCTCCCATTTCCCCACCAGTCACCTTTTCCATGAAGGATTTCATGTCACCACGCTTATCCTCAGTTAAGGCAATTTCCATGGTATGTTGATAGATAGCCTTGTCAAAACATCCTCCATCCATGATGTGGATGGTTGTTGTGCTTCCAGCATAGATCAACTGGATTACATCTATAGTAGCCCAGAATATTCGATGTTGTCACCAATTGGTTCAAGAAAATATTTCAATAGGTGAAAACTACTCAACCTTGGAATGACTGGTAAATTTGTCTGCTTCATTATATATATAGCCTTCTGTCGAATCGGAAGATCGACGGTCACTATAGCTACCCCAACGCGCTGTGTGCACTCTTTAAGACTGGCGAAGAAGGTTTTGAGGTCATCAGGGTCTCCTTCAATAACTGGAAGGAACTCGATCTGTGCGCGCTGTTTTGCATCATTACCATTGATTCTCTTCATCCAGCCATTCCAGTTGGAATGTTGAAACTCAGGATCGTTGGCTTTATTAACCCAAACCACTGCTCATAGTGTGTTACCCAGAGGTGGTCAAAGTAGTCAAGAAAGCTACTCAAGTAGAAGTAGAAGTAGCGACGAAAAAATCTACTCAAGTACGAGTAGAAGTACTTTTTCCATAGGCCACCTAAAACTACTTGAAGTAGAAGTAGAATTTACTGACTTTAAATCTACTCAAGTAAGTAAGTAGTTTTAAAAACAGTCTCAATTCGTTCGCATGGACTGTCAAAAGCTGCAAATTGAGATATGCGGAAGGTGCAGAGAGCTTGATTCGTATTGATGCATCGCCGGAGATATCAATATTCGACAGAATAAGTATTCTGTCGCATCATGGGACGCAAATTAGTATTGATATGAAAATGCGATACTAATCCTTTGTTTACTAGAAGACCCCGTTTTAGAGGATATAATGGCATGGCATCCTACCCCATACTATAAGGCACCAAGTTTAGGAGAAGAGCAATACTGAGAAGTCGTACCGGATACGGTTTCAACACTTTGCGCGATTAGTACGCGCTATAATAATTGTGGATCGTAAAATTTATATTTAGTGTAGCTTTATTTTCGCAAAATAGAGGCATTACTGCACTTGTTTTTATGCTTCAACATGTATGTTCTGCAGACAAAAGAACTGAAAGTAATTAAAACTCAAAGTATGATACTCGGAATTGAAAGTGAAATACAAATACCACCCCTAAAAAGCGGAAAATATATTTCATGTCTTTTGTCCATAAAGCTTCGAAGGTGATCTGCTAAAACAGGTGTAACGTTGAAAAAAGCTGGATTTTCCAGATTAACAGGACACATCATAGGCTGCTAGATTACGATATGATAGGTAATTGCTCGATTGCGAAACGGTAGTTTCAAACGTTATGGTGGTCCATATTTACTGTGATGAAATATTTGATACGGGCGACAATACGGTGTGAGCGGAACCAAGCAATCCGTTACCTAAAGTATATTCCCTGATACTTTCGTGAAAACATATTTGTCACTCCGTTGCCACTCCAACTACTGTGCGCGAAGCGCAACAAAAGTTTTGGGCTTTACTCAACTTTTATGAATATTAAATGTTGGTACTCTGTGAAAACAACCCCGAAATTCACCAGGCTATCTTTCGTATTGGGGGATTAAGCTACTTCTACTTGACAAACTGAAAATAGCGAAAAGTAAGTAAGTATATCACAAAATATTACGAAGTAGAAGTAGAAGTAGCGGAAATCAGATCTACTTGAGTAAGTACCAGAAGTAGAGGAAAACTACTTGAGTACTTCTAAAAAGTAGAAGTACTTCGTTACTGACCACCTCTGGACTGTTACCTGGATAGATGAGCGTCTGATCCAAGCTGATCCATATGCCAAGGATCAGAAATTATGGTGAAACAGCGACGAACCATTCAGTAACAATTGACAATGAACTCACACAAGGCCGTGCTGGATTCATAGCCGCTTTTGTCCTTCCGTACAATTGCGTCCATCTTATAGAACGGAATGATACAGAAAATACCGTTTTAGACCTTGCTGCATGGCTTAATAACTGTATTTAAGGAATTACTGAACTGGTTTTAAGCCAGTGACGCGCATGAATGGATTAACGAGATTCCCTCTGTCCCTGTCTGCTATCTGGCGAAACCACAGCCAAGGGAACGGGCTTGGCGGAATTAGCGGGGAAAGAAGTCTAAGATTTGTCCTTATTTTGAAGGGCCACGTCTTAAAAAACTCAATTGTCCTTATTTCTAAGAAATGTCCTTATTTTCGACTTACGTCCTTATTTTGTCTTATTTTCAACCACTACAGAAATTTGATCGTTTTCCTCTGGTATCTATATTGTATGATAATATTATAAAATTATGCTTTTCCGTCGAGATTTTATGACATCATAAATGAAAGGAGCTCCCGTGACGTATACACCGCGTGATTTGACTTCTAAGTGGTGAGATAGCTAGGGCAGTGAACAGTGGTAAAGCAGTTTCGGGTGTATCAAAAGCTATCGCAGCGGACCTCATTTTAGCAGTACCAGGTTTTTTCTGTTTAGTCTACAGCAGAATACGCTGTGGGGAATGCAGCATTTGTTGCGTAGTGAAAAAAAGGGCGCAGTGACGTCGACACTTGGGTTAAAAAGTGGTAAAGCTATAAATCATTGATAAATGTATCTAAATTATTTTGCACATATAGTTTTAACTACTAATAAGGCTAAATCTGATTAGTTCAAATGAGCGGGTGTAAAAACGTTTTTCGTTACGATTATGAGAGAGAATACAAAAGGCAGCGAAGCTTGAAGGGCGAGTGTTTCGCGCATTGAAATACCTGCAATTGTGACATTAACCTGTAGGCCATAGGAAAGACCGCTATTTCAACTCACATTGATACCTCAAAGCACAAGAAGTGTGTCACAATTATAAATTCGAGCCAGTCGATGAATAATTTTTTCACTAGTCGATCAGCACCAACGACCACAGACTACAAATCAGCTGCCGCTGCTGAGGGTACCCGGGCATTCCATACTGTCAAACACCAGCAATCATTCCTCACCAATGATTGCACATCACAATTGTTCAAACCAACATTCCCTCATTCCAACATCGCAAATAAGTTTACTTCGGCCAGGACCAAGACTACAAGCATTGTTACTGGAATTTATTGCTCCATACGCTCAAAAAATGATTTTGTCTAAACTTGGTGTACGGCCTTTTCCCATATTGGCTGACGCCTCTAATCACAACGAGGTGAAGAAGTTTGGTTTATTCCCTATTGAAGACTCAAGACCAACTTTTTTTGGGGGGTGGGCTGACGAAGTGCTACTTCGGCCCTCAGTAAAGTTAAACCTAGACCTGAGCTGTCGTGAGATCCACGAAGTACTTTCTAATGACAAGGAGTTGCTGGAGCAGATTGTTTCTGGCAAAAAAGTATGGAATGTGATATGCCACGGCTCATATAAATACAAAGTACGTAGAAAAACGTATTTCAATGCTACTCTTATTTTTCGACTGTCCTTATCTTTTGGTCCATGTCGATGGCAACCCTGACTATATTACTTCGATGAGAGGGAAAAAGACTAAGACAAAGAAAGTAGATCTGTTCTCGAGAATTAAATTTTCACAAAAGTCAACAAATTCCAGAGTATCTGTCGTGCTTCGCGAGAAATAGGTACGAATCGAGAAAATACGTTCTCACGAAAGTATCGGTCAATATCACTTGCGTGGTCGAGTGGTTGTTTCATACCGAAATGAAGACCATATGACATGTTTCATAACATGGAAATACGGCTCAGCATAACGTTTGGAACTATCGTTTCCAAATATAGCATCTAATTATCGTATCATATTCCAGCTGTACATGGTGTGTTTTCACCTGAAAAAGTATGGTCCTGGACTTTTGAGCGCCAGACCCTGTTTTAACAGACCTCCGTTGAAGCTTTCTCGACAATTGGCATGAAATATGTTTTCTGCTTTATCAAAATTGTATTTGTATTTCTTTTTATATTTTGTATTATTACTTTGACACCGTGAAATGAATTTGAGTTCGTTTTTCGGATCACATGAATGTTGAAGGTTAAAACTAAAAGCAGTTTTTCCTCTATCTTCCGGAAGTAAAATCCAATGTAAATAACATTTTATGATCTACCACATTTTTAATGAACTAAATGGCGGGAACGCATCACATACTTGCTGAAATGGCACGGTGGCGTGAATAAGAGTTGAGATAAATTAGATAAATTGTCGTTTGTATCCAATGATGCGGATTCCTATGCTGTGGTAAATTTTTACCTATTGGGATCTAGCGGCGCGAACCCAGCGAAACCGAAATGTCGGTGCCTTATAGTCTCCGAAACACCGGACTGCACAGCCCAGGACTAGCGCATCTCCACGGTTCAACCGATACTAGAAACATATCGTTTTCTGATACATATGAATGCGGTTTGATTCATTTTTCTGAATCTGGGGTCACCAACCTTTTTGCTACCAAGATCTACGTCTTGGGTACTGATTGAAGCGACGGGCTACCATTTACTTCCGACGTTTACCCGTACCAGACTGAGTTTGCGCTGTGATATTCATAGCACTGATAAGGAATCACCTTGCATTAAGACTTCGCAGATAGTCCTTTAAATCAAATCATCTCATTTCAACTAGATATCCACCATGATTTTTTAAGAAATCATGACTTACTTTGCACCGTGTTTGTGTAACTTATTCAACAACAGTCAACTCAAATTTCGAAATAAATCATGTCACACTTTAGACTGGACGTCATGTTATATGTTTCTATATCAGTCAGTGGGAAGCCTGGCATTGCATGCGATCAACTAGTGCGCTGCAGTGTTGGGATCAAGTCACTACCTTCGAGCCACGAGTCATTTCGAGTCATTGCACATTTTGACTCGAGTCAAGTCAAGTCAATCGATTTTCGAAGAGGACTCGAGTCAAGTCAAGTCACTCGATGTTTGGAGGTGACTCGAGTCAAGTCGAGTCAAGTCAAGTCAAGTCACGAGTCAAGTCACAATTCAAGTCAAGTTGCCTTTTCGAAGTATAAGGCATGATTACGTCATTCCATTTTGCTAGCTGTCAGAAATAAAGATTGAGTGGTCATTGATTCTGGACTAATGAACGAATATAGAGTTAAATATAAACGCAAAAAGGCATTTTATTGCTCACATATACGTAGAAATGCTAAACTACATGAGTAATGGCATAGCCTCGAATTATAGTTACCAGCCAAAATGGAGAATAGAGAAACGGATTGATAAGATACAATACAGTACCCAGTTACAAATTGATTCGGACCTGCGCTAATGGTTAAGGACTATATATACTATATTATAATTCAATTTCAATAAAACAAGTTTGGTTAAGTTAAGAACAAAGAACAGAAATAGACATTTTGCTATTAAATTACTTTGCTATACTAGTTTACGACAGCGTAAGCTGTAAGCTTCGATCACTTCATTTCCGATCAATTTATTTGTGTGAGGACAATGGAGGTTCAGTAAAAAGCACAATCTTTGAATGATTGGTCGCTCTCACGGGTTACACCAGCGTTTCGCGTACAATCCGAACATATGCAAGACACAATGATTTTTATTTACATCGATTGCTTGATGACTCGAAATTGACTCGTGAATTTTGCTCCGAGTCACCAGTCAATCCACATTTCTGATACGCCGAGTCAAGTCAAGTCAAGTCTTTTTAGCAAAGTGACTCGAGTCAAATCAATCATACGAAAAAGGTGACTTGAGTCTGACTCGAGTCAAGTCATGACTCGAGTCATCCCAACACTGGTGCACTGTACTCTGGTATGTAACTCGCAGAGGTGGTCAAAGTAGTCAAGAAAGCTACTCAAGTAGAAGTAGAAGTAGCGCCGAAAAAATCAACTCAAGTACAAGTAGAAGTACTTCTTTCATAAGCAACCTAAAACTACTTGAAGTAGAAGTAGAATTGACTGACTTTAAAAGTACTCAAGTAAGTAAGTAGTTGTGAAAACGATCCTGATTGGATGGACTATAAAAAGGTGCAAATTGAGCTATGTGATAGGTGACGAGCTTGATTCATATTGATGCATACCAGCAGGTATCCAATTTTCGATAGCATAAGCATTCGTCCACATCATGGGATAAAAATGATAGTATTGATAAGGAAATGCGATGCTAATCATCTGTTTTCTCGAACAGCACGTTTTGGAAAATAGCATGGTATGGCGCCATACCTCATATTATAAGGCCCTTAGTTTGGTCGAAGAGCAATACGGAGAAGTTGTATAGGATACGGTGTAAACACTTTGCGCGATTAGTAAACGTTAATAAAAAATACGGTGGACCGTAAAAATGCCATATTGTGTATAGCTTTATTTTCAGAAATTAAAGGCATTACTGCACTTACTTTTATACTTCAACATGTATGTTATCCGGACAAAAGAACTGATATTAATTATAACTCAAAGTATATGATACTGGGAATTGAAAGTGAAATATATAAATACTACTTCTAAAACCAGAATATGTATTTCATGTTTTTAGTCCAGAAAGTTTCAAAGGTGGTATGCTAAACCAGCTCTAAAATTAAAAAAAGTCAAAGTCTACTCTTCCAGATTAGGACACGCCATGGACATATATGCTAGATTACGATATGACAAGAAAATGCTAGATTGAGAAACATCAGTTTCAAACGTTAGGATGAGCCATATATAGTGTGATGAATTATTTCATATGGGCGAAGGGCGACAATGTGATGTGAACGGAACCACGCCAACCCTCCACCTAAATTATATTCACCGATACTTTCGTGAAATCATACTGGTCACTCCGTATCCACTGCGCGCGAAGCGCGACGAAAATTCTGTGTTTACTAAACTTTTATGAAAATCAAATGTTAATACTCCGTGAAAACAGCTCCGAAATTCCTCAGGCTATCTTCCTGATTGGAAGATTGAACTACTTCTACTTGACAAACTGAAAATAGCGAAAAGTAAGTAAGTAGATCACAAAATATTAAGAAGTAGAAGTAGAAGTAGCGAAAATCAGATCTACTTGAGTAAGTACCAGAAGTGGAGGAAAACTACTTGAGTACTTCGAAAAAGTAGAATTACTTCGTTACTGACCACCTCTGGTAACTCGACACTGTAATTCTGAGTAGTGAGTCGTGTTTTGTGTTTGTTTTTGATGAGCTGATTCACAGCGATAAGTTGAACCAAACACTGCTTCGCATACACCAATGTTTACGTATAAACAAGGCACCAAAAATTTACCGCATCCTAGGGGGCTTTGAGGTGGAGGCCATATTGCAGCGTTAAGGAAAGGAAAGGACGTAGTTTATTTTTGTCCTCGATGTTTTTTCGGCATATACACCGACTCATGATAAACTTACAGCATACACACGATCTGCGCATATGCATACACTGGGTGCATGAGCCGCTGGACAAGGAAGTGCAGATATAGCCATTACGGCTTTCTAAGTCTTGTACCATTCCTCCATGCTATCCATCCCAGTAATGCATGAGCGTCAAGCAGGGAAGCCATGGATACCAGTGTTACTAATCAGGTCTTTGGTCTGACCCGGCCGGGAATCGAACCCACGACCTACCGATCAAGAAGCCGGACGCTTAACCATTACGCTATCTTATCGGTTACTATTTCAATCTCAAATTTTTCAGCATCTAGACATGACTAAATTCATTACACCGGACAGCAGCAACGATTACAGAAAGTTAGAAACATGGTACAAAACTAGGGTTGCCATACGTCCGGAATTTCACGGACATCTCCAAAATTTCACCGTAAAAACTGCGTCTGGGAGGATGAAATTCTAAAAAATGTCCAACTGTCAAGGATTTTGAATGCTTGAAGTACGCTCAAAGTTTTTTCGTAAATACACATAAATAATATTAGTTTTAAGCACATTTATCCTATTTGAAATTTTTCTTCGAGATTCAAGTAATCGAAATGCGGCCATGATTAGCAGGAAGGTTGCCCACCTCTGTATTAGATGATATGCTTGCTCTTTTTGACATGACGATAAATGAAGGGGGGCCAGGGGGCGCGAGTTTTTGACCATCGCCAAGGGGGGCGCGTTTCAAAAAAGGTTGAGAACCGCTGTTCTATATCATTGGAGCAAAGTTGACAAATGTGGGTTGAACCCGATTGAACTCAAAACTGAACAGTGAACACAAAACACAATGACTTGGACTCGGACTCGAGTCATAACACTATGACGCGGACTCGACCATTTACTCACTGACTTTAGGGTTACCCTATTCTGTGAATCTGAGAAGGGACACTTTTTCAAAATTTTCAGACGAAGTTAAATCCGAAAAATGGAAAATTTGTCGCGAGTTTGTGGTCGGTTGACTAAAAAAAGGTCACCTTTCCTGCTTAACTCCCGATATACCGACGTTTTCTATGAGATTTCTCGTTGGTTGACTAATACAAAAAAGGTCATTTATCTAGCTCAAGTCCCAAAAAACCCGCCGGACCGTTACTTGAGCGCTGATTTCCTATGTCTCAGTCCAATTTCCGCGTACATTTACTCTAAAGTTTCAAAAAAGATGACAAATTCTCAAAAAACAGAACATTAAGCGTCCTCCGAGGACATTTTTGAAAAATCCAAGGGAGCGTATGGTAACCCTAACTGACTTGGACTCGGACATGACTCGGTGGTGAATTGCAAAGGACTCGACTTGACTCGGGTCAAAACTATAAAAGTGAGATTGACTCGGAACCTTGTGACTTGGTTACGACCATGGATAGTTTTATTGGCTGTAGGGCGCACGCACTCACACTCGATTGATACATTCGGAAATGAGCACATAATCGCGTATGCTGCATTCAGAGGTGTTCAGTAACGAAGTATTTCTACTTTTCGTTTGTACTCATGTAGGTTTTGCAAGTTTTGCTTATTTGCACTACTTAGCCTAGTCCGGAGGTTACGATTTTAACTTACTGACATTCTAATTAACACTTTACCAGTTTTCGAGTTTTCACAGTTGAGTCAAAACTAAGCCTATGTAAGATTACTTAATTCCAGTTACTTTAAATTCTACTTTCACTTGAGCAAACATTTACAACGTTAGATCTACTTTCACTTGTGTAGGCCTACTAACGGCGACTTGGCCACATCTGGTTGCAATAGAGATTATGGATAGGGTAGGGTTACCATATTTTTGTGGCTCAAATCCCGAACATTCTTTAGCGCCTACTAGCGGGTTTTAAAATGAGGTATGAACACATTGTTCCATCAATATCACGTCACAAAGCTTTGCATATTGACTGTATACAGGAGTGAAACATATAGGCCATCTCTAATGTTGTGAGCTGTGGGGATTGTCACACTTTTATCGAAAAGCGTGTGCATTCACACCCACATGGCCGTAAAGGGTGTTACACACGAAAACAGAACCGGACTCAGAATTATATCGAATTATATTGGCGGGGCAGATAGCGTAGCGGTAACGATAAGCGCCCACCAATCTGACAGACCGTCGGAGGTTCATCTGGGCTCCTCTTCCCCCGCCGTTGCCGTTCTTACGGCGACAAAAAAAAACAGAAAGACCCGACGAAAGAAAGCACTCACAAGGAATGGAAAGGACTAGTAGAAAGGGCCACGGCTTCAAAAAAAAAGGTCAACATCGGAAAAAACTGTGATATCGGGCACTCTGGGCCGATGTGGATGTTAGAGTAAACGAACGCTACTGATGCGTGTCGTTCGACATCCTCCATCTGTTAATGACATCGCCTTGTGTCTTATCGCATTGTACATTGTGTGTGACTTGTTCAGATGAAAAATATAACCCAACGGTATTGTATATTGTATCGAATGAATATAGGAATAGTGATGATGAAAACTCGTCAATTACTTCGCTTCTACGGATTGGAATTGCGTTAAAATTATTCTGCATCGTTTTTGTAGACAACTTAACAATTTCATGGGGTCGACAGTCAAATTTGAAAATTTTACTTCAATCTTTTTTTCAAATTCAAAAATTGCAATTGGCTCTGCTTCGGCTTCTGCTGGTTGGAAAAATCGAGCCAAATCTGGTGTACAGCCTTTTTAGGCAATTTTAGCGCTGTATATTTTGGGTGAATATTAGGGCAAGTTTTTGTTGCAGTTAAATCAGTGGAAAGTTGCATTTATTTTTTCACATTAGTTGCACTAAAAGACCACATTTTGCTCGGTTGACTAAAAAAAAAGAAAAAGAAAAAAGGTCAACTTCCCAGTTCCACTAAAAAAAAATTGTCAACTTTCCGGCTCAGCTCCCGAAATACCCGTAAGAGCGTGACTTCAGTGCTGATTTACGGTATTTCAGTCTAATTCGGCCGTGTATTTCACCAAAATCAAAAATACTTTCATGGAAAATCGAAAAAGTTGCAAAATGTTGCAAAAAGTTGCATGAAAATAATCGGACAAATGTTGCAAAAAGTTGCACTATAAGATTCCTTCGAACAGCTTGAAACAGCATTCTACATATCTTACGAGTATCTAGGAAGCTGCCGGTAGCTGTAAAAAAAGTTGCAAAAGTTGCAAAAACTTGCCCTAGCGATTATAAATAACATTAGTCTGTATCGTGAAATGACAGAGGAAATGAAACAGTTGGGAACTAGTGCACTATACACCAACATTACCCGTTCATGGTAATCACCTTATTGACTCAATCTTTTCACACGTCAACCTTTTTCTTTTATTGTTCTCTCGAATTGATATTTCATTACTCAACAGATTTCTAGTTGCGAGGTTTCAGTTTTTTCCGTTTACGCCCATTACGTAAAATAATTCACTTGATACCTATTATAAACGATGCACTGCCATTCATTTATGCTTCGTTACATAGCTATCTTACCATGACTCACAGTTTTTTCCTTTAACGCCCATTACGTGAAACACGGAGTGCTTGGGACTCATCATAAACGATGCGCCAAAGGATTTGTTTTGTACGCATGATACCTATCACCATTTTTCTTAACGATTTACCAAAATTATAACGTTACACTTCATTACTTCCCTATAACAAACTATGAAAATCCCGTATTTACATCTAAATCTTAAACACCAATTCTTACCTTCGGAGTTAGTCATTCTCCGTTGTGTTCCGTATTACTCTTATCGCCATCCATTGACTTGTTCCGTTACGTCTCCTCGTGTTCCTCGGAAGATTCAAGGTTCTACGTCGACGACACCTTATACAACCTACCCATAACTCAATCACCAGAGCCATCAACCCTGTTACCACCAATATTACAACCACTGGTTCCATGATAGGTATCAGCTTTGCACCTTCCATAATAACCCTATCGATCAAGGATAATTCTCTTACCTTATATCCACCTTCCATCATCACCAGTTCGTGCAGCCATCGAGTATAGTTGTAGTCAACGAAATCTGTGGTTGTCTTCCCCACGGTGGTTCTTGATATTCTGGAATACTCAGGAGCGGGTGTTCCTAAACTTCGGGTTTTCTGCCCAAGCAGTGGTGATGCGTTAGCCATCGTTGACTCCAAGGTAGTATTCATTAGTTCGACACTCTTCGAGGACGAGTCGTCTTTGTCGTCTCCTGTTGAATACAAAACAGTTGTTTCGGTACTTACCTTACGGTTGTGGTCCGGGTTTTGGTAGTCCGTTCCGATGTCGGTCCTGCCGTCTTCCGTGGAGTTCTGCAAAGCCTTCGCAGTGGTGACCGGATGCACTCGCGACGTTGTAGGTGTTTCACCAATGATTTTCGTCGTTCCGTCGGTTTGGTTTCGTGCGCGAAGAGTTTGCAACTGTTACTTCCCATAAGTCGCATCAATTGGTTTGACAGTTTTATACTCCCCCTTTTTGTTAGCCATCGATTTCGATCGTTTTACTTGCACCAGCCTCGCTTTCATCCGCCATTGTATTGTTAGGGGTGGCAGATGTTTCAGCGCTGTAGTGCTTGGATCATAGTCTTTCGCCGCTGGAGTTACCCACGTCGGACTGTAGTAAGCGATCATGTACACTTCTTGGGATGGGGGTTTACCTCTGACGTCCGTCTAGCTACTATCGAGTGCGACTCGCCTTGTCTTGTAGTAATTCATTCATTTTCTCATGAACAACAAAAATAGCCAATTTTCATTCGGCAAAACCTTGTTCAATAATACCAAAGTAAGGTATTATATCTATTGCTTCCTTTAGTGCCTTCGCCTGACCCTCCCGCGTCGGGTTATAAGGGCCAGAAACGAAAGGCTTAGTCGATGGGTCCTTACGTCCGATGTCACATTGGTATTTCATGGATTGCGGGGCGCTGAGTTGGAACCGCAGGCTATCAAGTTCGGAAGCAAATGGATCATAAACAGCTGTCAAGACTCCTTCAGGAATGGCGATATTTTCTAGGCCAGTCAAAAGTCAGGAGGTTTGTATGACAGTTTCGCCAGTGCTACCGATTGTGCACAGAGACTTTCGAGTTCCGTCTTCACGCTGGGACTGGTGTCTTGTTGTAAGGTTAGGCTACATAGTAATCGGGCCAGTTATTGGCCCAATGCGAATCTCGTGATGAACGGGGTTTTGGTGTTGGTGGAGAGAGGGCGAGGTTCTTCGTTGTCAGCGGGGATTCCCAACCTATTCAATCTGACCTCTGATCTCGGCGTGTGCCCACGCCTACCGTCACGCCGGCGGATTCGGTCGCCGCCGGGGCCCCTTTCTGGGGAGACGTGCATCTTAAAATCCCCAGACTCCTTGCCGGACATGACCGGGCGTGTATCCGGTTGACCGGCAATAGCTGCTTTGTTTGAACCTTTTGGGGTAGTACTCATGACTGTGGCTGTCGTCATGCATCTATGTGCCGAATCATTACAGTTATTCGGACAAGTGCATCCACGAGAGCATTTAGGACCAGTTTTCTCGTGCAGGTCCTTATTTACGCCAGCCGGGATTCCGCGCTCGACGTCTTCATTAATGGTGCCAGCAGGGATTCCTGACTCTACACATCTTTAGTTAGTGCCAGCAGTGCTAACTGACCCGACACTTTCTCGACTAGTGCCAGCAGGGGCTACCTGACCCAACACTAGGGATTTCCCATATTTTTTGACCTTTTGGGAAAGAAGGTAAGACAGTTGCCGTCGTAAGATCGGCGTATTTATGATTGGTGCCAGCAGGGATTCCTGACTCGACACATTTCGCGCCAGTGGTGATTACCATCTCGACACTTGCGCCAGCGGCAACGGCCTGCGGCGACACAGACAACGTGCCGACTCGACGCTTATTTGATTTGCAGCTTCCATCAACCCATCATCGGTTACAGTGTCGCGAAGACTGCTTCCGACTTTGGTTCCGTCCCGCTGATCACACGAGATCTCGTCATGAAGTGTTACTAAAGACAACTCTTCGTTTGCATTAGGCGGAGATTCAAATTCAGTCGCTATGTTTGGTAATTGTTGTACATGATCAATCCATTTTAGACCTACAATATCGAGAGGTCTCCTTTCTCGATCGCAAATGGAGCCGACAGTCCGTCGATATTGATTATTACTAAGGAGTCAACGTGGGAGGAGTCACCTATATTACGTAGTTTCATGTCTATAGGTTGCCGCTCCTCCCAGCTTGGCGGGTATTAGGTTTCTACGACGTTTTTCAATTTGAGGACGCTTCCCGTGTCGGCGCAGAAAACCCCAGTTGTGATCCTTCGACGATCTTTTCTTTTCTTTTCATAGATTGGCGTTCGCAGATAGTAAGGAGGTAATCGATGTGTTCGTCTTCAGACTCTCCCCCGTCCACTGAAATTGCCAAGAAATGACGTTCAGCCCTGGAAGAAGTTCAGTTGGTGCCTCCATTTGATTATAGTGTAGCTTCATGGCGCTTGCCATGCAAGTGTTCCACACTTGGTTCGATTTACTTCACAGAGCTCAACCCCATCTCCTGGCTTTTCCACATTTTTTCTACGCTTTCACGTCAAATTATATTTGTGTTAAATGCACTTGTTCCTTATGAGATCAAGTGTACTTCCATAAAATTCATGCTTCGTCATATTCAGACTTTTTACTCTTCTTTGTCTCATATTCTCTCGAATTACATTCAGTGTTCCCCGTGTAAAGTAGGTATTTACTGCATCTGAACCAACAGTTGTATTGGTAACGACGTTTTGGGTATTATATGGATTGAAGTCTTTGTAGTAGGCTATCTTTGTGATATGACATGATTTGTGCATAATGCGAAATATTTGAGGAAATAATTCGTATTTACATATGTAGGCCTATGTAATTCAAAGTAGCCTAAAATATTCATTCATATCCATTCGACGTAACGTGCAGGAATGATTCGATAAATTTACAAGTCTTTGGAGACAGAAACAAAAGTGATCAATTACCGGTGTACTGTACAAGAGAGGCACTGTCGTACGTCAGTCAAGCCGTTCACTGCCGTTGGACGCTGGCCCATTTGTTTGTTTTGTGGTATTCATGGTGTTTGTCGACTACTATTGTAATTTACACCAGGCCGATATTGTTCTTATTTTTCGTAACTGCCGACTTATGCACAGGCTTTTGTAAGGCACCGCTGACGCGGATGAGGTGGCGAGGAGGAGCCTAGGTAAACCTCCAACACTTAGATATTATCGGAATTCAGAAGTCGACCTCGGTCGGACTCGAACCCGCACCCATTGGTGTTGCAGCCGCGGATTATAGCCTACCACTGCGCTATCTCGCCACATACGCTGGTCCGTTAAAAGGGAAGATACACGCAGCGAATCCTATAAGTAGCCTTCTGGATTCATATTACGCGAGTGTAATATCATCAAAATATTCGTCTTGCGTTATAGCTACCAACCAATGTAATCATGTGAATCCCAGAGTCCGGGAAAAAAGTTATTTCTGAACAACCCTAGTATGCATCAGTGTTGGGATCAAGTCACTGCCTTCGAGTCACGAGTCATTGCAGATTTTGACTCAAGTCAAGTCCAGTCAATCGATTTTCGAAGATGACTCGATTCAAGTAAAGTCACTCGATTTTGGAGGTGACTCATCGCGTCAAGTCGAGTCAAGTCACAATTCAAGTCAAATTGAATTTTCGAAGTAGCCTATGAGCAGGCCGTGTTATTTTTGGCATTTCAGGAGCCAAATGCCAAAACTGCCAAAAATAAAAATTTGAAAATGCCCAAAATAAGCAATTTTTGGCATATGCCAAAAATAACACGGCCTGCCAAATAGTGTATTTCGTTCATGGTGTTGTGTTAACAGGACCGCGTTACAAGCGAGAAGAGCGTTTGTGAAAGGCACGTTTCTTAATCTGGGTCCAGCTCACCCATTAGGGGTGAAAGCATGGTGTCCTAAACGGTGTGGGCACAGCGAGATTGAACGGCTGACTGCATTTGGTTTACGTCATATTTTCCATTTGTCCAAAGGCAATTTTACGACCATTTTTGACCGGCTTGTCGAGCGCTAAATTTGATAAAACGGGTATCAATGAGAAGCTGCCGCAGTACTGATTATTAAAATATAAACTATTCTCATGGAACTGGAACCCCCAAAATCAACCACGAATTTTGCATTGTGATCGAGTTGAACATTGTGACGCAACAAACTGTCTAGCTATTTCTGAGCTGCATAGTCTCGTTTTGCCAGACACTCTTGTTGCGTCAATGTTATTAAACAAGCTAACCTTTTTCAACATGAGCAACTGCAGATCCATCAATTCAACGAATAGTAGTGACATCCCATCATCTCAAGGAATTTTACTTGCACACTTAAACACAAGATCCCTCCAAGCTCATCTAGATGAAATTCCCCCCCTGTTTGAGATGTTTAATTGCTCACCAATCATCATCGGAATCTCTGAGACCAAGTTGAAAGAACAACCAACAACTAATGTTAACCTGACAGGTTTCAACTTTTTACACTCGCCATCCAAAACGAACGCTGGAGGTGTTGGACTATACATCAACGAAGGTGTGAGATATGACATGATGCCCGACGTAAAATTTGAAACCGAAGGCGTAGAATATATATTTGTCAGAGTGCATGTACAAAAAGCTCTCACAGTGGCAGTCATCTACAAACACCCAGGAACAAAGCAAGAGACTTTTCTTGACGAATTCTCAAATATACTGGAAACGTTAACGGCAGCTAACGAACAAATATTTATTATGGGAGACATAAATATTGATTTGCTGAAGACCACCAACTTCAACACAAGGTACCGTGAAATGCTTGATTCTTATGGAATAGCTCAGATAATTACTGAACCCACAAGAATAGCTGACCAATCCAAAACTCTACTAGATCACTTCTACTGCAACACTCATCAATATCACCTGTCCCCTTTTGTGCTCCAACACAGTATGACTGATCACTATCCCATCATCTGCCACATGAAATTGGTCCTGCCACAATGTGCTAAAGAATTTGAATCTCGAACGCCCCTGAACCCACGCGGTATTGAGGAGTATATTGAAATTGTCAGCAATACCTTCAACAACTACAAAACTCCTCCACTCACAATTGACAACTACAATCGCCACTTTGAAAAATTTATTGAGGAACTGCGGGCAGCCCTCGACACATCTTTCCCAATTAGGAAAGTCAACCGCAATGCAAGGCGCTTGAAATCGAAACCCTGGATTGGTCATGACATACTAGTTGCGATCAAAACAAGGGATTGGATGCATAAGCACTACTATCTGCAAGGCACAAGCGAAGGCAAAAAAGTGTACAAAAAATATGCAAACCAAGTGACGCATATGAAAGAAAATGCCAAAAAGGCATACTTCCAAAAAAGATTCGAAGAGTGCTCCAAGGATCCCAAGAACACATGGAAAACCATTGGAGAAATTATCAACCTAACTAAAGGTAATGCTCCCAACAGTGCTGCTGACATCGAGCTACTCGAGAATGGCAGCATGATCAAAGACCAGCTTGCAGTAGCAGAAAAGTTCAATCAGTATTTTTGCAACATTGGTCCGGATCTTGCAGCTTCAATACCGAACTCCTCCGATGACTTTCTCTCGTACTTAAGTCCTGGCCCCAAGAAATCCATTTTTCTTGAGCCGACAAGTGAAGGAGAAGTTGCCATCATACTATCTGAAATGAAAAGTAGCAAAGCAGTAGGACCCGATCTCATCCCAACGCACTTTCTGAAGCTAGTCTTTAATATTATTGGTGATGTTATATGCATTTTCTTTAATGAGTCGATACGTCTGGGCATTTTCCCAGATGCACTGAAAACTGCCAGAGTAATGCCAGTGTTTAAGAAAGGCTGTAAAAAGCTAATTTCTAACTACCGACCAATATCTGTTCTGCCAAATCTTGCCACGGTTTTTGAAAAACTGATTGACTGCCGACTCAAAATTTTTTTTGAATTGAATGCAGTACTGTCTCCGACCCAGCATGGATTCAGATCAAACCACAACACCAACCATGCAATACTATCAATTGTAACGGACTATTACAAAACCATAAAGCAAAAAAAAAGTGGCTGCAGCATTTTTATCGACCTCCGTAAAGCTTTCGACACAGTTAACCACAGAATCTTAAGATACAAGCTAGAACACTATGGAATCAGGGGTATTGCAGCAACTCTACTTGAAAGCTACCTGGCAAATCGCAAACAATTTGTTAAACTGGGGACATTAAGATCGACTACCAGAGATATAACTTGTGAGTAGTAGTATAGATCGGTCGCGAACTAGCGTTGTGGCTTATGGCGGGGTCGCGATTCGCCGTGAAAACCCGGGGTGGCGATTCGCCTCTTATCTCTTATGGCGGGGCCGCGATTCGCCATGTGTTCTTATGGGTGCGGTCGTGATTCGCCCTTTCGGGTATAGGCTGCGGTCGTGATTCGCCGTGAAAACTCGGGGTCGTGACTCGCCTTTTTTGCTATAGGCGGTGGCGGTGATTCGCCTGTCGTGTATTCTTACGGGTTCTGTGGTGACTCGCCATGTGTTCTTATGGGTGCGGTCGTGAATCGCCCTTTCAGGCATCTCTCGCACGGTGTTGAATATGTATCAAGTGAATAGTCATATGAATGAACCTTGTTAATGTGTATATCGTAAATTATTATATATGATGTAGTTTAGTCGTGACAAATGACCGATCGTGTTCTAAGTGTTTCCTCGCTATTGATCCCTACGTAGCCTGAATAGCACGCCGACTTTCAGATCGGATTATTGACACCTTCGCTGTTTCACATCTACAGAATAGTCTGCTGTTCACAAACTAACACTCCAAAAAGGTGTGAAATATTGGTAAAATCCCGCGATCGCTCACAAGATAATACCTAAGACATAACCATCGCTCGCGACTCGCTGTTACATACATGCCGATCGTTGACAATGTAATATTTTGGTAATTGGTTTGCCACAGAGCCGGCGTAGACGGTGATTCGAATATCAACAATAGCCGCGTTCACAAACCAACACTTCAAAAACGTGTGAAATAGGTTACAAATCCCACGATCACTCACAAGATAACACCAAAGACATAGCCATTTCTCGCGTCTTGTCATTACATACATCCCAATCGCTACAGTGTAATGTGTCGATGGTTGTTACTATCAAGTAATAAGTAATGAATAACAGTACCAGCGCAGACCGTGATTCGAAAACCAACAATTTGACATTTGCCCGCGATCGCTATATGTTTCACGCCTCCCGAATAGTGGCTGACTTTAGTTGCGTGATAAGATCCATGAAAATATTCAATCAATGTGTTAGTTTGTCAACTTGAAATGTAACTCACTACACAAATCAAGTTGAATCGTATTTGAATGTATTGACTCGACCCAACTCAAATCCTTTGACAAATTCTATTAACGCAATCTGTTGAATCGAACGTAACCTGAATATTACTGACGCCAACATTCACCCACATCGGATCATTCACACATTCCACGCCGCTGTTTTAACAGGTATAGAATCAATACAAACTATCTCTAACCCGATAATATTCAATCATTTTGGTAATTTACCAACTTTAAATCCATTCGCGGATGTACTAAAGGTAAATCCAGATAATCCAAAATGAAATATTTGGACTTTGACATAGTCTGAATTGAAATAGATTGACAAACATGACTAACAACTTTCAACCCAGTCATATTTAGAGATTATACGCACATTGATTCGAAACAAGTAATGAAACATTACAACTCTATTCGCGATCCGACTTTTCAATTGTCAAAGCGACATTTTAACATCTTACCATACTCAAAAGAATTATTCACAACAAACACCAGTGTTAAAAATCTAGTTTTCACTTACTTGATTATATCAGTACAACTAGCAAACTTGAACTAATTCATCTGGTTGTATTCATATGACCGATAATTTTTATCCAACTGTAAAGTTCGTTACTATTCTGTAAAACAAAGTATTTACTAATCGATCCATATACGACTTGACATAAACCTATTACATTTTGAATATACGATATTTGAATGTCTGAACAATAACTGAGAAATAATTATCACAAGTGAATCCATATACGACAGCGTAAAAGATATTGGAATGTCAGCAACTCTTTACGGTCGTAGTTACTACCACATTAACTAATTTACCCGACCAACTCGTCATGATCATTCCTGAAATCAACACAAATATGACCACTGACTTGAGTTAACCACAAAACAGCATCAAGTTTTAAATCCACTTGTAGCTTACGGATTATTTGAATGCTGGTTATGTTTTGTTGTAATTGAGTTAACGGAAATACTATTACGTCTCGACATCTGACCATCTTACCATATTCAAAGAATCAACCACGAAAACATTGTCAAGTAAATCCGTTAACCGACCAACTCAACAGTATCAATATGAAAAACAGCCAAACATACACGAATCCATACAAGCACTAAAACCTAAAATCCATAACAAGCCTGGTTGTATTCATATCCCTACATGTCTTTTTTATTCAACTTGAAAAGTCGTTACTATTCTGTAAGACAAAGAAATTACTATGCGGTATATTTTGTAAGATAAAAGTAATTACTTCTCGGTGCCCGCGACTTGAGATTAACATAATATGTTTGAGTATGCGAGATTTGAAAGTCTGCCCAACATGTTGAGAATTCATTTCTTACAATCGAACGCAGGTGTTATATTGAAAATTATCATGATGTAAACATAAGGATTGACACATTGATTTGACATATGTAATAGTTGATCATGACTTGCCTATTAAATTATTTGCGTTAATTAGACCCGGCGTTGTGGTAAAGATTATTGTGACAGCAACAAACTTTTCAGTACCATTGTTATTAACATATTGAGTTGTAAACTATGTGTGTCTAAAATGTTCTCGATTGGAAAATTATTCAGCCTTGGTACAAGCCACGCAGAGTATTGTGGATATCGGGAAATATTTTACAAATGTCTGCATTAAACAAGACTAAAGATGAAACAACAATTTCCTTTGTTGAACAATAACCGGGGCAATACTTTATTGTCGGTGAGAATGGAAACACTTTCGCGCATTACCTGGTGTCAAGATATCACACTTGGTGAATTGACATACCACCATTTGATTAATGCTTAATCCGTTCGCATCATTTCACACTCACTTTGATCATTACAAAAGTAAATTGGAATATGTTTGTTAGGCACCACCTATTCAACTATACTTGAGTAATACAGAAACCTCTCAGCATTAATAAAATCGAAATGTGCGCTACACTGAAATCTACAAAAATGTGTTTGTATTGCTGTTCGTAGTAGCGATATCGATTTGAACCTCCATCATCTAACCAAACTACTGAGAGTCGTTGTCAATTTACATGACGTTCACTGATTACATACTAGAACTATTTGTGCAGCACACACGATCAGAGAAATTGGAAATTTTCCCATTGCCATTTGTCACAGTAAATGTCGTCACAATACTCAGTCACTAAAAGACCATATACTTGTATGTGATTGAATCACCAACAATTAACTCGCTAAATCAAATCGTAAGGCAATTTCACGCACTCAGCGGATATTACACAACGTCGCTTTATCGGTGTGGGTCGTTTTTTCTAAATACAAATCATATCTGTCCAGTAGAAAACAATTTTCACGCACTTGGGTAATGAAACCAGTGTGCAATATCAATACAAGATATTTTCGTGACACAAAAAATAATCAACTTACTCGATATTCTCGTAAAACGAAACTGTACACAGGTTTCATGTTTTTTGTATGACACGGAATTAATACCGATCGAAGTAACTGTGTTGGAAATGACTTTCATACAAATACACTCTATGTGGTTAACATTCTCATCGATTCTACTGTGATCAATGTATACTATATGTATTCTGGATTCATTTCGATATGGCTAAACATACAACCTCGACAGATACGAATTGTCACACACTCAAGTAATATCATACCAAATAGTTATTTACAAGACGCAGAAAATTTGTTTTGGCCGTTTCGATTTTATTACTGGAGGTACTCATCACTTCGCTTAATACAATCTAGATTTAAACCCCATCGAACCTTTGGTGTCTATCGTTTTGCTGGATACGAATTATGTTAGTCTAACAGTAAACAATTTTCACAATCTTGGGTTATGAATTCAATGTGTTGGCGGTCATTCATTATTTTGTTTGTATCAACTAGTTACTTTGTAGGGTATGAATGAGCACCCTCCCACAACTCTTACAAAAGTACGAAGGATATTTACATCACACAAAGTAGTCGACTTTACTTCATATCCTCACACTACGAAACCAAATGGTTGTTTAGACTCTACAAACTTTTTTACACGAATGGTCACACATCTAAATATTCAAATAATCCAACACATAACTATAGTACTTACAGAAATATCATAGTTCTTGTAACAAAGGTGTTTATCGTAAGTCCTACACAGTCATGATAGCCGTCCGAGTTTGACTTTTAGAAAATATTATATCGATACATCTTTCAAAAACAAAACCATGGTCACTGCTTGAGAGACCTGTCAATGATATCACAATAATACAGTTACTTCCACAAAAAAAAATATGTATTCGACTTACTTTCCACAAATCTAACACACAAAACAATTTACTTTGCTAACGAAAAGTGTTGAGTCATCATATGATTGTCCTCACAACAATACAACTAAAACATACTATCATACAAAATGGTCGTTATAGTTTGCACCCCAACGGTACATCGTAAAAGTAACAAGTTTCAAGAATCGAGTTATTGAAAAACGTGAAAGTGTTTCTCCTGTGTCAAGTCGTTATGTTGATGAAAGTGTATATTGCAATATCATGATCAATTTGCATTCCTTGGTCACAAACTGTCACTATACTCTAAATAATTATTTTTCACTCAAACACAAAAGCATACTAGTCACCATTCGTTTTCATCAAGTACGAGTTCAAGAAACTTACTTACTACGACATGAATTGTTATTTTTATGTTGTGTAAATAGGTAATCGTTATTTTTAGTAACACTTTATCAATGTCATCGAGTTGTGCGAAAAGATTTTCATGTGGTCTTGCGGTTTTAATCGAAGCACACATCATGATCTAATGTAGAGTCGTCTCTATTGTACAACAACTCGGTAATCGAAATGCATGCATTAACATTTGAACAACGATCTTGTTTCGTCGCACCAAAAATATGTTCACTGTCACAATACTCTGCACAAGACGTGCAAATCCTTTTCACCCTCGTAATAGTATACCAACGACCACCGACGACAACGTTTAACAATACCAACGACAATGGAAACACTGAACCCACGACACTTATCCGAGTAAAAATACATTTTCCTTTGGCTACATGACGCTTACCAGAGTAAAAAATATCATTATCACCTGGAGATCCACCGTTACCCGAACAACAAAACCATTTTCCTTTGGAGATCTATCGTTTACCCAGTGTAACAATACATTTTCACATGGCGATCCATCGTTTACCCTGAGCAACAAACCTTTTTCACTTGGAAATATATTTTTTCCCTGGGTAACAAACCTTTTTCACTTGGAAATATATTTTATCCCTGGGTAACAAACCTTTTCCACTTGGAAATATATTTTTTCCCTGAGTTACAAACCGTTTCCACTTGGAAATATATTTTTTCCCTGAGCAACAACCCATTTTCACTTGGATGTATATTTTTTCCCTGAGCAACAAACCATTTTCACTTGACGGTCCGTCGTTTACCTGAGTAAAAATATCATTTACCTTTGGATATCTGGCGTTTACCCAGTGTAACAATACATTCTCACTTGACCATCTAACTTTTCCTAGAGTATCAATACCGTTTTCACTTGGAAATCTGACAACCACACCCGGCAATTTGGTGTTTGTTGTATTGACGACAGTTGGAAATTGATGACAACGAACAGTGACGAAAATATACACGAACAACCGGTTTCAGAGTATACCCGCGTCGGTCGTATCACATCAATATCATCGGTTAGCCACATGAAATACCAATATGCTCTTATACATCGAAATGTATGTTTTGGAAATTGGACAATAGGTTTCGATATGTCTGTGATGTCCAGGTTCGTACTTTGGATTTTCCAGAGTCAAAGTGTCTGAATAAAACACCGCCTCGACTTCGGTAAATGTTTGGCACGCAGATAACGCTGGTCGGAAATCGTGGAATTTATGTTTCCATCGGGCTAACAACTCCAGGTTACTTGTGATTTTTCTCACACGTGTTTACTATGTTGTGTCGCTCTTTATTGATCAATACATAACACGCCATTAAGTTTGAAATCGGGAAACCTCGAGAAAGTGTTAACCGGATCCGGATATCAACTCTGAATCGATAAACCATATTCAAGTAAACATACCACAACCCGGGTTTCCATGAAAATAACAAGACATCGCACAAATCAAGTATACTTCGCGATTATTTGCCCACACAAGAATCCCATAAGCGAGGTGTATGACATTACATACATCATGGATAACATCGTGTCTAGCATTCCAAACATCATGGGTGACAAATTCGTCTTCTCAAGTCTCGTCATGCACCGACTCTGTACATTCAATGTGGGGTAGACGACTTGGAGACAGACAAACAGACATATTTGACCGTAACATGGTTATGCGTTCAAATACCATTGATGATATCGATACAGTGAACAGAGCATTATGCATACCGATACATTCATAGTCATATATGCGAACCATGTACTATCATGTACCCCGATTTTCGTTGAATATCCACGACACCAACAAATCTGTACATTTCTTTTCCCTCAACCTCGACGATAGAGTTGTCATCCCAATGTATCAATCGAGTGTATGGTTCATCAGGTGTAAAATCCAAATCAAATGTAACCAAGGTATCGTTTTTCATTTTCAATATTTCCACTGCTGCATCTTGTCTGTGTCGTAAAACCACGGTGTGGGGCCAGAGGAATCTATGGACAGTTACGCGTAGTCTCATCCTTACTCGTGTATATTGATCAGGTAACGACAAAGTTTTTTCAATTGTCTTGCGGTGATGGTCCGTTTCAAAATGCAAGCGGATGAACTAGACCAAAAGTTTCGAAGATGTGTTTTATAATTGCTCTAGGTGTGAAATAGACATCACGCTCTTGCAGGGGGATCAACACGAATTTAGTCTTCACACCGCAGAAACACAGTAACCCGGATTACATTACAAAACCACAATCGAATTAAGATTTCCATACGCGGAATCACTGTTAAAGACGTCTGACTGCGACGTTGTACCCGTGTAACGAATTCTCATGCTAAGGCCATGTTACGGTCAAATATGTCTGTTTGTCTGTCTCCAAGTCGTCTACCCCACATTGAATGTACAGAGTCGGTGCATGACGAGACTTGAGAAGACGAATTTGTCACCCATGATGTTTGTAATGCTAGACACGATGTTATCCATGATGTATGTAATGTCATACACCTCGCTTATGGGATTCTTGTGTGGGCAAATAATCGCGAAGTATGCTTGATTTGTGCGATGTCTTGTTATTTTCATGGAAACCCGGGTTGTGGTATGTTTACTTGAATATGGTTTATCGATTCAGAGTTGATATCCGGATCCGGTTAACACTTTCTCGAGGTTTCCGATTTCAAACTTAATGGCGTGTTATGTATTGATCAATAAAGAGCGACACAACATAGTAAACACGTGTGAGAAAAATCACAAGTAACCTGGAGTTGTTAGCCCGATGGAAACATAAATTCCACGATTTCCGACCAGCGTTATCTGCGTGCCAAACATTTACCGAAGTCGAGGCGGTGTTTTATTCAGACACTTTGACTCTGGAAAATCCAAAGTACGAACCTGGACATCACAGACATATCGAAACCTATAGTCCAATTTCCAAAACATACATTTCGATGTATAAGAGCATATTGGTATTTCATGTGGCTAACCGATGATATTGATGTGATACGACCGACGCGGGTATACTCTGAAACCGGTTGTTCGTGTATATTTTCGTCACTGTTCGTTGTCATCAATTTCCAACTGTCGTCAATACAACAAACACCAAATTGCCGGGTGTGGTTGTCAGATTTCCAAGTGAAAACGGTATTGATACTCTAGGAAAAGTTAGATGGTCAAGTGAGAATGTATTGTTACACTGGGTAAACGCCAGATATCCAAAGGTAAATGATATTTTTACTCAGGTAAACGACGGACCGTCAAGTGAAAATGGTTTGTTGCTCAGGGAAAAAATATACATCCAAGTGAAAATGGGTTGTTGCTCAGGGAAAAAATATATTTCCAAGTGGAAACGGTTTGTAACTCAGGGAAAAAATATATTTCCAAGTGGAAAAGGTTTGTTACCCAGGGATAAAATATATTTCCAAGTGAAAAAGGTTTGTTACCCAGGGAAAAAATATATTTCCAAGTGAAAAAGGTTTGTTGCTCAGGGTAAACGATGGATCGCCATGTGAAAATGTATTGTTACACTGGGTAAACGATAGATCTCCAAAGGAAAATGGTTTTGTTGTTCGGGTAACGGTGGATCTCCAGGTGATAATGATATTTTTTACTCTGGTAAGCGTCATGTAGCCAAAGGAAAATGTATTTTTACTCGGATAAGTGTCGTGGGTTCAGTGTTTCCAGTGTCGTTGGTATTGTTAAACGTTGTCGTCGGTGGTCGTTGGTATACTATTACGAGGGTGAAAAGGATTTGCACGTCTTGTGCAGAGTATTGTGACAGTGAACATATTTTTGGTGCGACGAAACAAGATCGTTGATCAAATGTTAATGCATGCATTTCGATTACCGAGTTGTTGTACAATAGAGACGACTCTACATTAGATCATGATGTGTGCTTCGATTAAAACCGCAAGACCACATGAAAATCTTTTCGCACAACTCGATGACATTGATAAAGTGTTACTAAAAATAACGATTACCTATTTACACAACATAAAAATAACAATTCATGTCGTAGTAAGTAAGTTTCTTGAACTCGTACTTGATGAAAACGAATGGTGACTAGTATGCTTTTGTGTTTGAGTGAAAAATAATTATTTAGAGTATAGTGACAGTTTGTGACCAAGGAATGCAAATTGATCATGATATTGCAATATACACTTTCATCAACATAACGACTTGACACAGGAGAAACACTTTCACGTTTTTCAATAACTCGATTCTTGAAACTTGTTACTTTTACGATGTACCGTTGGGGTGCAAACTATAACGACCATTTTGTATGATAGTATGTTTTAGTTGTATTGTTGTGAGGACAATCATATGATGACTCAGCACTTTTCGTTAGCAAAGTAAATTGTTTTGTGTGTTAGATTTGTGGAAAGTAAGTCGAATACATATTTTTTTTTGTGGAAGTAACTGTATTATTGTGATATCATTGACAGGTCTCTCAAGCAGTGACCATGGTTTTGTTTTTGAAAGATGTATCGATATAATATTTTCTAAAAGTCAAACTCGGACGGCTATCATGACTGTGTAGGACTTACGATAAACACCTTTGTTACAAGAACTATGATATTTCTGTAAGTACTATAGTTATGTGTTGGATTATTTGAATATTTAGATGTGTGACCATTCGTGTAAAAAAGTTTGTAGAGTCTAAACAACCATTTGGTTTCGTAGTGTGAGGATATGAAGTAAAGTCGACTACTTTGTGTGATGTAAATATCCTTCGTACTTTTGTAAGAGTTGTGGGAGGGTGCTCATTCATACCCTACAAAGTAACTAGTTGATACAAACAAAATAATGAATGACCGCCAACACATTGAATTCATAACCCAAGATTGTGAAAATTGTTTACTGTTAGACTAACATAATTCGTATCCAGCAAAACGATAGACACCAAAGGTTCGATGGGGTTTAAATCTAGATTGTATTAAGCGAAGTGATGAGTACCTCCAGTAATAAAATCGAAACGGCCAAAACAAATTTTCTGCGTCTTGTAAATAACTATTTGGTATGATATTACTTGAGTGTGTGACAATTCGTATCTGTCGAGGTTGTATGTTTAGCCATATCGAAATGAATCCAGAATACATATAGTATACATTGATCACAGTAGAATCGATGAGAATGTTAACCACATAGAGTGTATTTGTATGAAAGTCATTTCCAACACAGTTACTTCGATCGGTATTAATTCCGTGTCATACAAAAAACATGAAACCTGTGTACAGTTTCGTTTTACGAGAATATCGAGTAAGTTGATTATTTTTTGTGTCACGAAAATATCTTGTATTGATATTGCACACTGGTTTCATTACCCAAGTGCGTGAAAATTGTTTTCTACTGGACAGATATGATTTGTATTTAGAAAAAACGACCCACACCGATAAAGCGACGTTGTGTAATATCCGCTGAGTGCGTGAAATTGCCTTACGATTTGATTTAGCGAGTTAATTGTTGGTGATTCAATCACATACAAGTATATGGTCTTTTAGTGACTGAGTATTGTGACGACATTTACTTTGACAAATGGCAATGGGAAAATTTCCAATTTCTCTGATCGTGTGTGCTGCACAAATAGTTCTAGTATGTAATCAGTGAACGTCATGTAAATTGACAACGACTCTCAGTAGTTTGGTTAGATGATGGAGGTTCAAATCGATATCGCTACTACGAACAGCAATACAAACACATTTTTGTAGATTTCAGTGTAGCGCACATTTCGATTTTATTAATGCTGAGAGGTTTCTGTATTACTCAAGTATAGTTGAATAGGTGGTGCCTAACAAACATATTCCAATTTACTTTTGTAATGATCAAAGTGAGTGTGAAATGATGCGAACGGATTAAGCATTAATCAAATGGTGGTATGTCAATTCACCAAGTGTGATATCTTGACACCAGGTAATGCGCGAAAGTGTTTCCATTCTCACCGACAATAAAGTATTGCCCCGGTTATTGTTCAACAAAGGAAATTGTTGTTTCATCTTTAGTCTTGTTTAATGCAGACATTTGTAAAATATTTCCCGATATCCACAATACTCTGCGTGGCTTGTACCAAGGCTGAATAATTTTCCAATCGAGAACATTTTAGACACACATAGTTTACAACTCAATATGTTAATAACAATGGTACTGAAAAGTTTGTTGCTGTCACAATAATCTTTACCACAACGCCGGGTCTAATTAACGCAAATAATTTAATAGGCAAGTCATGATCAACTATTACATATGTCAAATCAATGTGTCAATCCTTATGTTTACATCATGATAATTTTCAATATAACACCTGCGTTCGATTGTAAGAAATGAATTCTCAACATGTTGGGCAGACTTTCAAATCTCGCATACTCAAACATATTATGTTAATCTCAAGTCGCGGGCACCGAGAAGTAATTACTTTTATCTTACAAAATATACCGCATAGTAATTTCTTTGTCTTACAGAATAGTAACGACTTTTCAAGTTGAATAAAAAAGACATGTAGGGATATGAATACAACCAGGCTTGTTATGGATTTTAGGTTTTAGTGCTTGTATGGATTCGTGTATGTTTGGCTGTTTTTCATATTGATACTGTTGAGTTGGTCGGTTAACGGATTTACTTGACAATGTTTTCGTGGTTGATTCTTTGAATATGGTAAGATGGTCAGATGTCGAGACGTAATAGTATTTCCGTTAACTCAATTACAACAAAACATAACCAGCATTCAAATAATCCGTAAGCTACAAGTGGATTTAAAACTTGATGCTGTTTTGTGGTTAACTCAAGTCAGTGGTCATATTTGTGTTGATTTCAGGAATGATCATGACGAGTTGGTCGGGTAAATTAGTTAATGTGGTAGTAACTACGACCGTAAAGAGTTGCTGACATTCCAATATCTTTTACGCTGTCGTATATGGATTCACTTGTGATAATTATTTCTCAGTTATTGTTCAGACATTCAAATATCGTATATTCAAAATGTAATAGGTTTATGTCAAGTCGTATATGGATCGATTAGTAAATACTTTGTTTTACAGAATAGTAACGAACTTTACAGTTGGATAAAAATTATCGGTCATATGAATACAACCAGATGAATTAGTTCAAGTTTGCTAGTTGTACTGATATAATCAAGTAAGTGAAAACTAGATTTTTAACACTGGTGTTTGTTGTGAATAATTCTTTTGAGTATGGTAAGATGTTAAAATGTCGCTTTGACAATTGAAAAGTCGGATCGCGAATAGAGTTGTAATGTTTCATTACTTGTTTCGAATCAATGTGCGTATAATCTCTAAATATGACTGGGTTGAAAGTTGTTAGTCATGTTTGTCAATCTATTTCAATTCAGACTATGTCAAAGTCCAAATATTTCATTTTGGATTATCTGGATTTACCTTTAGTACATCCGCGAATGGATTTAAAGTTGGTAAATTACCAAAATGATTGAATATTATCGGGTTAGAGATAGTTTGTATTGATTCTATACCTGTTAAAACAGCGGCGTGGAATGTGTGAATGATCCGATGTGGGTGAATGTTGGCGTCAGTAATATTCAGGTTACGTTCGATTCAACAGATTGCGTTAATAGAATTTGTCAAAGGATTTGAGTTGGGTCGAGTCAATACATTCAAATACGATTCAACTTGATTTGTGTAGTGAGTTACATTTCAAGTTGACAAACTAACACATTGATTGAATATTTTCATGGATCTTATCACGCAACTAAAGTCAGCCACTATTCGGGAGGCGTGAAACATATAGCGATCGCGGGCAAATGTCAAATTGTTGGTTTTCGAATCACGGTCTGCGCTGGTACTGTTATTCATTACTTATTACTTGATAGTAACAACCATCGACACATTACACTGTAGCGATTGGGATGTATGTAATGACAAGACGCGAGAAATGGCTATGTCTTTGGTGTTATCTTGTGAGTGATCGTGGGATTTGTAACCTATTTCACACGTTTTTGAAGTGTTGGTTTGTGAACGCGGCTATTGTTGATATTCGAATCACCGTCTACGCCGGCTCTGTGGCAAACCAATTACCAAAATATTACATTGTCAACGATCGGCATGTATGTAACAGCGAGTCGCGAGCGATGGTTATGTCTTAGGTATTATCTTGTGAGCGATCGCGGGATTTTACCAATATTTCACACCTTTTTGGAGTGTTAGTTTGTGAACAGCAGACTATTCTGTAGATGTGAAACAGCGAAGGTGTCAATAATCCGATCTGAAAGTCGGCGTGCTATTCAGGCTACGTAGGGATCAATAGCGAGGAAACACTTAGAACACGATCGGTCATTTGTCACGACTAAACTACATCATATATAATAATTTACGATATACACATTAACAAGGTTCATTCATATGACTATTCACTTGATACATATTCAACACCGTGCGAGAGATGCCTGAAAGGGCGATTCACGACCGCACCCATAAGAACACATGGCGAGTCACCACAGAACCCGTAAGAATACACGACAGGCGAATCACCGCCACCGCCTATAGCAAAAAAGGCGAGTCACGACCCCGAGTTTTCACGGCGAATCACGACCGCAGCCTATACCCGAAAGGGCGAATCACGACCGCACCCATAAGAACACATGGCGAATCGCGGCCCCGCCATAAGAGATAAGAGGCGAATCGCCACCCCGGGTTTTCACGGCGAATCGCGACCCCGCCATAAGCCACAACGCTAGTTCGCGACCGATCTATACTACTACTCTTGTGGAGTCCCACAAGGCTCAGTCCTTGGACCGACTTTTTTCCTCATTTATATTAACGACATTGTTAATGCATCTTTATTCCGCACAACCCTATTTGCTGATGATACTCACCTCTTCATAACCTCTAACACTGGCAATGATTTGCATGCATCCGTGAATAGGGAACTCCCAAAAGTGTCGAGATGGCTCCAAGCAAACAAACTAAGCTTGAATGCAGATAAGACCGAGATGCTCCTTTTAAATAATGCCAATCATAGTTTCACTGTGAACATCAATCATAAACAAATCTCCATATGTGACTCAGCAAAATATCTCGGTGTCACTATTGATGCTAAAATGTCTTGGAAGCAGCATATTGAATGCACAATATCAAAACTAGCTCGGTGTGTGGGAATAATGACCCGTCTGCAATCTTTGGTTTCCAGATCAATACTACGAACCATATATTTTTCTCTTTTCCACTCTCACCTGCAATATGGAATCGTAGTATGGGGAAGTGCATGCAAAACATTTCTGTGCAGAATTCGAACCCTGCAAAACCGTGCGATACGGCTGATCTCATCTGTACCTTTACGTACCTATTTATCGCCTTACTACCGTAAGCATCGAATTTTGCGAGTTGATGAGCTATATCGCTTCGAAGTATCAAAAGTTGTTCAAAAATATTTTTCCAATAGTCTGCCTCCTGTGTTTGATGACTTTTTCATACCTGCTAAACATGTCCATTCCCATTACACGAGATCCTCGTCAAAGGGAAATATCTACTTACCCCCACCCAATAGCAACCTAACTAAGAGATCTATCGACTACTCGGGACCTATCATTTGGAATGCATTACCACCACATATCCGTGAATTGCCTTATGATAGATTCAAAAAAGCCCTACTTGATCACCTCTTATCGTTACACTAACACTGTTGCCATACCTCGCCCAGACATTGCTTCATTGATCATTTGCTACCATCGTTTAATTTTTCTTCTATTTTATTTTTTTAACTACTGTAACTTTTTTTACAGCCAGACTGTTTAGAGTCAAGTGTACCTGTTTGATGCTGGTGTGATCAGACTAGATGACCCTCACGGTCTTATCGATCATTCCTATCTAATACCGAATACTGTGCATGCATATTTTCTGTACCACCACCACTGCCGAGTGTTATGTATTTTGGTTTGATGAAAAATAAAGACTCTCTCTCTCTCTCCCAGGACTCTTCCATGCGAGTTGGTACTATTAAAGCCACCTGAAGTGACAAAAGTCCTCCGAAAATATATCGGTAGACTGAAGGAGAAATGATAGTCGGGCTACTAAATAGAATGTGTTGAGAGACAACACAGGAAACTCCTGGAAAAGGATCGGGAAGAAAATTCTTTCCCCGATGAGATCGATGGCACGGGCGAAGTGATCGCTTTTTATGATGTATGGATGCCGGTTCGGCCCTCCAAAGATTTTAAAGCTCTGAAAAACTTTTGTGGATGACTGGCAACATTCTTTCCCTCAGCGGGTACCGTTGAAGCCGATATTTCCCAGATTCTCTGGGCGAGAAATGAATTTAGGACAAACTTAGCTGACCTGAGTTTGGAAGCACTGTTACAGTGCAAATGATTTCAGTCTATTCAACAGCTGTAACAATCAGCTGTTGAGCGTGTTTGTTAGGCTTTTCTTTCTTTTTTTTGCTTATTGGCACCGATTCCGATGGATACTGCATATTCTGTGGTTTCGTTTGATATTATCAACCTATGAGATCGTTAGGTTTTTTCTTCTGTACTTATTGTTTGTTGGCACTGATTAAACGTGGGTGCTGCACATTGTGTGGTGTCTTTTGACAAACAAGCCCAAATGAAGCGTTTTGTGACTAATTCGAGTCTGAAACTATCTATTTAGATGACGATGCCAAAACTGCCAAAAATAAAAATCGAAAAATGCCAAAAATAAGTTATTTTTGGCAGTTTTGGCATATGCCAAAAATAACACGGCCTGCCTATGAGTGATGATTCAAAGTCGCAACATTTTGCCAGCTGTGTGAAAGACAGATTAATTAGCCATTATTATCTTGAAACAAATAACGAATATAAAGCTATATATACCTGCAAAAAGGCGTTGTATCGCACACGCCACGTAGAGCTGATAATAAAATACGTGAGTAAGTGTATACTGTAGGGCGGTTCAAAAAAAACTTTTTTTTTTGAATCTTGCTAGCTATGTGATTAAATCGTTAAGTTGCCTTAAAAAACGACGCACACCACATAGCTATGCTACAGGCTACTATTATCAGCCATTCATATTG
This sequence comes from Botryllus schlosseri, assembly GCF_051294905.1. Lineage (NCBI taxonomy): Eukaryota > Metazoa > Chordata > Ascidiacea > Stolidobranchia > Styelidae > Botryllus > Botryllus schlosseri. The sequence continues at coordinate 33,935,096 of NC_137237.1, read as the reverse complement.
AAATGAACCCGAATATTTTCGGCTGACACTCGTCAGGGGTAATCGTCAGCAACTAGTAGAGAATTGGAAAGAACATAGTATATCAACATTCGTATCACATAATATGACGTCACCACACCATGAAATTTCGAATGAGAGAGCGTCCAATGTACTATTTTTAGGTGGTAGACGAATTGCTTTTGTTGACAGAGTTTCGGTTGGTGTATTTTGTAGGGATGGTGTGAACGTGAGGTTCACGTTCGCGTTCTGTGTGTGAACCTCGGAAATTTAGAGGTTCGCGTTCACAACAGAACCTTGGTAGGTTCTGCACTGTGAACCTTTTTGGTAAATTGTAATTTGCACTTTATTATAAGATCTTTGGTTCAAATTTATTGCATTTCAACTGCGGGTCACTCTATGCATGGCGCTGGCAGCATAAAAAATCAACACCAAATGAGCATGCTCCCTGCCAACCTTAAAAGTTTTACTTGCTTTTTTGTTACCAAAAAATTCTCCACATATCCAGCTTTCCGTTCGTGAATATTTAGTGACTCTCTGCTGTGAGCTTGACCCGCAATCACACAACATCACGAGCGATATACGTAGTCAGCGAATGATGCTTATTCAACCAATCTATGACATTGATATCGTTTACTGATGTATAAAATCGAGCGGGCGTACGGGGTCAATCTCGATTTCATATCTTTACTGTATCATTAAAACCAAATTCCTGCGATTAAGGTGCTGGCTACTGCTATATAACTTGTTGTTTATGGTATCGGTAGAAAGTATAGAAACCCGTTTTACACTCTGCTCAATATCAATGTAGCAATACTCAGTCTCCGAATACATTGTCCGGTCTGGCTAAGACCATTAAGGCGTAAGCTTATATCCCCTGGTAAGTCCTCGTCGAAATTGTTGGCAAAGCGACGGAATGTATTGATTTTATGAGATTATTATATCCTTTGATAACCGCGGTTGATACATTTAGCGACGTTTAAAACGCCAATTTGTACTTCAGCAATGCGATATTATGTGGCCCGAGTCTTCGCTAGGTATCGTGTACTTTAATATAGGCTATCACTTCATTGAAAGATAGGGTTGGATTTAGCAATATGACGTCACGAGGTTCACGTTCGTGTTCACACAGAACCTTTCAAAAAGGTTCGCGTTCACACGAACCCGAACCTTTCAGAGGTTCACACCATCCCTAGTATTTTGATAATAGTCGACTCCAAGGCTACGGTAACGTAAGCTGTGATCATTGCGTTTGCGGCCAATTTATTTGTGATGTAACAAGGGAGGACCATTGAAACGTACAATAAGTGAATGACTATGGTTGCTCTCACAAGTGCCACCGGCCTATCGCGAATAATTTTTATACACATGAATTTACACAGTGATTTAGTCGACACCATTTACTTACTGATGACTTGAAATTGACTCGTAAATTTTGCTCTGAGTCACGAGTCAATCCACATTTCTGAAGCACCGAGTCAGGTCAAGTCAAGTCATTTTTGCAAAGTGACTCGAGTCAAGTCAAGTCATACGAAAAAGTTGACTCGAGTCTGACTCGAGTCAAGTCAAGTCATGACTCGAGTCATCTCAGCACTGGCATGCATGCATGCATAGTAACGTAGGGAGGTATGCACGCAGGCACTTATGACTGCGATTTAATTCTGAGTTAGGTTCTGTTTTCATGTGCTACCCTTTTCGGGCCTTTGGGTGTGAATGTTTACATTCGATTCGATAGCCACATGTCCATTGTCCACATTCAAGTTGAAATACAAGCAATTACTACTAAGTGAATATTAGTCCATCCACAACATTACCAGACGACGACTCGACCTATCGATCTTGCCTTCCATGACATGCCACCTCATTTCTTGCCACTTGCCTTTTACTATACTATCTTCTTTACTTTTCATTCAGTGTGCATGCCACCTCTTTACATCGCCTAGGCCAGTGGTTCTCAACCTTTTTTGACACGCGCCTCCCCCTTGGAGATGGTCAAAAAAATTGCGCCCCCCTGACCCGCCTTGCATTTACCGTCATGTCAAAAAGAGCACATCATCTGATACAGAGGTGGGCAACGTTTTTGATAATCATGGCCGCATTTCGATTGCTTATGTAGCGTAAGGCCGCATTCCAGGGCATAGCCGCAATGAACGATCTGGACGCAAAGTCCCGGTGGTAAACTGTCCATATCCATTCCCGGTGAACTCCGGACTATTCTACTTTTCACAATGGCCTATTGTGCGCACCGAAATAGCGAGTGCCAATGTTATGAATAGTTGCCGGGAGGTGCATATTGTCGCGCGGAGCGCGAAAATTTTTCAGGGCCGCGAACGAATTGTTATTTCTTGCCAATTCCCATTCCGGCTCAGATTAAGAAGGGCGCTGCATTAAAATCGAAAATGAATTCTTGTTGAATTGCGCGAGGGCGAAGAAAATTTCAAGATTAATTAAAATCTCTCGAAAATGCGGGAGTGAATTCGTAATTGCAATTTCCATGTCTACGGGCGCCAACACATACTAATTGAATTAGGCGTCGACGGCCGCTCAAATTCCCTTCTACGGCTGCAGGCTGCCCACCCCTGATCTAATAGTATATACATAAGGTATATCTTACGCCAATTTTGAATCTGCATTCCAGTTGTTGAGTCTTTTACATTGCTGACAAATTTCTCCAAACTTGTTTGAAAATAACAAAAAAACATTGAACAAGACATCCATTAATTAGTTTCAAGGTAGGTCACCCTGAGACTAATCCTGATGCTGGTAGTGAGTACAGAGAACAAGGCGTCGTTCTGTCCTGCCAGGCTAAATTTGATCAGTTTTGGAAATTATTTAAATTGTGTTGATTTATAGCCTAATTGAGGGCGAAACCGGGCAACCTATGTTGCATCTAAGTCTGTCTTAGGCAGTGCAGTTCGCAAGCTACTAACAGCAGCTGCCCAGCGCGACAAGCTTTAGGCTACTGTCAAAGCTATGAAGCAATGAATGACTTACACGTGGGAATTGCTCTCTTTATCTCCAAAGAATTTCAAAAATTTGCTCAAATGAAGTTGAAATCAGACTATACTCCGTTGAGCGTGGTTGCTAGAGTTGCAAGCTTTCTTGAATATGGAATAAATTTCATCTTCATTAATCGTCTTCTCATAATGGATGTGAAACAAATGTTTAGACACGTACAATTTATACTGACTTTGTCAATTTCTCGCGCCCCCCCCCTATGCTGACTTCGTCAATTTCTCGCGCCCCCCTGAGAGCCTCCCGCGCCCCCAGGCTGCGAACCCCTGGGCTAGGCCAAGGTGGGTGTCTGATTCAATAGACTACTCCAGTGGTTCTCAACCTTTTTGACTGCGCGGCACACTTTGAAAATAAAAAATAGTTCGCGGCACACTAGCACAGTGGTTCTGAACTCATTGGGCTTACGGCACAGGTGAACTACCAGAATGCGTATAGCAGGGCGGCAACCATAGTCTTACAGAGATGGTCATGGTCACAGACGAAGTAGGCTACTTCCACCTTTTCGGAGCACACGAGTAGGCTTTTCTCTGCTTTGAGTTTTCTTTTTATATCTGTTGACATCTCACAAATACGTCTACGAATGGTATCATTTGACATGGGAATCGTTTTCAAATCTTCCCAAATATATTTTTACAATTCTATTGCAGGCCGGAAGAGCTTACTCCGCTTCCGTGTGAAGTTTTGAATTATCAGTTATTACATCTGTGAGTGGCCTGCTAAGATCTCGTTTAAATGTCCGGCTGAGCTTAATTTCATAAGATTGGTTCGACAATAAAGTCTGCCCGCTAACGCATTGTCGATGTAATCAACCGTCGCATCGAAGAGTCCAATCACAATAGCTACTAACAAATACAGAGGCGAAGAGGTGGATGCTAAACCCATTTCCACGCAGATCGTGTAATAGCACCTATGAGGATAGTCTACCTCAATAGTATTACTGGCAATCGCCCGCAGTTCAATTGTAGTTCCATCAAACCGGGATAATAAACCTCAGCGGCGGGGAAATTTGTAACTGACATAATTTGATAAATTTTACTTCTCAATTCTGGAATTTGTCGCCTGCAACATAGCGTTGCGCCCTGAGCCTACATTTTACCTGCAGTGCTGGCACTCTATACCTAACAATCGCAATGTGAATGGCTAAGCTGGCAATACTAATTTGTAAACGTGAGCATCACTTCCAAATTAGTTCATTTCTCGGCGGTGTGAATGCCTTCCATGGTGTTGGAGGTTAATGTATGCTTCTACTCGTCCCCCGATCTGCAAAAGCAGTGTCTTCCAAAGAGTGCTAAAAGTTGGCACCTCAGGAATCAAAATATGTAATATCGGCATGGTGTAAAATGATCATCGATGACAAAGACATGGCAGCAATACAACTACAAATAGACACAGAAAAAGGTCATCAACCTGGTTCATGTTCCTGTTCTGTTCGTGATCGGTTGACTAAAAAAAAAAGGTCTTCACTTCCGCTCAGAGCTCAAAATAACGTTTTTCTCTCCCCATTGCCAGGTGGATGACTAAAAAAAAGGTCTTCTTTTCGCTCAGAGCTAATATGACCGCCGCTTTACCCTCCGAAATACCCGCCGGAGCTTCACTTCTGCGCTAATTTGCGGCATATCACTCGCAATTTCCTCTAAATCTGACCTAAATTTTCAAAAAAGAGGACAAAATCTCAAAAAAGAGGACAAAAGGGCGTCCTCCGAGGACACTTTCAAAAAAGTCAAAAAAAGAGGACAAATCCTCTTGAAAGAGGACGTATGGTAAGCCTACTATATTAATGTACACGATATCTAGCGACGAGTCGGGCCACACAATGACAGAATGCCTAAATACATAGTGGCGTTTGAAACCTCGCTATATGTATCAACTGAGGCAGTCAAATGATATGATACTCCCATAAAATCAATATCATCCGTCACTTTGCCGACAATTTCGACGACGAGTTGCCAGTGAATATAAGCTTACGCCTTAACGGTCTTCGCCAGACCGGACAATGTATTCGGTGGCTGACTATTGCTACATTGATATTGGGCCGAGCGTAAAACATGTTTCCATATTTGGTACCGATATTAGGCTACACCACAAGTGATACAACTGTAGCCAACGCCTCAATCGCACGGATTTTGTTTTAACGATACAGTAAACATATGAAGTCAAGATTGACTGCTAGATTTATTACATCAAAAAGCGATATCGATCTCATTGATTCGTTGAATAAGCATCATTCGCTGACTACAGGTACTGCATGTCGCTCATGGTATTGTGTGATTGCGGGTCAAGCTCACAGCAGAGAGTCACTAAATATTCATAAACGGGAAGCTGGAAATTTGGTGCAAACTTTTGTAACAAAGCAAGTAAAATCTTTGAGATTGTCAAGGTGCATGCTCGTTTTGTGTTGATTTTTTATGCTGCCAGCGTCATTCATAGAGTGGCCCGCAGTTGAAATGCAATAAATTCGAACCAAAATTATCATATTGAAGTGAAAATTGTAATATATGAAAAAGGTTCACAGTGCAGAACCTACCAAGGTTCTGTTGTGAACGCGAACCACTAAATTCCCGAGGTTCACACACAGAACGCGAGCGTGAACCTCAAGTTCACACCATCCCTAGTATGGTGATATCGCTGATATTGCCGACATCACTGACATCACTATTTAAATCCACCATATTACATCATACTGAGTTCATTCCAGAAGATACTGGTATAGTCTATTGTTTATTTGCACGATGTTTTGTCTATAGAGAATTTAACGCGACGTCATTCTTATCGGATAACATTTTCTTAAGGGGTACCATACCCATCGGTATATCCCCTCCCACGAGAGTCTATTTATCGTTCTGCTTTTGTCACAGCACTTCTGCAATTTTCGGTTGAGTGTGTTGAGTGAGCCATTATTTCGTAAGATGAAATCCAGATCGGATCGGTAATCGTATGATTCGTATCCTATTCCTAACCATACTTGATTTTGAGACAGTTTCCTGGACTTATCGCGATTTATGGTGCCAATATCTCTAAAAGCTTACATTTCATTGCTTCTAAACGTAGCCTACCGGTAGTGATTTATTTTATTTAAGTTTGAAATCACATCGAAGCCGATTCTGAGCTGAAATGAAGACTTTTTAAAGGTCAAGAATCCTTGGCATATAGGTTAACATATGCAGAGGTAATTCTCTGGGCACAGTTCCCAGTGTCGTAATGGAGTTGCAGCACGAGATCTGGAATTCTTTCCGCAAATTTCTTAACATAGCGATTTAAGTAAGTACTATGCCGTACCGGTATTGAGAATGAGAAATTTCGATCAATTCTGCTGCTATATATCTGTGAGTGGAGAGATGCTTGCATCAGGTGATAGATTAGCCGTACATACAGCCCACGCTCATAGCATCTATGTAACATTCAGTTGAATGATGATTGATTATATAGAGGAAAGGAAAGGTCGTAGTTTATTTTTGTCCTCGATGTTTTTGCAGCATACACACCGACTCATGATACACATACACACGATCTGCGCATATGCATATCATGAGTGCATGATGTGCATATGCCGCTGGACAAGGAAGGTGCAGATATAGCCTTGTACGGCTTTTTAAGTCTTGCACCACCCCTCCATGCTATCCCAGTAATGCATGAGCGCCAAGCAGGGAAGTCGTGGATACCCGTGTTACTATTCAGGTATTTGGTCTGACCCATGACCTACCGATCAAGAAGCCGGGCGCTTAACCATTACGCTATCTTATAGCTTTTAGGCCGATTTGGTAAGGTGCTTCATCTCGCAACAATGGCTTTTTAATTTGAATTCTCCAAAAACCTTTAGTAATTCTTTCTTTGGTAAGGCACCACTCTGATGAATAGGCTATTTCTACTCTACAAAAAAAATTAGACAAATTTGGTCTCTATGTCTCAAATCTATTTTTAAAAAAATGTCTTGAAGACCAATTAGTCTTACCAAGTACTTTATGTCTTGAAAGTAAGACACAAATTGATCGAAGATAGTAGAAGTGCTTCGGGGGGCCTCCTTTTCAATGTTAGGGTCTGAGCGAAGGGGAAGCATGAGAGAGATCAGAATTTGCAGTGTTAGGATAATGCTGTACTAAGGAGTTTACAAGATATTCACTAGATATAGTTATCAAGGTACATGCCACTTACTACTCACATGTACTATTCAGATCAATATATATATGGTTGTCTAAGTCGAAAATTGCATTTATGGTGAGTGGGTAAATGAGACCAAAAATACTGAAGCATCAAAAATTGTCTCAATAAGCTAGCTGTGTCTGTAAAGTCCTTAGCAAAGTATTGTCCCATGGTCTCTCTCACTCTCCCCCTTCACTCCGATCAAGTTGGGTCTTACTTTTGGGACGTAAAGTACTTGGTGAGACTAATTGGTTTTGAGACTTCTTTTTCTAAAAAATCGATTTGAGACCAAATTTGTCTAATTTTATGCTCTTGGCCCATGGATGTCAACTTTCCGGTATCATTTTTAAGACCACAAACCATGTTGTTTCTTGATTAGCGAAATCCGACTTGAAAACAAGACCAAAATTACTGACACATCAAAAACTGTCTCAAATAGCCAGTTATGTCTTGTGCTCTTGGCCCATGTCAACTTTCCGGTCTCATTTTTATGACCACAAACCATGTTGTTTCTTGATCAGCGAAATCTGTCTTGAAAACAAGACCAAAATATTGGATGAATCAAATAATCACAATATGTCTTATAAGATGCGCTTTATTGGTCTTAAAAAGCTGAATCGGTCTCAATTTTGAGACCTCACTTTAACAGCATGACTGAAATTGCTGAAAATGAGACCAAATCATACTCATGTCTTACATTTGAGACCAAATTTGTCTGATTTTTTTTGTAGTGTAGTTTTGAGATCTGTATTTGTCACCAACCCCTTCTCGACATGGGCCTATAGAACAAAGTAACCTATTGTTACACATTCTTTTAAAGTATGCTTGAATATAGTTAATTTCTCACTGCATGTCATGCTCCCTGCTCATTACATTATTGCTCCCTATTACATTAAAGATTATTAATTTATTTGTTTTTTGACTTGACTAGCTATATTTCATTTCATTTTGTGACAAGTTGCATAATTAGGTCTTAGTGGCAAGGAGCATGTTATTTCACTACTTGACGAAATCGTCTCTCACGACTCGTCTCAGAATCAATAATATGTTAACTCGACTCGCATCATTGTGCCCAGCCCTGATGTTATGTGACGCGATCAACTCTCGAGCTTCTTTTCGCTATGAACTAGATTTAGTTGCAATTTATATCAGTCAAGGCTAGTCAATTCGAACGCTCGAGAACGGGCGTAATGCTCGCTTGGGGCGATAATTCGATTGGATACTTCCACGGAAACGGAAGAGAAATTATGTCACCTACGGAACTGCCCAAAGAAAGCCCCACCCTACGAAACTTGAAAGCGCTTGCTGTGGGCGAATATCAGTGTTGTGTCTTGAGCACGGACGGATCCGTTACTATTTTCGGCACCACCTGCAATGGTAGTTCATCTCATGAAATCTCCACTAGCAGTAAAATCACTGCATTCGAAACCTTAAACATTGTAGATGTGTTTGCTGGCGGTAGCCATATGTTCGCAGTTACAGATGATGGCCGCGCGTACGGCTGGGGTGGTAATAACTTTGGGCAGTTGGGCTGGAAAGATGAATCTGGGAATTCGGTGATCAGCGTTCCTAAAAGCGTCAGACGTCTTCCTTCGAAGCGCGTGGTGCAAATATCCTGCGGCTTGTCCCACACTTTAGTTTTGTTGCACGACGGATCGATTTATGCCATGGGTGACAATTCATACGGACAACTTGGTATCGGCACTTACGAGCCTACCTCAGAACCTACGGAAGTAACGTCATTGCGCGGTTTACCTATAGCTCAAATCGCAGCCAGCGGGTGGCACTCATTTTGTGTGACCGTTTCCGGTCGTGTGTTTTGTTGGGGCAGAAATGACTTTGGTCAATTAGGTCTCGGCGATCGTGCCAACCGTAAATCTCCTAGTCCTTTACGAATGCTACGTTCGCACGCTGTCAAATTCATTGCGGGCGGTGATTATCACAGTGCGGTTTTAACTCAAGATGGGGGGGTGTTTACTTTTGGCTCGTCCAGTAAAGGGCAACTTGGCCACGGTAGTATTTCTGAGTCGGAAGTGAATCCTCGTAAAGTGTTTGAGCTGATGGGGAGTGTCGTGACACAAGTGGCTTGCGGAAAACTGCACACAATTGCATATGTTCCTGATTCTGGAAATGTATTCACGTGCGGAAGCGGTGAAAGAGGCCAGCTTGGTCTCGGCACGAAAATAGACTCTCTACAAGTACCTACTGTCGTCAAAGGACCTTGGAGACAGTCGACTTCGCCTTTTTATAACATCAGCCGAATTCTCGCTTGCGGAAATCAAAGTTTTGTAATCGTCGGTGCTAAATCAGTGGATTATCGAGACTCTCCAGAACACCGTCAAATTTGGCGCGTCAATTCCGATCTTTGCGAGCGAGCATCTCGAATTGGTGACGCAGGGCAGATACCCGTTAACGTCTTGCAACAATTGGAATGCATCATGAGCTCGCAAAGCTGCATGAACGCTTCCTTCCTCGCGCAAGACCACCACACCACCAGCAGCAAATACCCCGGCGTAAGTCTCATGACCGCACGTCTGTTATTCTCGAAGCTGATGAAATGCGGCAACAAGAAATTGATTCAGAAAGTCGAATCTTATTTAGCATGGTACTTGATACCGTCTCTACCGCCGAACCCTCCGGATATCGAAGCCTTGAGGTTGTACATCACTCTGCCCGAGTTCAAAATCTTTCGTAACCCTGATTTTCACGACAGCCTGCTGTTTCCGTTTGTCGAAAAGCTACTGAATCTCGCCGAAAATCCTTCGAAAATTTTGGACCAGTGGTACCGGTCGTTGGACTCAGATTTCTTCATGACTCCGGTTGAGATGTGCAAGGATTGTATCGTATCCACGATAAAAAGAGGCCTGCCGCCGGATATAGTGAAAAAAATGATCACATTACTGTTGAACTTGATGCGGAAGTTGAACAAGGTCAACAACTCTGGCGAGTCCTGCGTTGTAGACTTCCGCAAGTTTTACATCCCGGAGTTGAACGACTTGATACCTCTCGAATCAGATTACCAGCAGTGGGCGCGGACCGCAAACCAGGATTTTAGTTTCTGCCGTTACCCGTTTGTGTTTAATTCCAAAGCTAAAACGCTACTTCTGCAAATAGACTCTAAATTTCAGATGAACGAAGCATTTTTACACGCGCGCGGGCAGAACGTAGCCGCTATTTTCGGGCTCGGGATGGGCGGCGTCGGCCTCGAAAGTCCTGTCATTGAGGTCGAGATACGTCGCGAGCGTTTAGTGGAAGACGCGATACGTGGAATTCGTGACAACGGCAATTTGAAGCGCCCCTTTATCGTAAAATTTGTCGGTGAAGACGGACAGGACGCGGGCGGTGTTCGTAAAGAATTCTTCATGCTTATTCTCAGAGAGATTCTAGACCCGAAGTATGGAATGTTTCGCAACTACGATGATTCTAACTTGTTATGGTTTAGTGACTTTGGCATTGAAACAGACGATACGTATCATTTGATTGGGACACTTTGCGGCCTTGCTGTGTACAACAGCACAATAATCGACATCAGTTTTCCGTTAGCGTTGTACAAGAAATTGCTCGACGTACAACCGACGTTGTCGGATTTGAAAGAACTAGACCCGGTGGTGGGCAACAGTCTGCAGCAACTCGTGGACTTTGTGGAAGACGACGGCTCCACGATCGAAGATATATTCTGTCTCAATTTCACGATCACGCGTGACCATTTTGGCACCACCGCGTGTAAGGAATTGATTGAAAACGGTGAGAATATCGCCGTCACTGGTGATAATCGCAGTCAGTATGTGAGCGCTTACTTGGACTATGTCTTCAATAAGTCTATCGAGTCGCAGTTTGAATGTTTCAAGAAAGGGTTTTTGCGCGTGTGCGGCGGGCAGGTGTTGAATTTGTTCCGTCCCGAAGAACTGATGGAGATGGTGGTGGGGAATCAAAACTATAACTGGGAAGAGCTGGAGAAGAAGACAGTTTATAAAGGCGAATACTGGCGCAATCATAAAGTCATCGTTTGGTTTTGGGAGGTGTTCCACGCCCTGACTGTGGACGAGAAAAAGGAATTTGTCCGTTTCTTAACCGGCTCTAGCAAGATACCGATCAACGGGTTGGAATTCTGTATCCAACCGTTGCCGTTTGGAGATGATTACTTACCAGTCGCGCATACTTGCTTTAATATACTAGATTTGCCGCGATATACCAACAGAGATGCGTTAAAAACAAAGTTAAAACTGGCTATCCGATCTGAAGGCTTTTTCTTGGCGTAAGCGAGCTCTCGTACCTTCATTTTTATTGTAACATGCTTTAATAATCTTTGGATTTCATTTTTTCACGCACTTTTGAATATGGTGTACATTGTAAGACCCCCATCTCATAGAACTAGGTTCAAATAATTGAAAGTGGTCCATTATCGCGATTTCCTGCATGAGAGACACATCTATGCGCCAATCGTACATCAATTTGGACAAATAGCATCACTTATGTTTGTACCAATAACAAGATTTGTGGTGTGGAAACAATTTTGCGTATTGAGGTAATGTGTGTCTTACGAATAATTGTGTCTGTTTTGATTTTATGTGGGACTCGCAAAAAGATATTGTGTCAAGTTGACTTGCAATTAGTTCAATCCATTTTTATTTGTAATTGCCACTTAGAGGCAAGTATGTTACCAGATTACAGTCGTGACCTGCTTTGGATTTATTACCTCCAAATGTACAACAGTTACTGCGTTCAGCCTACTTTGTTCGCCTGCAACGTTGAGTTCCTAATTTGAAGGATGGTGCGGCCTACTGTGTTGATATTTTAGTCTGTACTTAACCATTGTTTGGTAATCTGCAATTTCAAATACATTCATTCGCAAGGATCGAAGTTTGCTGCGATTTTGCATAGATCGTATTGAATCATTCTGCAGGGGTGCCTTTGACTTGTTAGGATGCAACGGTTGGAGAAAGCGAGCAACTATTCTTTGATTTCACATATCAGTTAAGGATGTAACATTCTCAATTTGACTGGTGTGCATTTTAATACCCTTATCAATTCATAAAAAATTGAAACTGTTTTTCATTTTATAGGCAATGTAAATTTTGAAGTAAACCTGATTGTTTGATAAAATCATGGGATTCTAAAGTGTCGGCCAGCTGATCAATGTGGACATACTGGAACTATCGTTGCACTTAGAGCAAGGTATGTTAGGTTATGTAGCCCGGCAACGCCGACTGACTCTTTTACAACATTCATACAACTGAAGGTTAACTTCAGCTATTGGCATAATTTGAAAATGTAAATACTACTGCATGGCGGTCGGGGTTGGATTATCTTCATCACTTCATGTTTTTTCCGAAATCGGTGTTGTGATATATAGTAGCCTAGTGCTCAGGTAGATAAAAATGCTATCTTCGAATTGGCTCTGAGCACGCACAAGGGAGGTTGTTGCAGGTGATCAGACTAATCAATGATAGATGTTATTCTGCAGAACTAATGTTTTTGGAATACCATGAAGTATGAGTGGGGAAAGTGCTTTCTATTTCAGAAAAAACTACAGACCATAATTAGGTGGAATATAAACTCGAATTGAAATTCGGTTGTTTCAATTATAATTAGCGATCTAAATTCTGACTGAGTAGCGTCGAACACGGTCACACTCTGCTCTGTGATGCGAGCAATGTTCCCTGTAAGCTGCGCAAATGCGCAGTGCTGACACGGTCTCTGCGAACAAAAAATCCTTAGTGCTGACCTTTTTTTTAGTTGTTACGCACTGTTCTCCAAGGGTCTGCGCAGTGAGTTGGTGAGTGTGCGCAGACTCGTTGAAACATTGGATGTGAGTGCGATCTTAACCACTGTTGCTGACAATTTAGCACAGCGAACAATATATAGACGTTTTTCTGTGACGTCTGTATTAGGGTTACCATATTTTGGAATCGGGAAAGGAGTAGGACCAAATGAGAAATGAGTCAGACTCCCGATTTATATAGTTCTGACTTGAATTTAATGGTGTTGGTTGACTAAAAAAACAGTGGTCTCTTTCGGTCGAACCAAAAATTTCCCGCTCGAACGTCCGTCTTTGATATGTAGCGTCATTTATGCCCATTTTCACTCGAATCTGTCCATTATCTTAGCTGTAAAAGCTGTAAAGGAGGACGAATTGCCAAAAAGAAGGACATTTTCAAAAACAAATCCTTAAAGGAGGACGTATGTCATGCATGGTAGCCCTAATCTATATCGTCGCTGGAAAACCAAACTGCGCTATGTCCCAAAATGACAAACTGAGATAATCGAAAAAGAAGATTTCCAATGGTTGTCACGGTCACACTACCAATACATTGGAAGTGTGCTCCTGGGATATTGAATCATATGCATATAGTGTAGAAATCACATAATTTTTACTTCCTTAAAATAAGAGTAACCCCCTTTTTTAGCCCCATTTATGGACATAGGCCAGTACAGTTCTCGAATAGTGTCAATCAAAGAAGCATTTTATTGGACATAATACCTCTTCAGCGTACCAATAATTGCATCAGACATATAGTTTAGAGGTGTTTTGTGACAGAAATGAGTGAAACTGAAACACATGATCACAACAAATGAAGGGAATCAATGCCTGGTATTCAAAATACATATTATGGGACATAATCACAAAATCATCAAAAAATTAATTCGGCCATTCTACACTATTGCATATCACTGGAATATTTTTAAAGAAAAGGCTGCAAGGAACTAAATTTTTGTCACGTTTCGGCAGCACTTGGTGTCTACCGAAATCCCTAGCATGTCCAGATACAGTTGTGGAAGAAATGTGTCAGTTGTACTGGTTGATGGCTTCAAACTGAACAGCTGCAACTTTATCAACCCAGACTCGCTGTCATTAGGCTATACTTGAAAATACTGCTGGTTTAGACCAGTTTGAATATTTCATTTGCCGTACTTTTGATCAGTAACTTAGATGGATTTGTTCTTCCAAATTGAGGGACACTAGGGTAAACCGAGGGGCGATTTGAAGTTAATCCCATCACTATAATTAAAAGGCCTCGACATCTGCAGAATGCTTCTTGAATGCAAAATTTATTGGCATTTCCTATCATCGTGTTATTTAGAACCACAATTAGGCTATATGTCCTTCCTTTTTTACAACTACTGTCTGGAATAATGTTCTCAGTCTCAGCAATTTTTCGCATTGCAGTTGATACCTTTTTGCAAAATATTTAGTGTAGGCCTACCGAGAAAACATTCTTGACAAACTCGTAATTTTTGTTGTCATTTGTGTTTGCAATTTCACTTTTTCTATGACTTTTCTTCCGACATGTAATGGCATCAGAGATGAATGTCTTCCATAAACATACATCCTCAAGAAGAGCCCAATAGTTAGGATTGGTCGATAGCTTACAATGGTCTAACAAAGGAAACTTGAGAAAAAGTGATGCTACGTATATTATACACGGCATCAGGTTCCTAAAAGTTTACTTACCGGCACAAATAGACATAATACCCTAGTCAAGTGGAAGGTCAAAGAGGCTTATGACTATATAATTTGGACATAGGCCAGTTTGGTTTTCAATTAACCTTGAAAATGCATGTGTATATGTCCACTTCACTAGAGATCCCAACTACCTAGAAACACGGAACCCGGGCCAAATGAAAGATCTATGTCCAAATAGTGGTAAGAGCCAAAAAAGTCAAAATCACCAAAAGTGGACATAGCGCAGTTTGGTTTTCCAGCGACGATATAGACGTCATGTTCGTTCATGAAAGATAACTGAAAAACTTCAAGTGAAACGAGTTTGCGGGCAAACCGCTTAGCCACATTAAAGCAGTTGAGTAGACTACCTATTGCAGGGCTTCATGGAAGGCCAATAAAAATTTATGTGGTTTTATTTCATGGTGAATAATTTTTGTCAAATTGTCCATAATAGCATAATACTGCCTGTAAATTGAAAATAAAACCTGAAGTTTTCTGGTGTAGCAGTGCTAGATATGAATGTGTTCTGTTATCACATTCATATATTGCATCAGTTACCACATTGTCGCCATTTTACTGTCGTAAAATAATAGTTTCAGCTAGGCTAAATGTTGACCAGGCTAATTTCCTCGAATTAGTATATTTGACTTTAGTTGATTTATGTTTGCTTGGCGTGACACACAAATGCAATACCATAGCAGAATACCATTGCTAAAATCTTTTTACAATGTGTCAAGATCACGAACTGCGACAGAGTGAAGTCACTGAAGGGCTACAAAGTGGGACCCCAAAAAATATTGATGGTCTGCCAAGGATGAATCGATGAAGTCGAAATAGACTTGCCAAAGGAAACACAAAATAAGTAGCATGACATAATGGAATAAGTACGTACTGTAGATCCAAGTTTGCGGCAAGTAGGCTAGAAGTGCCTAAATTCTACCCCTAACCAGACCTTAACTCAGGGTTGTAACCCAGTCACAAGGCTCCGAGTCAATCTCACTTTTATAGTCAATCTCCCTACAATGAAATGTCGGTCTTGGCCGTATGAGTCTCGAGTCAAATGACTTGGCTCGAGTCATGCGCAATGACTCGAGTCCAAGTCGAGTCAATACACAGATTGACTGGAGTCGAGTCATTTCCGTATTTTGAAAAAATGACTCGAGTCATCAGAAAATCGTGACTCGAGTCGAATCATGACCCAAGTCATTACAACCCTGCCTAACTATACCTTTACACCGGGAACCAGTCCAAAACAATATGGAAATTTAGATTGATGGTACTTGGTAATAACAGACGTCTGAGCTGAAGACAGGTGATCAAAAATTCAAAATAGTCGGCATTGCTACTCAAGTAGATGTATGAGCAATGCCGTAACTATTTAGTGAACTGTAAGTATAAATAGCAATTTCAAAGACATGTCAAAACCACTTGAGTAGAAGTAGAAATAAAGATCTGAAATGTAATCAAATAGGCCTAAGACGTATATCGGACCACGGACGGTGGTTATTTTCAAAATTTAAATTCGTATCTTCGTGAAAACGCAAAATGACCAATGACACTACGAATATTCCATTGCTTATTTGTAATCATGTTAAAAGCGCTATTTCACTTTGTTGTTTCACTCACAGAAGAGATGCAGATCAACCTGAAAACTACTTACTACTTTACAAAAGCACAAGTGTAAATATTTATTGTAGTGTTTTTGCTTAAAAAACCATCAAGTAGTAGTAGTAGTAGTCTGAAAGCGTAACCATTTAAGGGAGTAGTGGAAGTAGGCATAACCTAATCGGGTAGGCCTACCCTTAAAAAGTTTAAGTAGGTTACCGCATAGGCGCCGACTTACGAGGTTACGAGGTGGCGCAGTCACCTCGTGACCATATTTACGAGGTGGCGGCCACCTCGTACAAAATGCTCAAACGCCCAAGTGATTTGTGATCAGTAATTAGTAATCAGGCGAATCGATGCGACCTCTACGAGTCCGACACGCGCGTGTGCCAGGCGCGTAGACACGGGTTTTCGGGGGTCGAACTTCCCTACTTGAAACGCGAAACCGCGTCATTTTGAAATGATCATTCTAACTCTTGCAATTGCAACAGTTGCAATTCAATAATTGTGTAATCAGTGTTCCGCGCGGCGGGTTTGCAAGAAACGTGTTGTCAATTAGCGCGAAGAATCTGTGATCATCTCCCGCTGAGATGGTCACGAAATTAGGTCATTCATTCCCGTGCGCAGGGCAATCGTCGCTAGCCTGATTCATCGCGTCTCGATCAAGCCTGCCTGGTTCCGCAGGCTTCAACAATCGCATCTGCAATGGGCCCAGTTCACACTATATATCATCGCTTAACTGCGCAATCGAATCTGCATTGGCGGCTTCGGCCTCGTGTGCACGATATCATCGCTGGCCTACACAATAGCATATGCAATAGGCCTGGAGTGAACGATATCATTGCTGAATGCTGGTCTATGGCCTAACTATCGCGTCTCGGGCCTAGCATGCTTTGGTTCCTGTCTCCCGCTGGTTTCGAGACAATGCGGCCTAGTTTACGCTAATTAGTTATTGTTTTATGTCATATTGATTAAAAAGCGACACCGCGAACCTGAATAAAATCAAATCGCTGCAAACAGACTTTAACGTGCAAAATTGATTCCCGCTAATACTTGAACGTAACGACCACAAGATGTGTATCATGTCTCGAGTTCTGAAATACGACAAAGGTTTGAAATCGGTGCAATCAAGCTCGGACATTTTGATTTGCAGAAACTGTTGCCTGCGTAATACTCGCGCGTATTTAATTGTTCACCAGAGATCAGTGACTCGCTAATTGGCAGCACTCCCGGACTCTGGCAAGCTTATCATACGCCTAAAATCGTCAATACGAAGTTATAATATGATCGCCATTTACGCATGTACATTGTACTTGACCCCTAATTGAATTGATGTTTTATTGGTAAATTAAAAAAAAATCCAAATCCTACCAATTTTTCGACTTGCTACGCGCCTAGCGTGTGCTGAGAAGCACCATCCTAGATCTCCTCTGCCGACCAGGCGCGTTCTGCTTTTCTGAAATCTAAATTATGTGCGCCCATATTCGTTTACAAAACCATTCATGAACTAGCTAGCTTCGTGATAGGTAATCGGAGCGCGAAATTGGAGGGTGTGTTGGTGTGTGCCTGCAAATTGGAATTAATTTCTTCGCAGATTCGCTTTTCCTGTGACATTAATCGGGAGATGCAGCAATACAGCTTGAACAGTAATGAGAAAACAATTGTCGCGACGAAAGCCACTCAATACAGTGTCACACTCAAAACCGATTCGTGGCGATACTGATTAGATTACACGCTTTCTTATTTGCCATCATCCATATTTCTTGTTATCTACTTGATGCATTCGTACTCCGAAATTGTCACACAAAGTCATTTTTCAGTCTTCCTCTCATTATTAACGTGATGCATCACAGGATTATGGGTGCCACAAATTCTGATTTTATTCGATTTGTTTGATCAGGGAACCTTCTACATTGCGATAAACTTGATGATTGCTGATGTACTCGCATCGAGAACAACATTATCGAATATTAAACTATTAGGCATTATATAGACAGTGGATTTCTATTGGTAAGATCGCGGCATGCGTCCGAAAGTGGAATTAATTCTAGCCCAAGGGTGGTCAACCCGCGGCCGTAGAACGAAATTTGTGCGGCCGTCAACACGTAATTCAATTAGTATGCGTTGGCGGCCGTCGACATGCAGATTGAATTTACGAGTTGGTCGATGAACTCCCGAAATGCTTCGCGAACTTGAATCGGGAAATGCACCAATGTTTTAATCATCAAACAATTGCTGCGATGCGAGTTGGTCAACGCGAAGCAAGAAACCGCAAGAGACAATTATTGATTGGCTGTGCGATTTCGCGTTTGTAATCATCATTATTGTCTGCTTAAAGTATTCGAGAGTTGTCGTGTGTTACTTGCAAGGCCACTGCGTATTGCATTTCGTTAGTCACACTGGGCATGGCGCGTGAATAACATCGATGCAACTGCAGATTCCGTAGGACGGACTGGTAGCGCAGGCACTTCAACACTTCTAATGATCGTACCGTTTTAAGATTCCATTTAATATCTCAACTGCATGGTTTTGATATTAATGAGTGCAATGCCAGTATTAAAATGTCACGCGAATGGTTTAACGCTGCACGCATACCACCGGCATGTAGTAACGTGCGTTGATGACGTCATCGGTATGGAACAATTATGGCGTCACAAGACTTCGCCACCTCGTAAAAAAATAAAAGTCGGCGCCTATGGGTTACCGTACTTCGTTTCTGACCAGTGACCACCTCTGAGTAACAATGGTGGGGAGACTACAAATTCAATAGACTCCCAGACATATAGCAATCGTGAATAAATGAGTTGATCAATGTTGTACAAAAACACATTCCAGGTTCCAGAAAGTTACTAGTGCATCACAAAATTCTTATGACAATTTTTGATTCCATTTATTGCTGAAAATTTCATCATTCCAAAACACCACAAGACTGCGATACAATGAAAGATAAGAAGGTGTCGAAACAACTTGGAGTAGTAGTCTTTGAATTCAGACACCCACCTGGACTAGGTGATATAAAAAAGTCGACATGCACGCTGAATAAAAAGTAAAAGAAGATAACATAAAGGACAGGTGTGTATTTCGACTTAAATGTGGACTCTGGACATGCTCGATGACTGTCGGATAGCCGGTGAGATACCGTTCCACAAATCCGGTCCGGCATATTTGATGAAGCAATGATCTTTTTTTGGCTGCCATCAGGTAGTTGGACGACGAGGACGCGCGTGTGTCGTACTTGTGCACTTTTGATACGGATTGAAATGAAATTGATATAGTGAGTAGTTTTGCGTTACAACCATTCGAGTAGCATTTGCAGCAGTCTAAAAACATATGCGGAAGCACTCTATTTGTTGGTGCAAGCAGGCAAAACCCACTAGAGTAGGCCTACTTGAAAAAAACGTAGAAGTAGCCTAGTTTGTTACTGACCAGCGTTGGGATGTCTCTCGTTGTGAGTCACTGCCCCAAAATGACCTGGCTTGAGTTGAACCTGGTGTATGAGAAAAATCAAACTTTCGGGTCAATTTTCCAGTCATCAAATATACCTACCATTTCATGAAGAATTCTGAACCGGTGAGTCGCTAATCCTTAATTTACTAGATTCCATTTCGAAGTAGCCTATGTTTTCGGTACGGGCAATTCCATCACCGGTGGCATTTCGCTCATAAAAATAATGCAAACATATCTACCTTTACTTTCCAAATTCAAATTGCTTGATAAACTGTTTAAAGTAAAAAATAAAATTTGAAAAAGCTGAAGTGGAAGTAGCCTAAAAACATAACCAGTGACTAAGTGGTAGCCTTCAACTAAAAAAAATCTACTTTATACTTCCAAAATAACCACTTCTGGCAAGAATGATCCCCCTCTGATTGCGACAAGTTATTTGAAAGATATGTTAGTACTGTTTACAATTAGGCTACTAAAGTAGACACACTTGCTTCAGTTTAAATGGTTTGAAACGATTTCATGAAACTGCGGTAAGGCGTCGAGACGTGTAGACCTACAACATCACAGCAAATGACTACGAAGCAGCTTGTGGGGCGTATCTGGCCTGTGTTTGCTGATTTCTCTACTACTGTCTCAGACTCTTTCTGTTGCTGGATTATGATATTTGCAGGTGAGATATCAGCTTGTGACATTGATTGATGATGATGACCATCGAATATTTGTGTTGCATCTTCATTCGTATTATCGGATGTGATCCATTCCATGGCTTTAAATGAATCATCTAACCCTGTGGTTCCCAACCTTTTTCGTCTCATCGCCCCCTTATCAAACTCGATATAAATTTTCTCCCCCCATATTTACGGATCCGAAAAAGAAGACGTAAACGGGGCATTTATTCACATAACTCCGATCGCTGGCGAATGGACAAAAAAAGGTCATTTTCCGAGTAGGTTCTCATTGTTGTCGCTGTTGTTTATTAAAAGAAAAATTTAGTGCTTATCCCTAGGGCAAGTTTTTGCAACTTTTGCAACTTTTTTTACAGCTTCCGGCAGCTTCCTAATTACTCTTGAGATATGTAGAATGCTGTTTTAAGTTGTTTGAAGGTATCTTATAGTGCAACTTTTTGCAACTTTTGTCCATTTTTTTCATGCAACTCTTTGCAACATTTTGCAACTTTTTCGATTTTTCATGCAAGTATTTTCAGTTTTGGTGAAATACACAGCCAAATTCGACTGAAACGCCATAAATCAGCACCGAAGTACGGGTATTTCGGGAGCTGAGCCGGTAAATTGACCTTTTTTTTTTAGTCAACCGAGCAAAATATGGTCTTTTAGTGCAACTTTTGTCAAAAATAAATAAATAAATGCAACTTTCCGCGGATTTAACTGCAACAAAAACTTGCCCTACTTATCACCTTTTGATCTTTTGCACCACTGTCAATAAATGCGACAGAAGAAATAAAAAGCAGACAATGATGGCGTACGTAATGGATAGAATAATAATAATATTGTTAAATAGCATTTCAGCACCACGAAAAAATATCCTGGTCAAAAAGAGGAAATATCGGTGCGGTGGGAAAATAAAGCAGTCACGGCTATTCATAAATGGCGGATGCAGGATAATACGAATTCAATGGTGAATGCAATAATTTTGTCCTCAGTGGGAGAATTTTAAGGCAGAATTCATCATTTAATTTGACACATTTCGCAACAAGGAAATTACGATTGCCCTCATATTTTGGGCAGTAGATTAAAAAATGTTCCGTGGTTTCTGGATACGTAGTAGGTGCTCGCAAAAACGATTTCCGCATCTACTTTTCACTGAATTGACTTTTTTTCGTGTCAAATATGCAGAATTAGCCGTATTCATGTGTATTTTCTGGTCATGTTAATTAAATATATATCTCACAGGGCGTTCTAATGTTTTCGCCCCCTTGCTACTCAAAATCACCCACTGTTGGTTATATTGCCCACATTGGGAACCACTGATCTAACCCTTTGTTTTTCAACTACCCAGGTTAAAAACAATATGCTACAAACTATATTTAGCAACTGAGTATTTTAACGTGGCAATTTCGACGATGCTTGTTTGGGGCGACAACTCAATTGGATCATACCATGACCTCGGCAGAGATATTTTATTGCCTACCGAACTACCTCAAGGCGATGCTATACTTGAAAACATGAAGGTTCTGGCTATCGGTGAGCATCAATGCTGTGTCCTCGATGAAGATGGTTCCGTCACTGTTTTTGAAAATCCGATATTAGCAGCGAATGACATATCTGGCAGTTTGTTGCAGGAGATTGCAACTAGTTTGAAAGTCGTTCCGACTTTACAACCGTTGAAAATCGTTGATGTATTTGCGGGCGGAAACCACATGTTTGCTGTTGCTGATGATGGCCGTGCGTATGGCTGGGGCGAGAATAATTACGGACAGTTAGGTTGGAAAGATGATTCAGAAATCCATGTGAGCATTCCAAGAAATGTTTCCCTTCCGTCGGATAAGCAAGTTGTGCAAATATCCTGTGGCATATCACATACATTGGTTTTGTTGAACGATGGTTCTGTCTATTCTATGGGTGACAATTCTTATGGACAGCTCGGTATTACCACTTACGAGCCTACATCAGAACCTAGTGAAGTCTCATTGTTGACTGGCTTACCAATTGCACAAATTGTAGCGTGTGGATGGCACTCTTTTTGTGTAACTGTGTCTGGAACAGTGTTTTGTTGGGGCAGAAATGACTTTGGCCAGCTTGGACTGGGTGATCGGAATAATCGTAACGTTCCATGTCCCTTACATATGCCAGGATCACTGGCAGTGACGTTTGCAGCCGGTGGGCATTATCACAGTGCAGTCCTGAGCCATGATGGCCAGTTGTTCACTTTCGGATCGTCAAGTAAAGGACAACTTGGCAACGGTAGAGTTTTGGAACCTGTTGTGGTACCTGAGCGAGTGTCTGAGTTGATAGGGAGTGTTGTAACACAAATTGCATGTGGAAAAATGCACACAATGGCATACGTTCCTGATTCCGCCAATATTTTTGTATGGGGTGATGGCAAAAAAGGGCAGCTCGGTCAAAAGAGGAAATTGGAATATCTTGATGTGCCTACTATTGTCGATGGGCTTTGGAAGTCATCAAATTCTTCCTATAAAATCATACAGATTTCTGCTTGTGGAAATCAGAGTCTGGCAATAACTGGTGATTCGTTGAGGAGCTTTGAAATTCCAGTGTTGCACAGACAACCTTGGACCATTGACACCTCAAGATGCCATCAGGCTTCTCAGATAAGCCCATCACGACAACTTCCAGCTACATTCACACAATGGCTAGACTGCACGATGCGTTCGCAAAGCTGTTTCAATTCTTCTTTTCTGGCCAAGAATCATCACACCACCGGCGACGAATATCATGGTCTAAACCTCATGCAAGCCAGGAAGTTCTTTTCAATGTTGATGGAGCAGAAAAATGAGCAACTGCTGCAAATTATTGAAACCCATTTGAGCCAGGTTTTGCTGCCGTCTCTGCTGCCGAATCCTCATTCTATTGAGACACTACGAATATATCTTCTATTGCCGGAATGCGAAATCTTTCGTATCCCTGAATATCATGACAGTATTTTGCTTCCATTTGTGGAAAAGCTTTTGAATCTTGCGGAGAAACCTTCTTACATTTTGGAACAATGGTACCGGACGCTTGATTCTGACTTATTCCTGTCGCCCGTGCAGATGTGTCAAGAATGCATTGCCTCAACTCTGAAAAGAGACCTACAACCAGATCTTAAATTAGAGAAAATTGCAATTCTTTTGAAGTTCATGGAAAAGATGTACCGTGTCAACAGTACTGCAAGCATTGTAGATTTTCGAAAATTCTACATACCGCAATTAAATGATTTGCTTCCCCTACAGTGGGCACTGAACATAAAGAGGGAATTCTGTTTCTCTCGTTATCCTTTTGTCTACGATTTGAAACTGAAAGTCATTCTCCTAAAAGTTGACACTGACATTCAAAGGGAGGAAGCAGTCTTGAGTACATGTCAACAAAATTTTTTGGCCATGTTATCTGGAAGAGGGAATACTGTTACAAATCCGGGTTTAGTAATTGATATAAGACGTGAGAGACTGCTAGAAGACGCAATTAGCAAATTGCGAGACGCAGGAAACTTGAAGCGTCCTTTATATGTTAGGTTTGTTGGGGAGGAAGGCCAGGATTATGGTGGTGTGCAAAAAGAGTTTTTTATGCTTCTCGTGAGGGAAATATTAAATCCCAAGTACGGCATGTTTCGCCAGTTTGAGGACTCAAATCTTTTGTGGTTCAATGATGATTGCCTTGGAACAGATGATATGTACGATTTGGTAGGACTACTCTGTGGCCTTGCTGTGTACCATGGCACAATAGTCGACATCAACTTCCCACTGGCGTTATATAAGAAGCTTCTAGGAATGGAAACGATTCTGTCAGACTTGCTTGAACTAGATCCAATACTGGGTAGTAGTTTGCAGCAACTTGGAGATTTTGAAGAAGATGATAATTCAACAGTAGAAGAAGTATTTGGGCTTGATTTTACAATTTCTGAGTCCAAGGAACTTATCGAAAATGGAGAGAACATCCCGGTTACTGTCAAAAATCGTGACGTATACATAACTGCTTATGTGGAACACATATTTGATAAGTCAGTTTGGTCTCAATTTAAATGTTTTAAAAACGGATTTTTGCGGGTCTGCGGTGGCCGAATTTTGGATTTATTCCGTCCTGAGGAGCTGAGGGAGATGGTAGTCGGAAACCAAAATTACGACTGGCGAGAATTGGAAAAAGTGACGGTTTATGCGGACGGGTACGTCAAAAAAGCAAAAGTAATCATATGGTTTTGGCAGGTGTTCCATTCGTTGACAGCCGAGGACAAGAAGGCGTTTGTTCGCTTCTTAACTGGCACCAGTAAAATCCCCATCACTGGATTAAAACTGGTCATCAAGCCAAAAATGAAGGATGGCAATGAAAATATTAATGATTACCTACCAGTTGCTCATACCTGCTTCAATGTACTGGATTTGCCACGGTACACTCGCAAAGAAGCTTTGGAATCAAAGTTAAAACTTGCTATCAAGACAGATGGCTTTTATGTAGCATAGGCTAGATTAGCACCGTCTCATGTGCAAATTTTAATATGTATCCCACAATTGGCTCCATTTCATTTCCACGAGTGAAAATAGCACTTCAATGAGACAGTAGTAATTGATTAATGTTATTCTGTGCTAAAAGTTCTATCCCTGCCATATTGACTTGGCATCGTGTGCTGTGTACTCAATACTCATACATGCTCTTATATCTTTTTTTCGTGAGCTTGACACTTCTATATGCAAAATTCTCAAGTTTACATAATTAACATCTTAACTCAGTGTCTTGCTATTGCAGGCGAATATGAGTGTTTGATCCGTGAAACCGTTCCGCTCTGACTTTTCATGGCATCGCAGTCAGGCAATGTTTTTAAATGATGATTATCATGTTAGAAATAATGATTTTTTTTTGCAGTAATACTTTTGTGATGGTATGGAAATTGCAATGATGGAATTGTGCATTAGCAATAGATGCTGATTCAAGTTGCTATTTAGTGACTTGTACTCACCGCATATCGAGATATGTCAACATCTAACTCAGGGACGATGTTTGTAGTTTTATTGACATAATTAGCGCTTTTAACAACTTGGTCATTTGCGCCCAGCACGGTAATTGCATTAACATCAATGTCTTTGCAGTCTTTTTCTGATCTTTTGCTGCCGTCTTTCCAGAGTTTGGCTCTCTCTTCCTCTGGGCTTTTCAAGGCGCTGAATATACAGCAAGATTGGCCATGTGGGATGTTGTAGTTAGTCAATCCATTGTTTGCACAGTCGCTGTTTGATCAATCAAATGTATAGTTTGAAGGCCTTTTACCGAACGTTTTATTTCCTTTTTTCCTCCATGCATCTGAAATATGGTATGTTGCTATTGTCATATCATGTGTCAGATGTATAGAACACTATTCCACTGTAGGCGTGCAGCAGGGACTTGAACTCGCATATATCACCTTCGTATTACTCTGCGATTTGTGATCAGCCATGATTCAGTTATCCCTTGTCTAGGTCAGGAATCCGCAAATAGTGGATCATCGCACAAATTCAGGCTACAGGATATTCTAGTCTAAGCCAAAGAGAATTTTAGATACATTAGCATGACCTCATTGTACTGCACTTCAACTAAGTAATGTAGTGTACGAATATAAGTGCCAGTGTGATTGTGGCCACGTGGGAAGAACGTCAAAGCGTCTGCAGTAACGCATAAACCAGCATGTCCCTAGATTTATCAGAACAAGTGCACCAGGCTCTGTGAAAGGCTCACCCTTAACTCATCCGCTCAAGCCTGATGCTAACCGATCAAAGGCAAATAATTCTGCCATAGGCAAACATCTGTTAGATTATCCGATTTGTGCGAATAATTATCGAGATGACAGATTTCGCCTCGTTGGGAGGGGCTGTTCACACTTCCGTTTGTGTGCCTTGGAGTCGACTTTAATCAAAATACACCAACCCAAACTCTGTCAACAAAAGGAGTTGTGTACCACCTAAAAATAGTACATTGAACGCTCTCTCTTTCATGCTGGTGACGTCATATTTTGTGATACGATTGTTGATGTACAATGTTCTTTCCAATTCTCTACTAGTTGCTGACGAGTGTCAGCCGAAAATTTTCGGGTTTTTTTCAATATGAATATACTATTCAATTGTAATGAAAATATTTATGTTTGGAAGTCATTTTTAAGAGTGAAATTGTCATCTAAACTGCTCAAGCATTGTTCAATTGCTCAAACACCTACTTTTTTGGCTGCCAGCCATATTTTGCACTAGTATGTGCAAGAAAATGACAACTGATGCTTTGATCACACTGTATTTTTCACTATATTTCATGCTGACATGACGCTTCTGTTGTGCAAATCTAAAGATGATTTTTGGGTCACGCCAAATGGTATTTGCGGACATCTGACCTATGCTAAAGTGTTAGATGCGATATTTTAATTCTTCTTCTTGGATAAATTCAAGTAATTCGACTTTCTTTTTTACAGGTGATAGTGAACTAGAATAGCTATGGTTGGATTATGCTGTCTTAATTTTTAATTCAATCCCGATTGCAAAATTGATGTCATGTTTGCCTGGGGCGACAGTACGATTGGATGCTACTATGGATATGGGAGAGATATTTTATCTCCCGTTGAACTACCTGATGAATACACTGAGAATGTGAAGGTACTTGCTGGTGGTGAATCCCACTGCTGTGTCCTCAGTACCAATGGCACAGTCACTTTGTTTTACAACGATGACCCTAAAAATGACATCTCAAACATTGAGAAAATGACATGGTTGAAGGAATTGAATATCACCGACATCTTTTCTGGCGGATACCATATGTTTGCTGTCACTAACGATGGCAGTGTATTTGGTTGGGGCCGAAATAATCACGGACAACTTGGTTGGAAAGATGGTTCAGAAAGCTATGTAAGCATTCCAAAAAGTGTACCCCTTCCACAGGATCGGCAAGTTGTTCAGATTTCCTGTGGCATATCACACACATTGGTTTTGTTGAGCGATGGTTCTATCTATTCCTTCGGTGACAATTCCTATGGACAACTCGGTGTGTCGACCTATGAAGGTATGCCGGAACCGTCTAAAGTCTCATTGTTGAACGGCGTGCCAGTGACTCAAATTGCAGCGTGTGGATGGCACTCTTTTTGCATGACTGTGTCTGGAAGAATGTTTTGTTGGGGCAGAAATGACTTTGGCCAGCTTGGGCTTGGTGATCGAAATAATCGGAATGTTCCATGTCCGTTACATATGCCAGAATCACTTGCTGTGAAGTTTGTAGCAGGAGGGGATTATCATAGCGCACTCTTGACACATGATGGGCAGTTGTTCACTTTTGGATCATCAAGTAAAGGACAACTTGGCAACGGTAGATCTCTAGATCCTGTCGTGGAACCTGAACGAGTATCTGAGTTGATAGGGAGTGTTGTGACACAAATTGCATGTGGAAAAACGCACACAATGGCGTATGTTCCTGATTCTGCCAATATTTTTGTGTGGGGTGATGGCGAAAAAGGACAACTCGGTCTACGTATGACGTTTGAGTATCTTAACACGCCTGCTATTATTGATGGTCCTTGGAAATCTTTGGAATCTGTATGTAAAGTCAAGCAGATATATGCTTGTGGAAATCAGTGTTGTGTGATGACAGGTGCTTCATCAGTGGACTACCGAAATCTGGCCGTGCACAGTCAACCTTGCAGCATTGATATTTCACATTGTCACCGTATCTCTAAAATGAGTCCATCGCGGCGAATTCCAGTTGCTGTCACTCAATGGTTGGAATGCACCATGAGCTCACAAAGCTGTTTCAATTCATCATTTTTGGAAAACGCAAAACACCCCACTAGCACAGAATATGCCAATGTAGACTTGATGCAAGCCAGAAAATTATTTGCAATGTTGATGGAACAGAAAAACAAACGTGTGATCGAAATGATTGAGTCAAGTTTAACACAGTTCTTGCTGCCTTCTTTACACCCAAATCCTTGCGATGTTGAAGCACTTCGGCTATATCTTATAATTCCGGAATTTAAAATATTTTGTATCTCGGATTATCATGATAGCCTTTTGCTTCCGTTTGTTGCCAAATTACTGGATTTGGCTGAAGGTCCCTCAAAGATCTTGGATAAATGGTATCAGTCGCTTAATTCAGACTCATTTATGACACCTATACGGATTTGTCAAGAATGCATTGTTTCGACTCTGAAAAGAAACCTTGCATCAGACGTTAAAACAGAAAAAATCACTCTACTACTCAACTTCTTGCAGAAGTTGTATGATGTGAACAACACTGTGAATATAGTGGATTTCAGAAAGTTCTACATTCCACAATTAAGCGAATTAATGCCACTTCAACGTACGATATCTGCAAATCAAGATCATACCCTTTCGCACTATCCCTTCGTATATGATTTGATTGCAAAATGCAATCTGTTCAATAGAGATGCAGGAATTAAAATGGATGAATCGTACAGACATGCTCGCGAACAGAATGAAAACCCGGTCTTAGTGATCACTGCACATCGTCAAAGGCCTTTAGTTGATGCAATACGTGCGATCCGTGATGAAAGAAAATTGAAACTTCCATTATATGTTAACTTTGACGGAGAGGAAGGCCAAGATTACGGCGGTCTGCGTAAGGAATTTTTCATGCTTTTGTTTCAAGATGTCGTTAAACCAGAGTTTAAAATGTTTATAACAAATGAGGATTCAAATCTTTTATGGTTCAGTGATGGTAACCTTGTACCAGACCACAGATACCATAAAATAGGAATACTTTTCGGTCTTGCGCTATATCACAGTGCAACCATTGACATCAACTTTCCACTGGCGTTCTACAAAAAGCTTCTCGGAGTACAGCCGACACTGGCTGACTTGAAAGAATTCCAGCCAAATGTGGCCCGTAATCTACAGAAACTGGCAGATGAAGAAGACGGCTCCACTGTCGAAGAATATATGCTTTATTTTGCAATCAATGAATCCACAGAACTGATAGAAAATGGAGAGAACATCCCGGTTACTGGAGATAATCGCCACGAATACATCGATGCTTATTTGAACCACGTTTTGCACAATTCTGTCGAGGTTCAATTTGAATATTTTCAGAGTGGATTCCTGCGCGTCTGTTGTGAAAAAATGTTCAGTTTTATCCGCCCGGAGGAACTGAGGGATATGCTAACTGGTTTGCAAAACTACGATTGGAAAGAATTACAAAAAGTGACAGTTTATGATTGCGGATATTACAAAAAAGACGAAGTAATTCACTGGTTCTGGGAAGTGTTGCACTCTTTGACAAGGAATGAAAAAAGAGATTTTGTGCGTTTCCTAACAGGCTCTAGTGTAATTCCTATCAACGGACTCAAATTGACAATCAGGCCGAAAAAGAAACATCCCGATGATGACATTAATGATTACTTGCCAGTTGCACGTACCTGCTTATACATTCTGGAGTTGCCACGCTATACGCATAAGGAAGCGTTGGAGTCAAAATTGAAACTTGCTATCAAGACTGACGGTTTTTATTTAGTCTAAACAGAGTGTGCGATCTGTTATAGTTTAGCTATGTTTTTGTGTACCATATTTTCGATTTCATTCATTGGTTGCTTTCGTTTTCTTCAATTTTAACTTTTGTAAGCAGAACTCTGATATGGTTGAGAAATTGAAAGAAACCAGTGTTACCCTACTTGAAAATTAGTGACAGCGTTCCTTTTCTGGCATATATCGATTTTTCCATGCCCTTGCATGTAATTTTTCTCACTATACATACTGTTTTGGAACTAAACTCCTGTGTATGTTAGAAATATTGTTAGAAATGACAAATGAGCATTCCACCGATAGACTTCAATACGATTTGACGCCATTCTGAATGTTCTTGGTTTTGCAATATCATGCTTTAAAATGACAAATTGGTTAAGGACGAATGAATGATTGTTGCAAATTGTGAATAAATTTTTGGTGTGAAAGTTGGGATATCCAAAAAAACTATGTGAGCCTTCAATATGTGTTTTTATTCAAATTATTGCATTGTTATTAGTTTTAATATATTGTAACTGAAATGTTGAGTTTGCTAGTAAGTATTTAATGTTAGGATATTTGAATTTGAATTTTTATCGATTACATTATGATGTGCAGCTAGATCATTTCAAACGAATGGGCTGTCTCTGACTCCCAAAATCTTTATTTTAAATCTGATGTAGTATAGCGATATTGGCTGACAGAACCTTGATTTCTCTGATGGTCAAACCTTTAACTGCTGTTCGGGTGTAGTAAATTGAAACACAGAACACTGTATTTCCTCATTGTTATATATCCATCTCTTCTTGAAATGAAATACTTGTGTAACTTTTCTGTTACGGTATATTCAATTTGTTCAACTCTTCTTGTTGCAGACACTGTGAAATATTTATTAGTAATGTGAATTTTTGATCCTGCGACTGTGAAAACTGTGCTACGGTATGTTTGTTTGGGGTGATAACGCAAGTGGATCATACTATTTGCGCAGAAGAGATATTCTATCTCCTACAGAAATACCACAAGATGATGATATACTAAAAAGCATGAAGGTTCTCGCTGGTGGTGAAAATCATTGCTGTATTCTTGACTCTGATCACGCTGTCACTATCTTTAACCGTAAGGATCCAACGAATGACATAGCCACTAGTATAAAAATGGCAACTTTGACGAAGTTCAAAATTGTTGATATTTTTTCTGGTGGAAGCCATATGTTTGCTGTTGCTAAAGATGGCCGTGCATATGGATGGGGTGAAAATAAATACGGACAACTTGGTTGGAAAGAAGCTTATGTAATTGTCCCAGCAAGTGTTCCCCTTACCCCGTGTAAGCAGGCTGTGCAGATATCATGTGGTGTATCTCATACATTGGTTTTGTGTAACGATGGTTCTGTCTAAGCAATGGGTGACAATACTTATGGGCAACTTGGAATCGGCATTGATGAGCCTACTGAGAAACCTACCAAAGTCTTATCCATAGCCGGATTACCTGTAACTCAAGTTGAAGCATGCGGATGGCATTCTTTTTGTGTGACTGTGTCCGGAAGAGTATTTTGCTGGGGCAGAAATGATTTTGGTCAGCTGGGGCTTGGTGATCAGAAAAATCGTAATGTTCCATGTCCCTTGAATATGCAAAAATTTATTGCCATCAAGTTTGTAGCTCAGGGGTTCTCAACCCGCGGGCCGCATGCGGCCAGCAGACGTTCATTTTGCGGCCCGCGACATCTTTCATTATAAACGCAATTACACGGTATTTTTACAAATTAATTTAGATACTTAGTTCTTTTATCGCACCGTCTCTCTTTCGTTTGATTACTCATTCTTGAAAGCAGTGGTTCTCAAACGGGAGGACGCGCCCCCTTGGGGCATGAACGCATCTGAAGGTGGGGGGGGGGGGCGAAGCTGTGGTCAACTGAAAAAAATTTGAGCTGGGCTTAATTTATCTCCGATTCCTAGTTATTTTTCTCGTCAACAGCAGTAACTTTCCATGCCATCGAACTAGCAGTTTGTGTTGCTAGCATCACGAGCGAGATAGTGTAATAGTGTAATGGTTATGCGACCGACGGCTCGATCGGTAGGTTTTGGGTTCGATACTGGGCCGTGTCATACCAAAGACTCGAAAATTGGTATCCGCAGCTCTCCTGCTAGGCGCTCAGCAATCAGGGATAGCGCAGAGGAGAAAAAAACGGGGTAGCAGGCTAGATGGCCTCACTGCCGTATCGCAACTCCGTCGTCAAAGCATCTCGATGGTGCAGGCGAAAAAGAATCTCTCTCCTGGTTGCATTTTGTTACATGACGATAAGGGGGTACTAAATTTTCCCTATCAAAATCGGGGGCGCGTCTAAAATAGTTTGAGAACCACTGCTTTAATGTGTTCTCGTTTCTTGATATATGCTCAACTTCAGATTGTTATTGTTTTGAATCGGTATTCGACTGGACTCTAGTTCGAGAGAATTCCGCTACGTAGTAGGGCTACACTTTTCAAGAGTGTTAGATTCACTGCGTACGGTTGTTGAGATTGCAGACGACGTTACAGACGCATTGTTCAAAATTGATTGGAATATCGCTAAACCCAAGAAATCTGCTATAGAAGGTGTTATTTCAATAAAACCTCAACATTCTGTGCAAATATTGGCTGTTTCCAGAACTTAGTAGCAAGGACAACGTCACCCGACGACTTGCAAAGATACAGTCGTCTGATTCAATCGTGACCAGACGAGAAACATCAATGTCATTCGATCTTTTATCGCATGTTCTGAAACACGTTGCCGCGTATACGTCTATAGACTACTTTAACGCAGCCTCGGACGAATCCACCGATATTGCATGACTAATTATCTGGTTGAATTTTATCAGAGTTGACGTATATGCAGAGGAAATGCATACTGGGCAAACGTGGGGAGCGGACCAGCAAAAACATCAACTTGACAAAGCTGACTAGCTGTAAATATTGCTGCATGGCCCCAGGCTTGGAAGGAAAGAAAAAGGGTTGATTGGTTCGCTCAGAAATGGCCCCGATCACCGGACGTCTTTTCATATCACTCAGAGCTCAATGTGATAATGGCCTCCGTTACGCAAAAGTTACAGTAATTTCATACATGCTCTCTCACGCTTTGAAACAGAGAATTCGGTTTTCTGGTGGAAGGGTTTGAAGTTGAATATACCGACTTGGTATCGAATGCAATGCACGCTCCATGAAGGGATTTGCTTGCGCCGCAAAAAGCTACATAGTCTCACAACAAGCAGCAGCTGAAAACTAGTAAATAGGCTACATTAGCCTAAATTTGACAGTAGTCCACAAATACATGTAAATATTTTTCTGCGGCCCGCAGCGTCTTCTTCGGTTAAAATGCGGCCCGTTATACAAGGGAAGTTGAGAAACCCTGTTGTAGCTGATGGGGATTATCACAGTGCAGTCCTGGCGCATGATGGACAGCTGTTCACTTTTGGATTATCAGGTAAAGGACATCTGGGCAACGGTAACATTTCAAGGAATTTAGTGAATCCTGAACACGTATCGGTGTTGATAGGAAGTGTTGTAACACAAGTTGCATGCGGAAATACACACACAATGGTGTATGTCCCGGATTCTTCCAGTATTTTTGTGTGGGGTGATGGGGGAAATGGTCAGCTCGGTCAAAATAGGAAATTGAAATGTCTTGCCGTGCCTTCTATTGTTGAAGGCTCTTGGAGGTCATCGAATTCTCCCTGTGAAATCAAGCAGATATATGCTTGTGGAAACCAGAGTTTTGCGATTATGAGTGATTCGTCGGTGGACTTGCTTCGGACATTGGTCAGACAACCCTGGAGCATCGACGCTTCACTGTACAACGGGGCTTCTCGTGTCAGACCATCCGGTGTGATTCCTTCTAATATCTTTGAACGGTTGAAATGCACCATGAGCTCACAAAGATGTATCAATTCATCTTTTTTAGCCACCGATCACTGTGCAACCAGTGATGAATACCACGGTTTAAACCTGAAGGACGTTCGTAATTCATTTTCCGAGTTGATGAAATGCTAACACACGAAGTTAATTTCGGAACTACTATCTCACTTACAGGAATCTTTATTGCCTTCATTGTGGGAAAATCCGCCAGACATTGAAGCTTTGCGGCTGTATATCATTTTGCCCGAGTTGATGGTTCTCATTCCAGAAAATCTTGACAGCCTTCTTTTACCATTCATTGAAAAACTGCTGGCATTGGATGAATACTCTTCAAGAATTTTGGACCGGTGGTATCAGTCTCTTGAATCTGGTTTCTTTTTGGCACTGATTGAAAAGTGTCGAAAATGCATCATCGCGATCATGGCTTCTATCTTTTGCGAGCAAGACGTCACATCACTTCTGAAGATGATGGAGAAGTTGTACAAGGTGAATGAATCCTGTGCTGAAAGCATCGTTAGTTTCAGTGAGTTCTACATGCCTGAACTTTGCATTGCAGAAGTGCTCGAATTTGATTACCGAAATTGGGTTGCAACTGAACGCTTCAGTTTTTGCTGCTATCCATTTGTATTCAGTACCAAAGCAAAAGCTCTGCTTTTACAAATTGACATGAATTTGCGAATAGATGAAGAAAATATAGTTGACGACATTTTTATGAGGAATTTAGCAGCACTCTGGGGAATCGAGGAACAAATGGAAAGCACTTGTTTGATTGTTAATATTAGACGTGATCATTTATTTGAGGATGCAATAAAAAAGATTGAAGATGTTGAGAATCTGAAACGTCCTTTTAGGGTCAAGTTTGTTGGGGAGGACGGCATAGATGAAAGAGGCGTGCGGAAGGATTTTTTCTTACATCTTTTCGAAGAGTTATTGGACCCTAAACGCAAATTGTTGCGGCCATGTGAAGAGGTTGATCATTTATGGTTTAGTTGCGATGAGTGCGTATCCGATGATATGTACCGTGTTGTAGGAATATATTGTGGCCTTGCTGTCAACAACGGTGTCGTTTTGGACATGAATTTTCCGTTGGAGTTGTATAAAAAGCTTCTGGGTGCAGATCTCACCAGATTGGACTTGAAGCAAATCGATCCAGTTTTGGATCGAAAGTTACAGATACTGGCTGAATTTGTTGAAAATGGTGAAAACACTGTCGAAAATACGTTCTGCCGAGATTTTACGACCGATGCCTCTACTGAATTGATTGAAAACGGAAAAAATATCGCAGTTGCTGCTGAAAATCGCAACGATTATATAAACGCTTACGTTGACCATGTTTTGCATAAGTCTGTCGATGCTTTCGCGAACGGTTTTCAGCGTGTCTGTGACAGCAAGGTGTTCAAGTTATATCGGCCTGAGGAGCTAATGGAGATGGCCGGCGGAAGTAAAAACTACGATTGGCGCGAACTGGAAAAGGTGACACGTTACACGGGAGAGTATAATCTAACGCGTAAACCGAAAGTCATTGTCTGGTTCTGGAAAGTATTCCATTGTCTATCGCAAGACGAAAAGGAAGAATTTTTACGTTTCACTACTGGCTCCAGTAAAATTCCTATTCAAGGATTAGAATTGACTATTCAGCCTAAAATGAAAAATGAGAGTGACGGTGATGCTGTCAGCATCAATGATTATCTGCCATTCGCTCGGACTTGTTTCAATATTCTTGAATTACTGCCTTATGAAAGTAAAGCGACTCTGAAAACACAGTTGAAAAAGGCGATCAAGACCGAAGGATTTCATGCTTATTGACCCATTATTGTGCTGTTTCTGCCTGCATTTTATGTGTGTCGAAATATTGTCGAATCATTTCACCACAAACAATGCAACCATTTCTGTTTCGAAAATGAATCACCTCGTAATGCCCTAGTGCTAGTCGAAAATTGACAGGGACATTTGCACCTTTGGCCTACTTGGCTACGCTACTTACTGATAAACAGAACCCAAGTTTTTCAATCTGTTTTTTAAGAAAAGCTAAAGCAGCATAAAAGCTACGACTACACTTTTAAAGTGATCTGAATATATTTTATTACGCTTTTAGTTCTTCAATGTTATTTTAAGATACTGTTCTCGTCATATTATGAATACATTCATGCTGTATCTTGCTGTAACAAGATTTTACACACTATTCTGATATGAATCTGGGACAAATCGAGAATTGCACAGGCTTTTAGTTTTGAACACTCAAATGAGTTTTCAGGGAAATTATGTACAAATGCTTACCTTGAATTATACTATGCTATTTTTTGACACCTAATGTCATCATGCATGTCTGATATCAGTATAATCGCCGCTAACTCCACTGTACAAACTTGATGTTCACACTTCCTTTTCATATTGATGCAAATATTCTTTCCACACATGCCTTGCTCCTATTCAATAAATTTTTCATTGATATGATTACACAGTGCTTTTACTATGTTGTGCGATTGTTCTTCTCAACAATACTCTCTTAAACATTTTGTAGTCCAAATATAGCATACAGAGTGCAACAATCATAAAATGCCCCGAGGCCTTTTATATTCCCTCATTGCCATTTTAGCTGAAGTGTGTGACTTAAACCCTGTAAATTACATTATGTCGCTTCAATCGAACGATTGTATTATTCTAGTGTTTGTACCTATGAAGTAGGCCTACTGAATGTGGTTCGTTCATGAATAATGGCTTGAAATTGGAATGGCTGAATATACATACAAGTACAGTTCCTGACGGATTCAACAATGGATCATATGTGGACACTTATTATCTTCACTCTTCTCACAAGGTAGGTTAGTGCGTAACAATGACTAATTCATTGTGCTCATTACAAATGTTTGAAATAATCCTGTGCTCTATCCAGTAGAGCAGGGGCGACCAATCCGTGGCCCGTAGGCCAAATGTGGCGGGCGAGAAGGTCTTAAGATTTCCATGATGTAGTTGTTATTGATTTTGATTAGTAGTAAGATAAGTCTAGTTTTTAAAGCCTAATCCGGTTCACTCCTATCGGAAGACTTATAAAGGCCATCAAAATTTAAGTGGCCTGCACTATGGTTCGTAAATCTAATGTGGTCCTCCGGCCGAAACGGTTGGCCGCCCCTGCAGTAGAACTAGGCTTGTAATTGGGGATCATTGGTAAATAGTACAGCTTGCCTATTTTCATTCGTATGTGTACAATTTTATTATTCGAAAAGACTTGATTATAATATGAGAGTTAGTTTGAATTCTGGTTTGGATATTAGAAAGCATGTCCATTAGGGCTGTTCAAAAATAACCTTTTTTCCTGAATCTTACGGGTTACTTGATTAAATCGTTAGGTTGCCTTAAAAAATGACGCACACCCAATTTGAATTCATTCCAACCAATATTCGCGGATTTCGTAGAGTTTGAAAATTTTGAATTTGCCTAAAAATGCAAAAAAAAATTTTTTCAAATTTTTCTGCCAACCCCATGAAATTGTTGCGCTGTCTTCGAAAACGATGCCAAACAAATTTGACTCAATTCGAAGCCGTAGAAGTGGAGTTATTTCAGTTTTTCTTTGATAATTCTGGGATTATCCTTGATTGGTGGATCATCCCAGAATTATCATCAAAAAGCTTGAATAACTCGGCTTCTGCAGCTTGGAATTGAGTCAAATTTGTTTTGCATCGTTTTTGAAGACAGCGCAACAATTTCATAAGGTTGGAAGGAAAATTGGAAAAAATCTTTTTTTGCATTTTTAGGCAAATTCAAAATTTTCAAACTCTACGAAATCCGCGAATATTGGTTGGAATGAATTCAAATTTGGTGTGCGTCATTTTTCAAGGCAACCTAACGATTTAATCAAGTAACCCGCAAGATTAAGGAAAAAGGGTTATTTTTGAACAGCCCTAATGTCCATTTATCCAATTATATATAGCCCTATAGGTGTCATGGGTATCTGATTGAGACATGAACTAATCACACATGTTATCATTGTGAAGTATTGTATTTAATTTTTCAAATTGTACTGAACTATGCTGTGATATTGATGAGATATGGAGGTCATTCCAGAAAATTGTGTTTAAATAACTCTAAGAAGACCACTCATGCATATCAAGTATCAATTACTAATTTCCATTCACTTTGTGTAAGAACATGAGTGCTTTACACAAGGTAGCTGTTTTACATGTTTTTGTATGTAAGCTAATTTTTTCCCGTCTACACTAATGCTATCAATGATTTTAATGATGTTAACAGTTGTTGCATTTTCAGATTTCATAATCTGGCTGTGCCTGAATATGTGTGTTGGGATGAAGTGCATTATGGTAAAATGGCCGGCAGATACCTGAATCGCACCTATTTCACTGATGCCCATCCGCCACTTGGAAAAATGATCATAGCAGCAGCAGGTGCTTTTTTCTTATATACCGGTACTGAGGTAAAACAACACAACAAACATTATATTACCAATTTATTAGTAGGCTATTGTAATTCAAGAAATTATTTTTAGGAATTATTTTCTTCGTTCAGTGATCTTAGAGTACAATTCGAATTCTGATTTTGCTCGTTTCTCATCGTAGAACCGATGTCCAACCATTTATTTACTATTTTGAGTTCAGCACAAGCTGAGTTCAACCTTTTTATCTTTGGACATACGACCTTCAGAGGTTGAATTGGATCTAATTTCAACCCACAGTGTTTTTTTTTTCCATTTCAGGAAGACTTACAGGCTATGATGGACGGTTTTCGTTTGAAAATCACGGTGACGCGTACAACACCAGCAGTTGGAAAGTTCATTATTTCGGGATGAGAGCCTCAAGTGCAACACTGGGCTCTTTGACGATCTCGCTGCTACATTATACTGTGAAAAGGTTGACTGGGAGCCAGCTAGCTGCTTTTCTCTCTAGTGCGCTCATGGTAGGCCCCTACTATAAATTAAATTTCACTCATATGCTGGATGTCCTCGATATGATGTGTATGTTGACTGTTTTCCTTGAAATTTTAAAGCAATAAGTTCATTTTGTTCACTTTGTTTGCTTAAAGCTTTTCGACCGATTCTCCTCAGCAGTGGAATTCTGTAATACCATGGATGGAGTTCAAATTTCTGGTGTAATAATTATGATCTGGTAAACACAGTTCCGTAGAAGTAAACAGGAACACATTCTATTGTAAATATATGATGTCAAAAAAGAGAACGGCCATGTAAGGTGTACTCTAATGCAGGTCGATCTCAGCAGTAAACAACACGCTGTCGTATGTGCTGAATTAGACGAAATTGACTAATAAAATGTACCGATTTTACTCTTGAGACGCGTTACTTTCAGTGTAGCGACGTTGGCACTTTTTCAATACAAGCACCGTATGAAATGTCTCCTTGGCAACCAATCAACAGTGGCCCCAATGTTGTTCGGTCAATACACGCACTTGATTAAGGGAATTGAAAGTTGGTTATACCTACCCGTAAGGCTGGTACTGCAGGTTGGGGTGTTCTGTTCGCTACATTCCCATCATTCCTCGCCTCAGAATTCAGGCTCTCCCTAAAGAGAGTAAGTGATGTGTATGGATTAATGACCATGGTGAACAATTGGCAATATGGAGTGTATATCGAAGAAGTGCCACATTTTTTACAAACTACATGTTATACCTCGGTTTTGAGTTCTAATTTGATGTTTTTAACAACTAATCTCGTATTATCCAATTTTTTATCATATTCAGTAAATAGATATTGATAAATCTGCCAAAACACTGAATTTATCTAAATTATTTTATTTTAGATTTTCGACTGCGGACTACTGACTCTTTCACAATATATACTTCTCGACCCAATTTTACTCTTCTTCATGTCTGCCGCTATATATTTTAAAGCCGAATCATCCAATAAGCTCAGTTCTTTCAAACTTTACTCCAAATCCAAACGGGTGGCATTTCCCGTGATATCGTGGTGCAGGGATATGTTGCGCTGTGGATTTTGTCTCGGGTGCACAGTTTCTGTGAAATGGAACGGCCTTTTCACAGCAATATTTATCTGCTTCTGGACTCTGTGGGATATCTGGTCTTGCAGAAAGGTATGTGCCTCTTCTTTTCAATGTAATACACCGTAGCATTCAAGTACTTTTGTATGGAAATTGGTTGAATCATGACGGTATCACGTTACATAGGCTACATAGACGAGCGGCCTTAATATTTCTAGTCCAAATACGTTGAGCTTCAAATCCCAATTTAGAATTCGAACATAGGAGTTATGAGAATTGAATTCGGACTTTTGAGCTGATACGGCTTATTTTTGCTACTAAAACCGATATTTTCTGTTGATATTCAAATGTGACATATTTCAACTGTATCAGTGGTTCTCGAATTTTTTTAGACGCGCCCTTGATGATAATGAAAAATTGCGCGCCCCCTCATTATGTCAAAAAATATTAAAAAGAGTAACCAAAATGTTTGCAATCCCAACGCATAGTTTGATGGCATGGAAGGTTGTCACTGTTGAGAGGCCTCACAAATATGAAATCTGGACTAAACACAGCAATAATTATGAGTAGAAGCAGATCAAAAACCAATGGTACAGGTTGCCGCCTTTCAAACTTGACACTTCTCATGGGACAAATAATTCTTCTCTACAGGTCGCACCTGTCGGGCAAGACAATAAAATAGTCGGGGTGGCTATGCCCCTACGTTCTAAGCCACTTCCATATAACTCCTTGTTTCTTAGATTTAAAAGGCATATTATTCATGGCCCATGACATGGCCTTATAAGCAAATATCTTATTTCTCCGTAACTTGGTTTCTGTCCACGCATTCTACACAGATGCTAGACAAACGGACAATAAAAGCATCAGCTAATACCTACACTCAGTCACCAGCTAATCCTAATTCGGAGACATCTTCTGATCGGTGCAAGTTCCGGTATCAGCCTCAATCAGCGGTGTTGCCTATAGATAGTATGACACTACTGTGACATTTAAAATTGAAATATAATTGGGATTATTACTGCTGCTGAAACTTGGAGGTTTCAGCACAAATTTTAAACTCATTCCGATCTCCTAAACTTCATTTCTCTCAGGCGACTTCACGCACCCTTCAGTTGCTTTCACGCCTCCAAGGAGCACTTCAGTCAAACGGTACTGAAGATCCTCTCACTTTGAATATTTGTAGGAGTGATTAAGACATTGAACAGGCCGCCGATAAATATTGACCAGTGTTGGCCGATACTGATATTTCTATGGAGACAGATCTTGGTTATCGGTCTGGCACAAATCGTAACAGGAAACTCTATTTTGCTTGCTAGCAAAATTGAAATTTTTTCACACCATTGCTAATACTTGCCTTGGGGTACAATCCATACTCATTCTTACGCCACATTATTTTGCAAGACATTTGCATTATCTGTAACGGTTGTCGTTATTTTGTAATTACAGGCTACCATCTTCGCGAGGATCTGCCTACTTCTTGGGTCTGCCGTATTCTTCGTGATTTTGCCTTTCCTTGTATATGTCTCGACGTTTGCGGTGCATTATGAAGTTCTCAATCACAGTGGCACCGGAGATGGTTTCCACTCATCTTTATTTCAATCTTGTTTGAAAGGTATCAGAATTTTGTGCGTCTTTGACTAGAAATTAAATAGCATGATATATATAAGACTCCACTTGATAAGAACACAACCTTATAAACGATGACTGCAGTTATAGAATGTCCCTCCAGAAGTGATTAACTTTTTATTTTTCAAATTGGCAAAATATGAAATGATCTCGATTCATATATCGGATCAAACACTGTTTTGTACTTCATTTTTTAATAATCAATGTATATCCTTTAAAATACTGCAGTCTTGAATGAGCGTTTTGGGCAAACAAAATTGCGTTGCATATCGGTCAGTGCACCATCACTCCAAGCTAATATTATTGTCTGGATCTGGATGATAGCGATGTCATTGTTCCTGATGATTAGCTTCGAATCATTTGTTCCTGATGATTAGCTTCGAATCATTTGATTAAAGATGTTTGATTTGAATCGACGTAAAATATCATTTGCGTGAATATTCAATCAGATATTGATAGAGCCTATTCCTAGCCGTGACCAATCTCTCTGAAAAGTATTCTTTGGGTAACACAGACAGACCTATAAGAAAGGCAGGGTCTATTAGCATTATTATGAGCTTGTTCCAACACGCCCAAAAATCTCATTGCCAGCGGCGTAGCAGAAATTAAATTCCTTTGTAAAGCCACATTGATGTCAATTAATACTAGACGCATCTTTAGCCTTCATCCGTATCCGTTGTCCCTTTATCTAGATTTTAGAAGTCGTCTATCACACTCTCAGAATCCACCTGTTTTACATAGCCTAATCACATTCATTCATATACCAACATAATAATCAGGTAAAAACATCACAATACTGAAGTACAATGAAAAGATAGGAAGATGCAGACCAGAAAAGGATTGGATAGTCTCCAAACACCCGCCTTAACCTACAGATAGCACTAAAAGAAGAATACGTAAAATAGGAGGCAGCTTCACTGAATGAACAATAACTAACGAGATCATAAAATGGACAAGCACTGAATATGTAGTGGCATGTGTTGGTATTCATTCTCATTTTAGCATGCACTTCGTCAACCCGATTTCTAGCCAGTAATGACTCATTACAGTAATTTTGTGTGTCCCAATTGCTCGCCGTGGCTCACATCTTCCATTGCATGGTGTTTTAAGGTAACCCACTTCATAACACTTCCATGCCATCTCATGTGGCGTACGACTCGCTCATCTCAGTGAAATTTCATCAACCATCTCGTTCCGGTCTTCTGCACTCGCACGATAGATTATACCCTGTCGACATTATGCCTTTTCCCTATCAGCAAGTGAGGCATCAGATTGTTTTGTGTGTTTGTGACTGTGTTTATCGTCCATTTGTTTTACACTATTTTTTGTGAGTAATCAGAGGTAGTCGGTAAAAGAGTCCCTATACTTTATCAGATTGCTTGGAGAGGTGATCAATGCAGTCAGAAGTGATACTCAAGTAGAAGTGGCAGTAACTCAATAAATTTTGACTCAATTACAACTTGATATCAACAGTTGATTTGATCAATGGTGGTCAAATGGTGGTGCGGTTCTTTCGAAATGGCAAGTTGAATCGCCGTGACAACACAAAATGATTGATGACGCTACTAATAGAACAATTTTGGAAAGAATATTCAGTTACCACAATATAGGGACTTTTTGACCGGTTCTCTGCAGTAATTTAAGATATACAACCCATATAAACTTCATTTATTCACAATCGACTCCAGCTTAGTAATAAACCGTTGTTTCCGGTCCAATAGGCATATTCCTCTTCCACGTTGTCGCTGTTCTTACAGCGACAAAAAAAGCCCAGAAAAAGACCCGACGAACGAACGCACTGAGGGAATTGAAAGAGCCATAGAAATTAACATCAAAAAGGAATTGTGACACCCGGCACTAGGTCGATATGGATGTCAGTTTAAGAGACCACAACTGGTCGTTCGGCATTCTCCAATCTGTTCATTATGTCGCATTGTGCGTGTCTTGATCAGATCAAAATATAATCTGGCGATTATTGAATTTTATTGATTATAGTTCAGGGAACAAAACTTTTTAGCAATTAAACCAGGAAGTGAACTGCTATGGTCCCCATAAGTCAATCCACCTGTACCGAAAACCCTCTCATTTTGAACTCTTGTAGAATTGGAGATGACTTTATACAGGTCGATAAATATTGAGTCCGCAGATGGCGATATTTCTATAGAGACAGATATATGATAGATCGGCCGGGCTCTAAAGTGAACCAACTTGTATAGTCCACGTTTTATCAAACTCCTCTGATTCATGCATCATCGAATTTTCATGCTTGATTTTGTTTCGCTAGCATGTTTTAGTTGGCGGCATCTCGCTAACCACGTCTGCGGAATTTTTTCAGGCAACCCTGAATTTCCATAAAGACGCAAACAACTTCTGGGAAGTTGTGTATCCCAGCGAGGTGGAAATGCGATATTTCGCTGAAGAGTCATACCATAACAAGTCCGGTGCAGAGGTACAGTACGGAACCAGACATGTCATTCAACTGTTATTGTGTTTTCATGTGATCAAACTCTTACAGTCATCACCAAACATTGCATTGTTCGGCAATAAAGAACTTATTTAGGTGGTTGATTTTCATTGTTTTTTTCCTCGCTCCTGTACCGGTTAAAATACCTCTATCTGTAACTGATCACTCATGGTACTGCTGCGGATACTTTATAATGCGTCCCACTACTTAAGCTGCCATATATGAAAGAGGCGAATTCAACACGAGACATCACTAATATAACTGTGACAACGAGCAGTATAGAGCACGGCTTCCACGCCGGTACACTATAAAATTATTGCAAACTATCACAGAAATGGTTTATTATCCCACTTAAAATTAAGGCTGGGCAAAATCGAGAACCTAGGTGTTCCAGTTCCTAGTTGAGTAGTAATCTTCAGCTATATTTTTCTAGTATCATTCATCGTGACATCATGCAACAGGGAGACACTGAAACATGTAGGCTACCTTTCATTACCAGAAATAAAATAATAATGAAAAATAAATAGATAAAATAATACCACCTCTGATGTCCAGTATATTGGTGGAGTTCGTAATAAAACATATTGTAAGCACCAGCTGATTGTGTCAAAGTTCGTTTACCCTCATCAGTTTTTAAGCTCTCCTGCTATTATCAGACTTGTACAAACTACTGAATTTTTTAAAAGCGCAACTACAACTATCCAAGTTTTAAAACTCGCAACTGTAACTATAACTAGAACAACTAACTTTTCAAAATCTGCAACTAGAACTAGAACTACTCAATTTTCAAAATCTGCAACAAAAACTAGAACAATAACTACTCAAAAAACTGAGCGTCAACTAACTAAATGAGTAGTTTGTACAAATCTGGCTATTATGCACTAAATTTCGGATTTTTAACATATTATTTCTTGTACAGGTCCAACTTCTCAAGTCTGGCAACTTTCTAAAGTTACGTCACGTAAAAACAGGGTGTTACCTTCATTCGCACGTGCGCAAGGCAGCGTTTACTCCTTACGATCAAATCGTCTCTTGCCACAAAAACTCTTTGCACGAAGCCAAAATGAACGAAATATGGAGGCT
Organism: Botryllus schlosseri; assembly: GCF_051294905.1. NCBI lineage: Eukaryota > Metazoa > Chordata > Ascidiacea > Stolidobranchia > Styelidae > Botryllus > Botryllus schlosseri. The sequence goes on along the minus strand of NC_137237.1, from coordinate 33,890,307 downwards.
GGACATTGCGAGCGTCACAGGTACCTCGTTTTTATCGTCTGATGTCGAAGATCATTGTAGGTTATGGAACATGCCGCTCAAACTGAGGATTTGACCTCCTTTATAGCTGTGGCAGACAGACTAATGGACAGGCACAACTGAAAAATGCCATAAATGACATGAAATCTGTAATGTGGATCTTCCAACTATTTTTAGTCAACAACATAGCACAAATAAAGACAGTATTATCATATTTAGTCCGGTAATCTAATTTCTGTGATGGTAACCCTACTGAAAATCTGATATTGCTTGCCGTCAAAGTAGTCAATGTAAGTAATTTAATAGAATTTGAATTGATGTCGCGCACTATCACTTAATTACGAGTAAAAGTAGTGCAGTTTTCCAAGCATGTAAGGTCGTGAATCGAAGGTATATGATCTAGAATGGGACAAAGCATCACATAATTTGTATTGTTGGTCAGAGGTCAGTTTTTAAATTTGCAAGACCAACACAAGATGATGATTGCCGATGAAACTAGATGCAATTTTCAAACTTATATCTGTAGTGTTACCACGACACTGTATCTGCGTCACCAAATCAACGTGGCAACTTCACACATGGAAATGTTGTGAATCCATCCATATGTCACTTTTTCAGAATGTTAAATAAAAACTAAGCAGTGTAGCCTCAAAAGAAGTTGATGTAGAAGTAGGTAGTCTAAAATCGTAGTCTAAAATCACTTGAACAAGTACTGGAAAAGACACAAAGGTCGCTATTGCACTTCGTACAAGTAGACCGGTGGCTCTGAGCCGGGGAGCCGCGTAAATTTGCAAAATGGTTGATGATGTAATTTTTTTCAAATTAAAGAAATCAAAAGGCAGTTTCGCTTCGTAACTGCTCAATTTTCAGGAGTCGCATAAACCGAATGGCCGTATGAAATGAAATATTCTACTGAGCAAACTCATTTCAATTGCCAATCGCCTACTGATACAAGCACAGCCTACTGCTGTTTAGATAGAGGCACTCGTTCATATCAAATCGATCAAATGAATTTTCCATATTTTAAGAAATGCAGCTACAGAAAGTCTTCCCAATTTCTACATTATTAGTATTATGTTATCTTGAATAAAAGTCATTTTCTTCCTCTTCATCGCTGACCTACAGGTAATATTTGCACACGGCCTTTGACGGTTGCACGATAATCGAGCTAAATCCACAAAGACGAAAGGTTGAGAACCACTGAAGTAGACGGAGCTCGTTACCGACTAGTGACCCCCTCTAGTTATCGTCAAGAGTTGAGAATGCAATGTACTTTTCTGCTTTCATTGAATAAGGTTTTTATCAACAGATGATGCTGTCACTTTGGATTGTCTGAACACTCAGTTTCGGCTTGTTCACGCGAATACTGGTTGCTCTTTACGTAGCACATTCCAGGTTTTGCCGGATTGGGGCTCGAACCAATACGAGGTGAGATAGGTGTTGGCCAGTAGACCTACTTTACTCCATCCATTTTAAGTTTTACAATTATTGCATGCTAACTGTGCATCATGCGATGGGCAAGGCAGTGAAAGGGGTAGGGGAGAGTAGGTAGGTATGGGCCACTGTTGAGGTGTGGGCCACTGCCATATCTGGTGACTGTGACATCGCATATGCTTGTCAAGCTCTGTGATTGTTAGAAAAAGACTCCAGAATCACCCATGTTACTCACATCCATGAGGCCAGCGGAGTTTTTGACTCAGCTAGAGATACATAATTTTTGCGGTCTAAAGTAAATTTTTTTGAAAATAGGGAACTTGGGTTTGAGTCCAGATATGTAAATGTTTGGATTAGACTTATTTATGGTGTGAAAGCTATAGAAATATGCTATCTATAGACTATAGAGTATAGTTTTAATGCTTAGTCAATCTCTCGGATCTTGATATTATGGTAAGAATCCCCAAGACGGTGTGTTTGAGGTATGGGCCTTTTAGCAGGTTGGGGTATGGGCCGGCCCATACCTCAATGGGCTGAGGTATGGGACAGCATAACATATACCTGAAATCAATATTTGATTGATCCTATTAAATATATTAATCTCTAGAATACAGACGGTGTTGGTCTTATCCCTCCCATATACAATCACTTGGAAGTAAATCATGAAACCCATAAAAAGGCCAGTTTTCAGAATCAGATCTGAGCTTGGCAATGGCAATATGAGACGTTAAAGCATGGGAGGAGGTATCAAAAAGAGAAGCATGCCGTCAGTACAAAATTGGTAGAGCTACATTAAACAGGTATCTGAAAAAACAGGGGATGAGTCTCACATGAAAAAGATTTCAAACTCGTTTTCCAATACTGTCTTGAATGAAGAGGAGAAAAGTTTTTTAGCACAGTATGTCATCATATGCTCAAATAGGTATCATGGTTTGTCACTCCCACTTAAATAAGAGATAGAGCTGTGACATTGGGATTTGAAGGGGTAGTTGAGGCGAAAGAAGCATGATTTGATAGTGATTTTCATGTTACATATTTTTAGTTATCTTGTTTCGTTATGCGTTATGGCTTACGATCAATACGGGAATTGAAATATATGAATTGTCCACTTCCAGCCCGGCTTTATTATATCAGTATATACAAACTGTTGGTAACTGTGACAAGAGTTGAGGTTTGTAGGATATAAATGACATTTATTGATTCAATACAGACAGCGGCCCATACCTCACCACCCCCCGGCCCATACCTCGAAGCCTATTTTTTATTTACAAAAATGATTTATTGTTACAAAATTTAATGTCACTTCCAAATACTTGGGTATTTTAGCTTAATTCTACCAGCACTAGTTAGCCATATAATTAATGATCGTCTATACCGGAATTTAGGAATATTAGACCAAGTTTGGCCAAGTTAAGGCTTTGTAAGATTTGGTGGCCCATACCTACCCACTCTCCCCTACATGCGTTGCTACCAGGGCTGTGGAGTCGTCGAGTCAGAGTTTCCTTAGATTTTCTCTTGGAGTCGGAGCTGAAGTTACAGAAATTTTGTAGCACTCCTTGTAGTCGGATATGGGGAAAAGATACTCACTGCAGTTGGAGTGGAAGTTTGGTAAAGTGCTCTCACTCCGACTCCAAGTACATTAATATCAAACCAAATGTTACTAAAAAGTGCCATTGCAGTAACAGAAGTTATAAAGTTTTTCACAATATCGAACCATCGCAAACTTAATTTCTTTCTGTGAGTACATTTTTCATTATTTCTTCAAACCATACATGTCTAAGAAATGAATTAGAGGTACAAGATCCCGGGTGATGTCACTGGAATTTAGGAGTCGAAGTTCCGTGTAGAAAATATAAGGAGTCGGAGTCGGTGTAAAAGGAACCGACTCCACAGCCCAGGCCTATTCCAGTAGAAGGAGGAACTATTGTCGTAATTTGTTACTTGCAGGACATACCTTCTACTTCAAGTAGAAGTTGAATGAAAGGACTAAAAGTACTGAACAAAGTAGACTTGGGTGAGACGTCTTATGGTAGCAGTCGTAAAGTTGAATCTTGCAGTCAACACAAAAGTTCTGATCACACTTCAAATAGGTGTAGAGGAGAGGAGGCCAAGATGAGACATGCAAATTTTTCGTAGAAAAATTTTCTGAGGGACGTATTCCTTTAACTATGCTGTTCCTATAATGTCATTATATAGTCCTACCATATTACCAAGGCAAACAGATTTGAGGTTGGGGAGGAAAATGCCAAAAACTATATTTTCATAGTCCATGTCAGTTATGTGAATTCATGTTTGGGATGAAGTGGTGGTGTAATGAGCAAGAATTGCTTGGTGTCTCATCTTGAACACAGCGTATCTCATCTTACCCTCACCTGGGGGTAAGTTGAGACATTTGAGCAAGGATTTTTGAGGGCCAAGTAATCCATCAGTATGTTGTTCAATATAACTAAAGCCATAGTCATAAATAGTACAGATCACAGGCTTTCCATTGGTACCAAAATCAATCCTCAGAAGGCATTACTCTTCGAGTGGCGTTGAATTATCAGAAAAGTGTCTCATCTTGGCCTCCTCTCCCCCTACTTTTCAAAACATACGAAGTTATCGCGATTCAAGGATTATTTCAACAGCTTATTGCGATGATTTCACTCGCAAAAGTGTTCCCAACCATTCCCAAAACTACTTTCTACAATCTTCAACATCCATAATGTAAAAAGGTAATTAGTTTTGGTGCTCAATTTTGCCGAGCGCGACATGGGTAATAGCGACATGACCCACAAAATGAAAAGCCCCGATTCATGCAGTTTGACAAATATATTTTCAGGTTACTTGCACGAACAATCAACAAATATCAATGCGCGCCATGTGGAATGTTGAACAACATACACACAAGAAGTTGAACGAAGAGTCTATCGTTCCCTGTCAAATGTCTTTTTGGGACAGATTCATGGAGTCTCACGCGACGATGGCTGCGTTACACCTTCATTCCGCTCCGGCTGATATCAGTCAGACATCCAGCGCTTGGCAATGGCCTATTTACTCCAAGGTTGGTGGCATTGGTTTTGATATGGATCAGTGGTTCTCAACCAATAGTCATAAAATGTATGAGGTTGAAGGCTTGTACCTTAGTTTTAGTTTACTTTTTAATTTTTCTACTTAACAATGCTGCAAGTGTTGCCCCAAATTGTTTAAAAGTAGCCGACAACTTAATTAAGACCAGTATTATGTAAAAGGTAAGAAAACTTCCTTTACAAAATCAGAAGCAATACAATTTAACGACCCGTGACAGAACACAATCTAGCTGACAACAAAGTCATATTTCCTTAAAAATAAAGCCAACATTCAAATTGGAGTAGGTGGTTTTAATGGAAATTGACAGGTGTAATATCAAAAAGATCTCAACTAAGTCAAGTTCCAATTCCTTGTTTTGAGTTGCAGACCTTTATTGTGATTAAAATCTGGAGTGATTTTATCTTTTAAAGTTAACCGGTCTGTAATTTTTTTTGTAATTTTACCGGTCCCGCAAGCTGGAAAGGTTGAGAACCGCTGATAATAGATAACAGTTGGTGCAAACACTCTGCTACCGTTCAAGCTACCTCTCGCTGTAGAGCTCGGGGATGCCATGCATAGAGTCTGTTCTTGTGAATGACTGACGTGAATTTAAGTCACTTTGCCCGAAAATGGCTTTAATTGACTCGAGCTCGACATATCAAAAGATATGGAATAGCGTGAGCTCACAAACAAGTTTTTGGGTTTGTAAGTCATCAAATATTTTGCTTCGTTCAGCCACGTTATCAATACTAATCCTTCATTTCCTGGAGATCGATTCATGTTTCCAATTTCGATGTGGTCAGTTGTGTCGGCAGTCATAGACATAACAGCTTCGACATGCCAATAAATGCCGTCATAACGGCTTTGTCTGGCATTATTACGCCATTACAAGTTACGATGTGTGCGTAAATACTTTCAGTCAGGTGTATTAGAGATACAGTTGGTCATTTCTTGGCAATTTCGACGAAATTTTTTAAAACACTTCTTTCTGTTGCAACATGATTTTTTTGCAGCCTAAATGTGAGTTCGGCACTAGATAAGAGCCTTCCTCCAGCATTTCAGTCGATAAATGTCTGTTACTCAAAATTATACCAGGGATATGTAGAACTTGATATCTATGAGCTGGATATCCCCGAGGCAAACTCCGGTATGATTTTGAAAAGCACGCAGCATAACCACAGTTACTCATATCAAAATTTCTGGAACGGACTACTCAGGCGGGGCCTACCATATATGCGATTTTGCGAACTTCATGTCGACTGGTAATCTGAAAATTTAAGATGCTTCGAGCTTGACTCATGACTTGACTTGGAAAATTTTGAAATGATTGAAGCTAACAATTTTCACGAGTTTTAAAGGTATTGGCTGGATCCTAACACTACTGGAGACTAACCGATGTCGTAATTTTGAACCGACAACGATATCACATAGTTTTACTAATACCAAAATGTGACCTGTTTCAAGTAAAACTTCTAAAAACCTACGTAAATACTCCAAAAACAACTGAGGTAGCCTACTTTGTTACTGTCTACCACATGCTTAGTCTACCATGATATTGATGTTCAATTGAACTTGTCTATTGTTTTACAGGGTCAAATGCTCACAGAGGACGAGCATGGCGTCCGAGTATACCTTCTCAGTAACCCAATTGTGTTTTACATCAACATCTGGTCGCTGGCTACTGTTTTCATCCTATCTGCGTCCCGCCATTTAAAGTTCAAACCTAACAATCCTAAGTTGTATGCTTATAAGAATTACTTTTCACACATCTTCGAATGTATTGACCCTTTGCACTTTCAATATTGCCAATTGTTTGTACTTGCGTGGGCACTGAATTATTTGCCTTTTCTTGTAATGCCACGAGTCGTCTATTTTCATTATTATTACCCTGCCATGCTGTGCAATTGCTGTCTTAGCGGTTGTTTTTACAATATGATATTCGAAGGGGCTTCTGTTCGGTTATCTCAATCATGTAATTACAAGTTTTCCTGCTTGTTTTTCGAACGTTTTTTTATAACAGTGTATGTATTTTGTTTGTTTGTTCCGTTTTACCTTTATTTTTCGCTTGCTTATGGAGTTCCATCCAGTTCCTACAACTACTAGGCCAAAAAAACATTAGTTGGTGACTTACCGTACTCTGAATCTGCAATAAATCATACTTCTGCCTACTGCATTTGATTAATAGCATTACCTTAATAGGTTTTGGTTTCTGCTATTTTTTGTAATGCGAATCGATAACTGGATGCAGTTATTTCAATGCGTGTTGAGCATATTTTAGAAGCTGAGGTGTACAAGGAGAATTCTTCAATATAATATCCCTAGTCCCTGCACGCTTGCCAGTTGGTGACTAGCTTCGATCGTGTCTGTCTGATGACATATTTTAATACAAAGCCTAACGTATTTGGTCACTAGTCCAAGTTTCCCGCCAGTTTGCAGAATGCCTACAATTTGCCATTTGGTCAATCCTAAAGAATAGATTTCGACTTGAAAGCATGTTGAAAGATTGTTGGTATAAAAAAATAAAGGAGTATCAACTACTTGAAGGTGAGTGTCTGATTGTAGGCCTATACTAGTCCATCAAGTCGTTTCGACTACTTCATATCTTTTCATTGTATCGAGATATATTGTTTGATCTAATGAAATAATTAATATACTGATACTGAGGATACAAACATCCCTCCATCAAGTTTTGCTAAATTTATTGATGATTTATGAATACGTTTGAAACCGACTATGAAGTGGTTTATGACATCTGTGTTGACAGACAGAATTCAAAGCAGATTATATATTTGATTATATATATTTTCTGAAATACACTTTGAAAAATATTGATTTACTATTGAATTCTAATGTAGAATCCCTTGTTGGGAAACGTGAATATGAAAAAAATTATCGAGTAGTGATGTATGCAGGAAGTATCTGGTATCAACTTCCTTAGATTAATAGGGTTGGTGGGAAGATGGGATCAAGATGCAGACAGTAGGCCTAATCCAACGCGAAAGAATCGGGTGTGTAGTGTGTACTTTGAAAGTATAGGCTAGGTTCGATTTTGTTGATGGGCACGATTGTCATAACAACCGAAAGGGACATAGGATAGTAAAAGATAATTATTGCGAGTGGGAGATAGCGTAGTGGTGACGATAAGCGCCTACCGCCCAGTTTCGCCGGGTTCGATTCAACGTTGGAGGTTATTCTAGGCTCCTCTTCCTCCGCGTCGATGTTCTTACTGCGACAAAAAAGACCCGATGAAAGAGCCCACTCACAAGAAATAGAAAGAGCCATCTAAGCAGCCGGAAGTAACTAAGCTCATAAATTATACCAGTGGCCGACGGAAAGTTACCAGGGCTCCCACTCCCGCCGTGTGCAGGACCGAAACAGTAGCCTGCTTCGTCAGCCCCCCAGCGTTAGTCTTGGGCCTCAATACGATCGTTGAGTTATATTTTTCATCTGAACAAGTCACACACAATGTACAATGCGATGTAATGAACAGATAGGAGGATGTCGAACAACATATGCAGTTGCGATCATTTTAATCTAACATCCACCTCGGCCTAGAGTGCCCGATGTCACAGTTGTTTTCGATGTTGATCTTTTAGAAGACGTGGCCCTTTCTACTAGTTCTTTCCATTCCTTGTGGGTGTTTTCTTTCGTCGGTCTTTTTCTGGGCTTTTTTGTCGCCGTGAGAACGGCGACGGTGGGGAAGAGGAGCCCAGATAAACCTCCGACGGGAATCAAACAAGAGCCAACAAATTGGTAGGCGCTTATCGTCCTCCGCCAACAGTACCATAAACCAGGGGCAGGGCAACTTCTCCAGTCGGCGGGCCGGATATCAGAATATTAGGTAGCCTACTTGGCGGGCTGGATTGCTGAATCGACACATTTTTCGCCCATTTATCCACATATACAAGGTGTAAATCGTATTTAATGAAGGTATTTTAACGACAGCAATGTCACTTCAAAGCCATTTCTCGCCGCTAATGACGAAGACAATGTGGATTGAGAACAGCATTGTCATACAGGCGCCGCCATGTCTACTTTTCTCTGATCAATGAACACACGGTGCACAGTGTTGCCAATTTAGCGATTTTCGCGCTAGATCTAGCGATTTTTCATCTAGTTTAGCGCCAAAAAATATGGATCTAGCGCCTAGCGATAAGTCTAGCGATTTTTTAAGAAGCATTTAGCGATTATTCAGCGCTTTTTTACCGAAAATAACTAATAAAGATCAGTTGTGGCCGACGATTGCATTGGCTACTCCGGTCACCAGAGTGCGGACTCCGATGATATATAATATTGCATGGTGTTCTAAGAACACTATGATTATAGATTACTAACCTACGGATAGATACGCAACTCCTGGCGGTTACGCATGGGCAAACAGTGTCTCTTCTTGTTGAGTAATCTAAAAGTAACATAATTGGCAGTGCTACATCTGGCGACCTGAGCGCTGAAATTTATTATAATTGGCACCGATCGAAAGCCAGTGTCGCAGTGATCTCGGAAATACAGAACAAAATCTCGTCAGCACAATGCATGCGTCCAAAAACAGCCCTCAAAGTCTGAAAACCGGCATTGCTCCAACAATGGCACCGTCGCAACACAATGAACATAACAATGACCAATTTCGTCCAGTGATTGCCCTGATCAATGCCGATTTCAGACCCCGGGGACTGTTTTGAGGTCGTTCCATTGTCCTGACAAGAACCTAATTCGCATTGTCGGAATCAATGCGACACCAGCTTTCGTCCAAGACCAAGTTCATTAAATTTCGTAGCCCGGGTTGGTCCCCGGATTATTTTCTTAAGGTCTCCACTTATAGTGGCTGGTAAACCCGATTCAAGTCGTGTGTTGTGTCGGGTCAAGTCGCTTGTCGTGTACAAGTGTGTCCAGCGACATGTCGTGTTCAGGTACTCACACACAGTTTAGAGAAATCAAGCGCATTTCCACAGTACATCGCATCACGTATTCACGGACGCATCGAGCAAGGCAGGCTTATATAGTGAGCGGTTATGCCTGCAAACCTGGTCAGTGGTCACGTATAGCGATCATTGCGCAAAGCGATCTCCTTTATCGAAATACACTACACGTTTCGTCCCGCTTAGAGATGACTATTACGTATTATGAGCTAGAAATATGATAGGTGACTTTGGCTCCAGACGAGTAAAATATAGCTGAGAAGAATGTATTGATATTATGGTCCAATTTAACACCTTTAGCAATTGTTACAGATTTAGCGCTATTTTTTAGCGCCTTTTTCTCAATATTTAGCGACATCTAGCGATTTTTGACACCAGTTTTAGCGATTTTCTTCCATCCGGAGTTGGCAACACTGACGGTGCAATCACTAATTAAGATTTCAAGGCACTCGATAAGCCGGTACCCCAAATTTACCAAGATATCAATTCATTAGGGCTGAGTAGGTGACGATGAGACAGCGTCGTTGTTCAACTGTGTGGTATATTTGATCTCGATATATTGAATTCATGCGGGCCGCGGCTTCTACGACATTTGAAAAGTGGCCCGCGAGTCCGCGACCTGTTTTGAGTTGGCGACCCATGGCATAAGCGGTGTCTTACAAAAGCCTAGACGGGTACCGTGGTGCTACAAGTCTGCGGCTACTGAATCAAACATAAGAAATACCGGCCTGGTTTGACCATTGTAGTCAACAAACACCATGATTACCACAAACGATATTAGGGTTGAGTAGGCCTACATCGTAAATGCCGATAACGTAAGTCTTGCCTCCTCAACGAACTAATGCGTAAGCTCCACTCTCGCATGCTGCGCAGTGCGCATGTATATAATAACATACAGTCACTAAAATTCAAAGTATAATAAGCAAGTCGCTGAAAATCTCGGCAGACTGTAGTCGCGGGCCACATTATTATATAAGACGGAAAACTGTCCGCGGGCCGGATCCGGCCCGCGGGCCGTATGTTGCCACCCCCTATCACAAACCAAACTCCACCCCTTCACGTCAGGTCGTTTTATCAATAACAGATTTGCAGTTTTTGCCTGTAATAGGGTACATGTCATTGTCTAAATGTCTATGTGTGTGCGTATAGTCGCGTGAAGCGCGAAAAATCCATACTATGGATTGACTGTTCTCTATATAACATTGGTAAAAATGGCATATATCAGACTGGTACAGCTCAGGGGGGTGCGATGAGGACTTCAGATAGCAAGCACAGGGCTATATTCCGAGCCTGGGGGCAATGGCAATTTGCAAATAGGCTATAATATATTGATGGTGTCGGTCCACATGCAGGGGTAATTCTCGGCCAGCGTTATATTTGGTATGGGCCTACACCTCCTTTAAGAGGATTTATCCTTTTTTCAGGAAATTCAAAATATCCTCTGAGGACGAAAATTTTGAAGTATAGAACGAAATCTCTTACAAAATACTCCATATAATTTATGTAGATTTGTGAAACAATCTACGCATGCGGCGCAGGATCGATTCCCGCCGTCGGAGGTTATTCTGGGCTCCTAGTCCCCGTGTGGCTGTTCATACAGCAGCAAAGAAAGTCCAGAAAAAAGACCCGATAATGAAAGAAAAAGAGCAAAAAAAGAGCTTCTAAAATGGGACCGACGAAAAAAGAATACAATCGAAGAAGATTGTGACATTGGGCACTATAGGTCGCGGTGGATGCCAGTTTCAGAGACCCTAACTAGTTGGTCGTTCGGCATCCCGCTATATGTTCATTACGTCGCATTGTGTGTATTGTATATCGCATTGTATATTGTGTGTGTGTGTGTATTGGGCGGATGAAAATATAATCCGACGATTATGTCATTGCTTGCTGCTTCGTAATGCTGATATAAATGACCCGCGTTGTATGCACAACAGATATACACCCTGTTGTGAAAACATGCATGTTATGCGAATTGATTGAATCTGCGTATACGTAACGTAGGCTATTAGTTCATTTTTGTTATAGTGTCCGTAACTACGAAGGCTCGTGATGATTGTAGCTTTTAAGCGCTGTACATTATGCTGAAGTTAGAATTAGCCTAATTTAATTAGGGACTGTATCACATAGTCATTCATAGTTCTACCATTATAATTATAATATATATATAATAGGCCTGCTTATACTTGTTTATCTGAAATGTATACGGTAGCCTAGCCTATCCATGCATTTCTATATGGAAACTTCATTTTAATATTGCGGCTTTCACGTTTCATGTGTTTATCAAATCTTCAAATGTAAACATGGAATGGCAACGACCGATTTTGCAGCTTTGTTCCGCTTCGCTGTGGCTTCCTTCAAACATATTTTGTGGCAGCAGCTGTAGAATTTCTGGCAGTGCAAAAGTTGTCTTCCAGAGCGCAGAATTTACTGAATCTGGTATTGATCGAAAGCTATGTCACACTGACTCCGAAAATATGAATTAAAATGTAGCTACACAGTGTCACAACTGGATGTGACTGTATTGTCTTGCTGGGTCACGTTTCATGTCTCGGTTGCCTGCCTATGCTCTGTTACAGCTACAACTTGGATATTTAAAACTAACTTGAACGCGACATGCATAAGTGTAAGTGTAGCGGAGCTGTGTTCATAACTCCATGAAACTTATCCCATTATGTGATTGATAAAAATCACACCCTCATGTCGTTCACGCCTAAACCCAGTATGGAATCGGTGTCCAAGGCACGCAGGATCACGCCGACTTGGTCGCCAGTTGCACGCGATCACGCCGTCACGGGTCGTTGATTTCATTAAAAAAATAAAATTAAAAAAAAAAAAATTGAAAAAAAAGTCAATGTTCTCAGCCACCCCAAATGCTATATTCCAGTTAGTATGTGGTATATGATGTTTAGACCTAATCCCTTAGCCAGGATCTGTTGATTACTGTCTGTTGGTAAAGTACTTGCACCTTACCAGTTGCTAACCATTAGCATCTGATCTCCTCTCACTGGCTTAACACAGTCATTTGAAGTCAGTAACCTAGCTTGTCACGCCGCTAAGTTGACCCTGTCACGCGAAAAAAGCTTCTATCACGCAGGATTTATTTCAAAAAAAGGACGGAGATTCCAATCAGGGCCTAAACCCTTACCAGAGTTACGGTATGTAGTGATGCTTAGGCTATCTACCAGAGATGTAATGACTCGAGTCGCAATTTTTCGTTGACTCGTCCGTTTATAAAAATGGAGAATTTCTGTATTGACTCAACCTGTACTGGAGTCATTGCACATGGCTCTACACATTCTATAGGAATTATCCAAGTCTCGTGGCCACTCGTGTATATCAGGACCGATAATTGAACGGTAGGCCCAAAAACTGTCTTCTATTTGTTTGAATAAGCATGTTAAGAGTGAGAAAGATATTATGAATCCATGTCCTTCGATAGCACCCAGGACATTCACAGAAGTGTGTGGAACCTGACTTGATTCGATGATACTGAACATTGAACTCTATAACTCGGTGGTGAATTGGATATCACTTGAGTCAAAGCTAAAAGTCGAATTGACTTGTGACTCGGAACATAACTTGGTTACAACCCTGCTATCTATCAAGTATTGCGGGAAGCACACATTTAGTGCAATCGATGGTCATGAGAAAGACATATCAATTAGGTGCATGTGCCACGACGTGGCAAGATTCCAACACACTTCATCTAAGAGTTTTTTCGTCACAGATTCATTTAACATTTGGTACAATAAACCTACTTGTTAATTTACCTATTTGCTTCAAAGCTTTGAATTACACAACAAATGGATACTGCTTCTGACAGTGAATCAGACGATGAAGTCGAACACGAGATTGACGTCTACCTATCCAAAAGACTACAAGGAAAGCTTTACCTATTACAGTACCCTGTGAAAAAAAACCAAATGCCTTTCGGCCCGCACGATAGAAAAGGCGCCAAAATCAAACCGGTCAATAACAAACTTGAAATGGATGTATCGCTGAATATTAGCAGTCCGAGTTATGACCAGAGCAAAGGCGAACAAATCGCTTTGAATGTGGACGGAAATGATGCGGCGTTTCAAAGTAGTACGGTCTTCGACACTAACGTCATGGATAAACAATCGCTGCAGTCTATCGCAGTACCTACAAGTGGGAAGAGATACGTCTGCGGTGTTATACACGATAATGATTTACACCTGACACCGATATCGCATGTATTGCAACTCCGTCCAAGTTTTAAGTACATGGATCAAGCGGAACACCGGGCTGTGAGAATCGCGAAGATGAAGGAAGCTGCGGAAGCAGATTCGTCACAAGATGAAACGGATGATGCAAAAGCCGTGACTCTTCGTATTAAAGGCGCTGAAACGGAAGCAGCCAGATTAGCGAGAGAACGGTCTTATGCAGCTTATGAAAAACGTCTTGCTGAAGAAAGATGGTGCTCTCTGAAATTTTACTCGTCCGAAAACGGCGTTGTCGAGCTTGAGAAACGGAAGCTGCTGTGCCAACAGACTATATCTGCGGATAGCATGATGGGGCAGAGCGTCCCTGAAGTGCGCAGAACGCCGCGAGACTATTTGGACAGTTTGAAGCCTGTGTATACGCAGCACGGTGTAGACGAAACCGCGATGCCTGAAAACGTTCTCTCGGTGTCATTGTTGAAACACGAAAGTCTCGGCGATCAGATTAAGTTAATTATGAGGAACGCTAAAATTATTAAATTCTCACATCTTCTTTCGCTATTGCACGGCGCGTCCGATTCTAACACTGTTGTGAGGTCTTTGCAGTCTTATGCAGTGTTAATCCGCGGGTGCTGGATCGTGAAGAGTGATGTTATATTTCCGGCTGAAACAGTCAGCCCTTTGTCCGGCACGCCAGCCGAAAGTTTGTGTCGAAGTAGAGACTTTATTCTTTTCATGTTTACGATAAGGGAGTTTCTGTCGCGCAAAGAAACCACGGCGACCGTGAAAATACCCGGCGATGACGTGAAAGCAATACTAGATGATATCGCTGTGATGCGAGTTGGCAAGGGCTGGAGATTGCGTCTCGATCCAGATTACGAGTTCTCCGTTCGATTCCCAGAAGTAGCCGAAAGGCAAGGGATGATTTGGAGCGCGATGGGCGCCAAGTTGGCCAAAGTAATGGACATGCCGAACTTGCTAACCGACGCGGTTACTGTCGCTTCTAAAAAGCCAGAAGTGTCGCCTTCGCGAAAAAAGAAAATAATGTCTCCAGGCGGTGATAAAAACACTTCGAAATCAACAAAAACGGTGAAAAAACAAAGAAAAAATTCGGGTACAGCGGCAAGCGCGCAAAACATCAAACCCAAATCGGAACCGCAATCCCCCACGCGTATGCAATTGCCAAAAACGGAACCTGTGTCCACAGCAAGCGCACCTCCGATGCCTTTTGTTCAATTAAACGGAGCCTCTTCGTCCAACGAGAATGTTCCTACGCCGATAACCTCGTGTATATCCGGTACGGCCTTAAACGGCACTGTCCCGTTTACAGCAACGTTGGTGTCTTCAGGCGTGGAAAACCCACCAGTTATACCTCCGCTGAGCTCGATGCCGGCCGGTATTAACATCGACAGTGTGAATTCCACGGTGCAGTGCATAGCGAACCAGATCTATATGAGTAACTCGCCAAACAGATTGCAGAATCTGATACCGGACCATGAGGTGACGGTGCCGTCGTCTCAGGTTGACGGCAATTTTTATGTAAAACGGGAAAAGGACCATTGACGAAATCATTATTCGTCAGACTATGTTTGGTCAGGTGCCGGTGTAATGACCGAGTGCATGCACTGCTTTTGCTGGATATAGCCTACCATCGTTATAGTCTGGTGGCCGACTGTATGCACTGGTCCTGGTGGTTGTTCCGTTATTATTCTCTAATGACCAACTGTAGACGCGTTTGCCAGTCCAGCATAATCGACCTAGTGGTGGCGCTATGCAATTGCTTACAATGCCCGACAGTCCATTTTACCGAGGACATGTGCGGTATGGTGTCAGCTTCGGTCCTTGGACATAATTATAAGCAAGCAACCCTTGGGCATGTGGGTTAAAGTTAGATTTAACGTTGGGTTTTGGTTTAATGGCAATAAAGTGGTATGCTCCTCTGTCACATGCTAAAGCAGAGTACTATTACAGAATCCTTGAAAGGCCAATGCACCTAGAACTACCAAACTACATTGTCCTTATTTATAAGACTTTTGACTTATGACTTTGTTTTGTTGTATTTCTTGTGCTCACCTCAGGATGAGAGTCATGAATGTGCTGGATGAAAGTGACCTTTTTGTATTCATCAGGTAGCTTTTTAAGCATCATCTAGACCCAGTTACCAATCAGGGCATGATTGGAGCTGGGTGAATTTAGTCACCTTACCAAATTTAGAGTCCGCATGCTCGGCTGTCGTTTTTCATTTTCTCACCTGCTCGAATGTCGGGCAGCTGTCAATTTCAACACGTGTCCACCGCACCTCGCTTTCAGTCACTGTTATAGCCTATTTTGTCGCATCGCGTTATCAAAGTGATGTACTGCAAGTCGGCATAATGTGAGTTCCACATCTTCAATAATTGATTTGGTTAGACATATTTTATTAGCCTGTCAAAGTCAATTTGAACGCAGGTTATATCTTATGCGACTAATTCTACATGAATTCATTAACCTTTTTCGCACTCAAAAGTATGCCTGACGTTTTTGCCTGGAACCGTAGTACTTACTAATTGCTATTACTCGCGGTTGTTGGGGACTTCAATTTTATTTGCACACGTTGCTAAATAGTCATTACCAACACTAGCAGTGCCAGGTCTGAGATCTGGGCATTGACTGTTCACGCCAGGTATAGCCAAAATACGATTTTGCTGCTTCAAATTTTGAGTTTTCGACATTGTGGCATGTTCGTTCGTTTCTGATCTTTGGAGCCTTTCAAATTCTCATCCATAGCTACATTCTTCATATCACCGAACTGATCATTTTATAGCTTTCCAACTTGGATAGCTCGTTGCACGATTTCTTTTTGATGAATTGGATTTACCATGCCGCTATTCTGTGGGACTAACGTGCATTTTCCTGTAACAGGCTGTGTTGTAACGAACGAAGATTTTTACTTCTTTTATATCACGGTCAATTCTCGAAAAGCGTGTGTCGTTACTGGTTGTAATTTCTTGAAATCGCGTACCACTGATTTTGATAGTCAGGTTTAGGAAAAAACTAGCGCAGTAGTTCGAAACCTTTTTGACCTCGCGGCACTCAAACAAAGGGAACAATAGTTTGTGGCGGTCTAGCACTGGATCCACTTTATGCGGTTTCATCATTTCAAAGAACGGCAGGCCTATAAACTAGTACCGAATAAGTTGTAAAGTTTAGCGCTTGTCAATCGTATTTATTCGAATATTTGTGTAGCATTTGTGCAAATTATGAATCATAATTATGAGGAAGAGATGGTAATGTGCTATGCCTTCGGTTACCATATTTTTATAATCTCGAGAGGAGGACACTGTATACCAGGACTCTCCAACTCAAATGTGCTCGCGGGCCAATTTTCTAGTTTTTGACGACGCCGCGGGCCGCAACATCAATAGGGGCTATTCTATGTCTTTCCAAGCAGACCTTATTTGACGGGATGATAATGTCCTGTTGAAAGTGCGCCGACCCAGCAGACACACACACCGTGAAAATGTGATATACTATTGTAGCAATTTGGGCCTGACACGAAAACAAACATCACCTTTATAACTATTTGAATAAAATTGTTGTTGTACTTGGTAGGTATTAATTATAAGGTATAGACATCATGCGAGGCGAGCCTACAAATGCATGATGTCTGCATAAAAGCTATCGCGTTATAATTTTGCAGCTACCACGAATATTTTTTAATTCAACAGATTGATAACAGACATTGATCTGATATCACATTCACAGCAATTTAGGGTTAAGCAGTTTAGCCCAATCCAGGTTCCGGGTGTAGGCTACTCCTGATAAGTGGGGTATTATTCTTATGATTGTCCTTGGTCAAATTAAAACAACGTTAGAAAGCATAGTGGCGTCATCTATGCAGGCGACCCGGGTTCAAGTCTCGCCGTTCGAGATCGGAGACACGAGTCGTTTTCATTATGCCATCGAGTCAGTCCGAGTAATTCTACGAAAGGTCGCGTCCGAGTCACAAATTTCGGTCATGAATTATCTAAGGGCCCCGTTTTATCATCATGAATCGGAAAAGTGACAAAATAGTAAATCTTTCACCGCATGGTAGCGTCTGCAATCGGTATGATAGTGACAAAGATTTCCGAATAGTTTCAGGCTTTTAGAGTAGTTTAAGAAGGAATTTTAACTTTGTAACATGAAAAGATGTATGTGGCGCTTATATATTGTCATTGTCAAATAGGCCTACTTGAAATTCTAAAATTTTGTCGCGTGCCGCACAAAATGCTTTCGCGGGCCGCGTGTTTTAGACATCTGCTTTACAAATCATAAAAGTCATATTACCGGACTAGAAAACTGCTGATTCTAAAATTTGTATTCGAAATCTCGTTGTGTTGACTAAAAAAATCACCCACTTTTTAACGATACACTATACTGCTGTTTCGTTTCCCTGTAAAAGGAGGACATATGTTAACCCTAGCTCTGGGGTTCTCGGAGGGTGGGCCACAGGAATAATTTGAGGTTGGACCACAGAGCTATTTCGAACATTGTAAAATTTGTAGAAGTTTTATTACATTTGTTATGTTAATATATAAAAAAATATATTTATATTATCGAATTATACGTAGGTGACAGAAAAGCTTGTCATCCGACTCTGATGAGACGTATATCGAGTCACAATGTACAAGTCGTAAATGGGGGGGGGGGCGGCGTTTGTCCCCTGGCTATGACAACCTAAGGCCAACAGCAACAAAAATAATTTCGATTATTTAATAACTAGGAATTAATGTTGAAGTAACGAAGTATTCCGACGGTTTCATACGTTGTATGCCCTTAAAATGGGTGTTCGTTAAACTCGAACCGAAGTGCATATGATGTAGATTCACGGTACTTCGGCAGGTCTTATTATAGTAATGTAAAATACCCACAATTGTAATTTATTATCAATGATCAACTGCCGGTGAAAGTATACGGCACCGAATCGTAATGGATTGAGGATTTTGCGCTGCACATTAATCTTTGGAGTCGGTCTAAAAATGTCCGGCCTTCATTGTACATAATGTTACAGTAGCCTAACATGAATCGATTGCATCATCGGATTTAATGCTCTGTCATCGCAACTTCAATAGGTAGCCTACAAGACATAGCCTACTATGTAGCCTACATGTACAGTACATTGTACAGCTAGCATATTCAAGAATTCTTTCTCCACTCTTTACTACCCCATTCACCAAATAATTGTTTGAAACGCGCGGGCTCAAAGTGGGTACATTTATCCCGAATGATTATATTGCTTCCCACCATAGTGGTAGTGAAACTATAAAACCCCAATCACACAGAGGATGCGGGGATTGGATCATTGGGTTATTTCGCTATGTGAGTGGGACAGCGGATGTACACAAGAGTTATACGATCTTCAAGGGTCGTAACTGTCGCACCTCAAACCCCAATTATGGGAGCTCGAAGGGGCCCAAAATTATTTCATTGGTTGCTTTTTGGAGGAGAATATTCAACGTGAAGATGTCCCTACTGGCCTAGATTTAAATATGGTTAGAAAGAGAGAAATGTGCATATTTTAAAGAAATATAGTCATCTCTTCGGCGGCGATTACCACTGATTGTACAAGACTATGACTCTAGGACAGGGGTGGGCAATTATTTTTCCTCGCGGGTCAAATGAAAGCAGAAAATATGTTGACGCGGGCCGAGTCAAAAATTTTAACTATGTTCTGCGGTTTAATAATTGTATTTCTAAATTAAAAGCAGTGAATTACATTCCTAATACACGGTGCTCAGTGGATGTATTGGTATTTGGCAGTGAGAAAGTGTCGGTTAATTAACAAATATGATATTTATTCTCCGCCATAATTAAAATCAATGGTAAAGATGAAATATTTTTACTTCTTTTTTAACCCACAGACACGTTTCCTATTAAGACATTGAAATGCATTTACGATAGTACAAAACTTGCATCGGTCACTGCCTTCCGAGCAGTATACATCTTGGCAAAACAGCCTTTGTTGTTGATGGAAACTAGCAGTGATGCTTCCGAATGCGCCCGCCATTAGCCGATGTGTCTGTATTCGTGTTTTGCCATAATATCGACATAAATTACACTCCATTGCGACCTGTTCGCGACAAACTAAAGGGACGGGTCCATCTCCGACTCAAGTAAATAAATATTTAGTACTCCGAATTATCTTCTTAGAATTTCAGCCGTGGGTCCTCACCTTTCATTTTTTACGTGCCCGCCCGCTCATCGTTTCAGCACGAGCACTGATTGACTTGTTTTACAAATTAGGGATTTGGCACAGAGTGTGTGCATGTGACAGTATCGCGCAGAGAAGGTTAGAACAAAATAATATGGAAACAATGACTTTTTTGAATTCAATTGTTAAGGCATTTTATTTTGAATGTGTATTACTATGGGATGACATACGCAGGCTTCGCAATCACGGCAAATGAATAAACAAGCTCTACAGTGAACGAATTTCCGGTTCAGTTTATACAGCCTAAAATTTTAGTCCACGGGTTAACATTCAAAGGTAGGGTTTATGTTATGAATTCCAATTAGCTTTCGCGAGCCGCTCAAAATCACGTCGCGGGCCGCACTTTGCCCCGGCCTGCTGCTCTAGGACAAGATGTGGGCCATAGAATATTTTCAAACCAGAAAATGGGGCACGATCAAAAGAAGGTTGAGAACCCCTGCCCTAGCTAAACCTCTATCGGAAGAAGACTCCAAAACCTTTTACATCTTGAGGGA
Source organism: Botryllus schlosseri (assembly GCF_051294905.1). Lineage (NCBI taxonomy): Eukaryota > Metazoa > Chordata > Ascidiacea > Stolidobranchia > Styelidae > Botryllus > Botryllus schlosseri. The sequence continues at coordinate 33,869,984 of NC_137237.1, read as the reverse complement.
CACATAAGAAACTTGCGGCTTCGAGTAATTGCGAGGATAAAGCCAGCTGTTGGCTAATTGCTGTGAGCGGGCAAACTGGAACTGAAAATATATCCAAACTGGTATAATTAGAAAGCTACTGTCACAGCTATTACGGAATTGTAAAGATCATTCTGGTGAGGGCACCAGCAGCCTGCCCTCTCACGAAATCGCACCGTATTACTAAAATCGTCACTTCTCCGGATAATCGCAGAGCAGCGAAACACTATTCTGTGTATTCTGTCACAGCAATGTATCCAGTTTGTGTTGCAGTTTTCATTATTCGCCCCGACGAATTTTGCGTCGAAACGCAGAGGCGCCTGTAGTCGGTAACTTGCAATGCTGAAGCGCAACATCCCCTAGTTTGGAATACATAATATCCCCAGCTGATGGGATCACAGTAATAGCCAGTAGTCTTGTAATTCTTCGTTTGTCTCGCGGTACCCGGAATATTCCTAACGACACCAGGTTTAGAGCGATGGAGCTGTGGAGACGCCTACGAGATTTCATAATGGTAGGGCGTTCACTACGTTCAGCATCTTCCTCGCTAGGTCGATTGCTGTTGTTTATGGCAAGCATGGTGTTTTGACTACAGTGGTCATTTATGATTCCTTATCTGCCGACTTCTAGCCATTTTAAGACACCTTTTGCGCGGATCAGATGTCCTCCCAGAGGAGCCTAAACAAACCTCCAACACGTAGGAAAGAAGTCTGAAGTCGGACTGACAACCAGTTATTGGTGCGTCAATAGTCGATTCGATGTCCGATGCTGCTCGGTTCGCAAAGTGAGAGCCAGCGTCCCCTTGGGGCGTTTACGATATCGAAAGGGGAGCTAGCTACGAACTGGGTGATTGGGTTCGCTGTGAGTAAACGTGGGCGCTATGAACTGTTTAAAAAATTTGTAAACTAATAGCACTCTCTATCTGTGCAGCAAAGGCAGATTTATGAATATGGGTCACGTCGTTCGCAGTCGCACAATGATAACGGTACATTCAATCGAAAGTCGTCACCAACGCTCAACTCAGAAGTCCATAGTTATGCAACATTAAAGGGGCACTGCGCCCTAAAATTGATGTTGTCGCAAATTGAAGCACAGATCGAAAAAAAAATTGGGCCGCAGCTATTTTTTCATTCAACATGAAATTTCACTTTGCTCGATTTAGAGCGTCGCGAGGGAACGTTTTCGTCCTCATCATCCGTGATAAAATGACCCGCCATACATCCTTACTAGAAACATTTTAAATGATTTGACCTGACATAACTTGCAACTCAAGGTAGTTAATTCAACCAGACACTGCTTGAAAGTGAAAAATAACTGCACGGTGACTTTCGAATCACACAAAAGACACTAAATGATACTGTTTTGAACGAAAACATTTTATCAATACTGTATGCCACAAGTGGTCGGTATTGTGTCTGAGAATGTATCTAAAAAATCGACAGATATCCCACCTCGACAATTTCAACATGATAAATATAATGGCATTTGATAAGATCATCTATAAGACCGGCACTATTACTAAAGACATGGTCATAATCACCCGGTTATGTGATAGTAAAGTATGCGAAGCAAAAATCTGAAGTGCTCAAGTGCGTAGCTGATGGCAGTGTTTTCGACATCTTCCCGAAATTAGGATGTTGTTGGATTGATCCCTCTCCATCACCAACCTCTCAAACATTTGGGTGAGATTGGCGTGAGATTTGGGTTGATAAACTTAGTATATAGTTTATGGAACTTTGTAAGTGCGAACCATCGGATGGCTTGACTGTTTTACATTTCCCCGCGTTTCTAACTTGGGCTAGGTTATTTTTCCTTCAGTTGGCCTTTGTCGACGACCTCATTGAGATATTTTCTCGCTGACTGTATGGCATTGTGCGTGTGCTCTGTGTTATCGCCTGACTCCAGCGTTTGGAGAAGGTTCATCACTCTGACGATGATCGTTTCTGATGTTTGTTGCGTAGAGGTGTCGGCTACACTATTTCTGGTATGACTTGATGTTGACGGGCTTTCGTCGACTTGCACTTCCCTTGAGGGCGGCGTCCGTTTGGCGGTTTCAACTTCTTCACTTACGGACGCGTTGCCTTCTGATTGTTGGGTTGTACTAAAATGGAATATTACGGATTAGTGTTATACGCGCCGACAGTATTATTATTCTGTTTTGCAATTATCTGTCCAACAAGAGAAAAGATATTAAATAAAATCGGATAATTTTATGGCCCGTTTGCGCGACATTCACGCAATATACAGTTATTTGTGGCTTTACAGATCATGTTCATCGTGATTTCAGCATATTTTAAAATTGAACAATGTCGCACAAACCGCGTTATTTCAATTGCAGGTTCAGGTTTAATGAAATAATGCCTTTCGTAAACAACGCCTAATTATAGCAATGTCGAGTCATGGAGTGCTGTCAAATATATATCGCTTGCATGTAAATGTTACATGGCGGGCTTACGGAAGCATGTTCCAGAATGTTGACGTTACATAAGCTTGCGAAACGTGATATTTCGAGAAGCGACATTCGGCTTACCTCGGACACGCATAGCCTAACACAGAAAAGAATATTTGTGAAGATTATTTAAAATACCAAAACGGCAACTACTGATTCCCTACAATGTTCTTGTTTACATTTGGTAGCTATGTATGTTTTATGTATATGCATATAAATATTAATAACATATGATATCTATATTTTCTATATTTATATAAGGATGACGCGAATGAACGAAGGTTGTAACGAGTTTAAACAAGGCAAGGCCGACTTCTAACATAATCAACGATGTGCGTTTCAACGCTCTAATCCAGTGATTCCCTAACTTTGTGCCGACTGGCGCAGTTGGTTAAGCCGCCAGCCCCACGACACCGATCGATGTGGGTTCAAACTACCATATGTCGGAGGTTTATCTGAGCTCCTCATCGCTAACCTACCTCACTGCGATTGCAGTGCGTACGAAAAGCCCGAAGTGAAAGTGAGCCTAGCCCAAAATCGGCTGTGGAGACGAGGAAACGGGCGCATAAAAAACGAGGGAGACCGACGGTGAATGAGTGCGCGTGTGACAGGTTGCCCGGAAGAAGACGAAAAGTAAAGACAATGTATACTGTCGTGGCGCATATGACTTTAAGTGCCACTGTTGTGCCAGTAAAACAAACAGCTTTTTGCAGAAGAACAGCTCATTGATTTACGAAAGGATCTGCTTTAAAATGGATGAGTTTCGACTGTCTGCTGTCAAATCCTATGCCTTGATCGGTGCAATTGCGGGCTGATTATACAATCGCTGCATCTACACAGCTATGCGATCGGGGCCGTAACTGCCGTGTCCCTACCCCAAATTTGAAAGGATCCAAGCTCGAAGGAGGGACAAAATTGTTTCGCAATGCAACATGAAGCATAGTATATTTGGCGGACAGCATAATGCTCAACTTGAAAATTTCTTCGCGCTCGGCGCGATAAGGCGAAATTTAGTCTGTTTGGTATTCTTGACTTTTATAGGGGTTCCCGTTCCAGCAAATACAAACAATTAAATAGAATACCCATAATTTACAGTCACGAAGGGACGCATCGAGGGCCTGATCGAACGGGAATACTTGGCGCGGTTGCAGACTGACCGTAAAGAGTACCACTACATCGCCTGAAAAGGCAGACTTATCCGCGCGGACAGTCCAATAATATTCTCTATTAAGTTGATATTAATATAATATGGGACCAGCATTTTAACTCAGGGATAGACCTGACAGTGTAGCATGAGCAATTGAACATGATCATGTACAATTACGTTCCCTAAATTTTTAACATCATCACCTTCGTGTATTCTGCAGATAAATATGACTCGTTCGTTTATCGCGTAACACGTGTTTCGTTCGCTACGTTTTTGTGAATCGCATGTATAAGGGCTAATGATGAAATTACTAGGAGAAGAAAGAGGCAAGTTAGGTTGAGCAGTGAACACCCTATGGGGGTCCATGATCAGCGTTTCCATGTGGGTGTGGCTGACAAAACACATTGCTGTTTCGGTTCTGCATGTGAACATGGCATGAAAATAGTTAAAACCGAGAGAGACCTTTATAAATTAACGACTAAATGCTATGGAGGGTGTGAGCGTGAGGTCACGTTTGCGCTGTGTGGGTGAACCTCTCAACCTCTTACACCATCCCTACTAAATAGTGTTTGTTTGGAAACAATGCAACATCGTTTCACTTCAGTCCTTATAAACAAGCCCATTAACCCGCAAAACTAGTTTTTAAGCAACTTTTCTTCCCCTGTAAGTGTGCCGGGCGCGTTTTAGAATATTTCTAGTGTGCCACAAGCAGAAACAGTCTGGGAACCACTGCTCTAATCACTCGCGTTTGCTATACTTCATTTTGTTGCCGACATTTTTCTCTTTGTATTTCGATGAGAACATATATATTAGTTCGCTTTCTGTCGAATATACATCTTATATAAGATTGCGGTGTGCTAAAACGGACGAAATTATATAAAACATTCGTTTCATTCAAGGATAAGAATATTTCGTACTTACACTATGTTGCCTACATGCGGTTGCGTCGCCGGAATGAAAATTTAGAGGGGAAATACTCAACAATGTCGCGATGTATGTGATAAAAAAAATAACGTAAAATGACTGAGATCTACGGGGGCAACAGCGCCGTTTCCCCATCCCTAATCGCGCTTTCAAACATCCATAAAAATGGAACATTGAAATTCAAGACAACTCAATTCTAAAGTAGCCAACTACAATTTCATTTATTGCAAAGTTGAGAAAAAAAAAACAATTCGATTCGATGCAGTAGTGAGCGGTGAAGTCCGATTTGAATCGGCAGTGATTCGATTGTGCCTGTCCGTACTAATTTCTCCAAGATTGACATAACATGACTAAGTGAAGCAGACAAAGCATAGGCTACTTTAGACTTCTGAGTCACTGACGACCACGAAAGCTATACTCCACATTTTCTATTCGGACATTAGGATGCCATTGTTTTACACTACATCACAATAGATATTCGTGCATTCATGTGATGCCCTCACCCCCCCCCAAAAAAAAGATGTTCTGGCTACCCCCATTCTCACAATATCCTACCCATAACTCACTTGTGTTCAGTAGACGCAACTCTCGACGAAATACTGTACGGAGGCGGCGGCGATGACGACGACGATTCTAAGTCTTCGTCCGTGGCAACATGGTTTCCATTCTGTACACCAACAATTAATTGTTTTATCATAACTGAAAAAATGATTTTTATTTCACCTCTGTTTTGGCTGATTTATGTGACGACATGTCCACCGGTTCTATCGCAATGTAGTCGCTGTGGCCCACAGTCTTGTAAAGGTGAATTTGATCGTATGACGGTAGTTCCAATTCGATTCCTACTTGGGTGTTTGATGTGGCGGGTTCAGAAATCGGAACGCCTGGAAAGATATGTCACGTTGTGAGGCGAGACAAGATGTAATCTTTATATCAATAGTTTGGGCACAATAGGTGCCGGACTGTCTATTTGACACAGTCTTGTACAGGCAAATGCTGGTAGATAGAAATCACTAGCCTCTGGTGAGCTTACAATTAGATACCATATTATAGAAGCAACCATTTAGGGGATTCAGTATATACAACATTGTGCGCTTATATGCTCCAGTTACGTTGCGATCAGCTTATGACGTTACAAATTTATTGAAAACCCCTAGAACATTGAAGTTGTCATTTTGGCGACTGTTCTTCAAGTAGCAATGAAATGGATTTCACACAGAACCTTTCAAAAAGGTTCGCGTTCACACGAACCTGAACCTTTCAGAGGTTCACACCATCCCTACTAACTGGTGAATGACGGCACTCCTCGTATGCCCAAGTACACCCTACCGTTTTCACCGTCTCTATTCCTCCGCTTCCTTCTCCTTCGTAACAGCTTCCTGATCAGCCCATGTACCACCATGGCCCCCGTAAACGATATAACCATTCCTCCAATGATAACGCCGAGCATTTTTGCGGAGCTGTAACGTAAGTTATTCGCTATCAGGAATCCGGCCAGTTATGTTCAGTTAATATGGCAATGTATTTGCGGAATGTAGTCGAAATACATATTCGACACTACATATATTTGAAACATCTGCTCATAATATATTTGCAATATATTTTTGTTTGCAGTCCTGTCGCTGTCGCCTAAATCAGAGGCTCTCAACTGCTGGTCCACAAAGCATATTTAAATTTTATTCTTAATTGCAAAATCAAAGAGTTTAACGGTTTGTCCATTAATTAGAGAAATTCAGCACCTAATTTTAAACTAATGTAGAAATTTAGAACTTAATTAGGGACTTATTCTGACGGGATATAGAGTTCATGGTATACTTCCAACATTATATAGGCTACACGCTCCACCCCGCCTGATCTGCGGAAGCGGTGCCTTTAAAAAGCCTGGAAGTGGACCGTGCTAAAATTTGCAAATACGGAATCTTAATAAAGAGTGTCGGCCAGGTGCATTACGTGACATTACGCAATGTAATAGACTACAGCATGCCGCTAAGTCTCACTTTTTTCAAATGAAAACGAATAGTGAAGTTCGAGTTGGTGGTTTTGACAGGACTTTGCCTTTCAGAAAACTCAATAATATCACGCATAACAGATGTAATATGAAAATGACAGCAGCAAATTTTACATAAAAGGAAAGTTCAAATTGTTTGCCTTATATTTGTGGTATTAGTAGCATTTTGGATTTATTTTTATTTCATGAAAGTTGACCGGCCCGCAAATGTGTTTTGAGATTTTACTGGTCCTCAAGCTCAAAAATGTGAGAACCACGGACATCGATGATCATATGCTCATAATTGAACAACTAGAATGTCCACTTTCTTTTTATCGTTGTATCCGGAAACCACCGAACATGTTTTACTTGACTGGTCAATAGGAATTCGATTGTTTCCGTATTGCTATATGTGAAGAATCTATAAGATTGAATTCTTGTTCTCCTAAAACATATACGAATGATGTCCAAACCTTGTAACCTTTCACCTATATTATAATTATTATGACAACAGTGATATATTACAATATTCTCGCTATAGCACAACACCAAATATTTATGTTTAAACAACAACGGCGGCCTAAATATTTGCGTAACAGCAATTACATGTATTTACATGAGGGGATTTCGACTCATTAGTTTATTCGACAGAGATGAGGTATAGCTGGAGGCATTGACATAAGTTTGAGATGGGTAAAACTTTACCATAATGTATAACAGCTTCTTGGAGACACATAGTACACGGTATATTCATATTCAAATAAACCCAGGGGTAATCGTCAGCAACTAGTAGAGAATTCAAAAGACCATCGTATAGCAACAATCGTATCACAAAATACGACGTCGCCAGCATCAAATTTCGAATACGAGAGCGTAATGTATAAACAAGAGCTGAAATAAGAGGAGACGCGACTAGGTCATCGGGTCGCGGAAAACTACGACGTAATCAATCAGTATTTAGTTATGAAAGACATTGATTTGCCACTACAACATTGCCGATTGACGAAAATGTACCGTCGTTAAATTTGACCGAATGTCTGTGTTTTGTCGCCTTAGTTAGGCCAGTGTTTTTGCTTTCAAGTCATGGGATGTTTTGCAGATTCATCAGTTTATTTGCATAATACAAATTATCATATATCAGAGTTGCCGCGCGGTATTGATAACGGGCTCCGAAACGTTATTATTCAAAATGAAACCCGAGGCGATGTGCTGTATGAGATCGGTATCGCCTACTACGCAGGAATGTGCTATTTGTATCAAACGTGGCGATACACGGACAACTTCAAATCGGGTCCCCTCCAAACTTTTGATCAACTGCTGTTTAGGTCGTTAGGGTAACGTGATCAAATTCGAAATCTTTGAGCGCCATATTTTGCACTTGAATTAGGTCACTTCGTACAATAAGGCGTTTCGTGACCGCGCGCCCCGCATAGCATAAAGCGAGGTCTGAAGTATAGCGAATACTATAGCCGCTTCATGCCTCACAAGAGACCAACAAATCCTAAAACTCGGACAAAATCGCATCTGTATACCCATTGGTAATAGCTTCACTTGCAATACGACCCCGGAATCCCTCGTCGAGTGTTGAACGTTTATCTATCGCCATCCGATCCTTATAGTCGGGATGTTATAAAAGCCTCCTAGAACGAAACGGTATCAGCTAGGAAATCAAAGAAACGAAATAGCAAGATGACTTAAGTGACCACTGATCTTGACGCGCCATCATCACCACAACAACAGCGAATTATACGAAAAAAGCAAGTTAAAACGAAGCAATAGCGGGAGTTCAAATTAACTGAGGTAGTGGACAATCGGGGATCAGACTATATCCTATGCGTACATTGATGAGGCTTGGAAAAACATGTTTAGCCTCAATTACGTCAAATATGCCGAGATGGTATAAGTAACGCTTACTATAATCAAGTAAAAGTATCGTTGTTAATTTTTACTTACTCACAAGTAAAATTAGCACTTGCAAAGATATGTCAACACTTCGTCAAGTACAAATAGAAAATGAAGATCTAAATGGTCATTAAGGGAGAAATTTCTAAAAGCGGATTAGGTAGATGCGTCGCATACTTTTTGGAGTTAATAGTTGGTGGCAAGTTTCGAAACTACGTGGTGCATCTTCGCAACTAATGTAAAATGATCTATGACACCACAGATTACACACTCAATTTTCGAAAACATATCTGTAGTGGTGATACTGAGACTGTGCCATCCAAGTCTTCACAACTTCACCCGTATAAGTGATCCAGGCATATTCCGAAACTAATTTATACTCTATGTAATTCAAAGAATAAGAAGTTCGTAGTTTGGACTCCGTATTACGAAGCATGCAACCTGGACGTCGTTGGTGATATCCAGGACCGTAACTGCCGCATTCCAAACCCCCAATTGAGAGGGAGCGAGCTCGAAGGGGCCCCAAATTATTTTGTGCATTAACATAAATTATAAAAGAGCTTCTTGGGGATTTACAGAACTTCAATATGCAATTGAAAAGTATATCCACATTGAAATGAACCCGAATATTTTCGGCTGACACTCGACAGGGGTAATCGTCAGCAACTAGTAGAGCATTGGAAAAGAACATCGAGTGTCAGCGGGAAATATTCGGGTTCATTTCAATATGAATATATGGGAAATTTATGCAACTTCTTCAATTCAATGTTGCCGAATATCTTGATTGTTGAGTACCCTTTCCTTAAGAAAAACACGTCTGATTTATGAAAATGGACATTTCTGCGTCAGCCATTACCGCGCCACGACGCACCAAGACATATGAAGCGTTTAGGCCCTGTAACTCCGAGAAGTATGCCATAGAACGATCGGCCGCGAGAAAACGTTATGATATTGACCGATTCAATCATGAATTATATAAAATTTTCGCGCTTAGCGCGTTTAGGCGATAAAAGCCTACACAGTAAACAGTGAAACAAAACTCGCTAATACGTACCGGTAAAACGTAAAGGAAGATGGGAGGTCTGGGGGCGAAGTTTGGTTAATCACACAATGGGGGATGTGATGTTTTATGTATCCACTAGGTGTCTAGCTTTGCGTCATTTCCTTTCGTTATTATTTTGTCCGTTTGTCCTTCGGTTAGTTTATCATTCTGGTGTAGGGCGTTTCGAGAGTATAGCATGTGTTTCCTGATTTACCTTGTATTTTAACGTTTATATTCTTTGTAGTTTAGTCTAAACTTTTAGTCAATAAAAGCCTAGAAAACCGTGTGTATATCAGGAGGGATTTTCTCGAGAGGTCACGATAGGGACCAAGTCCAACGTTTTTTGGAGGGGTGCTAACGAAGTGCTGTCTCGGTCCTGGTGATATCCTAAACGCAAGTTACCTGTTGATCCCACCGTCGTCTGGAGCATTCGCTTTGCATTCGGTTCTGTCGATCACCAAAGTTTCGTTCCCGCAGCAAAAGCCTTGCTCGCAAGTGCCGCAGCAGAATTGTTTCCCTGTTGTTGTCGATTTCGAGCAATCGTCCGCGTTGGAGCATGAGATGGTCTCTGGCATTGACGCCACCACGCCTGCAATATTGCCAAATACGGTAGTCCCAAGTATATTTAGACACACGGAATACGGTGGTCTCGAGTTTCTGGGCACCTCATCGCCACTTGATACCGGTAAGAAGTGTCTTCAAAAGCTTAGGACTAAAGTGTTTCGTGCCATGTGTTGGCATCTCAGGATTATTAAATAGGAATAAAGGTCTGATGTACACTACTCATAAATCTCGAAACCGAACACTACCGTCATCGCCAACAACAGCAGCATCATCAACATAGTCTGAACGTTTATTGAAAATTGTTCATGTTTTTTTTGGGTAATAATAGGTGTTCTTCAGTCTGCAAACAAGAACATAAAACCAATTGTTTAGATTTTATTACTGACATTAGCGGACGTCTGGCTGCGTATCCCCGGGCAAAAACCGCGAAACTTATATCAAGAGTCACAAAGTTTTACATTTCGCGAAAATCTTGTAGCTGCTGTTCGAAGACGGTGGCTTTCTGAAATCCGTAACTGATAGCAAATTGTTTTCACAATTTCTACCGTACTTTGAGAGAACATCGTATTTAGAGAGTCGTACCCTTTAGACCCGCTGACCATACCGCTTTCCAATATCATATTTTGTCGGATAAGCGCATTTAAGCGTCATGTCTCACGGATAAAAGAAGCCTGTAGTCTGTCGGCGATCATCAAATCAATTATATTGGTCCACATTCATGTCGTATATTGAACATGTTCGGATACTTTAGCATAGGAACGGCCTACTGCCCATTCCTATGATTAAAAGTAACAAATAGATGAATCACCAATTTTAAATTGCGACGAATCAATATAGATGTCGTCCAATTCGAATGAGGTATTTCGTTTACATAATTAGCAGGGATTTCGAGTATTCTATTTTCTTATTTCGATTTAAATCTCGCAATAACGGTGTACTGTATAATTTCGCGAATCATACCTGATGCACCCCAGAAAACGCAGTACAGAATTGCCCAATATTAGTACCAGACATTCGTCGAGACTTTACAAATTGAATTATTTTTTGTCTATAATACAATCATAATTAGGCTCCATGAAACCGAAACTTTTCATATCGACAATTTCTAATCATCAACTGTTTGATGACTTACCTTGTAAGTAAAATACCATGAGTGTGACCTTGACGAATTCGTCCAGCATTCTTGAAATCTATTTTAAATGTTTAATTGTATCCTGGAGAACAAACACGAAAGAGAAATCATAAACGTAATAGGATCGTGACTTTGACGAACGAATTCGCCCAGCATTCTTCAAATCTATGTATAATTGTGTATGTTTATTGCTATCATGACGATCAAACATAACAGGGAAATCGAAGATAGGCTATATGTCGCTGTAAGTAATGCCAACCACTGAAATATCTTAGTTGAATGACCATATCGCAAGCTTTAGTTACAGAACATGTATGACTCCGGACCTCGTTATTATAGAATTTTGCTGTATGCTGAAGATACTGCCATCAACCTGCAACTTATTCAACACACTAGTATATATCCAATCTCTTTTAGGTAGCACGATGCTTGCATCTATAACACCAATAGCGATTTTTGACAAGATCCCAGCCTTTCTTCTCGAATTAGTACATAAATCAACATCCATACCGTATTAACCGCTCTCCGAACTCCGACAATAATCTTAAATCCGACTTATGGTACCATCTACGAGGTTTCTGTGCATACCAAGATTTTTCTCACGACTATCTACAAATGGCATTGGCAAACCTACCCGAGTTCGGCCAAAACTCGGTGCGATCTGGAGTTAGTCTACTATGTCGAAAACGAACTTCTCTTTCTAGCTGTATAAATGTTTTGCAACGAACACTTGAGTCACGAAAAGTATACTTGTGTTGTGCTCCATTCGCTGATATGAGTCACCTTATCTGCGCATGTACCGTGTTTTGATGATCATCAATTAGTAAACTTGACTATGATAGAGAAACCCTAACTATTTACTATGAGTTTGACACGACCTGTTATTGAATATTTTCGTGAGTCAGTCGTGTGTCTGTATATGTAGCCTACGTACAGTTCCCGGTAGCCTGGTGCAGAATTGGCGCACTGCAAAGGCTATAATATGCTGTGGTCGGATTCTAGTATGTTCTCAGCAGTCATCAATGTCATATTTCCAGCCGGCTCTGTTACAAAAAATTATAGCCAGCAATGCTAACCGGTTCGTTGCTCTCATAGGAATTCGTGAGACGGTCCTATAGAGTCCTACCAGTATACGCCATGTTAACTTGTGAAGTTGCTGTTTCACTGGGGGATCGGAGTCATATAGGCCTACTAACCACGACGCTTTCAAACTGACCGTGAATGTTAAATCGACATGCTCTTTGTATACGAGTAGTGACTAGTGCTATCTGGTGAACCGTATGCGCGTAAACATTAAAGGCGATATCCATCGGATTCCTGTGTCATTGGGGGCAACTGAGAATTACTCAGTTGTTCGCCAGTGGAGCGTGCACTGTAAAAAATCTGGTAGATTTACTGGGAAATCTCTGTAAATTTCACAACGAATTACCGGTCGCAGCCAATAACTGTGCGTAGCTTGTAATTTTACATTTTAATATGTGATATTACCTTAGTTTAGCTGTGAAGTCAAGTTACCAGAAGTTCCTCGCAAAATTACTGACAGTTACTCGTAACTGCAGTTTACCAGGCTATTGGGAAGATTGATTAGCTTCATAATCGCTGCAGCCAATTTATACGTGGAAATGAATGTTACTGATATATCATTCTCGTGGTGATTTGACTTGATTCAACCTCGTTCGCGAAACTGGGGTCTGTCGTACGGAAATTGTTGGCCCTAGTACTAGGGATGGTGTGAACGTGAGGTTCACGTTCGCGTTCTGTGTGTGAACCTCGGAAATTTAGAGGTTCGCGTTCACAACAGAACCTTGGTAGGTTCTGCACTGTGAACCTTTTTCATATATTGCAATTTTCACTTCATTATAACATCATTGGTTCAAATTTATTGCATTTTAACTGCGGGCCACTCCATGCATGGCGCTGGCAGCATTCAAAATCAACACTAAACGAGCATGCACCTTGACAATCTCAAATGTTTTACTTGCTTTGTTGCAAAAGTTTGCTCGAATTATCCAGTTTTCCGTTTGTGAATATTCAGTGACTCTCTGCTGTGAGCTTGACTCGCAATCACACAACATCACGAGCGAAATACGTAGTCAGCGAAGGATGCTTATTCAACCAATCAATAAGATTGATATCGTTTTCTGATGTAAAAATTCGAGAAGCGTATGGGGTCACTCTGGACTTCATATCTTTACTGCATCATTAAAACCAAATCTGTGCGATTGAGGAGTTGGCTACTTCTTGATGAGGTAATATCGGTAGCAAATATAGAAACCCATTTTACACTCTGATCAATATCAATTTAGCAATACTCAGACACCGAATACATTGTCCGGTCTGGCCTAGACCGATAAGGGATAAGCGTATATTCCCTGGTAAGTCCTCGTCGAAATTGTTGGCAAAGCGACGAAAAATATTGATTTTATGGTAGTATGATATCCTTTGATTGCCTCAGTTGATACACGTTTAAAACGCCAATATGTACTTCAGAATTGTTGCATTATGTGGGCCAAGTCGTCGCTAGGTATCGTGTACATTAATATAGGCTATCACTTCATTGAAAGATAGGGTTGGAATTAGCAATATGACGTCACGTGACGTCATGAGGTTCACGTTCGTGTTCACACAGAACCTTTTAAAAAGGTTCGCGTTCACACGAACCTGAACCTTTCAGGGGTTCACACCATCCCTACCTAGTACCAATTTCAGTATAGCACATAGTAGGGTACAAGAAACAACTGACAATCGTAGCTAATGTGGTTACGCCATAGCCATTATATTATATTATAGGGCTATATGGCTATACGGCCGATCTCGCTGGTTACATTCGTTGTTACGGATAGGGCTGATAAGTTAGAAAATCAGTTTAGGATGTATAATATTGTTCGGGAAACTAGAAATATCAGCACCGCATGCTCAGTTGACCATTTGCTAATGGCGGACAAGGCGACCTGTAATAGGTTACAATAGGTTACCGTTACGCGTTACTGGTTTTCTGAGATTCGTAGTAAACAGCCAACGCACAACTGTGACATCACAAGTAGCGTCTCGTTTAGTAAGTACAGTAAGTAGTGAACAACACTTGGGATAAATATCAATTTATACGAAATTAGATGGAAAAGAAAGGAACTATATGTAATGATAAATGTTTCTGTATGAAAGAGAACTAACCTAAGTCAAACATTATAACGTGGCCAGCAAATATTATTGGTGGCTTGTCAGCGGATGAATACAACTTATTTCGAAATCGTTCGAGTGTCGTATCGTTGTCTGGCCATTATTGAGATTTGAGCAAAGGGTGGAGCGAAGCATGTTGTGCTTGAAGAAAGTGGACAGCTGGACACGATCGTGGAAGATTCCTGGGAACGCTGAATGGGATACGCATCGTAAAAGGTACAGTACTACATAGTATTTGTTACCGTGGATATCTGCGACTGTGCAATGTGCACACCACTTTGATTTCATGATTGAAATATTTCATTCTCCGCATTCTCTGTTCTATTTTGGGATATTAGTCGACTTATATAGTGACCTGTGACACCACATACTCCGTCGCGGAGGAGTTGAAACTGTTGGTTTGTTTATGTCATTATCGGGCCATGGCATAGAGATGTTTTCATCCACTGCTGGATTTGTTTGGCACACATGCCACCTCAAATGAGGAACCTTTTGCTTCAATACATTAGATAAAGTAAGTCATGAATCTCTGCTATATCATGTACAAGGCGGAGCCTTCATCACACAATGTACCAGTACCGGTACTTCAAAACATGTTACCGTATATTTTTGTTAGCCTATTTGTCTTAGTAGTCTTTATAATGTCATGTCTAGGTTAGGAACTTTGCTTTATATAGCGACTTACTCATGAATTCTTTTTAGTGGAACTGCAAGATACTAGTTACACAGAAGGAATGAGGAAGAGAAAAAGAAACAATTGGAAGTTTGGCCGGTGGTGGAATTAATTCACCTTTTCTTGCGACCACTCGTGTTACTGCATGTCTCCTAAAGAAGAATTAGACCTCCAGCAGCAATACTTTTCCATCGATTACCACTTCATCGTGATATCAAGAATGAATATACAGTTTGTTCCAATGTCGTTTTGGGAGTGTGAAGAAAATTTTGCGATATTTTAGCATCGGGTTGCTTTGCGATAGGTATGGATGTACGTGAATTTACAAGCTGGTATGTAATCCTGATTTAGGTAGGTAGTTAGGTGGGTAGGTAGACGGTCTCGGTCTCAAATGTACAGGAGAACATGTAGATTGGATATACCGGAGGGGACTGTAACATTACAGTCTGGCGTGTAAAGTGAGATTACCGGACGAGTGTAAGTTGAATTTGCATTGACTGACGGTAATGTTAGATTACCACGAAATGTCTGGCTACCGTGCTTCCAAACATTTCGCGGTAAATCGAGGTTTTTATTTTTTACAGTGTGGAGACAACATAAATATTGACCAGACACCAGTTATGATATCGTAATATAGCTGAGCGTCTTCAAGTAATCTATCCTTAGCGAAACGTATTATTTGTGTGCTTCTACGCCTAAAAAGAAAATATTATTTCCACAATGTGTCAAACTTCCGCCAAATCATTTTGCGGACAACTGGTCATGGTCAGTGATCGGCACTGATGTTGTGAAAACGCCGCAGTCGGGTGGATCCGAAAGACGTCCTATATACGTCCGGATATTGCCTTCTTTTAAATCTGGGGGTTTCAACCTTTATTATGGTCGTGACCTATTTTCCGGTTTGAGAATGATATTCTGTGGTTAGAGTCATATATAGTCCTGCTGAATGCGTGGTAATCGCCGGCGCCAATACGCCTATTTCTATAAAACATGCGTATTTTATTCCTACTATCCATATTAAATCTAGACTTCCGGCGACATGAAATTTCTATCGGAAGTTGATAATAAATAATAAATTTCAATTATTGCTATTTTTATGTTACAATATTACGACCTACCGCAGTACCGTATATCTACATCAAAAACAGTTCAGTCCGAGTTTATTGCATATACCAAGGGTGGCCAACCTTTTTGGCTAAAGGGTCAGATGAGATTTACGAACCACTACGCGGGCCACTGGAATGTTGATGTCCTTTTTTTAGTCGTCCTATAGAAGCACGCCGCATTAGGTAACGGATAAAATAGGATTTATATTACTACGACTAAAAATCGATAACATGTCATGAAAACTCTGTCTACGTGTCCTAGCCGCGCCAAGCGCGAAACTTTTCGAAAATGAATGAATGAATGAATGAATGAATTCGATTAATAATTGTGATAGTTGTACATATATTGCGCGTCGTTTCTGTATACCGCTGGGCTCATTTGACCAGGACATGATTAATCGGCGCTTGGACATATCAATATCGAATATTTCAGAGAACATGAGTTTATCATTTTGAACAAAGGTTCCATCGCCGACGATCTTTCATCGAGTACAGACACAATGCCGCATGCTGGATGACACGTTGTCTCATAATTGCGAATAGGGATGAGGCGAACGTGAGGTTCACGTTCGCGTTCTGTGAGTGAACCTCAGAAATTTAGTGGTTCACGTTCACAAGCACTGTGAACCTTTTTCATATATTACAATTTCCACTTCATTATAACATCTTTGGTTAAAGTTTATTGCATTTCAACTGAGGGCCACTCTAAGCTTGGCGCTGGCGGCATTTAAAAAAAATCAACATTAAAAGAGCATGCACCTTCAAAATCTCAAATACTTTACTAGCGTTGTTACAAAAGTTTACACGAAATATCCAGCTTTCCGTGTGGGTATTTAGAGACGCTGCTGTGAGCTTGACCCGCAATCACGCAACATCAAGAGAGAAATACACTACATGTATAGGTAGTCAGAAAATGCTGCTTATTGAACCAGTCAATGAAATTGATATCGTTGTCTGATGTAAAATTCTAGCCGGCGTACGGAGTCAAATCTTGATTTCATATGTTTATTGTATCATAGAAACCAATCCGTGTTATCAGGGTGCCGGCTACTGCTGTATAACTTGTTAATGGCGGTAATATCGGTAGCAAATATAGAAACCTGTTTAACACTCTGCCCGATATCAACGCGTAGCAATACTCAGACGTCAAATGCATTGTTCGGGTGGGGCCTAGACCGTTAAGGCGTAAGCTTATATTCCCTTGCGAAATTGTTGGCGAAGCGACGGAAGATATTGATTTTATGGGACGACTATATCGTTTGATACATTTGGCGACGTTTAAAACATCAATATGTACATCAGCATTGTGGCATTATGTGTCCCGATTTGTCACTAGGTATCGTGTGCATTAATATAGGGTATTTTGCACTGACATCTTATACCTGCTACTACATATACTGCATTAATTTCACTTAGACACCCTATCACATCTGGAATAATTATTTGTTTATATATTGTGCTGAGAAACTGCATGTTTAATTCTATATTTTATTAGTCGATACAGTATTTAATCTTGTGATTGCATTACATTAAATAATCGATCTGCGCATTTTGCAAAAACTATCGCTGCTTCGATCACCCATGTTACAATAATAACTCACTACTAAATGCACCTCGCAAACTGGATTTGCCAATCATTATTTTCTTCTCTTTGTGTTCATTTCGGGTTTCATGTTAAATTATGGGCATCAATACGTGACAACTCTGATGACGGTTCTGCTCATTTAGTAAATTATGTATTTATTTTTCGTTAATACAGTTATGTGATTCCGAAATTAAACTCTCTGTCTCTCTCTATTCAATTTTAGTTTGAATTATATTTAATTTTAGTCTAAATTACTGTTTTCTCTCTATCTCTATCTCTCTCTGATTCGTTTCCGCTTGGACTCAAAAACATGGGACGACAGACATTGCTTATGACTTGAGTAGGACCATGAAGTTGAAACCGGTAGATAGCCAACATGACAATAAGAGTCAAAAGAGAAACATTGCACTACCTTAACCTTTGCTACGACTCACGAAATAAATTCGGGACACAAAAATATTCTTATGCATAGACTATACGTACGCTTGACTCGATCTGACGGTTGATTGATGAGATGACACATGCGGTGTAGACATCAATGCGCTTGTGACGAATTCCACGGCAATGTTGGGTGCCTTAGTCCTTAAACCATTTCCATCCATTTTTTTGCATCGCAACGCACACGCGCCATCTGCGTGATACATGTGGCCGCGGTATGCGCCCAAATGTGCACATAATAGCATGAGGCGCTTGAACTGGCGTTACGAATGGGCGTAAGAAAGGAATGTTTTTTTTTATAATCCTGACCATGACAAACTAAGCCTAGTCTGTTCGGGGGAGAGGTCCGTGTATCACGTGACGCACGTGGCTACTGCTGGCTGGCTATACGAACGTAAAGATCTCTCTTACGTAGGCCCCGTCTCTCCTAACTGTGATAATTCCCTGCTGGCACGATATATATTAAATATGCAATAGGTGCATTGTGCAAAACTCAAAAGTAATCTGTGTATTCCTTTCCAATTTGTCTATACAAATTCTCCGCCACTTTATCTGGGGTATCCCATGGCAATTGTCCTCTGAAATGTAGTGCGGGAGACTCTGGCAGTTAGGAATAATGACGTATAGCGGCGTGTTTCAATAATAGCACCCAACTTAACCAACACCTTGGATGGAAGGTTATCTTGGCTTGTGTGTATTTTCAATCAGGCAATTAATTTATATCTTTAAACTGCAGCTACTGTTACGCCTTTAAAAGACTATATACACTGCTGCTGGAATCAATGTGACAGCGACGTTGTTACGTTATTAAGATCCAGAATTATTTAGTATTTCGTTACCGAATACTCTCAAACTGTTCATTGTCCAAATTGCTGTGAATTTCGTTTCAATCGAATATTATTCAGCCGTAAATTTAGATTAATAAAATAAGTTGTTAGTACATTCATATTGAAAGATACCTGAATGTTTTCAGATGACACTCGTCATGATTAATCGTTAGCAACTGGTAAATAGTAACCATATAAACAAATAATATTCCAAGGAGGTGATTCGAATCGACTTGAGCCAAATGTCCAGTATCAGATCCGAATCATATGCGATTATATTTTGCCCGTAACTAGAGTTACAATGGTCACATAATATTGCTAGAATATACCAGCTATCCGAATGGGTTAACCGAGTGGTTCTTGACCTTTCTTTCCTGCAGCGCGCCGTTGCAGAAAATTTCTTGGTCTGGCGCCCCCATTATTTTGAGGATTGTACTAGGTAGAGGTCGAAGTCCAGTCGGCCTTGGACTTCTATATAATTTGCGCAGAATCGAAACCGATTACCACTCGACTGATTAACGATCTGAGAATAATTGTAAGTAAAAATCAAAATCAAGGTTATTATAACAGCCGTCTGGGACTCGGCTCCAATGTAAGCACAGGATAACATCTCTGAGAGTTGTGGGGTTTTGGGATTGTGATGTTGTGGATTATAACACTAAGCAGTTTCAGTCGTTATGGTACGATGAAGAAATATACCAGCACTTTCATTTAGTAAATATCGAATAGATGGATAGCTGGTTTATCATCATGTCCAAAAAGCTTCAAAGCATGTCCATTGTCCACTCCACAAACACATTAAATATGGTGTGAAAGCTTCGAAGATCTTAATTTTACCGTCAAAAGTGGCATCGGGCCTCTTTCTAGGATTGAAGAATTTATCAATTTTTTTTCTTAAGTCAAGTTGCAACGAGAGCTCGGCATATATAGAACTACAGTTCTGCTATTGAACTTGATATCTCTGTAAGAATTACCACTCCATCCATACTGCTACGCTATTTCACAGCAGCGCCCATAGCGTCCATATTGTCCAAGGCTCCCATATTGCTCCTTTAGCGTTTTCGCCCCCTCAAAATCCATGTCGCCAATGGAGTCGCTGGAGTCAAGGTTAAGAACCAAAAAGTTAGCCGATTCGGTCGGCAGATAAAGAATCACAATTAAGAAAATCGGCCTGCTGGATTAAATGACTATTTTATTCGACAGAAACATGTATACCACGTACAACAAAAACCACAACATGCTCTCCACTAAATTGAATATGTTTGCACCCGTAAGCGCAGCCATCCGTATCCCACGTTCACAATAATTCTAGTGACTGCCTGACATTAATATCACCGCAAATTAAGTGATACCAAACGCATTGATAACTGAAATAATTTGCGAGTGAAGGTATCCCAAACTTATCGGATCACCGCAAATTTGGCTCATCGAGATACCGGCAAAACATCTAGCTTCTGGAATGCTACCTGAGACTCAAGAAATACATTCGTGGCACAAATTTATCTTTTTATATATTGTCTAAGCTTGACTCGTTCTAAATGGTGATTGATAAGATGACCCACGCGGGGTGTACATATCAATGTATTGGAGAAGAATGCTATGGTAATGTAGGGTGCCTTAGACCTTAGAACCGTGGTTATTAACCTTGACTCCCTCACCACCCAGGGGAATATTTGAATATTGAAGGGACGAGAAAATCAGGGGCGATAAGGGAGGCTATAACGAAAAAAAGTGGCAGCAATAGAGATGTTGGAGTTTAGCTCATACTAGAATATATAGTTCCATATAGCTAAACTATATCTCTATTCCCGAGTTCTTAAGGCAAATTCCCTTTTGTCAGAATTTATCCAATCCTCAAATTTGTCGTCGTGCCTCGCGCTAAATATACTGATGTGTATCCACAAACGCAGGGCTTACTATAATTTATGTTAACTCTGGGTTACGTGCTTCTTGCAAGAACCTTTGAATCGCAAAGTCTCTCTCAGCACAGTTCAATCGCACTGGATCAGAGGTGGGGAAACGACGGCCCGTGACAACATTTTGTGCGACCCGCGAAAGCCTCGAGACACGTTATAAAAAATACTTGGTAATTGGCTTGCAATGTAGATTTTACTCTGGTGCGGCCCGCGAGATGAATTCAGATGTTGAATGCGGACCTCGAGCTAAAAAGTTTGCCGATCCCTGTACTAGATAGTGGTTATCACAAGCAAATGTTTCGAAACAGGTAGTGCCCCCTGCAGGACACGGTGTGGTGACTCTCTGCATCCCGAAAAGTGGCCCTATACCACTTTTGAGAGTGAATTAAGATTTCGTCAGCTTTCACAACTTATTTGACGCATTTGTTTCAAAGACATGCTTTGAAGCTTCCTGACCAAAATGGTAAACCTATCATCCTTGTATTTGAGAGCTACAAAATGAAAGCGTCAGTATATTTCTTCATCGCGCCATGAAGAATGACTCTGTTTAGTGTAGCAATCCACGACTTGACATGAACGTTATAAAATATGAGTTGGTTTGTTTGGAGTACATGCCATGTAACGCAAGATCTGAACAAAGGCATATAAAATATTTTCAGTTGCTTTACCAGTCCCACTACAACTGCATCGTATCGTCATTCGCAGAAGTGGTTCGAACCCAGACGGTTGCTATGATAACCTTGAATTTGATTAGTACGTAAAATTATATGATCGTCAATTAATCGAGTGCTCGAATGGCGCAATTCCATGCAAAATACTTCGAAAAGTCAAATCCAAACTCGAAGAGACTGACTGAACTCCAACCTATATCCCGATATCTTTAGTAGAATTCTTTAAATACGGGCTGCCAGACCATGGAAATTTGTGAAAAGGGGCGCTGGAGGAAAAAGGTGCTCATATTTTGAATCGCAACACGCACGCGCCTTCCGCGTGGTACAGGCGACCTCGGCATGCGTCTATACATGTGCACATAATATCTTGAAGCGCTTGAACTGGCACAGTTACGGGCAGGCGTAAGAATGCAATGTTTTTTTACGATTCTGACCGTGACAAACTGAGCGTATAGTGTGTACGAGCGAGAGATATGAGTGTCACGTGACTCATTTGAGCAAGGATCCCCTTCTAAGTGGAATATAAGGCTGTTTGAACGATAAATGTATGTAATATGCAAATGGAGGCGCTGGTATTGAATTAATATTGAAAAACAAATGTAAGGAATATGTGTATTCCTTTTCAATTCGTCTAAAGCAGGGAAGGGGACCTGTAGCTCGCGAGCCGTGTATGGCTCTGTTATTTATATGATATCACACTCCGATTAATTTACAATTTTACACTTACCTCGCCTCTTACTTAATAAGTATTTAAGAAACGTTTTGTTAAATTTTCATACGCGCTATTTCAAAATCATAATTTATATAAAATGCTGCTGATAATCGCTGATTTATTAGTACAATATACTCGTTTATTTTCTATGATCGGGCAAATATGGCACCTTCAAGTTATTTAGGGGTGTGCATCGAACACATCTAATCCACTGAGCTCGATGCGAAGTTTGTATAATTGTAACACAGTTTTCAAATCCACAGTGCCTGCATAATTATCGGCGAGAATGAATTCCATTGGAAGTGATATTCCCGATCACAAATTCGAATTAACAAGAATAGCGATCCTTCCCTGTTTGGAGGAACAGATTGAGTCGTACGTGACTGCCCGTAGGCCTATTCTTATTGAGGTATGGCTAAAGACTTGGCCTGGGCGAAGGGGCCCACACCCCCAAATTGTCGAAAATATTCGTAATTTAACATAAGGCGAAGTATTTATGAGCTTATATTTTCAACTTGAACTATTTCCTAGATATAGTGTCAGTATATTTTTAATTTTTGAGTACTCGCCTCCCCATAAATAAAAATGAAAAATAGGCCTAGCAAAAATACGCATGATGTACAGAATTGAATATAACTCTATACGTGTATGCTGCCTGCTGTAGCGGGACTTTTACGCACCATCTTTCCGGGGGCTAAAAGATACACCAAGGCAGATAAAGTTTTAGCTAACACGAAGTGTGATTTCTGAAAGATCACCGGCGAGAAAATCTTTCCCTAAGATCACGCCTGGTGGCCCTGTCCTTGCAATCTAAGTCCCGTGGTAACAATGCGTCTAACAAAGAGAAATATTACGCCGCAGAACGAATGTAAATTGGGTATCGTGAGCGTATCACTAAAGCAGATTCTCTTTAATTTGTTGTGGTAAGTGTGAGCGAGCTTTTGAGCAGCGACAACGTTTTCCGGAGGTCACGAAATAGCAGCCTATGCTTCAACGAACGGGTGTTTTAGCTTGTCCGATAGGTAAAATTAGCAGGGTTGTAACTAGGGATGGTGTGAACGTGAGGTTCACGTTCGCGTTCTGTGTGTAAACCACAGAAATTTAGAGGTTCACGTTCACAAACGAACCTTGGTAGGTTCTGCACTGTGAACCCTTTTCATTACATTACAATTTCCGCTTCATTATAACATCTTTGTATGAAATATATTGAATTTCAACTGCTGGCCACTCTATGCATGGCGCTGGCAGCATAGCAAAATCAACACCAAACGGGCATTAACCTTGCCAATCTCTAAACTTTTACTTGCTTTGTTACAAAACTTTGCTCAAAATATCCAGCTTTCCGTTCGTAAATAATGTGACTCTCTGCCGTGAGATAGACCCGCAATTACACAACATCAAGAGTGATATACACTACATGTAGTCAGCGAATGATGCTTATCCAATCGATCAATGAAATAGGTATATCGATGTCTGATGAAAAAATCTAGCAGGCGTACTGGGTCAATCTTGTCTTCATATGCTTATTGTATCATAAAAACCGAATCCGTGCGATATGGGGTGTTGGCTACTGCTGTATAACTACTTAATGGGGTAATATCGGTAGCAGGCAAAGAAGCACGTTTTTCACTCTGCTGAATATCAACGTAGCAGAACTCAGACGCCGAATACATTGTCCGGTCTGGCCTAGACCGTTAAGGCGTAAGCTTATTATCCTTTGCCAGTCCTCGACAAATTGTTGGCAAAGCGGCGGAAGATATGGATTTTATTATACCATTTGATTGCCCCGGTTGGTACATTTGGCGACGTTTAAAACGTCAATATGTAGCCTACTTCAGCGTTGTGGCATTAGGTGGCCCGAGTCGTCGCGAGGTATCATGTACAGCTGTACAGTACATTGATATAGGCTATCACTTCACTGAAATGTCGGTTGGAATTAGGAATATGACGCTACATGACGTCATGAGGTTCACGTTCGCGTTCACACAGAACCTCAACCTTTCAGAGGTTCGCACCATCCCTAGTTGTAACCAAGTCACAAGGTCCCTAGTTACAAGTCAATTCCACTTTTAGAGTTTTGACTCGAGTCAAGTCGAGTTATTTTCAATTCACCATCGAGTCAAGTCCGACTCCAAGTCAGGATTCAAAGGTTCGAGTCTGAGTCGCAGTGTTGAGACTCCAGTCGGAGTGTATGTCATTGTGTTCACTGTTCAGTATCGAGTTAAATCCTGTTCAACTATGTTTGGGTGATATTGAATGCCTCGCATTAATAACATATTAATTCTCCTCACTTCACACAGTTTCTGGCCCTATTTCAAAAACACCAGTTCTGATAGATGAAATCTCAATAATGTGGTAGCTTACTATTCTTGGTGGCTACGACAAAATGCCTGACTAGGCCGTCTTATTCTCGAGTCATATCATTTGGTCGAGACTTGCGCAATGAGTCGAGCGCAAGTCGGTTCAATAAACAAAAACTATCAAGTCATTAAAACCCTTTTAATGTGAGGCGTAGATCCGTCTAAAATTACATGTAGTATAGCATGGTAGTGGTTTCCAAGGCCGACCCAAACTACGAGTATCAGCGAAAAACATGTCAGTAGAGATGCACGAAGTATCATGACGGACCACCAATGATAATTAGCAATAATGGTTAAGCGGGTATGGATACTCTATGACTCACTGTGCATTAGCACTAGAGTGGAGAGGAGCGACAAATTCTCCAGTCCGACTTCGAACCTCTTTCTTGAAAAATAACTCCGATCACACTTTGGCCCTATCACAAAAGTATGAATTCGTCTCCGACCCTCGTCCGGCGAATATCCATCCCGGCGCCGGCTCCATGCTTCACAATCCACACTACCAACTATAGTTCGTAGTTTTACAAGTCAAAATTGTAGCGAGGTCAAAAAATTGTCAAAATTGTTTACAAAGTCAATATTTATTTGCAACCTGCATTTCGTTTGTATCGTAGATGTTTACACTGTCGGTGATCTTATCATTTAACAGTTTGCGGCTTGTAGCCTATTTTACACGCCTGCCGTTGTAGAGCGTCTATTGTGTGCTCATTGCGAATATAAACGGTAAAATGAAATAAATAGGTTAACATGGTCTTATGCTCAACGTAGCGCAATATCCTAACTGCAGCAAGAGAGCTTGGGCATTGATTCTTATATCAAGAAGCGCATGATGAAAAATGGTAATGTAGACAACATTGTCAGTATGAAGCAACACTGTGGTTCACCAGCAGTGTGCGCACAACTTCAGTGTTGCCAGTCAACAACTGCTGCTGTTGAACGTTCTTTTGAACGTATCTTTCGTTGTACTACAACAAATTTGTATTATTTCTACCATAATGCGTGCTGTAACAACTGGAATTCTTCATAGGTCCAGATTTCGTAAAAATGGAGTTTTTCCATGTAAAAATTTGTCAATTTTCAAGTCAAAAAATGGTTTTTCCAGGCCAAACTACTCCGTACGGACAGACAGTTCAAACCAAAAATGAAGATAAGTAGTACAATTCTAACAGTTTGGGCGAAACACATAATTTGCATGCATGAAGTCAAAATTTGGTCTAAATTCTGATTTTTAAGATCTAAAAATGTCAAAATTTTGACTTCTTAGGTCAAGATGTACCGTTTTTAGGTAGAAAAAATCACCCTAATGATTGTCAATAGCCCTACGCCGGATTAGATGCGACTTCGACCACATGCAGCTTCCGCTAAAAATTAAAACTACAGCAATTAGGCTACTCAATTTTCCAAACTAATCAGTACGCAGCCGCCGTCATCAGCAGCGCCGCAGGATCGGGGAATTCCCCAGTTTAGTCGTGTCGCAAAGCCATGTGTGCGAAAGGCTCGACTGATCAGTGCTCACCACAGACGGCGGCGACTTCGGTGGAAAGAACCGAACTTAAAGTATGTTTAGGCTGACACGCTTAATCCAGATCAGTGGTTTTCAACCGATGGGCTGTAGCATAGGCTTACCATATTTTGGAAATCTAAAAAGAGGACACTTTTTCAGAAATTTGAGACTTGCAAATCCGGAGAGGAATTCTCAAAAATCGGTGAATTTTTCCCACTTCGTGATCGGTTGACGAAAAAAAAGAAAAAAAGTCATCTTTTCGCTCAGAGCTAAAATCACCGTTTTTCACTCCGAAATACCCGCCGGAGCGTCACTTCTATGCTAATTTACGGTATATCACTCGCAATTTGCTCTAAATCTGACCTGAATTTTCAAAAAAGAGGACAAAATCTCAAAAAAGAGGACAAAAGGGCGTCCTCCGAGGACACTTTCAAAAAAGTCAAAAAAGAGGACAAATCCTCTTAAAGAGGACGTATGGTAACCCTACTGTAGCACGCTGGTGGGCCGCAGAGCTATTTTGAAAAATTACAAAATGGCCGTAATGCCATTATGCCATTATGCCATATTTCATCAGAGTAAATATGGTTCATCATAACGTTTGAAACTACCGTTTCGCAATCTAGCATTTACCCATCATGTCTTATTCCAGCAGCCCATGGCGTGTCATAATCTGGAAAAGTGGGCTCTGACTTTTTTTAGCGTTAGACCTGTCTTAGCATACCACCGTTAAAATTGTCCCGACAAAATACATGAAATACGTTTTCCGCTTTTCTGAACTAGTATTGGTATTTCTCGTTCAATTCGCTGTATCATTACTTAGAGAGTTTTAATTAGTTTCAGTTCTTTTGTCTGTAGAACATACATGCTGAAGTGTAAAAGCAAGTGTAGTAATGCCTTCAATTTTCGGAAATAAAGCTACACAATATGGCATTTATACGATCCACCATATTTTTTATTAACGTTTACTAACCGCGCAAATGTTTACACCGAATCCGACACAACTTCTCCGTATTGCTTTCCGACTGAACTACGGGACATATAATATGGGGGAAGGCGCCATACCATGCTATTTTCTAAAACGGGCTGTTCGAGTAAACAGAGTATTAGTATCGCATTTCCATATCAATACTATCATTTTCATCCCTTGATGCGGACGATGGTTATGCTGTCGAAAATTGGATACCTCCTGGTATGCATCAATATGAATCAAGCTCTGCAACTTTCACATTGCTCAATTCGCAGCTTTAGACAATCCATGCGAACTAATGATGATCGTTTTCACAACTACTTACTTACTTGAGTAGATTTAAAGTCAGTCAATTCTACTTCTACTTCAAGTAGTTGTAAGTTGCCTATGGAAGAAGTACTTTTACTACTTCTACTTGAGTAGCTTTCTTGACTACTTTGACCACCTCTGCTTCTTACAATGACCGTTCATGTCGAAGCACCACGAACACCGCACCACAAACAACAACAACATATCTATTCCTACTGGGGGTTTATCTAGGCTCATCGCCAGCCGAAAAATAACCCCAGGACGACAGTGGGCCGTGTTTTATAAGCGCATATGATGTAGAATGACTCTTGTTGCCGAGACACCATGTATAGCATATAACATCTATTAATGTCAATAAATATAAGTTTGTAATAGCCTGCTCCAAATAGATCGCACACTGCCAGCCAAACAAGTAATCATATTAGAAAATCTGTGACTCAACTCTTCGGATTATACATTCGACTGACGCACTCCAAGTCTAGACTGTACTGATCAAAGAAATAACCATCTTGTGCAGACGTAGAAGATCTCGATGCCTCCGGGCACGCACAGATTTTCTAATACTTCTCCGCGAGACGGGTTGACGAGATGTCAATTTGTCGTGATCCGGAATTATTCCACTTCACAAAATTAAAGCCTGACATGTACCACAAATGGTTCCTAGTAATATCGAAACCACCTTCTGTCGCAATTATACGCAGTCACCGTTGCTTTATGGCTACCTCAATTGTTACTTTCTCTAAAGCTGTATTTTCCTTATAATTCTAAAGAAAGGTTTCTGAAACTGTTGGGTATTATGGCCACGACAAACAGGCTATGCGTTGCCATGTCATTACCAGAGGTGGTCAGTAAAAGAAACTCAAGTGAAAGTAGAAATAAAAGTTTGAAAAGTAGTCAATAAATTCGTAACATGATGGTAGATCTGGTCGAAGGTCGCTGACTTTTAGAAATTAATGCCAGATGACAACTTTTGACATTGCACGGTGCATCTTCTTTATCAACGCAATAGGGTTATATCACTACAAATATGTGCAATTTCCAGAAATTAATTCAGCTACCGTGGTACAGGGCTATTTGGCGCTAAGGGGATGCAATCATATGCCAATACTACTTGCAGTTTACAACATCCAAAGTGTGAAAAGAAAGTAGTGTCTAAAAAGTGTCAAGTAGTAGTGGAAGTAGCCTAAACACATAATCACTTGAGTTGCCTACTTACTTGAGTAAAGTAGTACTTCGTTGCTGGCCACCTCTGTATATCGGTCCAACCAACTCGGAAACATTCCCTAAACCTGCCGATTTTTATCAGAACGACGAGCATTGTTTTTTCATTGCATTTGCAATGTTCTGAACTAATTTTATTCTTTGCTTCATTGAATTTACAAATAAACATGGAAAGAAGTGGAATTTATTCATTTTTGTATTACATTCAATATCCAGATCATAAGAAATAGCTGAAAGAAGGCATGTCAACTTTAACAGGCGTAATAACTCTGGAGACTTTATGCCCATGTCTTTTCCTCTACCTCCATAGCCACTTGTCTAGATAAATTCATTGCATCGAAGGAAGTACGCTTATCTTATCGCAAGCAAAATGCAACAATATTTTTGAAGAGGACATCAGCATCGGGGAAAAGGTTCAGGAATAGTCAGTTGTCAAATCATCCGCTGACATTTTCTGTTGCTATGAAACCACACAGCATCTTACCGCATGACCAAATTTTAGGTGGTGATCATAATTGGCTTCAGGCTGAATTCTCTTGACTAGAGCATCGTCAATTTCTTAGCTGCCTATATTATGCTCCCTTGGGATATTCCATCAGATCATTAATTCGTATACATGTGTAGAAGCCATGTCTTGAAACCAAAGATGTTTTCCAAACAGTAAAGTAATCTAATCCAGGCAATCAATCAAGTAATCCAGACCTTGAGACAATTTGTTGCACTATTGCAAGGGTGGGAAATTATTTTCCTTCGCGGGCCAAATGAGAAGTAGAAAATACGTTGGCGGGCCGAGTGAAAATTTTTAGCAATATTCTCCAGCGTACTTTAATTTTATTTCTATATTACATTGTTAATAAATGCTGCTCAGTGAATGTGTTGATGTCAAGTAATGAGAAAGTGACGGTCAATCAAAAAATTTCTATTTGCCGTCATGATTCGAAACAAGGGTAAACATGAAACATTCTTAACTCTCTTCAAACCCCTATCAACGTTCTTCTATCAAAACTCGAAAACAGTGGTTCTCAAAGTTTTTTAAGCACTCCTTCCTTTACGATAGTGACAAATTCCGCGCCCCTTAACATCATATCACAAAATATTAAAAACTGCAACCAGAGTGCTAGCAATCCCAACGGATAGTTTGATGGCATGGATGGTTATTGGTTATGGTCGTTAATGAGAGAATTCGGAAATATCAAAGGCGGACAATACACAGGGCAATACCTGACACATATAAGCTGGGGGTAAATCTCGCGAAGCGCGAAAACACTTTTCATCAAACTCCGGCTTCGCGCTCACCTTCTGATGTTTTCACGCCCCTCAATTCGAGAACCACTGCACTGAAATGTATATGCAATAGTATAAGCTTATTCACTTGATCGCTGCCTTCGGAGCAGTGTGGCGGCACACTGCGCAGTTCTTATGAACTACGCTCTCCCTTGACCGAGTGTTTCGTGTTTTTGTCATCAGACCGACTTTAATTTAAATCCTTAATCTCAGCGACATGCTCAGTAAAATTGTGGTGAAATAAAAGGTAGGGGAGATGTGGTACCGATGGATCACTGGGACCGAAAATACTTGAAAAATTCTCCATGATAATTCCATGATTACACTCCGTGAATTTGTCTACAATTACATGCTGACAGAATCTTTCCTCACATGCAAAAAAATTCGACCTGCGTGAGTTATGGGGTCTGTGACGAATGATTTACGTTTTAGGGGGTGTAAAGTAAATTTGGATCGACATTTGCATTTTTCTATATCACCTTTCAGACTAACAAACCCGCCATAATTTTCGATGTGAAGTATATGGCTTGTATCAGGGTATATAATGGCACATATTTTTTGAATCAATACTACCCTCGAGTGGACTATTTTCAAGTCAATTACAATATTTATGGGGTGGGGGACCTATGGTACCATAGCCAAATCAAGCAAAATAGATGGACCAATTAATGACTTAACAACAGAAACTCGCCTACATATATATAGGCTGTAAATCATAGTTACCTGTGGTGTTTTATCGTTATTGCGGGTAATATGTATGTGGCATTAATTTTGTAAGTTTAGGCGTAAATCAAAACATGATTTTAAGCCAACATTTGAGTTCATATAATCAATTTTATTCTTGAAGGCCGCAACGAAACAGACTTAATTAGCTTGCTGTAGCTTAGCTTATAGTACACAACCAAACAAGTTAACAAAATTTGAGTTTTTGAGCGTATGTCTCATAGGTCCCATGGTCGTGTGCCTTTGGACCCACCGGGTGGGGACCGATGACACGTTCGAGCAACAAATTTTAAACGTTTATATATATTTTTTGAAATGGCGGATATTCATGTAAATGTCCGCGATAGGTAGAGCTTGTATCGAAGTGTTGAGGCAGCAAAAGATCTTCTATTCTCGGCTGAAGATTTGAGGGCCAGTGATCATTTTGCAATTTTTGATCCATCGGTACCACATCTCCCCTACATATTTGAACTTTGAAACAGTATATTCTGTTGTGACATCATAAGGAGTGATACTCGAAACTCGACTCGACTCGAAGCGTAATACGTGATTCAGAATCGAATCACTCAGGTACTCGATTTTGCCCAGCCCTAGTGACGGGTACCCCAAAATCAAGATATATGAAAATATGAATTCGCGAAAAATGTTTGAAATAGTTGCCTGAATTTCTAAAAAATTACTCTGTAATTTATGTTAATTCACGAAATAATTTTGGTCCCCCTTCGAGTACGGGCCCCCACCCCCAATTGGGGGGTTTGGGGTGCGGCATTTTCGGTCCTGACTCCAATATAGCCGTTTTAACGCGCTATCGCCCCCTCGATGTTTTCGCCCCCTTCGTCCGTTTTCGCCCCTTTATCGCCCTCTTCGTTATTTTCGCCCCCCTAGACCGCCAAATCGCCCCCTGATGAGGGACGATATCGCCCACGTTGGGAACCACTGCTCTAAAGTCTAAACCTTCTTGGAATTTCAGTTTTTAACTTTCGTTTTTTGGCATGCCCGTTAATCCTTTATGGGTGATAGATATGATGAGTCATATAGTAATCGCGAGCACTGATTGACTTGTTTTACGAATTAGTGATTTGGAAATGTATCACGTAACACTTTGAAATACGTACCTTATTGTACCATTTATGCGTAATGTTACAATGGCAACAAAGAAGGTTTGAACTAAACTATATCGCAAGAGTAATTTCTTGTGACTTTAATTGCTACTCGTACTTTGTCACATTGCCTTTATTTTGAATCTGGATTACGCATGCGAGGTACAGGCAGCGTGATCGTGTCATATTAATGAACAGACTTCAAAGTAAACGAATATTCTGTTCAGTTGATACCACCAATGGTTTAAGTCATTCAAAACGCAAGTACCATGTTTTGAATTCCAAGCAACTTTTCGCGGGCCGCACATAATAGCTTCGCTGGCCGCATTTGTCCCGCGGGCCGCACTTTGCCCAGGTCTGCACTGTAGAGACTGTAGGAAGGAGTGCAAACTCTCCACACCGTGTTTATGTATTCATCCGCATCATCGATAGTAACTTTTGATTGTTTTTCGAAAAGCATTATTATAGAGATTTTATAGCACATTCATCATTAAAAAGCATCATATGAGGTCTACGAAACATCAAAACACATATAAATTGCAGTATATTACGTAAATAGTTCGGCGAATAGCTGGCAGACGTAGACGCCTGCAGAATGCCTTCAGAATGGTCACGCTCGACTTCGGCCACTCGCGATGGTATTATGACGCTTTACGCAGAGGTATCGGGTTAGTAAATATTGAATCCACAGCCCTATTTACGATTATCCTCTTTCGTTGTGGGTTATTCATGGAACTTGTTGCACGCTCATCATTTGGTGAAAAATATTAGACGAATAAATAGAATACATGAATAAACCTCAGCCCTCAGCAGTTCATAAAGCGTCACCTACAATCCATTCGTATCTGATGTAATTATCATCACCTGTCGCCATCGACACGTCGTCTCTGAGGAACTTCGTCAGCCCTATCGCCCGCTTTCAAAAGTTCGAGAATGACTACAATTACTATTACGGTTGTGAAAACGTTGTCATTTTAGTTCAAACCCCTAGCAGATCACAGATCGACTACCAGCCCTGACTCTTCTAATTCGTAAATACTAGTCAGCGCCCGAGATTACTAACCACAATCTCATTTCTCGACCACAACCTTCGTCGCATGCTACCTCTTTTTGCCATTTGTCCTTTATGCTATCCCATTATTACTTTTTGCATTTACTGTGCATGTGCATGTGCAAAATTGTTAAAACGGCACCTGTAAGGAGTTGCTCTAGTCACGGAGTGTTAAAAGTATACTTGTGAGATCAGCATGATGTTTCCTCTCCTTCTCATCCCTAACATATTCCGGCCTTCGAACTCCGAAGAGGGATTTGACTTCAGATTTATCCTTACATCGATTCCGAGAATAGCTACATTCGGAAATTGCACAATTATTTATTGGCCGGCATTTTTATGTACTTATATGTATTCGAGATTCGTTGTACGTAAATTGCTCCGAATGCAGTTTCAGAATTTTTCATTGTGGGAAGTTCCACCCCCGTTATGTGAATGCAGTTATTCTGCCAATAAAACTTTGACAGGATGCAGGTACCGGTACCGCAAACTCATCATTACTTTGACGCCTCTGCCATAGATAGTACAAAAGAGGTGGTCTGCTGTAATAAATATTACATTGCAAATCCCTATTTAACAACTTACGCCAACTTTCAACACCGACATTCGCTAAAAACTAACAAATGGATCGCCACACAATCTCTGAAGACCTGACGTAAACAATAAATAACATAGTAGCGAGTCAAGCGTGACCATTCTCAACAGCGAACAATGGGTTTGCACCAGAGTTGGATTAATTACAATAATTCAGTTCAATTACAATTACAATTACTCCCCTACATGCTTAAATTACATTACAATTACAATTAGCCTATGCTAAAAATATCAAATTACAATTACTAGTACTGTTAATCATGTATTCAATTACTATTACAATTATAATTACGATTACAATGACAATTGCAATTACTGTTAAACGTGTAATTCAGAGGTGGGCAACCTTTTTGCTAATCACGGCTGCATTTCGATTACTTATGTAGCCTACGGCCGCATTCCAGTACATAGCCGTAATGAGCAAACAGGACGCAAAATAAGTCAAACTGTCCAATATCCATGTCCATTTCCAGTGAACTCCGGACTATTCTACTTTTGATATCGGCCTATTATACGCACCGAAATCGCGAGTAGTAATATGACTAATTTCTGACTAGTAGTTGGGACCGGGTTTGGTTGCGCGGATCGCGAGCAATTTTCAGGTCCACTAATGGATTCCGTCATTGGTGGATTCCGTCACCGGTAGAGTTGATAGAGGGGGTGCTGTGTTTTATCTTAATTACTTACACTTAATGCAACATTACTTCGCAATTCGAAAGCTTACGCAGTTAAAAAAAAGTTTGAGAACCCCCGAGATACACTCCAACTCGAAGAACAGATCCACGGTGACAACACCTAAATGAAGAAAAAAAAACTAATGCAAAAGAAGAAGATCTGGTACAGTTTTTATTTCGCCGCATTACAAGATGATTGCAGCCCTATAACAGATATTTCTGATCTTGTTTTACGCTTGCCCGCTCAAATAATTCCCACAAATTAAACAAAAAGGTATGCACCACGCTGAGAAGCGTGCTTACAATGAGAACAGCCCATAAAGTCATAATCACGGGCTCCTGTCCATTAACATCACAGCGATGACTTGTTTGGCAAATTTGTTAATAGCAACATTATAGGATTATTCCGTAGTTGCTAACAGGTATAAGTACCCTACACGGCCATTATGTCCCTTTCGCGGATGGTACTAGGTCGGACACATTCCAGTCTTATTGATCAAGCTCCGAATTAGGGCGATTGAAGTTAAATTATGTATAGCACAAGGGAGCACTTCAGGCACTGGGTTAACAGCGATGTATTTTGGTCTTTCAATCGATCATGTTCATAGCATTCCCAATCAAAACTTACTAACGCACATGCTCCGTATGGTGGCGTATAATCTGCATATTGTTTGCCGGATTCATCATCGAATTATCGGCGTATTGGTTTGAAAGGCGTTATTAACATTTTGGCAGATAACTTAATTGTGAATAATTGAATAACTTGATGACGAATATTTCTGACTAACGAGAACTTCACAGATGAGGATGGATAGCGCGCCTTAAATAGATATATGAATCGAAACATGCATTGCAGTATAGAATCCGTCGGCAAGGGATGCACAGAGGGGGATAATCATCATG
Organism: Botryllus schlosseri; assembly: GCF_051294905.1. NCBI lineage: Eukaryota > Metazoa > Chordata > Ascidiacea > Stolidobranchia > Styelidae > Botryllus > Botryllus schlosseri. The sequence goes on along the minus strand of NC_137237.1, from coordinate 33,835,024 downwards.
GGCCATCTCCTTCGTGTCCCCGTTTCCAGCAAACTACATTTGGATGCGTAAAAATGCCTAGTTATATTGCTGAAGTAAAAATGTAGTAAATTATGTCTCATATACACGACGAGGTAGCTCAGTGGTTCTCAACCTTTTTGACCTTACGGCACCCTTTGGAAATGAAAAATAGTTCGCGGCACACCATCACAGCGGTTCTAGACTTTTTTGGCTTACGGAACCTGCAAACTACCAGAATACTTATTAGCACCCAGTAGTAATGCCGACTAATGTGACCAGTGACCACCTCGGCAATCAATCCAACATGTTTCTGTACTTCCTTTTTTTACATAAACTTCTTCAGTTTAATAATTCTAAAAGTAAACTTTGGTGTAAAGCGTTCCTCATATAGCTTATCAAGCCGTGGTGGACAGTCGCCGTGTTCCTCGTGCCAGAATATCGTTCCTTCGTGATTACAACAAACAGGGCGTATTCAGACGAATGTAAAAGCGATGATTTTGATATAAGACTTCACAGAAACTTCGGGCTGCCCTTGGATACAATTTCATAAGATTTGTTCGACAATAAATCTGCCCATGCACTGTCTTATAGGGTCGAAGAGGTCATGCGCGATCGCCGCTAACGAATACGGGGGCGTAGAGGTGTAGGCTATACAAGGATATACAATGCATTTTCACGCACATCGTGTAGCACGCGTGAGGATAGCCATACCTCAATAGTTCTACTGGCAGCCTCCCGCAGTTCAATTATACTTCCAACAAACCAAGATTGTAACTTTAGCGGCGAAGAGGTTTGTTAACTGATATAATTTGATCAACCTTACTTGTCAATTCTCATATTCGTCGTCAGTAACACAACGTTGTGCTACAAGCCTACATTTTAACGGCAGTGCCGGCACGATAACAATCGCAATGTGGATTGCCATGTTTGAAATTCGAATTTCTAAACGCGAACTTCAATCCCAAAGGAATTCAGTTCTCGCTGGTGATTGTGGAGACAGTAAGGATTAGAAAACTACATTGTCATACAGGCGCCGCCGTCTCTGCTCTTTTCTACATGCGATCAATTATCGTATTGTGCAAAACTGAATGCAGCCTTCAAGGCACGCGATCTGCCCTCTAAAGCGAATTCGAGGGGGATATTGATTGCGGCATATAATATCAATTTTGATTTGTCAAATGTACAAACTTCACATCAAGCTCGATTTAGATTATTTTTCGTTTGCTATAGACTAGAATTATTTTTCGCATAATTTCAAAATTCCGAAGAAATCTCTCGCGGCACACTTGCGAGATGTAAATGGCACACTGGTGTGCCGCGGCACACCAGTTGGAAACCACTGAGGTAGCTAATAGCAATTATCAAGTTGGGTCGATGCTCGTTTAATACAGGCAACAAAACGCCGGAAATATGGTCAGGAATAGATGTGGTAGGGGGTGGCAAATCATCGCAAGATCACCTGCAATCACAAATATCCCGATTCCTTTGCGTGGCGAACATCCAATCATTGATGTTGCTAAAGGCGTACACCGAGAATCTCTCTTGCGTAAACAAAGTACAAGACATACTGTCACTTTCGGGCTCATAACATGACTAAAATCGTTGCGAAATCCCACAAATAACTATAGTGTAAACATTTGACTTTAAAAGTGTTGTTGGGGTGAGCGAGTAATCAGAAAACAAAACAACGCTCATGCAAGCAGTTAATGTTGGTAAAACGTACATGTTGATGTTGTTTTTATAGATGGTGCGAACTGCGAACTGCATTACGTGGGCGTTCGTCATGCGAACTTTCAAAATTCAGAGGTTCGCTTCGGCAAATGAACCGTGGTAGGTTCTATACCCTGTGAACATATTTTGCGACATATTGATATTTTCAAGTAATGTTACCATATGTCAGATTCCTTGCATTTCAACTGATCACGACGGCAGCATTAAAGGGATTTCAACAAAAGGTAAGAGTGGTCTTGTACCGGCATGCATTTTCCTGAAAAATGTTGCTTGAAATATCACGATATTGTAGCTGTGAATATAACGGAATGACTTGCTTTAGTTACTGCTGCGTGCTCGGTCCGGGCCTATATTAATTGGCGTAACCAGAACGGAAAATCTGGAGGGGCGGATGACAATTTTGGGACCTGGGATGTTTTAGAATTTTAGTAACGAGTTCCTATAACGAAGTTTCGTTGACATTACCTCGTTGTGAGTGACATCTTACAAAGCGTACGATATTTAAATGGTACCACATCGCAGGGTTGTAACCAAGTCACAAGGCTTTGAGTCACAAGTCAATCTCACTTTTATAGTTTTGACTCGAGTCAAGTCGATTCATTTTCAATTCACCACCGAGTCAAGTCCGAGTCCAAGTCATCGAGCAGAGGGTCGAGTCCGAGTCATGGTATTATGAGTCGAGTCCGAATCCAAGTCGTGTGTTGACTGCTCTGCTCAGTTTCCAGTTAAAGTGTTGTTGAACCCACTTTTTATAACGCTGTTTGGTGATATCGAATGGTTCGCCATTTTCCTCACTTTTAGCAGTTTCTGGTCTCATTTTCAAGTACCAGTACCAATATTCGAAATACCAATAGGGTGGTTACTTTACTACTCTTCGAAATTACCGACAAGATAGCGTAATGGTGAAGCGTCCGGCTTCTTGATCGGTAGGTCGTGGGTTCGATCCCCGGCCGGGTCAGACCAAAGACCTGATTAGTAACTTTGGTATCCATGACTTGCCTGCTTGGCGCTCATGCATTACTGGGATAGCATGGAGGGGTAGTGCATGAATTAGAAAGCCGTAAAGGCTATATCTGCACTTCCTTGCCCAGCGGCATATGCACAATTGCACACCATGCACTCATGGTATGCATTTGCACAGATCGTGTGTATGTGTATCATGAGTCGGTGTATATGCCGCAAAAACATCAAGGACAAAAATTAACTACGTCCTATCCTGTCCTATCCTATCCTATTACAATGAAATGTCGGTCTTCGCCGTCTGAGTCTCTCGAGTCATATGACCAAGTTCAAGTCACGCAGAGTCGAATCGAGTCATCAGAAAATCATGACTCGAGTCGCACTCGAGTTGAGTCATGACTCGAGTCATTACAAACCTGCCACATCGTTTAGAACAGGCACGCACACGGCACACGAGGTCATATTTTGCGGCCCCGGATCTGATTTGAGATACCGGAAGAAGGCGTGGTAAAGCATTTTTAAATGCTGAAATATATTTCAGTTTTAAAATATTGTTGTTGTGTGTTGTTAATAAAAGTTTACTAAGCTCATGTGCGCAACATCACTATTCTTTACTTAACTGAAACAGCTTCGACGGTGGCAACGGTGTTCTATCGATGATATGAATAGGCATGAGCATATTGCCTTGACGTACCGTGGCCCAGACACTGCCAAGACCGATGCGGTTAGAAAACGGCTTTGGAGCTTCCCCACATGATCAAGCATTGCAAAGTGTTCGACATGCGGCTCGTCACTCGCTAGCCCCAAAATATGAAAGGCGTCCTGCGAGCCGTTTTCAGTTGGCGATTCCTGGTTTGGAATAAGTCTAAAGCAAGTTCAAAAACGATATTAATTAGATATTTAAAACCTAATTTTTTTCGTGAAGTCGTGAATTGCTACTCCGTAAATCACCTTTTCACGATGTCATTCTGCAATGTCCCGTCGAATAAGGTCAACGTGACTACTTGGAAAGAGTTTGAATACCCGTATTATTGATGCCCCGGCCTGCGGCGTCATCACGGCTAGGAAATTGGCCCGCCAGCAAAATTGAGTTTGAGACCTCTGCTTCAGAACAAAGACTAAATTCAGTATCGCAAATTCCTATTCGTCATTTTCCCGCGGGGAAATCTTGACAAATCGGTATTCGCGGTGATAGTGTTTAATTATAGTAGAATTGATAATGAATTCCATCGCTGCTCTCATCAAATGCCTCCAAGTCTAAAACTTGCCATATCCGTTAAAATGGATATACGATAAGACATGGCAACATTAAATTAATTATTTCTACACATTCTCACGGGAACGTGATTAAGGAATGTGTCAATTTCAAAACTTGAAACCACTGACATTCCCAGGCCTATCAAAGTTTACGATATTATTAGTGGTGAAAAGGCGTTCAAGTGCTTTGTATCGTGGCCGATCGGAAGTACGCTGTTTACTTCTATTACCATAGACAAACATCTAAAATCCGAAGTACTTGATAATGTTACGGCGACGTGACTAGCAGACGTGTTTGTAAGAGTCATTTACTCCCCCAAGAATCGTTGCTGTTGTTTGGCTCGCTGCCTTGCGGGTGCATTTACCACGTTGGTGATTGCTGTCTGAAATCTTGGATTCACCAACGGGCTTAGTGCACAACTGCACAAGTGCACGTGTACATGCACACTGCACAGTGATAACAGAATAGGCATGCTGGTTGAAAATTATACCAAATGATCATTAACATGCTGCAGAACTGGCATTATATTCTTTATCATAGCATGGGAGATAAATGTTTGAGCTTAAGTCATTTTTCATATGACTATACTCGATTCAGATTCGAATCACTCAAGTAACCGAAATGGCCCATTCTCAATCGGCATAGATCAGTTATTCTCAACCGCGGCTGTAAGAGCCTCATGTCGCCTCAAGGCAGACTTGGACAACTTCAAATTTTCAGCTTTTCCGAATTAGATTAGAATAAGAATTAGAGCCAAACAATTTTTCCAAATTAGATTAGAACTAGAATTACTGAATACGCTAAAACTTGTAAATTGAATGAAATTGTGATTGCGAAACAAATACAGCAAAATTCAGTTCATATCAAGTCACAGTGCATTGCCATACCCACAAGAATGGGTAACGTATGTACACCAAGCTTGGCTCGTTTTGCATTATACCAGAGGTCACCAATCGCGGCCGTCGATGTGATTCGTGATTCTGGAAGAACGCGAAATAAAGCATTTTCAAATGCTGAAATTGATTTCAGTTTCAAATTATTATTATTGTCGTTGTTGTTAAAAAATAAGCTACTCGCCCGTGCCCAACAACACTATTCTTCACTAGCTGAAACGGGTTCGGCTTGGGTAACAGCAGTCCATCGATGGAGTTTCATCTGATATGAATAAACAACATGAAACAACAACATTGCCTCGACGTGCAATGGCCCGGACACTGCCAAGACTGAGACGCTATGAAAACGGCATAGGGCGTCCCCACCAGTTCAATCTTTTGGGGGAGATAGTCTTTCAGCTAGTAACATGTCAGGCTAGCCCCAATATCGAGTCATTTGTCGCTGTCATTTTCGTGAAAACAATAAATTAGATTAGAATTAGAATTAGAGCATAGCAACATTTCACAAATTAGATTAGATTAGAATTAGAATTAGAGCATAGAAACATTTCACAAATTAGATTAGAATTACATTACTGGAAATTCGCTCTGATTTAGTGAAATTAGAGAACTAGAATTATCTAGTTGTCCAAGTCTGCCTCAAAGTAGCCGTATTCCGGCTCTGATTGACCTTGAAATATGCCGCAAAAATATAATAGATGACAGTTGTTGTTGTTGTTGTTGTTTGTTTCTATGAATAGTTATAGTCAATTTTTGTACTTGAATGGTAAAATGCGGGTTATTGGTTATTTCTAAAGCCGTCCAAGACCGCTTCTGAAAACTGGGAAAGAAAATTCCTGCTGACTGGCGTCAAATGCATGGATGGATGCCCGACCGACAGAAAAGGATATATCGTGAGTTCTGCTGGTCATAGACCTTTATATCGTCTCCGTGAAGAGTAAATTTTACTAACAATTTTACCAACATCAAAATAACGGCCCATAGCCAAGTATAAATTGCAATAAGTCCAATATTACTCAGCGCATAATCCTCCTCAAATTTGTGCGTTAAGTGCTCAAATGAGTGAAGAGCTATCACATAACGACATTATAGTATGTTGTAATATTGCTATGTATTTGCAGTTTATTTCAATGTACAGCACTCGCCAATCTGCGTCTATCAACGCTAAAATAACTGGTATAGAATCTATAGAAGTCTATATGCGTGCTTTCGAATTAGCTGGATGAGTGATCTCCGGAGACAGGTTAGCTACCGTTCAATTTTCGTTATAAGTAGTAGGGATGGTGTGAACCTCTGAAAGGTTCAGGTTCGTGTGAAAGCGAACCTTTTTGAAAGGTTTTTTGTGAACGCGAGCGTGAACCTCATGACGTCGCGTGACGTCATTTTGCTAATTCCAAACCTACATTTCAGTGACGTGATATGTACATTGTACAATTGTACAATTGTACAATTGTACATGTACAGTACACGATACCTAGCGACGACTCGGGCCACGTAATGTCACAAAGCTAAAGTACATACTGGCGTTTTAATGATATAATAATCCGATAAAATTAATACCTTCCGTCGCTTTGCCAACAATTTCAACGATGACTTGCAAGGGAATATAAGCTTACGCCTTAACGACCTAGGCCAGACTGGACAATTTATTCGACGTCTGAGTCTTGCTACGTTGATATTGAGCAGAGTGTGGTATGGGTTTTACCCCATTAACAAGTTATAAATCAGTAGCCAACAACTCAATCACACGGATTTGCATGTTTTTTATGATACAATAAACATATGAAATCGAGATGGACCCAGTACGCTTGCTTGATTTCATACATCAGACAACGATATCAATTTCATTGGTTTGTTGAATAAGCATAATTCGCTGACTACCTGCATGTAGCGTATTTCGTTTTTGATGTTGTGTGATTGCGGGTCAATAAATATTCACAAACAGAATGCTAGATATTTCGAGCAAACTTTTGTAACGAAGCTGGTAACATTTTTGTGATTGGCAAGGTGCATGCTCGTTTATTGTCGATTTTTTATGCTGTCAGCGCCGTGCATAGAGTGGTTTGGAATTGAAATGCAAGAAATTTCAACAAAGATGTTATAATTTCGTGAAATTGTAATATATGAAAAAGGTTCACAGTACAGAACCTACCAAGGTTCGTTTGCGAACGTGAACCTCTAAATTTCCGAGGTTAACGCACAGAACGCGAACGTTAACCTCACGTTCACACCATCCTAATAAGTAGCCTACTCCAGTGTTCATGCGGATCCATACGTATACTCTGAAATTTGAAATGCGGCTCCAACATCCAAAAAGGTAAGGAACCACTGACATAGGTGGTTACTGACACTCAACGTTCAAGATAGGAACACATCCCACAAACAATTAGGCCACAGTAGCTCATGTGGAACGAATATACAGATCACTGCGAATGGTCGATGCGCACGCTTGTCTTTTTCTGTTCAAACACGGCCACGCGCAGATTTGGCAGAAAAGGTTACGATTGAAACGCACTGTACCCAGTTCCCATGACCTGTACACATTTATAAATACAGAAAATATTTCATCACCGTCCACCGGTATATCTCCCTGAATAACTCGAGACAGCTTCAAGTCGAGACATGACGCAAAGGGTATTTCGGAAGTACTTCTCTGTCGCAGTCACTCTACCTGCGATGGCATTTCAATTGTAGGGAACGCTTGTTATAACAGATTCGAAAGGTACGCGTCAATGTGTAATGATAATCCGACCGTGATCATGAGGATTATTATTTCCGCGGGATTACGTGCGGGAAAGGCTGAGGAAATGCCACAATTGACGATCCATTCAACCGCTCATTCCCGCAATTCCAGAAATTAATATCATCAAAATCAAATCCAAATCCTGCAATCACCCCACATGTCCATTGTCCATATATCCTAATACTACGCGCAGAGCCCAGTATTCGAACGCCAGCATTTATGACGTCATAGCAGTTGGAAAGTTTGAATCTGTATTTTTTCGGCCGCATGAAAATGCAGGGTTGTAACCAAGTATCAAGGTTCTGAGTCATGAGTTTACCTTACTTTTATGGTTTTAAATCGAGTGATGTCGAGTCATGTTAATTGTTTTCAAAACTAGGCCTGTAATACCTTTTATTTCCTTGGAATTTGCTACTTCTACATGCACTCAAGGTTGCATTTACGTCATTCCGATTCATACCTTTTTATTCGTTGCGGGCCAGACATGTTAAATCCAGTCAAATATTTCCACTATATAAATCCATAGCTTTGCTGTACTCTCCCAATACCTTCATTAGACTGCAATCAAATTGAGCAAAATACAATGATAGTCCCGTTGAAAACGCAGTTACAAACCACAGGAGACATATTTACCCTGTATTTTCAATTATCAATGTCAATCCAATTTGACGTCACGACGTGACGGCGTGAAGTCATGGCTAGAAAAACGAATAATAAGAACATTTTTTAAACATTTTTGTTTTTAAATTGAATATTGTTCTAAATGCAACCCTACGTAAGTCCCATTAAGACAGAATTTATTTAACAGCGCGACGAAATATGTTTACATTTGGTATTTATATTATATTTTTCAGAAGCATTCTATTCTTTGAGTACTAAAACGTTCGAACCACAGTTTAGACCCGGAGTTTTGGTATATGTGAATTGCTGTAGTTTCGGTCCATCTCGCACTGAAAACTATGTAGTATTCTATGTGCAGTGTGCACTTATCGTCCTCTCGAAATTTGGTATCGATGTCACAGATCCGTTATTAATGTGCTACTGGGGTCCAGGGCAAATGGCATATTTATAATAAGTTTGGCATTTGCTGATACACCTGATACACTTGGAAGTTGCAAATATCAACTTTTAATCAAAATCTGATGGATAAAACAATCGTTTTCCATTCAATTAGCATTGGATCGCGAGACACATCTGGCACGCGCAGGTCGTATGTTTACAATGAACGTACAGAAAATTAATAGCAACTGCCACCAATTTACTACATATGTACCAACTACACGACTGCTCAATCGAACACGTCACTATAGTCTTGGTGAAGTTGATGGGAAAACAAGCGTGCTTATAGATTGCACAGAAGTATGATGGATCATCCGCTGTTTACAGTAACCAGACCTACGCCCTGAACTTGAAGCCCCCAATATGAGACATAATTATCGGGTATTGTTAAAACAGCTGGAATATTATCTCGAAATGCAATGTACCCAGACCCGAATGCCGTTACGATACTGGAATTAGAAGGGGAACGCATATATTCCAAGACATGATGGAATTGGGAAATTATGACACTACGAATTTTTATCTGTAGGTTGTGGACAACACAAGGAATATGATTTTATCATGAATGCACAATTTTATTGGATTAGCATATCGCAAGTATGTTCAATAATGAAGCTGTATGACCTAGCAATTACAACTATAAGTGACAGTCAAATTTGTAAGGGCAATTTCTCAGTTCGCATTAGCATGCATGCATTTGACAGAGTCTTTAAAATGTGTGTATGATAGTTAGGGCTGGGCACAATGATTCGAGTACTCGAATCTGTGTCGAGTACTAATTTTAATGATTCGAGTCGAGTAGTAAAAGACGATTTTTTTCGAGTACTGAAATTATGCGCACCTCGCTATACTGAAAGTTAACGTATCAACGAGAATTGTAGTTTCGATAACATTTTTCATCGCGGAGGCCTTGAAACCTTGATTAGCCGTATCGCAGCATACGAAACATATAGTGCTACGAACGTTACCGGAAATAACACATTTCCAAGTCCTGATCATCTGACAACATTGTCCCAAAGTGCAATGAAATCGATATGGACGAAAAACACCAAAGTATCTTTAATGTGATGGTTAACAGGCATATTGTAGTCTTTGTGGTGGCATAAAAGATGCATATTTAAACCTTGACATATTCAATTATGTTATGAAGTCATACTGAGTGATACTCGAATACTCGACTCGAAGCAAAATACGTGATTCAGAATCGAATCACCAAGGTACTCGATTTTGCCCAGCCCTAATGATAGTGCGTTTGGGCAATGAGTTAAATGAAATAACATGTTATGTCCGTGCAGATATCATCTACAAAACAAAACGATCGTTGTGGTAAAGTGATGCCAACACAATAGTGCATGCTGTCAAATCCCAGCAACGCATCAACTTTTCCGTCCAACAACGAATCATGTATACGCCGATCTCATCATGCAGTATCTCATCATGGGTCAAGTGGGCCTACTATCGTCGTCGTCACTTATGAGTTTACGCAGTAAATCTGTGTGGGAAATTGTGTGTTGATCTTTACTGTCAGCGGCATCTGTTCAAAGAATCGCTTGTCGTATACGCGGCGAATAAATTTTACAGGTGTTCACGAATTAAATTGGTGAAATTCGACAAGAACATCTACAGTAATACCGTCCTGATACTGGACAAGATAATCGCATAAGGAAATCAATTTTGCAAATGTTGTTTGCGCTATTTGTCGGGATTCCCAAATAGTTCGTTCTTTCGGGAATTTCGTTAAGTAGACTGCTTGCAGTGTCAACGTAGATGCCATTGAGGAGTTGACATGGTATGACAAGTACGGCATTTCGATTGAGTGCGTCATTCCGAAATCCTTTATCGCTGCCGTGATCAGATATGATTCAAATCAGCTCATCACCCATTCAAATTATGGGGGTATTTGTAGAGATATGTTTTCTTTGTTGTAACACCGCCACACACGGGTATCGCGATTTCACGATCTCCACTGACGCTATACGCGTGCAATTGCGCACAGTGCAGCTATTTGCCTGAGTTAAATCGATACCCGTTATGTAACATGGTGACTATACTGTTTTATTGCACAGTAGAACGATCCACTTCAATTGATAATAATTGCAAGTTATCTTTCGCGGATTAATGACTCATTAGCGGACAAGTCTGCACGGCGTAGTCACGAGACTCACTGACTGCGTTGTAATCTCGGATGTGGTAATATCATCCTTACAGATGCAATGATTCCCAGAGTTTAAAGGCTATCTTCTGACATAGCGTAACCGCAACCCTAACAATCATTCAACAGTTAGCTGTCCATCACTGCGTCAAATGTTACTGTTCTTACGAACATGTCAGGCTCTGTCGATTACATGCCGTAGCCCACAAGCTTTTCTCGTAAATGATAAGATGTTGGCAACCGCTTTTTGCATGATTCATGTAAAGTCACGACTCATTACCGTTACCTAGTTAGGACAGCAACAAATGAACACGCCTTAAAACATCACATACTCTGAATCCAGACGAAAGGTGGTTCGAATGCGAGAAAACATTTCTGACAGATTCGTAGATCAAGAGTGGCTTGCCGAAATTGGTAAAACGCACACCTGTGCAGTAACTGCGTTGACACGCTTCAAAATCTCGGGGAGTCAAACTCCTTTTTGTGGATATAATTGAGTCACATGCGTTCGACCCTCATGTACTGTTATTTCGCTGTAGAGCTGTAGAAGTTATAAAGTTGTAACTACGATTGTAAGTCCGGGTAAATGAATCGCCACATACTGTACATATATTTTCTTGGAGATCGGGACAAGGACTATATTGCATCATTTGCAAAGCTAATTTTAGACCTTCAAATCCTAATCCGATACTGAAGTTGAGTTTGAAATAAAAGTTCAGATCCAAAGACGTAGTACAATCCGTATTGCACTAAAATCCCTGTTTTCCAAATGACCTATTATTGAAAAAAATCATTCCAACGTGGCGGGAATATTCCAAATCTTTCATAGATTTCTCGTTCATATCAAAATCCATTTTAGAAATATTCGTACAATGAAAACAGTCATAATATCTTCAAACCCTTAAATCCGATCCTTCAAATCTAAGCTCATCGGCTCATCTCAGATCAGTTGGCGTGTGAATATTGGAAACTCAGGGGATCATGGTAATCGTAATCGATTACGACGGATACAGCAGTCGTAATCGCAATCGATTACATTGATGAAGCAATCAACCCTTATCTATTTGCGATATCACGAGGACAGTGGAGTCGGCTCATTTTACCACAGACTCCGACTCCGACACCTAATATTTTCTTCGCAAAAATTCGGCTACGACTCCAAGTCCGATTCTAACTTTTCTGTTTATCTACTGAAAAAATAATACGTTTATTGCAATTTTAGTGTGTCCACGGAAATAAGTTTCGTATTTGACTGTCGCTCATGTGAAAAACTTGGTAACTTCTGTAACAGCAACGGCACTTCTTACTAATTTTCGGGAACATTTGGTTCGATTTTACAGGATGCCTATTTGGAGTCGGAGTCAGAGCATATTAACAAACTCCGAATCATACTCCTGCCTGTATGTTTTGCACCAACTCCGACTTCAAAGGGTGATACAAAATTTATGTGACTTCGAGTCCATCTCTAGAAAATATAAAAAATCTCCGATCCGGACTCCAGGACTCCGACCCCATATTTCTTTTGGATATCACGTCTGAATAACGTGTTGTTTGAAAGGCCAGAATTTTGCCTGCACTTTCCAGATTTAGCTAAGCCATTCCTTCCCGATTCAAATCTCACTTCCTGTCATATAATCTTATCTTAGTTATGTCTAGGGAGGGATTAGTTTCCGAATCGAGCATTAGGCGTAGAGCTGAGTATTCGAGTCATAAGAATAGGGATGATGTTGAAAGTTTAAATATGTACCTTTTATACGACCTTAAACAATATAATGTCCATTCAACACCGCATAATTTGATAGTTTTTCGACTGTACCTATTTCATGTAGAAATGCTGTGGGTTAATCACGACTTCACAAGTTCCGCTATCGTGCGTACCTTTACACTACATGTTTTGGATGATGTAATTCGACTAATAAATTCTTCAAGGCTTCCAGGATGAATATTCGAGTACGCCCACATTTACACCAGTGTAAGTTGATGTTGGTTGCTATTAAGAACTCGAATATTCACCCATACATCCCAAACCATAAATATTACGAACAGAGATTACGGATAAGTCAGGCATCGTATGTGTTATGCACCTACAAAGAAATTTGTGCGGAACAGTGTCCCTGAAAAATAGCATACTTCTGCGTGCAAACAACAACCATGACATGCCGTTTTGTAGTTAATCCAAAATATATCACTCGTCGTTATTTTTGTTACGACATCTGCTTTGCTTCCCATTATGTCATGCTTTGCGAGCATCCATTTCTTTTGATGAATTTCCAACTGCGAATGGGCAATTCGAAGAAACGATTCGACATTGATTCGAATCATCACTTACTTGTTTTAAGTATGCCTGGGCAAATCAAATACCTGAGTAATTCTATTCCCAGTCGAGTGTTAAGCTTTGAGCAAAGTCGCGTACGATAGCTGTTTCTAGTATAAAAGTTGGGTGATTGCAACCGTTGACAGTATACCATACGCATGTCGGTGAAACTTCAACGGTGGTATTATGATCATTCGAACAACAAAAATCCAATTCACTTTTGATAAAATGTCTAAATGACCAAAATGCATCAACAACAATTAATTTGTCTAAACATAAAAAAAAACGGTGTGAGTAATCGTGACAAGTAAAACTTAGATTTTGCTACATACCGAACCGAACGCCACTGCTCGACATTTGATTACCGTTGTAAGGATGTATATTTGGCAACCATATTCGACCAGCATTTGTTTCTCCTAAGCTGAAATCATTCATACATAGTTCGAAGAGTGCTAATTTTGTCACCCGGAAATATTTCACAATATCGATTGCTTGTACAAAATTTTGCTACGCCGCGAAAGTATTAAGAGGAATCGGGATAGTATTTGATACGATAAGCCTGTTTCCCGATCAAATCTGCCGTATTCAATATGCCGAGTAGGCTATACCTATTTTATGCATCGGTGTAGCGACATTGTCGACTGTATAAAATGGACACTCGCAAAAATCAGAAGATTTGTGTCATAGAATCATCGCCTCACCCCGTACTACACTCATAATTCTTGTGTTTTGGAGGTTTCCACAGCACAACGCCATGAAATAATTAGCGGAACCAGCGTAAGTTTGCACAGATAGCATGATTCGAAGCCGGCGAGAATTACCTACAATCATTCTCTCATTTTGGCTCATTTATCCGACAATAAAGAGCCCATCTGCTATATGCGACCCTTTCGCTTCCACACACATGCCGCAGTACCTACTGAAGTCCCGTGAATCAGCCCCAAGAGAAATATATTCCCGTGCTTTAGTCAAATACATGCTATAAATAAAAGATACTCTTGAGAATACCGAATGTCAACAACATTCCAGGTTATATTGAGTAAATATTTGTCTACTCATGCTTATAAACTATATACAAGTGGTTGTGTCGATGGGTCGCGTATCCTCTGAAGTTATGACAGGCATTTGAGTGTGCGGTGCAAATAATATCAGAAAGACAATGATCTCTTGATTTCGATAAGGGTTAATGCTTCATTAGGCATATACGAACCAAGAATGCATGCCATTCTACATTTCCAGTTTATGAATAATATATCAGGCGTGTGCACTGTGCAGCCTGCCGCCGTCGGGCCAAATGCGACCCGCGAATAAGTATCACCTCCGGCTAGTTCGGGACCCGCGAATTGACTTTCAAATTTAGCTTATAGTCTTGTAATTTTGAGCTACATGTAATGCCAATCGGACATCAGAGAAGGGACACATTTAAATAAAATCATTAACATATGCAATATGCATATATGCTGACTTCCCAGATAAACATATTAAACAAAATTCATTGAATTGAATAACATATTCATATGGCAATAAACTCGAATACATTTTCGGCTGACACTCGTCTGGGGTAATTGTCAGTTACTAGTAGAGAAATGGGTAGAAGATTGTACGTCAACAATCGTATCGCCAAATATGTAAATTTATAAAATAACCTTATAATATTTTGTGCGCGTTGTGCGATTAACCTCCAGGTGTACATTATTAGTATGTGTATTTTGTATATTACGATATCGAATGCTGTTGATGCGGATCGTTATCACCGTTACCTTTTCTAAATGAGATTCAGGGCGTTGCAATTACCAGAGAGCCTATGTGTTGGAAGTACGCAATTGAGTTTAATCACGCTAGTTTGAAATGGGTGAAGGTGGACTGAAGAATATGGAAGATTAGGCTCTATTCCTATATTTTGATAGTAAAATATTATATTTTTAACATGATTAGAAGATATAAACCTATCCCGACATCAATTCATGTCCGCAATATAATTTGATCTTTTATCGAGTCGTAATGTACATTGTACATGTCCGTACAGTTGTACATTGCAATACATGTATAGTTCAACTATAGTATGTCCGGTTTGTTGTGTGCTCTTAGCGATGTATTCGTGACAACCAATCTTTTCCATATATGCACCTAGTAGCGGAGAAATAAATGCTGATGTCTGCTGCCCCCATGCTTGAAATATACGCTGTCATAAATATGGATTGGTGTGACTAATTGTAACTCATGATGCGTAATTTTCGCAAGCACCACGTCGGAAAGTGACATGCTAATTGAGCTGCACAGTGCACACGGTCAACACTGGGAACGATAAAGCGGACACCGTCACATTCGTAAACGTGATTGTATTCAAGTTTTCGTTCACGTTATGTCTTAGCATATAGTATCGCGTGGAATTGTGGTGCAATCAGAAGTTGTTTGAGTGCGTATATCACGTGTGATGCTTTCGCCGAGATAAACTCGTTTGATTCATCACTCTACAATTAAGTATGATTGATATGATCTATAAGAGCATGGGGCAAGGGAGTAGCCGGTTTGCTGTTCAAGATCGAACGACAGTCACCTAAATGCATATCGGAGACAAGCGATAAGCAAGCTTTGATGATGAGCATGATTGCAAGACGTCTGCAAATCAAATGCGCTCACACTCTGATCAGTCCCATCTCTGTCTATTGTAGGATGTCTGTAATTGTACAGTATAATGCACACTGCACGATTGCACATGCACAGCAATTAACGGGGATAATTATGGGGCTGGGACCACGATTCGAGCACTCGTACTCTTCGACATTTGGCGAGATTGCGTAGTGCAGCGGTTCCCAACCTTTTTGGACAGGCGCCCCCCTTGGTGACGGTCAAAAGAATTGCGCCCCCCGATCCCCCTCCCTACACCCATCGTCATGTCAGAAAGAACACATCATCTAATACAGAGGTAGGAAACCTCTTTACGAATCACGGCCACATTTCGATTATTTATGTAGCCCAAGGTCGCATTCCTGGGCATCACCGTAATGAACTAACTGGACGCAAAATACGTATGTTAATCTCCCCATATCCATGCCCGGTGAACTCCGGACTATTCTACTTTTCACAACGGTCTATTTTTACGCGCCGAAATCACGAGTGGCAATATTATGAATAGTTGCTGGAATTGCATATTATCGCGCCGAGCGCGAAAACTTTTCAGATTCACGAATGAATTCCGTAATTAATAGTAGCAGTATTACATATTACTTTCAAATATTTATCCTTTCTCCGCCCATGTGATCAGATCCACCGGTAGGGTTCATGGAGGGAGTGCATTTGAAAATTTAGGGCAAGTTATAAATGATAATGCCTCTACGAGTGGGTCAATTGTTATTAGTCACTTTGTTACATGCTGTAATTTCTTGACCCCCATCAGGATTGTCGATTGTATCGGTAGTGGAAATATAATGAAATCGCCTAAATGTACCATCAATAAATTTCTTTTGCGAAGAGCACAAGATTCCGATTCCTGCTCAGAATGAGCAGGGTACAACTATATCAAAATCGAAAAATGAAGTTATGTTAAAATTGCGCGGATCGTGAAGAAAATTTCAAGATTAATTAAAATCTCCTAAAACATTTGGGAGTGAATTCGCATTAGGCGTCGACGGCCGCACAAATTCCCTTCTACAGCCGCAGGTTGCCCATCCCTGGTCTTATAGTATACATATGATAGGTCTTACGCCAAGTTTAAATCCGCATTCCCGTTGTTGAGTATTTAACATTTCTGACAAATTACCTAAACTTGTTTGAAAATAGCAAAGAACATTGAACAGGACATCATTTTATTTCAAGGTAGGTTGCACTGAGACTAATCCTAATGGTGGTAGTGGCTACATAGAGCATGGCGTCGTTCTGTACTACTGCCATGCTAAATTTGATAAGTTTTGGAATTGAATTAGATTCTGTTGATTTAGGGTAGCCTAATTGAGGGCGAAACCGGGCAACCTATATTGCATCCAAGTCTGTCTTAGGCAGTGCAGTTCGTCAGCTATTAACAACAGCTATCCACCGCACCGAGCTTCAGGCTACTGCCAAAGCTATGAATTAATGAATGACTTACACGTGTGAATTGCTCTAAATCTTGAAAGAATATCAAAAATTTGCTCAAATGAAGTTGAAATCAGCCTATCCTCCATTGAGCGCGACTGCTGGAGTTTGAATTTGGTGAGCATTCTTGCATACGAAATAAGTTTCATCTTCAACAATCGTCTTCTCAGAATGGTTGTGAAACATATGTCTAGTCAGAATTCATACTGACTTTGTCTATATCTCGCGCCTCCCTGAGAGCCTCCCGCGCCCCCCAAGGAGGGTGCACCCTCCAGGTTGGGAACCACAGGCGTAGTGGTATAATCCACAGCTACAATACCAATGGGTTACGGGTTTGCGTGCGGTCGACTCCAGAATTCGTACCTAAGTGTTGGAGGTTTATAGGCTCCTCCCCGTCATCTCATCCGTGCGAGCGATGTCTTATAAAAGCCTAGTAATGGGCCGTGCTACAAGTTGGAAGATACGGTCTGGAAATGAAAAAAATTAGCCTGGCGTAAATGACCAATGACTATAGTAGGCGACAAACACCATGAATACCACAAACAGAAACAACAACACCATAAACTTTTCGAAAGTTGTATTTTAATTCAGCGTATGCCCTTGCCCATCTTACGTACGCAAAAGAATGGCTGCATACCCATTGCACACGGCTATTGGCTACTTGCTCGTCGTAACCGTAATCTTCAAAGCGATCGCAGATCAATGCTTATGATACGGACTAATGGCGCGTGAATATATTCTGACCGTAGACACTTCGCTTTTCATAGCGCAAAAATCACCGCCGCTTACGGCTTATTTGCAACTTCATTCTTTTCAATGAAACTCGAATCCTTTTAAAATGAATTATCCCGGAATATTTTAAGGGCGCTTATTTGTACTCTACCATGCCACTCCGATGAATCCGTATCGTACCCACAATATTGCCAGCGAGGCCGCGAAAAATCTCAGCTAATCGCTCACATCTGCCATACGCGCTGTATCCATATTTATAGATGCGGTTGAAAACGAGAAATATTGCGGTCTTAATACGAATTATATGTAAACCACTCATCGACTTGGCTTAGCGGTTGGGTCGCCCGCGATTTAAGCCGCTGTATTTTAACGAGAACGACTGCGTCCGATAGTATTACGGGATTACGTCGGTCCGCCGTAAAATCACTTTGATTTTCAAGAACGTTTTGCTTGAGAAGGTACCCTCGTGACAATGTACTACGTTCGTTTTATAATAACCATTGCTTATCGACATTACTATAGTTACAATTGGAGAAAGAGTGGATGTGGATAGCAATTGAACAGATTGACAGCGTTCCGTTATTTGAACTGCAATCAAGACTTCGTATCAACCTCATTGATACTTTACATTACTCCGTTATGTTGTTTATCATACTTGAAGTCAAGAATCCCGTGTTAGGCGCACAGTAATGTACCCGGACAGCATCAATGCTATCCATATGTCTGGTATTATAAACGAAGCACACAACTTATCACTGCTTTATTTACAACTCGTTAGAAGTATCAAATTCATGCCGCTGAATTACAATCCAAACGTCAGCACATAACCTTGAGTATTCCGCCATTATTCCGCACGTTGACACAAATTTCAATGTGTTTCTTATCATGCGCGAAGTCACGAGTTTCATATCAGGCGTAAAGTGATAGACGGAGTATGTCAGTGCGAAGAACGGAATCGATGGTCCGAAATGTACAGGAGTGACTGCTGTGGATGATATTCCAAGTACCGTAGATAGTAGCGGTCATTTGCCGGAGTTTTATCAACGGGAGTCGTCGCATTCCGGGATGTAGCTTCGACATTCCTACCACCCGAAATGTATCTTAATCTCCCACCATGATGGCGCTTTGGCAGCGGCCGCAGATCAAAGTTGTTCTCGAGAGCACTCGAAGCCCAATGAATGGCAAGCACGGTTTAGGCGTCGATTACAATTGATATCAGACTCCAAATTGCGGGTTGGAATTCTAGTGCTCCTTACGCGCCTGGTTCGAGCGTGGGAATGGCATTTGGCTTGATGCATTCTTCTGTAAAACCAACGGTACAAATTGTGCGTCTGATATTCGACGCGAATCGCAACCTGGTCTGACCGCAACGTGTGGTTGATAAATCCTGCCACGATAGTACACATCTCAATAGTTTACAAAAACTTTGACCATGATAGGGCATGGTCGTGTTTTTAGTAGGCCATGGATAGAGTGATCAATGATCTTTTCCGGCAACTAGAGGATAGTATGACAATTGGATATGTATAGCAATCGTTTAATATGTATTCACTGAGCCTAACTTCTCAATACCTTGCGGTATTCCATCCAAATTACTTCAGAGATAGCTGGGATGTCTGTTTTGTTTTGGTCCAATATTGGCCTCACAGGCAACTCCAATCTCAGTAACTCGCTTGACCCCTTTCTGACGCGATCCGTATCAATGAAACGTTTTTCCGCAGTTATGGTGGTAGTATTTGTTTGTATACATCAGAACATGTATTAATCTCTAAATTCGGTTGTACATTCAATGCGATGATCTACTACTGACAATAATTCCATGACAACAGAACCAATACACCAAGCTTTATGCAGAGCAAAATCACCGGAGTATATCTATTATGATAGCATGCATTGAGATCGCCCCTCTTCTCACCATAAACATAAGGCTATCTTTTACAACAATCGGCGTCCATCAGCGAGTGTAATTGATAAATTCATAAAAGGCATTTGGTTTTATCGCCATGTTTCTCGGCGTCAGTAGTTTCTCCTGTCGTTACGATAAATTGAATTGGCACACTTTCAGTGCAAGGATACGCGCTCGTGGTTTACTGAGATACTCAAGCATCATCTCGAATACGTTGCAGCGCGGTGTGTCGTCTCCTCGAAATGAAGTACAGTACACGAAAGAGTCAACTAGACAATCAAGGAAGATTAAGTAAATCGGAAATTTAACTAATTGAGTGTCGGTTCAGTGAGAGGTGTGTGCCACGCGTTGTCGCTTAGACAGACAGGGCGTAGATCCAACCCATGTAATTTGGCTGCAGCAATAGATGATGCGTGGTATTTGCTGACGTTGTGATGCAGAAGTTACAAATATTGGGTCGTATAATCCGTTCGCAAGGTATGGGCATGGTTTACATGCCGACAAGGAGATTCACGATGAGTTAGATAAACATTTATACAGGTCAAGAGTGGCAAGTGGAAGGTTTTGCTATGCTAGATCGTTCGCCGGTGTGACTTACCTTGACTCTGAGAGGTCATGGTCGAAACGTGTTTTAGTTCAAATACATGCGTGGCAATAAGTGTATGTAACATATTTATACCATAGCGTTATCGCAGACCCCGCATAGCACTTGTGCGAATCCAGCATTTGACTCATATTGGCACTAAATTCCTCTTTTAGAACATTTCGAATGTTTGAAAACGAGTCAAATACAGCGATCCGTATGGAGTAATAATGTCTCAGAGGTGTGGTGCTGTTAAGGTGTACCACATGTTTGTGCCATGGATCTTGAGTGATAAATGAAAACGGAATCCACTTCAAATCCCTATCTCAAATGGCGCGTTCAGTTAATTTGCACCAACTGGTATGAAAGCTGAATTTTAAACCGGAAAGTGCCGATGACATTATATACACCACACGGAAGGTTGGAGATTGGTAGATTTCTCGATTTCAGTTACAGTGTGAAGACCTAGATAAGGCACATACCGAAATAAAACCAGCCATTCGCACACTCAAAGCAATAGTTCAAGCACGCGGACAATAGAACTACTGAGGCGCATTCTATTCGTCGGGCGCAAAGTGTTAGAGCCACTCTATGAGCCTTAGGACAGTGGTTCTCAAGCGCGAGTCCGAGAAGCATTTTCGAGGGTCTGTGAAACTTTTAAATTAGCAAAATGATTGATAACCAAATTTTCATTTTTGTATATTTGTATTACCAAACTCCAAATAGCCTACTGATACAAACATTTTCCTGTTTTGGAATGTTGCGTTGGGTTTTCGGAAAAAACATTGGGTAGCAAGGTCAATTAGGGTTATTTCGAGATGTTTGGAAAACAGTATTAGCAAATCAGTGAACAATTGTGTGAAATAGAAATTCATGAAGTTATTTTTCGAATCTCTCCCAATCAAGGGATTGAAACCTTGCCACGGAATAGTCTCTCCTGTGATATGCATAACTACTATATTTCAGAATAAATTCAAGGTGAGCTGCTAGATAGAAACGGCTAGGTTGGACGAGTGGACGTTCACTAATAAATCTGTTTCTGTATCTTGGTGCGATATATGTTGTAATCATACCCATGCAGGGGTGTCGTAGGAAGCGTTTTGCGTTTGAATTACATTCGTCCTCACCTGTCTTTGTTGAAATGGATTTTCATCACTCGTTCCTATCAAATCGAGGGCGCGGATTTACGAGACATGATCACTGACCAGTGACCACGTACTTCAATAAATGCAGATGTAGATTTCGCTTTGAAATAGTAAAAGTCGACTCAATTTCCACATATGGAGATATGTCATTTTCAATAGAAGTCATTTTTGTTGTTGTTCGTTACTAGCCCAGAGATGATATTTGCATAAGACTGATGACTGCGGCACGATAATGAGGCTAAATGCGAACTGAAACCTATGGGCGTCCGCGGGGTTACGTGACGGTTCAAAAGGTTGAAACAAGGACAAAAAGTTTGAGAACCAACTGCTTTAGGAACATGAGGGGAAAAGTTACGTTATATGGATCTCAATTGCAGGTTTACTGTTTATCAGTTACAGGTTAGTACTGAATGCTGCGATCAGCAAGAAATCCCGTACAAGATACTAACCACAAAAGTACTCCCATTTATTACTACATCATCCTTTCTTAGAGGCGGCACGTGTCTTGATCAGCTAGAAAAAACAGCGGTTTACCTCAATTTCCCATCGCTTCGTCGGCGGCACACGAAAAAACATATCCCTTAATTATAGCCGTTCTTTTCATTAAGCCCAGTGGGTGTCGCATGAGTATAAACTTGGAGAAGGCCGATTTTTTCAACGGTATAGAGTCGTCCCAAATGCTTTGCAATGCTATGCAAAAAGCACGATTACGGACGAAACATGTTGCGTGGTCAAGCACTATTTACACCCACCCATATGGAGCTATTTGTTAAATTACGTGGGGCAAAAGAGGCACGGTTATCCTCATACATACAAAGCAAGATGAAACCCTAATCATTATATTTGCCGACTCTGAACGCACAAAGCGGGAATGACTATTGATGACTGCATATTAATCACAACTGTTTAAGAATGTGCAGTAATGGCAAAGCTAACACTAAATTTCTGTTGGACAAAAGCTTTTGTGATACACTCCTCTATATATAGATCGCGAATCTCATTCATCCTGAGATACTAGACAGCATAGACACCGATTACAACTCAACCGACAACAACTTCCCGACGGTATGAGTGAATTCGCGAGTTTCAGCAATAAATATCCGCAAATAAATCAACATGCGATAATATACAGGGCACATAGATTTTGACTTCAGTAAAGAAATCTTGGTCGTTTGCGGTTAGGCAAGTTATTCATCACAGTGAAAGAGTATTAGTAACTTTCAGTCGCGTGTACCTGAACTTCAACATGTCATCTCTGTGTTGAAAATAATAGAAGGAACACAGTATTATTGCTGTTGGATAAGTCTTAATTCTATGACCGCACTGAATGCTTTGTCAACGAACGAATTTGTGAATGAGTCGTAGCCGGCCATGTATTTATAAACAGTTCACGATCGACGCATGTCGTTCAGACGAGTGCGGCCGTCGAGGCAGAAAGGTGTGTGTTATAGCGCGACTGAGTCATTTCGAGTAAAGAGTGATTTCATGTTTTATCAATGGAATTAGGGTGAGGTAAGCCGATTATCGCGGTATGTGAGAATTACGAGGGACATGCACGAGCGGGCCGTCAAGGCGCCATGTTTACAGTCGCCTGTTCGAGTATTTTAGTTGAGATCGGACTTCTAGCGTTGAATTTGCCACGGGCGAACGGGAAAATCGGTAATCTTTCTATAGTCTCATATTTTGAACGTATTCCGGGGTCCGATTGTTCAATTTCTCCTCGAAATATAGATAGAATGCCGTCATTGTAACGCGGCAGGGACAAGTGAACAGACTATTGATCGGAATATGCATGTGTCGATGGCGTATGACTTTAGGACAATTTCATGATGGTTTGTGTATGTTTTGACTTTCTAGCAACTCAATTTAAGCTCGTCGCTACTAACTGATACTGACGCCAGGTGTTCTCTTATATCAACCAAATGGCATGGAGTAGAGTGGATTAAGTGATATGAAAATATGAATGCTCTTGGTTGGATTAACTAAAGCTGAAAAGTGTAGATCCAAAAGTTTCCCGAACTTTTAACCGAGCATCTCAAACAGCTCAACTTATTTATCCGAATAATCTGTACCCGTTCCGAAAATGCTGTTGTGGTTAACTGCCTGACAAACGCGAAATTTGAAGAGTGTTTTACGGACTACGTACGTACGTGTGTGAAGTGAATACGTACGTGCGGTAGTCGCATCGTTTGCTACTGTTGTGATTTCGCACTCTTCGACATCTGCTATTATTTACTTTACCACTTTATGTTTGCTCTTGAATCCAGAGATGCTGCAGGTAGTTGTCAAATATTCAAAACTGATTCATTGCGACTAATTGTATCTTTGTCGATGAGCGGTAACCAAACAAAATTTTCGTTTGTTCATAGATAGTTTTCGTGTGTGATGAACTTATTTCCACAAGTACACGAAGCCGGCATCTAGATGACTTGTCAGTGTCCATAAAAAAAATTTGAAGTGAACTAAGCTCTTGAGTCTTGAGCATTTTTAGGTTGTGTTGATGAGTGACTGATTTGACTGATTGGAGAAACTATCGCCAATTGATCGGCATAGTACACCTGGGAACTACAGCATAGGGGGACGTACAGAGGTTTGTTTTGATTAAAAAGTCGGTAATTACCTTATCTTGCGGTCGGTAATGTATGCTCGCGGCAGGGCCTCTTCTGACGATCTCTGGCGGCGCTTGCGTCACGAATCTGAGAGAGATTACGCCACTGTGTGTGTATAATCTGTATATACACACCACCAATGCGGTCCTAGTAAGGGGTGGATCAGAATGGAATCGTAGCCGATTCGAAGTACAGCCCAATACCCACGCTCACATCGATTCTATTCACTGTTTGTCAATAATTGTAATAACGCTAATAACTTGGTAAATGAAATTTCAGTAATACTCGAATTATCAAAACCCCATTGTAGTGTTTTGAATGAGTGCTTGCAGTGCACATATAATTATATTGCACAAGTCCGGATGCACCATTCTTTCCAAGCTTTATGAAAGCTGTCAGTAAGAACGTCTTTTCCTGCAGAGCAAATTGAAAGTCCCTTGCTAATTCTATATTCGAAAATCATATTCGATTCGAGATGTTTGATTTGAATCGTGTAGTAAATGATTCGAATCGGCCAGTCCTCGCAGGATCGTCGTCGATAAGACTGAACTTTGAGAACAAAAATCCTGCCGGTCAACATGTGTAGTATTGAAGTAGAGGCAATATATATTTCCCTTTAAAATGTTCAAGCCCCCGGTTATGATGCAACTCATTTTGTGTGTCGCACGTTCGATATTCCAGGAGCTATTTCTCGACACTTCACATCAGTGAGCCTAATAAAATCTTGTCTAGCATAACTCAACTCTTCATGTGTTGTTATTCCACCAAATATCTTGACGTTACATCCATCGTAAATTCAAGTAACATGCTTGGACGCGAGCAGTATGTGTGTACTGTGTAGCTATCATATACCCAAACCCAACGTTGTGTTTTTCTCTAGCCCCTACAATTTTAGACCGAATTCATCTAAAATATGCTTCGCCGTGGTGGTATAAGGCTCGGTGCAAATATTTTTCATATTTCGAATGTTATAGAAATATAACTCGTTTTAAATGCCTATTGTCATTTGCGTCTAAGTGATCGAATTCGCTTTGCATATATAACCTTTAATGAAGGTAATAATTATGTGGTGGAATCGACTGTAATTTTAAATCGCAAACACTCATTAGGGATTGTGCTATCGCAACGCATCAATGCTATATTCCTTCGCCGTATACTCGAACAATGTTTAACCAATAGGCGGTGACGCAAACCCGGGGTCATGTACGTCCAGAAGGGCCAGAAGTCGACAGCTACTGCCTGCCGGTGCTTTGACTGTAGGTAAATTAAAGATCGTAAAAGCATTGCATGTAAGAAACTATTGGTTGATAGAATGATTGATGAACCGTTAATCTAGTTTCGATGTAGTCAGGTATCTCCCTTATAGGCCCGTATATTGTAATACAAGGCTATGTGTACAGTAGTATAACCAAACCACTAGTAAGTGACCACTGACCAGTGACCAGTGACCACGCCTTGTCTTACTACAGCCTACAGCGGAAGTGACTTTGGTAGTAAGTTGGCAGTTCGTGATTTAGCAAAAAAGCGTATCAGCCCGGCGTATAATGGTCTGGCCATAGAGGTGGAAGCACTATGAAAATCAAACAAACAAAACTAGTACAAATACGGATGGTTGGATATAAATAAGCAGACTTACGTGTTGAGGTGCATTTACGAAATCCAAAAGTCACGCCTTTGCGGTCGTTGATTTTATAACACCTTTTTGCTTTTCGGTAATGTGGTAATGTGGTGCGGGTAGCCCGAAAGGAAATCCGATAAGCTTTATTTAGTTCATGGGACAGCTAAACGTTTTCTTCTAATGGTCCCGGCTAGAAACCGCAATCCTCTGAAACCCGCAATAACGTGCGTTTTGAGATGGATTAGGGATAAAGTATAGCCTTCACTACAGTGTATTTAGGCTCCTAATTCTACGCATAGGCTTTAACCACCTGGTGAAGCGAATCTACGCTAATTTGGTACAGTGGCCATTATAAACAGCTACTCAAAAATTCATTGTTGATAGTTTAGTACCAAAAGCAGCGCCGTACTTTTCTACCCAATTTCTAGTAGCTAATTTCGACTTATCCTCAATTCCTCAAAATATATATTTATAGAAAGAAAGATCGGAAAATTATTCAATTAGGTAGTGTCGAGAAGTAGATTGATGAAAGTTGGTTAATATTCCATTCTTTTTATCAGATATAGTAAACGCTCATTTATAGCGAGCGTGCGTCAACCAAAATGGATTTTAGAACACGAGTCAGTTAGAACTCGGATCAAGCCCGGCTCATTGTGAACAAATTTTATCATGGGACCTTGCTTACTTACTATTGTCGTAGAGTCTATATTCACGGTGAGTTCGGAATAGGTATACCAAGAGGAGTATAGAAAACAAGCTGGCCAACAGCCAACATGTTACTTTGTGTGTGCTGCGCTTGATCTGTATCAGACGGCGTCAACAATCCTTTATCACTAGCTTGCATGTCGAAAGATACGATGATCGACGAGTGAATTAGGTGTCTTTACTAATTGAACCGTGACATCACGGTCAATTGATTACGTAATACTGAGTTTGTCTCGATTCACCTATAACGCCTAAAAGCGCAACTGGCTCAATTTGTTATTGTGATATGTTCACACAGAGGAGGTATTAAAAAATTGAAACTCCCGAACCGACTAACGAAATAAATACTCAAATAATATGATGTAACTGCTGCGCTCAACTATATCATCTTAACATAAACCAATGCATTCGATTGGTAAATGGATAAATTCATTATTAGGAACCGTCCCGCTAATGAGTTATATAGATAGTGTTCTCGAACGCGTGGCCCGCGGCGTAAGTGTTCAACACGGCGAGACAGTCCGCCTTAAGTTTCTTCCAAATGCTGACGTATACTTTTTGTTTCATCAAGTCTTGAACTTCAGTCCGTTCAGTTATTATTTTGCAATCCGCTGTTTCACTCGCATTATCTCCGCATTGACCGCACATAACGCAGATAGGAGGGCGATGTGTACCTTGTGTATACACAGCTTTCCGAATGTAAAGAAGTTGTTGAGC
Source organism: Botryllus schlosseri (assembly GCF_051294905.1). Classification (NCBI taxonomy): domain Eukaryota; kingdom Metazoa; phylum Chordata; class Ascidiacea; order Stolidobranchia; family Styelidae; genus Botryllus; species Botryllus schlosseri. The sequence continues at coordinate 33,807,828 of NC_137237.1, read as the reverse complement.
GCCAACCAATGTTTTGTTGTATAAACTGTCGCTCAGAGATTGCACATCTCTATCACTATGACGAAAAAAAATTTAATATCGGTAATGTTGATATTCATCTGTTCGAATATAATCATTCGACGGTAACTACAAGCTAGAACGCTTGGTAAATATATGATTGGGGCAATGAATTAATCAGATAGTATTTCAAATAGTATTTGATAGGAGATTATCGACAACAAAAAGTATACATTGCTCAGACTCTGTGATACCAAATCATGACTAGGACAGGCCGGTTTTAGAGATCTTGTCCGGATATAGAGTTGAATTACGAGCTTTGCCGATCCTTTTTCGGAATTTAATTTGATTTTTCAAGCGAGTTATGATCGACTTCAAGTCATTGTTGGGTAGTTTATGGAAGGAATTGATTAGTTGGATGATGTCGGAATCTGTAATCCTGGAAACGGTTTGAATTTCGCAATTCTGAATCCAATTCCGTCCCTGATATAGACCAGAGATGAGTGTATAGTTGAATTAGGGTTCGAAAACAACAAAACAAAAAACGGATCCGAAGATTTTTGGCCGGATTTTAGCGATTTTTGAATAAAACTCCATTCTTTACCGGATATGTATTTGGACATAATAATATACAGATTTCGATTTTGATTTGACTTTGGATTCGAATCAGAATCGGGAACTGGAAAGTTGAAATATTTTATTCACTCATCTTTGATAATGACCAATAGCGAAGTAATTTTGCAATACCGTTGAAAAGTGACTGATGCGCACGTTTGGAAATGACGCTTTTTTTAAATGTACGATTACTATTCTAGGTATGTATTTTCATCGTATCGTCGCACTGTGCATCGAGCTGTTTCTTCAGACGCTTTCGTGACACCTACGCCTACATTGCGGATTGCCACAATGCGAATCTAACCAAAGTTCCTCGCAAACCCTACAATGGTCCGGTAAGTGTCGGATGGTTCGCGAAAACCAATTGTGACTCTGACGCAAGACTGATTCAAACCGAATTTGAAGACTCTGACCCCAACTCCTTACTCCAGCACTTAAAAATATGCAACTGTATACTTATCAGATCACCAATGACGTGACACTGCGACTGCGTCACTTTGGCTTCTCGCGAGTTGCCAACGCGAATCAGCACTCGAATGATCAGTGACAATATGACTGGCGTTTATCGCGGCATGACCTTCGTGATGCCACCCTACCGCTCTGGCGTTGTTGCCAACTAGAGCAGACCTGGGCAAAGTGAGGCCCGCGGTCCAAATGCGGCCCGCGAAGCTATTCTGTGCGCCCGCGAAAGGTTGCTTGGAATTCAAAACATAAAACATGCTTTTTGATTGACTAAAACCATATAGGCTGTATCAAATGAACAGGAAATTCCTTTATTTGAAGCCTGTTCTTTGATATGCCACGATTGCGCTGCCTACGTACCTCGAATGCGTAATCCAGATTCAAAATAAGGGCAATGTGGCAAAGTTTGAGTAGCAATTAAAGTCACAAGAAATCACTCTTTCCATATAGTTTAGTTCAAACTTTTTTGTTGCCTTCATCATATTACCGTACGCATTATACGGTATGTGTTTCAAATTGTTACGTGATATGCTTCTAAATCCCTAATTCGTAAAACAAGTCAATCAGTGCTCTCTATTACTACATGACTCATGATAGCTATCACCCATAAAGAATGAACGGGCATGTCAAAAAAAGAAAGCCGAAAACTGAAATTCAAAGAATGTTCAGAGCACTAAATATTCGTATACAAGAGTCAGGGGTAAACCCGTCGTTTTAGTTTTTCCCAAGCATGTCGCAGAGATTAAAGATATAAATTAAAGTCGGTCTGATGACAACAACACGAAACACTCGGTCAAGGGAGGATGAATTGAAAAGAAAACGCAAGCTTCGCTCGACATCAAGGCTATTTAAGCTGCACTTGCACAGTGCACACGGCTCGGAGCGCAGCGACCAAGACCCTAAGCTTTGTACTATCGCATATGCATTTCAGTGCAGTGGTTCTCGAACTGGGGGGCGTAAAAGCAGTTGAAGGGGAGCGCGAAGCCGAAGGTTATTGAATGTTGTCTCGCGCTTTGCGCGATTTACCTCCAGCTTAAAGTTGTCGCTCTGTGTATTGTCCGTCTTTCATATTTCAGAATTCTCTCATCAACATTCATAACCTCCCATGCCATCCAACTATCCGTTGGGATCGCTAGCATTCTGGTTGTGCTTTTTCATATTTTGTGATATAAATAGCTGGTTCGTGGTACAGAACTTGAATATAGCTTTCAATACAATATCCATTGTATAATAATATTTATTAACTCGAAGACTTTTCGGGTGCCTCTTTTCAAGAGTTAACGGCACACTAAAGGGATTTAAACAGATTTAAAAGCAAAACCAAAAAGGCAAAGTATGACGCAACAATCAAAATCACAAACCATGAAATTCGCATTGTATCAATGGCAACAATAACAAACTATGAAGTATACGGACATACGGTACTATAGTAGCAACGCAATTCGTAAATAAACAGTTACACACACGAAACACATGAACTAATGGGAAATTTGTAGGTTATAGAGAAAATTACCGTATGTCCGTATACTTCATAGTTTGTTATTGTTGCCATTGGTACAATGCGAATTTCATGGTTTGTGATTTTGATTGTTGCGTCATACTTTGCCTTTTTCGTTTTGCTTTTAAATCTGTTTAAATCCCTTTAGTGTGCCGTTAACTCTTGAAAAGAGGCACCCGAAAAGTCTTCGAGTTAATAAATATTATTATACAATGGATATTGTATTGAAAGCTATTTTGTGATATCATGATAAGGGGCGCGCGAAAGTTCTCACTATCGTAAAAGTGGCCGTGCTTAAAAAATTTGAGAACCACTGTTTTAGAGTCTTAATAGAAGAACGTTGATGGGGGTTTAAAGAGATTTAAAACTGTATCACGTTTAATATTGTTTCGAATCATGACGGCAAATAATATATTTTTCAATTATTCGTCCCTTTCTCATCACCTAACATCATCACGTTCACTGGGCAGCATTTATAAACAATGTAATTTGGAAATAAAATTGAAATACACTCGGGAATATATAGCTAGAATATTTCACTCGGCCCGCAAATGTATTTTCTACTTCTCATTTGGCGCGCGGAGGAAAATAACCCCCCTCCCCCCATTAACTAGAGACTGGGATCTTTGGAGAAAGCCTGTGGAAATCGAACCCGAGACCTCTGACTTACGGTACCTGATATGTAGTCACTGAGGCACGAGAAGTACGATGGCTGTCGACCTACGGCGTGTAGTAATAATTCATAAAGCAGCTGACAGATATTTTAGAGCGAATGCCCAGATTACTACATCATAATTGGCGTATGGTACAAGGGGAGGGTCAGTCGCCTCTGCTCTTCAATATATGTTTCAAGGAATTGTGACTTTATATGGCATCGTTACGATGTATATATTGTATATGCGGACTTATTTTGCCTAGCATCCAAATGTTCTCCCAGGATCAGTATTTTAATATTCACCAAGTCTAAGGTCGTTTGCGTAACCAATGACCCATTTACACAGTATACAAAGCTACCGAGACAGTGTATGCTGATTGACAGTAGCCGGTCTCTCTATCAGCCGTTGATACTGTTTAAAAATGACGAGTCTCCCGTTCGACTCGCGCAAGCGATACCGGTGTTCCCGATACCCAGTGCCATTATTAAGATAATGAGTAGCGAGTAACCGCATAATTAGTTATGAGGACTTAATTATGTAACCCGATATTGGTGCTGAGGGATTGGCTCATTGCCAGGGTATGGTATGTGGGTATACTCCGTGGTTTTGAGTACAAAATAATCACTGCGGTTGAAACTATATACTTAAGAGACTTATTATTTTCGTACTCGACGAAAGCTACAAATCCGTCCATTCTCAAGTCCCAGTCCAAATATATGCATGTGTCGATACCGTTACAGAATGGGACACTGTAAAATCATGATGATAGATGATTCAAATAAAGTAGCAGTACCTTGCTACCCAACTTTTAAACCCACTGGCATATCCTAATGAGACGACAGGCTCCTTTTCACCGGCCCAATTCCCGACGCTTTCATTGTTGCGTCATCTGCACTATTTACATCACACATTGGATATTTGAATTCCCTTCATTGTTTCCCCTCGATGATTTTCTACCGCATTTCACAAATCCAACGCCTAACTACACGTCTCTCCATGTTCAGATCCGTGTCCTACACTTGCAATACAACAAAATCGCCACAATACGCTCACGTGACTTTATCGATTACCACGAACTGGAGAGAGTGAGTTTACGTGCGAATCTAATCCGAAGCATCCAAGATGGAGCGTTCAAGGACCTAAGCAGGTAAGGGTGCTCCGTGCTACAGCCTGCTTCAAACTCATGGGTGTTGGAGCAATGCATCGCATCCATAGCTATAGAGTTTAAATATATATTCAAGTCTATGATTGGTTATCAAGAGATGGTCAGTGTTTTTAGTAAAGTAGAAGTATAAGTAACACCGTAAATTCCTACTAAATCACAAACCTAAATAGCGATTTCCTAGATAGGGCGATTGAACCCACAGTTTATTGCGGTGACAATTCGCGATGCTTATAGTAGCCTAATTACGATATACAGAAACGATACCGGAGTTCGATAACTACATTGTGAAGGTGTCATTGCAATGAGCCTGATTGCATGTAGCGTATCGCCTTATACTACATGTTTTGAATGGTATGGTATACATGTAATCTAGATTTCGAGGTTACCTCGATGAGGAAACATATTAAAACGATAATTCTCGTTTAGAAAATAACTGAGTGGCATGGATGTAAGAATTCCGGTAGTCCAAAGCACATATTCTCACGACACTGGTCGAATTGTGAAAATTTACACTCTATATTGGGATTCGAGGCATCGAATCGTTGTGCTTAACCCTACATATAAGACAACAGTAATGACTAACGATCGCGGTAGATCAAATTATGACACGATATCAGCAGACAGGACGGCAAAAGGCAGTAGTGGACCAACACTGATATGCAGGCCGTGTTATTTTCGGCATTTCAGGAGCCAGATGCCAACACTGCCAAAAATAAAAATTTGAAAATGCCAAAAATAAGCAATTTTTGGCATATGCCAAAAATAACACGGCCTGCCAAATAGTGTATTTCGTTCATGGTGTTGTGTTAACAGGACTGCGTTACAAGCGAGAAGAGCGTTTGTTAAAGGCAGGTTTCTTAATCTGGGTCCAGCCCACCCATTAGGGGTGAAAGCATGGTGTCCTAAATGGTGTGGGCACAGCGAGATTGAACGGCTGACTGCATTTGGTTTACGTCATACTTTCCATTTGTCCAAAGGCAATTTTACGACCATTTTTGACCGGCTTGTCAAGCGCTAAATTTGATAAAACGGGTATCAATGAGAATCTGCCGCAGTACTGATTATTAAAATATAAATTATATTCTGCTCATGGAACTGGAACCCCCAAAATCAGCCACGATTTTTGCATTGTGATCGAGTTTAACATTGTGACGCAACAAACTGTCTGGCTATTTCTGAGCTGCATAGTCTCGTTTTGCCAGACAGGACTTCAGGACTCTTCCATGCGAGTTGGTAATATTAAAGCCCCCTGAAGTGACAAAAGTCCTCCGAAAATATATCGATAGACTGAAGGAGAAATGATAGTCTGGCTACTAAATAGAATGTGTTGAGAGGCAACACAGGAAACTCCTGGAAAAGGATCGGGAAGAAAATTTCTTCCGCGATGAGATCGATGGCACTGGCGAAGTGATCTCTTTTCATGATGCATGGAAGCCGGTTCGGCCCTCCAAAGATTTTGAAGCTCTGAAAACTTTTTGTGGATGACTGGCAACATTCTTTCCCTCAACGGTTACTGTTGAAGCCGATATTTCCCAGATTTGCTGGGCGAGAAATGAATTTAGGAGAAACTGGGCTGACCTGATTTTGTAAGCACTGTTACAGTGCAAACGATTCAAGTCTATTCAACAGCTGTAACAATCAGCTGTTGAGCGTGTTTGTTAGGCTTTTTTTTGCGTATTGGCACCGATTCCGATGGATACTGCACATTTTGTGGTTTCGTTTGATATTATTAACCTATGAAATCGTTAGGTTTTTTCTTCTTATTGTTTGTTGGCACTGATTATACGTGGATGCTGCACATTTTGTGGTGTCTTTTGACAAACTAGCCCAAATAAAGCGTTTTTGTGACTAATTCGAGGCTGAAACTATCTATTTAGAGGATGATGCCAAAACTGCAAAAAATAAAAATCGAAAAATGCCAAAAATAAGTTATTTTTGGCAGTTTTGGCATTTGCCCAAAATAACACGGCCTTCTGATATGTCAACGGAGACGTATCTCGGTCGCGCTCCACTGCTGACATGTCCATGTATAGAGTGTAGAAATCTGCACTTGGAGAAAATGCTGAATGACATTCAATTTGTGGACTAATATTAGTCCAAGTTTCTTTGGGATTATGAAGGCTTCTTTGCGGCATAATTTGATGTCGCAAGCATGCGGCATAATTTGATGTCGCAAGCATTCATATTTCCTCACAATGGAACCCGGCCGCAAGTTTGAATCTCAATTCCTATACTCCAGCAACCTATCCTAATATTTGAAAGCGCGGCTCGCGCTCCGCTCTGGAACTTATAGGGTCAGTTCATCGCCGACTTGAATGACCCCGAGTAGTTAACACTTTTCTAGTCTGTAGCATACGCTTCCTCTGCTCACTACCTAAGTTATTTCGTTTACAGACCAGTTCCTCTGACGTTACAACACTTACGTCGCTCTTATTACTTTTACTTACTTAGGAAAACAATAAAGCAGTGGTTCTCAACCTTTTTGTCTTCGCGGACCCCTTTGGACCGTCGCAGAACCCCTCAGACTCCCCAAGTTTTAGTTCAAATTTACCTCCATTATCGTACATCTGTCCTTTGCAAATATCAACTGTAGGCGAGTAATAAAAGCAACAAAATGACCAGTCTTGAAAATAACACTATTTATGTCGAAATTGGGAAGGATTTTATTATTTCAATACGAATTTCGTAGCTAAATTTCTTCAAATCCGTGGTCGTGTCTTGAAAATCCGCGCCGTCCATTTGATGTGAACGAATGTCGAATATCTATTTCTATAAAATAGGTGTGGCGAATGTACCCGCAACGATTCCGACGACACCTTTGGGTATGATCGCAACATATGTGGCACCCAAATTAAGAAAAAGATCTATAGTGAACATATAACGTCCAGCATAGTTATTTCTATCAAGCATCTTAACTTGAGGTTATTCTGGAATAGCGGCTGCGTATATTCTCCGAGAATATGGATTTTTGCGAACACATTTTTTTCCAAAACCCTAACTGAACATATCTAAACAGCAATATGTTTATATCAGTAGGCTATTGGCAATTAGGCAATTAAAATCAGTTTGAATATTACAATAATTCATCTCCGACGATGTTTTTGCGAGTTATGAAGATTTAGAAGTTATGAAGCGAAACTGCCTCGTGATTTCTCTAATTTGAAAAAAATTCAAATTATGTTGTCAACCATTTTGCAAATTTGGAGGTTCGCGCCCCCCTGAAAATGCTTCGTGGACACCTAGGAGTTCACGTACCCCCGGTTTAGGACCTCTGCACTAAAGCATGTACCTTTATTGTCTGCTTCAAGTAGATTCCGTATGTCATAAAACTGGCTAGCCATACTTCTACTCCAATATCGTTAAAATACGTCGACCATCCTATCTGAGATGAGCCGATTTAAAAATATGAATGCGAAAGTCCTGTATCCGATGTCTGATTTAGATCCAAATCCATAAGGTATAGCATACGGTAATACCTTAAATTTGTTCAACATCACATGGAAATTGGAACTGACTAGCAATACTACGCCCCAGTCCTAGCAGAAACTTTTCCGGTGTTTTTCTTTTCTAATGCAAATCCAAATCTATGTCCATTGATCATATCTGCAGATCTTTGGAATTGAGATATGAATCGGGAACAAATTGCACATTTTAAAATGCCACACTCTGTGGCCGAAGAGGACGAGTGAGCATGATTTTATAAAAATGAAGGTGTTTTCAGTCTCGGATTGATCTAATTTAGCCTACCCGTCACTTCGATCCCAAATGATTGAAGTCCGACCTTCGCATATTGATGTGAATGAAGGCCTACCTTTTAGAATATTCTCTACGGCCTGCCGCGTTGAAACGCGGAGGATTATATATAAGCCGCCGCGAAATTATAAAGGATTAGTTACAAGTTTTCAGTCAACAGTTCGCCATCGAAGGCCGAAGCCTGCGTGGTGTCCAATTTCAGAGGTTGGCTGTTATGTTAATTGCAGTCATGATCACGAAACCTTTTAGTGTAACGACCCATGTGTATATGTTTTTCATCCCTTTCCCCCTATGTGCTGGAATGATTCCAATATGCACCGCTAGACGCGTGAAACCATATCATTCACTTGCCTCATTAGTATAGTACGACAAAAAATATTTCGAGATTTGAGTCCCCTGTGTATTTTACATGCTTTTTCATTGTATTGTGGTCGGCTATTTTAGTGTGGAAAGTATTTTAATTGCGATGTATAACAGCATCGTTTTAAATGCAATTTACTACCGTATTTTCTAGCTAGTCTGCGCCATAACTTTGTTTCATTAATCAGCGATGACTTTATGAAAACTCTATCACAGCCCCCACTCAAGGTAGAACGTGGGAAAAATCTCCATTCAGACATGCCTGAACACAATGTATCAGGGGTTTCAAACATACGGCCCGCGAAGCAATTTTGAGGAAATGTAAAGAACAGTCGTAATTATTCAGCACATATCTAACAAATGCTTATATTTTTAGGAAGAAATACTTCCATCAATTATTCCAACAGCAAATGTCGAGTATGTTCATAGGCGACATTATAACCACCCGACAGCGGTGTTATGGTTTCACTCTAATCACGATTAGGAACCAAGTACCTGGCATTGACATCCAATTCCACAATGGGAAAATGTGGTCACTGAGGTCAGAGATTTGGGAAAAAATGCACCAAAAATTAATTCTTCACACAAGTGGAAACATCAACACGAAACCGTTATGCGCAGGTTACATGGAGAATATAATAGTCATAAAATGTCATTTAAATACTTGATGTCACACTGCTGCAACCGTTTTGGCTCAAAGGGTCCCTGGCCTCCATAGAAACCTGAATCGCGATTTAATCCTAGTGAACAAAATTCCAACGTCAGCGCAGGGTTGTAACCAAGTCACAAGGCTCCGAGTCACAAGTCAATCTCACTTTTATAGTTTTGACTCCAGTCAAGTAGAGTCATTTTCAATTCACCATCGAGTCAAGTCCGAGTCCAAGTCATCGAGCATGGTAATATGACTCGAGTCCGAGTCCAAGTGATTGTGTTGACTTCTCAGTTCCCAGTTATAAAGCCTTGTTAACTCGACTTTTATAACTCTGTTTGGTGATATCGAATGGTTCGCGTTTATAATCTACTAATTTTCCTCACTTTTAACATTTTCTGGTCGCGTTTTCAAGTACCAGTATCGATAGATGAAATCCCAATAGGGTGGCTAGTTTGCTATTCTTCGAAATCAAAATGAATTGTCGGTCTTGGTCGTCTGAGTCTCGAGTCATATGACTCGAGTCGAGTCATTTTCGTATTTTGAGAATATGACTCGAGTCAAGTCGAGTCATCAGAAAATTGTGACTCGATTCTGACTCGAGTCGAGTCATTACAACCCTGCGTCAGCGTATACGGACGAATCTCTTGTATTCCTCACAACGCATACCAATGGCTAATGATGGATTTCGACTATAGCAAAGGAAGCATAGAAATATGCAAATTTATATAGTCGCTAGAGCCACTATTTCAGGGGTGTATAACTATATTCAACCGGCTAACCATGCTAGTTTTGTCAATCCCATTGTCTGCGAATAAAGGTGTTGCGAGAAGGGAGCCTCTTGCTAGTAATATAATATAATATCACGTGTATAGGCTTGGTAATAAGGTGTTCAAGTAAAAAACACGGGCATGGATTTTGAGGTGACATTTTAGAATCTTTTGAGTAATCCGGCCCGCGAGCGATCTAAAGGATTTTGTGTGCAGTCTTTTTCCGACTGGTTATACGCGCCTGCTACTACACATAGAGCTTCCATTTTCAAATGTTGATGGACATCACCGGGATATATTTAAATTCAGGTTACGAAAATTGGACCTCTCGAAAAATTATCTTCGCGTGATCGAACCGAATTCGTGGGTGCGAATGTCGACCAGTTTGTCGCGGCTATCTCTGAATTCGAATTTGCTGGCCCATTTTCCGAACGTGTCTGCTATGTCGAAACTCAAGCATTTGAACTTGTCTTACAACGACCAAATAAGGGAAATCGACTCAAGTGAGAGATACTGCATTATATATATGTAGCTTGTGAGTGTGGCACATCGATTCGACAAAGATAGTTCGAAACCGAGTCGAATATTGATTGGAATGGTTCGAATCGAGAAGCTTAGTCAACGAATTCAATTATTTCGCGTGGTTGGATTCCACCCCATAACATTATTTCCGGAGCTACAATCTGTGTAATATATCTTTCTTATACGCTCCTACCGCCGTATATAAAGGACTTGCGATGTAGTATATACAAGACGTAGCCGAATTTGGGAAATGGATATCGTAACGTCGTCTGTTTTCACAGCGTCAGGTCATTGTTTAAAAGAATTCGCTCCCCGTAAAATATTCGAATGCACCTCCCAATTTTTCAGTATACATATGACTGTGAGTAGGGTTGAATTTATAACAAAAATCAATTTAAAACAAACATGTTTAAAACAAGGCCCTAATTTCAAACATGTTTTTTTTAAAGCCATGAAGTAACGGATATTCAATTGTGACGTCATAGTGGGTTGGCATTGACAATTAAAAATATAAGATATACATCGGCTATAACGGGTGGTAATTGTCCGCAGGCTCATAAAGAAATGTTTTTATAAAGTGTTCACACAATTATGGCTTAATTTTACAACTTAAAAAACACATCTTTTTAAAGGTCTTTATTTAAAACACTGTTTCAAACTTGTTTTAAACAAAATCTTTTAAAATACCGTTTATTTTAAATGCAAAGTGTAAGTATATAAGCCGCGGAAATGAAAATGTCTTAGAATGATGCCAACTTCGGTTCATTATATCGAATTTGCCGCAGGTATCGGTTCAGTATGAATAAACCGATTCTTATCACCTATTGATCTGTTGCACGGCGGTTAAAGAGAATATACAAAGAACTAACACATAGCGAGAAATCCCATATAGCAAGAAGGAATGCTGTGAGAAATGCTATGAGAAATAACATCGAAGTTGAAAATCAATATATTTATTAGAATTAGAGGTGGTATTTGTATTTTGTATTTGTGTTCTCGGTCAATTGAAAGCTATCCAGCCAAATTGCTGTCCGAGCAGTAAGACGTATCTGATCCAATTTCGTATTCCCAGAACATTTTCTAGGCGATAATGTAGTGAACACGAGTCCTACGGTGCGGCATGTCGTTGTGGAGAACGTGAGAATTCCTCCGCGATGTCTACATTCAAATACTTAATGTCCAATATGTCATTATGTCATGTACGACGTTGTCGCACAATATTGATCGGCCCCTCAGCCCCGTATGTAAAATAAGTTCATGTAAATATTATTGTAAATCAAATCATAGCGCACAGGCCAGTGATTTCCAGTCCGTAGTCGCACCCCCCGGGGTCGGGGCTACCTACTGGGGTCTGAATAGCATATGCGTGACAAAAAAAGGTGTATAAGTCGATAGTCATGCCATCAGCAAACTGCTGCCCAATTACATATAGAAGAAGCAGTTCCAAAGAAATGTCAAACCTGAGTCAAGTAGATATGAAAAATAATAACTGAAAAGCACTGAAATATGTCGTTTCATACGTAAATTTGGTAGATGGGTCGCATACCTTCAGCAATCAACCGGGTGGCCAGTTTCGAAAATGCAGGGACCAACACAAAATCACCAATAACCAAGGTTACCATATTTTCGGATACGGGAAGCAGGACACTTTTTACAAATCACAAGTTAGATTGCAGGGATAAAAGACTCATAAAACTGCTGATTCCAAAATTTTTACTAAAAAAATGTCATTTTTCCAGTCCTACCCCCGAAAGACCCGCTCGATCATCCATATTACAGATGTCGTGTTATTTATGACGCGTTTAGTTTTACCTGACGAAAGGCCTTGATGTCAAAACTATGAAGGAGAACGAATTCCCCAAAAAGAGGACATTTGGGTGTCCTCGAAGGACATTTTAGATAACCTGAAAAAGGAGGACAAATCCTTCTAAAAGAGACATATGGTAACCCTTGCAATAACGTAACAAACAAGGTGTAGCGTTAGGAAATATATTCAGTTACCGTGATACAGGTGCTCGTTGGTTTAGTTGTCATGACAAGGTCACTCGTAGAAGTCAGACAGACATGTCTCCAAACTTGATATTACTTTACAAAAGTGGAGAAGGAAGTATAGTCAAAGATCATAACGACTTAAAGGGGCACTGCACTCTAGAAATGATGTTGTATCAAATTGAAGCACAGATCAAAAATATAATTTTGGCCGCCGCCATTTTCTTCAGGAAGCCGCCGTGATGGAGCGGTAATTGAATGAATTTTGCATAAGATTCGTTACGCTGCAGCTACCGCGTTTCTTAACCAGTTTCGAAATTTCTGGCGCGATATCTTCACCGTCGCACATGCCCGACGCGACCTCCATATTGTAGACCAATTTCTTTATGTAGTATGTGGTAAACTAGGATTACCATGCGTTCTCCTTTAAGAGGATTTGTCCTCTTTTTTACTTTCTTGAAATTGTCCTCGGAGGACGCCCAAATGTCCCCTTGTTTGACAATTTGACCTCTTTTTTTGTAAATGTCGGGTAAATGTACGTGAGAATTGGACTGTGATATAGGAAATCAGCACTCAAGTCACGGTCTGGCGGGTCAATAGAGAGTTGAGCCAGAAAGTCGACCTTTTTTCGGAGTAGATTTCCCAATTTCGAAAATGTGTTCCCTTTTCAGATTTCACAAATTTGGTAACTCTATGGTAAACACAGTTTGCTTCCAAATGATACAACAGCACGGACTCTCAATGCCACTTGCAACATATGCCGTTCGATTGAATGGGGAGTTAATATAGATGTATAATCAAGACCGTGATAACACTTCATCATCCCCCCCCCCCCTAACGTTGGTCTTGAGCCCCCCGTACGGACCACCGTAGGGACCCAGCTGTTGCATAAATTGAAAAGAAATCACGAAATAATTTGGGCCCCCTTCGAGCTCGGGAGGGGGGCAGTTACCGTCATGTGGATATTTAGTATATTAACTAATGCAAAATTAACAAAAATGATAAAACGAAGGTGGTGCCGAATATGCCTCATTATTATGGATCTGAGCTACTAACATTTTTGTAGTGCATGCAGTAAGGTACTGTGACAATATCCGTTGGCCAAGAACGTATTCGGCGACTGTGACTTCATTCGGATGATTCCCTGCAGGGGCCAGCTGTTTCTAATATTTATAGTGAATTTGAATGTGTCCTCGAGAATGTTCATTGTTCAATCTTGGCTAGTGTCAGATCATAGGACACTAGCATAGTACAGCACAGTACCTGTACAACCACAACCGAGCCTTGACCAGTATGGTGATTATGCAAATACATACATATGTTGCAAGTAGCATTGAGAGTCCGTGCCGTTGTATCATATGCATTGTGGAAGCAGAGTGAGTGACACATCATGTTTTCCACGTACTGCACAAAGAAATGAAGCTACAATATGGCGGTCGCGTCGAGCAAGTGCGACGGTTAAGATATGCCGCCACAAATTTCGCATCGGGTAAAGAAACCCGGTGGCTGGAGCGTAACGAATCTTATGCAAAAATTTATTTAATTGCAGCTCCATTCAGGGTTGTAATGAATCGAGTCGTGATTTATTGGTGACTCGACTTGACTCGAGTCATTTCTTTAAATGCGTAAAATGACTCGACTCGAGCCAATATTTGTATTTACTCGACTTGTACTCGAGTCATTGTATATGACTCGAACCAAGTCATTGACTCGAGACTAGGACGGCCAATACAGACATTTCAGTGTATCTTCGAAGAATAGTAAAGTTACCACATTATTGGTATTTCGTCTATCAGTCCTGATACTTGGGAAATAGGGACAGAAACTGTTAAGACTAAGGAAAACTACTATATTACCAATTTGACCCATTCTATATCACTCAAGCAGAATTGAAAATAGTGGATTAAACCGGATTAAACTGAAAACTGAACAGTGAACAGTGAACATATGACTTGGACTCGGACACGAGTCAAAACACTGCTAACTCGGACTCGACCCTCTACTAGCTGACTTGGACTCGGACTTGACTCGGTGGTGAATTGCAAATGACTCGACTTGACTCGGGTCAAAACTATAAAAGTGAGATTGACTTGTGACTGGGCACCTTGTGACTTGGTTACAACCCTGGCTCCATTGCGGTGGCTTTCCGACGAAAATGGTTGCGTCCAATTTTTTTTTTCGATCTGTGCTTCAATTTGACACCACTTCATTTTTAGACCACAGCTCCCCTTTTAATATGTATTATAAGTGACTACTTTGGTAGGCAAGTACGAACTGAACGCACATACCCGTCGATGTTCATATCCGGTCTGTGATACGATATTGTGCAGTACACACTCGGGTATAGTCCGACCCTTAATTTATATGCATGCTAAAATGCGCGAGTTCTGTGTATTGATGATCCGTCCTAATTGTTTCCAGGGCTACTTCCTAGAAGTTTATTAGAGCTGGACTTGCGCTTCACTGGAATTACTCACTTCACACAATCTTCTTTCAAAAATCTTCATAGTGAGTATGTTTCATTTGGTGGACGTGGATTGGCTTAGGCTACTGCTAAAGTTTTCGTGTGGAATGCTAATGCAGATGTCCCAAATGGTTTCCCGACATTTGAGCATGCAAAACGGTGAAAATCGACATTTCAGCATGTAATACATGCGACACCTGTTCGTGCGAATTTATTAACGCCACAGCCCACAATCGACTCTATCGTACAAACTTGACAGACTCTCATCCCATCGTTAACCCAGAGGAGGCAAGACTTGTTTTCACGTTCGATCCGCATATCACAAAAGTTGGTTTCCAAATAGCCGGAACATAAAGAATCACAAACCCGAATTTGTACAGTGTACACCCGGCACTCGCGGCTCGTGACAATATCTGTTGGTCGGGCAGGGGCTGCGAGCGACTTTTATCGACATGATGTCACAATGGCGTTTTCCAACGTAAAAAAAGTAACGTTCTGATGGTCACATGAATTTCCCGACAACAGTGATTTCAACGTAGTTGCCGCGAGAGGTTAGCCGGTGAGCCGTGACTTGAAGTGTGGTAACAAATGTTTTAATAATTTTTTTTACAAAATGTACGTGAACTAAGAATCGTCTCTATGCCACGAATCAATCACCAGGCCATCCTCAGTAGATAGGCCCTAGTTTTGCTAAGCCAGTCCGAAAGTGCTTCGTACACGACCCTGGTGTGTTACGACCAGGTGATAGGCATCAATGGATCAATGGACAATTTCTAGGCCTCTAATTTTCGCTCTAAATCAGGGGCGGGCAACTTCTCCAGTCGGCGGTCGTGATATAGGAAAATTAAGAACTTCGCGGGCCGGATTGCTGATTCAATACATTATGCACCCATTTATTCACATATACAAGGAATAAATCGTATTTAATGAATGTATTTTAACGACAGCAATGTAATTTCAAAGCCATTTCCCGCCAATAATGATGAAGACAATGTGGATTTGAGAACAGCATTGTCATACAGGCACCACCATGTCTGCTCCTCTCTGATCAATCAATACGCGGTGCAATTCTTAATTGAGATTTCAAAGCGTTCGATAAGCCCGGTACCCCAAATTTACCAAGATATCAATTAATTAGGGTTTAGTAGGTGGCGGGATAGCGTGGTTGTTCAACTATGTGGAATATTTTATTTCGATATTGAATTCATTCGGCCCGCGGCCTCTACGAAATTTGAAAGTGGCCCCTCACTGCGCAGACCCTTGGAAAATAGTGCGTAACGACTAAGAAAAAGGTTATCAATTAGGATTTTTTTGCGCAAGCTAGATTTTCTGTGCGCAGAGACCATGTCAGCACTGCGCAAGTGCGCAGCTTAGAGGGAACATTACCCCCGACCCGTTTTGAGTTGGCGACCCCTGGCATAAGCGGTGTCTTACAGAAGCCTAGAAGTGTGCCGTACTACAAGTCGACGGTTACGGAATCAAAAATAAGAAATATCGGCCTGATGTAAATGACCATTGCAGTCGACAAACACCATGATTACAACAAATGGAATTAGGGTTGAGTACACCGTAAATGCCGATAATGCAATAAGTCTTGTCGCTTCGACGAACTTACGGGTAAGCTCCACCCCCACTCCCTGCGCATACATGTGTATAATGGCATACTGTCACTAAAATTTGACGTATGCGAGCAAGCAGTGGGGAATCTCGGAAGACTTGGGCCGCGGGCCACACTATCATGTAATACGGAAAACTGTCCGCGGGCCGGACAAAATCCCTTCGCGGTCCGGATCCGGCCCGCGGGCCGTATGTTGCCCGCCCCTGCTCTAAAGGCAACTGCGTAACTACGTACTGATCAATGATTCAACACGATTCATGTTCGCACTTGACCTTACTAATTCTAATGACTAGAACTCGAGAGATTGCGTAAGCCGAACTGGATAGGTCAACTAGTTCGGACCACTGACACGTATGCAATTGTTATCTCATAGATTGGGCCTGTCATATTGAATCCAAAACATCATTTTTAATGGTCTTTCAAGGACTAAGGATAGCAGCCCCGGAACGTCGGTCTTGGAACAACATAGGATATTTTGGCCTTGAAACTGGAGACTGTGACACAACACATACGGCTTACTGTCTGTAAATTTGCTGTGAAATCGCCGTTGGAAAATCTAGTAATCAATAAATACATGACTGAAAGCCGTAAACTTGGTACACTGTTACATGACATCATCGAGAAGTAGCATACGCAATCTCATGACCCATTCCGGCATGGTACACTGTCAAAATCAATACAGACAGACGAACACCGAAATTTGAGTAAATAGATCGAGGAATAGGGTGATCGAGTGATCAGCTTTTGGCCGACATCGAAAATGAAATAGCTATCGCATTTGACAGGGGATTGTAAGCAAATGGTTGAAGGCCACAATTTCACAGTGAAATGAACATTGGGGAACATAAAAGTATGTGGATATTTGACTGCAACCGAGAATCTTAGTTAGCTGTTTCATGCGATCATCGAGATATACCATCGATCTCGCTATCGAACGCAGAATAAATTAGCACAGACCGACACCGGCTTTTGCGTGAGATCCGCAATGATGAAGGTAAATAGCCTATCAGATCAGCGCGCATCTCTACCACACTCGACCTTGAAGACGAACTAACTGCCTCAATCATTGAGTGTCAACGTTGAGACTTGGCACCGCGCTCGATACTAAAATCAAGACATACTGTGCAAAAGCTCATGACAGATCTAGGTATGAAGCATCGTTAAAATCAATAGAGACCAATTGCGGCTTTTGCGTTAATCTTTTAGCGATGAATAAAGAGTCAGCTCTCACTCGACTTGGGAAACGAAATTACCACTCACATAGTTCAGCGACAAACTTCAAACTTGTTACTAACATTAAGACTTACCGTGCCAAATGTCATGACCGATCTCGGTATGGAACATCGTGAAAATCAATGGAGACCAATAACGGCTTTTGAGTAAATTCTGTTTACTGTATATGATGTATCAGCACACACTGAACTTCGGAAACGAAATTACAACCTAATCTTTTAGTAGCAAGCCTGAAACTTGGAGCAGTGTTAAATACTACCTCCGCGACATAACATACCAAGTTTCAAGAATTATCATGGTGCGAAACACCGTCAAAATCGACCTATACCAGCAAAGGTCGACTCAGTGCATATTATGGTAATCGAGTTCAGATATAGATACGATTGTTACATCACATCTCGCCCCACTTGCTCGGTAATTTTGTGAATGGGAGAGACCAGATCACCGTTTCTTTGTTATGCGCGGCTTTGAGGGAATAGATAGGGAAAGCGTGTTATGAGCGCTATACAGGGGCAGGCCCCGGCTAGGCATTCACAAAGCGAAAACACAGAAGAAGATTCGATTTTCGCTGAGACTTCGCTATGTATGGGCATTGGGCATTTACAAGCGAAAGCAAAAGAAGAATGCGGGTTTCGCTGTGATCTCGGTATATATTGATTGCTGAGCGTCTATAAATGGTAAATAATTCTTATTGAATAGAATTTTAGGTGGGGAAATGCCCCAGTTGTCCTATAGGACGAGCCGCCACTGACACTCAGAATGACGATTAGACAATTAAATAAAATGATTATTATTATTGTTGTGTGGTGACTGGTGATACTGTCGTTCTTAATCTGATATCGAGGTCTTTGGAAAGGAATTAGGCTTATATGACGCCAAAGTAGTCCCGTTTGCTCAAATGTCGCTCACTAGTTACTATTTTATGTGGCAGTTGCCCACGCGCATCGCGTATATATGCCGCGGACCATTCACAAATGAAATTCTGTAATAATGTGCATGTTTGTTGTGTAGTCAATTACCCATTGCATTTCAGAAATGAAGGCTCTCTATCTCAGCGACAACCTCGCATCGTCGTTTGTCACCTTCGAACCCGCCGTGTTTGACGATTTCACCTCGCTGCGTCATCTTGACTTATCTCGGACGTTTTGCAAGACCTTACCCGTGGACAGTTTCCGACACATGAAAAATCTGCGCACACTAAGCATGAGAAATTGCTGGCTGAACGCAACTCCCCTGTTCGTCCCTGTTGGAGCGAACGGATCGCGGCCGAAGTTCTACACACCCAGGTTGACGGAAGTCGACCTTTCGTATAATAGGCGGATGGTGATCCACGAAAATCTTAGCGCCTTCCCCGCGTCTTTGGTATTTCTGTCGTTGGCGAAAACCAGGCTGTCGACGCTTAGTTCAGACTTGTTCCGCAACCTGACTAAGGTAAGCAGACAATTAGTTAGGAACAGAGGAGGTGGTGAAAGCAGTCGTTGTTGGTACCAAAGTACGGGGAGAAGTATTGCCGTACGTTTTTACAAAATTACAAGCAGAAGTAACGGTTTCGAAGACATTTCAAAACTACTGCTAATGGAAGTACAAAATGAATATCTGAATGCAGTCGAATTTGTAGTTTCAAAAGGCTGATGTGGTTGAGCCGTCACATAGTTTAGTTGATATAAGGCAGCGGTGGGCAACATGTGGGCCGGATCCGGCCCGCAAACGGATTTTGAGCGGCCCGCAGAGAGTTTCAGGTCTCGCATGATAATGTGTCCCGAGGTTGGAGAAAAGTGGACATGAAACTACTTGTTCTGTTCGGGTCTACATACATTTTCCAGCAAACCATTTTCGACCACGGAATTGCACAGACAAAGCTCCGTTCTAATCTAACTGATGATCACGTGCAGTCGTTACCAAGGGTTTCTACATCCGACACGCAACCAGAGTTCAAATAACTTGTCGAGAACTTCTATCGACTACAAATCTCATTGACTCCCACAGCTATTGAAGTATATTACGTTACTAAATTCATTAAATCCCGTGGATAAAGAATACACGATTACTGTATCGATTTAGGAATCCGGCCCGCCAAACACTTCATTTTCGTATATCCTTCCCGGTGACTGGAGAAGTTGCCGTCCCTGATCTAAGGCGACTATACTTCAGAAATTGCTGGGTCACTACACGACTAACACAAATCATTGATTAAACTGCATATCCGTGCAATTTCCGTACATACATTCAGTCACCGTAGTACAGGGGTCATATCGCCAAGTCGTTATGACAATTTTACCAATAAAAGTGATGCAAACACATGTCAGAACAACTTTCTACTTAACACAATTGAAAGTGTCTAAAACCGTAAGCGCCAGTAGCGTGCCTGAACATCTCTCGTAAAGGAGGATGTACTAAATCGGAGGTGTCAAACTCAACTGTCGCCGCGGACCGGATGCAAATCTTTCAGATCGCTGGCGGGCCGCACCAGCGAAAAGATTCCGAACTATCACCTCATAATCCATTCCTTTTTTTTATTCGAATACTTTTTTATCAAGCCTGTTTTCACGCAGTAGTATATAACATTAAATAACTGATCATAGGGGTTTAATTCTGGCCGCGCACCTTCATAGGCAAACAATAGAATTGGCAATAATATGTCGATTGAGCGGTACAATTCAGTTAATAACGACAAGACATTGGTTCTAACGATGATATAAGTTGTTATAATTCTATGCTCCTTTTCTTTAAATCGTATACTGGCGTAAACCCGGGGTATGCGATATGAGGAATACAAAGTATCCCACCGTAAATGCGGACGTTGGAATGTGCTACATATTATTATATCCCGATTCGGGTTTCTCTCGAGCCTGGAGGCCATTTGATTCCAATCGCGGCAGTGCGACCACATATATTTTAATTGGGCCTATACATATGTGCAAGTGTTATGTTCTCCATGTACCTTGCATATAGCAGTTTCGCAATGGCCGTTTCGCTTTTGTCGATAGCTAATTTTGGGTCAATTTTTCCATAAAACTATGGACTCGTATGCAGTTTTTTGTCTTCTGGGAAATCGGTGTCAGTACCAGTAACTTTCTCCTAGTGGTGACAAGAAGCCATAAAACCGCTATCGGGTGGTTATAATGTGGCATATGAGCATATACTCGACATTATTTAACGAAATTATTTCTTTCTGCAGATATCAAAATTTGTTAGAAATGTGCTGGATAACACGTGCATTTTTCAATATACTCAAAATTGCTTCGCGGGCACGATGAGGCTCGCGGGACTTGGTTGTGACACCACTGAACTAAACACACACTATTGGCGAAAGGAGTGTGCATTTACACCAGGGGTCTCCAACACGCGGCCCGCGGGCCGCATGCGGCCCGCGAGGTCCTATTTTGCGGCCCGCGACCTGATTTGAACAAATTTCAGAAAAACGCTTAGTAAATCATTTTTAAACGCTGAAAATTATTTCAATTGAAACATAATGTTGTTGTTGTTCGAAGTAAGCCATTATACTGTGCCCAATATCACTATTCCTTACTAGTTGATACGGCTTCGACATGGTAATATCATTCCATGGATGAAGAATTTGCTGGTACGAATGGGCATAATATTGCCTTGACGTGCAATGGCCCACCACTGCCAAGACCGAGACGCGTGAAAAACGACTTCGGGCTCTCCAAAAGACCATGCTTTACGAGGAGATAGTTGTTTAGCAAGTAGGCCTACCGTGTCTAGCTAATCCAAATATTGATTCTTTAATCCAGGGGTGGCCAATCTGCGGTAGTAGAAGGGAAATTATGCGGCTGTCGACACTTTTGATAACAACCCTACGTTTTCTAAGATACCCCCTGCATCAGCTCTATCGGTGAATCTGATCACATTGGCCGAGAAAGGATAAATATTTTATAGTAATATGTGAAACCATACGAATATTGACGAAATTCACTAATAAACATGAAAAATTTTTCGCGCTTCGCGCGACTACAGACCGGGGTGTCCTGTGACTATTACAACATAACTACTAACGATTTCGGTCCGCATAGTAAGCCGATGTGCATAAATTGATTAGTTCGGAGTGTACCGGCAATGGACATGGACAGTTTAACGTGGGCATTTGGCCCCAGCTAGTTTATCACGACTATAACAACGGGTATGCGGCCGCAGGCTACATGAGTAATCGAAAAGCGGCCATGAAGAGCAAAAATGTGGGCCACCCCTGTTTTAGCGGCTACAGAGTGTCAGGTATCGTGTACAGCTCATAGTTCAAAATATAACGAAATTGGAAATTGATGATCATGATACTTTTGTTGTATTTGTGTTTGTTCAATAAAATATTATTTCTTTTGTGGTGACTATAACCGTCGCCCATGTTAGAGAGCACAGCATTGTAATAACGAAGAGTTATCAGATGTGGTTGCTGAACTGCTTTGCCTACTTTTATATCGATATTGATGTCCTGCGGCCCGCGGCATCTCGGCATTCGGAAAAGTGGCCCGCGACCCATTTTGAGTTGGCGACCCCTGGCCTAGTGATTTATCATGGCTACGAGTTCTCGAGCAGCAGCAGCAGCCTTGAGATGAGTAAAACGATTTTGTCTGTTCCAGTAACTCAAAACTTCACGCAGTCCATGCTCTTCTGTGCTGTGAAATATCTTTCCACCTCATCCTCTAACATATTTTCTTTGGTTTGATCTGAATAATCATCCTCTTTTTTGTTGGTGTAGTTGAGGGCATGAAAGTGACCAAGCCTGTGATAGCTATCTATATTTCTTTGCTGCTGTTTGTGATAGAAACTAGAATATTGTTCGCATACTACAAGCTACTAAGCCAGCATGGCTATCAATCGTCGCACAATACCTATACTATGACCGTACGGTGTAAGTAATGCGATGGCGGCTTGTCACTAGATTTCCCTGTGCGAGAGAGATATTCTTGTTAACTCGCTGCAAAATGCCGCGGAAAACTGTCATTTTCAGGAAAACAATAAATTAGATTAGAATTAAAATTAGAGCCTAGGAACATTTTACAAATTAGATTAGAATTAGAATTGGATCATAGAAACATTTCACAAATTAGATTAGAATTAGAATTGGATCATAGAAACATTTCACAAATTAAATTAGAATTAGATTACTGGCATTTCGCTCTAATTTAGTGAATTTAGTCAACTAGAATTATCTAGTTGTCCAAGTCTGGTAGTTATAAACGAGTAAATATGGCAAGATGTAGGTAGGCCTATATCAAGACTAACGAATGTGACAGTTAACCAATGGACATAGGAATTACAAAAGATAAAAGACATGGATAATCAGCAGTAATCATCCAAGCAGAATGTATACTGTATACACAGTGTGCACAGCGTAAAATATGCATCAAAGCAAGAACAAATCACATAAAACATTTTAAAAAACATATGCCTGCTGTACAAAAATGAGTCCAATCCTATTAGCAATAATGCAAGAACGCTAGCCTAATATCGTATGCAGGGCCGTAACTGCCGCACCCCAAACCCCACAATTGGGGGGGGGGCGAGCTCGAAGGGGGCCCCAAATTTTTTCGTGAATTAGCATAGATTATAGAGTTTTTTTGAAACTGTATGCAACTTTTCCAAAAAATTTCGCGCTGGGCGCGATTTCAACTTACAAAATGTTATGAGTAGTTATATAGATCGCTGGTGACCTGGCAGGGGTTCTTATGGGTGCGGCGGTGAGGTGCCTGAAAACTCGTGGTGGTGATGGCACCCTTTTACACCCCCTCTCGGCGGTGAGGTGCCATGTGCTCTTATGGATGCGGTGATGATGGCACCCTTTCGGGTATAGGCTGCGGCGGTGATGTGCCTGAAAACTCGTGGTCGTGACTCGCCTTTTTTGCTATGGGCTGCGGCGGTGATGCGCCATGTATTCTTACGCGATATGTGGTGACTCGCCATGTGTTCTTATGGGTGCGGTTGTGATGCGCACTTTCAACCATCTCTCGCGTGGTGTTGAATAGTCACCAACAATAACCGCACAAACGGAAACGTGGCTTGCAAGAGGATTAAGCAGTGCGACCTATATTTCGAATGACCTGCGCGCTAAATTGTTTCACAGCCAACCGCGGTGGTCGTGACTCGCCTTTTTTACTATAGGTGGTGACGGTGATTCGCCTGTCGTGTATTCTTACGGGGTCTGTGGCGACTCGCCATGTGTTCTTATGGGTGCGGTCGCATGCGGCTATTGCGTCTTATGGCGGGGGGTGGTGAGCGGCTATTGATGCTAACACGAAACCCGGGGTGGCGAGCGGCACTTATTTCTTATGGCGGCGGGTCTTATTTCTTATGGGTGCGGTCGTGATTCGTACTTTCGGTATAGACTGCGGGCGGCATGTCGTACTTTCAGCAAAAAAAGGTGTGAAATAGTTTGCCAAGTCTAGGAATCACTTGCAAGGTAATATTTTGGTATTTAGTTTACCACAGAGCCGGCGTAGACGGCGATTCGAATATCAACAATAACAACGCTCACGAATTAACACTTCAAATAGCTGTGAAATAGTTTGCAAAACCCCGCGATCGCTGACAAGATAATGTCTCGGTCATAACCATCTTTCACGACTTGGTGTCCTAACCATACCGATCGCTCACGCGGTGAAATTTTAGTAATCAGTTTGTCACAGTACTTGATATCGCTGGTAAGATTTAACAAGTAACGAATAACAGACCGCGGTAACTTGAATAGCGACAAATTGTCACTTATTTCCGCTCTAACTCTAATCCTTTGTGAAGTGAACGCTTATTCAAAAGGGTGTGATATAATTTTAAAATCCAACGACCACTCACCGGATAATACTTCAGACATAGCAATTCCGCATACCCGCCTACAAGGTAATATTTCGGTAATTAGTTTGTCACAGAACCGTCGCAGGCGGTGATTGGAAAACCGACAATTTGTCACTCGCCCGCGATCGCTATATGTTTCACGCCTCCAGAATAGTGGCTGACTTTAGTTGCGTGATAAGATCCATGAAAATATTCAATCAATGTGTTAGTTTATCAACTTGAAATGAAACTCACTACACAAATCAAGTCGATTCGTATCTGAATGTTTTAAATCGGTACAACTCTAATCCTTTGACAAATCCCTTACCGCGTTTTTGTTGAATCGAACGTAACCCGAATATTACTGACGCCGACTTTCAGCCGCATCGAATTATTCGCACATTCCGCGCCACTGTTTTCACACTTATAGAATCAATACCAACTATAACTCTACAAGAATCAAGAATCACAAGTATGTGCATTACACAGTTATTGTCTTTATTAACTTGAAATCAAACACTTAACAAAAACACACAACTAATCATTTGGCAACTCTAGCATTACCAAAAAATTCCAGTATTGTTGATTGAAAATCCTTGAGTCATTATTATCAAAAATGTTATAGTACCGCATCGGAATCCATTTCGCGGGATGTACTAAAGGTAAATCCAGATAATCCAAAATGAAATATTTGGACTTTGACATAGTCTGAATTGAAATATATTGACAAACATGACTACCAACTTTGATCCAGTCACATTTCAAGATCATACTTTGAAACAATCCTTGAAACTTACAACTTTATTCACGACTAAGTTTTCCGTTTATCAAATAGAGTTTCAGTAAATACTATCGCGATATTTTAATGTGTTACTACACACAATAGAATCAATCAATGTTGTTGTAAATATTTCTAACTTGACAACCACTTGTGCATACCGCGATCGACTTGCGACGCGATGAGTTAAATCGGAATATTTCAATCTATTTGTCGAAACCTTGAACAAACTATCAGGTTATTTTTTGTTGTAATCGAGTGAACGGAAATAGTATTACGTCTCAACATTTTAGCATCTTCCCATAAACAAAGAGTAAAATACAAAAAACCTTGTCAAGTCAATCCGTTTGTAACTTACCCAACCAAAGCAAAAACTATCCTTATGAAAAGTAGACAAGACTACGCCAGTAATTACTACAATCCAAAATCCATAACAAGCTCGGTTGTATTCATATCCCTACGACGCGTCTTTTGTTTTTCAACTGTAAAAGTCGTTACTATTTTGCAAGACAAAGTAATTACTACTTGATATATTTTATAAACCAAAGTAAATACTACTCGGTGTGTGGTTTGAGATTAACATATTACATTTGAGTATACCGGATTTGAATGCCTGACCAACGTAGTTGAGAATTCATTTCTTACAATCAAACGCCGGTTTTACATTGAAAGGTATCATACTGTAAACATAAGGATTGACACATTGATTTGATATATGAGATTTTGTAATGCTCGACCACGACTTGATTATTAAATTATTCACGATAATTAGACCCGATGTTGTGGTAAAGGTTATTAGAAAATATCACTTTTGGCATCGAGTACCAGTCGAAGTGGGTGAACAATAACACCGAAAATGATAAATGCGTTTCGTGCTACTATTGATACAAGTTCATTTCTATCAGGTGAAATAAACGCCATCACAAAACTCAGAGCATGCAAAGGTCTTGATTGATATGAATTTCGATTTGTGTCTTATGATTTTAGAAATATTATGATTCGTTAAACCAAAGTCGTATGTCCGATTATTAATTGATTGGAAACTTGATCACGTACCTCGATCATTACAGAAGATTATAACCCCATTGTCCGACAATCTTTTACAAAAGGATCGAAACCAAGTAACCCAAAGTCGTTGCCGTCGCATAAACAATTTGTACGACGTTTGATAATTGTACCCTATACGTTGGTGTACTAGAGATATTTGTAAAACACACTCTGGTAAAGAAATCGAAAAGATATCCTACACCTAAATCTGATAAAACCATTTTGCACTTTTTGTTCGTCAGTAGTATCCATTTTAATTTTCCCATTTCCTCTCGTCAAAGTAGATGTAATCATAGTCACTAAAGAACTTACTTGGATGTGTTTGAATTCTAGACATAGTTATGATTTACTCAACGCAAGACCCAAGAACAACCGTAGTTAACAACCGTGCACACATATCCAAAATATCGCACACTCCGCTATTCCTAAAGTACAAACACCCGATACAAAATATCACTTGTTGCGGCATCATCTTCACAATATCACCATTCTGTTTGTGTCAATTAGTTACTTTGTATGTTATCCCACAACTCTTACAAAAGTACGAAGGATATTAACATCGCACTAAGTAATTACCTTTACTCGATATTCTCACATTACGAAACTAAAGAATGGTTGGTTAGACTCTACAAACTGTTTCGATATCACAAGACCTTTATTGTCTGAATGGGTGTTCATGTATCTTAATAATCAAATAGTTCAACACAGAACTAGTACTAACAGAAACATCAGAGTTGTTTACACAAAAGTTTGTATGTGTACAGTATGCGAACACCATG
This sequence comes from Botryllus schlosseri, assembly GCF_051294905.1. NCBI lineage: Eukaryota > Metazoa > Chordata > Ascidiacea > Stolidobranchia > Styelidae > Botryllus > Botryllus schlosseri. The sequence continues at coordinate 33,780,690 of NC_137237.1, read as the reverse complement.
TGTAAGTCCAGCGCAATTGCAGTATCCATTCGAGTTCAGTCAACACAAATTTATTACAACGGAGCCACGTAAACTTTCGTGAAAGAAAAGCATACTCACTTCCAGAGGGTTATGTCAACACCATAGCAGTTCCCCAACAACAAAGTACATATGTTTCTAGCCACGGTCCTTACATCTTTCACATAGATCAATCTACTTTGCTAACGAAAAGTGCTGAGTCATCACATGATCGCTCTCACAACAAAACAGCTAGTAGATATTATCATTCAAAATATTCCTAACCCTTTACACACCAGTGACAAATCATACAACGAATATGCTTTGCGGGTCGAATTGTTGTTCAGTGTCAAGTCTACCTGTTGAAACGTACATTAAACAGCGCAATCCAATTAAAACCACGAATCTATTTTCATTTCGTCACATACAGAAAAATAAATTTTCTTTCTCCAACACATACTTGTAACCAATCGCTTTCATTAAACACACAACACCATAAAAGTATTTACTTTCTACAACATAGACATTCCGATGTAGTCAAGAAATATTTTTATTAATCAAAATCATCGATTTCTGTTCACGGCGTTAGTGTGTGCATGTCATACCTGTGGGCCTCGTATTAAAATGGACACGACACGACTGAATGTAAGGGGGCAGAAGTCTATCACATCGATTTACATGTAGTCTTCGCCACGGTTTCAAAAAACGAATCATCTCTTTTGCATTGATCTAGACCGAGCAAGTTAGTTAATGGCCATGATTGTGTTTGTCATATGCGAATGATAGGGTTACTGTCAAATCTACATACAACAATCTTCTGACGATCATAATAGCAATTTCATTTTCCACCCCTTCATAATTGTACAACTCGGTAACTACGTTTAACAAGACCAATCACACTACCGGCGTTGAACACAAGATACCTACCCAAGTAAAAATATCATTCTGGTTTGGACAACTGACGTTTACCTGTGTAAAATTATCATTTTCACTTGGAGGTCCACCGTTACCTAACTAAAATACCATTGTCCTTTGGAGATTTATCGTTTACCCAGTGTAACAATCCCCTTTTCACTTGGAAATCTATTTTTGGCCTGAATAACAAACCCCTTTTCACTTGGAAATCTATTTTTGCCCTGGATAACAAACCTTTTTCATTTGGAAATATATTTTTTCTCTTGGTAACAAACCTTTTTCACTTGGAAATATATTTTTTCTCTTGGTAATAAACCTTTTTCACTTGGAAATATATTTTTTCTCTGAGTAACAAACCTTTTTCACTTGGAAATATATTTTTTCTCTTGGTAATAAACCTTTTTCACTTGGAAATATATTTTTTCTCTGAGTAACAAACCTTTTTCACTTGGGAATATATTTTTTCTCTGGTTAACAAACCTTTTTCACTTGGAAATCTATTTTTTCTCTGGGTAACAAACCTTTTTCACTTGGAAATATATTTTTTCTCTGGTTAACAAACCTTTTTCGCTTGGAAATATATTTTTTCCTTGAGCAACAGACCATTTTTACTTGGAAATATATTTTTTCCTTGAGCAACAGACCATTTTCACTTGGAAATATATTTTTTCCCTGAGCAACAAACCATTTCACTCGGCGGGTCGTCGTTTACCTGAGTAAAATATCATTTTTCTTTGGAGATCTGGCGTTTACCCATTGTAACAATACATTTTCACTTGGAAATCTGTCGTTTACCTGAGTACCAATACCGTTTTCACTTGGAAATCTGTCTTTTCCCTGGGTAACAATACCCTTTTCGTTTTGAAAACTGACAACCACACCGGTCAATTTGATATTTTTTGTATATTGTTACAACAGACAGCGACAAAATATACACCAACAACGACTCCGATACATTTGTCTAATCAAATATTCACTTGCTCTGATGCATCCCATCAAAATCATTGGTTACTCACATACAATAACAATGTGCTGTTGTACATCGACATGTATGTTTTCGGAATTGGTGAATAAAGGCGTTTCCGATATGTCCGGGTTTGTGCTTTGGATTTTCCAGAGTCAAAATGTCTGAATAAAACACCTCCTCGACTTTGGTAACTGGTTGATACACGGATAATGGTGTTCGGAAAACGGATGAATTTATGTTCCCCATCGCGCTGACAACATCGGGTTACTTGTGAGTTTCCTCGGGTCTGTTTACTATATTGTGTCTTTACTGGTCAATACATGTCGCTCCAGTCAGCTGAAACCGGATCACCAATATGAGAAAGTGTGGGGGGCCGGATCCGGATATTCACTCATGACCCAACGACCGATATTCAAGTAAACATGTTACAGACCGTGTTTTGTCTCCATGAAAAATACCAATGCATACACCATCACATCAAGTACGTCACGATTGTTCACAAGTATTCGCGTAAACCAGGTGTACATACAATGTGTCGGTGTACAAACATCACGGAAAACAAATTCATGTTCTCAAGTCTCATCATGCGACGACTCTGTACATTCAATGTGGGCATAGATGACACACGATATGATACAATGGATAGTGCATTATGCATACCGATATATTCTCAGTCAAATATGCGAACCATACACAACCATATACCCTGATTTTCGCTGAATATCCACAACACCAACAAATCTGTACATTTCTTTTCCCTTGACCTCGATGATAGAGTTGTCATCCCAATGTACCAATCGAGTGTATGGTTCATCAGGTGTAAAATCCAAATCAAATGTCACCAAGGTATCGTTTTTCATTTTCAATATTTCCACCGCTGCATCTTGTCTGTGTCGTAAAACCACGGTGTGGGGCCAGAGGAATCTATGGAACGTTACGCGTAGTCCCATATTCACTCGTGGATATAGTCAGGTAACGACAACGTTTTCTCAGTGGTCTGTGTGGGTACACCGTTTCAATACGTAGCTGGATCAACTAGACCAAAAGTTTCCAACCGCGGTTTATGTTGACCTGTAGAATTACGAGACAGCGCCCTCTTGTGGCGTGATTACCACGAAATCAGTCTTCGACTCGCAGAGATTCACCTTGGATTACATTATCAAATCGTAATCGAACTCGAGATTCACACACACACACACAGAGTCCATGTTTACGATTTCAATGCGGAGTCACTGCTCACGATGTTTATCTGTAGTCGTTATGTGGGAGTAGCGACATCTGACATATTCATCGCGTGAAAGATTGATAACGATGGTGATCGCCAAATACATTATGTCGGGTGAAACACTGCGGTCTCGGCGAAAAAGTTAGCAGGTTATGACCAACAATGCGCAGGGATTGAGTGAGTTACGCAACACGATTATATTGAGGTCTTGATCACGATGCAAGTCTACCTGAGAATCCGAACAATCTTGCAAAATCAAGGTGTGAACCCGTGAAAGGGTTGTACTCGTGTGAGATTGATTTTTCACAAGTTGGGTGGAGGTTGGTTCATACTAAGACCATGTTACGTCCAAATATGGTTGCTTGCCTGTCCCCAAGTCATCTATGCCCACATTGAATGTACAGAGTCGTCGCATGATGAGACTTGACAACATGAATTTGTTTTCCGTGATGTTTGTACACCGACACATTGTATGTACACCTGGTTTACGCGAATACTTGTGAACAATCGTGACGTACTTGATGTGATGGTGTATGCATTGGTATTTTTCATGGAGACAAAACACGGTCTGTAACATGTTTACTTGAATATCGGTCGTTGGGTCATGAGTGAATATCCGGATCCGGCCCCCCACACTTTCTCATATTGGTGATCCGGTTTCAGCTGACTGGAGCGACATGTATTGACCAGTAAAGACACAATATAGTAAACAGACCCGAGGAAACTCACAAGTAACCCGATGTTGTCAGCGCGATGGGGAACATAAATTCATCCGTTTTCCGAACACCATTATCCGTGTATCAACCAGTTACCAAAGTCGAGGAGGTGTTTTATTCAGACATTTTGACTCTGGAAAATCCAAAGCACAAACCCGGACATATCGGAAACGCCTTTATTCACCAATTCCGAAAACATACATGTCGATGTACAACAGCACATTGTTATTGTATGTGAGTAACCAATGATTTTGATGGGATGCATCAGAGCAAGTGAATATTTGATTAGACAAATGTATCGGAGTCGTTGTTGGTGTATATTTTGTCGCTGTCTGTTGTAACAATATACAAAAAATATCAAATTGACCGGTGTGGTTGTCAGTTTTCAAAACGAAAAGGGTATTGTTACCCAGGGAAAAGACAGATTTCCAAGTGAAAACGGTATTGGTACTCAGGTAAACGACAGATTTCCAAGTGAAAATGTATTGTTACAATGGGTAAACGCCAGATCTCCAAAGAAAAATGATATTTTACTCAGGTAAACGACGACCCGCCGAGTGAAATGGTTTGTTGCTCAGGGAAAAAATATATTTCCAAGTGAAAATGGTCTGTTGCTCAAGGAAAAAATATATTTCCAAGTAAAAATGGTCTGTTGCTCAAGGAAAAAATATATTTCCAAGCGAAAAAGGTTTGTTAACCAGAGAAAAAATATATTTCCAAGTGAAAAAGGTTTGTTACCCAGAGAAAAAATAGATTTCCAAGTGAAAAAGGTTTGTTAACCAGAGAAAAAATATATTCCCAAGTGAAAAAGGTTTGTTACTCAGAGAAAAAATATATTTCCAAGTGAAAAAGGTTTATTACCAAGAGAAAAAATATATTTCCAAGTGAAAAAGGTTTGTTACTCAGAGAAAAAATATATTTCCAAGTGAAAAAGGTTTATTACCAAGAGAAAAAATATATTTCCAAGTGAAAAAGGTTTGTTACCAAGAGAAAAAATATATTTCCAAATGAAAAAGGTTTGTTATCCAGGGCAAAAATAGATTTCCAAGTGAAAAGGGGTTTGTTATTCAGGCCAAAAATAGATTTCCAAGTGAAAAGGGGATTGTTACACTGGGTAAACGATAAATCTCCAAAGGACAATGGTATTTTAGTTAGGTAACGGTGGACCTCCAAGTGAAAATGATAATTTTACACAGGTAAACGTCAGTTGTCCAAACCAGAATGATATTTTTACTTGGGTAGGTATCTTGTGTTCAACGCCGGTAGTGTGATTGGTCTTGTTAAACGTAGTTACCGAGTTGTACAATTATGAAGGGGTGGAAAATGAAATTGCTATTATGATCGTCAGAAGATTGTTGTATGTAGATTTGACAGTAACCCTATCATTCGCATATGACAAACACAATCATGGCCATTAACTAACTTGCTCGGTCTAGATCAATGCAAAAGAGATGATTCGTTTTTTGAAACCGTGGCGAAGACTACATGTAAATCGATGTGATAGACTTCTGCCCCCTTACATTCAGTCGTGTCGTGTCCATTTTAATACGAGGCCCACAGGTATGACATGCACACACTAACGCCGTGAACAGAAATCGATGATTTTGATTAATAAAAATATTTCTTGACTACATCGGAATGTCTATGTTGTAGAAAGTAAATACTTTTATGGTGTTGTGTGTTTAATGAAAGCGATTGGTTACAAGTATGTGTTGGAGAAAGAAAATTTATTTTTCTGTATGTGACGAAATGAAAATAGATTCGTGGTTTTAATTGGATTGCGCTGTTTAATGTACGTTTCAACAGGTAGACTTGACACTGAACAACAATTCGACCCGCAAAGCATATTCGTTGTATGATTTGTCACTGGTGTGTAAAGGGTTAGGAATATTTTGAATGATAATATCTACTAGCTGTTTTGTTGTGAGAGCGATCATGTGATGACTCAGCACTTTTCGTTAGCAAAGTAGATTGATCTATGTGAAAGATGTAAGGACCGTGGCTAGAAACATATGTACTTTGTTGTTGGGGAACTGCTATGGTGTTGACATAACCCTCTGGAAGTGAGTATGCTTTTCTTTCACGAAAGTTTACGTGGCTCCGTTGTAATAAATTTGTGTTGACTGAACTCGAATGGATACTGCAATTGCGCTGGACTTACACATGGTATTCGCATACTGTACACATACAAACTTTTGTGTAAACAACTCTGATGTTTCTGTTAGTACTAGTTCTGTGTTGAACTATTTGATTATTAAGATACATGAACACCCATTCAGACAATAAAGGTCTTGTGATATCGAAACAGTTTGTAGAGTCTAACCAACCATTCTTTAGTTTCGTAATGTGAGAATATCGAGTAAAGGTAATTACTTAGTGCGATGTTAATATCCTTCGTACTTTTGTAAGAGTTGTGGGATAACATACAAAGTAACTAATTGACACAAACAGAATGGTGATATTGTGAAGATGATGCCGCAACAAGTGATATTTTGTATCGGGTGTTTGTACTTTAGGAATAGCGGAGTGTGCGATATTTTGGATATGTGTGCACGGTTGTTAACTACGGTTGTTCTTGGGTCTTGCGTTGAGTAAATCATAACTATGTCTAGAATTCAAACACATCCAAGTAAGTTCTTTAGTGACTATGATTACATCTACTTTGACGAGAGGAAATGGGAAAATTAAAATGGATACTACTGACGAACAAAAAGTGCAAAATGGTTTTATCAGATTTAGGTGTAGGATATCTTTTCGATTTCTTTACCAGAGTGTGTTTTACAAATATCTCTAGTACACCAACGTATAGGGTACAATTATCAAACGTCGTACAAATTGTTTATGCGACGGCAACGACTTTGGGTTACTTGGTTTCGATCCTTTTGTAAAAGATTGTCGGACAATGGGGTTATAATCTTCTGTAATGATCGAGGTACGTGATCAAGTTTCCAATCAATTAATAATCGGACATACGACTTTGGTTTAACGAATCATAATATTTCTAAAATCATAAGACACAAATCGAAATTCATATCAATCAAGACCTTTGCATGCTCTGAGTTTTGTGATGGCGTTTATTTCACCTGATAGAAATGAACTTGTATCAATAGTAGCACGAAACGCATTTATCATTTTCGGTGTTATTGTTCACCCACTTCGACTGGTACTCGATGCCAAAAGTGATATTTTCTAATAACCTTTACCACAACATCGGGTCTAATTATCGTGAATAATTTAATAATCAAGTCGTGGTCGAGCATTACAAAATCTCATATATCAAATCAATGTGTCAATCCTTATGTTTACAGTATGATACCTTTCAATGTAAAACCGGCGTTTGATTGTAAGAAATGAATTCTCAACTACGTTGGTCAGGCATTCAAATCCGGTATACTCAAATGTAATATGTTAATCTCAAACCACACACCGAGTAGTATTTACTTTGGTTTATAAAATATATCAAGTAGTAATTACTTTGTCTTGCAAAATAGTAACGACTTTTACAGTTGAAAAACAAAAGACGCGTCGTAGGGATATGAATACAACCGAGCTTGTTATGGATTTTGGATTGTAGTAATTACTGGCGTAGTCTTGTCTACTTTTCATAAGGATAGTTTTTGCTTTGGTTGGGTAAGTTACAAACGGATTGACTTGACAAGGTTTTTTGTATTTTACTCTTTGTTTATGGGAAGATGCTAAAATGTTGAGACGTAATACTATTTCCGTTCACTCGATTACAACAAAAAATAACCTGATAGTTTGTTCAAGGTTTCGACAAATAGATTGAAATATTCCGATTTAACTCATCGCGTCGCAAGTCGATCGCGGTATGCACAAGTGGTTGTCAAGTTAGAAATATTTACAACAACATTGATTGATTCTATTGTGTGTAGTAACACATTAAAATATCGCGATAGTATTTACTGAAACTCTATTTGATAAACGGAAAACTTAGTCGTGAATAAAGTTGTAAGTTTCAAGGATTGTTTCAAAGTATGATCTTGAAATGTGACTGGATCAAAGTTGGTAGTCATGTTTGTCAATATATTTCAATTCAGACTATGTCAAAGTCCAAATATTTCATTTTGGATTATCTGGATTTACCTTTAGTACATCCCGCGAAATGGATTCCGATGCGGTACTATAACATTTTTGATAATAATGACTCAAGGATTTTCAATCAACAATACTGGAATTTTTTGGTAATGCTAGAGTTGCCAAATGATTAGTTGTGTGTTTTTGTTAAGTGTTTGATTTCAAGTTAATAAAGACAATAACTGTGTAATGCACATACTTGTGATTCTTGATTCTTGTAGAGTTATAGTTGGTATTGATTCTATAAGTGTGAAAACAGTGGCGCGGAATGTGCGAATAATTCGATGCGGCTGAAAGTCGGCGTCAGTAATATTCGGGTTACGTTCGATTCAACAAAAACGCGGTAAGGGATTTGTCAAAGGATTAGAGTTGTACCGATTTAAAACATTCAGATACGAATCGACTTGATTTGTGTAGTGAGTTTCATTTCAAGTTGATAAACTAACACATTGATTGAATATTTTCATGGATCTTATCACGCAACTAAAGTCAGCCACTATTCTGGAGGCGTGAAACATATAGCGATCGCGGGCGAGTGACAAATTGTCGGTTTTCCAATCACCGCCTGCGACGGTTCTGTGACAAACTAATTACCGAAATATTACCTTGTAGGCGGGTATGCGGAATTGCTATGTCTGAAGTATTATCCGGTGAGTGGTCGTTGGATTTTAAAATTATATCACACCCTTTTGAATAAGCGTTCACTTCACAAAGGATTAGAGTTAGAGCGGAAATAAGTGACAATTTGTCGCTATTCAAGTTACCGCGGTCTGTTATTCGTTACTTGTTAAATCTTACCAGCGATATCAAGTACTGTGACAAACTGATTACTAAAATTTCACCGCGTGAGCGATCGGTATGGTTAGGACACCAAGTCGTGAAAGATGGTTATGACCGAGACATTATCTTGTCAGCGATCGCGGGGTTTTGCAAACTATTTCACAGCTATTTGAAGTGTTAATTCGTGAGCGTTGTTATTGTTGATATTCGAATCGCCGTCTACGCCGGCTCTGTGGTAAACTAAATACCAAAATATTACCTTGCAAGTGATTCCTAGACTTGGCAAACTATTTCACACCTTTTTTTGCTGAAAGTACGACATGCCGCCCGCAGTCTATACCGAAAGTACGAATCACGACCGCACCCATAAGAAATAAGACCCGCCGCCATAAGAAATAAGTGCCGCTCGCCACCCCGGGTTTCGTGTTAGCATCAATAGCCGCTCACCACCCCCCGCCATAAGACGCAATAGCCGCATGCGACCGCACCCATAAGAACACATGGCGAGTCGCCACAGACCCCGTAAGAATCAGACATGGGGTGATTACTTTATGAATGTAATCGATTGCGATTACGATTACTTCGGAATCACGCGATTACGATTACGATTACGATTACAGCAAAATCAGGCAGTAGTCGATTACGATTACGATTACATTGAAAAAGTAATCACGATTACTCACGATTACATTTGTTTTGCTTAGGACTATAATCTTAAATGATATATGGGAAGACAATACAAGGATTGCGACGAAAAGGCTTAATGAGATATCAACTTTCTTCATACATCATGCGTCATTTGCTTATTACGTCATAATATATCAATTGCCCAACTTTATAGTGGATGATTTATCGCATCCAACGATTTGCATTATTGCCAGGTCTTTACCTGCCGCACCCCAAATTCTTTAATAGAGTGGGGAGCGTGCTCGAAGGGGACTCAAAAGTATTTCGTAAACCAACATATGTTATAGAGTATTTTCGAGAATTTAATTAATTCTTGAAAATGTTTTTCGAGCTTCGCGATTCAAATGGCTCTAGTACAGGGGTCATCAACGCGGACCAAATGAGTCGCCCGCGGTCGCTGTAGTAGTGGTGGCTTTTGGGGTGGGCGAGGTGGGCGGTCGCCAGGGGGGGCTGGTCGAAGGGCTCCCCTATTTAGATTATGCGCTTTTTTCAAGGATAATAACGAATAAACATGGAAATCCGTGTAAATCAAGAATAGGATTCCGTACAGATGTGTCAATCATCATCAAATCTCTGCATTTGTTAGAAAAGTCCCGTATCCCGATAATCATCACGTCTCTGCATGCGGTAGATTAACTTAGTTTTGATGTAGTCTATCCTTGCACACATGCAAAAATAGACCTGGCCGAATCCAGCACCTGGCCAAACCTTGATAGATAGATAATAATAACAGATGCGAAAGAGGGGTCTGGGAGCGAAGCCCCCCATAAGTTACGGATAGATACTTATAGGGGGCCCCCGGTAAGTCTCGCCCAGCCCCCCCCCCCTACCCGTTCGTATGGCCACAACTGCGCTGTAGCAAATATCCAAATGAGAGATTTGAAAGTTGAAGCTCGTTTCGTATGAGCAGCAGTTGAACATGGGTCGGCCGACGCCAAGGAACATACGAACGCAGTCGCTCGGGGCATTGCTTGCCTTCGCCCACGCGGCGGCTCGACGGGAATCTATAGTTAATATTCCCGAGTCTAGACGCGGAGATTGGCGCTTCTGCACGCACTGCAGCAACGCAACTGAGCTTGGAGGAGCTGGTGTGAGTCCCTGCGAGTGAGCGTTCTTTTTTCTTGGTAAGGGGCGGAAACCCGGCCCAGTGCTCCGATTGTCTTACTCTAAGTGAAGAAATCCAACTGAACATGGATAAACGACGGCAGTACGTGGTAACCCGTCGGTCGTCGCAATAATCAGTACACACTACACAAGAAGTAGCTTTTTGTTTCGAAACAGTTGGTGACCCCTGATCCAGTAGATAGCTGGGTTTGAAATGCATACCTCTTCCCCTCAAGAAAAAACATACATAGGCTATATTTTACGGGAACAGGCATTTCGGAGCCGGTCATTACCGCGTCACGATCCCACAACACACCAAAAGACATATGCAGTTTCGGCCAACACGCAACTCCACGGGATGTGATACCAAAGAAATACCTTGGCCGAAACTTAGGGAATTCGTCCATTGTCAATAGCCGCGCTGAGTGGGCGTGATTAATAAGTCCTGTCCTTCCAATCTGAGCCCACAATGCAAATGTCACCCGGCGCATCCACAAAGGAATAAAGCCATGACAGTTTGTGTGTGCGTCTCACAAAAGATATTCTTTTAGTCTGCTACGTTTGGGCGAGTACAATATCTTGTGATTATACAACGGACTGGAGGTCGCGAATTAACAACATACAGTAATTATAACAACATACCAGATGCTATGAATATGAATTACGTGCCCCAGCTTTGCAGGTAAATCTGACACTCGGGGCTCAGAGAGGTTATAAATGAATAGTAATATAATGCAATTACCAATATTATTGACGAAATTCAGTTTTGAAAATTGACGAACGGTTGGACAGGGGAATTGCTGTTTTGGCTGAATTGCTGATTCTAGCTACAACCCACGCTAACATGTCAGGCTATATAAGCGGATGGTTATGGCGGCTGGTCCAAATGCTAAGTAACGAACTGTGAAATAACGATTGACGCCCGTTTCAAGTAGTTATATGAGAATAAGATATAGTTAACATAAAAGTTCTGCCTTCAACTTAATACATATACAGTGAGCTGCTGTTACGAGAAACGGCTAAGCACGGCTCGGTTATGATATATATCAGCAGCTGTTTATTTGTAATGCTTCGTTGTGGAAACTGCAATGTCTTATTCGACGAGTACAAAATTCCGAATCTTCGTCAGGTGCACGTGCGTCGTGCGTACGTAGGCCTGCTGCTCGCCAAGCAGCAATGGTAAACTGCGTTTAACTAAGCACAACCAAACATTAATACATAAGTTACTATTTGAATCTATAGGCAGAGTGGTGATCAATATCTTGCTGCGAGGTAGCGGCTTCTGTAGTGTATTGATAACCTGATATGCACCACGAGAGGTGTTCTTACAATCACACTACAATGTCCATCGCATGTCTGTTTACTAAGTGTGGATACTTGTTACGCAATCACGAGCGGAGCTAATACTTTTGACGTAATAATGAGTCAGTGGCGTTTGAAAACAGACGTTTATGCTATCGCTAACGTGGTATATTATCTCATTCTTGTTCTTTCACAAAAAAATCGATTAGATATGGGAAGTAGTCGATTACGATTACGATTACTTCGGATTTTTTTCGAATGTAATCGATTGCGATTACGATTACTTCAAAATACTGTAATCGTCGTAATCGATTACGATTACTAATCGCGATTACCCCATGTCTGGTAAGAATACACGACAGGCGAATCACCGTCACCACCTATAGTAAAAAAGGCGAGTCACGACCACCGCGGTTGGCTGTGAAACAATTTAGCGCGCAGGTCATTCGAAATATAGGTCGCACTGCTTAATCCTCTTGCAAGCCACGTTTCCGTTTGTGCGGTTATTGTTGGTGACTATTCAACACCACGCGAGAGATGGTTGAAAGTGCGCATCACAACCGCACCCATAAGAACACATGGCGAGTCACCACATATCGCGTAAGAATACATGGCGCATCACCGCCGCAGCCCATAGCAAAAAAGGCGAGTCACGACCACGAGTTTTCAGGCACATCACCGCCGCAGCCTATACCCGAAAGGGTGCCATCATCACCGCATCCATAAGAGCACATGGCACCTCACCGCCGAGAGGGGGTGTAAAAGGGTGCCATCACCACCACGAGTTTTCAGGCACCTCACCGCCGCACCCATAAGAACCCCTGCCAGGTCACCAGCGATCTATATAACTACTGTTATGATTATTGGGTAGGCTACTCTTCCCCCAAGGAAAAAGACGCAAGAATTATAGAACTGGTCATATCGGCGCTGGCCATTACCGCTCCACGACGCACCAAGACATATACAGTTTTAGGCCACGTAACGCGCGAGTCCAAGAAGTGTGCCAGAACGATCGGCAGCGAGAAACCTTGCCCGAAAAGGACTGCCCTTATGGTGACCGAAAATATCGTTTGTATATACGAAATACATATAGGTTTATTTGTCCATAGGCGCCTAAGTGACTAGCGCTGAATGTTTTTTGTTATAGCAGACAGGAGGTCACGAAATAACATCATGTAACGAAGTCATACCAACGAGTCCGCCCGTCAGAAGATGTTTAATTATTATTTGCGGGCTACAGTTTCAAAGACACATCACTCAGCTCTACCGGTAAATCCGATTACGTGAGTAGAGAGGACAAGAGATTGATAGCAATATATATGCAATTCCCGATCTTATTGGCCGATTTTATCATGAATTATCAAAAAATGTCGCGCTTAGCGCTAGCTAACTGAACAATACAACTGTAATTTCGTGGCAAAAGCGGACCAACGTGATTGGAGGGGGGGTCGGTTTACCACCCTATGGGAGCCCAAGACTCAAGTTTTTGGGGGGCCTGGCGAAGTGCTGTTTCGTTCCTGCCAACGGGTAGGACACCCGGAGATTTTCAATTATTATTGAGGGGTCATATACCTTTTCAAGCACACCTTACTCAGCTCTACCGGTAAATCAGAATACGGGAGCAGAGAGAGGATAAAAATTGATAGCAATATACATGCAAATACCGATCATATTGACCGATTCAGTCATGAATTATAGAAATTTCTCGCGCCTCGCGCGATTAAGCAAGCAAAGCTGACTCCCTAAACGGACACCCAATGTATAAACAGCGTCATATTGACCGATTCAGTCATGACTTATGCAAATTTCTGGCGCCTCGCGCGATTAGGCAAGCAAAGCAGATTCACTAAACGGACACTGAATGAAGAAACAAGGCATAGCCAATGTACAGTATATAAACAGTGGATGGTCGGAGGTGGGGTCTGGGGGGGGGCGAAGCCCCCAGAAGTTCGGTTTACCACCCTATGGGGGGCCCAAGACCAACGTTTTTTTAGGGGGGCTGACAAAGTGCTGTTACGGCCCTGATCGTATGAAACCATTTAGCTGCTTTAGTCTAGGAGTGTCCACTGTGCATGTGCAGCCTGCGGAAACGCGACTACTCCTTGAGCCGACATCTCGGCAATGGGCATCTTTCACTAGGATACACGACCTAGACATATTGTTTCGGGCAACATACGACTTCATGCGATAGGTGCGCTGCCGAAATGATTGGCGACGATAAAACCTCGAAATAAAATAACCGCCGCATGTTGGCCGAAACGTCCGACGCTGTCTAGTCGGCAAAATGTCCAGCGCCGAATAGTCCAGCGCCAGCAGCTTGAGCCGCACGTATGAAATGAGACCCCCGAGGAAAATAATGATAACCGTATGGAAATGCCAATTTGAAATCGTGTTCGTCTCACGAAAGGAAATATTCTTTTAGTTTCGTATGGTAGCCTACGTGTAAGCGATTTCAATATATCTGGAGCAACGGCAACCTTTGCCGCTTTACAGCGACCGTTGGGAAGCTATGCAGACAGAACTAGTGTCAGACGAACGTTAACGTGACATCATGTGATACTTTGCATTATGACGCAACAATGTCGTCTGGAACAGGATGCCGCAGCTAAGGATCAAGTGCGCAGCTATAGAATGTAAACGTTTACATTCTATAGCGCAGCAGTGAGAGTGTCAATGTGAAATCACTTGCGCAACAATTGCCAATACGCTTGCATTTTGCGCTTACCATCCCTTGCTGCTGAGCTGCGACACGTTGTTCCAGACGGGATTGTTGCGTCATAATGCCAAACTAGGTTACAATGCAATATTCATTGCGTATTGGGGGATTCCAGGATCACGAACAGAATAAATAGTTTGTATTATCGTAATCAGTACCGCGGTAGCTTTCGATTGATACCAAATTTCGCGTTCGGCAAGCCAGTATAAAATAAATTTTGCCGAACATTGCCTTTAGTTAAATGGAAAGAATGACGTAACCCAGGGGCGGGAAACTTCTCCAGTCGGCGGGCCGGATATGGGAAAATTAACTACTTGGCGGGCCGGATTGCTGCATTGATACATTTTCGCTCATTTATCCACGTATACAAGGAATAAATCGTATTTAATGGATGTATTTTGACGACAGCAATGTCACTTCAAAGCCATTTCTCGCCGATAATTACGAAGGCAATGTGGATTTGAGAATAGCTACTCACACTCGTATCTACTCACAGCTGATCAATGCACACACGGTGCAATCCCGAATTAAGATTTCAAGGCGTTCGATAAGCCCGGTACCCCAAATTTACCAAGATATCAATTTTATTAAGGTTGAGTAGGTGACGAGATAGCGTCGTTGTTCAACTGTTTGGCCAAATTATTCTCGATATTGAATTCATGCGGCCCGCGTCCTCCACGAAATTTGAAAAGTGGCCCGCTACCCGTCTTGAGCTGGCGACCCCTGATTTACACCCAAAGGGCCGAAAAGGATGGTACACGAAAACAGAACTTAACTCAGAATGATATCGGGGTCATAAATCCTACGAGCCCTCGTTCATACCTTCACACGTTCCAATGTGCTGCATGCGTAATTTGGATTAAAATGTTGTACTCGGTTTGAACTGCGGTGTAAGTCTGTGGTAGCATCTGGTTTCGTGTGCCATGGGTCTACTGTATATCCACACTCGTATATCAGGGGTGGTACACGGTTGGAAATACACGCTCTTTACGCTAAGCGCGATTACAATATCCGAAGTAAAGAGTACAAACATGGACAAAACCTACTTGAGTACTCCGAAAAACGTAGTTGTAACCCATTCATGATGAGCTTTGTATTTTCTAGCGATATACGGATATAGGATGATGGGTGCACCCTGCAAACTGCACATTTGGGCTGTTTAAAAAAACTGTTTTCTTCAGATTTCATCCATTGGCTATGTGATAAAATTGTTAGGTTCGTGAAAACAACGCTGCAGACCAAATTTGACTCAATTCCAAACAGTAGAAGTGATTTTTTGCAGTAGAAAGTTTCGAATTTATCATTAAAAAATAAAAATTTTTCGGTAATCCCGTAAAATTGTTAGGCTGTCAGTAAAGAAGATGCACACCAGATTTGCCTCAATTGACTTATTGCAGTAGAAAAAGTTGGGATTTGAAATTAATGGTATTTACGGTGGCTAACTCTTTAATTATTTAATATAAAATCGTGGAATTTGAATTTTTCTACTCCAATAACTTCGCTCCTAGTGGTTGGAATTGAGCCAAATGTGCTATGCATTATCTTTACTGACAGCCTAACAATTTTATATGGTTGACAAAAAAAAATTTGCAAATTTTTTATTTTCATTTTTCAATGATAAATTCAAAGCTTTCTGCTGCAAGAATCTCGCTTCGACTGGTTGGAATTGAGCAAAATTTGGTGTACAGCGTTGTTTCAACCAACCCAACAGTTGTATCACATAGGCAGTGAAATCTTTAGAAAAGTTGTTTTGAACAGCCCTACTGCACAAGCACACGCCTATTGAAGACACTGGGATATTGAAGTGATACTGATACATTACAACAAAAGATATGTATATAAAGATGTATATAACTAAAGAGACAATTTAAGTAATGGTGAATATTATTCGGGCGTGAATATTGGAGTACACGATTGTAACCAAGTCGAATGGTACCGAGTCATAAGTCAATTTGACCTTTATAGTTTTGACTCGATTTAAGTCGAGTTATTTTCAATTAACCACCGGGATCAACTCAGGCAGGAACGGGTCGAGTTCAAATAAGGTTCAACTAACTTTCGTAAAACTCTTAGGTGATATCGAGGGCCTCAGATTCATAATGTACGCATTTTTTCTCTCTAAGCAGGTTAGATGAAAGAAATGTTTTGGGTATATTTTTCAATTATCGATCCTGATATACGAGACTTAAATAAGTGATATTAAATTGTGTCGAGTTATATGACTGACTCGAGTCATGCGCAATGACTTGGGCACAAATCGAGTCGGTACACAGATTGACTCGAGTCGAGTCGAGTCGAGTGGCGTTACTTTTTAATAAAACGACTCGAGTCAAGTCAAGTCAACAAAAAATGCGACTCGAGTCATTACAACCCTGATGTATCCTGATCTGTTGTGATTTGAGGTAGCGAATTCTTATTTATAGAAGTCTTCAACGATATAGGATTTTAGTGGGTTTACTCAGTTCATGGGGAGCTTTCACCCTTTCAGTAAGTAAATTGCCGTTTGACACTAATCGAATTAACGTGCTATTATATACGAGCGGACGTAGGTAGTGCGTCGCCGCCATAATTCTGCGGCGGATATTAATTACGATCTTTTCGGCAAGTAGATAATGAGATAGAGACGGATTTCTACCTAAATGATTTGCGGAGTTACCCCGTGACTGACTTTTCATTTTCGTGCACTACGATACGTAAACATGAGCAGCGTCAAATATCTCTCCGTAGATGTACTTGGTAGAATTCTGATATAAATTCTACCATGTATTTTGAGGAATTATGATATGACGAAATATGTTCCGCATTCGCTTGAGAATCAGATTGCTCTGGATTTAAATAATAGCCAAAGTACGTCATTTAATCACAGATGTTCTGTGTATGTAATTCTCAGGTAATCCTCAGTCATCTCCACTTGATGAAACATACCCAGTAGTTTAGGGTCTGAAATGGCTATTGGTGATTTCTACACTCTTGTATCACACCAGAAAGCCGCAGTAGCCCTCGAGTCTCGCGAACCAGAGGACTGTTGTTTCATTCCCGCTGGCTGCCGCCCGAGAACCCAAAAGCTGATGCAAATCTCGGAGTTTGTGCAGTGATATGCCGGGTCAACTCCACGCTCAGACTTAGAACGAAGTACCTTTTCTTCTAATTCATATAAGATTACTGGAAATACCCGATTCCGTATAGTTAGGCATAAGCTGCTGTCACGTAATAATCTACTATCGAAAGTTTAGCAATGAACGTTCTACCCCAAATTAACGATATCTGTCATAGTGTGAATAGACAATCCAGGCTCCTCAGACCTTTCGTTTTACCAGTGATATATAAAACCCTGGTTTTACACTCAAATTTAAGTAACATGCTTTGTAAAGAGCTCTTTCTTCCTGTAATTGAGAGTAGTATTTTTCGTCTTCGCATCTACTTGCGCTTGAAATACACCAATAACTGCTTTAGACCACCTCTAGCGGAAGCAGATGTAGTTGCGGATTGACCGATATCTAACTATCTCATCAAACTGATTTTCATGAAATAGTTTAGACATGCCTTGGGAATAGTTACTTCTACTCATAATTGCCTAAAATTTACACCGTAACCTCTATTTCGAAGGTTTATTGCTTTTCGAGGCCTAATGTAGTATAAAATGCTGTGCTAGCTCGGTCACAGGCCCTCCTTTTACCTCAGTGACTACGCATACTACTGTGACCGCCTCTGTTCTTTTTAATCTGTAGACTTATAATGTGAAGTTGTTCTCAATTCCATTCGCAGCTCAAACACCTCGACATCACCCACTCGAAAGTGGCCAACATCAGCGCGGACGCGTTTTGCGATCTCTCCAGCGTCGCACATTTGAAATTGTCCCGCAACCCGTTCCAATCCGCACCGACTCTTCCCGCAACGTTACGCGCCGTAGATGTGACCGGCACTAAATTAAAGCGCATCACTCGAAACATGACAAAGCGATTGGAATACGCCACCGATGCTAACTTCAGCCACAACGAAATCGAAGACGTTCAGGATCATGGTTTCGGAACAATGGTAGCTCTGCAGATTCTAGATTTGTCCGACAACAGACTGGGAGCCGTCAAGAAAAATTATTTCTCGCTGAAAACGCACCTGGACCCGAACTGCGAGCCTGCATCTCAAAACGGATCGTCCCATAAATCAGGCAGTGACGGAAAGTCTGGGTTACGGAGTATGGGGAAACTTGAAAAGCTTAAGAAATGTGCCGCCGAAAAGACGATGTCCGAGGGCGGATTGATTAACTTGCGGGTTTTGAACCTCCGGTCTAACCGAATCGCGTATATTCACGAAGAGGCCTTCAGGGGCTTCGATAAAATAGAGGTAAGCGCGTTCTTTGTACGATGTAGTGTTAATTGTACGGTTACCATATATACCATATTAACTTTCTTGCTCAGCTCCCAAAATACAGTTTTTCTTTCGCGTTATCAGTTGGTTGACCAAGAATATAAAAAAGTCATATTTCCGGCTCAGCTCCCGCAATAGCCGCCGGAGCGTTACATCAGTGCTGATTTACTGTATCTCAATCGAATTTTGACCTATATTTATTAAAAGTTCTCAAAAAAGAGGACTAAATCTCAAAATAGAGGACATTTGTGCGTCCTTTGAGGACACTTTCAAAAAGTCAAAAAGGAGGACAAATCCTCTTGAAAGAGTACGCATGGTAATCCTAGTTAATTGTATATATTCGTGATGCATACATCTGTAAACATGCTTGTGAGTAGCGTAGTGGCAGAGGTGATAATAATTGTCCCCATTGCCTTCAAATATTGCATTCATTTCAGTATTAAATCCCTACTCCGCTAAAGTCAATTTGTGTATTGACTCGACTTATACTCGAGATATTGTGCATGACTATAACCAAGTCATATGACTCGAGACTACTACGGCCAAGACATTTCATTGTAACTTCGAATAGTAAAGTCACCACATTATAAGTATTTCGTCTATAAGTCCTGAGCACGTAAAACTTGTAAAATATATGGCCAGAAACTGTTAGGACTGAGGAATATTACGATATTATGAATGCGAGGCATTCTATATCAGTCGTGCAGAGTTGAAAAATGTGCGTTGAACCGAATTGAGCTCAAAACTGAACAGTGAACATAATGTCGTGGACTCGAACTCGAGTCACAAAAATATGCCTTGGACCCGGCCCTCTACCCACTGACTTGGACTCGGACTTGACTTGGTGGTGAATTGAAAATGAATAGACTTGACCGAGTCAAAACTGTAAGAGTGAGATAAACTTGTGACTAATGTTCCCGCTAATTTTTGACGAGTCTGCGCACGCTCACCAACTTACTGCGCATACCCTTGGACAACAGTGCGTATAACGACTAGAAAAAAGGTCATCACTTCAGATTTTTTGTGCGCAAATTAGATTTTCTGTGCTCAGAGATCGTGTCAACACTGCGCATTTGCGCACGTGCGCAGCTTAGAGGGAACATTGCTTGTGACGACCGACTACCGGAGTGCGGTCGAGAACTGATGACTTCGCGCACTTCCGGAACAGTAGATTTTATATGACACCATTATACATTCAGATTTTGGATTTGGGAGAAAACCTGCTGAGGGCCGTAGACTATCGAGTACTCCACCACTTAAAAAGCCTACTTGAGCTGCGCCTGGACGCAAACGAGCTTACCCATCTCGGGACCGTAAAACTCCCACATCTCCAAACTCTCGACGTATCCTTCAACAGACTGCGGCGTTTCCCCGACTGGAAAGAAAACAGAGTCAAGGTTTTAAAAGCGTCGCGAAACCAATTTCGAAACATAACCGCAGGCTCGTTGAAGGGAGCTGAGCGTCTAGAGGAGATTGACTTGAGTCTGAACGAAATTTCGCAAATAGACTACAGTTCATTTCAAGACAGTCCTTTATTGCGACTTATAGACTTGGACGATAACTCCGTCGATAAATTCTTGGACGTCCGAATTCCCAATTTGCAAGTGCTGAGCATCTCAAACAATCACATCGATAAAATCGATCGAACGTTTGAGCAAATAGCTCCACTGTTGCATACTTTGAAGATGGAAAACAACAACCTCTCTTTTGTAAACCCTGAAGTTTTCGACGGTGTCTTTTCGCTGCGCGTTGTAGATTTCTCTCATAATATGTTTAATTGCGACTGTAGCCTCAAGCCTTTTGCTGAGTGGATGGGTCTAAACGGGGACTTAGTACAGGACGCGTACTCTTACCAATGCAATAGGGGCGAGACCGTGATGTTCACGCTGAACGGAGACATGGATTGTGAAGAGACGGGCCAAGCCGAAGTAAGAGAAATGGTTGGTATCCGCATAAACATAGATACATCATACTGCCGGTCTATTTCGTGACTGATTTGAAAGTTATTGAAAAAAACCGTGTGTTAAACCCGGTTCGTGAGCATTAAATCAAGGCTGTCAATTCGTCTGTCAGTATGCCGGCTGTCATACGCCTTTGCTAACCAGGAGTGTCATCTTCGCCTTTGAATGCATTTGCACGATGTTTTCATCCCCAAATCATATTGTTACTGGGTGATAGTCTGACTATATCTGGTGCCGTAATTTATTCGCGTTAGTCGCGATGATGCATCCTGCAGTTTCGAAAGGAATCGCATATATGCGACCCGTTCACCTAATCTAAATTATTGAATTACGTGCTTGAATGCTTTCAGACTTTCGATTAATTTCTACTTCCTATTTGAGTAGTGCAGCGGTACCTTCAAAATTTCTACTTTCTACTTTCCACTTTTATTGAGTAAAATTCTACTGCGTTACTGCAACTTCCACTTGAGTATAGAAGCTGACTTCTTTGGCCAATCCTATGAACTGTACAATTCTCCGGTCATACCTCCGAATGAATTATTTAAGTTACATGAACCGAATGTGATAGCATCGTTATCAGTATTTCATTCCAGGCATAGTGGTTTGGTGATCGTAACATTTACTTACAGATATATATTTTCAGAACGACGCCAGTGAGGATGATGATGACGATGACGAAGATGAAGAAGAAGATTCATGCATATGTATCGACCCAGAGATGTAGGCGATTGAGTGTCATCACGTAGCCCGTTAAAAGAAATTCTAAGATCGATGATCTCGTGTCGTTGGTTGCGATGAAGGCTAGTTTATCATACCTCAGAATGCCGCCCGAATAGTGAAAGCATTCGTATATTCGCTGTTATTTATTATCAATTCTATTGTCTGTTTCCACCCTCAATTATTTCGTTTTAAGTGCAATATTATTTCGCCCATATCGATGTCAACTGTTTTCGTTCTGTATGTCTTATGATTTTTAACTTAATATATATTTCACCACACATCACACTGTCCTCGCTATGTAGCACGACAATCGCGTCAGAACTCGCCAACTCCTTGAATGATAACAATCCTACTTAAGGACTAACCTACGGGCCGTGACATCTTGGTACGCATTATGTATTAGCCAACTTTCGTCTCTATTTGATATTTAACAGGACGATCATACATGACCAGTCGTTATTTGATATAATTATTAAACTGCCAATCCTTAGCCAAGGCAGCGCATGAATTGACCTACAAAGTATAGCGCCTCGGTGAAATTGTATTGTAGTAACAACGTTTCAGTGTAATGCAAAATCAGACAAATGTGGTAACTCAGATGACATGATCGAAGAGGGCAATACCGGTAAAAACGAATGGCTGCCGCACTAGAAGTTGAGTTATGGTACTGAATCTGAATCAACTGATGAAGTGTCTCGTTATATACATCTATTCAAGAGGGCGGTTTTATCGAGGTTGTTTGGACCTAGAATTCATTAACAAATTCAAAATATTAATCATCGTTGGATTATGTATTTTCAGCCGGTCAAGACACACACAGTGTACAGTACCATAAAGTATAACTTTTGTTCTCAACCCTTTTGACATTGCGGCACGCTAGCATTTCCACTACCCTGAGTCGCGAGTATAGCGCTGTGGTACTTTGCATCACTGCAGCACAGATGGGTTGCGGGTTCGCGGTTGACCGATGTCGGCTCTACAATCCCGGCCATGCTGAGCGTTGTAGTTGTACCGAGGATCCACCTCGCAATGTGATCTGCGTAAGCGATGTCTTATAAAAACTTGCTTGCTTGCCTTGCTATAAGTTGGGATTTTAGGAATCAAAATATGCAATATCGTTCCCTAATTTTTGTTATACGTCGACATTATTCACCACATTTTATCGCGGCACCCCTGAGCAGTCTAATCGGCACAACGATTGAGAACCACTGCAGTAGAAACAATGCGATGTAATTTAGTAATGTAGTTTAGTTATAAAGTGTATTTACATGTGATGAAGATATGTTGGAACAGTTTTCAATCATTCTTCTAGTTCGCTCGCCTTTGCAATCGCGGACCAGCTCCCATACAACTTACAATCGTTTTGACACATGGTAACGTTAACGAAACGTCACTTATAAGATGGACTATATTCATGATCTTCGTATTTGGGAGGGACAACAATTATAAGATGTGCTAGAGTCACCCTTCCATATCAGAAAACTATGGAAACTCTCGGAGCGACTAATAGCTTCGGCGAGGTATGCTTTATTCCGAACTGTTCATCGTATTACCATTGAGGGGTCACGGATGATAGTAGGAGAATAAATTTGGTCGCGCGAGGAAAAGTTATTCACAAGCCCTTCCCTAGGTCATTGAGTGAACAGACCTTTTGCAAATACTGGACTCAAGAATCATGTAGCGCTGATGGGAGTATAATGAATCCTTTGCAACTCAACAAAATAGCGATTTCGTCTAGATAATGATAGAAATGATAAGTTGGTTGTAATAACAGGACTGGTAACTATATACATATATGGATATCCGCTGATTAAACCGAAAATATATACGTGATATAATCTTACCCACCCGCAACATATACATTATGCCTGGCACATTTTCTAGAGTATGTTATATGTCAGACGAAACCGTACCGCGAAGATTCGATTTCATCCAAAACATTCGCTTTTCGCATCGTCGTCACAGGCATGATCAGTTGACCATTGATCAATTACAAACAGCTATCTGAAAAAACATCTGAATAGCAAGTTGTCAATCAATTATCGCTTGACTACTTGGACTCAGTCGAACAAAATCTCATACCTAAAATAATTGATTATATATAATAATACTACTGCATTTTCATTGCATCCGAGCATGGCCCGTATCGAAAGACTTGGTGGTTTTTCAATGTGGGCAGCATGTAGGCCAGAGGCGGGCAACATACGGCATGCAATGGGAATTTTAGCGGCCTGCTGACAGTTTCCGGCCATACGTGATAATGCGGCACGCTGGCACAGCCTGCCGCGATCCCACACTATAATTGCTCACTTTTTCAAATTTTAGTGACTTTATGTTAGTTCTTCGTTGTATTTGTGTTGTGCGTTCACGCGTCACTGAATGAATACGAATTTGTTAACTTGAGAAAGATCGTCATGAAACTACTTGCTCTGTTTGTTTGTTGTATTTATGGTGTTTGTCGACTACTATGGTCATTTACACCAGACCGTATCTCTTGTTTGTTATTCCATAGCTGGCGACGTGTAGCACGGCCCACTTCTGTGATTTTTATAAGACACCTATTGTACGGATGAGTTGGCGAGGAGGAGCATAGATAAACCTTCAACGCTTGGGTAGGAATTCTGGAGTCGACCTCGGCCGGACCCGAACCCGCAACCCATTGGTGTTGCAGCCGTGGATTATACCACTGCGCTATCTCGTCACTCTACTTGTTCTTTCGGGTCTACATACATTTGAGGGGTAACAATACAAAGCTACGTTGCAATCTGACCAATGTTCACACTCAGTTTTTAATTAGGGTTCCCACATCATAGAATTTGTTGACAACTTTGATCGACCACAGATGCCTTATTGACTTCAACAACAACGAAGTACATTACGATAATAAATTTATTGAATACTGTTTTAGGTCTCTTCTCTATATGCTTTAAAATTAAAGTTAACAATAAATACGATATATCCCCCGTTTTTAGGTAGATAAATCCGCGATTAAGGTATCGATTCAGGAATCTGGCCCGCCAAGTAATTCCCTCATATCAGGCCCAGAGATTGGAGAAGTAACCCGCCTCTGATATAGACCTATACTGCCAAAGTGTACGAATCCACGAGAATCTATATGAACCGTTGCAATATCAAAGTAGGCCCACATACACCATGACCGAATGGAAAAATATATCATACGTCAATGGGTTTTCTCTATGTTGTGCTTCGAGGCATAATCGATCGTGATCAGTCGAACACTCATAAATATTCAATAATTGATGTGTGGTTTCACTCCAATTATCACGTACGCGTATGTAAATATTATTGTAATAAATTGCGGTCCATACGAGTTATTTTTACTGTCGATGCATCCCCATTATCTCACGTGACGATATATATACCGACTGAACAGCAATATTTTCGGAACGCGATAAGTATGGTTCTGGAACTCGTTTGCACAAGCTGCCATGGACCGTCAGAGGAACTCATTAACTTAACGCAACATTGGATAATCGAACCTGTAATGACATAGCAACCAGGAAAAGGCTAAAGCTAAATATCGAATATAGAATTTTTTAAGAAACAGCAGATTATGTAGTCAGAATTATGTACACTCTAAATTCGAATGCGTGCAGTGGAACGCAAACTTACACGCCAAATCCGGTTTTTTTTTAACTACCATAGAACGTGCTGGAGCCGATGTGTGCCTGGCTATCCTGTGTTTAGTGGTGGTGTGTTCATGTTGACTGGTGCAGAGCTCGAAATTAATACCAGCCATCCATGAATTTTTACTCAGCTCAGGCTCAAAAAAGATTTTATTGCAACGAAAGATCAATACAGAACATTCATTTGCAGACGAAAATGTGTGAATTTCTAGCTTGCACATTGCACAATTGAAAAACTTAAGCTTTTCCAAATTGAAATAAGAACTACAGCTACAAAGTTATCATAAATTAGATTCTAATTAGAGCAAAGAAACGTTTCACTAATTGGTGTAGAATTAGAGTTATAGCGACACAGTTGTTTTTGCAAATTAGAATCTAATCAGAGATAAAAAGCATTTCACAAATTGGTGTGGAAATAGAATTATAGCGACACAGTTGCAACCACAAATTACATTTGAATCAGAGCAAAGAAACATTTCACAAATTGGGATAGAATTAGAATCATAGCGACACAGTTGTTATCACAAATTAGATTCTAATTGAAGAAAAAAAACATTTCAAAAATTGGGGTAGAATTACAATCCTAGCGACACGGCTGTTTTAACAAATTACTTTCTAATTAGAGCAAAGAAACATTTCACAAATTGGTATCGAATTAGTATTATAGCGACCAGTTGCAGCCACAAACTACATTTGAATCAAAGCAGAGAAGCATTTCAAAAATTGGAGTAGAATTACAATCATAGCAACACAGTTGTTTTCACAAATTAGATTCTAATTAGTGCAAAAAAATATTTCCCAAATTGGAGTAGAATTAAAGTCATAGCGACACAGTTGTTATCACAAATTAGATTCTAGTCAGTGCAAAAACATTTCATAAATTGGAGTAGAGTTAGAATCATAGCGACACAGTTGTTATCACAAATTAGATTCTAGTCAGTGCAAAAACATTTCATAAATTGGAGTAGAGTTAGAATCATAGCGACACAGTTCTTATCACAAATTAGATTCTAATTAGAGCAAAAAAAAACATTTCAAAAATAGGAGTAGAATTAGAATCATGGTAACACAGTTGTTTTCACAAATTAGATTCTAATTATTGAAAAAAACATTTCATAAATTGGAGCAGAATTACCATCACAGCAACACAGTTGTTTTCACAAATTAGATTCTAATTAGTGCAAAAAAATATTTCCCAAATTGGAGTAGAATTAAAGTCATAGCGACACAGTTGTTATCACAAATTAGATTCTAGTCAGTGCAAAAAACATTTCATAAATTGGAGTAGAGTTAGAATCATAGCGACACAGTTCTTATCACAAATTAGATTCTAATTAGAGCAAAAAAAACATTTCAAAAATAGGAGTAGAATTAGAATTATGGTAACACAGTTGTTTCCACAAATTAGATTTTAATTGGATCAAAAAACATTTTAAAAATAGGAGTAGAATTGAATTATAGCGACACAGTTGTTATCACAAAATAGATTATAATTAGAGCAAAAAACATTTCAAAAATAGGAGTAGAATTACAATCGTACCAACACAGTTGTTTTCACAAATTAGATTCTAATTACCCCAAAAATATTTCCCAAATTGGAGTAGAATTAGAATCATAGCGACACAGTTGTTATCACAAATTAGATTCTAATTAGAGCAAAAAAAACCTTTCAAAAATTGGAATAGAATTAGAATGATGGTAACACAGTTGTTTTCACAAATTAGATTCTAATTAGATCAAAAAAATATTTTCCAAATTGGAGTAGAATTAGAATTATAGCGACACAGTTGTTATCACAAATTAGATTCGAATCAGAGCAAAGAAACATTTGAAAAATTGGAGTAGAATCAGAATAATTACTGCAGTATATTTTCTGAATTAGACTAGAATCCAATTAGGGGTAGTTTTTATTTCAAATTAGAGTAGAATTAGAAATATAGCTATACGGTAGTTTTTTTCTAAATTAGATTCGATTGAGAGCAAAGAAACATTTCACAAATTAGAGTAGCATCAGAATTTATAGCTACACAGCTTTTTCCAAATTAGAGTAGAATTAGATTTGTAGCTCGTTTTTTTTCGGAATTAGAGTGGGATCAGAATTATATTAACAGTTTTTTTCAAATTATAGAGTAGAATTAGAACTATAGCAACACTGTTTTTTCCAAATTAGAGTACAACTAGAATTATAGGTTCAGTTGTTCTCACAAATTAGATTCGAATGAGAGAGACGAAGCACTTCACGAATTGAAGTAGAATTATAATTATAGCTAGTTTTTATTTTCAAAATTAGAGTATAATCAGAATTTTAGCTACACGTTTTTTTCACTCTAATTAGACAACTAGACTAGTACTAGAATTGTATAGTTGTCCAAGTTAGCAAACGAAATCAAAATCATTACTGGGATTCTGGAATCTGCTCATAAAACAGAGAAGCTTGTTGGATTGAAACCCAAATTTTTGTCTCCAATCAGGACATACTGTAAAATTGACAGTATCTGGAAAACTTTTGGATATGCGGGGTCACAAACATAATAACACGCGAGAAGATCCAGCACCATCTCAAATGGTTTCGCTTTATTGTGAGACGATCCCTTTATGCGGATGCCATTCGCCACGATCCATGACTGCAGGTCACCATTTTCATGGTGCGCTAGTACGAGATGTCGAGGACTCAGCTTTGTGGCCGTTAATTGGACTGAATGGGCCTGGAATTGAAAGAAATATGTTAAGTAAAATTATATTGCCAATAATCCATGCGTGAATCGAAAGCACAAGATTTAGATTATGTAGAATTGCCTTTATGGGACTTCTGCATAATGCATATTGAATAAAAATAGAGCTGAATAGGTCAATATAGGTTTTTGCCAATATGGTTAACAAGCTTAACTCATGGAAACAAGTGATAGCAAATTCTGTCGTCACGACATGCTGTCTAGTCGTTGACATGTATGGGTTTTTCCACATAATCATAAGTTTACTAACCTTTAATGATCCATTCAGATTTGATCAGTATACCATCATACAGGTTCCTTTTGGAACGGCAAAAGTATAATGTTCACATTCACTGATTCTATGCACTATATCCTTGGTAGCCATCCTCATGGACTCGTAGTCAGGAAAACCAAAAATTACATTAGCAGCAGAAATGATTTTCCGTGGCGCGGGACGAAAACGAATTTACACCAGCTCATTCTAACTTAGATTTATGGCCTTATCAAAAATAATGATGTAATTGAAAAGCATTTAATAATCATTTATTTTTGGAGGACTTCTTTCAGTTCGAGTGTTTATTGCACCGTCATAATGTAAACAGCGTCAATC
Source organism: Botryllus schlosseri (assembly GCF_051294905.1). Lineage (NCBI taxonomy): Eukaryota > Metazoa > Chordata > Ascidiacea > Stolidobranchia > Styelidae > Botryllus > Botryllus schlosseri. Next base: position 33,752,172 of record NC_137237.1, on the reverse strand, counting down.
AAAACATACGCCTACCATATTTTCAGCACCCAAAAACAAAATGTGGCACACGTCTGAGCTCAACAGACCCCGAATTAGAACACATGTTTGTGGCGCAACTTGGAAATTAACAGACCCCCGAATTAGAACCAACTCAACATGCGCGCATAGCCATAAAATTTTCAAACAACTAGCTGTACTTTTGTGACGGTCTGTTAAGTTCAAACTTGTGCCAGATAGTGGCATGCAAAACGTCCAAGGTGTTACGGAAAACGCCGAACAATGTTTGCCGAAAAATCAGGACAAGAGTCGAAATCAGTACAAATCTGACAAATCAGGACGTTATGGTACATCTATGTTCATTGTTCACACAGTTCCAGGTTAATCAAGCAGCAAATCCTACAACTCACCTGATAAAGCGTTATCGGCCTCAAATCCTGTTGTGATTCTCTTTTCAGTTACTGCATTTCGTAACTCCCTCAGGAGCATAACCGCAGCGGCTTGTTTTCCCTACAAATAAATATAAAGTAGAAGATCTATTTGGTTGAAGGACATTCCACTTATTGCATTCCGGTTGATATGAAGGCAAGAGTTCTGACACAACAATATTTAATATATAAAATTGCAACAAAAATAAACAGGATTATCCCAATTAATGAATTCATTCTAGAATAGTTAAATAATACTAACCTCTTCACCTGTCTCTAGCTCTACTCCAAATATTTCTTCAGGAGTAGTAAGTATTTCGCTTCGACACTCCTCGGAACGAACATTTGAAACCCCGCTCTGATCTATTACAAAGGCAAAGTGTTACTATAAAAGCAGCTATGTAGTGAGCTAAGCATGCACATTGCACACACACTTCTATGTGTTATATAGAGGGAACTTGATATGAATATAATAAGATTTATTTCACTGGATAATATTAACAATAATTATTATAATAGGTTCATGAATGAAATATCATGTTTTCAACCAATGAAAATGTCATGTAATTGGAAAAACAAGTGAGTCAACTGCAAAGCAAGATCTATATAACTTGGTCAAGAATTCTAGTTGTAAACCCATATTGCATCAAGTTAGAGACTTAACTGACATTCTGAAACTCAGTTTCGATGCTACTGCAAGTTGATCTAAAAGGCAATCTACCATTATTTCTCACACTGCTGCTTGCTGTAAGAACCCTCTTGACAACATACCGGTAATCATAACATATCGCATGTTGATATTCTTGAACGAATTACCTTAAATTATTAAAGCAATGTGTTCTCTCGTAATGCCGTACGCAATCAACATCTTCTTTATTCCTTCCGCTATGATGAGATTAGCGACACGTTCATCCACATCCACAAAGTCACTGTACTGCGACCTGTAGCTCCATTTAAATTTGACCGTGACTGAGTTCCCGCCGTTACCGAGAGATGTGAAGCGTGAATGAGAGAGAGAGAGAGGGATAGCAATAGCGAAATACAGAGATGTTTATTCAGTCAACAGTCAAAAGCAGAATGCACTGATAATAGCCAGGTAACACTAACGATTACTAAACAACGTACTTCAAAATTACATGGTGATGACAATGATTGATTGATTGATTGATTTCTTCATTGCTATACTGCTGATATATCAATGATCAATAATGAGGAAACGCAATATAATGGAAGTCATAGTCAAGTCAGACAATCATGTGGTTATAACAATGATATATATAATTGGGTTGAAATGATCAATTTCTTCTGCCAGTTTGGTAGGTAAATAAAATGAGAAGAGAAACGTTCACAAAATCTAGTAAATGCAAGAAAGCGACGCACTAAAATAATGGAGCGACATTGATGAAACAGCAGTCCACTTCATGGCTCCTGAGCAATGTGCCCTATTAGCAGAGGTGGTCAGTAACGAAGTACTTCTACTTTTTGGAAGTACTCAAGTAGTTTTCCTCTACTTCTGGTACTTACTCAAGTAGATCTGATTTTCGCTACTTCTACTTCTACTTCGTAATATTTTGTGATCTACTTACTTACTTTTCGCTATTTTCAGTTTGTCAAGTAGAAGTAGTTTAATCCCCCGATACGAAAGATAGCCTGAGAAATTTCGGGGCTGTTTTCACGGAGTACCAACATTTAATGTTCATAAAAGTCAAGTAACGCCCAGAAATTTTGTTGCGCTTCGCGCACAGTAGTTACGGAGTGGCAAATATGTTTTCACGAGAGTAGATCAGTGAATATAATTTAGGTACCGGATTGCTTGGTTCAGCTCACACCGCATTGTCGCCCATATCAAATATTTCATCATAGTAAGTATGGCCCACCATAACGTTTGAAACTACCGTTTCGCAATCTAGCAATTACACCTATCATATCGTAATCTAGCAGCCCATGACGTGTCCTGCTAATCTGGAAAATCTGGCTTTTTTGAACGTTACGCACCCGTTTTAGCAGATCACAATTGAAGCTGTATGTACAAAAGACATGAAATATATTTTCCGCTTTTTAGATGTGGTATATGTATTTCACTTACAATTCCGCGTATCATACTTTGATGTCTAATCACTTTCAGTTCTTTTGTCTCCAGAACATATACATGTTGAAGCGTAAAAGCAAGTGTAGTAATATATGTATTTTCCAAAATTAAAGCTACACTAAATATAAATTTTGCGATCCCCAATATTTGTGATTAACATATAGCCTACTAATAGCGCAAAGTGTTGAAACCGTATCCGATACAACTTCTAGTTATTGCTCTTCGCTTAAACTTGGGGCCTTGGGGTAGGGCGCCGTGCCACGGTATTGTAAAACGGGCTCTTTTAGTAAACAAAGCGTTAGTATCGAATTTTCATATTAATACTATAAGTTGCATCCCATGACGCGAAAGAATGCATATTTTGTCAAAAATTGATACCTCCTGGGATGCATCAATACGAATCAAGCTCTCTGCACCTTCCGCACATAGCTCCATTTGCAGCCTGATAGTCCATGTGAACGAATTAGGACTGTTTTCAAAACTACTTACTTACTTGAGTAGATTTAAAGTCAGTAAATTCTACTTCTACTTCAAGTAGTTTTAGGTGGCTTATGGAAAAAGTACTTCTACTTGTACTTAAGTAGATTTTTTCGTCGCTACTTCTACTTCTACTTGAGTAGCTTCCTTGACTACTTTGACCACCTCTGCCTGTTAGGTACGCGTGTGTGCAATTGATTTGAGCTGACACGGTCTCTGCTCGCATAAATTATAAGTTGCGCACAAAAAATCCGAAGAGATGACCTTTTTTTTAGTGGTTACGCACTATTGTCCAAGGGAGCGCGCAGTGAATAGGTGAGCGCTTGTTGCAGACTCGTCAAAATTAGAGGTAACATTGCTTCTGAGCTATATGTAAACGGGGCTAAAAGCACACATTACTTACACGAGAGTCGTTATTACCGTTCAACATCTATTATAGAAATGCTGCATCATTTGAGAATCTATATCTTGCAGCTTAATTCCTCCCCTGCAAATAACCCAGCGGGAGCAAACGGACCCCAGGGTGATTGGGTTTACCGCTGACGTCATGATCGGCACACGAGTGTACCGTACCTTACCCTGGATGATCTGGTCATTTACCAGTGACATTACGATTACATTTCAGCAGCGTTTCCAGCGTCGACCTCACAACCTCTCTCAATCTTACTGATGTCACAACTCGTGCGGCGACTTACCGGACTATTAAAATGTATACGTAAACTCTTTCATAGTGATCATAAGCCGACGACAGATGATAAGATGAGAGCAGAAGCACATATTTCGTAACTTTATCTGATGAAGTGTGGACTTGCACATATTATAACACCACTTCGGCGAAAGATTTGGGTCGACTTTATGTGTTTGTCGCATATTGCATTTTTGAATGCACAATTTTGTGTCTAAATCGATGCTTTCGATTTAGAGTGTAGGGCTGTGCACAATGAATCGAGTAGCCTACTCGAATCCGAATCGAGTAATAAGAGACAATATCTCCGAGCCCTTTTCCATTAGCAGTTATACTATCATTCTATAGTTATGCTATTCATTCTTCTCGATCATTTTGACCAAATCGCAACAACGCATCCTCGATCGACAAGTTACAATTACAAAGACGTGTCAAGACCGCCTCAAGTAGCATTAGAGTATGAGGACCTAAAAAGTAGGCAGCTCGAGTCAGTAGTTTCCAAAGGTATGTACAGAGTTGCCATCGACATAAACCTAAAAATGAGGATAGTCGAAAAATTAGATTAGTATTAAAAGGCGTTTTTGTACATATTTTGTATTTATACGAGCCGTGTCATATCACATTCCATACTTTTCGCCAGAAACAATCTGCTTCAGCAACTCCTTGTTATTAGAAAGTGCTTCAAAGTTCTCATGACAGCTCAGGTCTAGGTTTCCCTGTACTCAGGGCCGAAACAGCACTTCTCTCTCATACACGTCACGAAAAACGTTATTACGCCTGCTCACTTTAACTAACCAGATTTAGCCTTAGCAAAAGCAATACAATTTCGATTAATTTATCGATGATTTATAGCTTTACTACTTTTTAACCCGAGTGTCGACTGCACTGCACCCTTTTTCAGTACGCAATAAATGCTGCCTTCCCCACAGCTTATTCTGCTGTACACTAAACTAAACAGCATAAACCTGGTACTGCTGTTTACTGCTAAAATGACGCCAGCTGCGATAGCTTGGTACAGCCGCAACTGCTATACGTACACTCACTGCCCAAGCTATCTCATCACTTAGTCAAATCAAGTCCAATCCTGTGGTGTGTACGTCACAGGAGCTCCTTTCATTTATGATGTCATAAAATCTCGACGCAAAAGCATAATTTTAGAATATTATGCAGCACCGATTCCAGAGGAAAACGATCGAAATTCTGTAGTTGTTGAAAATAAGACAAAATAAGTACTCAAGTCATCAAGTCTCAAGACATCTCTTAGAAATAAGGACAGTTCAGTTTTCTAAGACGTGGCCCTTGAAAATAAGGACAAATCTTAGAATTAAGGACGGTATGGCAACCCTGGGTATATAGTTTTGTTCGATTGGTCGCCATTTTTTTGCAGTTAATCGGGGGTGGCTGCTTTGATGATCGATCAAATGATGAAAAATTGTGACGTAGACAACATTGTCAGAATGGCGCAACACGGTGTGTCACCAGCATCGTACACACAACTTCAGCGTTGCCAGCCAACAACCGCTGCTGTTGAACGTTCTTTCTCTAATGTGGGCAAGCTACTTAATAAGGACAGACACTTTTTACCCGAGAATGTAGGAAAGTATCTTTCGTTGTAGTACAAAAATTTTTAATTGTTTCTACCATAATACGTGATGTAACTACTGGAATTCTTCATAGAGCCAGATTTCATTTAAATACTAGTTTTTTCATGCAAAAATTTGTTAGTTTCCAAGTCAAAAACGTTTTTTCAGCCGAAACTACTTCGTAAGGACAGAGAGTTCTAGCCAGAGATAAAGATAAATAGTATAATTTTTACATTATGTGGGAAAACACCTAATTCGCATACGTCAGGTCAAAATTTGGTCAGAATTCTGTTTTATTAGGTCAAAAAAGTCTGATTTTGTTTCTTCAGGTCAAAATCTTCCGTTATTTAGGTAAATAAAATCACCCTACTGACGATCTATAGATTTCCTACTGATACGATAATTGGTGCCAATGCCGCATATTCTTGTTCAGAGATTCACGTATATCTCAAGCTATAAACACTAAACAGCTATACATACCATCAGTTTGGAATTATACTTCTTCGACTCATACTAAAGAGATATATCTGGAGTGTGTTTGTGCGAAGTACAAACCTGAAGCGAACTACTCATCAAAGCTTCTACCTATATAGCGATCATGGACGTGACGAGTTCAGGATTTGAAAATGTGTTACACTTTACCACGCAGACCACCGCAGGTCCGGATGATTTCAAGCGAAGCCTTTCGAGAATGAAATACTTCTTGCTTGGATAGGGTTTGCAGCGGTATGGAGCTTTGGGTTTGTTGCAAATGCAATAACTTTAGTTGCATTCCTTAAAATAAAACATACACCGCTCAACGTAATTATCATGGGTTTATGCGTCTCCGATATTTTATCCGCGCTCATATCTCTATTTGTTGTAAAACGAATACTAGCATCGGCTACTAATGAAAATTTTCCATGCGGCATATTCGTTTGCAAAACGGCTTTCCCCGTGATTGAAGTTGTGTCGAGCATTACTGTTGCACAAGTTCTGGCACTATCAACATGGAGATTTCACGCTTTTCAAACTTCCATCAATGCGAACGCCTTGTTAACAGGGCATGGTATAGTATGGTACGGTATGGAAGTATGATATGGTATGGATCGATATTTTGGTATGGAATATGGAACAATCCAAGTATGGTATGGAATGGAAGATTTTAATCTATGGTATGGAACGACATTTCCATACTTCCATACTTTGGTATTTTATACATTTTATCGTGATCTGTGCAAGCTTCAGGAAGCGTATGTTGTTCGCTGTTCACGGAATACGATGGCTTTTGTTATGTGTGAACGTGAACTATTGAACACTGTGTAGGAACAAATACACGCTTGTGCAACGGTTTTATAAGAGCACTTGGAATGACATGATTTTGTGATGTAATAATGACAACAGTAATGTTGATCCGATATTCTACTGAGTCTACTAGACACGACATCTCCGAACATAGTCTATCATGTGACGCAATAATTGGTAATGTAGGCCACTCCAACTACGTCATTCCTTGAGTGACGACAGCTTACAAGCAATCATGATGCAACGTACTAATTTCTCAATGTGATTGATAATTACATTCCATCTGAAACATTGTCCGCACATTTATACTATTTACATACCGAGATATCTTATTGGTCATATTTCAAACGCTCTAGCATTAGGATGATAGATCAGGGAGTGGGGTAGATATAGTTTGAAATTCTCCGCCACGCTAACCCCAACCAAATAGTGTACTAATAATCACGCAGATCGCTGTAGTATTGATCGCTTGCAGCTGGGATATTTTATGGGTGCGTCTATATTATAAATGATTTTGCGAATATTTACTTCAAACTTACATGTGGCTCATGCCAACAGGCCTATACCGGAAATGCGATGATATTCTTATGGAGCATGGGCGGGCAACTTCTCCAGCTGGCGGGCCGGATATAGGAAAATTAAGTACTTGGCGGATCGGATTACAGAATCAATGCATTATTCGCCCATACAAAGAGTAAATCGTATTTAATGAATGTATTTTGACGACAGCAATGTCACTTTAGCACCATTTCTCGCCGATAATGACGAACTAACTCACAATCCTTAAGATTTCAAAGCGTTTGATAAGCCCGGTACCCGAAATTTATCAAGATATCAATTCATTAGGGTTGAGTACATCGTAAATGCCGCTAGTGCAAGTCTTCTTGCTTCGACGAACTTACGCGTAAGCTCCACTCTTGCACGCTGCGCAGTGCGCACACGTATATAATAACATACAGTCACTAAAATTCGACGTTTGGGCAAGTATAGTGGGGAATCTCGGCAGACTGGGGCCGCGGGCCGGACAAAATCTTGTTGCGGGCCGCATCAAGCCCGCAGGTCGTGCGAGCTAGTCGAGCTAGTCGAGCTAGTCGAGCTAGTCGAGCTAGTCGAGCGAGATAGTGTAATGGTTGTGCGTCCGGCTTCTCGATCGGTAGGTCGTGGGTTCGATCCCCGGCCGGGTCAGACCAAAGACTCAAAAACTGGTATCCGCGGCTATCCTGCTAGGCGCTCAGCAATCACGGATAGCATGGAGGAGAAAAAAACCGGGGGTGCAGACTAGATGACCTTACTATAATGGCCGTATCGCATCTCCGTCGTCAAAAGCATCTCGATGGTGCAGGCGAAAAAGAATACCACATCTCTCTCTCTCTGCCCGTCCCTTTTGTAAACGGTCCTAGATAACAATCTGCTGACAATCTCATTTTGCTCGCGGAAACTGTAGCGTAGACGTACACGGCACCTCACCACCGTGTACTAAACCTCACCAAAACAGATTCTGTAAACTAATACCAGGAATTAGATTCGCATCATGGCTATAGTTTAAACAATAATGACTTCCGAAATATAAATAACATAGGTGCTAGAAAAGGTGCTATACTTATGATATTGAAGTATTTAAAAGTACGGAATATGTATCAAGTATGGTATGGAACAATGTTGGTATGGTATGGAGAATTGCAAGTATGGTAGGGAGTGAGTAAGGCAAGTTTGGAGTATGGAGAATCCTCGTTCCATACCATACCATACCATGCCCTGCTTGTTAACACTAAAAAGAGCAAGGCGGGGCCTACGATATTCACGGTCTTATATCGTATAGGCCCCGAGCAAGGGCTCTAGTAATTAGTGTTTGGCTGACATTCCTTGTTCTAATCATGCCTCTGCCCCTAATTTATCTAGATATTATCCCGTCAAGGTTAAGTGAGAAGAAGATATGCTTTGTGCAGAAATCCTACCTATGGCTTTCCGATATTTACCATTTAATGCACACTATAGTGCTGACACTCTTTCCGATATCTTTCATTGTCGTACTATGTGTTGCCATTGGACTGTCGTTACTGAGGCGGAAATTGAGAAGACAAGAACGCACAGGGGACTCAGCCTTCCGAAAAGAAGAGAAGCAAGCCTTGATTCAACTTGCTGCCATCGTGTCTTCCTTCTTCATCGGATATGTCCCACAGTTTACTTACGCCTTATGGTATTATGTCAGCTTCGCCAGTTATCGTCAGCACGCAGTAGGGTTCCTGACAGGCCGTTGGATTCTGCATTTCACGGAAACGATCAACCCCATCGTATACAAGGTTTCGTCGCAAGATCTCTGGCGGTCAGTAAAGGAAACATTGAAACGGCTCTTAGGCAAGTTTGCGCGGATTTTGCCCAGGAGTGTTGCAAGCGATACGATACTCAAGAAAACTGAAATCAACCGAAACGCTGAAGAGGAACTCGCGGAGTCTTCCATTTAATGATTACTCGTAAAATGTTATTAATGAGCGACGGATAGGATACTTGTCTTGATGTCGCCGATACCATGACGGTTTAACCACGTTTACCATATTAACATATATGATCATTGTTCAAGAAAGGGATACTGAGAAATCAATTGCGATTCAGGGCTTACTACCTGAATCAATGGTTCTCAAATATTTTAGACACGCCTCCCTTGAGTATTGTGAACAATTTTGCGCTCCCTTATCGTCATATCACAAAATACAACCAGAATGCTGGAAGTCCCAACGGATAGTTTGGTGGCATGGAAGGTTATGACTGCTGATGAGAGAATTCTCAACGAAGTATCGTCAATATTACCAAGACCAGCTACTATTGAGGATTCGGTCAGGTCATTGCCGTCTTATCTCCCACTTATTTAGGATGGGGTTTGTCGACTTCCCCTTATGTTCCTTATGCTGCGCCCCGGACACTGTTCATGCCGTAAATTTGAATTTCATCGCCGCTTTCTGGTTGAACATTGTGTCAGTGAAAAATGAGTTTTTTCTCTCCTGGGAATTTTTTCCAGACATATATATTGCCTTTTCTGATAGTTTCATTGAACATATACTAAGCGTGGCGCAAATATTACCATAATCGGTTGAAAGCGCCCCTTTTTCCGTAATAATAGTGATAATTTTAGATATGAAATTTTGACTATACAAAGAGCAATAACTCTGAATAAGAGATAAATCGCGCAGGGCGCAAAATAATTTCAGTTGAAAGCAGCTTCGTGCCCTCTTCAGATGCTTTCACGCTCCCAAGGGGCGCGTTCCCCCAGTTTGAGAACCAATGACCCAAATCAGGGACGGGCAACATACTTTCCGCTGGACGGAACCGGCCTGTGACGTGACTTTGACAATCCCGCAGATAGGTTTCGGTCTTAAATGATAGTACGGCTGTATAGGTCACATTCTTCCGCAATTCTCCTCTAGACTTGCTTACTATACGCCAAATTATAGTGAGTGTGGGTTATTCCTTCCTTCTTGTATTCGGACACAAATAATACTTCTTTGTTTTCTTTGTGTCCGACATGCAGTCAGTGTTCAAAGAAGCTGTACGCAACTTTGATCGACCACAGATGTCTCATCGACTTCACAGTTGTTGAAGTACATTACGTTTATAAATTCCTTGAATACTGCTTAGGTCTCTTTGCTTCGAACTTAAAATTTACCTTAAATGCGATCAATCCTGATATAGATGGATAAATACGCTTTTAATGTATCGATTCAGGAATCCGGCAGGCAAAGTACTTAATTTTGCCATATCCGGTCCGCCGGCTGGCGAAGTTGTCCGGCCCTGACCTATAAATGCCGACTTTTCGTATACATGGCCCACTTTCATCTCCAGCTCTCGCAAGATATCCGTTACGCTAATCATTTGCTTTCTATACTTTATTTGATCTAACGTACTGATCATACGTTGGGTTCTGTTTTCCTAAATTTACAATGATCTGCTGTTGGTTTTTTCCTAAATCTTACACTGAAAACACATGTGTCCAAATCTAGACACCAGGTATGTCTGCAACCCGGTGCAGAGGTGAATTTCAATAAATTGTTCAAGAAATCGAGTTACTATAGCTCTGAGATTTATGTTCTTGGCATGGTGAGGGTCACTGTCAAATTTAGAAAAAACACTGAATGGAATGAATGAGCAGTTGAACGGAGTAGCGTGTAAACCAGAATGCACCACGCCGGAGGCCTGGTTTAAATTGGTTCATATCTTTGTCAACGACGTAGAAATGCAGATATGAAGCGACCCTGCATAAAATAAGACATTCATATTGAAGTAAATCTGTTATGTTCGTGCATTTTACGTTGGTATCGTTTGTTTCTTATTTGTCTTGGATTAGTAATTGCCGCCAATCATTATTTCCTCGTGTGTCGTGCTTTGTATTTATACCCTGTGTTCTGTTGTCTACTCGTCTTTCGTTTAACTGAACTCTGGATCGTGTTGCCTGTCTTAAAGTTATTCTGCTGTTAATATACTGATTTCATATTGCAACCTCGTCGTATGAGTTATTGTTCAAACAAGATCAAAAACATAACAAAATCCTAATATTTTCGTTTGACGCTGGTCCGGGGTAATCATGAGTAACTAGTGGAGAACTGTATATTCACAATCACATCACCCAATATGACGTCACTGGCATGAAACTTCGAGCAATTGAATAAACGTTTGTCACGAACGTACTTTTGAAAGCAGTATTCAGATTTTGTACCACCAACCAATTACCAATATCAATGTAATAAATTGTTAAAGTTTTACCGTCCGAGTAATTTCGCCTTTTCCGTCGCCATGTCAAACATGGGCTGGCCATTCGCAAAACATGTCGGCATATCAAAATTGATTAATTGATTAATCGCAGTGATTATTAGAGTACTTAGCAGATCTCGTGTGATAGAATTCCAAATGATAAACAATATAATTACAAGTCTTTCGCATTTGTTCGATGTCGATATATAGAATAATCCAAACATATTTCACAGAATGTTATCAGGGATATCCCTGAATATTATCTATATTCTTTTGATAATTATAATAAATATGAAAAAAATATTATGGAATCATTGGTGCTTGCTCGATTCGCACTGTAACAGTAACTGCTGTTATCTCCGGTAAGGGGATCAATTTAACTAAATGCTACAGAATACAATATTAATTCCGATGACCGTTTGTTGATAAGCCGAATGTACATAAAAAAACAGATAATTATATTTAAGCTCTAATGCTCACAAAATAAGTCGGGACCAATTGATGCGACCCGTCGCATCAATTCAATGATTTTCCGCTATATCAAGTTGAGCATATATGGTACGGTGATGCATTAGGGCTACGCTGTTGTGACAGTTACTATTTTGAATTCTACGCCACTTCGGATGCCCCACTCTTCTAGACTTCGCTGTTGTCACACCCTCGATTTTTTCCGGATGTGACTGTGGATGTCTCATTGACTAGCAACAATCAACATGGAAGGTGATTTACGAAGGATATCATAACCAAACGCAAATCGCTTCGTTGGGTATCTGCTAAACGAAACGATATTCCATCTTTTCGAAGTAATGAAATAGGATTTGTCCACTTGAATCACTGCCGTAACATGTAAGCAATCAATAGTCCTAATTATAACAGTGAGTCATTCGTCAACGAAATGATATTTGGTAGCCGCCAAAATTATTCCTATCATGTCATTAAAGATCTTTCGTCAGAATAATATGGTCGACCGCTCTCCCTTGTTTGATGTCGCAGAGCAACATAAATTAACATTTGCGGATTATACATATGCGATATTCTTACGACTAAACACAGGTAAAAGAATAGTAACCATATTATTATACGGAACAGTACTTTCGCAAATTTAAAGAGATGCGAAATTTAAGTTACCGTATAATCACTTGGTATTGCATCCGTTCTTGGAGAATACGTGATGCGTATAAATACGCGATATCGCTTTAGATACCGTAATTATTTAATTTCAAGTTATATAATATTATTGATCGATTGGAATGCGGCCGGATGACAGATCATGTACCAATGCAAGCGTACAAACTCATGAGAGCTTTTCGGTAAATATTATAATCGTTTCGTGGCCAATGCTTTCTTTTCTTTGCAACTCGACTTTATTCATTCAGGGCGTTGACATAGCGCATAGGTTCCCAACCGGTTAGGGGCAAGGGCGTAGCCAGAAAAAATATTTGGGGGGGGGGGGGGGGCGATGACGTAAATGAGTCCCTCCCACCTAAAGATAAGGAAAAATGGGCTAAAACGGTGGTCTTGGGCCCCTATTGGATGATTAACACAACATCTGAGGCGATCTTTATGCATATATTCCGCTCATATAAAGTGATGTGTGATTGTAGAAAACTTTTTGGTTAAAGAATATTGTTACTTGCATATTGCAAATACGTTTTCATTATCAGATTTACCGGCAAAGCTGATAGCAGTGGTGTCATCGAACATTCAGGGCTAGTACTACGCTAGTACACTGGAACTATGTTAATAACACACGGCATTTAGAGCAGTGGTTCTCAACCGGTGATCCGCAAAGCCTTTTCAAGGGATCCACGAAAACTCCAAATTTGCAAAATGGTTGATAACCTAATAATAATAAGCTATTTTTGGTTTGCTTTAAATTAGAGAGATGATGAAGCACTTTCGCTTCATAAATGCTGAAAGTTCAGGACTCACATAAACAGAGAATGGCCGTCTGAGATGAAATATTACACCGCGCAAAGTCATTTTAATTGCCAATAGCCTACTTATACGAACACATTGCTATTTAGGAATGTTTTGCTGGGGTTTTGGAAATAATTGTATGCAGAGATCCATTTTCTCCTATGAAATACACCGACCGCTATTCCAGAATAACTTCACGATGAGCTGCTAGATCAGGGCCGGCCAACCCGTGGCCCGCGAGAAGGTTTTGAGTGGCCCGCGAGGTCATTTCCAAAATTTCTAATATCATCAAAAATGGATTGCACAGATTGTGAACTTGCAAGGCCAACCGAAAATTTGATTATTCTGGCCGCAACACTTGAGATGTGATGACTAAAATATCAGTTCCGACGCATTGACAGATCCATCAGCCATTCACATATTGGTATATATATCTTCGTACACTACAATAAAGCAGAATAATTTGCGGTAGATTTATCAAAGGTAAAAATTTTCTACAAGCTTGGCGCAACATGTTGTCACTCGATTTCTTGTTTTTAATATTGTTGCCCTTTTATGAAAATGTAAGAACACCTAATCGTAATGTATCAGATTGAGTCTAACTATATTCGCGATTACGAGACAAAGTGTCGTTCAACACATGCGACATTGCGTTTGCGCTCGCAGTAAGACCGTTGGCTATGAAACCTTGGCACGAAATGATTGACGCATGTTGGTCGCATCTTTCGATATCGATATGTCCATGCGCCGAATAGCCCTGTCCTCGCAAAATTAGCCCAGCGATGTACAACAGGCCCGCAATATAGCCAAATGACAATAATATTGACCTGTGAACTTCAAAAAATTTTCGCGCTTCGCGCGGCTAGTGGCCCGCGCGAAAATTTGTCAATAGAATGTGGCCCGTTGGCTGAAAAGGTTGGCCAGCCCTGTGCTAGATAGAAATGACTAGGCTGGAGGATACATTGATCCATGTATGTTGCCATCATAGCCAAATGTGTCGTCGGACACGTTACGCGTTATTATTACATTCGCCACCACCTATCTCTGTGGAAATGGATTCTCGGCACTCGTTCATATCAAATCGACGACGTGGATTTTCAAGACATAGCCCTGTATTTCAAGAAATGCAGCTACAGAATTCGCTTTAAAATAATAAAAAGTCGATGTTATTTTCAAGAAAGGTAATTTCGCTATTGTTTATCACTAGCCTACAGATAATATTTGCACAAGACAGATGAAGGTTGCATGATAATAGAGGCAAATTTGAAAAAAAGAACTGGGGGTCCGCCGGGGTAGGCCTACGGGAAGGTGCAAAGAGGGTCCGCGACAACAAAAAGGTTGAGAACCACTGATTTAGAGTTTGTATAGGGTGGACGCTGGGCGGGACAGTGGTCATTTATTGCTGTTACTTCATGACTTGCGGAGAAAGCTGTCACCACTCAAGAGATCGCTCATACACAAGGTCGTAGCCAGAATTACATTTTTTTTATTGCGGGGGGGGGGGGGGTTCTTATGAGTTTAGGGAAGCTCTCCCATGGGAACACCTCGCAGAACCGTACATCCTGCCATGGACAATTTCATCACTACCCTTTATTCAGACGATTCTTAGACGCACGCACACTCATACCCTATGGAAGTTTCCAGTTGCTTCCAGTTGGAAAGCTGTGTGCATTTCGGACCTAGTCGCGCGGAGCGTACATGTTTTCGAATAAATGAAAGTATTTGATCAATAATATTGGTGCGTGTTTATGAGCAAGTGGATTCAATTCTTAATAATTACTTCGTTGAAGCACGGTTATTTAGTGACCTCTGGTAAAGATTGATGCTAGTTTGGAGATTGGAATTGCTGATATATATACCAGACCAAATTACAAAACTCCTTTGATCAGACTCGTGCGATTTCAAATTAGCACTTTTTAAAGGGAGGTGGCGATATTTTCCTTTGCCAGTCGCATTCATGTCGGAGAAATCTGATTGCAGGGACAGGATCATTAGGCGCCAGCCATTTAAGTACCCGAAAATCTATATCGAATACATGCGTCGGTTTTATGGCCGTCAATCATTTTGGGAGCGCACTTTGCGGAGTCGCATGTAATAACCTACTTTAGCCTATATGTCTTCGTGTGTCCTGTAACGGGAATTGTCGAAGCTAACAGTCCCCAATCCTCATACTGAACGGACAACCCTAAACTCAATCAACCCAACGACCTTGGAATACTCTCGTGTATCTACTGGTACTGTTGTATTCTCATAATTAAGAATGCAGCTAAAATCAATTGTGGGTATTTGCGGAAGATTTTTTTTCGGGACACCGATAATAAAATCAATACAGTTATGATCATGGACACTAAATGAAATTTTTTAGTTTGCATTCATCTGCCCTAAAATAATGTCATATTTATTGATTTTACGAAAAATTTTCCAAAAATTTAAGAGGGGGGGGGGGGCGATCGCCTCTTTCGCCCCTCGCTGGCTACGCCAGTAGTTAGGGGGGTGTCATATGGAATCCACTTTGTTTAGCTTGAGCACATGAAATAATGGATCGGACACTCTTTCGCTGCTTTACGATTATCTTGAATCATACAATTTCGTACCATGTCTAGTATGATATTGATAGTTTCATAATAAAAGCGATAGTAGCTTTCAAGCAACACCGAATTGAATATATAGTTTAGTTCGGGTCGCCGTCTTGCAGCAACAAGCAATTACTCGATGCAGCAAGTTGCGAAATGTGTTAAGCTATTGTGAAATGAGTGGTCGATTATCAAATTTAATTGCCCCTCACATACATTCAAAATGAATGATTAAAGTCGGTGTCGCGACTGCGCGTCTTCACTGTTCACCCGTTGTGAAATCGAAATCACGATTTCGTCACTGTTGCACTTGATCAACCCAGTTTCACGACGCAACCTCCATCTTCCAGTCGCATTGCTTTATAGTTAGTACGTGGAAAACACGTGATGCGTCACTCACTTTGCCTGCGTAAAATGCAACGCCTGATGTAGTGTCCTGCGTTTTCTTCAGATTCTTCCAATAAACTTCTATTAGAAAATAGTTGAATTTTTGCGGGCTGAAAGATTTATAATAATATATTTGATAAACTCAACGCATGTGTATTTACGTTGACACAATATGCACCATTTTATAGCAAGCAAAAATATTATGGTATGCAAGTGTGTCAATATGAATATGTGTTTCTGCCGGCATAACGAGATAATACTGGGAAACACAAATCAACTGAGCTAAGATTCTGACCAACGTTGTTATTCCCCATAAAGCTTGGTGGCTCGAAATGCTGGGATGTGCCTTCACACGAGTGCTACGATTTCACGATGCAAATACCAATCGCTGTAATAGTTTGAGCCTGTAAATATAAATGACGATGATGAAATAATTGTAAAAAGTATCAACAGCAAAAGTTCGATTTTTCATATTCATTGAAAACACAAGGACTCATTTATGTGATAAACTACCAGCTATACGCTATAAATACGACAAAATACGTTGGCGAACCCTTACGTAAATCTGTAAACCTTCGGCGAACACCAAATTTTTGCGAATCGCAAAAACACATATAATTGCACATCTAATACAGCACTATACCGCCATTAATGATTTTTGAGTCTTGTCGTATTTTGGTATCTTGACGAAATAATATTCCCTACGCAATCTCATTATGGCATTGGTAAACTTTTTTGCAAGCAATATTTAATAAACAACAACGGTAATATTACTATACTGTAGAATACTTGTGATGAACTGAAACGAACTGTACATCGCACAAATTTAAACAACCGTCACTAAAACATGATTATCACAAAGGACAGAAATATTATAATCAATATTTCCTATTTTTATTCATACCTACCTAAAACTATGGTAAGATAATAGCTACTTACACAGCCTGCGTTGTTTCGGTTGCCGTTTGTGGCGTTTATGATGTTTATGGACTGCAATGGTCATTTACACCAGGCCCATATCCTACACAGGGGTCGGCAACCTCAGTCACGCGAGATGATTTTTCATGGCACGCCAAATGATTTGGAGCACAAGACATATAATACAACCATATTTTTGCAAGAAAGTGATGTAGAAGTTTTCAAGATGTACAAAGCTCGTAGGCGACCAAACTTTATTTCGTAAACAATCATAAAACAACGTCTTTTGGGGCAGATTTTCTTCATCTTCAAAAAATTTTCCGCATATGGTGCGATTCACTGGAACCTGATTTCTTGCTTGGAATATGGGTACCCCCAATATTATATATATATATATATATAGGCTTATGAAAGAAACGTAGTTACTGTGATAGTCGATTGTGTCAATAGTGATCAATAAAATCGTAGTGACCTTTCGTGGAAAGCATGAATCTGCTTTATCGCTTTACCAGTTTTTAGTTAATAAAATTCGCCTAAAATCAACTACAAATAACTAAGACATGCACTTCCCTGCACAAACAAAGCAACTGAGGTAACGGACAGAATGAACAGAGCGAAGTAACTAATTACAGCAGGATTGTCAAACATACGGCTCACCAGATGATTTCATCCGGCCCGCGAAGCAATTCTGAGTAGATTGAGAAATTCCTATATTATCCTGCACATTTGTAACAAATGTTGAGATTGTTTGCAGGAAATACTTTCATCAGATATTCCCTCAAGGCAGTGAATCCCGAGCATGTTCATTGTTCATAGGCCACATTATACCTACCCGACTAGGCCGTTGTGTTTTCACTCTCTCTAATTCTAGAAGTCAAAAAGTTCACACTGAGTTCAGAGTTTTATAGAAAAATATACCAAAAAGTAGCTATTCCCAGAAGTGAAAACGCCAATGCGGCACCGTTATATGCAATTTACATCGGAAATATCTTGGTTATAGAAATATAATGAATAAAATATCTACGGCCGCACTGCTGTATCACTTCACATTCAATATTGGTCCACGGACTTCGGCAGAGAAACCGGACTAGCAATTTAATAATAATAACCCAAATGCCTACGCTCGCGGTTATAGGTAAATATCTTGTATTTCTCACAGCACACACGTGGGCTAACGGCAGATTACGGCTGCAGCAAAGGGAGCATAGAAATATGCCAACTTATATCGTTCTTGGCGCCACTGTTTCATCGGCTTTTAACTGTGTATTGAACAGGACAATCATCGTCTTTTCGACAAAACAATGATTCGCGAATAAAGGTGTTGCGGATTGCTCCAATAGAACCCCTATGACAGTGGTTCTCAACCGGTGTGCCGCGGCGCACAAGTGTGTCATTTACGTCTCGCAAAGGTGCCGCAAGAGATTTCTTCGAAATTTGGAAATTATTCGCAAAATAATTCCAGTCTAGACCAAACAATCACTAATTTAAATCCGAGTCAAAGAGAGAGATAGAGAGTCTTTATTTTCATCCAACCAAAATACATAATAACAGACGGGAATTATGGTGGTACAGCAAATATGCATGGACATTGGACACTTGCACAGTATTCAGTATTAGATAGGAATGATCGACACAACCTTAACGGTCAACTATTCTGATTACGCCCGCATCGAACAGGTTACACTTGACTCTATATACCACGGTTCTCAAACTTTTTGTCTTGCGGACCCCTTTCGGATCGTCACGGACCCCCGCGGACCTCCACAAAGTTTTAGTTCAAATTTAGCTCAATTATCGCACAATCGTCCTCTGTCTTGCGCAAAAAATAACTGTAGCATCAGTAATAAATATCAACAAAATGATTTTTCTTGAAAATAAGATGATACTATTCGTGTAGAAATTGGGTTGATTTTTATTATTTCAAAGTGAATTCTGCAACTGCATTTCTTGAAATAAGTGGCCGTGTCTTGAAAATCCGCGCCTTCAACTTGACATGAACGAGTGACGAGAATCCATTTCCACAAATATTGATGGTGGCGAATGCAATAATTACGCGAAACGCTTTCGACGACACATTTGGGTATGATCGCAACAAATATGGCACCAATATTGGCAAACAAATTTTCTTAATGAACATAGTTGAATGTTTTGTTGCGCCGATAGCAGACGATATATATAAACTTAATGGCTTGGTAGCTTTCACACTCTATTTAACGTCCACTTGCGAATGAATATACCTTTAAAATTTACACGAGCTTTCGTTGCGCCGCTCCTTCATCAAGCCTGGTCATTTTTACCTAGCAGCTTATTTTGAAGTTATTATGGAAAAACGGTTGTCTATCACAGGAGAAAATCGATTTTAGTAAATGTTTCGACGTCACCGTGATTGACCTTACTCATCCAACTTTTCTTTCCCACAATCCCCAACAAAACATCTCAAAACAGCAAAATGTTTGTGTCAGTGAGCGATTGGCAATTAAGCAATTAAAATGAGTCTGCTTAGTAGGCTATTTCATCTCAGACGACCATTCTGTTGACGTGAGCTCTGGAGTTTTACTGGTAATGAAGCGAAACTGTCTCGTGATTTTCCGAATTGAAAAAATACAAATTAGGATACCAAATATTTTGAGGCTTCGCGGACCCTCTGAAAATGCTTCGCGAACACCCAGGGGTCTGCTGACTGCTGCTTTATACAGTCTGACTGTAAAAAATGCTGGTTGAAAAAGGAAAATAAAAAGAAAAGTAAACGATGGCGATCGTGCTTGGCCTCTTCGGTGCGATGATTAATTACATTGACAATGCGGTAGTGGGCAGAGTTTATTGTCAAACAAATCTTAATTAATAGTATATAAGCGCAACCCGAAGTTTCAACGAGATCGCAGCAAGCCAGATATGTGATCGCGGAGCTAATAATAGCTAAAAATTCAAAACCTAACAGGAAGCGCGCTTTGTCTGCGGAGAATGTTATTCTTCCCGCTTGCACCATAATTGTAAAAAATGTTTGGGAGCAAATCTGCGGAAGAATAGAAAACGATTCCATGTCAAATGATACTTTTCGTAGATGTATTTGTGACATCTCCTCAGATATAAAAGATACCGTAATTTCTTCTTTGAAGCAGAGCAAAGCCTAATTGAGTGCTCCGGAAAGGTTGAAGTACTTCGTCGGACACCAACTCTGTACGACGGTGGGTGTTGCTAAATATTCCGGTAGCTTGCACATGCCGTAAGCCCAGATAATTTAGTACCTCTGTGTTAGTGTGTCGCGAACTATTTTTCATTTCCAAAGTGTGCCGCCAGGGCAAAAAGCCTGCCCTATGATCTGTAAATTATCTATATATGATTGATAATAAAGTATTCAAGTGAAAAGCAAGGACACGAGGTGACATTTGGAAATCAGTTGGATGATGCGGCCAGTGGGCGAGTTGAAGACTGGAATCCGGCCCGCGACGCAATTTGAGTTTGGCACCTCCGAATTACAGTAAACAGCGCAATAGACATCAATTGTCTTAAGCAATCACCACAAATACTAAAAACAACAAACCTGAACTGACGAACGGTTTTCATCGGGTCATCATCGATTGCGCAACCTCGAATGTTGTTTAGAAGCGTATGCGAAAGAAGATGGCCGTGTCCATGGCAATACACGATGGCTACTAGTAGACCTATATATATTTATCAACTATACGAGACACAAATGGATGTAGTGGGTCTACCGTTTCTTACGTGGTCATTGTTGATACGCGCCGATTAGAATGTTCAAAAGTACGAATCCATTATAAAATAGATAGCTTTCCACCAGCTTATTTTCAATAATTCCGGTAATAAGTAGTGAAAGTGTGATTTATTTGATCATGTACAACTAGCAAAATTAATTTATACCTTGAAAAGATATCAAAGACAATCAGGGTGTCATCGAAAAATTTGAATGTTCTAGCGGAACCGTTACCAGTACGTCAGTAATTGCGTTACATAAGCATATAATGACTTGGTGGCTTTAATATTGGGTTGTAATAAATATCGTCTCGTTGAAAAATGAAGCACTTACATAATTTAATTAAACCTCACTTCGGCCGAGAGAGATACAGAACTTTTTCGCAAATTTGCAGGTTCGTAAGCCTGGTGCGACAGCCACATGTCATCCGGAAGGCAACATAAATGACAGAATCAAAAATCAACGTCAAAAGAAACTGCAGGAGTGTTTTAATTTAGCTACTATAGCGGTTAGAATTATAACGATCCGCACCCACATTTGCTCTCATCTGTCTATGCTAGGACAATGCATGAGGTCGTAAGTGTAGATGAATGAAATAGTAACAATCATGTATAACACCTGTAATACTAGATATTAGCTTCAGTATCGTGCATGAGTGATAGGATTAGTTGCGTTTAGTCAGGAATGCCCTTTAGTAGGCTACTTAGGCCGGTGCTTTTTTAAATAGTGAGATGTTAAATCTTACGCACTTATGCGGATGCAAATAATTGGAGTGCGAGTGACAAACGTTATGCGGATGCAAATCGTGGATATTTGTGACTAATTCTGACGTGGAATAATTCAGATAAGCTCAGTAGGAAATTCAAGTACCGTGGCTCTCTAACTTTTGTCGTGAGTAGTAGTATAGATCGCTCTGGGGGTGGCAGGGGTTCTTATGGGTGCACCCGACCGGTGCCGCGAAACTCGTCCTGAACCGGTGACCCTTTCAGACCCCCCTTCCACCCGACCGGTGCCTGGGTTGGTATAGGCATCTCTCGACCGGTAACCCTTTTCGGTATAGGGATCACTCGACCGGTGCCTCGAAACTCGTCTTGAACCGGTAACCCTTTTCGGTATAGGGATCACTCAACCGGTGCCTCGAAACTCGTCTTGAACCGGTGACCCTTTTCGGTATAGGGATCACTCAACCGGTGCTAGCATAGCCATCTCTCGACCGGTAACACTATTCGGTATAGGGATCACTCAACCGGTGCCGTGGTGGTAATTCGTACTTTCGGGTATAGTCAACTCTCGCGCTGTGTTGAAGAAGTATCAGGAATAGTAAATAGTCACGTGATTGATTCTTAGTTAATGTGTGTATTACAAATTATTAAATATGACCGATTCGAGTTAATCCCAACGTTTACGGTGAGTACGACAATAATATATCGTTATTCTTATGGCGGGGGTCGCAAGCGGCTGGGAAACCCGGGGTGGCAAGCGGCTCTTTTGTCTTATGGCGGGGGTGGCATGCGGCTATTGCGTCTTATGGCGGGGGTGACGAGCGGCTCTTATTTCTTACGGCGGCGCTCGCATGCGGCTATTGCGTCTTATGGGTGCGGTCGTGATTCGTACTTTCGGTATAGACTGCGGGCGACATGTCGTACTTTCACCAAAAAAGGTGTGAAATAGTTTGCTAAATCTAGGAATCAGTCGCTTGGTTTACCACGGAACCGTCGTAGACGGTGATTCGAATACCAACAATAACAACGGTCACAAATTAACACTCCAAAAAGGTGTGAAATAGTTTGCAAAACCCCGCGATCGCTGACAAGATAATGTCTCGGACATAACCATCTTTAGCGACTTGGTGTCATAACCATACCGATCGCTCACGCGGTGAAATTTTCGCAAGCAGTTTGACACAGAACTTGATATCGCTGGTAAGATTTAACAAGTAACGAATAACAGACCGCCAGTGTCGGTAACTTGAATAGCGACAAATTGTCACTTATTTCCGCTCTAACCCCAATCCTTTGTGAAGTGAACGCTTATTCAAAAGGGTGTGATATCATTTTAAAATCCTACGACACTCACAGGGTAATGCTTCACATCCTTGCGTGCGGGTGAGGGTGAGACAAGGGGAATCCCCCTAAACCAGTGGTTCTCAACCTGGGGGGCGCGCCCCCCTTGGGGGGCGTGAAAGCATATGAAGGGGGCGCGAAGAAGCGGAAAACTGAAAAAAAAATTACATTCTCTGCGCGATTTACCTCCAATTCACGCGTGTTTCTCCATATATATTTACCGAATTTCATATTTTTTAATTCTTTCATCAACAGTCATAATCTTCCATGCCATCAAACAATCTGTTGGGGTTGTTAGCATCCCGGTTGGATTTTGTGATATGACGATAAGGGGGCGCGACATTTTTCACTATAATGAAGGGGGGCGTGTCTGAAAAAAGGTTGAGAACCACTGCCCTAAACACATCGTTTCGTAGTGAACATATTTTATTACAGAGAGGCGTTACAAAGTTTACAGTGTTTTGGGCGATTCCCCTTGTCTCACCCTCACCCGCACGCAAGGATGTGAAGCATTACCCTGTGAGTGGCCGTAGGATTTTAAAATTAATTCACACCTTTTCGAATAAGCGTTCACATCCTTGCGTGCGGGTGAGGGTGAGACAAGGGGAATCCCCCAAAACACATCGTTTCGTAGTGAACATATTTTATTACAGAGAGGCGTTACAAAGTTCACAGTGTTTTGGGCGATTCCCCTTGTCTCACCCTCAACCGCACGCAAGGATGTGAACGCTTATTCGAAAAGGTGTGAATTAATTTTAAAATCCTACGGCCACTCACAGGGTAATGCTTCACATCCTTGCGTGCGGGTGAGGGTGAGACAAGGGGAATCGCCCAAAACACTATAAACTTTGTAACGCCTGGCGGGGCTGGCATGCGGCTATTGTGTCTTATGGGTGCGGCCGTGAATCGCCCTTTCGGGTATAGACATCTCTCGCCCGATGTTGAATATGTATCAAGTAAATAGTCATGTGATTGGTCCTTAGTTAATGTGTATATTCCAAATTACGGCGAGTACGACAATGATATATCGTTATTCTTATGGACGCGGCGATGATTCGTACTTTCGTTGATAGAATGCTAGCGGCGTGTCGTACTTTCACCAAAAAGGGTGTGAAATAGTTTGCTAAATCTAGGAATCAGTCGCTTGGTAATTAGTTTACCACGGAGCCGGCGTAGACGGCGGTTCGAATAGCAACAATAGCCGCGTTCACAAACTAACACTCCAAAAAGGTGTGAAATATTGGTAAAATCCCGCGATCGCTCACAAGATAATACCTAAGACATAACCATCGCTCGCGACTCGCTGTTACATACATGCCGATCGTTGACAATGTAATATTTTGGTAATTAGTTTACCACAGAACCCGCGTAGACGGCGATACCGACAATAGCCGCGTTCACAAACTAACACTTCAAAAAGGTGCGAAATAGGTTGCAAATCCCACGATCGCTCACGAGATAACACCTAAGACATAGCCATCCCTCGCAACTTGTTGTTACATACATTCCAATCGCCACAATGTAATATTTTGATAATCAGTATGTCACGGAACTGGATTTCACTGGTAAAATTTAATAAGTGACGAATAACAGAGCCGTCACAGACGATGATTCGAATACCGACAAATTCTCACTTATTTCTGATCCCCCCCTAATCCTTTGCGAAGTTGACGCTTATTCGAAAAGGTGTGAAATAATTGTAAAACCCTACGTCGCTGACGGGATAATGCATCAGACATAGCGATCTAGTTATAGCATGGGTCGGAATCCATTCGCGGGATGTACTAGGTAAATTGAGATAATCCGAAACGAAATATTTTGACTTTGGTGTAGTGTGAATTGAAATAGGATTGACAAACATGGCTATCAACTTTCCCACAGTCCCATATTGATATTATACGCACATTGATTCGAAACAAGTAATGGAACATTGCAACTCTATTCGCGATCCGACTTTTCGTTTGTCAAAGCGACAGTTTTAACATCTTACCATACTCAAAAGAATTATTTACAACATTAACAAGTGTTCAAAATCTAGTTTTCACTTACTTGATTATACCACTGCAACTCACAAATTTGAATTAATTCATTCTGGTTGTATTCATATGATCGGTCTTTTTTATTCAATTGTAAAGGTCGTTACTATTCTGAAGACAAAGTAAGCTATTTACTAATCGACACATAAATGACTTGACATAAACATATTATATTTTGAGTATACGAGATTTGAATGTCTGAACAATAACTGAGAAATAATTTATCACAATAAAATACGTATATTACAGCGTAAAAGATGTTTGAATGTCAGCAGCTCTGTACGGTCATAGTTACTACCACTAATTTACCCGACCAACTCGTCATGATCATTCCTGAAATCAACACAAATATGACCACTGACTTGAGTTAACCACAAAACAGCATCAAGTTTTAAATCCACTTGTAGCTTACGGATTATTTGAATGCTGGTTATGTTTTGTTGTAATTGAGTTAACGGAAATAGTATTACGTCTCGACATCTGACCATCTTACCATATTCAAAGAACCAACCACGAAAACATTGGCAAGTAAATCCGTTAACCGACCAACTCAACAGTATCAACATGAAACACAGCCAAACATACAGGAATCCATACAAGCACTAAAACCTAAAATCCATAACAAGCCTGTTTGTATTCATATCCCTACATGTCTTTTTTATTCAACTTGAAAAGTCGTTACTATTCTGTAAGACAAAGAAATTACTATGCGGTATATTTTGTAAGATAAAAGTAATTACTTCTCGGTGCCCGCGACTTGAGATTAACATAATATGTTTGAGTATGCGAGATTTGAATGTCTGCCCAACATGTTGAGAATTCATTTCTTACAATCGAACGCAGGTGTTATATTGAAAATTATCATGATGTAAACATAAGGATTGACACATTGATTTGACATATGTAATAGTTGATCATGACTTGACTATTAAATTATTTGCGTTAATTAGACCCGGCGTTGTGGTAAAGATTATTGTGACAGCAACAAACTTTTCAGTACCATTGTTATTAACATATTGAGTTGTAAACTATGTGTGTCTAAAATGTTCTCGATTGGAAAATTATTCAGCCTTGGTACAAACCACGCAGAGTATTGTGGATATCAGGAAATATTTTACAAATGTAATTGTCTGCAGTAAACAAGACTAAAGATGAAACAACAATTTCCTTTGTTGAACAATAACCGGTACAATACTTTATTGTCGGTGAGAATTGAAACACTTTCGCGCATTACCTGGTGTCAAGATATCACACTAGGTGAATTGACATACCACCATTTGATTAATGCTTAAGCCGTTCGCATCATTTCACACTCACTTTGATCATTACAAAAGTAAATTGGAATATGTTTGCCAGGCCCCACCTATTCAACTATACTTGAGTAATACAGAAACCTCTCAGCATTAATAAAATCGAAATGTGCGCTACACTGAAATCTACAAAAATGTGTTTGTATTGCTGTTCGTAGTAGCGATATCGATTTGAACCTCCATCATCTAACCAAACTACTGAGAGTCGTTGTCAATTTACATGACGTTCACTGATTACATACTAGAACTATTTGTGCAACGCACACGATCAGAGAAATTGGACATTTTTCCATTGCCATTCGTCAAAGTAAATGTCGTCACAATAATCAGTCACTAAAAGACCATATACTTGTATGTGATTGAATCGCCGACAATTAACTCGGTAAATCAAACCCCTGAGAAATTTCACTCAGTCATTGGATAGGAAACAGCGTCGCTTAATCGGTGTGAGTCGTTTTTTCTAAATACTAATCATATCTGTCCAGCCAAGAACAATTTTCACTCACTTGGGTAACGAAACCAGTGTCCAATATCAATACAAGATATTTTCGTCACACAAAAATAATCAACTTCACTCGATATTCCCGTACTACGAAACTGTACAAAGGTTACATGTTTTTGTATGACATGGAATTAATACCGATCGAAGTAACCGTATTGGAGATAACTTTTAAACAAACACACTCTACGTGGTTAACATTCTCGTCGATTCTATTGTGATTAATGTATACTTCATGTTATCTGGATTCATTTCGATATGGCTAAACATTCAACCTCGACGGATACGAATTGTCACACACTCAAGTAATATCATACCAAATAGTTATTTACAAGACACAGAAAATTTGTTTTGGTCGTTTCGACTTTATTACTGGATATACTCATCACTTCGCTTAATACAATCTAGATTGAAACTCCATCGAACCTTTGGTGTCTATCGTTTTGCTGGATACGAGTTATGTTAGTCTAAGGGTACACAATTTTCACTCTCTTGGATTATGGACTCAATGTGTTAGCGCACATTCAATATTTTGTTGTATCAACTACTTACTTTGTAGGATACGAATGATCATCCTCACAACTCTTACAAAAGTACGAAGGATATTTACATCACACAAAGTAATCGACTTTACTCGATATCCTCACACTACGAAACTGAATGGTTGGTTTGACTCTACAAACTGTTCTGATGCCACAAGAACTTTTTCATACGAATGGTTACGTATCTAAATATTCAAATAATCCAACACACGACTATAGCACTTACAGAAATATCATAGTTCTTGTAACAAAGTTGTATAAGTATAATGTTTATCGTAAGTCCTACATAGCCATGATATCCGTCCGAGTTTGACTTTTAGAAAACATTATACCGACATCGCGACATCTTTCAAAATTAAAACCACGGTGACTGCTTCAGAGATCTACCAATGATATTGCAGTAATACAGTTACTTCCACAAAAGAGTATGTATTCGACTTACTTACCACAAATCTAACGCACAAAACAATTTACTTTACTAACGAGAAGCACCGAGCCTCACATCAAAACAACTAGAAAGTGGAACTATATTAAAAAACGTCGCTAACCTTTGTGCACCAGCTGTAAATCACACAAGCAACATGTTTCAAGATTCTGGTTATTGAAAAACGTTAAAGTGTTTCTCCTGCACCAAGTCGTTATGTTGACGAAAGCGTATATTGTAATACCATGATCGATTTGCATTCGTTGGTCACAAACTGTCACTACTCTAAATAATTATTTTTCACTCAAACACAAAAGCATACTTGTCGCCAATCGTTTTCATCAAGCACGAGTTCAAGAAGCTTACTTACTACGACATGAATTGCTATTTTTATGTTGTGTAAATAGGTAATAATTTATTTTAGTAACACTACATCAGCATCATCGAGTTGTGCGAATAGATTTACATGTGGTTTTAATCGAAGTACACAGCACGGTCTAATGTAGATTCATCTCTATTGTACAGCAACTCGGTAATCGAAATGCATTAACATTTCAACAACGATCTTGGTTCGTCACGCGAAAAATATCTTTACTGTCGCAACACTCTGATACTCTGCACAAGATGTGTAAATCCTTTTCACACTCATAATAATACACTAACGGGATAGCGATGTCAAGCAACAACGTTTAACAACATCACTGACACTGAACATACGATACCTACCCAAGTAAAAATATCATTTTCACCAGGAGGTCAGTCGTTACTTGTGTACAATTACCATTTTCCCTTGGGAGTTTAGCGTTACCCGAGTAACAAAACCATTTTCACTTGGAAATATATGTTTTCCCTCAACAACAAACGTTTTTCACTTGGAAATATATTTTTTCCCTGGGTAACAAACCCCTTTTCACTTGGAAATATATTTTTACCCTGGATAACAAACCTTTTTCACTTGGAAATATATTTTTTCTCTTGGTAACAAACCTTTTTCACTTGGAAATATATTTTTTCTCTGGGTAACAAACCTTTTTCACTTGGGAATATATTTTTCCCCGAGCAACAAACCATTTTCACTGAGCAACAAACCCTTTTCTCCCCAGGCAACAAACCCTTTTCGTTTGGAAAACTATCATCTACCTGAGTACCAATACCGTTTGCACTTGGAAATCTATCTTTTCTCTGGGTAACAATACCATTTTCGTTTTGAAAACTGACAACCACACCCGACAATTTGTTATTTTTGTATATTGTTACAACGGGCAGTGACAAAATATACACCAACAACGACTCCGATACATTTGTGCAATCGCATATTTACTTGTGTTGGTGCATCCCATCATCGGTTACCCTCATGCAATGTGCTCTTGTATATCGAAATGTATGTTTGGGAAATTGGACAATAGGTTTCGATAGGTCTGTGATGTCCGGGTTCGTGCTTTGGATTTTCCAGAGTCAAAATGTCTGAATAAAACACCTCCTCGACGATGGTTGGTATGTGGATAACGGTGTTCGGAAAACGGTTGGATTTATGTCACCCATCGCGATAACAATTCCAGGTCGAGTTTTCCCCGCATGTTTACTATATTGTGTCTTTATTGATCAATGTATGTCTCAACATTCAGTTTGAAATCGGAAACTCTGATAAAGTATGTAACCGGATCCGGATATCAACTCTGAATCGATAAACCAATGAACAATATTCAAAGTAAACATGTTACACCCTGTGTTTCCACGAAAAAATACCATCCAGACATACGTCGCGCTTGTTTGCCCACACCAGTATACGCGTAAATGGAGGTGTGTGACATTGCATGCAATGTGTTGGTATACAAACATCGATCCACAGACATTATCATAGCCGGTAATTTTGATGCAGATCGAATGTCATCAAACACACCCGATAACAATACCAATAAGCCACATTGCAATGACTCTGAGTCAATCTGAAGCATGACATACAGACGCACAAACATGGAACCGTAACATGGGTTATTCGCACGACGGCGAAAGTGAACTGTACAGCATATATCAATAGAGCGTTCACAGTCGAATATGCGAGCCATGCACAATCATATACCCAGATTTTCGTTGGATATGTACGAAACCAATAAATCGATACATTTCTGTTCCTTCTACGTCAATAATACAAGCGGCATTCCAATGCATCGCTCGAATGTAAGGTTCGTCAGGTGTAAAGTCCATGTCAAATAACACCAAAGTGTCCCTTCCGTGTTTTATTATTTCCACCGACGCTTCTTGTCTGTGTCGTAACACTATGGTGCGGGGAGTTGAAAAACGGTGGATTGTGAAACGGATTGACATGACCAACTGAAACCAACGTCAATAACCTTGTGGTGATGACAGTTTCAAAATGCTCCGATATGACGAGACCAACCTCGATCTCTTGTGGCGATGACCGTTTCGAAACCGGACGAACTGGACCCTTACGAAAGTGTGTAATATGCTTGCGTGTGAAATCACGAGGTAGTGTTCTATTGTGGTGTACGATTGCAGTCTTCATTCCACAGAAACACACCTTATTGGATCACAGTATCAGTCCGAGATTTGCAGAATCACTGTTCACGATATTTATTTGGAGTCATTATGTGGGAGTAGCGATATCCATGCATCGTGACTGAAAGACTGATCGCAATCATTTCGAGCACCCGTACTTCGATAGTTCACATTGGTCAAACGCTGCAGTCTCAGCAGAAAACTTCGGTGTCGACAACACATTGATCGATGTGTCCAATTGGTCTGGGTGGTCCGTCTGCAGATAGAGTCATGACTATCTTGTAATGTTACAACACGATAACACCATCGAATAAATCAGTGAACGGCGTCGAAATATCGATGTCATAGCGCGGACTCAGAGTCATTGCAATGTGGCTTATTGGTATTGTTATCGGGTGTGCTTGATGACATTCGATCTGCATCAAAATTACCGGCTATGATAATGTCTGTGGATCGATGTTTGTATACCAACACATTGCATGCAATGTCACACACCTCCATTTACGCGTATACTGGTGTGGGCAAACAAGCGCGACGTATGTCTGGATGGTATTTTTTCGTGGAAACACAGGGTGTAACATGTTTACTTTGAATATTGTTCATTGGTTTATCGATTCAGAGTTGATATCCGGATCCGGTTACATACTTTATCAGAGTTTCCGATTTCAAACTGAATGTTGAGACATACATTGATCAATAAAGACACAATATAGTAAACATGCGGGGAAAACTCGACCTGGAATTGTTATCGCGATGGGTGACATAAATCCAACCGTTTTCCGAACACCGTTATCCACATACCAACCATCGTCGAGGAGGTGTTTTATTCAGACATTTTGACTCTGGAAAATCCAAAGCACGAACCCGGACATCACAGACCTATCGAAACCTATTCTCCAATTTCCCAAACATACATTTCGATATACAAGAGCACATTGCATGAGGGTAACCGATGATGGGATGCACCAACACAAGTAAATATGCGATTGCACAAATGTATCGGAGTCGTTGTTGGTGTATATTTTGTCACTGCCCGTTGTAACAATATACAAAAATATCAAATTGTCGGGTGTGGTTGTCAGTTTTCAAAACGAAAATGGTATTGTTACCCAGAGAAAAGATAGATTTCCAAGTGCAAACGGTATTGGTACTCAGGTAGATGATAGTTTTCCAAACGAAAAGGGTTTGTTGCCTGGGGAGAAAAGGGTTTGTTGCTCAGTGAAAATGGTTTGTTGCTCGGGGAAAAAATATATTTCCAAGTGAAAAAGGTTTGTTGATCGGGTAAAAATATATTTCCAAGTGAAAAAGGTTTGTTACCAAGAGAAAAAATATATTTCCAAGTGAAAAAGGTTTGTTATCCAGGGCAAAAATATATTTCCAAGTGAAAAGGGGTTTGTTACCCAGGGAAAAAATATATTTCCAAGTGAAAAACGTTTGTTGTTGAGGGAAAACATATATTTCCAAGTGAAAATGGTTTTGTTACTCGGGTAACGCTAAACTCCCAAGGGAAAATGGTAATTGTACACAAGTAACGACTGACCTCCTGGTGAAAATGATATTTTTACTTGGGTAGGTATCGTATGTTCAGTGTCAGTGATGTTGTTAAACGTTGTTGCTTGACATCGCTATCCCGTTAGTGTATTATTATGAGTGTGAAAAGGATTTACACATCTTGTGCAGAGTATCAGAGTGTTGCGACAGTAAAGATATTTTTCGCGTGACGAACCAAGATCGTTGTTTAAATGTTAATGCATTTCGATTACCGAGTTGCTGTACAATAGAGATGAATCTACATTAGACCGTGCTGTGTACTTCGATTAAAACCACATGTAAATCTATTCGCACAACTCGATGATGCTGATGTAGTGTTACTAAAATAAATTATTACCTATTTACACAACATAAAAATAGCAATTCATGTCGTAGTAAGTAAGCTTCTTGAACTCGTGCTTGATGAAAACGATTGGCGACAAGTATGCTTTTGTGTTTGAGTGAAAAATAATTATTTAGAGTAGTGACAGTTTGTGACCAACGAATGCAAATCGATCATGGTATTACAATATACGCTTTCGTCAACATAACGACTTGGTGCAGGAGAAACACTTTAACGTTTTTCAATAACCAGAATCTTGAAACATGTTGCTTGTGTGATTTACAGCTGGTCCACAAAGGTTAGCGACGT
Source organism: Botryllus schlosseri (assembly GCF_051294905.1). Taxonomy (NCBI): domain Eukaryota; kingdom Metazoa; phylum Chordata; class Ascidiacea; order Stolidobranchia; family Styelidae; genus Botryllus; species Botryllus schlosseri. The sequence continues at coordinate 33,719,824 of NC_137237.1, read as the reverse complement.
TTTTTAATATAGTTCCACTTTCTAGTTGTTTTGATGTGAGGCTCGGTGCTTCTCGTTAGTAAAGTAAATTGTTTTGTGCGTTAGATTTGTGGTAAGTAAGTCGAATACATACTCTTTTGTGGAAGTAACTGTATTACTGCAATATCATTGGTAGATCTCTGAAGCAGTCACCGTGGTTTTAATTTTGAAAGATGTCGCGATGTCGGTATAATGTTTTCTAAAAGTCAAACTCGGACGGATATCATGGCTATGTAGGACTTACGATAAACATTATACTTATACAACTTTGTTACAAGAACTATGATATTTTTGTAAGTGCTATAGTCGTGTGTTGGATTATTTGAATATTTAGATACGTAACCATTCGTATGAAAAAGTTCTTGTGGCATCAGAACAGTTTGTAGAGTCAAACCAACCATTCAGTTTCGTAGTGTGAGGATATCGAGTAAAGTCGATTACTTTGTGTGATGTAAATATCCTTCGTACTTTTGTAAGAGTTGTGAGGATGATCATTCGTATCCTACAAAGTAACTAGTTGATACAACAAAATATTGAATGTGCGCTAACACATTGAGTCCATAATCCAAGAGAGTGAAAATTGTGTACTCTTAGACTAACATAACTCGTATCCAGCAAAACGATAGACACCAAAGGTTCGATGGAGTTTAAATCTAGATTGTATTAAGCGAAGTGATGAGTATCTCCAGTAATAAAGTCGAAACGACCAAAACAAATTTTCTGTGTCTTGTAAATAACTATTTGGTATGATATTACTTGAGTGTGTGACAATTCGTATCCGTCGAGGTTGAATGATTAGCCATATCGAAATGAATCCAGATCACATGAAGTATACATTAATCACAATAGAATCGACGAGAATGTTAACCACGTAGAGTGTGTTTGTTTAAAAGTTATCTCCAATACGGTTACTTCGATCGGTATTAATTCCATGTCATACAAAAACATGTAACCTTTGTACAGTTTCGTAGTACGGGAATATCGAGTGAAGTTGATTATTTTTGTGTGACGAAAATATCTTGTATTGATATTGGACACTGGGTTCGTTACCCAAGTGAGTGAAAATTGTTCTTGGCTGGACAGATATGATTAGTATTTAGAAAAAGCGACTCACACCGATTAAGCGACGCTGTTTCCTATCCAATGACTGAGTGAAATTTCTCAGGGGTTTGATTTACCGAGTTAATTGTCGGCGATTCAATCACATACAAGTATATGGTCTTTTAGTGACTGATTATTGTGACGACATTTACTTTGACGAATGGCAATGGAAAAATGTCCAATTTCTCTGATCGTGTGCGTTGCACAAATAGTTCTAGTATGTAATCAGTGAACGTCATGTAAATTGACAACGACTCTCAGTAGTTTGGTTAGATGATGGAGGTTCAAATCGATATCGCTACTACGAACAGCAATACAAACACATTTTTGTAGATTTCAGTGTAGCGCACATTTCGATTTTATTAATGCTGAGAGGTTTCTGTATTACTCAAGTATAGTTGAATAGGTGGGGCCTGGCAAACATATTCCAATTTACTTTTGTAATGATCAAAGTGAGTAGGTATGTCAATTCACCTAGTGTGATATCTTGACACCAGGTAATGCGCGAAAGTGTTTCAATTCTCACCGACAATAAAGTATTGCACCGGTTATTGTTCAACAAAGGAAATTGTTGTTTCATCTTTAGTCTTGTTTACTGCAGACAATTACATTTGTAAAATATTTCCTGATATCCACAATACTCTGCGTGGTTTGTACCAAGGCTGAATAATTTTCCAATCGAGAACATTTTAGACACACATAGTTTACAACTCAATATGTTAATAACAATGGTACTGAAAAGTTTGTTGCTGTCACAATAATCTTTACCACAACGCCGGGTCTAATTAACGCAAATAATTTAATAGTCAAGTCATGATCAACTATTACATATGTCAAATCAATGTGTCAATCCTTATGTTTACATCATGATAATTTTCAATATAACACCTGCGTTCGATTGTAAGAAATGAATTCTCAACATGTTGGGCAGACATTCAAATCTCGCATACTCAAACATATTATGTTAATCTCAAGTCGCGGGCACCGAGAAGTAATTACTTTTATCTTACAAAATATACCGCATAGTAATTTCTTTGTCTTACAGAATAGTAACGACTTTTCAAGTTGAATAAAAAAGACATGTAGGGATATGAATACAAACAGGCTTGTTATGGATTTTAGGTTTTAGTGCTTGTATGGATTCCTGTATGTTTGGCTGTTTTTCATGTTGATACTGTTGAGTTGGTCGGTTAACGGATTTACTTGCCAATGTTTTCGTGGTTGGTTCTTTGAATATGGTAAGATGGTCAGATGTCGAGACGTAATACTATTTCCGTTAACTCAATTACAACAAAACATAACCAGCATTCAAATAATCCGTAAGCTACAAGTGGATTTAAAACTTGATGCTGTTTTGTGGTTAACTCAAGTCAGTGGTCATATTTGTGTTGATTTCAGGAATGATCATGACGAGTTGGTCGGGTAAATTAGTGGTAGTAACTATGACCGTACAGAGTTGCTGACATTCAAACATCTTTTACGCTGTAATATACGTATTTTATTGTGATAAATTATTTCTCAGTTATTGTTCAGACATTCAAATCTCGTATACTCAAAATATAATATGTTTATGTCAAGTCATTTATGTGTCGATTAGTAAATAGCTTACTTTGTCTTCAGAATAGTAACGACCTTTACAATTGAATAAAAAAGACCGATCATATGAATACAACCAGAATGAATTAATTCAAATTTGTGAGTTGCAGTGGTATAATCAAGTAAGTGAAAACTAGATTTTGAACACTTGTTAATGTTGTAAATAATTCTTTTGAGTATGGTAAGATGTTAAAACTGTCGCTTTGACAAACGAAAAGTCGGATCGCGAATAGAGTTGCAATGTTCCATTACTTGTTTCGAATCAATGTGCGTATAATATCAATATGGGACTGTGGGAAAGTTGATAGCCATGTTTGTCAATCCTATTTCAATTCACACTACACCAAAGTCAAAATATTTCGTTTCGGATTATCTCAATTTACCTAGTACATCCCGCGAATGGATTCCGACCCATGCTATAACTAGATCGCTATGTCTGATGCATTATCCCGTCAGCGACGTAGGGTTTTACAATTATTTCACACCTTTTCGAATAAGCGTCAACTTCGCAAAGGATTAGGGGGGGATCAGAAATAAGTGAGAATTTGTCGGTATTCGAATCATCGTCTGTGACGGCTCTGTTATTCGTCACTTATTAAATTTTACCAGTGAAATCCAGTTCCGTGACATACTGATTATCAAAATATTACATTGTGGCGATTGGAATGTATGTAACAACAAGTTGCGAGGGATGGCTATGTCTTAGGTGTTATCTCGTGAGCGATCGTGGGATTTGCAACCTATTTCGCACCTTTTTGAAGTGTTAGTTTGTGAACGCGGCTATTGTCGGTATCGCCGTCTACGCGGGTTCTGTGGTAAACTAATTACCAAAATATTACATTGTCAACGATCGGCATGTATGTAACAGCGAGTCGCGAGCGATGGTTATGTCTTAGGTATTATCTTGTGAGCGATCGCGGGATTTTACCAATATTTCACACCTTTTTGGAGTGTTAGTTTGTGAACGCGGCTATTGTTGCTATTCGAACCGCCGTCTACGCCGGCTCCGTGGTAAACTAATTACCAAGCGACTGATTCCTAGATTTAGCAAACTATTTCACACCCTTTTTGGTGAAATTACGACATGCCGCTAGCATTCTATCAACGAAAGTACGAATCATCGCCGCGTCCATAAGAATAACGATATATCATTGTCGTACTCGCCGTAATTTGGAATATACACATTAACTAAGGACCAATCACATGACTATTTACTTGATACATATTCAACACCGGTCGAGAGATGCCTATACCCGAAAGTACGATATGCCGACGCACCCATAAGAACACAATAGCCGCATGCCAGCTCCGCCATAAGACGCAATAACCGCATGCCAACTCACCCATAAGGAATAAGCGCCGCATGCCAACTCACCCATAAGACATAAGAGCCGCATGCCAACTCACCCATAAGACATAAGAGCCGCATGCCAACACGAGTTTCCCAGCCGCGTGCGAGCGATCCCTATACTGAAAAGAGTTACCGTGCGAGAGGGGCCATAAGACGCAATAGCCGCATGCGAGCGGGCCCATAAGAAATAAGAGCCGCATGCCAACACGAGTTTCCCAGCCGCATGCGAGCGGGCCCATAAGAACCCCACCCACCTCACGACCGATCTATACTACTACTGTCGTGGGGACGCCACCGTGAAAATCTGTTGAACTCACGACGCACCAATAATCGTAGCTTTTACAATCGATTTGTCTCACAACAGACATGGTGAATTTGTATTTGCGCAGTATTATTATCTATTTAAAAGTCGTGTTCGAACGCTGGTGTAGTGGTAGTCACACACTGGATCAGCACGTCTGGAACACGCGCAGAGGCGCGCAGCCATCCCGCAGAAACATTAAAATAAAGACGTGGGTTTCGTACGCCTTCGATGACTGGAGCCTCCGGGAACTTTCCGTCATACTCCTGAAAATAATTTCCGCCAGCAGGCATTTTTCATTTGCGGAAGTTACGCTGTATTTTCGATAAAAGAGCCGGATAGGGTGTCGAGATTAGCAACATTTTGAAGAGTCGTACACGGGAGCTGAGGCACTGGGCTGATGAGCAAGTCGGCTTACCGTATTGAGCCCCGAAGGCTCTGACGTGATTTAGGGCAGTGGTTCTCAACCGGGAATCCGAGCAGCAATTTCCGGGGGTACGAGGAGCCTCCAAATTTGCAAAACGTGTGATAACTAGGGCAAGTTTTTGCAACTTTTGCAACTTTTTTACAGCTTCCGACAGCTTCCTAGATACCCAGAATCTACGTACTATGATGTTTTAGGCTGTTTGGAGGGATTTTATAGCTCAATTTTTGCAACTTTTCTCTATTTTTCATTCCAATTTTTACTGCAACTTTTTGCAAATATTGCGTCAGAATGTAAAGGAATGAATTAAAACATGATATGAACTATCTTTAGTATGGTTCTATTCTCTTTTATTTGCATAACAAAAAGAGCTGTATGATGGGTTAGCTGCATCCCACTGTGTTATATTTGACGCAATGACTTGCAAGCAAGTTCATCTATCCTTGCCAAGCACGACCGTGTCCAAACAATATGTAAATAGATCGCTTTACTAATTCTGTCGTTTAAATTTGAGATCGTTTCCCATTTCACGAACGCACAGGCGAGACCGTCGAAAATTGCATTTTCTATGAATCAACTTATTCAGGCTACTGATTTTGTTAAAGCAGCCAAGAGTGAGTTTTTCTGCAACGCCTTGAGTCAAGTTTGCAGACCTATAGGTGGTTTGGGGTGGGTGTGTTATTCGACTTGTTTTAGTGGGAGGGGGTTATCGCTATGCTGTTTGGCTTCTTTGGGGGAAGTTATTCCCGCATTGTGTAAATTTCTTGCTGTGTACAGGGAAAAAATATAATTTTTTGCGCTCTTGCCAGAATGTCCGTGAAATGGCAAAGTTGTAAATTTGACAGCTCTACAAGAACTAGTTTATACAACAGAACCATTTGAGTATCTCATACCCTACTAATTCAACAAAAAATATATATGCAACTTTTTACTGCAACTTTAGTCAAAATTAAGTGCAACTTTCTCGCGGTTTTAGTGCAACAAAAACTTGCCCTAGTGATAACCTAATTTCTAGGGCTGGGATGGTGTGAACGCGAGGTTCCCGTTCGCGTTCTGTGTGTGAACCTCAGAAATTTAGAGGTCCACGTTCACAAACGAACCTTGGTAGGTTCCGCGCTGCGAACCTTTTTCATAAAACACAATTTTCCGCGTCACTTTATATCTTTGAACAGCTTCTTGGAGGTACAGAACTTCAATATACAATTGAATAGTATATTCATATTGAAATGAACCCGAATATTTTCGGCTGACACTCGTCAGGGGTAATCGTCTGCAACTAGTAGAGAATTGAAAAGAACAGCGTATATCAACAATCGTAGCACAAAATACGACGTCACCAGCTTGAAACGTCGAATACGAGAGCGTTCAATGTACTATTTTTAGATGATACACGAACTCTTTTTGTTGACACAGCCTTAGCTGGTGAACGCTCTCGTATTCGACATTTCACGCTGGTGACGTCATATTTTGTGCTACGATTGTTGATATACGCCAGGGGCGGGCAACTTCTGCAGTCGGCGAGCCGGATATAGGAAAATTAAGTACTTGGAGGGCCGGATTGCTGAATCGATGCATTATTCGCTCATTATTCCACATATACAAGGAATAAATCGTACTAAATGAATGTATTTTAACGACAGCAACGTCATTTCAAAGTCATTTCTCGCCGATAATGACGAAAACAATGTGGATTTGAGAACAGCATTGTCACACAAATACCGCCATGTCTGCTTCTCTCTGATCAATTAACACACGGTGCAGTCCATAATTAAGATTTCCAGGCGTTCGATGAGCCAGTTACCCCAAATTTACCCATATATCAATTCATTAGTGTTAAGTACATGGTAAATGCCGATAATGCAAGCCTCCTCGCTACAACTAACTTACGCGTAAGCTCTATACTCTCGCACGCTGCGCACACACGTGTGTGATATAATGCCATAGGGGTGTTCACAAAAATGACTTTTTTCTCTCAAATTGTACTATGGCTACTTGATAAAATTGTTAGCTTTTTGAATTGAATAAAAGAGTATTTACGGTGGCCAATTCTTCAATTATTTATCATAGTTGTGCCCACATATACTATTTATTCTAACCCAAATTTCTCGACGGCAATAACTCCGCTTCCACTAGTTGGAATTGGGTCAAATTTGCGGAACATCGTTTCTATAGACAACCTAACACTTTCATGGGGTGAACAGAAAATTTTGAAATTTTTTCTAATAATATTTATGTAATAAATAGAAACGTTATTCTTCTGTAGTAATGCGGCTAAATGGTTGGAACTGAACCAAATTTGGTGTGTAGGCCTAGATTAGGTAACCTAACAATTTTATCATGTAGCCAGTACAATTTGAGAAAAAAGTCATTTATGAACACCACTACTTTAATAACGTACAGTCACTAAAATTAGACGTTTGAGCAAGTATATAGTGGGGAATCTCGGCAGACTGGGGCCGCAGGCCACATTATCATACAAGACGGGAAACTGTCCGCGGGCCGTATGTTGCCCGCCCCTGATATACTCTGTTCTTTTCAATTCTCCACTAGTTGCTGACGATTACCCCTGACGAGCGTCAGCCGAAAATATTCGGGTTCATTTCAATATGAATATACTATTCAATTACAAAATCTTTGTATTTCAACATCGGACCACCCTATGCATGGCGCTGGTAGCATAAAAATCAACACTGAACGAGCATTCACCTTGCCCATTTCAAAATTTTTGCTTGCTTTGTTACAAAAGTTGGCTCGAAATATTGAGCTCTCCGTATGTGAATACTTGCGTAAACAGAATGGCCGTCTGAGATGAAATATTGTACTGTGCAAACTAATTTTAATCACCTATAATTGCCAATAGCCTATACTGATAGAAACATATTGCTGTTTAGAGAAGTTTTGTGGGGGTTTCAGAATAAATTCGCTTGCAAAAATCCATTTTCTCTTTTTATATACATGGACGCTATTTCATAATAACTTCATGATGAGCTGTTAAGAGGAAATGAATAGGCTGGGCGTTACATCAATAATAAAATGAATGAGGAGGATGATGATGATATTGGTGCCATGTATGTTGCGATCAGATCCAAAGGTGTCGTTAGAAGCGTTACGCGTTATTATTACATTCACCACCCCCTATATATGTGGAAATTAATGTACTTTCCGAACTCGTACATGTCAAATCGTCGGCGAGGATTTTCGAGACACGGCAGTGTATATCAAGAAATGCAGCAACAGTATTGGCTTTGAAATAATAAACGTCTTCCCAATTTCTACATAAATATTATGAAGCTAATTACAAGAAATGTCATTTTGTTGCTGTTTATCACTAGCCTGCAGTTAATATTGCCGCAAGACAGATGACGGTTATTGCACGGTAATAGAGCTAAATTTTAACTAAAACTTCGGGGGTCCGCGGGGTCCGTGATGGTCTAAAGGGGGTCCGCGAAGACAAAAAGGTTGAGAACCACTGATTTAGGAGTTAAGCTTTGCCATGCTTTTGCAGAATCAAAGCAAATGAGGCATGCTTAGTACTAAATAGTATTTGCATGCTGTGTTAGGGGGGCCTGTTGCCGAATTAGCACAGCACTGTATACTGCACTAAGCCTTTACAAGTAATATACCTTTGAAATAGGGCTAGGAAAATCGAGTGATGTAGTGATTCGATTCTGAAACGAGCATTAGGCTTTTGAGTACAGTATATTGGGGATTTACTCGTTATGACGCCTTAACCGTATAATTTGGAAAGCAGTTATTTTGCTAACACAGTGAAAGTTAGCAAAATAAATGTCATGTCACGTACACACTAAACTAAAGATAGTTTTATATTTTTTAAACCATACCAATTCCGATGCGGTTTGAGACAATGCTGTGGGTTCGACTTGCCAAAAATGAGTTTCTTTTAACGTATATGTAGGCCTACCACTTATAGCAGGGGTGGGCAAACATTTTAGCTCGGGGGTCGCATTCAACATATGAATCTACATTCGCGGGCCACACTTTATAAAATTTATATTCCGAGCCAAAAAGCGATATTTGCATTTGGTTATACTGAGGACATCGAGATATTTAAAACAAGCGAAACATTGATTTGATGATATCGTACACGCGTCAGAAACATAGGTGAGATTTTATAAGCTGGTCGACCTCAATAACCAATTTGTCAAAATCAGGGATGGAAGCCGGTCATCTCGATTCTTAGAACAGGATGGAAAGTTGAATCTGTGAGCAGCAATCGGATCATAGATTCGCTGATTCTACTTTTGATTCAACTCCAGGACACACAACACAATGCTGACAGCATCATCACCATGTTAGCTTCAAATATACGCTTCTACAATATATAGATACTATAATTACTTCGTCTCCACATAACGAGAACGAATCTACCTAATACAAGCACGAATCTGGTTTTCCAAGTACACACTAGAGGCGGAGATAATAAAGTTGGATTAGCAATAAAGTCGATTATCTCGTTCGCCAGGATTTATCAACCCAGGATTAAGGAAACCGGTTGATCGCGGCGCGTAAAGTTAGTGGTAATCTCATGATTTAACTATAAAACTGCATACACTGCGTACCATTCATACGCAGAAATATTTCCGATAATGATCGTAGCGACTGTCTCCTTCTATAGCAGGGGTTCTCAACCTGGGGGGTGCGGGAAGCTCTCAGGGGATGCGCGAGACATTAACCACGTCTGTATGAGTTCTGACTAAAAATGTGCTTCACAATCATTCTGAGAAGACGATTGTTAAAGATGAAACTTATTTTGTATTCAAGAAATCTCGCCAAATTCCAACTCCAGCATTTGCGCTCAACGGAGTATAGGCTGATTTCAACTTCACTTGAGCAAATTTTTTATATTCTTTGAAAATTTGCAGCAGTTCCCACGTGTAAGTCATTCATTACTTCATAGCTTTGCAGTAGCCTAAAGTTCGGTGCGCTGGGTAGCTGTTGTTAATAATTGGCGAACTGCACTGCTCAAGACAGATTTAGATGCAATATAAGTTGCCCGGTTTCGCCCTCAATTAAGCTACCCTTAATAAACACAATTTATTGAATTCCAAAACCGATCGAATTTAGCATGTCAGTACAGAACGACGCCGTGCTCTCTGTAGTCACTACCAGCATTAGGATTTCTCAGTGCAACCTACCTTGAAATAATTTGATGTTCTGTTCAATGTTTTTTTGCTATTTTCAAACAAGTTTGGGGAAATTTGTCAGAAATGTTAAAGACTCAACAACTGGAATGCGGATTCAAACTTGGCGTAAGACATACCATATGTATACTATTAGATCAGGGAAGGGCAACCTGTTGCTGTAGATGGGAATTTGTGCAGCCGTCGACACCTAATTCAATTAGTATGTGTTGGCATCCATCGATATGCAAATTGAAATTACGAATTCACTCCAAAATTTTTGAGAGATTCTAATTAATCTTGAAATTTTCTTCACACCCCGCGCAATTCAACATAACCTAATTTTTCGATTTTAATAGAGTAGCGCCCTTCTCACTCTTAGCCGGAATCGGAATCGTGCTTTCCGCACGAATGAAATTTGTTTATGGTACATTTGGGCGATTTTAATATATTTCCACTACTGATACAATCGACTATCCTGATCGGGGGTCAAGAAATAACAGCATGCAACCAAGTGACTATTAACATTTGGCCCACCCGAAGATGCATTATCATTTATAACTTGCCCTAAAATTTCAAAAGCACTCTCTCAATGAACCCTACCGGTGTATGTGATCACATGGGCTAAGAGAGGATAAATATTTGATAATAATATGTGATACTGCTACTATTACTTACGGAATTCATTCGTGAATCTGAAAAATTTTCGCGCTCGGCGCGACAATATGCAATCCCAGCATCTATTCATAACATTGCGACTCGCAATTTCGGTACGTACAAAAAAGGCTTTTGTTAAAAGTATAATCGTCCTGACTCCGTAGTTCACCGGCAATGGATATGGACAGATTAACATAGGTAAATCGCGTCCAGTTAGTTCATTACGGCTATGCCCTGGAATGCGGCCTCAGGCTAAATAAGTTATCGAAATAGGCCGTGATTAGCAAAAAGGTTGCCTACCTCTGTATTAGATGATGTTCTCTTTTTGACATGACGAAAAGTGTAGGGGGGTGTCAGGGGGGGCGCAATATTTTCGACCATCCCCAAGGGGGGCGCATGTCCAAAAAGGTTGAGAACCGCTGTTCTATAGGTAATGGCTTCATTAAACAATCAACGAATTATGTACCCGCCATTGCAGAGCCATATCAATATTCTATAATCCGTTTCTTAGCTGTACCGTATGAATGGGACACGACTTTCAATTCGCGATGATGATAATTCTACCTATTGCAGTGGCAGTAGCGTTATTAGCAGGCTGCTGTTTCATTCTATCAATTGACAACTGACAGCCTATAACGCGTTTTCGCATTATGGTGCAACAGATAATGCAACTTGATTGAAAACTCGGGACACCTCGCCTAAGAATCGCGCGTGACCTTTTCCAACTTTATGCGTCGCGATTTGCAGTATTTAATCACACGAGTAGCATTTTTCCTGATCAGCTAACTTTATTTTCTCCGCCTACAAAGCGTCCCGATTAGCAGTTTTTAATCACTCGATTAGCATTCTCTCGCATCAGCTAACTTTATAATTTCCGCCTTAAGTAATAAACTCGTTGGAATGGCCAATTTAAAATCACACTGGTGTATCCGAATAACATCATTCCCGTTTGGTCTAACTGTGACCTTTCAAAATGCCCGAAACTTGACGTCGGGCTATCGCGCCAGCAATGAAATACAAAAAAGACTATAGGCTATAGGAATATAACTTATGATTATCATGATGAAATGAACTGAGAAAATGTTTAATCAAGTCCCTGTAATAATTAGATTTTTAGTATACGCATTTAATCAATAATTTCAATACTTTTGTCGTGGTTCCGCAGACCGCACGAAACGCTGTTGCGGGCCACATGCGGCCCACAGGCCTTAGTTTGCTCACCCCAGACTTAGGGTATGTATGTGGGTGCGGAAAACAAATTATTAATGTTGTTCAGGGGAATGCCGGGCTATTACGGCCCCAATTAGGAAAATATTATATATTCTGTTTTCCAGGGAATGTGTGACGTGTACGTACGTGAATATATTTGAACGTTAACATACAGTTAATTTATATTGATTGACTAGCATGTTGGGTCACGATAAAGTATGATTTATTGCAACAGAAGATCATAATATATGTTTTACTGATCGACTATGAATGCGACGGTGACTTCGGCTTATCCAAATATTTCTTCTTACGTCAATCAGGCTGCCAACGTGACTGACTCTGCGCAAAGCCTTTCGGAGAATGAAATACTCGCGACTTGGATAGCGTTCGCAATTGTGTGGAGTTTTGCTATTGTGGCGAACGTCGTGATCCTCGTTGCATTCATCAAGATGAAGCAGACGCCTTTCAACATAATTGTTATGGGTTTGTGTGGCTCGGACATTCTATCTGCACTCATATCACCGTTCGCAGTTACGCCGGTACTTGTGTCCGCGGCCAATGAAGATTATCCATTCGGAACCTTCATATGCAAAATCGCGTCACCAACGATTGGGTACACATCGGCCGTTACAATCGCTCTGGTACTGGCTCTTTCGATATGGAGATTTTGTGCACTCAAATATCCTACCAATGCCTTTGCCTGCATGACACTGAAAAGAGCGAGAACTGTAGTCATCAGCGCTTGGTTATCATTATTCGTATTGACCATGCCACTACCGCTGTACTATTTGGATATTATCCTATTGGATTCGAGACACAAGCGGATATGCTTCGCCAAAAATAACCGCCGATTGCATGCTTATGTTTACTATTTCTTCGACACAGCTTTACTTACGCTTGTTCCGATATCTTCAGTCGTCGTGCTGTGCATTGCCATTGGACTATCTCTGCTCCGGCATAAGTTGGTGAGGCAACACAGTGTCGGGGGAGCGGCATTTCGACATGAAGAAAAGAGGGCGTTGATCCAACTTGCTGCTATCGCGTGCTCTTTCCTGGTTGGATATCTTCCTAAATTTTTGTACGTTATTTGGTATATGATTGGCTTCAACGGACATCGTAAGCACGCGGTAGTTTATCTGACGAGACTTTGGGTCGTCAATCTGACGGAATCAATCAACCCAATAGTATACATTCTCACGACACCAGCGCTCTGGAAGTCGGTTTCCGAAACTTGGAGAAGACTACTCTGCAAATGTCACATCTTTGCAGACACAAAGGAATCCTCGATCCAGCAGAATAACATTAGAGAAAAAGCTGAGGAGACCCATGCTTGATTGTATCGTATCGATGTTTAAATAGCTGGTTCGTGGTACAGAACTTGAATATAGCTTTCAATACAATATCCATTATAGTAGAAAATTTATTGAACGCGAGAACTTTTCGGGTGCCACTTTTCATGAGTTAACGGCACACTAAAAGGATTTAAACTGATTCGTCAGACCTGCCTTTAATGCAAGTAATGTTGTCTACCAAAACAAGTGCCACTGTGATAGTTGGTATGTAGGACGTCCATCTCAAAGATTGTTTGAGCTTGTATAAAGTAGGGCTGCCATATTTTGAAAATTTCAAAAGAGGACACCTTTTCCAAATCTTCAGACTTGCAAAACCGTAGGAAAATCCGTAAAAATGGCAAATCTTTCCCACATCGTAGCCCAGCTCCAAATATACCCGGTGGATCGTTACTTTAGTGCTGATTTAATACATCTAAGTCGATTTTGCCATATTTAAGCAAAATTCTCAAAGAAGAGGACATTTGGGCGTCCTCTGAGGACACTTTCAAAAAAGCCAAAAAAGAGGACAAATCTTCTTAAAAGAGGACGTAGGTTAACCCTGGTATAAAGCGGCATATTCCCAAATTGATTCGCTCAAAACATGCGCAAATGACCGCTCGGAGCTCGCACGCCAATGCAAATTAGCTGCGAAAACAGATTGCTATGACGATTACCAAGCATATGCTTCGTCGATTGGTCAACATTTAAGTGAAAGCCTCACCTGCGCACAACACTATAATGATGATATGTTCACTGTCATTGCGCGAGCCAGATCTGCGTTCCATTTAAAAGAGTTGGAGTCTACTATTATTCAATGGGGCTGTTCCACTTCATTTTGAACACGCGGTGGCGACAAAGGTAACTCGACCCAAATCTGTTTTGTTGCTATATGCTTTACTATGGGAATGGACTAAATATGGACCGAATTTCGTCTCTTGGCGTACAACAATGATGGTGAAAGTATCCATATCAATATATATCATCCATATGGATATCGAATAACTGTTAGCCGACGAAAATGAGGCTATTTCTTGGCGTCTTGTCCTCGTGCTGGACATTGGCACCCTGGCAGGTTGCAGCTTACCGGTACATTGCTGTAAATTTTCCGAGAATCGTTGATATGGCAAGTGTTATATGCCTCATTGTGTAAGGATGACGGTCATTTGATCGCAGAAGATGCATCAATTAGAAACAAAAAGGGAGGATGGGTTCCGTTTACGAAGAAGAGGCATGGATGCCTGGTCCTCTCCTGGAAAAGTAGTCTGCAGAATATCATTTCACCAGCATGATTTATCCTGCTTCCGCTGCAGTAAATCAGTACCCCCGTGAGTGTTGTGTGTTGTGGAAAATTATGCTATGTAATTGTACATTTGCTGCTGTGAGGTCCTACAAAATCATGCGTTTGAATTACAATGAAGCTGATGAAACTTCAGTCAAGGCACCCTCATCTATTCTGTTTTCAATGAAAGAGGTTACAGAAGAGACGTCAGTGTCAAAAGCTGTTGCAAAAGAATAAACCGTACAAGTCAGCAGTCACGGAATCTTGTTCTGACAATTCAACAATTCGGAAAAGGAGATAGCTGAATCTACAGAGATTCCCCCGTTATTGAAAGAAGCATACTCTATAGTTGATAGTGTAAAGCAACCATCATTCCAATTATAAATCCTAAACACTCAGCACTGTCGGATATTGAAAGCATGGCGTCATTTGTGTACTTCCAACTGAAAGACTTAGCAATCAGGCTTAGTTGTAAGACAACTATCTCATATTACTTCAACAAAACAGGACTATTGTCGGTTGCACATGGACTCTTATTATACGTATCTGATTATCTGATACCTATTATGTTGGTAGCACAACGAACTTTGCTACAACCTTCAAGATTTTCAAGTACAAACTCGATGATCAAAAATGACCAAGACTCACAAGCTCATTTTTGTGTTTTACAATTTTTGGATATGGTAATGCTATTTGTATCAATTTGGTTTACACCATAGTATTTTGCTTTACGTCTCAGTCCCATGCATGGGTTTCTCAAATAGCAGGTTGACATTCCTTTTTCCTAAGAATTATGTTAATGTGTAATAATGAGCATGCATAAATCCGTTGCTTAGAATGTTATATCCAATGTTTATGTGCTTACCATACTATTTATTTTCGGGTCGGGCAAAAAAATATTCGAGAACCTTTGCTTTATAGACTATATACGCTTTGCGACTTCAGTTTATAACCGTTCCATTTTATTCAACAAAATAACGGCAACAATACAACTGGTACATCGTTTAATTGTCAATGATCAGAGAGGATGAGATCTATAGTTGGTATTATTAGTATTATAACTGCTACAATACTACTGGTACACTGTTTAATTGTCAATCATCAGAAATGATGAGATCTAGTTGGCATTATTAGTATTTTATCATTTAAAAACACCAACAGATAGTGATGAGGTTGAAGAATAGGAAGGTATTGGAAGGACATGAAGTCTTTCAACCAGACAGCTATTTGGTTAAGGTAATAATATATCTAGAAAGGGTTTGTGTTGAACCCAGTCCAACCTCGTGTAGTATTGGGCGCTAAATGGCGAAAATAATAATGATAGAATCATTGCAGTTGGTGATAAGGATAGAATCATAATTTCAGCACTTCCATCACGAGAACAAGACGCCAAGAAATAGCATCATTTCGTCATCTAACAGCTATTTGATATCCATATGGATGATTTAAGTTGATATGGATACTTTCACCATCCTCGTTGTACGTCAAGACACGAAATTAGGTCGATGTTTAGTCCAGTCCCATAGTAAAGTATATAGCAACAAAACAAATTTGGGTCGAGTTAACTTTGTCGCCACCGCGTGTTCAAAATGAAGTGGAACAGCCCCATTGACCAAGCCTATTCTATTCTTGCAAATTGAAACACAACAAGGGGAATCTAAGTTTAGCTCTTCACCCATAATACAATAATAAAATCGTAGATATATAGTCGTTAGTATTGAAGTGTAGTGGTCTAGTTTAATCAGTAAAAATAAGTCTGACATCATCAAAATATCTTCTAAAAAACGAGAGGAAGATATGGGAACCTTTTGGGTTCGCCTCCAAAATGAGTAACCAATCTTTGTTCTAATGGCATTGAGCTTTCTGCTTGAATTTCCTTCCACTTACTGCCGTGAAGTTGGATTTTCTGCAATGGTATCCATCAAAACGAAATAAGTTTTCGATTTACAGTTACATGGTATACAGTCTATTATAATTATCCTCCCCTTTGCTTGAATTTGACCACTTCCACTGGATAACATGAAAACAACATCAACCCTCCCATTGACTTGATATTTTCACCATGCATTATGACGTTATCATTACGTTGTTTTACAATTAATTGAGTGCAAGATGTAATTTCCCAGGTAACACGACCACGTGGTACCCATGTGGTAGTTAGGTGGATAGATGGGTTGGCAAAATAGATGGGTCTCATAGCATGGGTCCCATATGGACCCAAAGTGGGATTTCAAGCTAAGCAGTAGCTGGGATATACCATACTAATCCCACCTAGATCCCACTACCTTGCTCACTTATTTATATCTACTATTTTCACTGAGGATTAATTTTACTCGTAAAATTTATGTGATCAAATCATTTGAACTTGTGATTTTCGTCGATGAAGACGTGTCGATTTCCCACACGGCTCCCACATGGGACCCAGTAGTTTTTCCTATTCGATGCTTATTTTATATTTTCCTACAGCAAGGTTTGTTCATCTGTATAGTAAAGTCATATTATTATCGGCTTCCGATTTATTCCTTTGCGATGATGATCGCTGGGACATTTTCAACTTGAATTTCATCACCACAATTATAATTATTCCTTTCTCCATATGAATTGAATTCGACGTATCTTATTGTCACTTTTCACTTACACCGGTGGTTCCCAAACTTTTTTAACACCCCCTTTTATGATAGTGAAGAATTTCGGCGCCCTTTATCGCCATATCGCAAAATGCAGCCAGAATGCTAGCAATCCCAACGGATAGCCTGACGGCATGGGAGGATGACTGTTGATGAGAGAATTGTCAAATATGAAATTGGGACTATACACAAAGCAATAACGATGAATAGGAGGTAAATCGCGCGAAGCGCGAAGAAAATACTCAATTGACCGCAGCTTTGTCGCGACCCCTTCAGATGCCCCAAGCCCCCCCCCCCCCAGTTTGAGAACCACTGACTTGCACAATGGTTGCACTCACCCACCGTAAAGGTTATTATATACTGATAATCCCATATATGTCGATTTACGGATTAGGCTAAGTTTTATGTACTGTACAATGATAGAGATATATGTAGAGTTAAATATCAACGCTTCATCACATGTCTACGAAGATTCCCGGTAAGTTACCGCTGTTACCTACCCCTGACATGAACACCTGCATCGCTACAAGGACCGGATTCGTAATATTCTGTTACCTACCTCCTTCGTGGGATGCCCAAATGGGACCCTATATAATCCCAACATACATAGCCGCCAAATCCACGTGGAACCCAATCGGGTCCCCCACATGGGGACCCGTGGGGAATCCCTATGGGTACCTTGTGGGTCCCATGTAGTTGTGTTACCTGGGTTGTTATATTTTTTAAAAGGGTAATTGTATCACGTCACATTCTTCTTGGGGGAGGGGATGATATGAAAAAGGTTAGGAACGCTGCTTTATTCAATGAGTTATTCTCAATTTTACGTACCTTTACACAATAGGGTTGCATTTAAAATAAAATCAATTTAAACAAACATGTTTAAAACAGGGCCCTAATTTAAAACATGTTTTTTATTGTTTGGTTTGTTTGTTTTTTAAAGCCATGACGTCACGAATATTTAATTGTGACGTAATAGTAGATTGATAATGACAATTGAAAGTATAGGATAAATTAATCTATTTTGACAAAATATCTGTACTATTAATGTTGAACCGACTTATTTGAGGGTTCCAACCATCCCATATCCATATACGTCGGATATATCGGGCGGTAATTGTCCGTTGATTCATACATGTATTTTAACAATTTTGGCATAATTATACCACTTTAAAAAAGCACATTTGTTTAAAACATGTTTTAAACAAAGTGTTTTAAAACACCGTTTCTTTTAAATGCAACCCTAATAATATATATGTATGCCATTTCTAATGAGAATATTGTAAGAAACGTGATACTATCGCTACCACCTAAGGCTACGTCACTCCCCGATGTAGAATCCGCGTTTTCACTTTCAGTAAGTAAAGAAACATCTGTAGAAACAGTTGTAGCACTCTTCAAAGATCACAACCAACTGTGAAGAATACACAACAATCTATACCAGGGGTGGGCAAACTTTTGAGCTCGCGGGCCGCATTCAACATCTGAATCCATTCGCGGGCCGCACTATATAAAATTGGGAATATAAATCAAAACGCAATATTGGTATTTGATTATATAGTTGGGACATGGAGATGCTTATTTAACACAAACCCAGCATTGCTTTGATGATATCGTACATGCGTCAGAAAAAGTGGCAAGATTTCATAGGCTGGCCGACCTCAATAACCAAATTTGTCAAAACTATAGAGATGAAAGTCGGTGGTTCCGATTCTTAGAACAGGATTGAAATTTAAATCTGTCAGCAGCGAGCTGTTCATAGATTTGCTAATTCCACTTTTGTTTCAGTTCCAGGACACACAATGCTGACGGCATCATAAGCATGTTAGCTTCAAACACGCTTCTATACTGTGTGTAGATAAAATATAAATACCATAATTCTACGCATTTACAGAGAACGAATCCACCTAAGACAAGCGTGAATCGTTTTTATAACCACATCACTGAAAAAATTAAAACTGGAGTGACCAATCTGAAATCACAACCGTGATCCGTGTTACGTCAATCTCGTTCAGGATTTATATGGTTTTTAGCAGTTCAAACCTTTCAAACTGTGTGAGCTTTAATATCGGGCTGTCGCGCCAGACATTAAACATAAAAAAGAATATAGGAAGTTTATACGTTAGAACAGTGGTTCTCAAACTTTGCAAGACACACCCTCTTATTTATGATGGTGAAAGATATCACGTCCCCCTATCGTCCGATCACAAAACGCAAGGCTACGACTGTAGATGAGAGATTTTTAAAAATGAAATTTAGACTAATTACAGAGCAACAAATGTGAATCCGGTATAAATCGCGCAGGGCGCGAAAAAATTTTCCAGTTGATCTCAGCTTCGCGCCCTTCTTCAGATGCTTTCACGTCTGCAAGGGGGCTGCGCCCCCCAGTTTGAGAACCACTTCCTTAAAAATATCATGATGAAATATGCTAAAAACTTTAATCAAGTCCCTGCATTAATTCGATTTTAATACGCATTTATCAATATTTTTAATAAGTTTCTTTTGACTCTCGCGGGCCGCACAGAACGGTAATGCGGGCCGTAGGTTGCCCTCCCTTGATCTATACAAACGGGTCTAAAACAGGAATGGGATATGGCTATTCGATACACGTTCCTGAACAAAACTAGATACCTTGAAGTCACCCGTAAGAAATCTCTCGATGAATAGCGGGATCTTGCACCACTGACTGTACGAGTCGTAGGCTTTGAAAATGTGACAGTCGCCGTAGATGCAATTAAAGATTTTCACGGCGTATTCCATACCCGACGACTTCTCAGTAAATATTTTCACAACCGCGTATAAACCCATACCGTGCACCTGTGGTTCTTTGTGATAACAATCCGTAAACTCAAAAGAGTGCCTAGTATACGACCCTGAGGAACCACAGAGAGCCATACCTAAGATCAAACGCTATAAAATTATGGGGTGGTAATGTTCTGCAAATAGAGTTATGGGCCGATTTCAAGTCGTCACAAGACAGCCGCCTGTTGGCAATGAAGTACTTGAGTCATCAAGCCCAACGGATTGTTCAACGGCTAGACCAGTGGTTCTTAACCTTTTTGTCTTCGGGGACCACTTTCGCACTGTTAGGGACCCCGCGGACCACAACAAAGTTTTTTCTTCAAATTCAGCTCAATTAGCACGCAATAGTCATATGTCTTGTACAAATTATAACTGTAGGCTTGGTGCTAAACAGCAGTAAATTGACCTTCCTTGAAAAAAAGATCATACTATCCATGCAGAAATCGAGTTGACTTCTATTACTTAAAAGCGAATTCTGCAATTGCATTTCTTGAAATACGTGGTCGTGTCTTGAAAATCCGCGCGTTCATTAGGATATATTTACGAGTGCCGAAAATCCATTTCCACAAATATAGGTGGTGGTAAATGTAGTAATAACGCGTAACGCTTCCGACGACACCAAAATTGACGAACAAATTTTTTAATGAACATATAACATCAAGCCTGGTCATTTCGATCTAGCAGTTTATCTTGAAGGTATTGTAGAAAAAATGGTTATATATATATATATATATGACAGGAGAAATTGGATTTTTGTAAACATTTCGAAGTCACCGTGATTGACCCTACTCATCCAACTTTTTTTTATCCACAATCCACAACAAAACATCTCAAAACAGGAAAATGTTTGTATCCGTAGGCGCTGAGGGTATATAGAATGCACACCGCGTTGCCAATCGCTGATTAACCGGGCATTTATCAACTTGAATTACAAAGAAAACATTCGGCTGGGTGATGCATCATAGATTGTGCGATATATTTACAATGTATATTTCCGATCATTTTTTCCAATCAACTGATTCCTAAATTCATTGGAACCGGAAGGCGAACGGGAGTGGATGGGGATTTTTCCACCAGCAAACAAATATAGCTTCAAGCAGCAAACAATAAAATATTTACATTGCAGATTCTCAAACATAGTTAAGACACAGTTCACAGCAGTTAACAACTCATTGGTGAAGATCATCTTATTATTATATAGGAATGAGAAAGATACTGATCGCGGAATGGTACGAATACCAGACATGGGGTGATTACTTCATGAATGTAGTCGATTGCGATTACGATTACTTCTGAATGACGCGATTACGATTACGATTACGATTACAGCAAAATCGGGAAGTAGTCGATTACGATTACGATTACATTGGAAAAGTAATCACGATTACTCACGATTACATTTATTTTGCATGTTAGAATTTTTATTGGAAGACAATATATGGATTGCTCTGAAAACGCCTAATGAGATAACAAACTTCCTTTAAAAAGATGCGTCATTTGCTTGTTACGTCATAATGTACATATTGCCCATTTTTATAGTGGACGATTTATCGCACCCAACGATTTGCATTCTTGCCAGGTTCATGATTGACCAGTGCCCATCCCACATTTCTCAATAGGGCGGGGAGCGAGCTCGAAGGGGACTCAAAAGTATTTCTTAAACCTACATGAATCATAGAGTATTTTTGAGAGATTTAAATAACTTGAAAATTGTGTTTTTTCAAGTTGTAAAATTATGCCATATTTGTGTAAATGCTTTCGAAAAAACATGTTGTATGAGCCTACGGACAATTGCCACCCGATGTAGCCGACATACATCCTCAAAATAGTCGTTTCAACAATTGTATTAAAGATATTTCGTAAAATGAGCTATATTTCCCTATATTTCAATTGCCAATGTCAATCCACATTCCGGACGCCATTGCATAAAAAAAGAATCAATAAAAAACATGTTTTAAACAAGGGCCTTCTTTTAAACATGTTTGCTTTAAATTGATTTTGTTCTAAAAGCACCCCTAATTTATAGTAATGGGCATTTAGGTTCCATTCAATACCGTGTCACGACGCACCAAAAGACATGCAGTTTCGACCAACACGCGACTTCACGAAGTGTGCTACTAAAGAAAGACCTTGGCCGAAACTTAGGGTATGTGCCCATTGTCAATAGCCGCGCTGGGTGGTCGTGACTAATAGTCTGGTCATTCCAATCTGAATCCACAATGCAAATGCCACTCCCGGGCACCCACAGAACATTAAAGACATGACAATTTGTGTGTGCGTCTCACAAAAGTTTTTTCTTTTAGTCTGCTACGTTTGGGATGCAACAATATCTTTTGGTTATATAACAGACCGGAGGCCTTGAATTAACAACATACACTAAAGTAATTATAACAAGATACCAGACGTAAATCTGACTATCGGGGGCAGAGAGAGGATTAAAAATTAATAATAATATAATGCTATTACCAATGTTATTGATGACATTCAGTCTTCAACTTGAAAATACCACCCAATGGGGGCCAAAGACCAACGTTTGGACTGGGGGACGAATTGTTGTTTTGGTTCTGATTCTAGGTATATCCCACGCTAACATGATATATAAGTCCATGGCTATGACGGCAGTAGAGTCATACGAGAATAAGATGCAGAGAACATAAAACTCTGCTTTGAACTTAATACAGATATGTACTGCAAGCTGCCGTTACGAGAAACGGCAAAAACGGCTCGGTTACGATATGTATCAGCAGTGGCGGCTCGTCCTATAGGGCAACTGGGGCATTGCCCCACCTAAAATTCTGTTCAATACCAATTCTTTACCATTTACAGACGCACACCTATCTATATAAACCGAAATCACAGCGAAAATCGTATACTTCTTGTCCTTTCGCTTGTAAATGCCCATATATAGCGAAGTCTATGCGAAAATCGAATTCTCTTCTGTGTTTTCGCTTTGCGAATGCCTAGCCGGGGCTTGCCCCGGTAGCGCTCATAACAAGCTTTCACTGTCTATTCTCTCAAAACCGCGCACAATAAAGAAACGGTGATTTACTCTCTCCTATTCATAAAATTACCGAGCAACCGGGGCACGATAGCTCTGTGCCCTTAAGGTGTGATGTAACAATCGTATCTATAGCTGAACTCTGTTACCGTCATATGCGTTTAGTCGACCTTTGCTGGTATAGGTCGATTTTAATGGGGTTTCACACCATGAAAACTCTTGAAACTTGTTATGTCATGTCGTGATGGTGGTATTTAACACTGCCCCAAGTTTCAGGGTTTCTACTTAAAGTTTAGGGTAGTAATTCCGTTTCCGAAGTTAAGTGTGTGCTGATCCGTCATGTATCGCAAACAGATTTTACTCAAAAGCCGGTATTGGTATCCATTGGTTTTGACGGTGTTCAATACTGAGATCGGTTATGACATTTGGCACGGTAAGTCTTAATGTTAGTATCGAACGCTGTACCAAGTTTTAAGTTTGTCACTGAACTGTGTTAGTGGTAATTTCGTTTCCTAATTCGAGTGAGAGCTGACTCGTCATTTATCGCTAACAGATTATACGCAAAGCCGGTATTGGTCTCTATTGATTTTAACGATGCTCCTTACCTAGATCCATCACAAGCTTCTGCACGGTATGTCTTGATTTTAGTATCGAACGCTGTGCCAAGTCTCAAGGTTGACACTCAATGATTAGGGCAGTAATTTCGTTATCAAGGTCGAGTATGGTAAAGATGTGCTCCGATCTGACACCTTAGCCTACAACACATTGCGGATTTCACGCAAAAGCCGGTGTATCTGCGGTAACGTTAAGTGAGATGATGATATCATTCTCAGTTTGCATTCAAATATTTACTTTGATCGAATATTCTCCAATGTCAATTTCACCGTGAAATTGTGGCCTTCAAGCCATTTGCGTACAACCCCCCCGTCACTTGATCAGCCTATTCCTCAGTAAATTTTACGCAAAATTCGGTGTTGGTCTGTTCGCATTAATTTTGACAGTGTACCATACCGAAAAGGGCCATGAGGCCACTTCTCGATAATGTCATGTAACAGTGTACCAAGTTTAGGGCTTTCATCCACGTATTTATTCGGTAATATATTTTTCAAAGGCGATTTCGCAGCAGACCTATAAGACAGTAATAAAAACGTATGTGTCGTGTTACAGTCTCCAGTTTCAAGGCCAAAATCTCTTATGCTGTACCGAGACCAAATTTCCGAGGCTGCTATTCTTAGTCCTTTACAATGATGTTTTGGATTCAATAGGACAGGCCCAATCTATGAGATAACAATTGCGTATCTGTCCGAATTCGTTGACCTTTCCAATTAGGCTTACGCTATCTCTCGAGTTATAGTCATTTCCATTTCTGCAGATAATTAGTCAGGTCTAATGCGAACATGAACCGTGTTGAATCTTTGTTCCGTACGCCGTTTACGCAGTTACCACACTTCAAGTCACAGCTCACCAGCGGACCTCTCGTGGCACATACGTTAAAATCAGTGTTGCCGGGAAATTCATGTTACCGTACCATCATTAAGTTACTTGTTTACGTTGGAAAACGCCATTGTGACGTCATCGTGATAAAAAGTCGCTTGCAGCCCTTGCCCCACCACCCGATATTGTCACGAACCGCCACTGTGTATCAGCAGCTGTTGATGTTTAATGCTTCGTTTTATTTGACGAGTACAAAATTTTAAATCTTTCTCCGGTGAACGTACATAGGCCTACTGCTCGCCAATCAGCAACTGTCAAACTGCGTTTAACTAAGCATAACCAAACATTAATGCACAAGTTACTATTTTAAACTAGGCAAAGTGGTGATTAATTATCCTGCTGCGGGGTACTATGGCGTGTGAGACGTGTTGATAAGCTGATAAACAGCACAGCGGCTGTTCTTACAATCACACTAATGTACGTACATCGAATATCTATTTACTGTGGCACACAATGACTAGCAAAGCTAATAGGCTACTTCTGACGTAATAATGGGCAATGGCATTTGAAAATCAGACGTTTGTGCTATCATGTAACTGGTATAACACCTCTTCCTTGTTCTCGAATATTCAGTTCATTTCATATTCCTTATACAAATAAAAAGTAATCGTTCTTTCACAAAGAAATCGATTAGATATGGAAAGTATTCGATTACGATTACGATTACTTCGGAATTTTTTCGAATGTAATCGATTGCGATTACGATTACTTGAAAATGCTGTAATCGTCGTAATCGATTACGATTACTAATCGCGAGTACCCCATGTCTGACGAATACCACTAATTTCTTATGCGTGTTTGTTTTGTAATGGATGACGTACATCTGCTCCCTGCTCTCTCGTTTGAATTTGTATCGGTGGTTTTAAACACCGTAGTGCTTACGACCTCGTTGGTCTGGTGGGCCCCCACCCAAAATTTTGTATAACAAGTCAGTTGACTGTAAATCGGTTAAATCAGTGGTTCCAAACCTTTGTTGTGCCTTGTACCCCTTCGCCCGATATTTGAGCAAACCCCCATATGAAAAACTAGCCGGGCAACTGAGAAAGCTCATTTGTCACGCACAAACATGGTTGTGAAGTTACCAGAAAGATGAGGCTTTAAGGCTCTAGGGCAGTGGTTCTCAACCTTTTTCACCTCGCGGACCGGTAAAATTTCAAAAAATGTCTGGCGGACCGATGAACTTTCAAAATCGAAATCAATCCAAAATGCAACCGTGTTTCAGAATTATATGGTGCTAGAGAGTGTAATTTAGAGGGTTTTGATCGTAATTAATTATCTTCATTGTGGCGTCCATGTGATTCTATGGTAGTCACTAGTCAGTCTGTTGAGTCTGGGTAAAATTGCCTTGTCCAGATGAACATGCTACCGCTGACAGTCGTTCACAGTCTTTCGCGCCGAAGGCCGTGTGTTTAACCGACGACGCCAACTAGAATAATATTCTTCTCTTTGACAATATTGAGAGAAAAAGCATTTCGGAGTGGAGCCAAGCACCCTTGTCGTGCTACCTTGCTCATTGCTCAGGCTCTCCTTCACCAGACGCATAGGCTACTCTGGCAACTACGAATACAATGCGGGCCGCAAGAAAACACCTTTCAGCAACTATACCGGCCATCCGCAAATCCGGCCCGAAAAGGTACTTAGTCTGCCCACCCCTAAAGCGTTAGCCTTGGTCCCCACAGGGCGATAAGTCAAACTTCCGGGGGCTTCACCCCCATGCCATACCGTTAAGCGGATATTTTCATCTGTTTTTGTGGGCACACTCATTCTACTCAGTATTTGCAGAGAGTTTATGTAGCTTAATCGCGACCATAGCGAAAGTTTTCGATCATTCATGCCTGAATCGATTTTCTCGCTGCCGAATTTTTGGCACACCTTTCGGGGTCCCATGTTAGCCTAAAATTCATTATGTGTTGGTACGTCGTGGCGTGGTAATGGCTGACGCCGAAATACCTATTTCTATGAATCATGCGTGTTTCTCGAAGAAGGGCGCCTAATAAGCAAGACACTTAGTGACACGAATCCACGCAAAGCTCGAAAAGAAACTGAAAACTGTTGGAAAAGTTTCAAAAAAATACGCCGTGATTGATGTTCATTTGAAAAATAATTTTGGGCTCTTTTAAAGATTGGCCCCTCTCCAATTGAGCGGTTTGAGGTGCCCTCGCTGCAGTCCTGTACAAAATGAATGAATCGAAAACCAATGATCGCGCAAACTGCGCTGTTTGGCGATGAGTCAGCTCGTATCTGTTCTGTACTTGTCGCTCCAATGTCGTCAAATGACACGTCTTGGACTTTAAGTCAAATCAATAATGTTTCCAGTCCTAATGTTACCTCACAAACTTCTTAATCATTTTAAAATTCCATGTTTTATTTATTTTATCAATGAACAAGTCCGCAACATTGCATCTTGAAATTAAGGTATAACATTCTAATGTAGGCTACCTGGCGGACCGGCAATAATGTCGTCGCGGACCGGTGGTTGAGAACCACTGCTCTAGGGCATAGATGCCCAAACTAATTCGAATACGACCCGCATTACATTTGCTACTGCTTGACACGTCTGTATCAATTTATTCTGTCGTTTTTAAAAAATAAACGAAGCAAACGAAAGTAAGTCGTCACTTTCCGTTGATCTAAATGTTCCAATGATTTTCCACGATCGTGTAGCTTTTGACTAAAGATAAATCACCAAGTTCGCTTGTGATGAGTTTGAGTAGAATTTTTGATTTTAAAATTTATTTTTCTGCCATTGGGCAGGTGTTGACTTGAAAAAAGTAAGTAAAAAGTAAAGTAAGTTCACTAAATGCCTTGTTCTAATGCAGTGGTTCCCAACCTGTGGTACGCGTACTACCAGTGGTACGTGAAGGTCTTCTAGGTGGTACTCGAGAAGATTCTTTTATTTTCGACCGAAGGCATTTATTAGTTCAGGTGGGGTTGATTTTAATTTTTCGTAAGCCGTCGTCGTCGTGGTAAGGTGGCCGTCGTGGGTAGGGGCAATCCCACCAATGACGGCCTACGAGGAAGAGATCTAGTCGAAAAGCATTGAGATTATCAAATAACCAAATTCAGTTTTAATATATTTGTCCACAAGAATTCCAAATGGATCTACTACAGCAGTGTTTCGCAACCAGGGGTCCACGAAGCATTTTCCGGGGGTCCGCGAAGACACCATATTTACAAAAGAGTTGATAACCTAATTTGTATTTTTTAATTGGGAAAATCACGAGGCAGTTTCGCTTCATCATTAGCAGGCCTGTTTATTTTTGAATATTGGGTTTTATTTTTGGAGATTCTCCAAAAATAAGATTTGAAAACATCCAAAACTAAGCTATTTTTGTTATTTTTGGAG
The DNA here is from genome assembly GCF_051294905.1 of Botryllus schlosseri. Lineage (NCBI taxonomy): Eukaryota > Metazoa > Chordata > Ascidiacea > Stolidobranchia > Styelidae > Botryllus > Botryllus schlosseri. Next base: position 33,692,152 of record NC_137237.1, on the reverse strand, counting down.
AAGTTTTTTTAGTGAAATAAACGAGTCAGAGCAGTGTAAATACTTTTGAAACAACCGGGAAACTAATAAAAACACAACAAAAAAGGATCATAGGTTTCAGCAGTGACGGGGAGAGAATAAGTATTGAAAAGGCGGCAGAGTATGAAATCGTGCGAGTGTGGTGCGGGCTGGATCTTATGGCGCAGGCCGAATACCACCACCTCTACAACAATTACTTCGTCCACACGATGACGGGACTGATTGGCTACCTCAGACGGCAACAGAACTTGAACCACGAGATATAAAGTACGTGCTCCAAGTTTGTTGACACACGTTGGTTGTCAATGAAGAAGGTGAATTCTTGGTTGACTCATAGACACGGTACCAAACTCCTCGAGACTATGGACGAGAAATGTCCTCGATCGCATGGCCACCGAGCTGAGCACCACAGTCACGAAGCTTCACGGACTTGGCCTTCTGATAGTGGAGCAACAGGAGGATCTCTAGCGCCTGGTCGAACGTCTTCGAGCTATTTGCCCAGCTGAGGAATGGGACAATGACGCCCGCTGCAAGGAAGCATTTCTTGTCAGAGGTGTGCAGTTCTGGACCGTTCCCGAGCAGATACAGAATATCGGAGACCCAATTCCAGTCCCTGTCTCTCCCTTACAAAACGGGCGTCATTTCCAAGCGCATTATCGACGAGCGCTTGTCAGGAGCAAAGGATTGGAAGATTGAGGAGTTTGGGAACTTTGAAGCCATCCGATAGTTCTTTGGACCCCAAAGCTCGATGTTTCCGCCAACTGCTACGGTCGAGGCTGATTTCTCGAAAATCAAGGGAGAGAAGGGTCTTGACCGGGTGTCTCACTGATTTTTGTTTGGAGGGCATTCTCCAGGCCAAACACTTTGTGACGAATGTTTTAGAAAGTTCGATGAAGATGCACGGTGATGTCGATGTGTGGGAGCATAGGCGCCGAGTTAGGGGGTGGCGGGGTGGCGCAGCCACCCCATGACACAATTATGGGGTGGCGGCCACCCCATACAAAATGCTTAAACGCCCGCCGTCTGTGCTGTCAATTAGCGAGTCTGTGATATCGCGTAAATGCCAACTATTTACTATTAACCGATACGCGCGCGACTAATTGTATACGCAGCTTAAACTAGTGCTTAACGGTCAAATAAATTGTAATCCGTGATTAGTAATCATACAATCGACGGGACCTCGTTTACGACGTCGATTTCGACACGCGTGCGCTGAGAAGCAACAGCTCTCTCCACTGGACGAGCGAATTCACGTTATACTTCTCTCAATTAAATTGTATTTGCACGCATATTCGTTTACAAAATAATTCTTGAGTTAGTTTCGTGATAGCCTTTTTAACTGAACCGCGAAAAAGGACAGTGTGTTTGTGTATGCCTGCGAATTGAAAGTCATTCCTGCGCCAAGTGCGCATATTCAATTGCAAAGAATTGTCGCGATGTCAGACTCGGAACTCCATTGTGCCATACGCAAGTTGAGGAATTACGGATTAGATGCGCGCTTTCTCGTTTGCTATGCAAAGTTGCACAATCTCTAGGCTACTAATTCTTGTCTGCTTTACACACTCGTATTCCCTCAAAGACACTTATCAGTGTTTGATCTGTTATTAACACTGTGCATTGTGCAGTGCAAGGCGTTGAATTATGTTGTCAAATATTGATGCAACAAGAGATTCTCGGTGGCGAAAATTATGAATTTATACGATTATTTTGAGCGGGAACCTTTTAAGTTCCAATAAACTTCATTGCTGGAGGGACTCTATCGGGCACAGCTATGTCGCGGATCGAATTTCAAACCATCGGGATTTGTATTTCCATTGATAAGGTTGCGGCATGTGCACTGTGCACGTGTGCAGCCATAATGCTCTTGCAGCAATAACACCTGGATAATTAAAATCGCACCATTTCACGATCAAATTCGGCTGGCTGATCGGGACTTGCGTCTGCCGTAGGTCCCGGGCTGAATAACGCGTTGTCGGTAATAAAACCCTAGGTGCGTAGCCAGTGAGTTTCTCACTTAAAACTAGAAATCCAGTCCTTTTGAAATGCCAATTCACTAATTCGTATTATCGATGCTGCGTACTAAAATTAGCGAAAATCATTTGAATGCGAAATGGGTCATCGATGTCTCATTGGTACTATCGGCGGTGGTATTATTTAGCGCCCCCGCATGCAGGCCTACTACCGTCTGCAGAATCACTTTCGCCAAACAGTAACAATCTCTGAGTGTAATATTGTTAGTGTGTATGTATCTTTTTGATTAAAACTTATACCCGCGCCTGAACAAATTGTACTCGTTGTCATTGCCGAATCTGGGTATTTAGGTATGACTAGCGCCCCCTGAAATTGTAATTGTTGAAGGTTTGCGGCATGTCTGCAATTTCGTTATCAATGCAACCTTGCCGGCCGATTGTATGTACAGTCCGATAAAATTGATCACTACTATGTATTTCGCGCAGCGTACTGATGCTGATTTCAGCAAACTGACGATCCTTATTAGATGTACAAATTCGACCTCATCGCTGGAAACGTAGATTTCTTCGCGCGCTCCGAGAAACACCATCTCCTATCGCGATTTGGCGACCAAATATACGTTCACCTTCTACAAATTAAAGTGCATTATCTGCATCGTTGAAGGCCGCAAGCCGCGTTTAAAATATTTTGTGAACCATTTTTGTGATAAATATTCTCGTAGCGCGAAGTTGAACAGTGTTTTATTGTGTGTGCATGCTAGTTGGAATTTATTCCAGTGCCCATAATTCCAATTATGCTTTGCGAACGTAAATCGAGAAATGCAGCAATGCAGTCAAAATCGATGTTTTAATCAGCAACCAATTGTCGCGATGTGAGCTACTTAATACTAAGTAAAAACCCATTGCGTTGGCGGTAAGGGATAATTACTGATTGGCCGCGCGCGTTTGTAATCATCATTCTTGCCTGTCTTTCGTGTTCCAGAATTGTCGCGCCGAGTTACTGCTCAGTCCAGCGACGAATGCCGAGTGCGCGACAATCAATGACCTACTTTCGCAATCATCTCAGCGGAAGATCGCATCGCGTTACACTGTGTGATGCGATATGCGTGCACAGAAAAATCTCGCTAATTGGCCCCGCGTAACACTGATAACACGGCTTGTTGAATTGCAACTGAATATTAGCGTCAGAATGGTCATTTCAAAAGGAAGGGGTTTTGCGTTTCAAAAGGAGGGGGTTTCGACACCCACCTGGCTACGCGCCGGCCGCCACCCCATACAAAAATAAAAGTCGGCGCCTATGTGTGGGAGGACTTGAATACTGGATAATAACATACTTTCGGTGAAGTTTTCTAGTAGTATTAGGTCTAAAAACACCTTTATTTCTTATTTTTGAAGATTCTCCAAAAACAAAATTTGAAAACATCCAAAACTAAGCTATTTTTTTTTTGGAGAAATCCAAAAATAAACAGGCCTGATCATTAGTAAAACTCCAGAACTCACATCAACAGAATGGCCGTCTGAGATGAAATATCCGACAGTGCGGACTCATTTTAATTGCTAAATACCAATAGCCTACTGATACATATATTTTGCTGTTTAGAGATACTTTGTCAAAGATTGTAGAAAAAATAAATAGTTAGATTAGTAAGGTCAATCACGATGACCTCGAAATGTTTGGAAAAATCCATTTTCTCCTGAGATATACATAACCATTTTCCATGATCACTTCAAGGTGAGCTGCTTGATAGAAATGACCAGGTTTGACATTATATATTCGTTAAAAAATAGTTTGTCAATTTTGATGCCATGTTTGTTGGGAAAAGCCAAATGTGTCTCCGGAAGCGTTACGCGTTATTACTACATTCGCCACCACCTATCTTTGTTGAAATTGATTTTCGGCACTCGTTCAAGTCAAATCGAAGGCGGGGATTTTCAAGACACGACCACGTATTTCAGGAAATGCCGTTGACTTTGAAATTGACTTTGAAATAATACAGTCAACCCAATTTCTAGGCAAACAATATGATGTTATTTTCAAGAAAAGTCATTTTGTTACTGTTTGTCACTAGCCTGCAGAGATCATTTGCACAAGACAGATGACGATTGCACGATAATTGAGCTAAATTTGAACAAAAAATTGTGGGAGTCCGCGGGGCTCCGCGACGGCTCAAGAGGGGTACGCGAAGATAAAAAGGTTGAGAACCCCTGCACTACAGTAATCATATACTACGACTTAAAATGCGCAGTTTATTTTCTGTTTCGCTGCCTTCGGCCACGGTGAGTACATTTTAGCCGTCTTCGGCACGCGTAACTTCTGTAGGTGGTACGCGAGCACTGCATAAAACCTCGAAATGATACTTGGGTAGAAAATGGTTTGGAACCACTGTTCTAATGGATTCGGTTTGGCTCATCTCCGACTATGAGAAGTTGGGTTAAGACGCTGCCATAAGGAGCTATGAGCGCTATCGTTGCAAGAAAATGTATAGTCCGACTAGGCATTTATCAGCACAAACACGCGATCTTCTCCTCAATTTCGCTATTTTCATTGCTCCGCTCTATAATTTATTATTTTCATTTTAATATGTTACAGCACAGAATTATAGGTATGGGAATTGCCTTATTTGCCTGTTGGGAACAGCCGCCTCTGCTAGTTTGAAAGGGGGCGTCGTAGATTATTGCTAGTCGATTGGCGGTGACAGCTTTCTAAACTGTTAAGTGCGGTCTCAGCTTGGTTTCCACGTGTGAAGGCAGTCGGGTTGAATATTTGCTGGAAAACACATTAATCCTGATCGAAAATTGGTTCCGTGAGTAATCGTACGTGATAGCAATTATCGCCACAGACTGCTGAACTGCCGTATCGTGTATGTAGTTCGATTCCGTCTGCAGGGCATTATTGCACGGCAGGTCGCAGGTGCACGATCTCTTTTGGTTTATATTACGTTTCTTAACATTTCTTCTGTGGTTGCGGGGATGCTGTGCGGTGCTGGCTGTTCACGAGGCGATTTTCGTCCTGCGACAATTACCGATTTTTACAAAGACACGCTAACATTGATTGGTAGAGGCAGGTGGTCGTTTGTGAAAGTATACAAGTCTAAGACTGGACAGGGTGAATATGCCGTGAAAACTAGGCTCAAAAAGAATATGCCGATGTCGCAGGAGTGGAATTACGCCGAGAAACACGAGTGGAAGTTCGATAAAGAAGAGAAGATATTGAGGAAACTGGTTGGTCATGAAAATATTGTGTCTTTCGTCACAAGTTTTGCGGAGCAAGCTCAACATTGTCAAGTGTTCGAACTGCTGAACGGAGCCGACCTCTATCGGTCCATTATTGAAAAAAACGGCGAATCGCACTGCGAATTGGATGTGATTATTTACATGCGTGGTATTTTGACCGCGCTGCAATACTGCCACAAGAATCAAATCATTCACAGAAACGTGATACCTCCAAATTTGTTTTTCGTTCCTTCGCCTGCTGGTGGTGATGTGAAGCTAGTTGGCTTTAGTTTAGCTGTTAAAGCGAAGCACGGTGAAGAGTTGTTCGGCTTAGTTGGTACGGCGGGTTACAGAGCCCCGGAAATAACGTCGGTGAACAAATACCATTATCCAGTCGACATATTCGCGTGCGGCTGCGTATTTTACAATTTGCTGACCGGTACACACCCTTTCATTTCTCACACCAGTGAGGGTACCTCTTTTCTCTCGCCTGCTTGGAAGCTCATATCCGCAGACGCTAGGGACTTGGTAATGAGAATGTTGCTCTACGAGGATTATGATCGCATTACCGCCTCACAAGCGATGTTTCACCCTTTTTTTCGTAACGTCGCGCGGACTGGATGGAGGAACCCTCTTACAATTGCTGTCGACGGATTGACAGAATTCACACAGCAGAAAATGTGGGAAACGGTCGCCTCCGATGATGATACGTCGTGTTATTGTGCGGCTCGGGAGTCTCGGAAAAGTCGAAAGAACGATCCGAAGTTAACGAAACTATTCTGGTAGATAATTTCGGTTATGCGATGTCCATAAATAAATTTAGAATTTGCAAACATGTGCATTGTCTCCGTTCTGTTAAGTATTCGCAATATTGAAAATATACAAATACACGCCGTTCGAAATTGTCAACAAGTTCGGGTTTTGCAATTCGGAAGGTTGGTCCAAGACGGGGCTGTATACTTGCAAAAAGAAACGTCGCTACGAATTCGATATGGTTATTTATAGACCAGTTGTGACCAGTGTTGGAATCAAGTCACTACCTCCGAGTCACGAGTCATTTCGAGTCATTGCACATTTTGACTCGAGTCAAGTCAAGTCAATTGGTTTTTGAAGGTGGCACGAGTCAAGTCAAGTCACCCGATTTTTGGAGGTGACTCGAGTCAAGTTGAGTCAATTCAAGTCAAGTCACTAGTCAAGTCGAAATTCAAGTCAAGTTGCCTTTTTCGTAGTATGTGGCATGATTACGTCATTACATTTTGCTAGCTGTCTGAAATACAGATTGGGTGGTCATTGTTTTTGAACCGATGAACGAATATAAAGTTGAATATACACCCAAGAAGGCACTGTATCGCTGACATATACGTGGCCTCAGTTCGTAGTTACCAACCAAGATAGAGAACAGAGGAACGAATTGATAAGATGCAATGCTCCGAGTCACGAGTCAATCCACATTTCTGATACGCCGAGTCAAGTCAAGTCATTTTAGCATAGTGACTCGAGTCAAGTCAAGTCATGCGAAAAAGGTGACTCGAGTCTGATTCGAGTCAAGTCATGACTCGAGTAATCCCAACACTGGTTGTGACCCTCCATGAAGTTATGATTAATCCAGGTTTGATTGATTATATATTACGTAACAGCATTTTTTTGCTCGATTTCTTGATGTAACTATGTTTTATGGGGCGATAAGTTGGAAAATCTAAATAGTTTACTTTCCTATCATCGGTATCTTTAATTCATACGCCCACTTATTTTTTCTCAAAAATGCATAATTTTAAAGATTGATTGTCAAGTAATTTAGACCAACTAGGAATCATTAGTAACTAAGATATTGCAATTCAAAAGTATCTTCATATTGAAATGAAATCGAATAGACAATTCAATTGAATATTCAATTTCCGTACCTCCTACAAGCTCTTTAAGATATAGAAGGAGTCTTGAAGTCAGATTCCGTGTGATATGTTACTTCTCAATTGTACCAGGATAAAGTTTCGCTTCAATTATTTCGAATCTGTGTTACCCATGACCGATTTTGAAAAGTATTGGCTGTTAAACCTGGTTTTGACCCGTGACTTATTTGTAAGGGTAATGATTTGCAATTCAGCATCGAGAGCTTATTTTATGATGTGATGAGACCAGTGATTCCCAAATTTTTCAGCTTGTGGCACACTAGGAATATTATATACCGCTCCTGGCGCAATAAAAGAAATTATAACTTAGAAATCTATTCACGTGTTCATGCGAGAGCTATGCTTGTTCATACCAGAGTTGGATCAATTACAATATTTTAATTCAATTACAATTACAATTACAATTACAATTACTTCCTTGCATGTTTCAATTACATTACAATTACAATTACTCAATGCTAAAAATATCAAATTACAATTACAATTACAATTACTGTTAAACATGTAATTATTTACAATTACAATTACTTTTAAACAGGTAATTGATTCAGTAAAGGTGTTCTTTGACAACCGTAGCGACGTAATTAGCAATAATCTCAAGCTATTCATGTTTCATTCCTGATATGTAGGCTAACTCGAACTTATTCGAACTATCCCTAATCATGAGTACTGAAAACTACAAGCACAGAAAAATGTTTCAATAAGCGACCGTTAAGAACCAAAGGTATGAGCGACTAACAGCGAATAGGCTACAGGACAGTCAATGAAATGTAATAAAACGATCAGGCTACTCGTCAGAGCTGGGTCAGGATAATGAAATGTAATTGGTAAGGCGTCAGCGATAAGGGTGATACCGATAAGGTGCGTAAAATTAAAATAAATGCAAAAGGAAAGAACCTCCTGATAACTAAGAATTACAATATTTTGGTTGGCACTTACATTTTCACTTGCTCAGAAACTGTTAGATTGCATTTGATGAACATTAGGGTGCGAAAAGTTTCTGGCCCCAGTAAATTTGGCCAAGATTGGAGGTAAGATTGGGATAACATCTCTAAAAATGCGTGATCAATTTTGATGAAGCCTTGGTTGGAAACTTGAATTTATCTTTATTTCGTTGCAACAAGCCTCGGTACTGATCAGAGATTAAAAAAAAAACTTTGACCGTGGTGTAGGAAATGGTTCAGCACATGTTTCAGAAGAGTTTATTTGCAGTTAATTCATTTTTGAAATATTAAGATTTAGTTTATCCAACTATGGTTCTCTAACTTTCTTAGACACGCCCCCTTTGACAGTGAATATTTCGTGCCCCCTTATCGTCATAGCGCACAATGAAGCCAGAAAGTTAGCATTCCTTACATATAGTTTGATGGTATGGAAGGTTATGACTGTTGATGAGAGAATTCTTCAATACGAAATTCAGACTATACACCGAGCAATAACCATAAAACGGAGGTGATTCAGGCCAAGCGCGGAAAAGATTTCAGTTCACTGGAGCGTCGCGCCCCGTTCAGATGCTTTCACGTCGTCCAAGGGGGCACGCTCCCAGTTTGAGAACCACTGGTTTAGCCTATATCGTAATTCACAAAGTTTACTGTTGCTACTGAAGTATGGGAAACAGTTTAGCGTGACTGAATTATCTACTTATAACGCAGCACGCATAGAACACCGATGTAAATAGGCTAATTATTACATGTGGTGACTGTTAACTAAGGCCTTAAGGCCCCTCGTCGTCATCCTGGTTCGTAGCGGATTTTCACTGGTGCGACGAATAAATGATTGATTGAATAAATGATTATTTTATGTTGTGATTGTCAGGTTTCCATGAAAATGTAAGTGAGATTGTAATTGAGCAAAATGTTGATTAAATTACAATTACAATTACAATTACACAAAATAGAAATGCTTCAATTACAATTACAATTACATGAAAAAATGTAATTATTACATTCAGCTCAATTACAAATTACAATTGATCCAACTCTGGTTCATACAAACATATATTCGACTGAAACGATATTTAATTGTTGACAAACAAATCTCCAATATTCCGGAAAGACTCTCTGCACACCTGCGAAGCGTTGGCGGCACACTGCGGCACTCCGATTGGGAATCACTGAATCCGACACTCAAAATCAGGGATATGCAGCTCCCGCAAGGACCGATTTGTACGTTGACGGATGCGGAAACGCTCAGGGATGGATATGGGAGGCGCTATAGGCTCTGGGTGGTATTGCGGCGCTGAAGAAAACTGGCTTCGCAGTAGATAGGGTATTAGAGACATATGATTATTAATTATATAGTAAAACAATAGTGCTATACATCCCTGAATTCTCATTGCAAATTAACAGTCGAAAAAATCTGTCAAGTCCCGACATTTTCGCCGCGAATATTTGCCGAGGATGTTTGCAGCGTACTGCCACGAATGCTGTGGTATTTATTATTCAGTCAAAATGAATTGCGCGAACTTTCAGTTCGGCAATTCCCGCAAAATAAAACTCCCGCAACGCTAGCTCGGGATATTTTCCACAATATGTTTCAAAGTATGTATTGTATTCAGCAATAAACCGCATGTTGAAATCAAGGCACTGTATCCCACCACTTTTTAGAGTGAGAGCCAATCGTACATTAAATATGCTCAGAAGCTTTTTCGCCTACACGAATACCTAAATAAACGTTTATTTGAGAGTTATAAAATCGAATGGTCAGAATATTGCTACGTCCTATCATAAAGAATGATACTGTTTTGCATTGCGACCCACAGCCTCACTTTAACGTTGATGTGGGCTGCTTTGTTTGGAATACGTTCATGTTAAAGTTAGTAACTGGGTGCAGTACTACAATCAATACGAGCAAAAGATCCCCACCACATTGTCAGTGGTTTACTAGTCACACAAAGAAATAAAGCACAATCTAATACAATTAACTACCCCTCATTGCCAATCGTAGATGTGGAGGTGAGGTGTGTACCATGGCTGTGTAATCTGTAAATTTTGCCACCGACTCCAACTCCGACTCCCGAGTCTTTAAACGCACCGACTTCGGCTCCGACGCCGACTATTTTCCTCACAGAACCCCGATTCCAACTCCGACTGCAACAGTACTACAAATTTACTTCGAAAATTATAGGTCACAGTGATGGTGTAATGATATTCATATAACCATTAGAACATAAGAAACCCTATTATTCACGATGGAAAGCAAAATTGTTTCATTGCGGCACTCACTGCATAATTAACATGGATCAAGCCTATTTATTTGGAAATATCCTTCTTATTTTCATTTCTTATAAGTTTTTAGACTCTAGTATACTCCATAATATGTATGAATCATTCAAATATGATATAGATCCCATCCTATTGAAATGAACCCGAATATTTTCGGCTGACACTCGTCAGGGGTAATCGTCAGCAACTAGTAGAGAATAAGAAAGAACATTGTATATCAACAATCGTATCACAAAATATGACGTCACCAGCATGAAACTTCGAATGAGAGAGCATTCAGTGCACTATTCCTAGGTGTTTGCCGATTGCAGAATTAATGGCTAGAACACGTGCATCAAGCTCGGTGAAAAGCTCACCCTTAATTCATCCACTCAAGCTTGATGCTAACCGATCGAAGGCCATAAATTCTGCAATCGGCAAACATCTGTTGGATAATCCGATTTGTGCGAATAATTACCGAGACGACAAATTTCGGGTTATTGGGAGGGGCCGTTCACACTTCCACTTGTGTGCCTTGGAGTCGACTTTTATCAAAATACACCAACCGAAACTCTGTCAACAGAAGGAGTTCGTGTACCACCTAGGAATAGTGCACTGAATGCTCTCTCATTCGAAGTTTCATGCTGATGACGTCATATTTTGTGATACGATTGTTGATATACAATGTTCTTTCTTATTCTCTACTAGTTGCTGACGATTACCCCTAACGAGTGTCAGTCGAAAATATTCAGGTTCATTTCAATATGAATATACTATTCAATTGTATACTTAAGTTCTGAACCCCCAAGAAGCTCTTCAGATCCCATCCCGTATAATGAAAATGTCAATAAAAGTGTAGCTCTTGTGTATGAGTCAGTGTTGGGATGACTCGAGTCAGACTCGAGTCAACTATTTCGTATGACTTGACTTGACTCGAGTCACTTTGAAAAAATGACTTGACTTGACTTGACTCGGAGCATCAAAATTGTGCATTGACTTGTGACTCTGAGCAAAATTTACGAGTCAATTCCAAGTCATCAAGTAAACGTTGTCGAATAAATCACTGTGTCTTGCGTATGTTCGGATTGTTCGAGATACGCCGGTGTCACTCGTGAGAGGAACCAGTCATTCACTGATTGTACGTTACACTGATCCTCCATTGTTAGATCACAAATAAATTGACCGCAAACTAAACGATCATAGCTTACGCTTCCGTAGCGGTAGGAGTCGAAGATTAATCTAAATAGCAATGTGTCTCTGTTTCTTGGACGGCTAAATGCCTAGGCCCACGTTGCGCAATGCTCACATTTACCAACCCTCTTGTATGATTTAAATCAAACAAATATAGTTTGTGCGTTTACATTCTTACGGATGTGTAGATGGGTATTGGGTAGTGTAGGCAATTGCACCATATCAACTTGTTTCAACTTCTCGAAGCTTCGTATTAGGTCTTATATATTGGCTGATAATAACTGACTGTAGCATGGAGCTGTACAGTTACTCACGTATTGTATTAGCAACGAGTGCTTGAGGGATACAACGTATTTTTGGATGTATATTTAACTAGATATTCTTTATTTGATTCAAGATAAATGATCAATTAATCTGTCTTTCACACAGCTAGCAAAATTTAATGACTTTGAATCATCACTCATACATCAAAAATTCAATTTGACTTGAATTGTGACTTGACTCGTGACTTGACTTGACTTGACTCGACTTGACTCGAGTCACCTCCAAAAAATGAGTGACTTGACTTGACTCGAGTCACCTTTGAAAATCGATTGACTTGACTTGACTCGAGTCAAAATCTGCAATGACTCGAGATGACTCGTGACTCGAAGGTAGTGACTTGATCCCAACACTGGTATGAGTCAGGAACTATCTTCAGAGATGTACGTAGGGTACAGATTTTATCACTACACACTATGCTAGTGACAAGCACACACTCTTTCACTACTAATAAATGGTTATCAGAAACGAAATTTAGGGAGTAGTCGAAAAGCATATACGTCTACATCAGTGATTCACAAACTGTGTGCCGCAGCGCATTAGTGTGCCGTCACAGATTCTCAGGAGTGCCGCAAATATTTTCTGATGTTGGAAAAAGCTTCATAATTTTTTAAAAGTGATGAGGCATGTAGGCTAACATATGCGACTTGGAAGCGCTCTAACTGCTTCATAGCTGATAAACATGCACAATTGCACAATGCACATGTTACCAATGAAATGGAGCCAATCATGTCATTAACGATGACTTGGGTAATTTTTATGTCCTAATTGGGCTGCTATGTGTCGGGGAAAGTGCTTAGTTCATTTCACGGTCCCATTGAATCAACTCATCTACAAGAAATTACGTCCCAAAACGTTAGTACACTGCCTATAGTTTTCAACTTACCATGCACTATTACTTGTCACAACTTTGGCTGGGTAGTCAGCCATTTGGAAGCAGTGAATCAAGTAATACTTTAGCAGTTGAACAGCTGATTTACGAAATGCTAAGTTTTTCAAAACGCTGCTTCCACAAAAATAGATGAGTTACGGCAGTCTCCTTCTAAATCCTACACCTTGCTAGGAGCAAAAGCAATCACAATTGTATTGCGATGTGCGTCGCCATGACTATGTGAACATAGCTTTTTGGTTTTTACTGAAATTAAGCTGTACACGAAAGAAACTGCTTGTAATTGACGATGAATGCGGGTATGTTTGTCAACAACGCAACCTCGTTTCAGTCTTATATATATTTGTATAACTAAGCATAGCCATTACAAAAACCCTTAAAAAGCAAGATTTTTTGGTAAATGTGCCGCCAGAATTTCACAATTTTTCTAGTGTGCCACAAGCAGGAAAAGTTTGGGAACCACTGGTTTAGATACACTTAGTCAAGTATTCATGGACTATACTTGCACTATTTATTAAAGATCTGTGCGAACCAAGCGGTTAAGTTACTCATTACTAGAAATATTTTTGATTTTATCGAATGGGAAGCCGCGTTTGGTTATATTTGCATCAATTTTAAAAGTGATGTTGTCACTTACACAACCAAATGATTTATTCACTCTTTCACAGTATCATGGCATAATTCCAAAAATTGCACTAATTTGTGATTGCATCAACAATTTTGCGTTGGTCACGAAGATGCATCATGCAATGTTCTTCTTCTATGCAACTAAATTGCAATTGGCAAATAATGTCCAATTGTATCAACATCTTTACTAATAACAGTGATTGTTGGTACATACTGCTCCTATTTTATTTATTATGATTAAATTTAGGAGATTTTTGTAAGCCCTTGCTTGCACATTAAAGAAGTCGGAGTCAGGAGCATTTTCACAAACTCCGACTTCGACTCCAGCCAGTCTTTTTTCACGACTCCGTCTCCAAGGAGTGCTAAAAAAATTCTGAGACTCCGACTCTATTAAGGAAGAATTAGCGAAACTCCGAATCCGAATTCACAGCCCTGGTGCGTACATCGGCTCAAACCAGACGGTATTAGCGCGCACCCGATGATTGGCGGAACAACCTTGATTTGATCCAGAATGTAGAACATACAATTAAAATATCATTAATTAATCGAGTGGTCCAATAGTAAAGTCTCAACCCGTCCAATGCATTTATAGGAAAAGGAAGCTTATTGTCACAAATTACTATATATTAGGAGAATCCGATGAAAATACGGATAAACGGGGTATTTTTGTGTTCGATATGTGGAAAAGAATAGATCTCTGCAGCACAGCTTCGTTCCGCCGATCTAATTGTGTTTGTACATTTCTCATATTCTCAGGGTTTCAGTACAGACGGACCTACTAATGCATTTAATATAGACTGTTAGGATAAAATGTAATTTAGTTTGAATAAAAAAATAAATAAAAAATTAGGTAATATCTTGAGAGATAGAACCAATATGAAGAAACCAATGTCATTTCCGAGCTCAGCGCCCCCGATTTACCCTATCTTGTTAGATATAAATTCGATGTGCAGCGTTTTTTAGGGTAACCTGACAATTTAATAAGTGAATGGCTGGAATACGGGGGAAAAATTCTTTTTGAACAGCCCTAATGCACGCAGATCATAATACCACTTATGTTAACTTTTCAAAATCGTTGCTGATGATATGAAAAAATTCTCCAACGGGCAAACATAAAACAACGAAGTAATAAAAGTTTGCCGGCCTCTGTATGGTAGACATTGATTGGAGGGGAGGGGGGGGGGGTAACTTCTTGGCGACTGAGGAATTTTGCACTGTGTAAATGTATATGTTCAATTGCTCATTGATGTAACTATATCCCTATTGTCTAGTAGGGTTATCATGTTTTGGAATCGGAAAAGTTAGTTTACCGAAATTGAAAACAACTGATTTCGAAAGATTTACTGAAAATCTTGTTGTGTTGACTTGGCATTTAGCTACATCCCTCTAATTGCTGGACATCATTTACTACCCGGGTTGATCAATCGATAGTGTATCGTAAATCCAGATTTCCGTACTCGACTATTTTGCCTTGACGCTAAGATTTTCATTCTCATTACATAGATCCGTAGGACGGTAGACCGCGGCCTTTCGAAGGGCTCACGGGTCTCAACTTAGGAATTTAGCTTTATACACTTCTTTTGTCGTTTCATACAGACTCTTTGCAATACTTGTTGAAATTTTTATCCAAAACGTTCATAAAAATGTCTATTTTGGTATATGCCAAAAATACCTAAAATAGCTGATTTTTGGCATTTTACAATTTTTATTTTTGGCAGTTTTGGCATTTGGTTTCCAAAATACCTAAAATAACACGGCCTGGCTAAAACTGATGGGGTGGTGGTTGATATACGTCTTCACATGCTGATTTAGCTCAAGAATCAGCCGTACAGGTCCCTTGACTTCCACACATTTTCATCAGTAGCAGACTTTCTAATATCCCGAGATTAAATCAAGGGCTGTATAGGCATCTGTTGTACATCTGCAATCACGACGCCTAGTTTGGAGTTACGATATCATCTTCGGGAGTCCATGTTAGGAGTTTTTACCAGGCCCATATACTTGCACATTGGAAATCCGATCTTCATATCCTAATATTGGTGAAGTTTGTATAACAACAACTAAGAAAGACCGGGCCGGCCGTAAACCGGGCCGCCTTACCAAACATATGAGACTGGGTTTCTTTCGAGTTACAGAGGTCCAATCTCTGCGACCTGAAATTAACGTGATACCTTGCCCAAGATGACTGGTACCATTATTAAATGATTACCAGAAGATGTGTATAGGTTCATGACTATATAACCCTGTGGTATGAACTCAGTTATAAATGTCTGGTGCTGCCAGGATGCAATACTTTTGTGGTGACAAAATGACACACAGTCATGAAAGGGAAAGTTGAATGAGGAGGCATTCTAGCCTATATCAAGTACGCTATTGTGTTTTAATTCCACAAAGTGTTCTTGTGTAGCTTCATTTGATTCGTTGACAGTGTGTAAATTCCAAAACCACTCATTGCTTGGTCAGTGTATGATGTTCCGCCGACTTTCATATCCCTCACTCGGATTGGATGGAATGGAATGGACACTGCATTCGCTGACAGACGTTTTACCTTTGAGCTGAAGTTAAATTTGGTTATGTAGCAATAAATAGGCAACTTGACAATATTGTCTGATAGCAATCGATTTTAGATAATGTGATGAATCTGTCATTTTCTAAGCTTCTTTTAACGTTGTTGGCGTTAAAAAATGCATTTCCCGCATAGTCTATGATTTATTCGTAAGTTTGGGCCTAAATTTCAAAACTAGTGTATATGTGTCGATTTAGTGTCTTTTAGTCGACAAATATTGTGTTTTTTCACGCAGCTCGAGTGGCAACACTGACTATACCATTAACCCTGCATAGCCGAGATAGCGTGTTTCCAATTGCTGCGTAAACCGTAAAAAAGAAACAATGCGAATATACCGTATGCGTATTATTAACACGTCATAAAAAGCATTATTATACGATCATGGAATTGCATCTTCCATCATTTGACCTCCCTTGGTATATCGGCTTATAACGCAACGAAATAGCTAATATTAACGTTCTGGAAAATTCTAGTCGCGCCAGGCGCGATACTTCATGAAAGTAGATGAAGGAGTTCGGCCAATAATATTGCTACGTGAGTAGCCTACATCGCATCGTAGGACTGGGCTAAATCGATTACCTGAGTGATTCGACTCTGAATCGAGTATTAGGCATTCAAGTCAAGTATCACTCATTATTACGCCATCAGGACCGTAACAGCACTGCTTCAGGCCCCTCCTCAACCTATCAGACCACGAGTTCACTGCTACTGAAGAATTCGTTTTATCCCATATGCTCAATGTTTTGCCTACCGCCGACCGCTTTCAAGAGTGAGGAGGTATTTGCGAAATTCGAAATTCTGATCGGCCAATTAGATCACCACGAACCTAAACCAGACGTGAATATACCTGCTCTTAAAGCTCGGTTATCAGATTTGGTGCATTCGTATTGCGGATGCCCTATCGACAAGGAGTGTTTCCTTTCTATCAAAGCATTACTCTCCAACCCTGAAATCCATATCACCAAACCAGACAAGGGATTCGGTGTTGTCATTCTGAACAAAGCTGACTACATTTCGAAAATGGATTCAATATTGCACGACGAAACCAAATTTATTTCGCTCGGTTCGGTTTCTGAATTCGATAACACAACCAAAATTGAAGCACGACTAGTATGCTGGCTACTGGTGTTGAAAAAAAAACGATGTCTTGACGGCGTAGATATACAGCTCAATCAGACCGACGGGATCGCAAAGACCACGCATATAAGGACTATCAAAAACCAGTGTTGGGATGACTCGAGTCAACTTTTTCATATGACTTGACTTGAATCGAGTCACTTTGCAAAAATAATATGACTTGACTTGACTCGACGCTTCAGAAATGTGGATTGACTCGTGACTCGGAGCAAAATTTACGAGTCAATTCCAATTCACCAAGTAAACGGTATCGATTAAATTACTGTATCTTGTGTTTGTTAGGATTGTTTGCGATACGCCGATGCCAATTGTGAGACCAATCAGTCATTTACTGATTGTAACATTAAACTGATCCTCCATTCTTGCATCACAAAGAAATTGACCGCAAACGAAATGATCACAGTTTACGTTGTCGTAGTAGTAGTGGAATAATAATAATATAATAGCAACGTCTCTCTGTTGCTTAAACGATTCAGTGCTTACATTGCGCAGTGCTCACCTTTAACAATCCTCTTGTATGATTTAAATCGAACGAATATAGTTTATGCGTTGAAATTCTCACCGATGGGTAGTGTAGTGTATTGTACCATATCAATTTGTTTCAACTTCTCGAGGCTTCCTATATTATATCCTCTATTTCGGCTGATAACAACAGACTGCTGCAGTATGTAGCTATTAAGTTGCTCACGTATTTTATTAGCTGTTCTACGCATGCGTGAGCGATACAACGCCTTTTTGCATGGATATTTAACTTTATATTAGTTCTTTGATTCAAAATAAATGGAAAAATAATCTGTCTTTCACACAGATAGCAAAATGTAATGACTTTGAATCGTCACTCATATACTTCGAAAATTCAATTTGACTTGAATTGTGTTGACTCGACTCACCTCCAAAAACGATTGACTTGACTTGACTCGAGTCACATTCGAAAATCGATTGATTGGACAGAGTCATATTATTTTTATAATATTACTACCCTTCGCTTTCTCTTTGTAAAATTACTAGCCTTCGCGTTCTCTTTATATTATATTATTATATATATTTATCATACACTCAACTTGACTTCTTTAATATCACTACTAACATACCACATTATCTGTAAAATTTTCGCTACAAAATTGCTAACTAAATCTCACAATCCAGCCACTTCCGTGGGTAGGGGCAATCCCACCAATGACAGCCTACGGGAAAGAGATCTAGTTGTAAAGCATTGGGATTCTTACCTAACCAAATCCAGTTTTGTTATATTCGATCGTCAGAATTCCAAATGGATCTACTACAGAAATCATATACTGCGCCTTAAAATGTGCAATGTATTTTTCTGTTTCGCTGCCTTCGGCAGCTCAACACTGCAATGACTCGAATTGACTATTGACTCGAAGAAGTATTATTCAATTTTATATTGAAGTTCTGTATCTCCAAGAAGCTCTTCGAAAAATCATTTTTGCTTTTTCGTGGGGCAAGGGTACACAATTATCAAGATATCAGGCAACAATAAGTCGCGCCAAGTGCGAAAATGTTTTCGAAAAGTTGCTAGAATTCTCAAAAAATACTCTCTAACTCATTTTAATTCACAAGATAATTTTGGGTTTCTATTGACCTCCCCCCCACTTCGGGGGTTGGGGTGCGTCAACTACGGACCCGGACGCCATGACAGTATTGATAATGCGGATTATATGCGTTTTATACGTCCGAAAATATATATTGCCAGGTCTACATCAGATCAAAGATCTTTTGATGTTTTTTCGAACAATCCTGTTTGATTTGACTTTGAGCAACGTTGTCTGATGTAAAATACATAGAAGGCGTATGGGATCTATCTTGTTATGATATGTTTATTGCACCATCAAAATCAAATCGATCCGATTGGGGTGTTGGCTACTGCATAACTAGAGGTAATATCTCGGACAAGTATAGTAACCGATATTTCACTTTGATCAATTTCAATCTAGCAAATACTCGGTCTAGTCTTGACCTTTCAGGCATATAAGCTTATATTCCTGCGCAACAACTGCTCGTCAAAATTGTTGGCAAAGCGACAGAAATATTAATTTAACGAAATTGTTACAGCATCTGATGGTTCCAGTTGATTCATTTGGTGAAGTCATCCTATACTGCATAATTATGACATAAGTGGTCTGAGTCTCCACTAGATATCGTGTACATTGTACAGTGTACATTATTATGTTACTTTGCGGAAATGTAGGGTTAGAACAAGCGATATGACGTCACGTAACGTCATAGGTTTGTGTTCACACTCGCTTTCCCATTGAACCTTTCAAAAATGTTTGCGTTCACTCTGCTATGTTTCGCAATAAATGACCCATCCATCTGTCTCCTGGCCTTTTGTTCGTATCTATATTTACGTCTGAATTCCTTCCGCAAACGCTGTCCGTTGATTTTGCACAGAAACGCAATTATGCCACAGAGAAGCGCCGCTACCAGTCCGATATGGAAGCTGTTGGGCTGAGATTATTTCGAATTTCCAGCGTTGTAGTTGTACAGATGACGTTTGGATCCTGCATAAGTTGAATTGAACAATTCATTCTGCATTTCTCTACTTCATTCAAGCTAACGGCGTCTAAAATCATCAAGCATATTGCAAGACAGTGGAGTGGAAGAATAAGGAGTTTGAATTTGGATAAAGGAAGTCATGGTCGCAGAAACTGTTTACGCCCTCTGGTGTCAGACTCGCATACGGAGTTTGTTGAAATGCTCATTATTATGACTCCGATTCCTAGTACTTTAAAATTTAGCTAATGATAACAAATTTTGAACAGTAAATTAAATTATGTAACAGGAGAATCAGAGTTTGTTTTGCGTCATTGAAGCCTCGCAGAAACGAGTACGCGAATTATTTTAGAACAATTTACGTACGATTTTGTCACAAGGATATCTAGATAGACTTTTATGTTTGCAGCACTGTGTTAGAATGAAATATATATATATTTATATATGATTACCTCAGTCAATTTTTAGGAAAATCTAGTTAGATTCGGACTCATGTAGGGATAATATTATGTTTCGTAGCTGTAGTGGGTGGTAAAGTTAACCGAATCCAAGCATAGAAATAATACTCAAGTTCACATACAAGAAATAACCGAAATACCTACTCAATAGTCGTCAAAGTAGGGATTTTTAAGACATTGTCAAATCTACTCCAAGTAGACATATATAACTTGAAAGGTGAAGAAATCATTCAATTGCGTAAAGTTTGCAGATGTGGTTTAAAACGGTGCGTCAATTCGTTCACGTAGTCAATCAATGAAAAAGCTTAACAATGCAGGCCTTTACAACAAAAGAATGAATACGGGTTGAAACCGGAAGTTCGTGATCTTGCTTCTGATTGGTCAGAATTTGTTGTCCTTGGTGATGGCTGACAGCGTCGTCGTCAAGTGTATGCCGACTGCGCTAGTCCATAAGGAATGTAAACAAACATATTGGAACAGTATTTTGCAACCGTTTCAAAGTTGCAGGCCTTGTCAGGATGAGTCCGTTTGGTTATAACCTAAGATATAACATTCTATTGGCTGCAGTTACATCACCCTCTAGTAGGAGAAATACCATACTTTTCGGGAATTTCCATAGTCATTTTTAATTCCAAATGTTCTCTTTGTCGTAGAGGTATATTATTGGTAAGACACTTATAGTTTGTTGTTATCCACTATGGCCCATTGTGCGGTGTTTGGATGTGCAGCTACACAAAAAAGAAATCCTGATCGATCTTTTCACCAATTTCCAAGTGATGAAAAGCTTAAAAAGACGTGGATAAACAGAATTAGCAGGAAAGATTGGTCACCCGGTACTGGCTCCAGAGTGTGCTCTTATCACTTCAGAACAAAATATTACAGCCGTAAAAGGGTGTCAGATGTGCCAGTTGGGTTCCAGAAAAAAAGGTTAAGAATGGATGCCGTGCCGAGCTGCAATCTTCGAGGCGAGAAAGAGGATACACGGAATACCAAACGTAAAGCGTGTACAGCCCAGCGTGCTAGTGACACAACTTTAGATGCAGATAAAAATTGTCATAATTCATCTAGCTAGGTATCCACCAACTCTTCTGATTGCTCTGTAAATGGCAGTACAAAAGCCATGTCATCGTCTTCAGAACAATGTTGCAGTAGCTCAGATACCCACCCCCAAGGAGGAGAGCTTGAAAAGCTGAGAGGTGAAGTAGCTGTTGCTCGTAGTGCAATTGCTGCTCTTATTGATAAGACCAGAAACCAAGAGCAACAAATTGCTCAGCTCAAGAGTGACAATGAAGCTAAACTTCTTTCTATGCTTGGACAATCTTCACGGATATTCAGAGCGGCAAATATGACTGATGCTGAACTCCACAATTTCACCGGACTGAATAGAGACGTATTTTATATTATTGTGCTGGAGATTGACAGATTTCAGCCATTGAATTATTGGACTGGCAAAAGTGTACATTCTGTGAGCACTACTGAACAGCTGCTGATACTTCTCATGAAATTGAAATTCGACCTACCGAATGTGTTTTTAGCCAAGCAGTTCGATCTAAGTCATACGTCAATAAACAATATATTTGTAACATTCTTGCACGCCATGCACGAAATATTCTTCAAGCAATTTTTGAACCAAGTTCCATCGGTTGCGAAGCATTTGTGCTCTACTCCACAAAAGTTCCAAGATATTCCAAATTGCCGCATGATTATAGACTGCACAGAATCGTAGATTTGCATATTTACAAAATATAACCAACTATACAATGGATTGCAGCGTCTGCACAATGCACATCTTACCGCAGAAAATCAATATCAGAACGGGGGAAGCACCGGCCACAGCGAGCTCCGATCTGTTCTGTGGCCGGCCACAGAATGTCATGTGAATTTCACAGCTTTTGGGGTACTTTTAGAGATTTTCTGACATATATTTGGTATACATTGTTTTTTCCAATTCTATACAGTTGCTTACGAGTAGCTGTGACGAGTGTCAGCTGAATATTTGGGTCTATTTCTACAACAACAACAAAAAAACATCCAAATCAACACTTACCTATCAGTTAGGCCTACATGTCTTCGTTGCTTCTAGCTTTCTATACCATTATTTCCTGTTTCATTTAGCGGTATCTCCTTTTTATTGCATTCTTTACATCATTTTGTGTGTTTTTAATTGATATATAGAGACTAGGCCGGATCGTTTCGACTTCTTCCTATCGTTTTTTGTATCGCTATTCTTCCGGTATTTCGGGTAAAAATGCTTATAGACTGAGCTAAACTCTCGCTCTCACCTAGTTCTATTTACTAAACGCCCATAATAGAACATAATTGATCATACATTTGAGCACGATTGGGTCACGTACAGTGCTGATCATCAATACTAACTTGATATATTGTAGCCGGCCATGAAATTTGGCTATGGCCGGCCATGAAATTCAGTCATGGCCGGCCAGAAGAATGAGTTTGACATGGCCGGCCATGGATATTTCATGGCCGGCCATACCGAAATTTCATGGCCGGCCATGAAAATCACCATGGCCGGCCATAGAATAGCACTTTTCATGGCCGGCCACGGAATATCTGTGGCCGGCCACGAAATTATCCGTGGCCAGTAAGTGGCCACGGGAATGCTGAGAGTCCGTCTCGAATTTTTTATAGAGACTCCAAGACAAGATCTTGAAGCAGCTTGTTCAAGTTTTAGCAACTACAAAAAGTGACTGACAGCTAAATACCTTATTGGAGTAGCTCCGAATGGAGCAATAACTTACATCAGTGATGGATAGGCCTACCCTGGCAGTACCAGTGATAAAATGATTACCAAGCTGTCAGGGGTTTTACGACATTTTCAGGTCTGTATCAGCATTAGAATCAGTGGTAAACCTATTATAAGATGATAATTATCAGGCTTGTAATGACTTGAGTAACAATTTTTCTAGTGAATAGACTTTTGTCATTGTTTTCATTGACTCGACTCGGACCAAGTATTATAGATCAAGAAATTAGACATGACCCGATCGAAGTCTCATGGTGTGATAGCACTCCTTGTGACTTTGATACTTACAAGTTACAACCCTGGATGATATTATACTTCTTTATAACAGGCTGGGGATTTAGTTCTGGCCGACAAAGGATTTCTTATTCATGAATTGATGCCAAGTGGAGTGTCCTTGAATCTTCTACCATTTCTAGCTGGAAAAAGGCAATTTACTGAGACTGAGGCGAGGTCCTGCAAAAAGATAGCAAGTTGTCGAATACACGTGGAGAGAGCAATAGAAAGAATCCGTAATTACAAAATTTTAGCTAGTAAGAAGAGACCATTTGTCGATCAGCTAGTACAATTATGTTGAGCTTTAGTAAATTTTCAGTCTCCAACTATTGATGGCGTATTTGATCGATACCTAAACTCGAATGAGCCAGCGCAGATATAGATTTTTTTAATTCAAAATAATCATAGTGCTTGGATTTGGAAAGGATTGAGACACTGCAGTTTTTCTTTCTTGATTGCGTTGTCATTATTCTACCGTAGGCCTATATGCTAATTCAAAGTGTGTTGTTACAGTGCGAACTTCATGGTGTGTAATTTTATTGGTACATACTTTACTTTTTGAATATATTTGAAACCCTTCAATGTGCCGATTACTGTTGATAAGAAGCACACAAAATATATTATACGTATCCCTGCAATGGATGTTTTTATAAAACTTATTTAGCAGTAAAATGAGGCAGAAACGAATTCAAATAAAAATCAGTCAACTTGGGGAAGTTGGTTTCGCCCCAACGATTGTCCTTTGCCGCCTTTATGATGTGGATATCTTTTGTGGTCCATAATACAAAATGACCTCATGAAGTCTTGGCTGCTTCCATTCCGGCCAGGATTTGATGCCAATATTCATGGTTGATTTTCAATGAACCACATTGATCCAAATGTGGAGAAGTATCTCTTCCACGTTTCTCAAACATTATATCATCAAAAGTTTTATTGCGGTGAATCCATGGACACTTGATTTCTAATAGCCCTCTTTCGCCACTAGAAGTGCTTATAATTCCATCTGGGCTGCACCCAAGATAACCACAAGGGAATAGAAGCAATCCAACCTTCATAATAGAGTTGCCGGTGTAATCTTCATATGCTTTTATCGCGACATCCTCATGCATCTGACCCCACAGTATTGCACTTTTGCAAGATAAATTATATTCACCACAAAGCGTTTTGAATAGGGACTCGGGGTAGACACCAGAGCAACCATGTCTGTCGAAAGCTTTTATCACCCGTCCAAAGTTGCTTCCAGTCAGTCTGTAACTGCGCATTCGACCCGCATTTCAACAGTTAATGACGCTGCGGGCCGCAGAACATTATTACTATGTATTTTTGGGCTACTAATAAATTTGGGCTTCTGTAGCCTATATACCAATCGTATACGGGCATTTAGGACATTTTTATGAATTCTAAAGCATTGATGGACGGCGTTCGTAAGTTTGCAGTTGCTGTTTTTTTGTGAGAATAAGTATCTTCAAGCGGCGCAAGTAAGTCCCTTCATGGAGCGTGCATTGCATTCATGGAGCGTGCAAGTCGTTATATGCACCTTCGAACTCTTCCACTAGAGAACCAAACTCTCTGTTTCAATGCGTGAACGAGCAAGCATTAAATTACTGTCACTTTTTCGGTAATGAGGCAATTATCACTTTAAGCTCGCAAATATATGAGAAGAAGTCTGGCGTTCGGTGTCATTTCTGAGCAAACCAATCAACCCTTCTCCTTTCATTCCATAGTTACAAAAGTCAGCTCTATCAAGTTGATGTTTTTCGCTGGTCCCTCCCCACTTTTGCCCCGCCAGCATCTCGTCTGCAAATATGCTTCCTCTGATAAATGTACCCAGATAATTAGCTATGTAATGTATGTGGAGCCAGTGGATTAGTCCAATGCGAGGCTAGAGTAGTCTCCGCGGCAACGTGTTTCAGAACATGCGGTAAAAGATCGACTGACATTGCTGTTACTCGTCTCGTCACGGTTGAATCAGACAACTGTAGCGTCGAAATTTTTCAGGTGATGTTGTCCTTGGCGCTAAGCGCAGGAAACAGCGAATATTCCCACAGTATATTAAAGTTTAATTGAAATACACCTTCTCTAGCAGATTTCTTCGGTTTAGGGTTATTCCAATCAATTTTGAACGATGCGCCTGCAACGTCGTCAGCAATTTTAACAATGTCTTGAAATTTGAATTGCTTGGTTTGACACCTAGGTAGTAGCGTTTTTTCTAAGATCAGGTGATATGTATAACTCCAGAAGAAACTGTCTTGGTGTCATTGTAAGCTTCAACCCTTCTGTACTACAAGTGTTCTTCGACAAATATGACACATTGGTTTCCGTTTATATCCGAGAAAGCAAATTCATTGTTGCGCGCAGAGTTACAAACCCAGTTTTCGACGTTTAATGTCCCGTTCCCTTTTCTTGTTTCTGTTCAAATCATTCGCGGTGAGTGAAACACTCTATAAAAGTATAGGCCTACTACGAAGCGGGGTCCCCTTGAACCAGAGTCCAGCCGAATAGCGATTCAAAACAAGAACAATCTAAACTCGAGCGTATATCAAGAATCCAGAACACATCAAAGAATGAGTAATCAAATGAAACAAAGACGGTGCGATAAGAGAGTCAAGTAGCTAAATTGATATGTTACAATACCGTCCCCCTAATAATTGCGTTCATGATGAGAGATGTCGCGGGCCGCAAAAAGAACGTCTGCGGGCCGCGGGTTGAGAACCCCTGGTGTAAAGAGATCAGATATATTTTCTGTTATGCTGACAAATGAAGATACATGTGATGGTGGCTCCAGACCTGTAATCCATTTTATTGGGCACGTAGTGTCAGCTTTCATTATAAGTGTTTGGAAGGATTTTCTATCTTCCATGTCAAATTTTCTTGGCAAGGCACTGTAACATTTTTTGGATGAAGGAAATAACTCTTTCATAGGCTGTACGATTTCTTCACATGCCCTTCTTGGGTGTGTAATCCACGAATTTGGCAGATCGGTTTTAGACATGCCATTTTTGTTGACATAGATCGCAACTGTGGCCATGTGGCTGCAAATCCAATTGCCCCGCGGGCATTCACACGTTGCACTACTAATGCCCCTAGTTCCATCTAAATTGATGGTGACTTTGTAAACAGCGTCTTTCCAAGATGCTCTGATCTTTGCAATAATCTGAAAGTCTTTTATCTTCAGCGAGATAACATGATTGGATTTGATTTTCAACTCTGCTTTTCCAATTACAGCCAGGTCTTCAGAAAAGAATGATAACGCTCCTGCTAGGGTGACTACCGCTGAATCCATGAATTACGAATAGCTTCCAATATTACTGCAATCGAAATAATATTATACTGTATATTAGGTAATATCACGACGAATAACCTAACAAATTTATCCTGACAATGCCTGGAGTTTTCTCAGGGTTCTACACTACCCTTCTCTTCGCTGACAATTACCCCTGAAGAGTGTATGACTAAAAGATTCGGGTATATTTCAATAAGAATATACCAATAAATTGTGAATTGAAGTTTTGTACCTCCAAGAGCTACATAGTGGATAACAACAAATTATAAGTGTCTTACTAATAATATCCCTATTTACGATACAGGTAACATTTAGAATTAAAAATAACTCTGGAAATTCCCGAAAAGTATGGTATTTCTCCTGCTGGGGTGATGTTACTGCAACCGATAGAATGTTATATCTCAGGTTATAACCAAACAGACTCATCCTGACAAAGTCTGGAACTTTGAAACGGTTGCAAAACATTGTTTCAATATTTTTGTCTACACTCCCTCTGGACTAGCATATTGCGTTTCAACATCAAGTTTGCGCCAGCGTCAGCGAGTTCATTGAACTTTTCGCAGATTCTCTTGCAAACATTCCAGATGTCAAATACAGCTAAATACATCTAACCACAGGGTATGTGTACATTAGTAGAGGTGAAAGGTCAATTTGAGGCAATATTAGGACATGGGTAGGAACATGGATGTCGACAAGTTATCATGGGCCTTTTCCATGTCAACATGACTCAGGTGGGACCAGGTCTAGACTATGGGTACACCCATGATTATTTTTTACAGTGTATAGCGCAGTCAGCATGCCCTTGAGCGAGATAGTGTAATGGTTATGCGTCCGGCTTCTCGAGACCAAAGACTCGAAAAATGGTATTCGCAGCTATCCTGCTAGGCGCTCAGCAATCACGGATAGCATGGAGGAGAAAAAAAAACGGGGGCGCAGGCTAGATGACCTCATGGGGCCGTATCGCAACTCTGTCGCCAAAGCATCTCGATGGTACAGGCGAGAAAGAATATCATATCTCTATTGACGACGACGCTGTCAGTCATCACTAAGAACAACAAATTCTGACCAATCAGAAGCAAGGTAGCGAACTTCTGGCTTCAAGCCGTATACTTCGTTAAACAAGCCTTTTCCATAGTGCCCTTACCTTGGTTTCCACGGACGAACGCTGTGCAACTAGCGAGTTCCTCGAGCACATTTAAATTCCGGTGGAAAATTAGCCTACGCCATGGTAATAATCACCGCAGATTGCTGATCTGAGACAGTGTGCAGTCTAGCTCGATTCCGCTACCAACTTATTCATTTCGCATGAGATCTTGGCTCTGTATGTTTCGTTTGTCTGCGTTTCGATTGTGTTCTCGTCACTGCTATTAAGATGATTTGCGGGGCAGGCTGTTCGCGGAATTCCGACGAACGCCCGGAGGCTATTACCGATTTCTACAGGGACTCGTTCGAGGTGATTGGTAGAGGCACATGGTCGTTTGTGAAAGTATACCTTTGTAAAGGCAGCGCAAATGCATATGCCGTGAAAGTGAGGCAAAAACATAAAATGCCAGTGAGACAGACATGGAAGTACGCCGAGAAACACAAGTGGGAGTTCGCTGAAGAAAAGAAAATATTATCGAAGCTGGGTCTTCATTCAAATATTGTGTTGTTCATCACGAGTTTCACGGAGCAAGCGCAACATTTCCAGGTGTTTGAACGGCTATATGGAGCCGACCTATATCCATCTGTTACTGGCAAATACGGCGGTTCGCACTGCGAAAAAGATGTGGTTGGATACATGCGCGATATCTTGAACGGACTGCGATACTGCCACGAAAAGAAAATCATTCACAGAAACGTGATACCCCCGAACTTGTTCCTCACTAATAGTGGATCTGTGAAGCTGGTTGGCTTTAGCTTGGCGTTATATGCAAAGCACGACGCGGGCTGCTACGGAATCGTTGGTACGGCGGGTTACAGAGCCCCGGAAATAACATGGGTGGATGTATACTGCTATCGAGTCGACTTATTCGCGTGCGGCTGCATCCTTTACAATTTGCTGACCGGATCACACCCTTTCATCCATAACACGCGTGAACGCCCATTTTCCCTCACCCCTGCTTGGAAGCTCATATCCAGATGGGCTAGGGACTTGGTGACGAAAATGCTGTTTTTCGATCCTAATAAGCGCATTACCGCCGCACAGGCGTTGGATCATCCTTTTTTCCATGATGTCGGGCGAGTGGGACTGAACGACAATCTTACAATTGCTGTCGAGGAATTGACCAAATTCACTGAGCACAAGTTGTGGGAAAGGGTCGCCTCATGTGATGATAGGCCGTATCTTTGTCAGTCTCTGAGGATTAGGAAACACTACGGAAAGGTCTGAAAATAACCAATCTATTCCGTTAGTAAATTTCGGTTATCCAATATCCACAAAAAGCTTGAAATTTGGTCAGGAGACAATATATTCGTTATCTGTTTACCTTCGAAATATAAATATGTGACATCCGACGTTGCCAGGTAGTTCGTGATTTTCAAATATGAAGGATGGTTGAAGACGGGGGCTGCAGCTGCAATGAGAAATGTCGTTACGAATTCGATGTAGAGTTATATATACAGACAATAGGTTGCAGGTACGTGACCCACGAGAAGGTTCTGAGTGGTCCGTGTATTAATATTTGAGAGGGATAAGAAATCTCGTACGTAATGTATGGGTAACTTGTATTCGGAGAAGATTACGTGAATTAACGTAACGTACAGCACTTTTTGGTCAGGTTTATTCAAATTGGATATTCCATCGTGCTTGCGCGCAATAGTGTCATGGCAGTTCTTGATTTTTGTGTGGGTGCCCATTTCCGCCCCAATGTGAAACCGACATAGAAGTCTAGTCGTGAAGCAGATTGACTTTTTAGTCTGTCACAGTGAATCACAACCTTTTCACCTCGCGGACCGGTAAAATTTCAAAAAGTATTCGGCGAACCGGTGAACTTTCAAAAATTAAAATCAACTCAAAACGTGGAGTATGCAATTGTTTTATGCAAGTATATAATGCTAGAGAGGGCCGTTTTGAGGGGTTTGATCGTAATTGAATATAATCATGATACATCCATCTGAATATACCGTAGTGGGTTTGCAGAGTCTAGTTAATATTGCCCTTAGAGCCGAGAGCCGTTACGGTCTTTGGCGCCTAACGCCATGTATTTAACCGACCACGTCAATTCGAATAATAATATTCTCTTCGATAATATCGAGAAAACAAGCGTTTTCAAGTCGAACCAAGCACCTTGTCGTGTTATCTTGCTAATTGCCCACTACCACCAGTCGTAGGTTACTCTGGCTACACTATGAATTAGAATTTAGTACGGTGTGAACATGAGGTTCACGTTCGCGTTCTGTGTCTGAACGTCGGAAATTTAGAGGCTCACGTTCACAAACGAACCTTCGTAGGTTCAGGGCTGTGAACCTTAATCATATGTTACAATTTTTCACATCATAACATTATTGGTTGAAATTCTTTGCTTTTCTACTTCGGGCCACTATGCATGATGCTGGCAATATAAAAAAAAATCAACACTAATCGAGCATGCACCCTGCCAATCTCAAATATTTTCCTTGCTTTGACACAATAGTTTGCTTGAAATATCCACCTTTCCGTTTGTGAATATTTAGTGACTCTCTACTTTGAGCATGACCCGCAGTCACACATCACCAAGAGCGGAATACGCTACATGTAGGTACTCAGCAGGGTGGTAATGACTCGAGTCATGACTCGACTCGAGTCACGATTTTCTAATGACTCGACTTGACTCGAGTCATTTTCTTAAAATACGAAAATGACTCGACTGGAATCAATCTGTGTATTGACTCGACTTGGACTCGAGTAATTGCGTATGACTCGAACCAAGTCATATGACTGGAGACTCGGGCGGCCAAGACCGACATTTCATTGTAACTTCGAAGAATAGTGAAGTAACAATACTATTAGGATTTCGTCTATTGGTACTGGTACTTGAAAATGCGACCAGAAACTGCTAAAAGTGAGGAAAATTAGTATATTATAAATGCGAACCATTCGATATCAACAAACGGAGTTATAAAAAGAGGTTTTAACAAGACTTTGACCGGAAACTGAGCAGTCAACACAGTGACTTGGACTCGGCCTCGAGTCATAATACCATGACTCGGACTCGACCCTCTACTCACTGACTTGGACTCGGACTTGACTCGGCGGTGAATTGAAAATGATTCGACTTGACTCGAGTCAAAACCATACAAGTAAGATTGACTTTCCTACTCGGAGCTTTCTAACTTGGTTACAACCTGTCAGTCAGCAAATCATCCTTCTCATTCCTCCAATCAATGAAGTTGATATCAAGAATACATCGCTGTCTACTGTAAAAAATCTAACAGGCGTATGGGATCGATCTTTATTTTGCATGCTTATCGTATCATAAAAACCAAATCCGTGCGATTGTGGTATTGGCTACTGTATAACGTGTTAATGTTATAACGTGTTAAACGTGTTAAAGTATTATCGGAAGCAAGTATACAGAGAGGGGGTCAATGTAGTCAAGAAAACTACTCAAGTAGAAGTGGAAGTAGCGAGGAAAAAATCTACTCAAGTACGAGTAGAAGTACTTCTCCGATAAGCAACCTAAAACTACTTGAAGTAGAAGCAGAATTGACTCATCCTACTCGATCCTAATTCGTTCCCATGGATTGTGAAAACGTTCAAATTGAGCTATGCGAACTGTGCCCAGCTTGATTTATATTGATGCATACCTGGAGGTATCCTATTTTCAACAGCATAAGCATCCGTTCGCATCATGGGATGAAAATGATAGTTTTGACATGGAAATGCGATCCTAATCCTCTGTTTTCTCGAACAGCACGTTTCAGAAAATATCATGGTATGGCACCCTCCACCATATTATTAGGACCGTACTTTAGTCGTAAAGCAATACGGAGAAGTTGTGTAGGATACGGTGTAAACCAGGGGTCAGCAACACGCGACCAACGACCTGATTTGAAATTTTGAAAGAACGCTTAGTAAAGCATTTTGAAATGCTGAAATTGATTTCAGTTCAAACATTTTGTGGTTGTTATTCAAAGTAAGCTGCCTAATTAATGAGAGGTTTGAATTATTCTTGAAATTGTCTTCGCGCTGCGCGCGATTCAGTGCGGGTTGCTTTTCGATATTTATGTAGCAGTGTCCTTTGCAATATGAGCCCGACAGTATAGATGGGACCAGCAGAGGAAAATGATGCACCCCATATATAAATAGTAATTTTTAATCGTGTTCTCCTCATCACGAAGGAAATTTCTTTTTCTGGTAGACCTACGTTTTGGAAAATCCAATATCTTCCCACTATACCAGTGGTCAGGAACCTATGGCTCGCGAGCCATATATGGCTCTTCTTGGTATAAAATATGGCTCTTTGCCAAATATTTATTTTTTGTATTGAATAGATCAATATTGCCGCATCTTTTTAATAAATTTTCATCACGGCCAGAATAATTATTCTCGTGACAGTATAAACATGTCTTTGAGGGGTAAAGGCGATGTCGTCCTTGGGTTTAGAGGTGGATATATACTGCTGTAGTGAACATGTTTTGCTGCACCGACGAATATGAGTAGTGTAAGTACCCGCTGGTGATATGGGAATATAATAAATAAACAAGCGACCGGAAATTCAGAAAACGCGCATTTTGGAGTCAGAAACGCTGTATTTTGAGCTGCCTTGTGGTCGAAAATAGGCCTAGCGTAGGGTTGCCATATTTTTGTGAAGCAAATTCCGGACACTCTTTAGCGCCCCCTAGCGGATTTTAAAATGAGGTGTAACACATTGGCCGTCAATATGACGTCACACTAGCAAAGCATTGCCCATCGACTGTATACACTATACAGGAATGAAGTGGAACATAGGTCATGAATTGGGCCATATGTAATGTGAGCTCTGGTGATTGCTTCTTGCTAGGGTTAGCAATAGATGACTCCACGGGCCGGATGAAATCATCTGGCGGGCCGTGTCTGGGCTGTCAGGATTGTGTTTGACAGCCCTGCTATACAGTTAGGTCGGTGCGGCTATCTGTTTATGTGTTTTAATCAGGTCCGAAACAGAGTTGGATCAATTGTAATTTGTAATTGTAATTGAATGTAATTAATTACATTTTTCAATGTAATTGTAATTTAATTGTAATTGAAGCATTTTTATTTTGTGTAATTGTAATTGTAATTGTAATTTGACAAAAATTTTGCTCAATTACATTTCAATTACATTGAATTGCTATTGAGACCTGACAAGTACAACATAAAATATTTGACTTATAATGCATTCTCTTCAAATGTCGACAAGGAATTTGGTGGATCCATTCGCGGAAGCCCTTGACTGCGCCCTTGCGGGCGAAGTTTTTTTTTTTTACCGCTATGCTGGCCTCGGCTGCCATTGTATACAATTTTTAGATTACTAACCAACGGATGGATTCGCAACACGTGACTCAGAGAAGCGAGAAGCGGACTGCTGAGCCGGCTAAAAGCAGCAGAATTGACAGTCCCATAGCTGGCGATCCAAGCGTCGAAATTTGATATGTATGGTCCTAATCAAAAGCTAGTGTCACACTGATTCCGCAATAAAAGTATATTTCCAGGCAATGGTACCATCCCAAAATAGTCGTGAAAGTCTGGGAATCGGCATTGTTCTGAACAATCGCTGGGCGTAATTGGTAATTGTTGTGGTCATGCTGCAGCGCTCTCACTTTCCAGAACAGTCGGCCTTAAACGGCTATTTTGGAGCAGATACATTGCCCTGACGAGATTTTATTTTGTATTTTCGGAATTAGTACATCAATAGCTTACGATAAAGACCAGATGCATCAAATTTGGACGCATGGATCGCCAGCTCTAGGACTACAAAGTTTGCTGCTTTTAGCCGGCTCTGCAGTACGTTTGTCGGTGCATTCATCCGTGACTCACATCCTGCGCATCTATCCGTGGGTTGGCAATCTACAATACGATTTCAGATCACGATGCTGCATCGTTACTTCGTTTGGCTAACTAACCAGACCACTGGATATTATATAACGTCTTATCTGACAATTCACGGTTTTTTTTTACTCCTCATCCTAATTCCTACGTCTCTCGATGAAAATAATATTATTTCTTTAATTATATACTATATACGCAAATCCAACACGTGCATATATTATAATACTTTTTCAACGACATACTGCACCCTATCGTTAATCCTAACCCATAGGAAATTAGGTAAATAACATTTTACATTTCCAATTACGTGAACCATAATTACCGAGCATACAAAACACGCTTATATTACGTCTTACGTCACGATGACATCTTACATAGCATACTATGTACGCACATAAACGCATTTATTACTACACAATCTGAACTAGACTTGAATTGTTGTTAAATACGACGCTACGGTTGTCAAGGAGCACGGTTGAATTTATGATTATTCAATTACATATTCAACAGCAGTAATTGTAATTGTAATTGTAATGTAATTGAAGCATGCAAGGAGTAATTGTAATTGTAATTGTAATTTGATATTTTTAGCATGGAGTAATTGTAATTGTAATGTAATTGAAACATGCATGAAAGTAATTGTAATTGTAATTGTAATTGAACTGAAATAATGTAATTGATCCAACTCTGGTCCGAAACAACATTTTTTTCTCCCCTCCCCCCCTTCCGCCCAAAAAGCACTGATCTTGGGCCACCATAGGGTAGTCGATGTAACTTGGTGGGCACTTACTATTTGCATTTGACTGTTATATTTTATGTATGAATTCTGTCAATAATATTGATTCTTCGATATATTAGCCTACTATAAAATGCACTAGCACAGGGGTTCTCAACCTGGGGGCGCGCCCCCCTTGGGGGGCGTGAAACATCTGAAGGGGGCGCGAAGAAGCGGTCACCTGAAAAAATTTTTCGTGCTTTGCGCGATTTGCCTTCAATGCAGGCGTGTTTCTCTATATAGACGCAATTTCATATTTTTTATTCTCTCATCAACATTCATAACCGACCGCGACCATACCACCAAACAATCTGTTGGGGTTGCTAGCATCCCAGTTAGATTTTGTGATATGACGATAAGGGGGGGCGCGAAATTTTTCACTATTAAAAAGGGCGGCGCGTCAAAAAAAGGTTGAGAACCACTGTACTAGCTGGTTGCAAATCCGGTGATTTCCAACCTTTTATGCTCGCGACCTCATTTCCCACTAGAAAATGTTCCGTGGCAAAGCTCAAAACTTGATAAGCAGATTACTAAAAAAATTCAGCTTGCCCAAACTTGCACACGGCATAGGAAGCTGATTACGTTCAACATCATCGCGATCTCCAGATAAAGGCGGACGACCCCAAGATTTGGAGCAACTGTATGTGATTGAAGCATCCAATCAGCCTTAACCAACTCTAGGAATATACCGTTAGCTTATTAGCTTATATAGCGATTACAATCAGACTTATTTCAGTAAATGATGGTTATTTATATTTATTTTGATTGCATTTTTTTGCGAGGGTGGTGCCTGAAGCCCATAATAATATCCTTATACGTTACAAGCTCGCGCGTGGCGTGAAGAACAATTTTGAATAGCATAAATCTGCTTGAAAAAAATATTGTTTATGTTGATTTACGAAAAACTTTTGAGCCTGCTTCAAGCCTTCAAAATTCCGGACATTTAGGCATATTTTAGAAATTCCTCCCGGACGCAAATTTTTCAGTGAAATTCCGGACATGTCCGGGTAATTCCGGACGTATGGCAACCCTAGCCTAGCGGAAGTCAGAAAAGTGCATTTCGGAAGTCGCAAACGCTGCATTTTGACCTGTGTGACACGTTAAAATCGGCCTATATCGTTTCGCAAAATATAATCAATAAGCAGACACAGGAAATTCAGAAACGCGGCGCGTTGTGCATTTCATCGCAAGTGGATTTTGAAAACATGTTTTCGAGCGCGACCTATATTCCGTGCGACAAATGACTCTGGCATCCTGCCCTCTCACATCCTGAATTGTTTCCCGTTGAACAGCTGGTTGGATGTTTTGTGCCGCTACAGTATATTGTACAGTAGTTCGGTCAAGCCCTACAGCAAAATGGTGTGAAATAGTTTGCTAAATCTAGGAATTACTCGCATGTTAATATTTTGGTAATTAATTGGTCACAGAGCCGGCATAGACGGTGTTCGAAAACCAACAATAACCGCGCTCGCAAATTAACACTTCACAAAAGTGTAAAATAGATTGCAAATCCCGCGATCGCTGACAAGATAATGTCTCGGACATAACCATCTTTAGTGACTTGGTGTTACAGCCATACCGATCGCTCACGCGGTGAAATTTTAGTAATCATTTTGTCACAGAACTTGATTTCGCTGGTAAGATTTAATATGTAACGAATAAAAGAACCTCCAGCATGGGTAACTTGAATACCAACAAATTGTCAATTGTCGGTATAACTCTAATCTTTTTAGGAGTTTAATCTTTTTGAAACTGAATATTACTTGACTTGACCAACTTTCAGCTCCGTTTTCGATTTCCACACAGTCGCTATAAGTTTTCACGCTTCTAGAATAGGATTGACTTTAGTTGCGTCATAAGAATCATGATAATATTCAATCAATGTGTTAATTTACCAACTCGAAATCTCACTCGCGCTACAAGTGAAGCTGAATTGTATCGGAATATGTTAATCTACCGCCTTGACATCAGGATAATATTATTCAAAGTCAGTAAACATGGTAATGTCTTATATCAATAATATTAAGAATGTTGAATGCGTGTTTGTCGGATTATTCACACAATGATTTGAAACAGAACGTTGAAACTTACAACTTTATCATTGGTCTATAATTGTTTTTTGTTGCAACTGAGTTT
Source organism: Botryllus schlosseri (assembly GCF_051294905.1). Classification (NCBI taxonomy): domain Eukaryota; kingdom Metazoa; phylum Chordata; class Ascidiacea; order Stolidobranchia; family Styelidae; genus Botryllus; species Botryllus schlosseri. Next base: position 33,655,937 of record NC_137237.1, on the reverse strand, counting down.
AGGGAAATGAAAGCGCTAGTACATCCCGACGTTTCAATATCTTACCACACTCAAAGGACTTCACAAACAACATTCACAAGTCATAAATCCGATTTTGACTTACTTGATTATATCACTACAACTTGCAAACTTGAATAATTCATCCTGACTGTACACATATGACCGATCTTTTTATTCAACTGTAAATCTCATCACTATTCTGTAAGACAAAGTATTTACTAATCGGTGCATACCCGACTTGACATAAACAAATTATATTTTGAGTATACGATATTTGAATACTCGTCCGATCAGGGACTGAGAATTAAATTACCACAAGTGAATCCGTACATTACACCGTAAAATATATTTTAATGTCAGCAACTCTTTACGACATGGTTATTACCACATTAACTAAATTATCTGCTACCCCGTCATGTTCATTCTCGAAATCAACGCAAACATGATCCCTGACTTGAGTTAACCACAAAACTGTATCAAGCTGTCGTATCATTCGCATTCATCGATAGAGAATATTATTGAACTCATAACAACAAACTTTCGTTTTATTTCAACTACGAAAGATAATGCCTAATCGTAAGACTTGAAACAAACAAATTTGTTTGATGATAACAGTCGTATAACAAAAAACACCGCCGCGATTTTATAAACCGTTCATCTTGATTAACCCGTCTGTGAATATTAGAATACAAGTCGACAGACATTCTGGTAAAAGTGGCATTCCAAATTGTAGAAATAGATTCATTGTTGTGTATGTAATTCATACAAATTACATTTCTGCGACACCGAAGCAAAGTATTTTTTTATTTGAATAAAACAAATCGTTCACCTTCGACATGTGGTTTCAAGGCTTAAACTAGTTTGGTACACTTATTGGTTTATATGTTGAATTCGGAATATCAAAGACATCGGAATTGTACACCGTAATCTGGCCAATCTGGTAATCTGGTGTTTTGTATCACTGTTCATTCGCAGTATTGGAACCAAATATTATCACAAAATCCAAATCACCGAAAGGTATTTTTCGGTTAATATGAATTTGAGTTATAATTGAATTACTATCAATTTACCCACACAGAGCTAAATTCAGCAAGACACAGGAACATTCGTCGATAGAGAATATTATTGAACTCGTAAGTATTCTAAAAGAACTTTCGTTTTATTACAACCGCGAAAGATAACATCTAATCGTAAGACTTGAAACAAATCACATAGGGGAGCTGTGGTACCGATGGATCAAAAATTACAAAATGATCTCTGGCCCTCAAATCTTCAGCCGAGAATAGCAGATCTTTTGCTGTCTCAACACTTCGATACAAGCTCTACCTATCGCGGACATTTACATGAATATCCGCCTTTTCAAAAAATAATTATAAACGTTTAAAATTTGTTGCTCGAACGTGTCATCGGTCCCCACCCGGTGGGTCCAAAGGCACACGACCACGGGACCTATGAGACATACGCTCAAAAACTCAAATTTGTTGACTTGTTTTGTTGTGTACTGTAAGCTAAGCTACAGTAAGTCAATGAAGAATGTTTCGTCGCGACCTTCAAGAATGAAATAGATTATATCAACTCAAATGTTGGCAAAAAATCATGTTTTGATTTACGCCTAAACTTATAAAATTAATGCTACATACATATTACCCGCAAATCGACATTTTGACTTTCAAATACCTCGTAATAGCGATAAAACACCGCATGTAACTATGATTTACAGCCTATATATATGCAGGCGCGTTTCTGTTGCTGAGTGATTAGTTGGTCCATCTATTTTGCTTGATTTGGCTATGGTACCATAGGTCCCCCACCCCATAGATATTGTAATTGACTTGAAAATAGTCCACTCGAGGGTGGTATTGATTCAAAAAATATGTGCCATTATATACCCTGATACAAGCCCTATACTTCACATCAAAAATTATAGCGGGTTTATTAGTCTGAAAGGTGATATAGAAAAATGCAAATGTCGATCCAAATTTACTTTACACCCCCTAAAACGTAAATCATTCGTCACAGACCCCATAACTCATGCAGGTAGAATTTTTTTGCATGTGAGAAAAGATTCTGTCAGCATGTACTTGTAGAAAAATTCACGGAGTGTAATCATGGAATTATCATGGAGAATTTTTAAAGTATCTTCGGTCCCAGTGATCCATCGGTACCACATCTCCCCTATTTGTTTGATGATAACACAGACATGACAAGAAACATTACCGAGATTTTATAAACTAGTCATATTACTCTACACATCTATCAATATCAGACTGCAAGTCGTCAAACTTATGTTTAAAGTAACATTTCACTTTTGGAATCGGATTCGTTATAGTCATACAAATTGTATTAAATCCAACATCAAAACAAAAGAACTTTTTAGTTGATTAAAATCAAATCATTCCTCGTCGACTTGGGCTTTTTTAGATTGCACGCGACAATTCGTTTCGAATGAGTTGTAACCAAAGTTAAGATATCTTTGTGTCCACGGGTATAGAGGATGAATCAAGCTGACACAATCACGAATCGACGTTTCTGAGTATTTCATGGATGTAATAAACTTGTTAGTGTCGCCTATCTAAAAGTATGCATGCGTTCGATTTCCATACCGACTGTTGCGATGTTTAGGATACACTTACAATGACCGAGAGTGAGGATTTAACATCAATGTGGTTACTGTCGGAATTCGAAACAGATAATTGAAAACATTACACAGTGTGAAGATATCTCTTTGATATCAAAGCACTATCCCAAGTACACGATTAATACTCAACTCCGTTCACACTTCCTATGGAACGTGCTAAATGTAAAATATCGCGAGGTTACACTCCAAGACTTTGATCATTACAAAAGTAAATTGGGATATGTTTGCTAGACGCATCCAATTCAACTAAAAGTGTCTAGTGCACAACACTCGTAATATCAAGGAAGTACTTGCTACACTGCAATTCGCTAAACGTGTTTCGCATTGTTGTTCATTTGTAGTATTGATTGAAACTGTTCTTGAACCCCCGAATAATAATTCCCGACATGAAACCGAGCCGCTGAAAGTCGTTACCATCACAAAGAAACACTTTGTACGATGTTTACCAAATGTGTCCTATAGTTAGGTGTACTAGAATTAGCTGTGTAACACATACACCGACAAAGAAATCGGAAATTTTTCCGTTGTCGTTCGCTAAAGTGAATGCCATCACAATACTCAGTCATTAAAATACCTTACTTGTATGTAATTGAATCCCTAGCAAATAGTTGTCGGAAAATTCATGTGACCATCATAAAGTTACTTTTTGACGTTGGAAAACGCCACTGTGACGTCATGTTGATAAAAGTCGCTCGAAGCCCTTGTCCCACCACCCGATATTGTTACGAGCCGCCACTGAACCATACGACCTTCTCAAGAAACCTCAATGGCCCTTCTCAATCTCTCGCACTGTTATATTGGTACTTCTGTTGTCAGGAAATGTGAGGAATACCCGCCATTGTACAGTAATGACCTTCGATTGACTGCTATCCCAACTCCTTCCTAATTTATAATTGTATGGAAAATGAATTATCTGACAAAAATGCATGCGCAGATAGGGAACGGACTTTGCCAAGTTAATATATACAAGGTTTCTGCAGTGTATGACCGGTTCCGGCAATCGGCAATGGCAGAAAGGCGAGTCTCCCAAACTAATTCATACGCTAAGCTTGAAATTCCATACAACACATATAAATCCCAGTTGAATTGAAATAAATCATACCTCAAATCACATCGCAATTTCGGTAAGAGCTGTCATGATTTCATTCGCAGAATTGTAATCCTAATTTACTTTTCCGTATATTTACCACGATACGAGTATGGATGTAGTGCGTGGGAACAGTCAATTATTATTGAAAGGCTATTTGAGGAATTACACCAATTAGACGGATGAAAAGCTCCCCTTCCCTGTTTATTACTGTGCACAGCACGTCAATACATTGTCATCGACTCTATATCGATGTCTGGGATAGCAGTAGGCCTACAAATCGAAAAGAAATAATCACGACAAGGCGTCTGAAATTAGACGTCGCTCTTGTTTGTTCGGTTGGAGATGCGAATCATAGCAGGGTTAGATCCGAAGAATTTAGCGTGCGTCATCACTATGGAAAGTAATTTCTTTGGCTCTGATCTAGGCTAGCCAAAACGATCCGAGTTATCGAAATCGAGATGATTATAGATTGCAGTAATTCTGGTCGAAGAGCGGAATTTTTTTTCTACTGCCAAAATGTGTGATGAAGAACTATTTAATAGACAGGAATTATCATTTCGACACTTTCATCCCACTGTCGAAACTATGACACCTATACTCAAGTCATAACAGTAGACAAGACATGCAGCATGAGGCTAAATAATGAATAGATATTGCCATACTGATTTGAGTGAGTGTAACTGTCGATATTTTCATTCAGACTGTCTAAGGCAGTGCTCTTCAACCTTTTTCATCGTGGTACACCCTTTTGAGGTTTACTTGAAACTGGTACACCCCTGACCGGATAACTCATTGATTCCGTATAGTAAGCCTAGACTAGGGGTGTTCAACCTCCTTGTTATTCACGGCCGTGCTTCGATTTCTTACATAGCATACTATACCGCATTCCGGCGTAGAGTCGGAATGGCTCATCTGGTCGTCATATCATCAGGACTCTAACTGCCGCACCCGAAACCCGTCGATTGGGGGGGCGAGCTCGAAGGGGTCCCAAAATTATTTCTTGAATAAACATAAATTATCGAGTATATTTTTAAAAATTTGTTCAACTTCATTCAATTTTTTTCGCCCTACGCTCAATTTAATGTCAAATTTCTTCATTATTGGGTAGCCTTCCCCAAGAAAAAATATGCGAGATTAATAGCAATGGGCATTTCGGTGTCGGCCATTACCGCGCCACGAGGCTGCAAGACATATGAAGTTTTAGGCCATGTAACAAAATGCAATCCTAGAAGTGTGGCAGAATGATCTGCAGCGAGAAAACATTGGTCAAAAAGGACCGCCTCGTGCTGACTGAAAACCCCGAGGGGACCAAGGGGCCCTCCCGAATTATTTTTATTTACGGGCTCTACATTTTCCAAAACATTTCATTTTGATTGTAAATCTCAAAGTAAATCTGATTACCTGGGCAGAGTGAGAGAATAACATAATTTATAACAATATGTATGCAATTTCTGATATTATTGACGGATTCACCCACGAATGATAGAAAATTTTACGCCTCACGCGATCTTACGGTATAAACTAGCCCACTAACGTGTATAACAAAATAGCGGTTATAAAAAGTAGACCGTGATGAGGGGTCTACTGTTTGGTTTATGTCACGACGCTATGGGGGCCCAAGACCAACGTTTGTTTAGGCGGGGGGGGGGCTGACGAAGAGCTGTTTCGGCCCCGCATATACTCATTACTCATGTTAAATTGGCTACTGGCAACTTGATACCGCGGAGAGCGCTTGTGGTGTTCTGCGCCATCACTGATTTCTTGAGGTATACATTGCGTATAGAAGTTTTTAATCGTAACAGTAGTCGCGCGGGCGCTAAAAACTTTTACATGCGGAATATTTATTTCGTCTATAATATGGGTAGTTTCATATATTACTGTCAACTATTTATCCATTCTTGGCACACGTGATTGATTGAGCGATGGAGCAGATGGAGGGGTTGTAGGCATACACGCATACGAATCCGTCTTGGTATTTCTTTATGGGGTGCATCATTTTCCTTTACGGTTTGCATTTGTTCGGTGGGACTCAGATTACACTATATATAAAATACGAAAAATCCTGCTCCTCTGAATAGCGCAAGCGTGAATAAAATTTTCAAGTTTAAAATCACTAAAAGATTTGAGAACCTATTCGTTAATTCAAATTTCATAATAACGGACCCCGAAACACGCTCTAATTTAATTAATATGTTTTGCATAAATATTGTTTAACGGCTGCATGCGACCGTATGTCTGCAGGTGCTGGCCTGTTGAAATAAGGATGAACAATGCTGTAACGTATTTGAAATGCTAAATACTAATCAGGGCTCGAGGATCCGGACCACCAGCTAGCACAGTGGTTCTCAAACTAGACCCCTTCGAGACAACCTGGCTACGCCCCTGTAATGATGTACACTGCGCTATTTATAAGGAGCTCACAGAAAGTACAAATTCAATATTTCTGAACCGTCGCAGTGGTTTCGTCAAGCATCATTATAGATGGATATTGCAAGCGAAACACGTGTCATCTCCATTCTTTTCTACTCCAAAAGGAATCAAAAAGTCCATACCAACATTCAAGTGATGTGCACAAACATATGCTTATGATACACCAAAAGGAATATAGCTTACAAGCTCGTACAGCTGATATGAACATATTTTACGATGATGCACGCCCGGTCAACATATTGAATTTCTGAAGCATACCACTGCCTGTTTATTGTGATAGCTATATAGTCATCGGTCAAGTTTAATTCGGATCTGGTACACCCCTGTACACCCCATGTGAGTGGTACACCCTTTTAAAATTTTGGTACACCCCAGGGTGTACGAAAACCCCGGTTGAAGAGCACTGGTCTAAGGTACAAACTAAAACTTAGTTATTTATTCTTATTATGTATGACGTCATAATGTGTGGCAATCGACTTCTCGACTTTAAGCCTAGTGTTAGATTCGGAATTGATTCAGTTACATCAGGGGCGGGCAACATACGGCCCGCGAAGGGAATTTGTCCGGCCCGCGGAGAGTTTTTCGTCTTACATGATATTGCGGCCCGCCGGCTTCAGTCTTCCGAGATTCCCCCTAATTGCTTACATACATCAAATTTTAGTGACTGTACGTCATTATATACAAGTATGCGCAGCGAGCGAGTATGGAGCTTACGCGTAAGTTAGTCGAAGCGAGAAGACTTGCAGCATCGGCATTTACGATGTACTGAACCCTAATGTAATTTGTGGTAATCATGGTGTTTGTCGACGACAATGGTCATTTACACCAAGCCGATATTTCCTATTTTTGATTCCGTAACCGTCGACTTGTAGCACGGCGCACACTTCTAGGCTTTTGTAACACACCGCTTGTGCCAGGTGTCGCCAACTGAAAACGGGTCGCGGGCCAATTTCAAATTTCGAGGCCGTGGCCCGCATGAATTCAGTATCGAGATAAACAGGCCACATAGTTTAGCAACCACGCTATCTCGTCACCTACCAAACCCTAATTAATGCATTGATATCTTGGTAAATTGGGGGTACCGGGCTTAATGAATGCCTTGAAATCTTAATGAAGGATTGCACCGTGTGTTGATTGATCAGAGAGAAGCAGACATGGTGGTACCTGTATGACAGGGGTGGCCAACCTGCGGGCGTAGAAGCAATTTCGTGCGGCCGTGGACGCGTAATTCAATTAGTAGGTGTTGACGGCCGTCGACATGGAATTTGAATTTACGAATTGACTCCAGATTTATTGAAAGATCTTATTTATTCTTGAAATTTTCTTCGCGTAGCGCGCAATTCAACGCGACTTCATTTTTCGATTTTAACATAGTTGCGCACTTGGCAATCAGAGCCCCACAGTACAATTGCGAACAGATGCGCCTCATATAGAAATACCAACTCGGAATCGTGTGCTCCTCAGCATACCGACAATCCTGACGGGAGGTCAAGACATGCAAAGAACAGCATGCAACAAAGTGACTAATAATAATTGGCCTGCCGGGGCGGGGAGCGTGGTTGGAGGGGACTCAAAAGTATTTTGCAAACCAACATAAATTATAGAGTATTTTCGTGAGATGTCATTAACTTGGAATTTCTCTTTGAGCCTTGCGATTTAAATGTCTCTAGAGTGCTTGATTTCGAAATGCATACGTCCCCCCTTCCCCCCCCAAGAAATAAAGCATGCATATTTCATAGTAATAGGCATTTAGGTGCCAGTCAATACCGCTCCTCGACACATCAAAAGACATATGGAGTTTCGGCCAACATGAGACTCCACGAAGTGTGCTATTAAAGAAAGACATTGGCCAAAACTTAGGGTATGTGTCCATTGTTAATAGCCGCGCTGGGTGGGCGTGACTAACAGTCCATTCCTTCCAATCTGAGCCCACGATGCAAATGCCACCCGAGCACCCACAGAGCATTAGACATGACAATTTGTGTGTGCGTCTCACGCAAGTTTTTCTTTTAGTCTGCTGTTTCGGCCACTACAATCAATATCTTTTGGCTATATAACAGACCGGAGGTCACGAATTAACAACATACAATAAAGTAATTATTGCAAGATACCAGATGTTATAATTATGAATTACGCCCCCCCTCCCGTCCCCCCGCTCTTCAGGTAAATCTGACCATGGGGCGCTGAGATCGGATTAAAAATGCAATATTATGCAATTACCAATAATATTGACGAAATTAAATCTTCAACTTCACAATTGACTACCCTACGGAGGCCCAAGACCAAAGTTTGGTTGGGGGACGCTTTTGCTGTTTTGATCCTGATTCTAGCTACAACCCACGCTAACATGTTATAAGCCGATGGCTATGGCGGCAAGTCCAAATGTTCAGTCAAGATTCGTGAATTAGCGATTGGCGCCCATTTTGAGCAGAATAATAAGAGAATAACAGAAAGTGAACATAAAATTCTGCCTTCAACTTATGCAGATAATGCAATGCAAGCTGCCATTACGAAAAACGGCAAAACAACAGCCCAGTTATAATATATATCAGCAGCTGCTGATTTTAATGCTTCGTTGTGGAAACCGTAGTGTTTTATTTGGCGAGTACAAAATCCTTTGTCTGCTGTACGTTCGCGCCATATAGGCCTACTGCTCGCCAAGCAGCAACGGTGAAACTGCATTTAACTCTAGAACTCGAATTATTATATTCTATAGTTTAACGAAGCATAACCAAACATCAATACAAAAGTTGCTATTTTAACTTAGGCAGAGAGGTGATTATGATTAATTATCCTGATGCGAGGTAGTGGCGTCTGAAATGTATTTATGAACCGATATACAGCACGGTGGGTTTTCTTACAATCACACTAATGTACATTGAATATCTATTTACTATGTGTGGACACTTCCTACGCAGAGACGAGCAAAGCTAATAGGCTACCTCTGACGTAATAATGAGCAGTGGCATTTGAGAATCAGACGTTTATGCTATCAATAACTGGTATAATATCTCTTCCTTGTTCACGAGTGTTCAGTTTATGTCACAGTCCTGGTACAAATAAAAAGTAATCGTTCTTTCACACATAAATCGATTAAATATGGGAAGTAGTCGATTACGATTACGATTACTTCGGGATTTTTTCGATTGTAATCGATTGCGATTACGATTACTTGAAAATGCTGTAATCGTCGTAATCGATTACGATTACTAATCGCGATTACCCCATGTCTGGTACGGAGATCACCGGAAATGGACAGAGACACTTTAACATGAGTATTTGGCGTCCTGTTCATTACGACTATGCCCTGGAATGCGGCCGTAGGCGACATGAGTAGTCGAAATGCGGCCGTGACTGACAAAAAGGTTTGGCCGCCCCTGCTGTATGACAATGCTGTTCTCAAATCCACATTGTCTTCGTCATTATCGGCGAGAAATTGCTTTGAAGTTGCATTGCTGTCGTTAAAATACATTCATAAAATACGATTTATTCCTTGTATACGTGGATAAATGGGCGAATAATGTATAGATTCAGCAATCCGGCCAGCCGGCCCGCCGACCCGCCGACTGGAGAAGTTGCCCGCCTCTGAGTTACATAATATATTTTGCCCTTTTCTAATCGCTGCCCATTGACTATAGAAGTTGGTTGTGATTCTCAGATTCGCTGAAACAAAATAAGCGACTATGGCTGTATAAAACCGATATAGTATACCGTCTTACTCTTAAACCATACTGTACTTGCTAAAGCTTTTTTAAAGTCAACCGCTCAAGAAGTCTGAGTTGGGGCTCTGCGGTGCGGAAGAGTAATTATGAAACAATCGTACTAAACGTGTCGCCTGTGAAATTACAATGCAAGCAATGTTTATTACAGATAGCCGCTTGTCAGCGCGAAGCTTAATATTGCCGTTGTTCATCAGAAAAAGAGCTTTTGTTTCGGGGACACTGTTTGAGCAGTCTCACCAGTACGGTTTGCAGTGAAGATGGACTTTTTGTGTGGTGCCTGCGTGTGCCCTAGCAGAAGGTTGAGGTTCGATGACTTGTACGAAGAGGAAGAAGTTCTTGGCACTGGGGCCTGCGCTATAGTTAAGAAATGCATTCATAGAGAATCGGCGAGAGAATACGCCGTTAAGATCATCAGTAAAGAAGGTATGCAGCGGCCGGAAATCGAGATATTGTCCGAAGAGAAGGATATTATCAAGAAACTTGACCATCGTAACATTGTGAAGTTCTACGGCAGCTTCTCGGGCGCGAAGGATTATCGACTGGTATTCGAGCTGTTGAATGGTGGCGATCTCTACCAGTATGTCATCGACAGACAGCGTGCTTCTCATTGCGAAAGCAACGTGATGCGTTATATGAGAGACATATTCACCGGACTACAATACTGCCACACTAAAAATATCATACACCGTGACGTGAAGCCTCCCAATCTATCGTTGACTATCGAAGACAAAAGAGAAGTTGTGAAGCTAGTGGACTTCGGTTTGGCGGTCGACACAAAGGGCAAAGCGAGGCGAAAACTCGGAGACCTCGGTACGCGTAAATATAAAGCGCCGGAGATGATCCAAGGTCTCAAGTACGGCACGCCAATCGACTTATGGGCGTGTGGGTGCGTACTTTACAATTTGCTCAGCGGAACACACCCGTCTGGTGCTTCCTTCCCTTCACTTTATTGGGGTCGCGTTTCGGAGTCTGCGAAGGACTTGATAAAGCAGCTTTTGAATGAAGATCAAGACAGTCGCATCACCGCCGCAGAAGCGCTGAATCATTCGTTTTTCAATCCCATGCGGGAAGAGAGCCAGTATCTTGGCGACGCTATAGTGCATCTGACCGAATTCACTCAAAAGAAAATGTGGAAAACGGCTGGGGGAGTCGGGATAGTTACTAATTCAGTATTAGCACCGATCATGGCCAGCGTAATGCCATCGCCACCAAGAGGCTCGCAGCACGCCGGCGCATCTATGGACGATGCCGTGAAAGAATCATGTTAAACCACTGTCCCATTTATAGAAGTTGCAGTACCGAAAGATTGATGCAATTGTTAGGTTGTAATTTTTCAGTTCGCTCATTATATGATGTCGGTTTTCGGGCAGTAAAAAGATGTCGGTGGACAGATCTGATTATATCCATATATATATGTACGGTATATACCAGAGATGAGCGGATTTGAAATTTCTATGTCCTAATCCAATCCAAATCCGAACCTTCAAATTCAAATCCAAATCCTAATCCATAACTTTTTCATATTCAAGTCCATGTCCAATCCTAATCCGATTCCAACAGGAAATTCAGAAAAATACTAATTTATGCAATGAAGGGACTCGAAAATTTTCTTTCACAACCAACGATTCACATGATTCAAGATAACTTAGTAACCATAATTACATTAATAACTGATCTGAATAAAGTTATTCGCCATTCGCCACACGACATTTCAATCTCCCAGAAAATAGGTAAATCCAATCCAAATCCTAATCCGTTCTGAAAAAAATGTCTAATCCAAATCCAATCCTAATCCGACAAAATTTCACAAATCCTGTTTTTTCAAAACCTAATCCTAATCCATGCTCATCTCTGGTATATACCTTGTGCCAACGAACTTTTGAGATATGCAACTGTTCGTTACCTTCTTGCCAGTTAAACTGGAAAATAAACAGACGTACGCTGTACCCTACGCTAGTTGGTGAATACAGTATGCAGCCCTATGTATGCTACCTCTGATCAATTAATCGATAGTGAAATTACGCGAAACAATAACTTCATATTGTTACTGTATTCGCTAAAAGCTTTTCGACTGACCCTCATCAGTAGCGAACGTCAGTGATAGGGTGGATCAAATTCGAAATGCAAGAACTATTTTGTGTCTATGACGTAATAACAACAAAAACAAACAGCTAGTAGACGGGCAAGATACGGTAGTAACGATACAAAACAAACGTTAACGAGCACATATTCGGTTATAAATAACCGAGAACACAGCACACAACATTAATGAAATATTCCACGAGTGTACACTGTAGAGGCGTTCCTTCTGGCGACAGAGAATCGGCTTTCGCAGCCTAATGATCGTAGATTCCAGGACCTTCAAATGAAAAAGAGATCGGCCACGAGCAAATGTCATTGTAATGATTAGCACCAGCAGGATGGGATAACAGATGCTGTCCAATAGCCGAATTACAAGCAGTAACTTGATCATAATCACGCAGTGTGTCAACAGACTGCGATGATGGAGTTGTAGAAACATTACTTATTCTAATCTGCCGTGGGATATGCTGGCGAATTCTTTGCTGCAAGCGCTTAGACGTAAGATCATTCGTTCTCGATTCATTAATTTTGTGGATGGCTAGGTATCGTTTAAACGAGATGTAAAAAGTGGATTAATCCGGAGTTCAGCAGAAATGGACATGAGCAAAAAACATTTGACCCCACTTCAAACCTTTGAAATTCAGACATTTCAGCATATTTTAGAATTTCCTCCCTGACGCAGTTTTTACAGTGAAATCCCGGAAATGTCCGGGAAATTCGGGACGCATGGTCCCCCCAATTAAGGCACATTTTGGCATTTTCCCATGGACGCAGATTAAAGGAAGCTGTAGAGTAAAGAACCTCATATTGCATTTGAATTTTTTATTCATATTTATTCCCGAAGCTTGTCGGCTGACACTCATCAAGGGATACCGTCATCAATAATGCGAGCATTCAACAAACTAGGTTTAACAATAATCAATATCTATCAAAAATCGAACGAAATTTAAACCGGCTAGTCGCTGACCTATCTGATAACGCACTGTCATCGACTGGAAAGTTTGCTTCATCACACGGATTGAACTTTGCATACCACCACCTAATGTTAAGAGTGAAGAAGTTTTCTCCGAATTCGAGATACTAATAGCTGAGTTGAAGCATCGTGAGGTAAAATGGATTGATGACGGGCCGGCGCTCAAAAATAAGATTGCGGACCTGAAACACTCGTATTGCGGATATCCGGTTGACAAGGCCGATTTCCTGATGACCATGGAATGATTCAGTGCCAAATAACATATTTGCGAAGCAACCCCAACAGCCACATAAAAACCTGATAAAGGTACAGGCGTGCCAATTCTAAACAAGAATGATTACGAATCGAAAATGTTGTCAATTCCTGAAAATAAATCTATTCGTCGTACTTGACCCGATTTTGAAATATGACATCGCCGCAAAGATTGAAGCGCGACTACAATGACGCCTTCGAAGATTGACAAATGACGACATATTATCAGAGGTGGTCAAAGTAGTCAAGAAATCTACTCAAGTAGAAGTAGAAGTAGCGATGAAAAAATCTACTCAAGTTTGAATAGAAGTACTTCTTCCATAAGCAACCTAAAACTACTTGAAGTAGAAGTAGAATTGAGTGACTTTAAATGTACTCAAGTAAGTAAGTAGTTATGAAAACGATCCTAATTCGTCCACATGGATTGTAAAAAGGTGCAAGTTGAGCTATGCGATAGGTGACGAGCTTGATTCATATTGATGCATACCAGCAGGTATCCAATTTTCGATAGCATAAGTATTCGTCCACATCATGGGATGAAAATGATAGTATTGATATGGAAATGCGATGCTAATCCTCTGTTTTCTCGAACAGCACGTTTTAGGAAATACCATGGTATGGCGCCATTCCCCATATTATAAGGCCCGTAGTTTAGTCGAAGAGCAATACGGAGAAGCTGTATAGGATACGGTGTAAACACTTTGCGCGATTAGTAAACGTTAATAAAAAATATAGTGGACCGTAAAAATGCCATATTGTGTAGCTTCATTTCCAAAAATTAAAGGCATTACTACACTTGCTTTTATACTTCAACATGTATGTTATCCAGACAAAAGATGATACTGGGAATTGAAAGTGAAATATAAATACTACTTCTAAAAGCAGAACATGTATTTCATGTTTTTGGTCCAGAAATTTTCAAAGGTGGTATGCTAAAACAGCTCTAAAACTAAAAAAAGTCGGAGTCCACTTTTCCAGATTTGGACACGCCATGGACATGCCAGATTACGATATGACAAATAAATGCTATATTGCCAAACATCAGTTTCAAACGTTATGATGAGCCATATAAACTGTGATGAATTATTTGATATGGAAGAAGGGCGACAATGGGGTGTGAACGGAACCACGCCAACCATCTACCTAAATTATATTCACCGATACTTTCGTGAATTCATACTGGTCACTCCGTATCCAGCACTGCTCGCGAAACGCGACGAAAATTCTGGGCTTCACTAAACTACTATGAAAATTAAATGTTGATACTCCGTGAAAACAGTCTCAAAATTCCTCAGGCTATCTTCCAGATTGAAAGATTGAACTACTTCTACTTGACAAACTGAAACTAGCGAAAAGTAAGTAAGTAGATCACAAAATATTACGAAGTAGAAGTAAAAGTAGCGAAAATCAGATCTACTTGAGTAAGTACCAGAAGTAGAGGAAAACTACTTGAGTACTTCGTAAAAGTAGAAGTACTTCGTTACTGACCACCTCTGCATATTATCGACAGAGTCATACGACTGCATCAGGTCCTCTTTTAAGAGGATTTGTCCTCTTTCTTAAATTAATTTAAAGTGTTCTCGGAGGACGCCTAAATGTCCTCTATTCCAAGAATTTGTCCTCTTTTTCTAGAAAATGTATAAAAATGAGATCAAAAGGCCCCACGGGTATTTCGGGAGTAGAGACGGAAAGGATGACCTTTTTTTAGTCAACATCACAGAAGTATCGTAAAAAGCGGGTAATTCGGAAGTCGAGTCAAAGTTATGACCATTTTTTAGTGCTATTGGTTGAAAAATTTTCAAAGTCACTAGTTTTCTAATCCGGTACTGGAGCTTTAGGAATTTTTGAAAGGTGACCTTTATTTTCGGATCTCAAAATATGGTAACCTTATTAAAGACGATGTGCCACTCACACCGATATGCAGCATGACTTGGTCAACCCAGCACAAGTTGGTGAAGTGGTTAATCAACACACTGGAACCTGTTGTACACCTATACGGTCTCAGTGCGATGAGATGCGTTGTTCACAACTATACGCACTGCACATGCTGCTGTAATTTTCTAGGCTCATTCAACATAAAGAGCCTTTTCATCAACTAAATGAGACTTTGAATATTTGCGTCGATGGTCTATATCAGTGGTTCTTAACCTTTTTTTCTCCAGTGCCCCCTTTCAAAAATTGTCGTGCTCTAGCGCCCCCACCTCATATTGTAACGACTGTAATAAAGACAATGGGTAAGGGTCGTAACAGTACTTTGTCAGCTCCCCCTAAAAACGATCTTTTTGACGCATTTCTCGGAGTCCCATATTGGCCGGAACTTCATATGCCTTCGTGCATCGTGTTGTGTTGTAATGGTCGACGCCGAAATGCCTATTTCTATTTTCTCTAATTATGTGTATTTTCGTACGAGAGAGAGAGAGAGAGTATTTATTTTCATCCAACCAAAATACATAGCACACGGCAGTGATGGTGGTACAGAAAATATGCTTGCACAGTATTCGGTATTAGATAGGAATGATCGATAAGACCGTGGGGGTCATCTAGTCTGATCACACCAGCATCAAACAGGTACACTTGACTCTAAGCAGTCTGGCTGTAAAAAAGGTTACAGTAGTTAAAAATATAAAATAGAAGACAAATCATAACGATGGTAGCAAATGATCAATGAAGCAATGTCTGGGCGAGGTAGGGCAACAGTGTTAGTGTAACGACAAGAGGTGATCAAGTAGGGCTTCTTTGAATCTATTATAAGGCAATTCACGGATGTGTGGTGGTAATGCATTCCATATGACAGGTCCCGAGTAGTCGATAGATCTCTTAGTTAGGTTACGGGAGTCGTGAAAATATGATCTGTATTTAATGTTCATTCACCGAATTAATTTAACGCACCCTTTGCCTTAGCTCACCGATTGGGGGTTAGGGTTGCAGCAGTTTCGGTCCTGGTAAGAGGTCAAAGTCCAGTCGGTCTTTTCGGGACTTTGGTATTGGAAACATTTCGAGCTTTAATCGCGCTCGAGGACCATTCGACTATAATAAACCATATAACAGTGACGTGCGGTGAGGTTCATGGCTGGTGAGGCACGCTCCCCCCCCACACACAAAAGAACAACACGCACGTAAAGAGACTTGAAATGTGAATTACAACAACAGCGGGTATAGAGAGCATTTTCTTTGCACATTGGTAGCCGCTGCAATTTCGCATTCTATAATAGATGTAGGATTGGTCGCTATTGTGCCAAATGGGCATGTTTAGACAAATACTGATTACGATCTTTTCAAGTAGGCCTTCCGGTGTAAATTCTTCGAAGAACATGAAATAAGCATCCTCAGTTACAAATTTTATTTAGTAAAAAACACTAGATTTGCTGAATTTCGAAAGAAAATGCACTGGGTCAAGTCAAAATACAGTGATCTAGTGTTCGGGAGTGGCACCACTACCACAAACAACAACGCAGGCTTTGTAAGTATGGCTATCTCAATCACATACCACAATTAACGGTTAAAGGGATTGCAGTCGAACACAGCATACAGGACACAAACAACGACAATGCAGCCTATGCAAATAGCTATCACATACCACAATTTAACGTAGCTATGGGTGCAAAATACATAACAGCTACCATGGCCTACTAAAAAGTAGGCCATGCAGCTACATAATAAGTAAGGGAATGTATTGGCTACGCATTGGCCGTCGCTTCAATCTTATATAATTCCTTCAAGATTATTGGATTCCGAAGTCGGTAGCGCGTTTCACTCGGTTTCGATTGTCCAATTGTTAGCGAATAGTGCATGAAGCAGATTCGTTTGTGCCTCACCTAGCCATTGTTTCTCTACGATGGCATTTTCTGTAATAAAGGCGAAGGTCACCTTCCTTGGCGATTTTTGGGGTTTCTGGTGCTCTGACACTGTTAAAGATTTCCGGAATCAGTGTCACTATAGCATTTCATTGATTCCAGTTATTTAGAATTCCGAGCTGTTTATGATGAATTGCATTGTTGCAGGTGAGGCACGACGCGCCCGTGCCTCACCTGTGCCTCACCTCTCCTTTCGCGCTGTATTTTTGAATAATAATGATGCAAATTGATGATGTTTGATGAAAAAAAATGTTCCAATTTAGTTATTTAAGAACATCGATGTGTAACATCAATATAATCATCGACTCATGGAGGGGTTTCACAATTTTCACTTACTCATCCAGACGACAGATGAGGCAGTGCCTCACCTGCCTCATTGGACCGCATGTCACTGCCATATAATGATTGTGTGTGGTATACTCAGGGTCAAATCGAGGTTGTTATAACAGCAATCGGGTACGGTCTCATACCCTGTGGTTCGAACCATCTCGAATTCATATCTGCGATAGGAAATACGAAGAAATTAATGGTATTGGATTTTGTCTTAGGGCTTTGTGTGGCTAAGTAAGTCAACTGAAAATGGGATGCGTATATCTAGTCACATTGAATTTAGTACTGTACCCAGTTATTAATATCAACATGAATGTATTCCAAACAAATCAACTTATCTTATATAACGGTCATGTGAGGTTGTGAACCACAACACTAGATAGTATCATCCTTATGATATGATGAAGAAATATTCTGACGATTTAATTTTGTAGCTCTCAAATACAGGTATATTTAGTTATTCATTTCGTGCCCAAAGCTTCAAAATATGTTTTATGTACAAAGGACTCTCACTCTCAAAAGGGATAGAGAGTGACTGCTTTTTTAATTTTTACACGCTGTGCGCTGCAGGATATAATATCTAATTCGCAACATTTTGTTTAAAATAACCCTAGCAAGCGTGGCGGCATTGTTTTAACGGGGAATTGGCGATCTAGAAGTACGCGCAATTCGTTTTATATGAATTATAATAGCCAACTACATTTATGAAAACATACGTAACAAACACAACGACCAAAAATTTCGAGATTTGACATGTTTCGTGGAATGTTAATTTGCTCTAAATACTCATTAAGGATATGTCATACCGCCACATCATCTACCGCGATCTCATTTTTGTTCAGCGCCCCCCCCCCCCCACCGAAACAAGACTGCGTGGGCATTGGTTCTTATATCAAGAAGTGCATGCTGAAAAATTGTGATGTAAACAACATTGTCAGTATGAAGCAACACGGTGTGTCACCAGCAGTGTACACCTAACCTGATGTTGCCAGCCAACAACTGCTGCTGTTGAATGGTCTTTCTCCATTCTCGACAAGCTACTTAGTAAGGACAGGCACCTGAGAATGTAGGATTGTATCTTTCGTTGTACAACAAATTTTTTTAATTATATCTACCATAATGCGTGATGTAACTACCGGAATTCTTCATAGGTCTAGATTCCGTTAAAATGAAGTTTTTTCAGGTCAAACTACTTCATAAGGCAGACAGTTCCAACCAGAAATGAAGATAACTTGTACAATTCTAACATTATGTGGGAAAACATCTAATTTACATACATGAGGTCATAATTTGGTCCAAATTAAGCTTGTTATGGTCAAAAAATGTCAAAATTTTGATTTTTAGGTCAAAATTTTTCTTTCTTTAGGTAAAAAAATCGCCCCAATGAGGAGAAGCATTTGCTTATGGCATAACAAAGGAAATCAAATTTACAATTTCCTACAATTAAGTGGAACATTGTACGATATAACACATCTGGTCGATCTGTTCTGAAGCATAAACTTGCCAATCTATTGTGGTAGCTGGTCATCAGTTCTTTGTATTGCGGATCTGGTACTTTCCAGTACACCCCATCCGAGTGGTACACCCCTTGAAATTATGGCACAGCCCAGGGTGTACACCTGGTTGAAGAGCCCTGCTCTATATAACGGTAAGCTATATTACCGCTCCGTTTTCGAGAGCTGTCATCATTGAATGGATGAGAAACGCTGTTTGCTCCGTTGCATTTAGTTTCAACAGTATAATGTAGAAAGAGGTTGAGCCACGAGATCATCATTGGGGCCTATTCTAGCTGATATATTTGCGGTGTTCTATGAAGATTTAGCTCTTCACTTATTGCAGTAATATACCCTTATACTATCGGTACGTCGATGACACAGTCGTGATTTTCGATAGTAAATCTTACTGCAACAGTTTCCTAAATGATCTAAATAAATTGCATCCAGCATTGAAATTCACGTCGGAAAAGGAACTACACAACCGCATAGCATTCCTTGACGTCCTGGTGGAAAAGGGGGACGATCAATTTCTGACCTCTGCTAATAGGAAGCCTGCGTTTATAGGTTATTACTAGGGCGTTTTTTTTTTTGACATGTCAAAATTTGTCAAAATTTTGTCAAAATTGTAGTGTTAGGTCAAAATTTGTCAAAATTGGTCATAAAGTCAAAATTATTTGACGTCTTTATTTCGTTTGTATCGTAGATTTTGCACTGTCGGTGAATGTATCATTTGATATTTTACAGCTTGTAGCCTACTTTATAGGCCTACTGTTGTAAACGGCGAATTGTCTGCTCATACTGAATCATCAACGGTCAAAAAAAAAAACAAATAGGTGGACATGGTATTATGGTCAACGTACCGCAATATCCTAACTGGAGCATCATTCTTATATTGAGAAGCGCATGATGAAAAATATTAATAGACAACATTGTCAGAATGAAGCAACATGGTGTGTCACCAGTAGTGTACGCACAATTTGAGTGTTGTCAGCCAACAACTGCTGCTGTTGAACGTCCTTGGCAAGTAAGGACATGCACTTTTTACCCAAGAATGTATGAAAGTATCTCTCGTTGTACTACAATTTTTTTTTAATTATTCTCACCATAATACGTACTGCAACTACTGGAATTCTTCATAGGGCCAGATTTCGTTAAATATTGTTTTTTATATGTATAGTACAAAGTTGCCTGTTTCTATGCCAAAAACGTTTTTTCAGGCCAAACTACTTCGTTGGGACAGCCAGTTACAACCGGAAATGTAGATAACTGGTACAATTTTGACATTATTTGGGAAAACACATAATTTGCTAACGTTAGGTCAAAATTTGGTCAAAATTCAGATTTTTTAGGTCAAATTTTTCTTTTTTTTTAGGTAAAAAAAACCTCCCTAGTTATTACCTTCTATAGAACTCTCTTAGTCCAAAAGATTTTAAAATCAATTAGGTCGGCACCTTGGTCCATCGCGCGCTGATGATTTGCTCTGAGGATAGTTAGTTAGTGGATGGGATTTTGTAAACTTAGTTAGTTGATGCATGTTGTTATTTCCTGATCCCCGCCGAAAGTTGTCGCCACTCAAAAGATAGCGCACGCGTACCACAACTCATTGAAAGAGAACTTCTTTGAAGCGCACACTGTTCCCAAATCGCATTTATTCACGGGATATAATATTTCACTCTGCTGGTATTTTTACCGCGGGACTTAGGGCAAGGCGAGAGCAATCCGGCGCGATCTTCGACCACGGTTCTATAACCGGCAACCTTTCTGGGATTGCACTTCGTGTTGGATTAAATTCTGTATTTAGGCATGGGCATATTCTTTCATTATATTGATGGGAAGGCGGCTACACAATAATTAAAATCGACCGACACGATATATCACGCGAAGTGCGAAGAAAAAGTTCATGTTTAATATATCTGCTTAAAACTCAACTTGTGTGTCAATTTTCAACAAATTTCCAAATATTATTTTTCATTATAGGGCCATGACCCCTTTTGTCTCCTCCTGGTTACGCCATATGGAGAACGTCCAAACTGTTGCAGGACCGCATCAATGAACACTTTGAACTGTGTATCAAATCGTATGCTTCGATATCGCACATCAACTAGTTTTGTCCCGTTCTCATCCTGACTGCGCTATAGCTCTCTCGCATTTCGAATTTTTGTAGTTCACTCGACTTGACGTCATAATCAGCGATACATATTGTTGCTACACACGTAAAGACGTGTTTCCTGCACTACAACAGAGCAATATAGTTTACGAATTTAAATGTCACTGCGATTGTGGCTACGTGGGAAGAACGTCGAAGCGCTTGCAGGAACGCATAAATCACCATGTCCCTAGATTCATTAGAACGCGCTCGTCACGCTCGGTGAAAAGCTCACCCTTGACTCATCCGCTCATGATTGATGCGGAACAATCAAGGCCATAAATTCTGCATTCGGAAAACACTTGTTGGATGAACCCGTCTGTGCGAAAAATTATCGAGACAACAGATTTCGCGCACTCGGAAAGTTCACACTTTCATATGTGTGCCTTGGAGTCGACTTTTATCAAAATACACCAGCCAAGGCTGTGTCAACAAAAGGAGTTCGTGTATCATCTGAAAATAGTACATTGAACGCTATTGTATTCGAAATTTCATGCTGGTGACGTCATATTTTCTGATACCATTCTTGATATGCAATGTTGTTTTGAATTCTCTACTAGTTGCTGACGATTACCCCTGACGAGTGTCAGCCGAAAATATTCGGGCTCATTTCGAAAGGAATATACTATTCAAATTTAGTTTACGACGTTATTTCTACGTCCGGTTGAGTAGAAATGCTCACTAATTTGAGTACATGTGATTGATTGTGAATGTGACATGTAGTTTTCTGAGGTAATTTGTAGGAATAATGGAGATACAAATAAAATTTTTGCAGCCGGAGCTGGAGTCCGGGGTCCGTGTTTTTGACGTTTCCGTGGTCTGAGTCAGGGTTGAAGTCCGTATATTGATCATGTTTGAAGTCGCTGGTATGGACTGAACCGACTCTTCAGGACTGATATATCACTCAATAAAAGAGAAAAGTAATGTTGTATATTATGGCGCTGTATGCGTGTAGGTAGCTGCTTTCAAGACATCTGAAAACAACTGTAGGTGCCTGAATGATCCATGTAAGTGAAGGGTGTCAAAATGTTTCGTGTAAGTAGCTTGCCGAGCTAGGTCCGGGTTTCGCAGACTTCTGATACTGATCAATCGATCATTTGATGACATCTTTCAAAACTGTTCAAGGTACTGAGAAAAATGACAATATTTCGAGACTGATACAGTCCAAGCAACTGCATGTGATATGATCATTTTCTATAATCCAACGGACGAACGGGACTGAGCTGATGTCTTGCCCGTGCGCATATCAATCAGTCTGGTAATTCGTCGTCTCATGTGAAGGTAATTATCGGCGATGACTGCGAGACTCCGAGACGGCGTGTAGGCTGCTCCGAATCCAACAACAGGTCATTCATATTGCTGAAGGTCTGTTCTGTCTACATTTCATTTGACTATGTTTATTTCGCCATTCGCGATCGTGGATATCCTGCGTGGTGTCGACCGCTCCAAGAATGCCCGTCTACCCCGTTCAATAACCAAGGACCTCCGTGATAAGTTGACTGTGATTGCTAAAGGCGAATTTTCAATTGTGAAGTCGTACTGTAATGAAGATGATGAACCGGAACCGGGTGAATTTGCCGTGAAGTTGAGGTTCAAAAAAGACTTGGCGATGTTCCGAATGGGTATGCCCGAAAACCTGAAGTGGAACTTCGATAGGGAAGAGAAGATATTGGATAAACTGCGCGGTCATCCAAATATAGTGTATTTCTGCAGAAGTTATCACGAACAAGCCATACATTTCCAAGTATTTGAAAAGATGGTAGGAGAAGAACTCTTCAAGTCCGTTATCGGCCAATAAGATAGATCGCACTGCGAAATGCATGTGACGTGGTACATGCGTGATATCTTCAACGCACTTCGATACTGTCACGATAAGAAAATCATCCACAAAAACGTGATTCCTCCGAATTTATTCCTCGCCAGAACGTATCGTGGTGAATCTGTGAAGCTCCTTGGCTTTAGTTCAGCGGTTGAAGCAAAGCACGGTGACGGTTGTTACGGATCCGTCGGCACGGTGGGCTACAGAGCTCCGGAAACAACTTTTGTGCACGGATACCACTGTGGTGTCGACGTATTCGCAAGCGGCTGCATCGTGTACAATCTGCTGACTGGTTCACATCCTCACTACTTTGCCACGGGTAAGGATCCGTCTTTCGTTTCGGAGGGTTGGCGAGTCCTGTCGTCACAGGCAAAGGACTTGGCGATTAAACTGCTGACTTACGATGATCGAGATCGCATCACCGCCGCCCAGGCGTTGGATCACGATTTCTTTTTTGATGGCAGTCGAGTGGGAATCAAGTTCCCTCTTACAATCGCTGTCCACGGATTGGCGGAATTTACTCGGCAGAAAATGTGGGAAACCGTCACCCTCGATAGTAATACACTCAGTATTAATTAGACTCTCCTGTTAAGGATGAGAAAGGGAATAGCCTGATGCTAAATGATGTAATCCGGTGGCGAATTTCAATTGTTCTGTATCCCTCATATAACACGAATTTTGGACAGAATGCATTGCGCTTGATCAGGTAAATTGTTCATGTTCACCTTATTCAAAATAAATGAACATCTGGCATTCGATATTGTCGAGTAGTTCGTTTATTATTTCTGAGGGTTCGATTTCGAGTTACATGTAGAGTAGACATATAGAAAATGACGTATGATAGTAAAGTAAATTGACTGCCGGGTGCTGAGTGCAATATCGGTAGTTTTCATACAGGTAACAGGAACATTTGTTAGAACGAAATCACCGAGTATGTATAGGAATATACAGATCGTGGATTCTTAGCTAGCCAGGAGTGCAGGATCCCATTGGAGGTATGCGAAGTTCCAAAAAAGGTGTACGAGATGGATTGTGGAATCATGCACTGCTTGGAGACCAAAATTATTTCGAAAGCCATCATTTGGTGGAAAATTTGCTGAGCAGTTTACATTTAAATAGAAAATTCTCTTCGCGCTAGGCACAATTTCATGTAAATAGTTATACAAAAACTCGATTATGGGTACCGCACTCTCAAATATTAGTAATAATAAGTACTATACTAGGTAATGCTATTCGGTTATACATCACGCCACAAGGCATACTTGACCACAGACGTATGCAGTGTTGGCCCCGAGATCGGAGGCGATACAACGTTGGCCCCGAAAAAGTGGCGAAACTTACGATAGTGATATCTTCATCCGCAAATATAGCCGGTGCCGAATAGTCCCGTCCTGCAATCTGAGCCCCGCGTTACAAATGTGATCATCAGAGCAGACAATGTGCCCCTTGAATAAATGCGAATTGGGAATCCATGACTTAATTTAAGGTTTACAATAGGGTTATGACTTGAAAAAATGCCTTTAGCAGGAATTAATGAACATTTCGGTATAAATTGATCAAATTATAATTATTTTGTTCAAATCGTAAAAAATGTCCCGCGCAAACTAAATTCAATTTTGGACATTGATTTAAAGATAGAAAAAAATTACAATTCGAAGATTATTCTACGCTACAAATTTAATCTTCAAATATTTTTCTTTTACACTTCTGGTAAAGTTCTTCCATGAATTTGACTTCCCTTTCTGTAATTGTGTTAGTGCCAGAGACATATACAATGTACTTATCCTAATTCCGATGGGGTTTTAAGGCACTTTATCGCTGCAGGACATTCGAGCTCAAAGATAGCAGCAAATAATATTTGTTATATTTTAGAGCCCGGCCGATATTGGAATTTTGGGTCGATCCCGATAAAAACGATAGCTCACACCTTGACCGATAAACCCGATATTCAAAAGAAGTGGAATATATCTTAATAGGCACATTTTCAACGCTTTGGAGCATTTATTTGAACAGCTTTACAGCCATTGTTATACTTGAACATGAAATAAACTATAGAAAGGCTGCTATCAATATTCTGAGTCTAGCGGTCAAAGATTATAGTTTGCTGACTTATTCCTACCGCCATGTTGTGACGTAATTTTTCACCTTCAATGACCGATACCGATACCGATGCCGATTAGTGGTAATCTACTATTTTTGTTGAAAGAGCGGCATGCTCTGCACAGCTCAAAGATAAACTTAAAATCATCCCTCCATCCTTGGTTTTCTAATATTTTCATCTGAAGTTCTGGCTTGGTGGATTGTACCAAGTTTTCGTGGTGTTTTACCACATCATCTCCAAATTTGTAGCTGAGAGTTGGATTTGTTGAAGACGTTGGATCGAAGGACTCTGATATATGCTTTAAGACTCAATAATATGATGTTGGCAACCAATGTATGGTGGTTTATCAAAACCCTTGCTCATCATTGCATTTTGCAATTTCACAACAACGCCATTTCGCCGTCGAGTATCAACAGATGCTGTGTCACATATGATATGACATTTTCAAATTTCCCTATGCATCATATTCCTCTAATCGGTTTTCTAGACAGCTGAAAATATCTTGAGTTGTTCTATTTTCCCATTTTCGAACACCCAATTTGATTTGTGTCGAACCAATTGAAATTATACCATACTGTCTACATCTAAAATCGAAATTCTTCATTATTTAATGATTATTTATTTTTGACTGTAAACAAGAACACGATAGAATTAATTCAATCTGGGCAATAACAATATACCAAAATACTATTTTAAATCTTCGCAATTGGAATTGATTAAGTTACATTCAAATCAGTCGATACATATATTATATAGTCTGTATCTCCAAAATAAACCTATCCTTCACACACTGAAAACTGGAAAACTTTTGTGCGGTAGGTTTTTGTTTGAACAGTCTTAACTTTTGTGAGTTTTCAAATCAGGACACAAAAGTTCATCATTCATGACTACAGGACACACAAAATTTTGAATTTTTCGTTCAAGTCATAACCCTAGTGTACAACTATACATTGTATACAATGTGGTGCACTATGTTTTCGAATTTATGACCTCTACCGGCTAATCTGTGCACGTGGGCGGTCAGTGAATAAAAAAGCCTGTCGTTACACTATAAACAAATATATATAAGTCTTGCGTTTGTGAAGTGGGTAACCGTGGACTGCAATCGATACGGATATAGTGTGTTTGTTGTTGAATCGTGTTTACAAAGGTGATGAGGTGTTTCAAGACACCATTTGTTTTAAATGCAAACCTAGGGCAGTCTAAGAAACAGAGATACGTTGTTATTAGATTATTCTACTACTAGAACATAATCTGTGATCATTTCATTTGCTCTCACAAGTCACACCGGCGCATCGAGAACAATCCGAACATAAACAAGGTAAAGAGATTTAATCGACACCATTTACTTGATGACTTGAAATTAACTCGTAAATTTTGCACCGAGTCACGAGTTAATCCACATTTCTGAACCGCCTAGTTAAGTCAAAACAAGTCATTTTTGCAAAGTGACTCGAGTCAAGTCAAGTCATACGATAAGTTGACTCGAGTCTGACTTTTGCTTTATGACAGTGAAAATATTCTTGCCCCCTTTATCGTCATATCACAAAATACAAACATAATGCTATAGCAATCCCAACGGATAGTTAACTGCCATGGAAGGTTATGACTGTTGATGAGAGAATTCTCATGTAAGAAATTCAGACTATACACAGAGGAATAACAATGAATTAGAGGTAAATCGCTTGAGGCGCGAAAAAATCAGTTGACTGGAGCTTTGCGCCCCCTTTCAGATGTTATCACGTCCCCCAACGGTGGCGCGTCCCCAGTCTGAGAACCACTGGTCTAGTATATTAGTTCTAGCTATTGTGTGATTGTGGGCAAAGCTTATATAAAAGAGTCAGTAAAAATTCACAAATGGCAAGCTGAAAATTTCGATCAAACTTTCCAACAAAGCGAATAATTTTCAAATTGGCAAGGTGCATGCTCGTTTAGTGCTGATTTTTTTCATACCACCAGTGTCATGAGGAAAGTAGTTCGAAGTTGAAATATAGATATATTCAACCAAAGATGGTATTATGACGCGAAAAATTTTAATGTATGAAAAAGTTTCA
This sequence comes from Botryllus schlosseri, assembly GCF_051294905.1. Taxonomy (NCBI): domain Eukaryota; kingdom Metazoa; phylum Chordata; class Ascidiacea; order Stolidobranchia; family Styelidae; genus Botryllus; species Botryllus schlosseri. The sequence continues at coordinate 33,628,950 of NC_137237.1, read as the reverse complement.
CAGTGCAGAATCCACCAAGGTTCGTTCGCGAACGCGAACCTCCAAATATCCGAGGTTCACACAGCATTTTAGCTTTGTGGAAAATTATATAAAGAAACTTCCCGTAACTTCCGTTTTCAGAATGGAAGCTGACGACTGACGAGCTGTACGAGAATACTTTCGTCGTTGGTCGTGGCATATGGCACGGTCAGTACTAAAAACTACTTCTGTCCCGAGAATGTGAGGATATTTTTCTGATCCTTGTGTTTATAACGAAAAGGTGTGGTGCACGTATTCTACGTTGATTAGAAAAAAGATCCGCGTGCGAGAAAATAGTAGGATTATATTCATCGAAAAATTCCTAGTTATTTGTCTTGTCTATATACACATACACGACAGTTGTGCAAGTTGACGCAATTTTCATACGAATGAACAATGAGCATCTGAGCATCTAAAATTTAAAGAATTCGTTAACATGAGTAACTCTAATGCCAGGTGGTTATTAACGTTTATCTACATGCCGAAACCATACGCTGCAAGCTTTCGGCGAACCCCAATTTTTAGCTTGTGCGACTAAAACATAAATCCACCACATTTACTAGTAACACATTATTGTATCAATGATATGTATCAATGATACTTATGTTGTTGCTGTTTCTTCTGCTTCGCCACAATTTTCGAGACCTACAATATTTTAACGATAAGTTGTTCTAGCTTTGAAAGGTGATGGAAACTTGAAACTTGCTGCATCAGTAGCTGATATCGGTAAGATTAACCAGCAAAGCTTACAAGAAAATAATCCGTAAACAATATAACAGTAATGAAATATCGCAATTGATATTTCTCACTCACTCACACGTCAGATATAAATTTTGCTCAGTTGTCGCTATAACGTTACAAAAACATATCTTTATTTATAGTTCGAGTAGAATTTTGAAAACTGGTTCACAGACTATTTTTAAACTGGAAAGTGGGTCGCGGCTTCAAATAATTGAGAACAACTACTCTATAACCTATTAAATTCGTAAAACTGGGTAAAAAGGCCTTGTCAACAAACTTGTACAAACTAACAATCTAGTTTGTAGATTGTCAACTTACTACAGGTTTTTTGAGCAGCCTACTTCTAATTCTAGTTCTAGTTGCGTATTTTTAAAAGTGGATAGTTCTGGTTCTAGTTCTAGTTGCGCACTTCGATGAATGAGTAGTTCTAGTTAGTTCTAGTAATATTAGTTGCCGAACGACTAAAAAAATACGTTTCGTCGTCTTGCGGAAATCGCGATACCTGTGTTCTGTTGTCTGATGTTCTTTCCCCTATTGCTAGCTCAGAGCCATCTCTACCAGTGGCGAAGCCCGGCGTGGCTGTGGGGGGCGCGTGGGTCATAGCCCCTCCTATTTCAAACTTGCAATGAAGTTCATATGGAGAACCGATCCGATTCCGATAAAGTAAAATTTAAGAAGTCGCTTTGGAATTGAATCTAGTTGCCGTAGATGTATTTTAGTTAGTATAGTTGCGGATTTTGAAGGAGGGTAGTTCTAGATATAGGCCTACTTATAGTTACGAGTTTGTTCAAGTCTGGTTGTGAAATTGACATAATGCTGAGAGCAGTACATGACAGCTATATTTCCGTGATAGAATGCAGTGTTGGGATGACTCGAGTCATGACTTGACTCGAGTCAGACTCGAGTCACCTTTTTCGTATGACTTGACTTGACTCGAGTCACTTTGTGAAAATGACTTGACTTGACTTGACTCGGCGTATCAGAAATGTGGATTGACTCGTGACTCGAAGCAAAATTCACGAGTCAATTTCAAGTCATCAAGCAATCGATGTCGATAAAAATCACTGTATCTTGCAATCGAATTGATCGCGAAACGCTGGTGTAACCCGTGAGAGCGACCAATTATTCAATGATCGTGCGTTTTACTGAGCCCCGATTGTTCTCTCACAAATAAATGGACCGCTTACGAAGTGATCGAAGCTTACAGCTAACGCTGTCGTAAACTATTAAGTAAAGTATTTTAAAGAAAAATGTGTATTACTGTTCTCTGTACCTGAACCAAACCTCTTGTTTTCTTGAAATTAAATTCGAAGATACTTTATATAGTCCTCGACCATTGGCGCAGGCTCGAATTGTATCATATCCATTTGTAAATGGGTAATAAATTGTATCTTATCAATTCGTTTCTCGATTCTCTATTTTGGCTGGAAACTATAAACTGAGGCTATGCAATTATACTTGCGTAGTTTAGCATTTCTACGTAGCCTATATGCGAGCGATACAGCGCCGTCTTACGTGTATATTCAACTTCATATTCGTTCATCGGTTCAAAATCAATGACCAGTGAATCTGTGTTTCGGACAACTACAAAAATGCAATGGCGTAGGCATGCCTCATACTTCGAAAAGGCAACTTGACTTGAAATATGACTTGACTCGTGACTTGACTTGACTTGACTTGACTTGACTCGAGTCACTTCCAAAAATCGAGTGACTTGACTTGACTCGAGTCACCTTCGAAGATCGAATGACTTGACTTGACTCGAGTCAAAATATCCAATGACTCGAAATGACTCGTGACTCGAAGGTAGTGACTTGATCCCAACACTGATAGAATGTAAGAGAATGTAATGGGTTACACTTAGTACTTATCAGATGCTTACAGCAATTTGAAGTCACTTGTAAGTGTTGTCAATGTCCTTAATGATAAACACAGAAAAGAGAAGTGTAAATGCACCCACAGGCTATGCTGGATATGGTAGCCTATATGTCAAAGTCCTAAATGATCCCGCAGAAAAGAGGTGTAACGAAAAGCACAGATTATGCTGCATAGTATCTAGCATAGTTTGTGCTTGCCTTATACCTCTTTTCTGCAGCATCATTAGGGACTTTGCCAACACTTACAAGTGAATTCGATCTGCTGTAAGTATAATTGCCAAGCATAACCAAGCATTCAAAACATCCGCTATATACTACAACTTGGGTCCAATAAGATCACACAAAGTATAGTGCCATAGTCACACTTTATATTTGTATTCACTGATGATGGATCCCTTCTGCAATGGGGAATTCGTTCGCCACTTGCATAAGCGCATTTGCTTTCCCTCGATGGAAACACGGCATGTTGACTACAGCCGCTACTAGGGATGGTGTGAACGTGAGGTTCAAGTTCGCGTTCTGTGTGTGAACCTCGGAAATTTAGAGGTTCGCGTTCACAACAGAACCTTGGTAGGTTCTGCACTGTGAACCTTTTTCATATATTACAATTTTCACTTCATCGTTGGTTCAAATTTATTGCATTTCAACTGCAGGCCACTCTATGCATGGCGCAATAGGCATAAAAAATCAACACTAAACGAGCATGTACCTTGACAATCTCAAAAGTTTTACTTGCTTTGTTGCAAAAGTTTCCTCGAAATATCCAACTTTCCGTTTGTAAATATATCTATTGACTTTCTGCTGCGAGCTTGACCCACAATCACAAAATATCACGAGCGAAATAAGCAACGTAGTCAGCGAATGATGTTTATTCAACTAATCAATCTAGCAGACGTTTGGGGTCAATTTTGACTTCATATGTTTACTGGATCATTAAAACCAAATCGGTGCGATTGAGGTGTTGGCTACTGTGACTACACACTTGTAACTGGGGTAGGCCTACTATCGGTAGCAAGTATAGAAACCCGTTTCACACTCTGCTCAATATCAATGTACTCAGACGCCGAATACATTTTCCGATCTGTCATACGAAAAAGGTGACTCGAGTCTGACTTGAGTCAAGTCATAACTCGAGTCATCCCAACACTGCTACAAGGCTATATCTGCATCTTGCATATCTACTCATGGTATGCATATACGCAGATCGTGTGTATGTATATCATGAGTCGGTGTATATGCCGCAAGAACATCAAGGACAAAAATATACTACGTCCCTTCGTTTCCTTATATTCCCTGGTAAGTCCTCGTCAAAATTGTTGGCAAAGCGACGGAAGATATTGATTTTATGGGATTATTATATCATTTGATTGCCCCAGTTGATACATTTGGCGACATTTAAAACGTCAATATGTATTTCAGCATTGTGACGTAATGTTGCCCGAGTCGTCGCTAGGTATCGTGTACATCAGAGGTCTCAAACTCAAATGTTCTTGCGGGCCATTTCTCCAGTTTTGACGACGCCGCGGGCCGCAGCATTTATATGGATATTCTATGTCTTTCCAAGTCGGCCTTATTTGGGGGGAATGACTTTTCCTATTGAAAGTGAGCCGATCCAGCAGACTCATAGTAAACACACATCGTCAAAATGTGATTTACGTTTGTATCAATTTAGGCCTGGCACGAAAAGAATAATCACATTTATAACTATTTGAATAGAATTGTTGTTGTACTTGATATATATTAAGTATAAGATATAGACACCATATGGGCGGACAAATGTGTGATGCCATCATAAAAGCTATCAGGTTATAATTTTCAGCTACTATGAATATTTTGAATCTAACAGACTGATAATAAAGACTGATCTGACATCAAAACATTTTTAAGTTGAGCATTGTAATTCCAATCCATGATTCGGGTATACTTCTGATCAGTAGGCTATTAATCACATAGCGAAATCTTCAAATATAGGAGCAGAAAAAATATAAATATAATATAAATATATTAATGAATTTGTCCTAGTGATTGAAATGTCGGAACGCCGAACGGCCCATTGCTGTTACATCGTTGGAGCGTTCCACTACGGTACTCGGTACCTTTAAGTGGCTGTAATAACATGGTTTAGCGATGTAACTAACAGATTGCCAATGGTTGTCATAACTATACTTGCTTAGTTAGCGAAATACCAAGCTGCGACCTTCTGATCTATTACTATTCCCCTGATACGGGATTAGTTTGTTGCGTCCATGGTTCTAACAAATTCACGGCATTCCGAGTCACTTCAAGTCCACTCGAGTCATTTTCATTTTGTCATCGAGTTAGCCCGAGTCTGAGTAATTCTAAGGAAGGTCGCGTCCCATTCCAACTCACAAATTTCAGTCTAGAATCGTCTAAGGGTCCGATTTTATCATCATGAATTGGAAATGCGGCGAAATAGTGAATGTTCCACTGCATGATAGCGTTTGCAATTGATGTGATAATAAAGTTTGATTTAAGGTTTTCGGAGCAATTTAAGAGGGATTTTTCACTTTATAACCTGAAAAAAACATATGTGAAATTTATATTTTGTCAAATTAATAAAAATCTAAAATGTCGTCGCGGGCCGCTCAAAATACTCTGGCGGGCCGCATGCGGCCCGCGGGCCGCGTGTTTGATACCTCTGGTGTACATTAATATAGGCTATCATTTCATTGAAGGATAGATTGGAATTAGCAATATGACGTCCCGTGACGTCATGAGGTTCACGTTCGTGTTCACACAGAACCTTTCAAAAAGGTTCGCGTTCACACGAACCTGAACCTTTTAGAGGTTCACACCACCCCTAGCCGCTACCTTCACAATAAAGCAGTCGTGCTGTAGAAATTTTTGTGAAGAAGCTGTTGTTTCTTCATCATGTATTTCGTAAATCTTTGAGTTATATTTTTCATCTGAACAAGTCACACACAATGTACAATTCGATAAGATATAATGCGATGTCATGAATAGATAGGACGATGTCGAACGACACGCATCAGTAGCGATCCTTTTAATCTAACATCCACCTCGGCCTAGAGTGCCCGATGTCACAGTTCTTTTCGAAGTTTATATTTTTGAAGCTGCGGCCCTTTCTACCAGTTCTTTCCATTCCTTGTGAGTGCTTTCTTTCGTCGGGTATTTTTCTGTACTTTTTTGTCGCCGTAAAGAACGGCAACGGCGGGGGAAGAGGAGCCCAGATAAACCTCCGACGGGAATCGAGTTGGATCCGCCAGATTTGTAGGCGCTTATCGTCACCACTACGCTATGTCCCCCGCTATGTACCTCAACATGTCGTGAAATAATCTTAAATCATCATCTGCCAACCTACCAACAATGCGCTTTCTGAATCCCCGCCGGTTACAGACTCCTTGAACACCTAATCATCAAGCTGCTGCTGTCGTGATCATTGAAGCATAGCCGATTTGCTAATCAAGAGTAATGGTTATGTGATTACTAGTCTTCTCGCCGTTCTATGGTCGGTGGCACACCCATTCTTGAGCAGCTACTTTCAAACGCTTTGATTGAAATCTGAACGGCTCTCCTGTTAGCTTCGTTCTGGCTCATTGTTTTTTTTAAATAAATAATCTGTAGAATGAAACACATCAGTCGCGGAGTATTTTTAAGATTCTCCCAATTTTGGACAACCCTTTTTTACACAGAGTTTTCATGACATAACTGTAATCGATGTTGATGCATAGAGTAATGTAAGTCTTGTTTCACCATTACCTAATCCGCTTCGTTTTTATCGGAAGACTAAACAAGGTCATAAACATTCAAGAGGACCGCACAATGGTTCGTAAACTGTACACTGTACAGCGTAGCACAACTGCTAGCTGACGTTTTATGGTCTGTCTGTCAAGCATCTGTGCAGAGTGCGTCGAAAAGCACCGTTTTATTAAGAAATAAGATCCTTACCAGGCCGTGTCATATGCCATGTATAATATGCATCATTAATCGAAAAAAAAGGATAAGTTGAATTAGCCTCTCATTATTCATAATTTTCCATGCCATCAAACTATGCGTTGGGATTGCAAACATTCTGGTCGCCCATTTTATTACGTTTTTTTTTTATATATGTCGATGACGGGGCGTGAAATTTCACTATAATCAAGCGGGGCGTGTCTAAAAAAGTTCGAGAACCTCTTTTCTAGATAGGGCGAATACGAATGTTTGGTTTTGCGAATGATTTTACACATATTTATTGACATTGTCAAGTACATGTCAAGATATGAGTCAACTGATTAACCCAATTTTCAATTGCAAGAGCACTACAACCTGATTGCATGTAAGAATTGAAATGTACCTGCTACAATCGCTTCCAGAACAAACATTAGACTACGTCTGCGACGTTCCCCTATTTATCTACAATAATTGTAGTATCAAATTTCAAGGTTGGTGTAGTGCCCGTCGAAGACCCTCCTTGATTAGCCAAAAAAACGCGTTCTATCAAATATGAGCGGGGAAGGGTAACGGCGAAAAAGCCAAGCCCAACTTCAGTGAGAGTGTTTATTTTTTTATTCAGTTGTGTACCCAGAACGATTGATTGGAGATATTGAACTTCTGGTTGAACTCAAAATAGTTCTACACTACAATTAGGGTTACCATATTTTCGAAATCTGAAAAAATGACGCTTTTTCAAAATTTTCAGATTTACAATGATGGAGTAAAATCCGGAAAAAGGGTAAATTTTTCCCGAGTTTGTGGCTAATTGACTAAAAAAAGTCATTTTCTGGCTCAGGTTCCGAAAAACCCGCCAGACCGTTATTCGGGCGCTGATTTCCTATATCTCAGTCCAATTTCCACGTACATTTAACCAAAAATTACAAAAAAGAGGAACAATTCTCAAGAAAGAGGACGGCGTCGAAATATCGATGTAATAGCGCGGACTCAGAGTCATTGCAATGTGGCTTATTGGTATGACATTGTTATCGGGTGTGATGACATTCGATCTACATCAAAACTACCGGCTATGATAATGTCTGTGGATCGATATTTGTATACCAACACATTGCATGCAATGTCACACACCTCCATTTGCGCGTATACTGTTGTGGGTAAACAAGCGCGACGTATGTCTGGATGGTATTTTTTCGTGGAAACACAGGGTGTAACATGTTTACTTTGAATATTGTTCATTGGTTTATCGATTCAGAGTTGATATCCGGATCCGGTTACATACTTTATCAGGGTTTCCGATTTCAAACTGAATGTCGAGACATACATTGACCAATAAAGACACAATATAGTAAACATGCGGGGGGGGGGGAAACTCGACCTGGAATTGTTATCGCGATGGGTGACATAAATCCAACCGTTTTCCGAACACCGTTATCCACATACCAACCATCGTCGAGGAGGTTTTTTATTCAGACCTTTTGACTCTGGAAAATCCAAAGCACGAACCCGGACATCACAGAACTATCGAAGTCGATTGTCCAATATTCCAAAACATTCACATCGATGTACAGCGCATTACATGTTACTCTAGGAAAAGCTAGATGACCAAGAGAAAATGTATTGTTACACTGGGTAAACGCCAGACCCCCAAAGGAAAATGATATTTTTACTCAGGTAAACGACGGACCACCAAGCGAAAATGGCTTGTTGCTCAGAGAAAAAGGTTTGTTACCCGGGGAAAAAGGTTTGTTGTCCAGAGAAAAAAATATATTTCCAAGTGAAAAAAGGTTTGTTACCCAGAGAAAAAATATATTTCCAAGTGAAAAAGGTTTGTTACCAAGAGAAAAAATATATTTCCAAGTGAAAAAGGTTTGTAACCGAGAGAAAAAATATATTTCCAAGTGAAAAAGGGGTTTGTTATCCAGGGCAAAAATAGATTTCCAAGTGAAAAGGGGTTTGTTACTCTGAGTAAACGATAAATCTCCAAAGGACAATGGTATTTCTACTCGGGTAACGACTGACCTCCAGGTGAAAATGGTAATTTTACTTGGGTAGGTATCGTATGTTTAGTGTCGTTGGTGTTGTTAAACGTTATCGCTTGCCGTTGGTATACCATTACGAGTGTGAAAAGGATTATCGCGATAGTGAACATATTTTTCGCGTGACGACACAAGATCGCTGTTTAAATTTTAATGCATTTCGATTACCGAGTTGCTGTACAATAGAGATGACTCCACATTAGACCGTGCTGTATACTTCGATTAAAACCACAAGACCACATGTAAATCTATTCGCACAACTCGATGATGTTGATATAGTGTTACTAAAATTAATTATTACCTATTTACACAACATAAAAAATAACAATTCATGTCGTAGCAGGTTTCTTGAACTCGTGCTTGATGAAACGAATGGTGACAAGTAGGCTTTGAGTGAAAAATAATTATTTAGAGTAGTGACATTTTGCGACCAACGAATGTAAATCGATCATGATATTACAATATAGGCTTTCGCCAACATACCGACTTGGTGTAGAAACACTTTCACGTTTTTTTGAATAACTGGATTCTCGAGACTTGCTACTTGCACGATGTATCGTTGGTGTGCAAACTATAACGACCATTATGTATGATAGTATGTTTTAGTTTTATTGTTGTGAGGACAACCATGTGATGAATTGTGTGTAAGATGTAAGCACCGTACTAGAAAACATATGTACTCTGTTGTTGGAGTAGCTGATTTATTGTTATGACATGGACATATCCTGAAGCCTTGGTTTGTTGTCTTACGAAAGATGAGGCGACCTCGGTGTCGTAAATTGTGTTAACTAAACTCGTATGGATACCGCAATTGTGCTGGACTTACACATGGTATTCGTATACTGTACACATACAAACTTTTGTGTAAACAACTCTGGTGTTTCTGTTAATACTAGTTCTGTGTTGAACTACTTGATTATTACGATACATGAACAACCATTCAGCCAATAAAGTTCTTGAGGTATCGAAATAGTTTGAAAGCGCCACCAATCATTTTACAGGTTTGCAGCATGAGCGAATATTTTCGTGTAACATGAATATATTTCATATGTCTTCGGTAAGAAATGTATTATGTGGGATAATAATTAGTATCGTAAAACTTGTTGTGTTTGATTGCATACTTTTTAAACATTGTTTGTTGTTGAAAGACGGGTGAGTTTACATTTACATTAAGCAGAGCAACTCAAGTAATAAATTTTACTCGTTTGAAAATCGACAACGGAAAAAATACCGATGAATGGAGTAACAGTAATAATATGTGTGGTATATTATTTTTAGTGATATGCAACCAATCTTCTAAGCAGAACTTGTCAATAATTTATCATGCCATAGAAAAGCCTATTGTTATGAATTCAAAACAAATGTACTTCGCTTATCACGATGATGGAAATTAAGATCAATGCAGTATTTCGGAGATGGATGTGTATCGTTTGGTGTGTTCCCCAATCACTAAATGTCGGTTAGTTAAACGATACATTTACAAGTTTACCGAAATCTTGATTTACAAATAACAGCTTGATGATGTAAAGCTCAACCACGCAAATGTGTTCATTGCAAAGTATTTGACACAAACAAAATATCGAATGGAGACCATCACATTGGTTTCATTTCGAGTGAGTGAAAATTGTTTTCTGATGGTCAGGTAGGACACATTTGGTAAACATCGTGCAAATTGTTTCTTTGTGATGGTAACGACTTTCGGCGGCTTAAGTTTCATGTCGGGAATTATTATTTGAGGGTTCAAAACAATTTCAATCAATACTACAAATGAACAACAATGCAAAACACGTTTAGTGAATTATAGTGTAGCAAGTACTTTTTTGATATTACGAGTGTTGGGCACTAGACACTTCTAGTTGAATTGGATGCATCTAACAAACATATCACAATTTACTTTTGCAATAATCAAAGTCTTAGAGTGTATAACCTCGCGATATTTTACATTTAGCACGCACAATGGGGAGTTACTGAAATGATTAAGAATTGATCGCTAGCTTCGAACGGTACGCGATACTCAAAGTGATATTTTCACACTCTGTAAAGTGCATATGTTTAAATTCTCTGTCACAAATTCCGACAATAAATCGTTGGATTCAATAGTAACGATATTGTGATATACTGATTCTACACTTAGTCGTTTCAATTACCCGTTGGGAATCGGGATAATAAAGCATTTTGTATCGGATGTTCAGTGTATGAATACTGGAATTATTACATCTTTAGTGCTGTTTATCGCAAACGATAGATTTTAATAATTGTACTGATTGTTGAATGTAATAATACCGATATTGTCGTTTCATCTTTAGTCTTGGTTACTGGAAATATTTTCTGATATCCGCGATACACAGAGTGATTTTTACCAAGGTGGAGTAATTTTCCTATCAAGAACATTTCAGACACACATAGTTTTACAGCTTAATATGTTAATAACATTGGTACTGAAAAGTTTGTTGTTGTCATAACATTTACCGCAACGCGGGGTCTAATTAACGCAAATAATTTAATAATAAAGTAATGATCAACTATTACAAAATCTCATATGTCAAATCAATGTGTCAATCCTTATGATCATGATAATTTTTGATATAACACCTGTGTTCGATTGTAAGAAATGAATTCTCAACTACGATGGTCAGACTGTCAAATCTCGTATACTCAAACATATTATGTTAATCTCAAGTCGCCGACACTGAGAAGTAATTACTTTTGTCTTTCAAAATATACCGAGTAGTAATTAGTTTGTCTTGCAGAATATACCGCGTAGTAATTCCTTTATCTTACAGAATAGTAACGACTTTTCAAGTTGCGTAGGGATATGAATACAGCCAAGCTTGTTATGGATTTTAGGTTTTAGTGATTGTATGGATTCGTGTATGTTTGGCTGTTTTTCATATTGATACTGTTTGAGTTGGTCGGGTAACGGATTTACTTGACAATGTTTTTGTGGAAGTGACACACGACTGCAAGGGAAACGATTCAGCGCACAGGTCATTCGAAATATAGGTCGCGCACGCTCGATATCCTCACAACAAGCCATGTTTCCGTCTGCACGGTTATTGTTGGTTTTCGAATCACCGTCTACTCTGGCTCTGGGGTCAATTAATTACCAAAATATTAACATGCGAGTAATTCCAAGATTTAGCAAACTATTTCGCACGCGCTTTTCGTGTCGCAGCTGAATATAATTAATGAATATAACATATTACCATGTCTAGGCGCTTGAGATAAAACCACTTTAATCCGGGTTGTGGGATTTGCAATCTATTTTTTACACTTTTTTGAAGTGTGAATTTGCGAGTGCGGTTATTGTTGGTTTTCGAATCACCATCTACGCCGGCCCTGCGACAACTAATTACCAAAACATTACCATGCGACTGATTCCTAGATTTAGCAAACTATTTCGCACTGACTGGGCTAGTGTGTTAATCGATAGTAGCACACGGCTGGACGGGAAATAATTCAGCGCACAGGTCATTCGAAATATAGCCCGCACGCGCTGCGTAATCCTCACAACAGATCGCGTTTCCAAAACGGACGTAGTTAGTGGGTCACACATATCAAAACGCAAGCGCAAACATCTGTTTTTCAAAATCACACATTGTACTGCGGTTTAGTGAATTTCCCGTCGGAAATAACTGACAATTTGTTGCTATTCAAGTTACCCACACTGATGGTTCTGTTAGTCGGTATTTATTAAATCTTACCAGTGAAATCCAGTTCTGTGACAAACTGATTACTAAAATTTCACCGCGTGAGCGATCGGTATGGCTATGACACCAAGTCGTGAAAGATGACTATGTCCGAGACATTATCTTGTCAGTGATCGCGGGGTTTTGCAAATATTTCACACCTTTTTGAATAAGCGTTAACTTCACAAAGGATTACGGCTAGAATAGAAATAAGTGACAATTTGTTGGTATTCAAGTCTCGCCGGTGGTGTATCTGTTATTCGGTACTTATTACACTTATCATGAAATTAGAGTGAGAACATAAAGCATCAAGTTGTTGTTTTCGAATTTTGATGTCGAGGTGATAAAGTTACGCATTCAATTACAATTCAACTTCGGTTGTGTATTGAGTGATAGATCGATATGCCGGAAGTGGTATCTTGTGAGCGATCGTAGGATTTTACAAAAATTTTTCACATCTTTTTTGAAGTGTTAGTTTGCGAACGCGACTATTGTTGATATTCGAATCGCCGTCTACGCCGGCTCTGTGGCAAACTAAATACCCGAGAGTAGGACTTGCCGCCGCCGCCTATATCCGAAAACGTTAGCATGCGACCGATCCCTATCTCCATAACGCTATCATGCGACCGGAGCCTATACCCGAAAGTACGAATCACGACCCCGAGTTTTTCAATACGAGTCACCGCCGCAGCCTATACCCGAAAGTACGAATCACGACCGCACCCATAAGACGCAATAGCCGCATGCGACCGCACCCATAAGAACACATGGCGAGTCACCACAGATCCCGTAAGAATACACGACAGGCGAATCACCGCTACCCCCCTATAGCAAAAAAGGCGAGTCACGACCCCGAGTTTCAACGCGATATGCGAGAGATGCCTATACTCGAAAGTGCGAATCACGACCGCGCCCATAAGAACACATGGCGAATCACCACAGATCTCGTAAGAATACACGACAGGCGAATCACCGCCACCACCTATAGCAAAAAAGGCGAGAGCCGCTTGCGACCCCCGCCATAAGACATAAGTGCCGCTCGTCACCCCCGCCATAAGACGCAATAGCCGCATGCGACCGCACCCATAAGAAATAAGAGCCGCCGCCATAAGAAATAAGTGCCGCTCGCCACCCCCGCCATAAGAAATAAGAGCCGCATGCCACCCCCGCCATAAGACGAAATAGCCGCATGCCACCCCCGCCATAAGAGATAAGAGCCGCATGCCACCCCCGGTTTTCAGGCACCTCACCACCCCGCCCATAAGAGCCCCTGCCAGGTCACGACCGATCCTATATACTACTCTTGTCACGTAACAAAAATATATATTCTCAAATGTTATTTTTTCGATCGTTTCTATTCTCTCTTAATGACTATAACAGGACTGCAGTTGGATGGTAGAGCGGCGATTTTATATGATGTTGAGCATCGGAGGGCATTGAAGCATCAAGTTCCATGGCATTTGAATACTAGTATGTTTCAAGCCTCTTTAGAAATCAATTATTCTTTGAAAATTACCATATCGCAAGTACGGCCAGATTTCCTGATCAGGCTAAAAATGATTCCAATAACAGATCAAGACTCAATCTCTTGGTGGTAATGATGTAGTCTGCTCGATGGATTGGCAAAAATGTCCGTATCAAATTTATCATTGCTGTTGTTTTCTTGTCGCCTTGATAAGTTTCCCTGCTCACGAATTTCATTGCTCTGGACATTGCTGTTTCTGCGGCATAAGAATATCTCCAGTATTGCAGTAGCGGCATATCCTTTTCCAGCTAGTACAAGTGAAGCAATATTACCCGTAATGCAATATGGCTTAAAATGGCAGTTGTAGCTGAACTTGGTGTCGTATTCACAAGGCACACAAAATTATCCACAGATTGCATTGTAGTGTCCATCTCCTCACCTCTCGCACTCGGATAATATGCATAGTCTTTCAGCAAGACTATTTTTCTTCACATCAATCGACCCAATGAGTATCAATCCAATCTGGCACCAATCGTGAAGTATTATTCATTTTGACTACAATCTTTGGAAATATCTCAATGTCTGAAGCAGAGTGGAACATGACATGGTTGCTTCTCATGTAGTGCCTGCCGTGCCAGAATCCCATAAGATAATGATTTGCACTTATATTAACATCCCTAAATTCTTTCCAATTTCCTCGCGGTTGTTGGTTGCTTTGCGGCTGTTTCAATACACGAACAATCTTTTCTTGAAAGTTAGAATGGACTACAATTTTCAAATTGGTCAATAAAGGTCCTGTAAAAAATTTATGCATTAGATATTTACAAAATGGGAATTTGTTATGTAACAGTTTTGCCAGTCAACTACAATTGAAATCAAGTTAAATAAGTATTTTCTGTATTACCGCATATGCATTATATATGAGCATATTCAAGAGAGAGATCTTGCAATGGAGGATTATGGAGTTGCTGGAAAAATAACCTGGGCATTTGAGGCAGCAGCATATACAAATGCAAGTTGATGCTCATGCTCATGCTCAGGTCATAAAGCGTGATTCAAATAGCGAAAAATTATGAAGGTTATACATAAAATACCATAGATGCAGTGACGTGCGGTCCAATGAGGCAGGTGAGGCAGTTCCTCACCTGTCGTCTGGATGAGTAAGTGAACATCGTGAAAACCCTCGATGAGTCGATGATTTATTGATGTTTTACATCGATGTTCATAAATACCTAAATTTGAACATTTTTATCACCCAAATTAATCAATCTGCATAATTATTATTCAAAATACAGCGCCAAACGTAAGGTGAGGCACGGGCGGGTCGTGCCTCACCTGCGACAATGCAATTCATCATAAATAGCTCGGAATTCACAATAACTGATATCAATCAAAGGCTATTGTCACACTGATTCCGAAAATCCAAATATTAACAGTGTCAGACCACCAGAACCCCCTCAAAATCACCAATGAAGGTGACATTCGGCTTTATTACAGATAATGCCATCGCAGCGAAACAATGGCCAGGTGAGGCACAAACGAACCGGCTGCATGCACTATTCGCTTACAATTGGACAATCGAAGCGCAGTGAAACGCGCTATCGGTTCCAGAATCCAGCAGTCTTGTAGCTAGGAATTATATAGTAGCGAAGGCAAATACGCAATGCGGAGCCAATACAATCCTTTACTTATGTAGCTGTTATATATTTTCCATCCATAGCTACGCTAAATTGTGGTATGTGATAGCTCCTTGCATAAGCTACATTGTCGCTGTTTGTGTCCTTTATGCTGTGTTCGACTGCAATACCTATAACCCCTAATTGTGGTATGTGATAGCTATGCTTACACAGCCTGCGTTGTCGTTGTTTGGTCAGTGGTGCCACTCCTAGTGTTTTTACACTAGATCTAGTGTATTTTGACTTGGCCTAGTACATTTTCCTTCGAAATTCGGTAAATCTAGTGTTTTTTACTGAACAAAATTGTAACTAAGGATGCTCTTTTCATGTGCCTCGAATAATTTATACCGGTACTTGAAGAGATAGTAATTACTATCTGTCAAAGCCTGCCCATTTAGCACAAATAGTGACCAGTCCTACATGTATTGTAAAATATGGAATTGCAACGATTATTAGTGTGCGCAGATTTCCAAACCTTTCAATGAATAAGACGCCATAGAATGTTGCTCGCAAATGCACAAATCATCTATTATGTACAACCCTTCCAGCTATCAATCTTGACGAGTACTCCTTGTTAATTTTCAAGGTGTACAGGCAATTCATGGGGAACACTTCACAACGTGTAGTTTATATCGAAGAAGTGCCAAAACGTTTACCAGGAATATTTTCAATAAATGGGCATTGGCAGACGTTTTCGCACACCCGCTGTGAAAGATTCAACTGTTGAGTGGAGTACGACATATCACGCCAGGTCGATGTGAACAACACTAACTATGAGTGACTATCCTCAATGTCATTCTAGTGCATTGTTTTGCCGATGGAATATTGTTTGGAAAAATGCCGATTCTCATCATTGATGGGGATAGTTTTCGGTTAGATTTTATATTATTAAGGTACAATCGCTATATTGATACTATACTATATAAAACAATTTAGTTGCTCACAGAATTATCGTAATCAACCCTTCTCTTTTAAGAAATCAAGTGACGTAAATGATGCCAGAAAATTTTCAAATCCTCTTTTAAAGGTCAACTGCATCTTCAAAAAGACTTTTGCTTATTTCATACATTATGTCGCTAGCAATATGAATAAAATAATAAAAATTGTAATTTCTGCATAATTTTGAAGTAATTTAAATTATAAATCGAAAAGCCAAAAAACGGAAACGAAACCATTCAGCCATGAAATGACGTCATGTAACTGACACAGCAGAAGCAGTGGTGCCACTCCTAGTGTTTTAACACTAGATCTAGTGTTTTTTCGGTCGTCTCAGTGTTCTAGTGTTTTTTTCGCACAATTTTGCTAATCTAGTGTTTTTCTGCAATTGAGCGAACAATGAATATTCTAACATAAGACTACTGAATTATACGCTAATTTATCGCTACTAAGGCGATTTGGTGTCTCTGGCTGTGTTTGTTATCAACAATTCTATGTGGTGGTGCAGTAACAATGCAATTATTATGTAACAAGGTGCGCTATGAATCCGTACTTAAGAGCAAAAGTCTCGGAAAAAATGAAGAGCGATTTCGCTCTGATGCTCTGTCGTTTCTTGTTGAACTCACTCTTGCAGATTCGGGCAAGATTTTCATTAGCCGCGGACAGCATACTTTCGTACTTGAGTGTATTGAATCCGTGAACAGCCTTATCAACACAAAGAAAAGTAAAATCAATCATTCCTCAAGCTGTGCAATTTCCCTCTGTGATATTATTTGATGAAGTTGATGATTTGTTTGAAGAATGGGCTGCTTTGGCAAATTCGCAAAATGAGCTTTCAATCAGTCAAAGCCCTCCAACAGAATTTTGGCAAAAATTGCAATCTGTGCACAATGGATTCGGTGAATCAAAATTTCCTTTACTGGGGAAGCTCATGACGAATCTCTTGGCGTTGCCACATTCCACTGCATGCGTGAAAATGAAGTATGCTGCACATGGACACCTCCCCATTGTTTGGTTGAAGATGTAGCCTACGGCAGTGAGTAAGATGCCACACAAAAGAAACTTATGTTTGAAGGATGGTGAACAATCGAAAGATAATTTTTATGATGCCGTAAAAGTCGAAAGCGACAATATTTTACTTTTTCCTACTCTGTTAAATTCGTTTCATTAATTTTCGTGGAATAATCATGCAGTATATCAATTTGGTTCATTAATTTTCGTTGAATAATCATTAATCATGCAGTATATCATACATACGTATCGAATTCATGTGTGGAACACTTCTTATCTATGGATTTGTACCTTGGTCATCATGATTACTTGGCAACGGCAAATTTTTCCTGCAATTTACTAATCTAGTGTTTTTTTCGCCAATCTAGTGTTTTTTCACGACATAATCTTGTGTTTTTCTAGGAACCTAGAGTGGCAACACTGAGCAGAAGTCTTGATACCTAGTTTGCATAAGGTTATCCCTGTTGCTGTGGATTTGAGTATTTCAGTGTGATCGTGAAAGCTGTAAAGAAGATGAGGAATGGAGGTAGACGTTATGTCGCGTATGGCTGCTACAATACGCAATATGCGGTACTCAAAGTGTCCTTACATCGCTTTCACAAGCCATATGCCGGCAGCCGACCGGACGTCTGTAGCTGAACAGTGCGGAACACCGTGAAGACCAAAATTGCGCACAGAATCATATTTATGCGCGGATCACTTCCAACCATCTTGCTTCAATGAAGTATCCGAGATACACAAGCTAGTTGACTACCGAACACAGGCAACTATCGCATGTACTCCCGTCCACACTTTATTTTCACGTAGGAATACCGGTACTCCTCTAAAGCTACGTACTGTCCGAAATCGGTAAGTGAAAATGTATTGAGTCAGCTAGTACTATAAGAGTGTAACTAACCGTTTCTATTAGTATTGACTGTGGTGGTAATGAAAGTAGTTATTGTTTGCACTCAAGTATACATGTAGATTTAAGTATATGCCTTCAAAAACTTTTGAAGTGGAAGTATTCTAAAATTAAGCCACTTCACTCATTGAATGAAGTAGTGGCATTAGTTACTGAAAAGGGAATATGTAACCAGCTGACTGCATGACCTGATGGCTACATCACTGACCACCTTTATGGACTCCGTGGATAATTGAAAAGGACGCGACTCGAGCCAAAACTATAGAAGTGAGATTGACTTGTGACTCGGAAATTTGCGACTTGGCTACAACCCTGGTTAAATCATAGACTGATGAAGCTATAGCCTATGAGTCAGGAAGCCTGCTTATCATGTAAGCCAGTGGTTCCCAACCTGTGGTACGCGTACCACTAGTGGTACGCGAAGGTCTTCCAGGTGGTACGCGAGCAGATTCTGTTTTTTTTCGATCAAAGGGAGTTATTAACTCAGGCGAGGTTGATTTTGAGTTTTTTGAAGCCGTCGTCTCCCGCTATTCCCCATAGCTGCTGATTTTCCCTTATACATGGGAATGCGAGCAAGGATTTTCATCCCTGATGATTATCAAGTCGAAGAAACTAAACCGACTTGTTGCGCCCATACATGACTTTCGATGCGCTGTAAGCAAACGTATGCCACGCATCGACAAGCTAGTGGAAAATAAACAAATGCAGCCATCGCATTAAATAAATTGACTTTTGTTGTGCGTTGGTATATCATTACGCTGTTCTTCTTGTGACTGGTGGTGAAAAAAAATTCCATACATCCCATCAACCCTGGCTGATAATGCTTAGTTCAGGGGTGTCAAACTCAAATTGCATCGCGGGCCGGATCGAAGTCATGAAATCGCTCGCGGGCCGGACCAGTCAACGGAATCGTAAATGTTGCCTCGTGCCATTGCTTCTCGCTGGAATACTTTATTATCAAGCATATATAGATAATACACGAATCGTAGGGGTTTCATTCTAGCGAGTCGCAACACCATTATTTGCGAGCAATGCGAAAATATGATGTTTGTCCGGTTGAATACAGTTAAGAACCGCTAAAACAATGGCATTACCGGCGATACAAGTAGACATATTTAAGTGTTCCCTTTGCTTCAGTCCAGGGGTGGCCAACCTGCGGCCGTAAGAGGGAATTTGTGTGGGCGTAGGCACGCAATTCAATTAGTATGTGTTAGCGGCCGCCGACATGAAATTTGAATTTAGGAATTGACTCCCGATTTCTTGAAAGATTTTCATTAATTTTGAAATTTTCTTCGCGTTGCGCGTGATTCAATGCGATTACAATTTTCAATTTTACTATAGTAGCACCCTTTGCAACCACAGCCTCAAAATACAGATGCGAACATCAGTGGGAAATGATGCGCCTCACATGGAAATATCAGCGCGGAATCGTGTGCTCCTCACTATGCTAACAATCCTGATGGGAGGTCAAGAAATAACAGCATGCTACAAAGTGACTAATACCAATTGGCCCACCCGAAGATGCATCATAATTTATAACTTGCTTTAAATTTTCGAAAACACCCCTACATACACTCTATACCAGTGAATCTGATCACACGGGATGAGAAAGGATAAATGTTTGAGGGTAATATGTAAAACTAGTAATATCAATGACGAAATTCATTCGTGAATCTGATTTTTTTTCGCGCTTCGCGCGACTATGATGACTTCCTTCCTTAACATTACCAGTGACCACTCGCGATTTTGTGCACATAGTAAGCCTATCATTAATTAGATTAGTCCGGAGTTCACCGGAAATGGACATGGACATAGACACTTTAACCTGGGTATTTGGCGTCCATCAGCTCGTTCATTTCGACTATGCCCTGGAATGCGGCCGTAGGCTACACGAGTAGTCGAAATGCGGCCCTGAATTGCAAAAAGGTTGGCCACCCTTGCTTTAGTCATAATCTGGCGTTAGCCCTGCGTATGCGTTGTGATGAATACAAGATATTTAACTGTCAACGCGGACGTTGTAATTTGTTTATTACTGCGGATGTGATTGAAGATATAATCTTTTTTCAGTGTACTCAGAATTGCTATGCGGGCTGGATAAAATCGTCTGGCGGGCCGGATCCGGCCCATGGCCGTATATTTGACATCCCTGGCTTAGTTCGATAGAATTTGTTAATACACCTCGCATACGTCAAATACGTGAGTATGACGTCATAAATGGTGGAAACGCGCATAACTTATATAGGTGGTACGCGGGCACTGCATAAAACCTCAAAATGGTACGTGGGTGGAAAAAGGTTGGGAACCACTGATGTAAGCAGCAAAAGCAACAAGATAATACCGATGATCCATTACTATATCGTAATCTATGTCCCTCTCAAGATGTTGGCAGCTCAGCGGAGATGAGAAAGTACCAGTATCACCATCCATAACTGTCGTAAAGTACTGTGATAACTGTTCAAAACAACCCTTATAAGATTTCACCATATTCACAGGCCATACGCATCATTGTAGGATGCAGTTGGCAATCCTTTATTTAATGATACTTAAGAATACAACGTTAGGAATACTGCCTTCAATCTGACGGCGTTATAACACCTTGTGATATTTTTTGCCTTCTCTAGATTACTGCAATGAAGAAGTCAATGCACTCATCAAAACATGACCAGGAACGGCAGAGTTCATCAATTTTATTTGAGTGGCGGCATCGTCAAAACTAGCTCGGATGATGATATTGCTGGACACAAAACCCGATATATTTCTCTTCCTGATACAGTAGCAGTGTTAATGGATTAGTTTGTTGCGTTTACTATTTTCAATAAAACTATTTTCATTCACAATGAAGCATTTCAAAATTGAAATCCTTTGAAACTACTGGATGTGACTTTTGATCGGATGGCAGTAACGACATGCGCAGGCAGGATTTTCCGTGTTGTTTTCTGCAGAATCCCCGTAGCGATCGGACGAAATTCCTGTGCAGTGTTTCTCAGCTTCCTGAAAAGTGTAGTTGTGTTAGGAAATTACTTGGCAACGGACTCGCCGTTTCATCTTAATGAGGCTCATTCACTCATGCATCAAACTAGATGTTATAATTCTGTGGCCATAATCCTGTTCAGTTCTATAGTAAGACATCTTTAATGCATCACCATCCCAACAAGCTGATTGAAATCATGGTAATGCTGTGATTCACTCTTATTCTGTCAGCACAAACTCTCCCTGATAGTTGGCATTTAAGCTGGCAACCTCCATATTAACACCTGTGATTGATTGTAGCAAGATTCCTATTTGAAACGAAGTAATCCACCGAATTATACATAGGCCGCTACCATACTGCATTTCATTTAGCTTTTACGCTGATCACACTACAGATTACCAACCGACCTATCATTATACGAAGCTGATAGGGGTTCCACTGATGTGGGATCGAGCGAATCCCCACCTGAAGCGCGTCCGCATTTCATACTTACATTCAAGTACTCAGACTCAGTTTCAACACCATACAAGCGAGTCCTTCGCCATACAACTAACTCAAATATTCGCCCAGCGTCTTGGCGAATACATATATCCGCTGTGGTGAGAATATAGATATCATGTACTTGACGTCACGATGCACATTCTGCTTTTTCTGTAAACATGCCAATATTGGGACTTTCAGTCAAAATTACGGCAATTTCCGATTGAGTTGAAACACGGAAAGTTGGTAATTTCGGTATAAAAAAAAGTTCTGAACATGATTCCGCAAAGTTGTCTGTAAAGATGCAGTTGACCTTTAACAATCCTTCCAGGTTCTGCACATCTATGTTGACGCTCACGCACAGTCTCTGTTAATTTTTTAGGCTGTGTCGTACATGCATGGTTGCAACCGATGCTAAAATGCCTCGCAGCTAGTCGGTACTTTGATAAATGTGCATCGTTAAGTTGTATTACATCCTATAGTATGCAGTACTGCCTCACTATGCTCAAGAAACCAACTAAAACTAAACCAATCAGGGAAAATCAGTGAATTATTACGCTAGCAAGGTCGATTGCAGCACTCCACCACAATCGACATACGGAATCCCGTACCTCTACTCAAGCATATCCCGCGACGGACTGATTTTGCCGGGAACCTATCTTATAGCGTTGAGGGGCGTGGCAGTTTCCAATCATTGTATATTAGGGTTGTTCAAAATTTGGAAAATGTTTGGAATACTGCGTATCCGTGGCTTATTCTGTAGATTATTGTTAAAAAAAAAACAATAATGGGCCTGAAAGAAGCTCGCAGGAAAGCCGGTAATATTTGTCTAAATGCGTTTGAAAGTCGTTGGTGAAGAGTGGGCGGGCCACCGACATCAGACTTGCAAAAAGGCGGGGAATCCGGACAGCACGGTTCTTGATTGGGTAATCGGCTAGGCTTCAATGATTACTGCAACAGCTGACTCGAATTCGGGTGCGTCGCTTTACTAAATATAAAGTCTGCTTTGCTGAAGTCGAGTCTGTTAGTAGCGGCTGTGGTTCTGTTCGAGCGCGTTGTGGGTTGATGAGTCATTAATAGTACTGTAACACGTGTTCTTTGAATGCTTTAGAGTCGATAGCAGTAGCCTAGTTTATGATTTGGAGCAACAATATTGCAGTCATGGCAGAGGCAAAACGGCGAAGGATTGTACACATGCCGCAGCGAAGAACAATTCATGAGCATTCAGATGCAGAAAGCATCTCATTACTTCTCATATAGTTGGTAATCTCGAGCCACAGATGTAATCGCAAGTATATCCGACCAAGTACAGTACTGCTCAGATTTAGATCAAGTAATGAGTAGATCAAGTAATGAGATGCTTTCTGCATCTGAATGAGCATCGTCCTCAGTCAACCCCTACTCATGAACTATGTAATGTGGTGGTGGATGATGTAATGACAGTGTGGAAAATGGCGAGGATTGCGACAATGCAGACATCACATGTGGTGCGATCACTTCAAAACCTACACGAAAGATGGCGTGATCACATGGTATGCCCACCTTAAGAGCTTGAGCCGTCTTGATAGAAAACAGCCATTCAAGACGTTGTGCCTATTCCTATATCCCTATCCCTATTCCTATATGTTTTAAAGAACGAGCAGCAATGACAGCTGATAACTCCAAGCTACTACTGACCAGAAAAGATTTCTTCCCAGATTTCTTCACACGGGATGACTACAGACAATGTGTGACTATTGCTCTTGCTATTCTCGGTGCAGGTGAAGATATACATCATCACAAACCTGGTGCGACACACCATGCAAGATGGATGCGCACAATTCTGTATGCTCAGAAGATGTTCATGTGGGCTTATCAGTAACATTACAAATCTGAAGAAGAGGAACTACTGCATCGCTTCAATTTGTATTTAGTTCACTTTTATATACCTGCCTGGGTTGATTCCAGCATCGGTCGTGATGCAGCCGGTAATGACTTTAGATTCACCCAGGACATGTTGAGTCGCAAGGAACAAATTTCCAAAGCTGCTTTACAACAGCTAATAAAGTATGACTGCTGTATCGTGGAGGAAACCGCTGTATATGCCTTCGCTGAGTGAAAGCATCGAAACTCGAGAGAATATGGCAAAGACGCTACTGCGAGTAGAGCAAACTTCAAGTCTCAGAAGGGGCCCGGCCTCGTTAAGTGTAACTGTACGAATCAACAAGGACATTACTTTGTCTGATTTTATTGGGCCACAGTCGTGGTACATATTTGATCTTTTCGAATGCTCTGGGATGTGGCTAACTCAACTGGTTGATGATTGGAACTTATCAGATTCCCATACCAGAATGAGCTCCTACATCAATTCTGTCAAAGTCGTTAATGATGTCGCAGAGCGAGGTGTAGGCTAAAGCTAAGCACAGACTATGCTGCAGTCTTGACTGACAATGAACAACATGGAGACAGTCTGCTTCAAGCTGTGGAACAGCATATGATAGGCTTACCATATTTCGGAAATGAAAAAAGAGGACACTTTTTCAGAAATTTCAGACATGCAAAACCGGAGTGAAATTCTCAAAAACGGATAATTTTTCCCACTTTGTGATCGGTTGACTAAAAAAAAAGGTCATCACTTCTGCTCAGACCTCAAAATAACGTTTTTTACTCCACATTGCCAGGTTGATGACTAAAAAAAAAAAAAAAAAGGTCATCACTTCTGCTCAGAGCTCAAAAACACGTTTTTAACTCCACATTGCTAGGTGGATGACTAAAAAAAAAAAAAAAAGGTCTTCATTTCGCTCAGAGCTGAAATCACCGCTTTTTCCTCCGAAATACCCGCCGGAGCTTCACTTCTGCGCTAATTTGCGGCATATCACTCGCAATTTCCTCTATATCTGACCTAAATTTTCAAAAAAGAGGACAAAATCTCAAAAAAGAGGACAAAAGGGCGTCCTCCGAGGACACTTTCAAAAAAGTCAAAAAAGAGGACAAATCCTCTTAAAAGAGGACGTATGGTAAGCCTAGCATATGAAGACAGTTGGAGACAACAGGAAGTCGTCTCTAATCAAAAGCCTGTAATCTGCAACTTGTGCCTGACAATGCAACACTGATCCTGCAGCGTACTTTTTTAATGTCTGTTGTAAATAGTGCTTTTTGTCTTCATTCAATTGTGAATAAAAAATGTAAAATGCGTTCGTTTATTAGTGAGACGTCGACTAAACATAACAAGTACTTCTGAGATGTTGACTACTGGTGGGAAATTTTTGAGTTTCACTCACTGTCAGTAAGTTTTGGAAAGGTCGAAGGCAGCAAGATGCATGTATTTAGTTTATTCGTATCTCAACTATGAGAAGCACCTGTGCAATACATAGCAACACTGTTATATACGTTCTGCAGCTACATAATAACTTAGGGGGTTGCAATGTTGTACTATGGACTCTCGATGACAAGATTAACAAAGGCAATATATCGTGTCTGCAATGCCACCAACGTAAACGGCTGAACAACAGCACACAGAAATCGTTACCAGCAGTGTTCACAAAGTCGGTCTTTCAGCCAATCAGTAGCTTATTATTACCGACTTCAACCAATCAAGATTATTGGCTTCTGTTTGCCCGCCCACTTCATCGATGCCCCGCCCACTCGCCGACGGCTACTTTCAAACGCATTTAGACAAATATTACCGGCTTTCCTGCGAGCTTCTTTCAGGCCCATTATTGTTTTTTAATAATCTACAGAATAAGCCACGGATACGCAGTATTCCAAACATTTTCCAAATTTTGAACAACCCTATTGTATATATATCATTGCTTTAACACAATCTATAGCCTGAATAAGGTGATCCAGTGAAAACGTAATTTTCGGCGGTCTCGCCTGGGCGTTCGTGAAATGGGAAAATCTCTCAAATTTAAACGACAGAATTGATAAAGCGATCTATTTACATATTGCCAGAGGTGGTCAGTAACGAAGCACTTCTACTTTTTCAAAGTACTCAAGTAGTTTTCCTCTACTTCTGGTACTTACTCAAGTATATCTGATTGTCGCTACTTCTACTTCTTAATATTTTGTGATCTACTTACTTACTTTTCGCTATTTTCAGTTTGTCAAGTAGAAGTAGTTCAATCTTCCAATCAGGAAGATAGCCTGAGGAATTTCGGAGCTGTTTTCACGGAGTATTAACATTTAATTTTCATAAAAGTTTAGTAAAGCACAGAATTTTCGAAAATTGGATACCTGCTGGTAAGCATCAATATGAATCATCTCGTCACCTATCACATAGCTCAATTTGCACCTTTTTTAAATCCATCCAATCAGGATCGTTTTCACAACTACTTACTTACTTGAGTACTTTTAAAGTCAGTCAATTCTACTTCTACTTCAAGTAGTTTTAGGTTGCTCATGATAGAAGTACTTGTACTTGAGTAGATTTTTTCGTCGCTACTTCTACTTGAGTAGCATTCTTGACTACTTTGACCACCTCTACACATTGCTCGGACACGGTCGTGCTTGACAGGGGTAGTTGAACTTCTTGCTTGCAAGCCATTGCGTCTAAGATGATGCAGCTAACCCATCATATAGCTCTTTGTTACGTAAATGAAAGAGAATAGAACCATGTTAGAAATGGTCTCTAGCATGTTTTTAAACCCCTCCTTTAAATTTTGACGCATTATTTGACCAAAGTTACAGCAAAAATTGGTATGAAAAATATAGAAAAGTTGCAAAAGTTGCACTATAAAATCCCTCCAAACAGGTTAAGCTTAAAACATCATAGTACATAGATACTACACTGTAAAAAAAAACTCGATTTACCGCGAAATGTTTGAAAGCACGGTAGCCAGACATTTCGTGGTAATGTAACATTACCGTTAGTCAATGTAAATTTAACTTGCACTCGACCAGTAATCTCACTTTACACGCCAGACTGTATGTTACAGTCACCTCCGGTATATCCAATCTACATTTTCTCCTGTATATTTGCCACAGTGACTGTAACTTTACCGCCTACCAACATACATGCTGTCTGCGTAAATCAGGATTACATACCAGCTTATAAATTCACGTAGCCTACATCCCATACCTATCGCAAAGCAACCCGACGCTAAAATATCGCAAAAGCTTCTTCACACCCCCAAAACGACATTGGAACAAACTGTATATTCATTCATGATTCACGATGAGAAGGTTATCGATGGAAAAGTATTGCTGCTGGAGGTCTAATTCTTCTTTAGGAGAGATGCAGTAACACGAGTGGTCTCCCACCATAGGCCAAACTTCAAATTGCTTCTTTTTCTCGTCCTCATTCCTTCTGTGTAACTAGTATCTTGCAGTTCCACTAAAAAGAATTCATGCGTAAGTCCCTATAAGCAAAGTTCCTAACCTAGACATGACATTATAAAGACTACTAAGACAAATAGGCTAACAAAAATATAACAATTTTTGAAGTACCGGTACTGGTACATTGTGTGATGACGGCTCCGCCCTTTACATGATATAGCAGAGATTCATGACTTACTTTCTCTAATGCAGTGGTTCTCAACCTTTTTGGACATGCGCCCCCCTTGGCGATGGCCAAAAAAATTGCGCCCCTGCACTTATCGTCATGTCAAAAAGAGCACATCATCTAACATAGAAATAGGCTATGTTAATCCGTCCAATGTCCATAGCCATTCCCGGTGAACTCTGGACTATTATACTTTTCACAAAGGGCTATTGTACGCACCGAAATCGTGAGTGGCAATGCTATGAGTAGTTGCTGGGATTTCATATTTTTGCGCAGAGCGGAGCGCGAAAGTTTTTTAGATTCACGAATGAATACCGTAAGTAATAGTAGCAGTATCACGTATTACTATCAAATATTTATCCTTTTTCAGCCCATATGATCAGATTCACCGGTAGGGTTCATGGACGGAGTACTTTCGAAAATTTACGGCAAGTTATATATGATAATGGATCTTCGTGTGGGCCAATTGTTATTAGTCATGCACTTTGTTGCATGCTGTTACTTGATGACCCCCCCATCAGGATTGTCCATCGTATCGGTAGTGGAAATATATTGAAATCACCCAAATGTACCATAAAAAAATTTCTTTCGAGAACACACGATACTGATTCCTGCTCAGATTTAGAAGGGCGCTACTATATTAGAATCGAGAAATTAAGTTATGTTGAATTGCGCGGAGCGCGAAGAAAATTTCAAGATTAATTAAAATCTCTTAAAAATATGGGGAGTAAATAAGTACTTTCAATTTGCATGTCGACGGATGCTAGCACATACTAATTGAATTAGGTGTCGGCGGCCGCACTAATTCCCTTCTACGGCAGCAGATGTAATAGTATATTATTCCAGTCTTTAACATTTCTGACAAATTTCCCCAAACTTGTTTGAAAATAGCAAAAAAAACATTGAACAGGACATCAATCTATTTCAAGGTAGGTTGCACTGAGACTAATCCAAATGCTGGTAGTGACTACAGAGAACAAGGCGTCGTTCTGTACTGCCATGCCCAATTTGATCAGTTTTGGAATTGAATTAAATTGTGTTGATATAGGGTAGCTTAATTGAGGGCAAAACCGAACAACCTATATTGCATCCAAGTCTGTCTTACGCAGTGCAGCTTGCCAGCTATTAACAACAGCGACCCAGCGCACCGAGCTTTAGGCTACTGCCAAAGCTATGAAGTAATGAATGACTTACACGTGGGAATTCCTCTAAATCTTCAAAGAATATCAAAAATTTGCTCAAATGAAGTTGAGTGCGACTGCTGGAGTTGGAATTTGGCAAGTTTTCTTCATACGAAATAAGTTTCATCTTCAACACTCGTCTTCTGAAAATGGTTGCGAAACACATGTTTAGTCAGAATTCACACAGACTTTGCGTTCCCCAGGTTAAGAACCATCTGATCTTATGTATTGAAGTAAAAGGTTCATCATTTGAGGTGGCATGAGTGCCAAACAAATCCAGCAATGAAAACATCTCTATGCTATGGCCCGAAAATGACATTAACAAGCCAACAGTTTCAACTCCTCGACGGCGGAGTATGTGGTGTCACAGTTCACTACATAAGTCGACTAATATCCCAAAATAGAACAGAGAATGCGGCGAATGAAATATTTCAATCATGAAATCAAAGTCATCCCGGTGGGCGGTGGTGTGCACAGTCAGTTGTAGATATTCACGGTAACGAATACTATGTAGTACTGTACCTTTAACGATGCGTATCGCATTCAGCATTCCTTGGAGTCTTCAACGATCGTGTCCACTTTCTTCAAGCACAACAAGCTTCGCTCCACCCATTGCTCACATCTCAATAATGGCCAGACGACGACGACGACGATACGACACTCGAATGATTTCGAAATAAGTGGTATTCATCCGCTGACATGCCACCAATAATATTTACTGGCCACTGCGGTATAATGTTTGATTTCGGTCGTTTTTTCATACAGAAACATTTATCATTACATATAGTCCCTTTCTTCTCCATTTAATTGCGTATAAATTGATATCTATTCCATGTGTTGTTCACTACTTACCGTACCCAAAGAATGTAGAAGGACAAGAAGTGCGAGGTCATCGTTGCGTCACGCCACTGTTACGCAGCGGCATCCATTTTGGTCTCAAAAGACCACAAAAACAGCCTGAACCTATGCGTGCGGCTGTAGTTTTCGGTCATATTGACAGTGATATTTATGGGATTACGCTCGCAACTGGGATATTGGACATAGAAACCAAGGTGAATTTATGTATTTTCGTTGTCTGCTGGTCGTTTTTATTTCAGATCACTCCGGACTACCACAACAAAATGCCTTTCTGGGCTGCACCGAATTGTAGGTCTACATATGGCGATATATTTAGAATCTCAACCTAAAGGCTTCTCATTGTGAGAATTGTATCCTGTTGAAGCAGGAGATGGAGCTAGTAAGATTCAATATTGCCGATAGGAACTTTCCGCATAGATACTGTAACAGCATAGACCACCCACTACGATATAAAGTCACCCATCTTACAATCTGCAGCTACAAGGCCGGTGTCAGGAGAAAGATGAAGAAATTGCGCGTTATTATTATTATTAAAAGTTTAGAGTCACCCTTATCACCTGTTTAGGTCTTGTGTGCCACGGAATACAGTGCAAACAAATTCAGGGAGAAAGATGAAGAAATTGCGCGGTTGAAATCGCTGGTAATGCGAAATCCTTGTGAAATTAATTGTAGCATTTTGTCGATACAAATACACAATGAAAACCATACAAGATACCCAAATGTGATTAATAGCGGAATTGTACAATTTATGATCGTTTTGGTACTTGCATGTAAGCTCGGATAGCAAGGAACAGATGGAGGCGGATAGGAAGGTTATATTCAACAAGGATCAGATTCAGGCTTTGAAAAGAGAAGAGCAGGCCTCTGGATGCAGATGGGCCGGTGATACAATTATGTCAGCACTGAAAATCAGGTTTTCATTTGGAAAGCATGGGTAGTTTTTGAGCTCCAACAGTGTTTCTATATCGAATGTAAACATTCGATAGTGTAGATATCTGAGTAATCCTCTGATACCAGGAACATTTATCTTATTTTTTTAATATATTCTCGGGTTGAGGCTCGTTCCAGTTTCTTAGTAATGATTAATTGGAGTATAAATTAATCACTCATAGTCGGACTTTATAAATAAAGGGTGAAATTATCCAAAAAATACATTTTAATAGAACCGGTGAGCGCGTCTGTAGGCAAACCGAAGGCAGATCGTTGCAGCTTTTGAGACCAAAATGGCGGACTCCATACGTAACAATGAAATGACGACACAATGACCTCGCACTTCTTGTCCTTCTACATTCTTTGACCGTACCTACTAAACCAGACGGTGCTTGTGATGTCACAGTTGTGCGTTGGTTGTTTACTACGAATCTCAGAAAAATCATTAACGCGTAACGTTAACCTAATGCCGTGGTTCCCAACCGGGGAGGAATTCCCCCTTGGGGGGAATTTTGCAATTTTTAGGGATGAATTCCACTTTAGAATTGGATTTCCTAAATTGTTCATGTCCGAACTGTCATGTAGTCAACCAGTTATATCCGAACGTATGCTCCTTATGGTTTGTTTTGTTTGCTGAAAGTATGTTCAAATGCTATTTGAAATCTCTTTTTCACATACAATTCCCCCCCACCCATTTTTTAAAAATTAGATCAGATGTGCTGCAGTTCGCAAGACAATTTTGTAGGCCAGCGACGGCCTCTCAATCAAATATATCCTAAGCGAGCAAATGTCGTGCCGTGTCTATCACAAGGCCTCTAGTGGAAGTATTTATCTTATATTTTCAAGTCAACATTTTCAGACAGTGACAAAATATTCCAACGTCATCGATTCAAGTCAAAGAGATCGCTAGCCTTGCTTTATTTTCAGTGAACAGCTACCCGATCGAAAAAAGATATGGTAAACTTGGTGCAATGTTGCCGAAACGTAATGGGTGTCCTAAATTTCAATGAGCTCCAGCAGGGAATCTGATCACTTGTATGTTATATATCAAGGCTGCAACCAAATCACGAGGCTTTAATAGTTTTGACTCGAGTCAAGTCGAGTCATTTTCAAGTCATCATTGAGTCAAGTCCGAGTCCAAGTCACCGAGCAGGGGTCGAGTCCGAGTCATGGTACTATGTGTCGAGTCCGAGTCCAAGTCACACTCCAGTCAACACTGTTTGGTGATATTGAATGATTTGGATTTATGATATACTAATTTTTCTCACTTTTAGCAGTTTCTTGTCGCATTGTCAAATACCAGGATCAATAGACGAAATTCCAATAGGGTGGTCACTTTACTGTTCTTCGAAATTACAATGAAATGTCGTTCTTGGCCGTCTTATAGTCTCGAATCATATGGCTTGATTCGAGTCATGCACAATTATCATTACATATAGTCCCTTTCTTCTCCATTTAATTGCGTATAAATTGATATCTATTCCATGTGTTGTTCACTACTTACCGTATTTGGTTGTATTAAGGCGTATTTGGTTGTTATAAGTCTACTAGTCTTACGTTAAATACTATGACGAAGCCCTGTGACAAGCCCACTGGGTCTTCTGCTGGACATGGAAGCAAACAAAAGTCTGCCAACAATTCTGGTGTGACTACCGGTACCCTACACCAGAGCGTACTGCAGCAAATTCGTACGGAACTTCCAACTATTATCAAGAACTGTCTTGAAGAAGTTTGCAAAGAAGGAAACTTCCATCTATCCAATCCTGATCTACAAAAATCTCTTTTGGAAGTCAATTCATCCATCAAAGATCTGAAATTAGAGCTGGACGAAATAAAAAGAAGTCAGAACTTTATTACCGATAAATTTGATGAATTCGAAAAGCGAATTGAAATCAACTCAATAACATTGAAAGATAACAAAAAGCTCATCAAAGATCACGAAGAAATGATACAAAGTCAATCTGCAGTAATTGAAAAACTAACCAATAAAATGGAAGAAATGGATCGTCAATGCAGAATGGATATCCTGGAATTTCATGGGATTGCAGCAACTCAAAAAGAGGATACTAACTCCTTGATCAATGAAGTTGTATCCAAATTGAATATTACCTTGAGCAAATCCGACATTTCGTACTCACATCGAAAATTTCATGCTGATGAGACTTCATCCAAGCCTCCACCAATAATAGTCAAGTTTTCCTCCAGAAAAATCCGAAACAATGTTTATTCAAGCCGCCATAACCTAAAAAATTCGACCGACACACCAAGGATTCCTGACATGGACAAAGTCTTCATTATTGAAAACCTGACTGAAAAGAACCGCCAACTCTTCTTCGATGCCAGGAAATTGAAAAGGGATCATGGCTACTCATACCTCTGGACTAAGTTTGGAAGAGTTCTGGTGAGAAAGAATGATGATGCATCGATTCTTCAAGTATGCAATCAAAGTGACTTACATAATATCAAGTGACTTCAGTACAGATGTCCATTTTATCAAGAAATAACTCTCAAAGATGTCCTCTACATCATCACGACATGATACGGTAATTGCTACTCCTCATGATAATCAAATGTTAGACATTTCCAAATTTAACTTCAGCAATGTATTTGAGTGTTACTCCTCCGACATTGATGACATTTCACATAAACTGGATGACATAGGGCACCGTGAAAAAGTTACTCTAATGCACCTCAATCTTAAATCTCTAGCTAGTCATATTGATGACCTTAGCGACATGATTTATAGCCTGCATAATGCACCATCTAATATAGGAATATCCGAAACTAAGTTACCCAATACAAATGCTCCTGATCTTAATCTTGATGGTTTCGATTTCTATCATTCACCATCCCCCACAAATGCTGGTGGTGTCGCCCTCTACATAAAATCGACTTATCCAGTTTCGCTGACAGATACTTATGACCTAGATGTTCATGGTGTAGAGCAAATATGGGCCAAAATAGCTCATCCTATCGGCAATTCGCCCTCTTTCATAGTTGGTGTTATCTATAGACATCCAAGTCACTCCTTCTCAGATTTCTCTGCGGAACTGAGCCGCACATTGTCATTACTAAATTCTCAAACGAAAACTTTTTTCATCCTCGGAGACTTGTATATCAACTTACTATCTACTACAACGGGAACTCTTGACCATTTGAATATTTTGAACTCTCACGGTACGGCTCCTCTTATCACTTTACCGACTCGAGTAACTCATCACTCTGCAACACTACTTGATCACATATACACCAACTTAACTGCGTGCCCTATTCATCCTTTGGTTATCCGGAATGATCTTACAGACCATTATCCAGTTTTGGCCGATGTTGTTACCAAATCTCCACCATTTAAAAGTAGTTATGTTTATAAAAGACTACCTACAATGGAGTCCAAGACTTCATTATTAGTTGAATCATTCGACTATTTTCCTGGTAATGATCTACAGCCGCTCGCCAAAGAAAATCTTGATGCTCAGTTTGAGAGCTTTCTATCTCAGATCACTGACCTAGTCAACAAACACATTCCTATCCAGCGCCTTACACGTAGACAACGCAAGTTACATCTCAAACCCTGGATCACTCCAGGTATTCTGCGCTCCATTAAGAAAAGGAATAAACTAGGTACGGTGTGAACGTGAGGTTCACGTTCGCGTTCTGTGTGTGAACCTCAGAAATTTAGAGGTTCACGTTCACAAACGAACCTTGGTAGGTTCTGCACTGTGAACCTTTTTCATATATTACGATTTTCGCTTCATTATAACATCTTTGATTGAAATTTATTACATTTCAACTGCGAGCCACTAAATACATGGCGCTGATAGCGTACAAATTAGCACTAAACGAGCATGTACCTGGAAAATCTCAAAAATGTCAATTGCTTTACAAAAGTTTGCTCGAATATTTAGTGACTCTTTGCTTTGAGCTTGACCCGCAATCACACAACATCAACAGCGAAAGAGCGAAATACGCTACATGTAGCTAGTCAGCGAATGATGCTTATTCAACCAATCAATGAAGTTGATATCGTTGTCTGATATGTAAGAAGAGTCTAGCAGGCGTACGGGGTCAATCTTCATTTCATATGTTTATTGTATCATAAAACCAAATCCGCTGGTGTTGGCAACAGCTGTATAACTTGTTATTGGGGTAATATCGGTGGCAAGCATAGAAACTCGTTTTACACTCTGCTCAATATCCACGTAGCAATACTCAGACGCCAAATACATTGTCCAGTCTGGCCTAGACCGTTAACACTAGAACTACCGGAACTTCGAACTACCTAGAACTACCATGTGGCTTTTTTGACGCATGTTGAATCTTCTTCGATTAAATGCATTTACCGGAGCTAAAAATTAGCACAAATCTCTGCAAACGGCATCAGAAACCATTGTTAATTGCGCTCACAGCTACTTGCAATATTTTACATACACCTTTAGGTTAAC
Organism: Botryllus schlosseri; assembly: GCF_051294905.1. NCBI lineage: Eukaryota > Metazoa > Chordata > Ascidiacea > Stolidobranchia > Styelidae > Botryllus > Botryllus schlosseri. Next base: position 33,594,338 of record NC_137237.1, on the reverse strand, counting down.
ACTTATAAAACAAATTGCCATTTTTTGGTGTAACATATAAGTGTTGCTCTGGTGTGCATTTGGTATTTGAGCACGTTCTTTAAAAATTTAGAGTAGGTTCCAGATCCGCTTTAGCCACATCATCATTGTTGGTTATTGCTGACATATCATAAAGCTTATCAGATAAGATTTGCATAATTCAATTTTGCAACTAATCCTCGATTTGCATATTTATAGAGTATCGGCATTTTGGCAAGTAGACGATCATTCACATTCTAAGAAAACATGCACGGACCATCGTCGACTTGTTGGTACCCTCGTAGAATACTGCCTTGCAACCTGACCAATAATATCCCCCTGGTTTTGTTTCGTTATAACATTGAACCGTCACTGGTTTCCTGTTTGTGTTGTTTCTGAAGGAAACAGTTACCACAGGTTGCAGTGAACTCAATATATATGTGTACAAATTCGATCTCTACACTGGCATCTCGCCGTTACGCTTATCAACAAGATGATAGCTTTGAAAAGTGTGGCTGCATGAAGCTGCCTGTGTTCCTTCTGGTCCTGGGTAGCTTCAAGCGACTTTTGACAATAGTGTCAACTGGGACTTCGTTTGCTTCTCCAAGCGTATACAGCCACATTCACGTAACATTGTTTCGAGATGGATCACATCAGACTCTTCACATTACTATGCTTGGCAAATGTATAGATTATGGAAGAGGTGTCCTGTCCTATCCTTGCCTAAATATGAGACGCCCTTGTACAGATACTTGGTAGCAGCAGCGTCCACCATCTGACATTTTACCCCAATTATTTGCTGGCATTTCGACCATGTAATGAACGAAAACCATATTATCTTTATCGAATCCACACCTTTTTTTACTCTTTATGTCAATGGAAAGATCATGACTTCCATAAATTTGTTCTTCGAGAGGGCCTGACTAAACATAATGCACCCATGCCCTCAGTCCTCATATGCATTCAATTCACTAGATTCAGCTCACTCTCCCCCCGAAGATCCATCTCGTAGACCGGAGCAAAGACCCTTTGCCCTTGTACAACCCTAGTATATTAGTATGGACAATACAGATGTCGGCTTGGTCTAATGGTACATTTCAAATTTCATGTCCTGTAACACGCTGAGCTTCAAAAATATAATATTACAGAGCTTTGGTGACTTGGAACGAGGAAGATCCAGGGCCTTCTATTACAAGGGATGTTGTTGCTAACACAGTTAGACCGAGTCTATATTAACAAAGTTCTGTTGTTACAAACGGCTTTTCTGCGTTTATCAGATACATAACCACTTTCAAGAATATGAAACTGCGATTCCTGAAGGTAGAAAAAGTGTAATGCGTCAAAACAGCCACTCGGTAGTTCTAGGTAGTTCTGTGTATAACTTTTTTATTTGTACTAGATGAGTGATGAAAATCATGGGTAAGGTGGCCTACATAAAATAAATAAAAGTCAAGAAGTTTCAGCCGAACAGCGTAAGATTTGACTGAATGCCAGCTCTTCAAAAATGAAAATGCGTCAAAAAAGCCACTAGATCGTTCTAGTGTTAAGGCGTAAGCTTATATTCCCTTACAAGTCCTCATCGAAATTGTTGGCAAAGCGACGGAGGATATTGATTTTATGGGATTATTATTTCATTTGATTGCCCCAGTTGATACATTTGGTGACGTTTAAAACGTCAATGTAATTCAGCATTGTGTCATTTTATGTGTATCGTGTGGATTGTACATGAATATAGGCTATCACTGCATTGAAATGTAGGGTTGAAATTAGCGATATGACGTCATGAGGTTCACGTTCGCGTTCACACAGAACCTTTCAAAAAGGTTCGCGTTCACACGAACCTGAACCTTTCAAAGGTCCACACCATCCCTAGAATAATCTTCATCGTATATGGATCACAAATGGTATTGAATTAGACCGAATCAAGTATAAAACATATGCAAATAAATTAAACCAGATTAAATTCAAGGCAAAAAAATCATACTTTCACAAATATTTCAATCAACATAGCTCAAATCAAAAACAAATGTGGCGTGGGATAAAGAATCTCATCAATCCTTGCTCACATAAATCAACCAAACCATCCCAAATTATCGATGAAAATGAGCTGGTGATATCTGATCCTGCATCCATAGCATGCACTTTCAACAAATATTTTACATCAATTGGTCCAAATCTTGCTTTGAAGTGTAAAAATTCGCACAACAGATGCATCTTGCCTCCATTCCAGAGCAATGCTAACAGCATGTTCATGGTGCCTGCCAATGAACGAGAAATACATGATATAATTAGAAATATGAAGGGTGGGAAGGCAGAGGGTTACGATAAGTTACCAGTTGAGCTGCTCAAAGTAATAACACCAGCTATTACACCATACATCTGCCACTTCTTCAATCAGTGTGTAGAAAATGGAATTTTCCCTAACTCACTTAAAATTGCAAGGGTGGTTCCAGTTTATAAAAAAGGGGACAAAAGTGATATGTCTAACTATAGGCCTATATCGATCTTATCTTGCATGGCTATAGTGTTTGAGAAGCTCATCCATACACGTCTATATAAGTACTTTGAACCTCTACTGTACCCTAACCAATTTGGCTTTCGTACCAACTGCAATACTAACCAAGCAGTACTCAACCTTCTTCTTCAATATTATTCAACAATATCTAAAAATGAAATTGGCTGTAGTATTTTTCTGGACCTTCAAAAAGCTTTTGACACAGTAAACCACAGTCTTTTACTCGATAAACTATTTCGATATGGGGTGAGAGGCTCTCAGCACAATCTAATAAAATCTTATCTATCAAACCGCATGCAATATGTTGATGATCTATCTTCTGTCAAGTCTGCTTCATCGTTAGTTACCTGTGGCATCCCACAAGGATCGGTCCTTGGACCGTTACTGTTCAATATTTACTTGAACGACTTGATCGCATGCTCTCCTTTTCACACGACACTTTTTGCGGATGACACATGCTTGTATGTCTCGGCTTCCTCTCTTCCAATCTTGCAAGAATTAGTTCACACTCAAATGCATCGAATAAGTTCCTGGATGAATGCGAACAAGCTACTCATAAATCCGTCTAAAACGCAAATTCTAATCATTAACCAAAAGCCTAGTCCTGTTACATTCTTCTCTCCATTTTTGAATCTGAATAATACAAATGTGAACCCCATCTCCTGTGTGAAGTACCTTGGAATTCACATTGACGATAATTTATCATGGAAATCCCATATCGATAAAATTACTACGAAACTTTCCAGGTTTGTAGGGATTTTTCTCGTCCAAGACACAGTCTCCCAAGACCTGTGCTTAGAAATTTATATTTCTCACTCTTTCACAGTCAGCTCAGTTATGGCATAGTCTTCTGGGGACTTAGCTGCAAAACTTACTATTCGAAAATCGAAGTACTTCAAAATTTGGCAATCAAATACATCAGGGGTATGAAAGAACGGGAACGACTCTCCCCCAAATATAAATCCCTGAACATCTTGAAAGTAAAGGACCTTTGCACTCTCGAGGTTGCTAAATTGATGTATAAGTATGATCGAAGTGATCTCCCAAGTTTGTTTAGTGATATGTTCACGCCATCTAGTGTCGTACATACACACCGTTCTCGGTCTTCGACTTCAAAAAAATTATTTGTATCTCGTGTGACGAATAGTAAGTGCCGCAGATCAATCATATATCATGGACCAAAAATATGGAATGACATTCCTTTAGCCATGAGGGAAATGTCTTTTTCAGCCTTTTGTCGCGAATTTAAATCTCATTTACTCTTGTCATATTGAAGTTAGTTAGATTTGCATTGTAATTGCCGTATTGCCGTATATTGGATTTGATAATCTTATGTTGCCAAATTGTTTCTTTTTCATAATTTGAACTGACAACTCTGTACATTTATCCATCTTCTATTTATTTTTTGTTTTCATTGCATTTCATTCTTTAGTTTACTTCTTTATTATTGTTGCCTGTTACTCTGTTGTTGTTCCAACTTACCACTGTTCTACCTGTTTTTAATTTATTCTTGACGCGAGACTCTATTAAAAGACGATTTTTGTACTCCATCGCTGCAGCTGACTAGATGGTCCCTAAGGAACCGTATCGCTGCAACATGTATTTTGTTTTTGAGTGTAAGTTTTTGCTCAATAAAAACTGTCTCTGTCTCTGTCTCTGAGTCCAAGTCGAGTCAATACTCAGATTGTCTCGAGTCGAGCCGAGTCGAGTCGCTTCCGTATTTTGAGAAAATGACTTGAGTCAAGTCGAGTCATCAGAAAATGGTGACTCGAGTCAGACTCTAGTCTGGTCAACCATCCTATACATGAAAGTACCAATATTATTCGCCAAATGCATATACGCAAACTTTAGAAAAAAATCGCGAGACCAGTAAATGTATGCACAGTGATTTTTCACAACAGTTATATTAGCCATTGGTGCATGGTAAGTCGAAAACATAAATGGAAGTGTGGGGGTCTGTTGAGTCAAGCCTTCCAGAATTTGTTTGATTGGGACCAATACCATTGCTTTTGGAGGTCTACCAAGTGTTATTACAGCACTGCTAGAAACAAACACTCGGTACCGCCCGTCTTATTCTCTCAGTCAACAGGTGTTTGCGCGGTAAAAATGACCTTTTTTAATCATCGGGCATGCAGATTTATCCTAAGGGGGAATTTTGGCTTAAATTTCGGCCAAGGGAGGCACGAGATGAATAAGGTTGGGAACCACTGACCTAATGTAACCTATTACAGGTCGCGTTGTTCGCCATCAACAAATCGTCAACAGAGCCTGCGGTGCTGATATTTCTAGTTTCCCGAACAATATTACAGGCCTGCATCGTAAACTAATCTTCTAACTCATCAGTCCGATCCGTGACAACGAATGTAACCAGCCAGACCGGCATTATAGCCATAGCCTTATAATATAATATAGTGGCTATGGTGTGCCACATTAGCTACGATTGTCAGTTGTTTCTTTTACCCTACTATGTACTACACTGAAATTGCTACTAGGGCCGACAATTGACGTATGACAGACCCCAGTCTCGCGACCGAGGTTGAATCAGGTCAAATCACCACGAGAGTGATATCAGTAACATTCAGTTCCACGTATAAATTGGCTGCTGAGATTTTCAAGCTAATCAATTTTGCCAATAGCCTGGTAAACTTCAGTAACGAGTAACTGTCAGTAATTTTGCGAAGAAATTCTGGTAACTTGACTTTACAGCTAAATTGAGGTAATATTACACATCAAAATGTAAAATTACAAGCTACGCAAAGTTATTGGCTGCGACCGGTCATTCTTTGCAAAATTTACAGGGATTTCCCAGTAAATCCACCAGATTTTTTACAGTGTAGGTATAGGAAGCTGTCGAAAGCTGTAAAAAAAGTTGCAAAAGTTGCAAAAACTTGCCCTATTTATGACTCTTCTCAGTCTCCAACCGCAGCGGTCACATTACGACAATACAAATTTCGCATTACGCGATGTACCGTGATCAATTTATTATAAGGTCAATTGAAACCGTATACTTTACACGTCTTGTGATGCCCGAAAATGCAGTGCGTTGATTTCACTCTCCAAGAAAATGAGTGCTATGATTATTGCAATGTGTAGTGTAACGCTGCATTGCGTTGCTCAATTGTGATTACGACACGAGGCCCTTGCCTCCATCCAGAACAAGGCATTGTCCAGTGGTCCAAGCAGATTTGTTGGAAGCCAGAAAAAGGATAGCGTTGGAGCACTCCTCAGCCTCGCCAATTCTACCGAGAGGAATTGCAGCTGCCGCGTCTTTGTAATATTTGTCGAATTCCTCGCGTGTGTCGAATCGGTCTCTGCAGGCAGAATTCGATTTATAACTCTTCGAATAGTATATACATGTTATACGCAAAGCTTTTTTTTACTGGCACACGTTGCTATATTGCCGCGTATACACCAACCATACGCGAGGATAGCAAGAATGTTTGCAATCATAACCAAACCGCACTGCCGGTCCTCAACAGATCCGTAAATAAGTCAATATTACTACTGACGATAGAAGAGCCACATGAACAAAACAGCGTTGTATCATTTGGTTGGTGGCCGCTGTACCTGATCTGGCACGAATCAATAATTTCAAGCTTGAAATGGTTTTTTACATAAGTCCTGCATGAAGTTGAAATGTTGATATAATATGCAACTGTATTTTACGTAAACAACGAGATATCCCTGATCGTGAATCTCACAATTGGCGAGCCGTTTCGTATTGAGCTCTCTCGGCAACGGCACACTCAAGTTCTGAATGACCAGTCAATGTTTGTGCATTTCGATTTTACTTCCACGACAATTTGCAGACTAAAATGCCTATCGACTGCTTAATTCGAACGATAAAGGGCATAGCAAGACAACTTTAAATTCCCAACGTGTTGCACTACTTGTATGGCTGCGAATATCATTGGGCATGCTGCAGGTGTCGTATCAACATCGCGGATATCAGTTTCGAAATTGCATCTCTTGGACACAACATCAGCAAACAGTCCTACGTCACGAGGCTCCGCTTTGTGAATTTAATATTTTTCGTGTGCTATTATTGTTAGTCCCTGTCGCCTTCCCAAATTTCACTAAGACATTATTAAGTTGATTACAGTCAAACAACTATTTTTTTACTAGTTTGCGTAAAATGTGACCCACACGTGGCTGGTGTGGGTTTCAGCTGCGCAAGTTTCGATTTGTAGAAGATTCATGTAAATATTACAATTAATTCTAGTGTCGCATTCGAGTACGCCTGCTTTAATCGCTGTGTACAGGTCTAGTTATATGGGTAACCCACAGCAAGTGAAGCTAAGTGAAGCAAATAACGACTAGATATTCGTGTCGGTGATACTGAATATACAAACACAATAGTAAGCTCATTACATCTCCTGTGTTGAGTCGATCGCCTACAGTTCAAACTTCACTGGCTATTCGATAGAATTGTTTTACGCCAAATTTTGCTCCATTCCAACGAGTAGAATTGAAGCTACTTAAGTTAAAAAATGGTAAATTTATTTTGAATTGTTTTTAAATAGATCTGTCAACCCATTGGAATTGTTAACCTAGTTACGAAGACGATGTACTACAAATTTAGCCTAATTTCAATGTTATTTTCAATTATATATATTTTTATTATAATCAAATATAGATATTCCCAACCCCCCGTAAATACTATTATTTCAAATCCATAATCTTGAGCATCAAGAGCGTCGCGTCTACATGTTACAATTTGAGCCGAATTTGGTGTACAGTTAGGACTTTCGAAGTATCATATATAGCTAAGCGAGCAGATTTGTTGCGGAACACCACGTGAAAAACAATGCAGTAACACATGTAAAATGTGGCAAACGTACCTGGCGATACCGGTCAAGACGACATAAGGACATATTGCATTCACCCTTACGCCTTTCGGAGCGTAGTCCAGCGCAGTCGTCTTTGTGAGTTGACTGATTGCCGCCTTTGTCATGCCAAGCAAGAGAAACTTGGGTACATGCTTGTCGGCACAGTAGCTGGACACATTGACTATGTTACCCTTTGATTCCACCAAATAGGGCATGGCCAGTTGGGTAATCCGTAGCATGGACTTCACATTGACTTGAAATAGAAGGTCGAAGTTGGTCATTTTCGTGTTTTCCAGATCTTCAACGACATTAATCCCCGCATTATTGACAAGCACGTCAATTTTCTTGTACTTTTCGACAGTGGCATGTACAATCGACTCCACGTCTTCCAGGTTTTTAAACTCCGCCTTTACTATGACTACGTCCTTGGCTCCTTTATTTTTGCATAGGCTTGAAACGTCATTAAGATTTGCCATGTTCCTTCCAGTTATGGTAAGAAAGCATCCGTGCTCCGCAAAAGCCAACGCTGTCGCTCGTCCAATGCCGCTTGAAGCGCCGGTGACTATAACTATTTTATCGACAAATTCCATCCTGCTAATATATGTAACATATGAAGCAAGGGCTCTTAACGTATGGGTCGCGACCGCCCTACGCGATTGCTAAATTTCTTGCAACATCTGCGCCTTCTCTATATCATAAATGCCAGTAAATACGTAGCATACTGTCATTAAAAATGCCTTCATGTCGATGCGCGAGGCTTAGGTCGCGATATGAAATAAAACTTGGATTTGGCTCGCGGTGTAAAAAGTTTAGGAATCACTGATATAAAGTATGCATCTCGATCAAAACGACAGTTGAGCATGTAACTGCGACCCCGAAACGAACCCTTACATTATCCGAACTATGAAATGAACCCTAACCCAAACCATAACCCTAAATGTCATCCTAACCCAAACCAACTTTAATCCTCATGTTGAAGTGTTGCATGTAGCATGCTTATCTATCCATGGACCATATTAAAGTTTATTTTCTCGCGGTCCTGCTTCTAAGTGACCAGTTGCATATCCTACGTGTGCCACATGCGTCGTCTCTTCTGATTGTGAACATATACTACGTGCGTCGTATTGTATCCGTCTTATTTCACCAGTATCGACGTATTTGCTCCATAAACACCAACACCGATGTAATCCTGCCTCGGGGCGATGCAACAGCATTAACAAAACGTCGCATCTTACGAAGTTACATACGAAGCAACACTGATTTCTTTACCTACACGTTGAAATGACAAATGTCAGCCGGATTGAGCGGAAGATTATACATTTACATATAAAAGGTAATTTCATACCACATCGACATCGATATATGCCAGGGGCGCGGGCAACTTCTCAGTCGGCGGGCCTGATATAGGAAAATTAGGTAGGCCTACTTGACGGGCCGGATTGCTGAATCGACACATTATTCGCACATTTATCTACATATACAAGGAATAAATCGTATTTAATGAATGTGTTTCAACTACAGCAATGCAACTTCAAAGCCATTTCTCGCCAATAATGACGAATACGTTGTGGATTTGAGAACAGCAGTGTCATACAGGCACCACCATGTCTGCTTCTCTCTGATCCAACAACGCATGGTGCAATCCTTAATTAAGATTTCAAGGCGTTCGATGAGCCCGGTACCACAAATTGACCAATGTATCAATTCATTAGGGTTTAGACCAGCGGTTTTCAACCTTTTTGTCTTCACGGACCCCTTTTGGCCGTCAGGGACCTCCGCGGACCCCCTTAAGTTTTCGTTCAAATTTATCTCAATTATCGTGCAACCGTGATATGACTTGTGCAAAATTTAGCCTTAGTATAGTGATAAACAGCAACAAAATGACTTATCTTATAAATAATATCTTACATTATCTGTAAATTGCATCGATTTTTATTATTTCAAAGTGAATTTTGCAGGTGTATTTATTGAAATGAGCTATCGCGTCTTGAAGACCCGCGCTTTCAATTTGATATGAAGGGGTGCTGAAACCCATTTCGAAAAAGAGAGGTGGTGGCGAATGTAATATCAACTCGTAACGCTTCCGACGACCAAAATTGAGAAACAGATTTTTGAATAAACGTCCACGTCGTCCAGTCATTTCTATCTAGCAACTCATCTTGAAGTTATTCTTGAAGAGTGGTTATATATTACAGAAAAAAATGGATCAATAATTTCCATTTCTAGTGACTGCCTACTAGTTTGCTGAGACTGACAATTTGTAAACACTTCGAAATCACCCCGATTAACCTGACTACACTAACTTTTTATTTTTTCACAAACCCTGACGAAACATCTTCACATAGCATATATGCTTGTATCGTTAGGCTGATGTGAATCTATCAATTAAAATGAGTTTCCACAGTAGGATAGTAGTAAGCCATTTTTGTAATGTGAGTAGTGAAGTTTTACAAGTTATGAAGGGAATCTGTCTCCTGATTTACCTAATTAAAAAAAATACAAATTAGTCTATTAATTATTTTGAAAATTTGGAGGTCTCGCGGACCCCCTGAAAATGCTACGCGGACCCCCGATTGAGAGAACCACTGGTTTAGACTTTAGTAGGTGACGAGATAGCATAGTTGTTCAACTGTGTGGCCTATTTTATCTCGATATTGAATTCATGCGGCGCGGGGCCTCTACGAAATCTGCAAGTGGCCCGCGACCCGTTTTGAGTTGGCGACCCCTGGCAACAGCGGTGTTTTACATTACCGCAAATGACATATGGGTTGAGTACATCGTAAATGCCGATAATGCAGGTCTTCTCGCTTCGACGAACTTACGCGTAAGCTCTACCCTCGGTCGCTGCGCAATGCGCATACACGTGTATAATAACATACAGTCACTGAAATTTGACGTGTGTAAGCAAGTAGTGGGAAATTTCCGAAGACTGGGGCCGCTGGCCACATTATCATGTAGGACGAGAAACTGTTCGGGGGCCGGACAAAATCCCTTCGCGGGCCGTATGTTGCCCGCTCCTGATATAGGCTGATCAATAAACTTAGGCTTACCATATTTTGGAAATCAAAAAAGAGGACACTTTTCCAGAAATTTGCAACTTGCAAAACCGGAGTGAAATTCTCAAAAACCGGTTAATTTTTCCCACTTTGTGATCGGTTGACTAAAAAAAAAAAAAAAGGTCATCTTTTCGCTCAGAGCTAAAATCACCGTTTTTCACTCCGAAATACCCGCCGGAGCTTCACTACTGTACTAATATGCGGCATATCACTCGCAATTTGCTCTAAATCTGCCTAAATTTTCAAAAAAGAGGACAAAATCTAAAAAAAGAGGACAAAAGGGCGTCCTCCGAGGACACTTTCAAAAAAGTCAAAAAAGAGGACAAATCCTCTTAAAAGAGGACGTATGGTAAGCCTAAATAAACTAGACACGGCGAAAGCAGCAGAATATGCCAGCAAATAAGCCATCAAATGTTCGCGTCGCATATATATGTTCAATGTCCCTGATTTTACCGTTGTTCCGTTGGCACCGGAGATGTGAACATGAGACACTTGCCCATTTGGGTAAAGGTATGGTGCGGGTTGAGTTACAGCTAGGATAAGGTTGGGGGTTGGATAGAGGTTAACTTGGTCTTGGAGAGTTACATATTAAAGTATTTCATGCTAAAGGGTCGTATGTTGATGCTAATCCATCATTGTTCATCATGGCCATCCGACCTATTCAAGAAGAGGGAAGTGTACATTAATGTCAGCCAATTTTTCGACTTGACAATTATGGTATCAGCTGTAATCACTACCTAATAATTGGATCTATAACGCTACGTCCGTTAAATAAATTTAGTTCCACTGAGACATTCTACCACGGCTCCCGCAATTTACCCTGGATGCATATGGACGTATCGTTACAATATTTCAATATCGCTGCTATAACATCACTAATGATAATGGTGACATGATCCATGTCGAAGCCTAAATGTAGCAGGCTGGACAGACTGCTCGAAAATGTCGTCCTTTCTGCACATGTCCTTGAAACGGTCATAAGACTAAATGCATATACTGCATCAGAACTACTCTATTTTGAATTCGAAAATGTGAAGATCATAGATCCACTGCCGTCAAGTACCGTGACTGCTAAAAGTGTCTTATTTTTGATTAGAAGGATTGTTCAGCAGAATTCCTCCAAATCACCTGAGGCGAGTTAGCAAACCGCAACTTGTTATGATTACTAAGGAGGTATGTTGGATCTTCCTATTGTACGCAACTGCCGCATATACTAAGATGACGAACGTTACAGTGACTGATATGCAATGATATGCCGGTGCTAGAAAGGAAGTGACCGTGAAAGCATATATGTGGTAATATTGCAGGAGGTTTATTTTTCTATATTACTGCTCTATTTCATCGAAATGTACTATATGCTTGTATTCCAAAGAAAGCACCGCAAGAACAGCGCTTGTCAGACTTTCGCAAACTTTATACGATTTAAGATTTTGTAAGTCTCTTCTGTAACAGATACAGTTTCATTCTGTTCCAATTGTTTGCGAGTAGCCTAATATAAACCTATAAACTAAATTCGTTCGATGGTATCGCGCGTTTTACTAACAATCTGAGCGCGTACAAGATACAGTCGACACTGATCATTTGATTACACGAATTCCGCATTTCTGATACGCCGAGTTGAGTCAAGTGAAGTCATATTTGCAAAGTACCTCGAGTCAAGTCAAGTCAAACGAAAATGTTTGGTCATGACTTGGATCCTCCGAGCACTTGGTCATACTCGTTAAAACGATTTGTGCCTGCAAGCATTTTTCAGTGGCGGAAACACGCTGCATTTTGGATAGGAGCTTTGAATTGTTTTTATAGAGCCATGGTCAATGGTCATCCAAACACCAAAAGTTCTTGTACAAAACTCCACAATTTATCTTGCCGAAAAGGATTAAGTGTTCTAGTTGACATCAAAACGAGGAAAAGGAGTACACTTCATTTCTTGATTTCATAATTCGAGGAGCTTAGAGATCAAGAAATTGTTCCTAACTAAAATTGCCAGAACTATTTAGCACCAACCGAGTCATTGATTAACCAGTAGCCTACTGGACGGACATTTCAGTAAAGGAGTGTCAAGTCTCTTCATTTTCATTTGATTTCATAGTTTACGGTTTGTTTATCTGTAGTTTTCATGGTGCTCTTTGATTGCAATAGCCAATGATATTTTTACTTAGGATTCTGATTGGTTTTTGTATAGATTACTAACCTACAGATACGCAATTCCTGTTGTCACGCTTGAACAAACATTGTACTCAGGACCTCTTTCCGACCCTACATTTAGAGGTGGATACAAGTATTTTTAGTCGGTAGCATTTATCATCTTCGTATACCGCTCTTCGTTTAAAGATTGTGATTAGTAGCTCCGGACATAATTTAGTTCCCTACGTTATCTATCTTTGTACATCTGTCCTGCAGACTTCATCAGTAAATGTATTTTGTGACAGCACACTGCTCTCTCGCAAAACGCAAAAGATTGCAAACAATAGACATTGTATTGTCGGTATATTATGTAGAAGAGAATTGTTCACTCTGGTACATGACCCAAATATTTGTCCCTTTAAGCTAGTTTTGAGACATTAAAAGAAACAGGATGTCTGCTTTTCCAAAGAAAAAAAATGCTTATCATGCGAACTTGAAAGAGTTTATCGTCATTAATCTCTCGGCCTGTACTTATCATGCTAATTGCTCTTCTCCAGTTTCCATATACTATCACATTTTATCGGAATCGAGGAAAGCTGTATCTGAACTGTTTTACTTTTGGTTTATTGCCACGATATAAAGGACTTCTTTTGCCTTGTCTATTATGGACAACCAGATGAACGGAGACTGCTTACTAACAGCTCAACACGAAACCTGAAGTGCGTGTTACTTCACATTAGAAATAAATATGCATCGGTTCTAGAACAGTCGATTCGTCCCGACATCTGACATTCTGTGGCCAACACCAAATACCATGTTTTCTATGCTGGAACAGAGCCAGAGATAAGCATTGGTTGATTTCTAGTGATGTTTTTAAATGGCTCCGAGGCATGTTGTTAGTCTTTGCATGATTAAACGCCAGTTCTAAATACAAAAAGCTTTACATTTTTGGCGGTTGCTGATTTGTCGTAATATTTTACTATGAACTAGAGGCGGTCGAAGTGATCGGCGTTGCTACTCAAGTAGCACAAGTAGCGCCTTACATTTCTACTCAATTACAAGTAGAAGTGGTTATTTCAAAAACATGTGAAAACTACTTCAAGTGGAAGTCGAAATGAAAGGTATGAGAATTACTAAAAGCCAGTGAATATCTAAGTATATTTGGTTGGGGTGAGGGTGGTCGCATACTTTTAACAGTTAATCGGAGGTGGCTACTACGAAATCGCAAGACTTATCTTCTCGGCTAACGCAAAACGTTCATAATGACATTACCTATTGGTAGAACCTTCGAAATTATATTCACTTACCTAGCTCTGAGGGGCTGTGTCACGCAGTTCTAATGATCATGCAACTCATGAGAGTGGTGCATTCTTTTCCCAAAACTACTTTCCACTTTTCAAAATCCAAATTGCAAAAGTAAATAGTTTATCCAAAATATCGTTCAGGTAGAAGTGGAAGTAGTCTGAAAACATATCAACTTCAGAAAGTACTGCAAGTAGAACAAATCTACTTGACTACCCCGAAAAAGTAGTAAAAATCGATAGAGATATTTTCTTCCAAACGTGACGTGATCCGTATTCAGCGCCCGCAAAAATCGTGTAGACCAGTATTATCTATTCAAAACTATAATTTTGCTTGAATTCCATCGGCTGCTCTTCGAATTTGCGCGTAATGAAATGTTTCTACAATCTACAATCTTCTTAGAAATTCGTTTCATCTGATACAATATTATAAATAATTATATTCATAATATATATAATTATCTATAACAACACTCGTACCAAGGGATAAAATATGACAGGTGATTTCTCAAAATTTTGGGGATTACAAAATACGAATAGCGTCAATCATCACCTTGCATTTCAGACCAATACGCGGATGTGATTATTGTGGGAGGAGGCATTGTTGGTTTATGGACTGCTTATCATCTTGCACAACATGGAACAAAGACGATACTTTTTGAACAGGTGATCGGGATTCCCTGTTGTTGCTACCACGCACGAAATAATGAATGAACGGGGGACTATTTATCATTGCGACTACATTTGCATGGGTTTCGTCTCAATGTATCAATCAAATCACTTCATCACTGAAATGAGTTCTGAGCATAACGATTCGGGAACTCGGATTGCAGTCGAGCATTGATTGAAATGCTACTTCGAGTGGAGCAGTAGGAGTCCATTTTTTTCGAGTAAAAAGCTATATAGCACCCTCCATTGACGAACAGTTAATTGACACCCTAAAGCAGGGGAGGGCAACCTGCAGCCGCAGAAGGAAATTTGTGCGGCCGTGACACGTAATTTAATTAGTATGTGTTGGCGGCCGTCAACGGGTAAATTGAAATTTTGATTAATTGAATTTTAAATAATCTTGGAATTCTCTTCGCGCTGGACGCGATTCAATGCTATACTTCATAGTAGCGCTGTTGCCAATCGGAGCCCCACAGTACAGACGTCAACATCAGATAAAAATGATGCGCCCTATATAGAAATACCTACTTGGTATAGTGTGCTTCTCACGAAAGAAATTTGTTTCTGATACGTTTATGCCAGTGATTCCCAACCGCCGCTCTCAGAGTCACATGCGGCTCCAAGAAAGCCTTCTTGCGGCTCTGATTGACCTCTAGATATGCCACAAAAATATAATAGAGGACGCTTGTTGCTTGTTTCTATGAATAGCTATAGGCAATTTCTGTACATGAATGCTAAAATGGGGGACATTAGTTATGTCTAAAGCCGTCCAAGTCCGCTTCTGGTAATTGGGAAAAAGAATTCTTGCAGACTGACGTCGAACGCATGGATGAATACCCGTCTGACAACGATGTATCTTGAGTTCTGCTGGTCATATACCGTTATATGACGTCACTGTGAGGAGTAAATTTCGACAATATTTTACTAGCATCAAAGTACAGGCTCATAGACAAGTATAAATTGCAATAAATCCAACATTGTTCAGCGTATAATTCCCCGCAAACTAGTGCATAAAGTGCAGGAATGTATGAGAGCTGTAACATCACGCCATTATAGTACTCGCCAATTTGCTTGTATCAATGCTATAATTACCGATATAGAATCTATAGAAGTCCATGTGCAATATGTGCTATGCATGTTTTTGATTAGCTGGATGGTGAGAGCTGAGGTAGGCTAGCTACCTTTAAATTTTCGTTACAACTAGCCTATACTTGAGTGTTTTCATGCGGCCCATTCGTACTCTGAAGTTTGAAATGTGACCCCGACACCCAAAAAGGTTGGGAACCACTGGTTCAGGCGATTCCAATATATTTCCGCTAAGCCTACCGACCTCACTGATGGAAGGTCAGGAAATAATAGCATGCAACAAAGTGACCAATACCAACTGCCCGAAATTTAGGAAGACACCACCTCTATGAACTCCACCAGTGGATTTGATCACATGGGCTGATAAAGGATAAATATTTGATTGCAATTTGTGAGTATACTAATAATGATGACGAAATTTAATTATGAATCTGAATCTGAATCGCGACCATCACTTTCACGGTGAGTCGGTGATTATTCAAAACATGGCCACTCGCGATGTCGGCGTGTATATAAAGCCGATATGAGAAATTAGATAAGTCTGGAGTTCAACTGAAATGGACATGGACGGTATAACATGGGTATTTGACGCCCAGTTAGTTCATTACGGCTCAATCACAGGAATGCGGCCGTAGGCTACATAAGTAATCTAAATGCGGCCGTGCATAGGCAACAGGTTGCCCACCCCTGCCCTAAAGCATTGTTTCGACACTTTTTCTTATTGTGGAAGCACTTAAACCTCCTTCGGCTTTATTGGCATCAGGCTATGTACGTTCATGATCACGACACTCAGGAGTAGCAACATCAAACGAAAGCGATTTGCCATATAGTTACGGATAACGAATATGAAAATATTCATTGTGGGACGAGTATAAATTTTGACTTTGAAACTCATTCTCACTATGTATGCCGTCGGAATAATTGGTATCTCGAATTCTTGACTCGGCTCGCAGCTTAATTTACCCACCCCTAACTGAAATGGATATTAAATGCGATTATTCATTTTGTAAGGACCATTCACATTACAGCTTCCACTGGTGATTGTCACTCAATGTCAACTCGTACAATATCAGTGCAGCGCAGTGAAACACAATACATGGTGTGACACAAAATAATCTGCCGCATCGATTGACGGCCTAAGAATAGGACAATCTCATAGCAATAAAACAACGAGTTATCGAATTTCCGAACCGACGGTGCAGTATGAATTGCGGAGTTGCGATGGTTCCGTGTAGTGCAGAGCATATACCTTCTCACTAATGCAGCTGCTATGCATTTTCCACACGTAATTTCGATCATGGATATCTTTGAGTCACAAGTAATGTCGAGCAATTTCTGATTTTGACTCGAGTCAGGTTATGTCACTCGAATTTTGGAGGTGACTCTAGTCAAGTCTGGTTGAATTTTCGAAGTACGAGACATATCACAAAGTTAATTTTGTTATCTGATCGAAACACAGATTGAGTCGGCTTTTATTTAGAATCGGAAAACGAATATAAAGTTAGATGACGATGCGCATGCGTTGTATCAAGGTGTTCAGATTGCAAGGACTGGACTATTCGTCACCGGCCATTCAAGCTCTTAAGACAATGGATTGACAATGGACATAAATATATCGAAGTATTCGGTAAACAGATGGCGGTCATTTTTGGTCAAGGTTTTCGCGGCGCCTAACTTTTGCCAGCATACTTCACGTTGTCTAGGGTTACCATATTTTGGAAATCTGAAACGAGGACACTTTTTTAACATTTTGAGACTTGGAATGCTGGAGTAAAATCAGGAAAAAGTGGTAAAAGTCCCGTTTTTGTGCTTGGTTGACTAAAAAAAGGTCAACTTTCCGGCTCAACTCCCGATATATCCAATTTTTATGCGTTTTTCCGTTGGGTGACAACAAAAATAAAAAATAAAAACAAAAAGAGGCCATTTTTCTGGCTCAAATCCCGGAAAGCCCGCCGGACCGTCACTTGATCGCTGATTTACTATACATCTCATTCCAATTTCCACGTACATTTAACATTAATTTCAAAAAAAGCACAAATTCTCAAGAAAGAGGACATTTAGGCGTCCTCCATGGACACTTTCAAAAAGTCAAAAAAGAGGACAAATCCTCCTAAAAGAGGACGTATGGTAACTCTAACGTTGTCACCTGTTGGTCGAAACTTTATATGTGCTGGTGTGTCGTGACGCGGTAATGAACGATGCCGAAATGCCTATTTCTATAAATTATGTATAATTTTCATGGTAGGAGGATGACCTATATTACAATTGAGATGCGAGTCATCCCAGCACTGATTTGGAAAGCACTACTTTTGTAATATACATCACTGGTTCCACTCCGTGTTTCCACATATCTCTTCTGGACATAGCACATTGCACTATGTGAAATTCTCTTTGAAGTTCGCCTATCCGCATACACGAGGAAGCTCTCACGGCCAATCAAGAATCACGCGCACCTCATATTGCGAACCAGAATACGCAGCTTTGATGCCGGAATCCTTTCGTAAATGGGAAGAACTAGAAGATCATGCACGGAAAAAATTATTCATGTGAGTTATTCGTCCGGAAAACTCATAAGATATTTCATTTCCCTTGTTTTATCTAGTTCTGTAGCTTACGAAGTATAGAACCGCAAAATATAGGTAATCAATTTTCAGACCGCAAACTCTCTTTGTGCCACCGTACCTTACTGGTTTCACTTATGGTCCCGCAAAGCAGATGTCTCTGGCACGATTATCGCTAGCTATCTTCCTAGTACCCATCCACTGGCATGAAAAACCAGTACCTGCCCCGATCCCGCATGAATTGATTGGTTTGCGGCAATGATTGGAGTGGTAATTGCACGACTGCACGTACACAGCCTTGAAAACAACTACTATTTACTATATTCTACAATTACCATGCATTTCTAATACAAAAGAGTGGTTTCATCCGTCAAGACATCGTCCTAATTACTGAAGCTGCTTTGTAGAGGGGCTCTCAAGCTACGATAATAATTTTCCCAGAATAATTCCATCCATTTAATGAGAAAATATAAACGTACAATAATATATAGCTATCTACGTACTTCGTTATTTAGATGTTTCATTTCTTCGACTTTTCGGAATCAATAACCCTTGTTTTGAAACTCTGCCATTTCACCCGTGTCGGGATATCTGATAAAACTGTCCGCCTTGCCCATGTCTATTTAAAATTGGTCAAAGTATAGTGATAAAACAAATTAGGTGTCATTAGGTGTCATGCTTGAAATGTCATTCCACGACGTTGCGGGATCGAAATGTCTTAACGTTCGCTATTTAATCGACTCTATCTTTTATTGAATCTCTATATTGCGCTTAGTCAACCAATCAATTATATACATCAAGAAAATTGATATAAAGAATGCATCAATGTCAAATGTAAAAAATCTAACAGGCGTACGGGATCTATCTTGTTTTGATATCCGAATTGTATCATAAAAACCAAATCCGTCCGATTGGGGTGTTGGGTGCTGTAAAACTTGTTTTTGAGATATTATCTGCCGCAAGTAGAGAACCCGATGAATAGATATGTCCGGTCTTGCCGAGTCCTGGTCGAAATTGTTGGCAAAGCCACGGAAGATAATGATGTTGTGGAATTAATATAGCATTTGATTCCTTCAGTTGATACATTTGGTGACGTTTAAAAAGTCAGCCTGTATGACATCTGCATTGCGGCATAATGTGGCCTGAGTTGGCGCTAGTTATCCTCTTCATTAATATATTACTTCACGGAAATGAAGGGTTGGAATTAGCAACATGACGTCACGTGACGTCATAGGTTCGTGTTCACGTTAGCGTTCACGCAGTACCTGTGAAAAAGGTACCAGAACCTTTCAGGGGTTCGCACTATCCCTATATCCTAGAGCCAGTGGTTTCCAACCTTTTTCGACTCGTCGCCCTCTTATCAAGTACGACGCAAAGTTTCGCCCCCCCCCCCCTCCAAAAAATGGGGCATATCAACGGGAAATCTATTCACCAAACTCTGATCGCTGGTGAATTGGCTAAAAACGAAAAGTCATTTTTCCGAATTGGTGCTCGGAAAACCGATTTCTGCTTTTTTTAGTCAACTTCCGCGTCATATGCAGAATAAGCCGTCTTCACGTGCATTTTCAACAAAATCAAGCAATAGATGATTTAATATCCCCTCTTAATCAGATCTTCGCTGGTAGTCGCTAAATAAAGCGATCTGTTAGTTGGGATACATCTGTTCGAGGCCACATGCAAAGACGGGATGAGAAGATTACAGACGTGTCCGAGATCGCTTGGAGTTAGACACGACTTACCAACATCGCGGTTTTACACTTGTAACTAGAAGGCTATATCATATTGATGAATTCTGTATGCGTCATAGCAGACGGAAACATATTTTGATTTGGATCTTTTGATTGGGATTACTGCCCATATATGTTTAGATTTTGTTGCAGTGTGTTCGCTTCGATTTGGTCGAAATGTTTTTGCATGCCTAATCTCTGCGTATTGAGTAGACGACATTAGCTATACATTATAATTGCGGGTGCGTTTGTGGTTTACTCTCAATTTGGTAAATTGTGTTTTTCATCCACAAAAGTTTTCCTTTCCATACGTCTGTGATCGGGCCGGAACTTAAATAAAACAGTAGTAGGGCTACCATCACTATACTTCATACTGCTTATTATATTCATCGGAAAAATTTTGTCTTCAGCAAGACTGGATTGCTAACCGTATATGACGTAACCAAGCGTGCGGATGATTTTCATTCAATACTTAAAAACCTGGAGACTCATAAAGTTAATCATGAGGTCGTGTCGGGCGATAAAATCGGGAAAAGGTTTCCGGGTTTGATGTTTGATTCGATGCACAGAGGCATTCACGATGCTGACTCTGGAGTTTTACTTGCGGACCAGTGCGTTGGCGCACTACGGGTAAGAGTTTACTATACCACCAAGTTTAGCCCTGGTTCTCTGTGACGGTATCGCTGTTAGTGTAGAGCTTCGAATCACGCTTTGGATGGCCAGCAACTGGTGAGAGGTGTGAATGTTGTGAATACGAAAACGAGCCTTCGAAACGGTAGCCAGCTAGTTTAAATATCGTTTACCGGAAACGTATGAGTATTGTGCATCGTGGATTGCGGACATAACCAAATACGGGTCGCATTTCAGTCGCTAAGAAACTAGAAGTGCATACTAAAAATAATCAAGGATTACGGAAAATGTCACCATATAAGCTGGCATTTTAATGACTGTACGATAGGGTTGTCCAAAATTTGGAAAATCTTTAAAATGCTCCGTTGTAATGTACCCTAATGTACGATGCAATGCCTGCATTAATGCGTCGATTTGATGTATTAGCACTGGTTAGTGCTACCAACCGTTTAGGTAGGCCTATCTGTCTTTGGAGACTTTGGTTTGTTAGCCTGAGGTCCATGCACCCCTTGGACCCCAACGGACTATAGTGTAAGAGGTCAATGGAAGTCCTATATTTAAACTACAACTATTAACTATAAAACCTACTGCATTGTCTTTCTATATAAGATATTTCCATATTTTTGCCCTACGTCAATGTTTTGTCTTGTTGCCAGTGCTCACTACAGGTCACCCCAAACTTTCACTGGGTGTCGATTTCGAACACCAGCTTTACCTGCATACGCCACTACACACGACGTACCACTGCAATAGTCATAATTCGACTAGTCCTACTGTACGAGTCTAATTTACTACTGCTAATGGGAGCCAGTTGGACATGTCATTACTTAGCATACGTCGGTCGTCGGGTGTGTGTGTCTGAGACCCTGAGACTAGCTCAGTGAGCCCGCAGGTTTCGTTTGAACCCAGGTTAAGAACCATACGCTTGTACGACGTGTAATTATCATCAGCGAGATGCTACGCGCATCATATCATTACATGGCAGGAGATGTCAATCACTCCATTTCGCGTACAAATCAATGCAAATCAATAAATGTGTTATGGCTAATAGCAGTGTTAGCACATCTCTAAACTTAAATATCACAAACATTTGCTTTCCTGTCATCAATAACTGGCGAAAACATCTGAGCATTTCCTTTTCTCCACTTCTTACAGAGCCTGGTGTTGCGAAAGGGAATTGAGTTGCGCGAATCCGAGCAGGTACTTTCTGTAAAACCTTTGCATGGAGAAAAGGTTTCGGTGAAGACAGTAAAGGATACATACCACTGCCAATCCGTTATTCTCACTTGCGGTCCATATATCAACAAGCTATTGGAGAAAAACAACTTGAAACTCCCAGTAGAGGTGAGTGTTTATGTCATGGGTGGGCAAACTACGGCCCGAGGGCCGCATGCGGTCCTCCACACCGTTCTGTGCGGTCCACGAGAGTCTAAATAAACTTATTAAAAGTATTGATAAAATGCGTACTGAAAATCGAATTAACGCAGGGACTTGATTAAACTTTTTCTTAGTATATTTCACCATGACAATTCTAAGAGAGGGGTTCCCAAACTGGGGGCGCACCCCCCTTGGAGCGTGAAAGCATCTGAAGAGGGCGCTCTGCGGAGCTCAATTAAAAATATTCCGCGCTCTGCGCGATTTATATCCCGCTCATAATTATTGCTCTGCATCTAATCTGAATTTCATATTTAAAGAGCTTTCGTCCACAGTCGTAACCTTCCATGCCATCAAACTATTCATTAGGTTTGCTAGCATCCTGGTTGCGTTTTGTGATATACTTCCTAGATTATATTTTATGTTTAATTTCTGACGCGACAGCCCGATCTCAACGCCCACGCAGATTCAAAGGTTTCAACTAAACATCACAGAAATCCTAAACGAGATTGACATATTCGGATCACGAGTGTGATTTTAGACTGGCCACTCCAGTTTTAATTATTTCAGTGCGTGTTTTAGGTAGATTCGTTCTCTGTATGCGTAGAATTACGGTATTTATATGTTATCTACACATAAGCGTGTTTGAAGCTAATTTGGTCATGATGCTGTCAGAATTTTGTGTCCTGAAATTGAACCCAAAGTGGAATTATAGTAAATATATGAACAGATTTACACGCAGATTTAAATTTCAATCCTGTTCTAAGAAGCGGGACAACCGACTTTCATATCTATAGTTTTGACAAATTGGTTATTGGGGTCGACCAGTGTATGAAATCTCGCCACGGTTCTGACGCGTGTACGATATCATCAAAGCAATGTTTGGATTGTTTTAAATAAGCATATATATTATATCCAAGTCCTCACTATATAATCAAATACCAATATTGTATTTTGGTTTATAGCCGCAATTTTATGTAGTGCGGCCCGCGAATGGATTCAGACGTTGAATGCGGCCCCCGAGCTCAAAAGTTTGCCCACTCCTGGTTTATGTGAACGATTATTTCCCTTTATCCACTAGTGCCGAGAGAGAGAGAGAGAGAGAGAAGGAGCGAGTCATATTCCCTAATGCCCGTAACACGCACAAGAATAGAGAAGAAACAATTAACGTCAGTTGAGTACGTGTTGCCTTTTAACCGAACTACTCCCAAAAGACGGAAGAACGGCGTCGCTGACTGTCTCCAGTATAGACTCGAAATGGCGTGCACTATAATTACGATGCAATATTTGACGGCCGTATACTCTGATTAATGAACAGTGAACACTACCCCGCAACATCCTATTCAGAATGGTTCTTGGACACAAAGCAAAAGCGTTCTCCAATGCAACTCCTCATCTAGATTTTGGAAAGAGTTATCCAATGAATGATCCAATACGATATCGTATTTTCAAACGTTATTGATGTTTCGAGTTTAGACAGCTACCCAGTTCCTCAAGTATTGTATAAATCAGTGGTTCCCAACCTGCGGTACGCGTACCAGTAGTGGTACGCGAAGGTCTTCCAGGTGGTACGCGAGTAGATTCTGCTTTTTCTTATGTCAAGAAGCACATGATGAAAAATTGTGATGCAGACTGCATTGTCATAATGAAGCAGCACGGTGTGTCACCAGCAGTGTACGCACAACTTCGGTGTTGTCAATCAACAACTGCAACTGTTGAATGTCCTTTCTCCATTCTTGGCAAGCTACTTAGTAAGAACAGACAGTATCTACCCCAGAATGTATTTATCCTTAGCTGGATCTTCAGCTGAGCACTATATTGTAATGAAACCGTCATAACATCGACGCAAAGGAGGAGGAGCCCATATAAATAACCAAACACTTCGAAACGTGCCTAGACTCGAACCGCAGTTTCACAAGCCGATGGCGGTTGATTAACCAACTACGCTAATTAAGTCCTCGTGACCTCATAGGTTCGTGCTTATAGAAATTCGTTAACCGTAACCATTACCTTCCGGGGTAGCGATGTCGCTTGTAATTAGTATGTGAAAGGAGAAGGTATTTTTGGCCTAATTCTTTCAAATGTTGGAGTTGGGACATATTTATTCACATTTTGAATCGCAAAATATATTTTAAAGTATTTAAGCCATCCTCGTGGGTATATATATAATGTATATATATTTATTAGAGATCGACCGATATCGATATTTGAAGGCCGATACCGATACCGATTATCGACACACTCGCAAGGCCGGTAACCGATAACACAGGCCGACATTAATATGGGAGGAGCAGAGAACCATTTCCCAAAAAAAGATTATATAGCTGAGCAACAAACAAGCAAATTGAAATTAAAAGAATTATTGCTGAATTGGGCAGTCCAGTCGAGGTAAATTGCAATGCAGGAAGCACAGCTTCTCTGCCTGCTCACCAATTCAACTTGTCCTCCTGCAAATGTAATCTATCACGTATCGCCCTTTTGCTTCGCCGATTTCTTGAGATTGGGAACACTGAGCATGTAATTTCCAATATTCTTTTTTATAAAATATATCGACCGCGATATCGGCCTTCATAGCCCGATATCGATAATCGTGAAAGTTTCAAATATCGGCTTCGATAATCGGCCTGGCCGATAATCGGTCGACCTCTAGTATATATATATATATATTTACTTATACTTTCGCCTTGCTTCATGGTAAGTTCCGGCAACGAATTTTAGCAGTTTACTAATTAATTTTTATCAACCAAAGTTGCTGCGAGTTCAAGTCACGTACTGGAAGGACACGTCATCGAAAGATAAATATTCGGCCTCGAATGGATTTCCCTGTGTTATGATACCTCACGGGCTGGCTT
Organism: Botryllus schlosseri; assembly: GCF_051294905.1. Lineage (NCBI taxonomy): Eukaryota > Metazoa > Chordata > Ascidiacea > Stolidobranchia > Styelidae > Botryllus > Botryllus schlosseri. The sequence continues at coordinate 33,569,617 of NC_137237.1, read as the reverse complement.
GCTTTTATTGCATGCCATCACTAGAATATTCGGGATTGATGAAGGTAAAATGAGTGTAATTTTTTCTGACATTCATTCCTAATTACATCGCATTTGTATTTACAGCTAGGCTGGCATATCGGCACGCCTTGCGACCCCACAGCCAGAGATCAACTGACTCCTGAATGGAGAAGAGCAGCTGACAGTCACATTGAAGCCATCAGGAAGAATATCCAAACCCACTACACCGATGTCGATAGTTCAGATCCAGCTCTAATCGAATCATGCATTTACACAGTAAGAGTAGGGAAATAGCGGGGTGGTGCAAATGATCTAAATCAGGGTCGGCAACCCCTGGCGCGCGTTCCAAAAGTGGCCGCGAGATGATTTTTTGACGCAGACGTAGTCAACTTGAAATTCGTGACGCCCCCGAAACGCGCACCCAACTTTTATGGTTTATTGACAAACGTAAATGCAACACCACAGCCGAATTCGGTATACGGTTACTTCTAAAGCTATTTTTGTTCAACTTTTTCCTAGTCGATTTCACCTAGTTTTTTCGAATGTTCACCCCAATGGAGACAAAACAGATTTGATAAGGCAGTGGCTCTTAAACTTTCTATAGCCCGATCTAAATCTCAGTGTAACATCTCGTGACCTAAGCCTCATACATCTAAAGAAACGCATTCTAATGTTATTGTAGTGTAGCAATTTACGTGCATGTATGAAATAGAGAAGGTGCAGACAACCAGTTCTAAGCTTTGCAGTTCTAGGAAACATAATTCATTACAAAACAATTCTTAAATTCGGGGAGGCGATCGACAAAATATCGCAATGGTGGATCGTCCGGCTTCTTGATCAGTAGGTCATTGGTTCAATCCCCAGCCGAGTCAGTCAAAAGACGAAATCAGTGTTACTGGTACTCATGGCTTCTCCGACTGGCGCAGAGCACCGCCGTGTTGGCCATATTCACATGTCCAGTTACTGAGATGAACGGCACTGAATAATCATGGGCATGCAGCCGCGCGATATCAACGCCACCCGTAGAGGAAAATATTTTGCATTATGACGAAATGCGAGTTTGGAATCGAAAGAGATTTTCTTTTAGTTTGGTCTGTTAAGTGTGAGTGATTCCAATACATATCCCGTAGCGACTATCTTTACCCTGGTAGTCATGGCTTTGCAGACAAACGTAGTAGGTATCCGTACCACGTATATGTGACATCAAACCGACATGTATGCAGGAATGTAATGACTCCAGTCTGACTCAAGTCACGATTTTCTGATGACTCGAGTCATTTTCTCAAAATACGGAAATGACTCGACTCGACTCGAGTCAATCTGTGTATTGACTCGACTTGGACTCGAGTCATTGACTCGAACCAAGTCATATGACTAAAGACTCTGACGTCCAAGATCGACATTTCATTGTAATTTCGAAGAATAGTAAAGTAACCACACTAATGGGATTTCGTCTATTGGTACTGGTACTTAAAAATGCGACCAGAAACTGCTATAATTGAGGAAAAGTAGTATATTATAAATGCGAATCATTCTATATCACCAAACAGTTATAAAAAGTGGGTTCAACAAGACTTTAACTGGAAACTGAGCAGTCGACACAATGACTTGGACTCGGACTCGAGTCATAATACCATGACTCGGACTTGACCCTCTGATCGTTGATTTTGACTCTGACTTGACTCGGTGGTGAATTGAAAATGACTCGACTTTACTCGAGTCAAAACTATAAAAGGGAGCTTGACTTGTGACTCGGAGCCTATAGTGTCTTGGTTACAACTCTGCTTGTATGATACAGTGGTGGGCACATCTTTCATGATCATGACATATTGTCGTAGATACGTAGGTGCGCGTTCAACTTATTGGCTATGATACCAGACACAATTGATACGCAATCGACCAAGGCGACTACAGACGTTCGATTGGAGCGCAAATATGATTTAGGCCTACAATAAATGTTAGTTCTGGTGCGTGGCTTTGTACTTGTTTGTATGCTGCAATAGGCCTACGACAAATCCAGGTGTACAACCTCCCGCAGTGGCAAATAGTATACATACTGCAGTTCCGTCGGTAAAATATCTCTTAGTGACACGGACCGTATAATTTCAGTACTGGGAAAAATCATCTTACATTAATCGACTCGAATTATTAGATTAAGTGCTCGATCAGATTCGAGTACGCAAATCATTGCGACCAGTCCTAGTCGTGACCCCAATTTGTACCCTTCGAGACTTATACTTTAATAACCACTGCGTTAATCGATCCCGTTGCCTGTTTCAGGCAAGCGGTGTTAGGATTTGTTTTGGAAAAACTACTTCCGTTTGGGAAAGTACACATTCGGTTTGGGACATGTTTGCATCCCTTTGAAGAGTGAACTCATCAAAGCAACTGGGTGAAATCGCGGTAACTACATATCTTTTTGCGGATTTCACCCATTTATATCGTCATTTTATATTTTGTATTAGGCAAGAAGATAAAATATTGCCATATAGAAAATAGCCGCCTCTAATGAACTGATAAAAGATCGAACCCATACTCCCTGAAACCAGTGTTGGGATCAAGTCACTACCTTCGAGTCACGAGTCATTCCGAGTCATTGGACATTTTGACTCGAGTCAAGTCAAGTCAATCGATTTTCAAAGGTGACTCGAGTCAAGTCAAGTCAATCGATTTTCCGAGGTGACTCGAGTCAAGTCGAGTCAAGTCAAGTCAAGTCACGAGTCAAGTCACATTTCAAGTCAAGTTGCATTTTCGAAGTGTGAGGCATGATTACGTCATTGTAAGTTGCTAGCTGTCTGAAATACAGATTGAGTGGTCACTGATTCCGAACCGATGAACGAATATAGAGGTAAATATACACGCTAGAAGACGTTGTATCGCTCACGTATGCGTAGAAA